>NW_023425356.1:49257742-50457742 GCF_014108415.1 Molossus molossus
AGACCCGGCGAGGAGCCAAAGGGCAGCTGGGCGCAGTTCAAGGCAGCGTTGTGCCTCCGTGCCGGGCACGGCTCGCGTTCTCGCCTTCGGTCGGCAGAGCTGGTGCGGCCCCAGAGAAACGCCTCTTCCTGGCCCAGGCCCATCTCCGTCGTTCCAGAAAACTCACTGTCCTCCAGACAAGCATGTAACTGCCCTGGGCTGCCTTCATCACCAGCCCCACCACAGTAATTCTGAAAATGACAGTTATTGGTGTCTGTGTTTTGGGAATACCCTTGTTCCCAGAATCACAGTGCATGTTAGCACTGGTGGCTCCCTCCTCTTCATTGTACTATAAAAAAACCAGAGAGGTTATCAGCCCTGGGAAGGAAAGGTCAGCCCGGCCCTGGCCGGGTAGCTCAGTGGGTTAGAGCATCATCTGGATACACCAAGGTTGTGGCTTCGATCTTCGGTCAGGGCACATACAAGAAGCAACCAATGAATGCATAAATAAGTAGAACAACAAGTTGGTCTCTCTCTCTCTCCCTCCCTCCTTCCCTCTTCCTTTCTCTCTCTCAAATCAATAAATCAAAAAAGAAAGGTCAGCCAGGAGCTGGGCCGTTCAGGATTTTCCTTGTAGACATTATAATGAGACTCCTGAGATGACATTGCTCAGGGCTGGGATGTCAAGAAAAGACGAGAAGACAGGCTAACATAGGTACGAGAGCCCGCTTGGCAGTCAGTAGACTGCCCGTCCCAACCCCGTCAGGCCTCCCTTCCCTTCCCCTGGACTAGCCCCTGGGTCTGTGCTTTTATTCCCATTCCGCCTGGTCTTCCAGGGCTCGGTTCCATCACTCCTGGTCCCACGAGTCTCAGTGTGGAAGGCCTCAAAGCAGACAAGTATGCGTGTCGTTTATTTGCAAGGTCGAAAGGGGAGTGGAGGAGAGAGACGGATGGATGGCGGTCAGTGGAGGGCGTGCTGCCCCAGAGGGGACTGACGAGCAATTCGGGGGGCACCCTGGGAAACGACAGGGAGCGAGCACGCACCTCGGAAATTATACCTGTGTGTCAGGGAAGAGGCTGGGGAATTGGTGCACCACATTTTTCAGTCATGGCTTGAGGGCTTCTGTGGGGGTGGGGTGGGGGCAGTTAAGGGCGTGTGGTGCTCCTGGCCTGTCATGAGTGTGGGCAGAGCACCCCCAAGGCGACCTTCAGGCCAAGAGACCCTGGGCACAGCGCAGGTGGGGAGGTCAGTGTCTGCCCTGCCCACTTCTATTTGATAGAGGGAGAAAAGAGGAAGAGGGGAAGGAAAAAAGTGCACACACACGCACACACGCACACACATGCACACCCACGCACGCACACACACATGCACACACATGTACACATGCACACACGCACAGATGCACACCCACGCACACCCACACACCCACGCACACCCACGCACGCACACACACGCACACACATGTACACATGCACACGCACGCACACGCGCACAGATGCACACCCACACACCCACGCACACTCACGCACGCACACACATGCACACACAGGTACACATGCACACACAGGCACACCCACGCACACCCACGCACACCCACATGCACACACACGTACACATGCACACACACGCACACCCACGCACACCCACGCACACACACACAGCAGAGGAGGAAGGGAGAAGCCCTCTGATTGCACTATGTTTAGCACCCGCTGTGTGTGAAGGATCTCACGCAGCCCCACGACACAGGCGTTTTGTTGTGCCCATTTCATGATGAACATATTCAACTTAAAGAGGTTAAAAATTAATTAACTGAGTAACTAATTAACTAATTAATCAATTAATCAAGAAACATATGCAACTTAAAGAGGTTAAGTAAAATCTTCCCAAATCACACAACTGGCAGTTTATTTATTTATTTATTTTTAATCCTCACCCGAGGACATTTTTCCATATTTTGTTCAGATAGATTGGGGGTGGGGAGAGAGAGAGAGAAACATCGATGTGAAAGGGACACATCGAGTGGCTGCTACCTGCACGACCAACCAGGGCCGGGGACAAACTGCAACCGAGGTACATGCCCTTAGCGGGAACCAAACCCGGGTCTCTCTGGACCGCAGGCCGACGCTCTAACCGCTGAGCCGAACCGGCCAGGGCACAGCTGGCAGTTTAAAGAGCTGGGTTCCGATCCGGGTCTTCCCTCCCAGCTCAGTCCCTCGGGCTTTCTCGGATCTCAGGCCTCCGGCGTCCCATCCTGTGACCCGTGGAATGTGAAAACCTCTGGCCTGGGATGAGAACAGAGCCTGCGTCCTGGATCCGCAGTGACAGCCCCAAGGGACCCTGCTCCAGGCACTTCCTCTCTCGGGGTTCATTTTCTCTGTCGGCAAATTAAGGAGCTAGACTAAATATTGGTTGCGGCAGCTGCCAGCTCAAATAGTTTAGGATCCCTTCTGCTTTTACTTTGACTGTGTCTCCTCCACCCAATCACAGCAGTTTCCCCTCAGCCGGAGGCTATGTTCCAAGACCCCAGTGAATGCCTGAACCCCTATGATAAAGTGCACTTTATAAATTAGGCACAGCAAGAGATTAACAAGCAGTACTACTTATAAAATAGAACATGTATAGTAACCTACTGTAACGAAGTTATATGAATGGCTTTGGAGCCATTACTTAGTAAAACACCACAACTGTTGATCTGATATCTTTGATGGGAGGCTCAGTGACTAAGGGGTGGGTAGTGTCTATCATGAGGATTACTAAGGGGCGGGTAGTGTCTACCATGAGGATTATGCTGGACAAAGGGATGATTCAAACCCGGGGGAGCCACAGATTTCATCCTGCCACAGAACGGCATTAATTAAAAACGTATGCATGATTTCTTTCTAGAATTTTCCATTTAATATTGTCAGACTGTGGCTGACTTTGGATAACTGAAACTGTGGAGAGTGAAGCCGCAGATCAGGGGAGACTACTGACTACTTCTTCCAACTAAATTAGAAAACCCTCCATTCTTCCAACATCTTGTACTTTCCCAACTCAACCACGCCACCCCGAAGGTATCCCTGCTGCAATCCCTCGTGTCTAACCCCCCATACCTGCCAAATGCCCTCTCTTCCAGAAAGACCTGGTTTACCCCTCGAGCTCCAACATCTCTTCTTTTTGCTTTCCTTCAGCAGAAGCCCTATAGCACACACTGTCCCATCATTTACCTTTTTGTAAAATATGTTTACGTGAAGGCCCTTGAAGGGTTTTTCCTTTGTGGGATTTATCATTTCCTACCAAAAACACAGACCGTGTATCAGATGAATGAATAAACATAGTATATATGGACAAAGAATAAATGATAAATATAGACTCTGGTACTTCTCCCTTTACCCTACTACCAAGTATGAAATCCTAACATTAAAACCACTTTCAATTGAATTTTCTATCTTAAACTCTAGTCGAGAATAAACTTTCTTAGGTGTTTACTCACAGTCGGATGAAATCTCCATGATCTTTTCCTGTAAATTGTTCAAATGGCTCCCTGACAGAGTGTGCTCCTTGAAGGGCAGAAACTTGGAAGGTCTGAGCCACTAGAAAGAACCTTGAGTAATATCTTCGCAATAATCTAGAATATCAATTAATGAGTCTTCAAATCAACATGAATTTGTTTCTTTACAGATAAGAAAAATAGAGCTTTTCTAGGTATTGGTGACACCTTCCCATCATTGGGGATAGTTTTCAAATTTCCCCTTATTGTTTTTTGCCACTTTGATTGATTAGATCTGTGATGTCGACTAAACAGAATGTCTCGGGCAGAATGACGAGAAGGAGTTGAGTTTGTATGAGAGTCAACAAGTTGAGCTAATGTCTCATTTTCTTTTAAGCCCATGACTTTGAAAACATTGGTAGGGCATGCACTGGTTATCATGGATAACAGTAGTTATATTAATAAGCTATAATTTCCTTGAAGATGGAGCATTTTATTTATTTCTAAGTCCCCCAATTCCTATCACAGATGTAACAGATGCTATTGGTTGTCTACCCAAGACCCTCTCTCCTTCTGCCTTGCCCATAGAAACCCAGCTGTGTTGAGGTATGAGAATACCATCTGCTTTCTGGGACACTGAGCCTCTCCCAGCCCCCAGGGATAGACACAAATCTTCATAATTTCCTTAAATCAACAAGTGACCATCTCAACCCCTTAGCGGATGACAGATTAGAAATGGGTGTGCAACACAAGTCTCTGGAAGAGAAGGAAGGGGAGGCCTCTGAGGAAGCTTCCGGGGGAGCTGTCTTTGTTCTGAAAAAGGAACCTAAGACAGAGCATCCTCCGGTAAGCCTGGGCATTGAGCCTGCAGCAACGCTGCTGTCCTGAGCCTTGAAAAGAATCAGCCAGGACAACACAACCCTCTGAGGACAGCAGGGCGGAGACTGGATAAAGGTGGCTCCCTGAGGGCACCTGTGAGCCAGTAACTTAACCTACCCGGAAACCCCCTCCTGGACGCTTCTTACAAAGTAGAAAGTTTTTTTTTTTTTTTCATTGATTTGAGAGAGAGAGGAAAGGAGAGGAAGAGAGATAGAAACATCAGTGAGAGAGAACGATTGGCCGCCTCCTGCTTGCCCCCCACTGGGGACCGAGCCCACAGCCTGGGCATGTGCCCTGACAGAGAATCGAACCCGTGACCTCTTGGTGCCTGGGTCCACACTCAACCACTGAGCCACAGCGGTTGAGCAGAAAGAAACTTCTGAGCTGATCTTTCGGTCCCTTGTGGCCAAAGCATCTTACTTGATCGATTTGGAGTCTGTATGATTTGCTACCTAAATGAATTCTTAAGATTAGTTTTAATAATATCTAATAATAATAAAAAGAGTAACACCGTATAACCTCTGTTCTATTCTGTGGAGCAATGGACCAGGCACTGGTATAAATGATGTCACTGAATACCAGTGATTGATCGGGAAGGCTGTTCTTACTCATTTCAGTAAGGAAGGGACTGAGCATCCCCAAGCCTATCAAACGTTGGAGTCCATGCCCTGCCCTCTGCTCTCCTGTCTCCTCCCCCGCAGCTGTCGTCCATGACAGCACAGGGCGTGGCAAAGGTAGGTTTACAGTTGTCTGAGTGGAAAAGAAGGCAATCATTAATAGATAATAGTACAAGAATAAATTCTGTTTCATGCACTCACAACTGTGTACGTCTAGTCCATGGACATCACGCGACTTGGTGCCCCCCTCCTGCAATTTTTCTGTACCTATTAAGCTTCATTTCTAATTATGAATAGAAGGGTCTATCTCCATCTCAACCTCGCCCTCCAACGAATTCCAAGCAGCAGTCAAGAGGCCATCTGAGGGGCAGAGAAGGGACGTGGGGGGATTTCTGGAAAGTCTTCCACACCTCAAGTGTCCTGCGTGTGATCCTGGAGTAGGAGGAAGTGGCCAGGGTGCCACCTCCTACGGGCCGCACTGCCAATCATAACGTTGCCTTGGCTGGTGCACAACCGTTTCACAAAGACACTCAAGATGGCCTTTTGACAGTCAGCGGGTGGGCAAGCGGGGACTGGGTGCTGTTTGAAAGGCAGAAAATGGCCCAGTGTGAGCCCCGTTCGAATCAGTTCAAGACTTGGGGCTGCCCTCCTTTGTCTTTGGACAGTGCCCGAGGCTTTCGGGAGCAGGGAGGGCCTGAGTGTCCGTGGCCAGCTCCACGGGCACGGCCGGGACCCGTGTGAACCGGTCAGAAAAACGCACTTCCCTGGGGAGGTGCTAGTGTCACTTCCCTGGCCCCTGCAGACTTTCTGCAAAGTTGAGAGGAAGCCGCTGACTCTGTGAGTTCAAACCCACGCCCCAGCCAGCCGCGTGGTGTTATTGACCTCCGCCGGCTGGGGGCTGGGGTCGCTCCCTGCTCTTCCCCCGGCCTCCTCACTTTGCTTTTCTGAGATTTACAGCGCAAATACTGCCTGAAGCCGACCCACCCTCTCTCGGCATGAAATTGGCCAGCGGTGAGATAACATAACAGAACTGAAACTCGAAACTGTGGACAGACTCACTTTTCTGGTGATGAGTCTGCCTGTTTGGGGCGGCGGAGGGCTGTCAGTCTCTAACTGGCAGATCGACTTCCTTCCCGATCTTTTCTCCCTCGGCCCCCGGGGGAGGGAAGAGAAACTTGCATGTACGCTCAGGCACATTCTGGCCCCCGAGGGAGGGCCACGTGGTTAGAGCAGAGCGCGAATAAAGCATAGGTGGGACCTGGTGTCACCCAGACCATTGCTAACACCAGGGACGGGAGACATCCCTGCGGGTGGGCGCGTGGAGGAGGAAGGTGCCAAGCACATGCCTTTGCTAGGGGCTCACAGCAGTCATCTTCTCCCCAAGGTGGCCCGTCCTTACTGCCCGTCCCTCCCTTCCAAGGACCCTATTCTATCTCAACAGTTGGTTTCAAACACCCCGATGTCGGGCCGTGGTGTGCTCTGTCCCTTAGCTGTCACGCAGCGTGGCTCTCCCAGATCACTGCCTGCTCGGCCGGCCTGAGTGCCATCCCGCCAGGAGGGCTCCTCAGGCACCCTGCTGAAGTCGCAGGGCCCACCCCTGCCTGGGCACCCTCCATCCCATGACCCTGTTTTAGGCCTCATGGCACTCATCACTCGACGAGATGACCTCGTGTATTTGCTTCTGTGGATATGTTCCGTGTCTCTCTGTTTCTTCACCCAAGCGGAAGGGCCGAAAGGCAGGCTTTGCCGCGTTCAGATCCGCTGCAGCGTCCCCGGCGCCCGGGACAGGACGGGGCACAATGCAGGTTCACAATGTTGGCAGAATGAATGGATCTGTGAGTGAGTGGGAATCGCTGCAGGTAAAAAGAGATCAACTAGACTCAGAGCCAGGGAGACCCTGATCTCTCGGTTAGATACCTTTGTGTGCCCTCCCCCAAAGCAGAGTAGGTAGAGATGCTTGTGTAGAATCGCACATCTTCAGGTCACAGTGTGACATCAGGGGGGCCAGGGGACGTGACGGACTTCACCATGTCACAGGCACATTTCCCTGAAGCCAAACCAAGTAGGGGAGCACACAGACCCTGAAGTGCGGTGCTGAGGGCACAGCCTGGCACATACCTGGCTTAGGAGGGTGACTTTGAGCGAATCAGTTTCTTTGTGTTTCACTGTCTTTGCCTGTAAAATGGAAACTGTCAGATTGCTTCCCTAACTGGGCTGCCGTGAAGGGTAAATGTGCTCCTATAAGTAAGGTGCTGGGAACGGTTGTCTCACCCAGCAGAGCACGGAGGGGTTTGCTCTTCTCACTATTACTCTTCTCATTTCGGACACAGGCTTTGAATCTGCTTGTGCCATAGGTTTCCACAGGCTGCTGAAGCCCAGTACCATTTCTCACGACGGCGCTTTGAAAACCATGAGCCACATACTATTTCAAAGGAAGCAAACACAGTTATCAAAATGTTAAGTATCTGGGATACAGAAATATACTTTTTCTTTTTCTTTAATTCTCACCAGAGGATATTTTTCTATTTATCTTCAGATAGAGAAGGGGAGAGAGAGAGAGAGAGAGAAACATCCACGTGAGAGAGACATCGACTGATTGCCTCCTGCATGACCCGGACCAGGGCTGGGGACAAACCGCACCCAAGTACGTGCCTTTGACCGAAATCAAACCCGAGACTCGGGCCGATGCTCTAACTGCTGAGCCAAACCGGCCAGGGCAAGATATATCTTCTTTTTAAACACATGAAATAACCAGATATGCTGGCAGGACTCACAACTACTATCATTTTAAAGCAGCAAAAAACATAAACAATATTTCAAGATCTATTGGCAACAAAGTCTCAGCTACTGTTAATACCAGGGTGGTTTATTGTCATCACTAACACTTGAAGGGAAAGCCAGATGTCATTAGGGTTTAGAGAAAACAAAGATACACACACACACACACTTATAACAATCTGTCTGCAGTGGTGCCCCCATGTTCATGGACAGGGGTTTGTTAAATTGATCTGATTAATCTATACACTATGAAATACAAGTTATTGTTCATTTGTTGAGGAAGAAGATCAGGTCTGAAAACTGTATACATGGACTTAAAAGATGCTCTTAATTAAAGTCACAAAGTCACAAAACATATGCGGCATTATCCCATTTCTCGGAAAAGGCAATTAACGGTATAGCTATACTGGTTAACGGGAGTGAAGGGGGTGGTTTGATTATAGGAAATTTTCACTTTCCACACATGTCGGTAATTAAATATTTTTCCCCTAATAGGCCCGCATCTTCAATGATCAGAAATGTGATAATGTTTTTGAAAGAACACACCCAGCTCTCCCAAGTCTCCCGGCACCCAAAAGCCTGAGTTGTAGTGAGTGTGCAGAAAAGCCAAGTCCTCGTGGCTCTGTGCACGCCTGCCCGCGGCAGGGAGAGCTGGCCCCTGGCGCGTTTCCCAGAATTCCTGCCTCAGAGTGATACTGCGGTTCGCAGACCACAGTCTGTCGGTTTGTGTTACTCAGACATGAACCAGCATTTCATCTCCGAGCTTTGAGATCTTTTCGGTGCACTTGGTTCAGTCTGACAAAACCTCTGCTTCTGGAGACTTCTCTTACCCATCCTTCAGGGTGGCCACTCTGCATGTGAGCCACCTGGGGAAACTTTCACGTTCGTTGTTCTGCCTGGAACTACGGTCTCTGCCCTGCACAGGCACCGAGTTCTCTCCTGTGACGGGCCGCCTCCTCCCGGCTGTCCTCATCCGGCTGCAGTGCATTTGCAGATGAAGGCAGACAGCAGATCCAGGTCGGGGATGCTGCGGGCACAGCCACCGGGCAGCTGTGTTAAAATATGCGCACCTCCCCTCCCCTTGCAGTGCCAAGTCAAGGGCGGTCGTTTGTGCTAGCAATCCGTGCTTCTTTTTAAAAACAAAAACAGAACAAAACCCACCTCCTTTGCCTTTCCTGGACACAACTCATCCCTTCTCAATGCACGGCCACCTCCATTGCCTTCGTCCAGCACGCGGGGCCCGGTCCTCTCCGCCCGGCCTTCCTGCCTCTGGTGTAGCTAGCCTCCACTTGCAATGTCTGCACGATCTTTCTAAAGCCCGGATATGATCGTGCCATGTTCTGAGTTAAATGTCACAGCTCCCCCGCTGCTTTTCATATAAAAGGACAAAATCCTTCATTCGCCAGCCGAGGCCTTTCATGGTTTGGTTTCTGCCTATTTCTTCAGGCTCACTTCCTGCCACACCCGTCACAGGCAGCGGTCCGGCCACATGAAATAAGGTGCTGCTTGCTCCCTCCGAACATGTCACAGGTCCGTGCACGTGTACACGGAGTGCCTCTCCCGGAGGTCCCAGTGTGCACACACCCTGCCCCGTTACCACATATCCACGCATGCATGCTCGAAGTCTAGCTAACAGGAAGCTGTCCTGGGACACTCAGTGCCACCCACCCATACAGCTTCGTTTCATCGTCACCTCTCACCGCCCGTCTGCTCTCAACCTACCCTGCGCGGGCACTGACTGCCGGGGCACTGACTGCCGGGCAGGGCCTCCTCCCGGACGCCAGCAGCTCTCTGATCACAGAAGCCATGTCTCACTGGGTCAGTTTCACCAGCACCTGCTGGGTACTCAAAAATGTTTGTGGGATAAGTAAATGATTTCCTTTGTGACACAAAACCTCATTCACCCCACCCCCAGTCTGCACACTGCTGATCAGCTTGGGTGCCTCCCTCCTTCCCTCCCAAGTCTCCTCCAGGCCATTAGAATAAAGTCTAAACTCCTTGATCTAGATCCCGAGATGTCCTCATCGAATCCCGAACGGCCTTTTCACAGTCCTTGCCCCAGCCCCGCCCTGCCGCTCACCCGCCCGAAGCCAGCTGGGCGCAGACCTTGCTGGGCCTGCTGAAAGAGAACCCGTCCACCGGTCCTGTTAGGGAGACTGCTCCCCTCGGGAAGAACTGATTTCAGGAGAATTCGCTCACCCCCAGTACGAGTGCTCTTCCTCAGTGTTCATTACATTTTGCCAGTTTTATAGTAACTGCCCCCATTGAGTTATAACGATAACATATGAGTCATGCAAGATGAATAAACCCTAGAGACCCGCTGTACAGAGCAGGACCTGGAGTTGACGACACTATACAGGGCACTTAAAAACTTGCCAGGAGGGCCCTGCCGGTGTGCCTCAGTGGCTGAGCGTCGACCCAGGCACCAAGAGGTCGCCGGTTCTATTCCCGGCAGGGCACATGCCCAGGTTGTGGGCCTGATCCCCGGTGGGGGGCATGCAGCAGGCGGCCAATCAATGTTCTCGCTCATCGATGTTTCCCTCTCCCTTCCTCTCTCTCTCTCTCTCTCTCTCTCATATAAATTTAAAAAAATTTTTTTTAATTTACCAAGAGGGTAGAGCTTGTGTTCAGTGTTCTGATCACAAATAATAATAATAATGAGGGTAGAAGCAAGGGATACGTTCATGGCATTGGCAGATGTGATGGTCTCATGAGTGTATATTTATCTCCAAACTCACCAACTGTATACATTAAATATACACAGCTCTTTCTATGTCAGTAATACCTCCATAAAGTGGTTTTTTTTTTTTTTTTTAATCCTCACCCAAGGACATTTTTTTTTTCCATTTTTTGTTCAGATAGAATGGGAGAGAGAGAAACATTGACGTGAAAGGGACACATCGAGTGGTTGCCACTCGCATGACCCAATCAGGGCTGAAGACAAACTGCAAACAAGGTACATGCTCTTAGTGGGAACCGAACCCGGGTCTCTCTGGACCACAGGCCAACGCTCTAATCGCTGAGACAAACCGGCCAGGGCAAGTGTTTTGTTTTGTTTTGTTTTATTTTTTTAAAAGCATCCTAGAAAATACAAATGTCATTAAACAGTCACACAAAAATTTCCTAAATCTCTTAATAACATTGTTGTCTACCAAACACCAGATAAAAGTTAATATATAAAAATGGGATAATGCCCTGGCTGGTTTGGCTCAGCAGTTAGAGCATCAGCCTGCAGACCAGAGTCTAGGGTTTGATTCCAGTCAAGGGCACATACCTGGGTTGCAGTTCATCCCCGGTCCTAGTTGGGGTCATACAGGAGGCAACCAGTTCATGTGTCTCTCTCATGTTGATGTTTCTCTCTCTCCATCTCTCTATCTCCCCTCTCTCCCACTCTATCTGAAGATAAATAGAAAAATATCCTCGGGTGAGGATTAAAAAAAAATGTGGTAATACCACCCTGGCTGGTGTGGCTCAATTGGTTGAGCATCATCCCCTGCACCAAAGGGTCTCTGGTTCAAGTCCCGGTCAGGGCACATACCCAGGTTGAGGGTTTGATCCCTGGTCAGGGCATGAGCGGGAGGCAACAGATTGATGTTTCTCTCACATATCATCATTTTTCTCTCTTTCTAAAATCAATAGAAACATATTTATGGAATAATATATGAAGGCAGTAATAACACTCCCTTAAGAAGGCCAAGCTTCCTGCAGAGGTCACGTGCGTTTCGGTGGGGGTGTGTGCATTCCCTGGACTGATTTGAGAGGAAATGAGATGTACGACGAGCGACGCCACAGGGGCTGTTGGAAGGTGTTCCTAACAAGGCCTCAAGCTGCCGCCGAGGCCAAGGTCAGTATGACTTTGGGAAAGACGCATCCCTGTTTGGGGCAATCCCAGAGAATAAAATGAGAATTTCTTCGTTAGTACCGAACTCAAGGGGGAAAACAAAGCTAGTATCTCTGGTGATTTTAAAACAGCCTTGAGCCCTGGCCAGTTTTGCCCAGTGGTTAGAGCATCGGCCCATGGACCAATGAGTCGCGGGTTCGATTTCGGTCGAGGGCGCGTACCTCGGTTTTGGTTGGTCCCCGGTCCTGGTAAGGGTCGTGCAGGAGGCAGCCAGTCGATATGTCTCTCTCACATCGATGTTTCTCTCTCTCTCCCTCCCTCCCACTCTATCTGAAGATAAATAGAAAAATCTCCTCGGGTGAGGATTATAAAATAAATAAAATTTAAAAATTAATGCTTAAAAATAAAAACCCAAAACCAGCCATGAGCCCGCACCCCTGAAAGTGCTCGTCCGCCCTCCGCCTGTCCACCAGGCCGTCTGTCGTCTGAGAGGCTCGGGGACATGCTGAGGGTCTCCAGCCGCTGACCGAAGATGAGCACGTCACCGGGGGGAGAAGGTGCCAGTCCCCCGGTGACTGTGTCAGAAACCCAGGTGTTCCCCCAAGTATCACTCAGCATGCAAGACCTTTAGTAAATAAACAGCCCTACCTGTTCTGTGCCTGAGACAGAAACAACAGAAAGGAATCAAGGTGGAGGCGGGGGCCGGGGTAGGGGTGAGGGCAGGGTGGTGAAGGAGAGAGAAAAGGGCCATCTGAAGGGAAATCCCCTTCTTGACTTGGGGCGCAACTGTCTTCTCTCTGAAGTATCACTTTGCCTCAAACCCAGCTAACCAAGCCTCACCCTCTGTTCGACCCTCTGGGGGGACTACACAGTCCCCCCCCTAATTTGTGGTGCCGTCTGTTATGACACAGGGAAAACAATTGGAAAATAACAGGGCCTTTCCTTTTTAAACGTCCATTATAATCACGGGATTCGGAACTCTTGCTTTGAGTCGTCAGGATGACCAGATGTAGGAGTCAGAATTTATCAAAACGCATTTTTTTTTTTTCCGGGAGAACACGAAGCCTAAACTTCTTCCAGAAATGTTAACTGTTTGGGTGGGCAAAGTATAAGCGTCAGCATAGCTGAGAGCATGGAGAAATAAACTGGAATTTGCCCTTCTTCCAAACTCTTGGAAACTTGAACTATCTTAAGGACTTTTTAAAGGCCATTTCATCTTAGGCGTTAACTCAATTCTGCATCCTTCCTCAATTACTGAGAACCTTAGTAATACATATGCTTCGACTTTGTGCTCTGTTGACTCTCTGTGCCAAACACAGGATTCTTTTTTTTTTTTTTTATCCTCACCCGAGGACATTTTTCCATTTTTTGTTCAGGGAGAGCGGGAGGGAGAGAGAGGAAGAGAGAGAGAGAGGGAAACATCGACGTGAAAGGGACACATTGAATGGCTGCCACCCGCACAACCAACCAGGGCCGGGGACAAACTGCAACCGAGGTATGTGCCCTTAGCGGGAACCGAACCCGGGTCTCTCTGGACCGCAGGCCGACGCTCTAACTGCTGAGCCAAACCGGCCAGGGCAGGATTCTTGAAATCAAAACAGTAAAAGTAACGTCTCCTTTTCCTCTTCCTGGCCCTTCCTGGCCCTTCCTGGGCGCGAAGGGCAAAGGCACTGGGTAGGGCTGAGCAAGGCAGGCCGTGCCGCGCCGGGCGGGGGGGAACCCTGGGTACAGGGTGTTGGAGCTTGTGCGCAGTGAGGCTGGAGCCCACCCGGGAGGCAGCCCAAGTGGGGTGAGCAGGCGTCCATGGAAGGGAGGGCTGGTGTGGACGCAGAAGTCCGAGGCAGTCACAGGGCGTCCTCGATGGGGCTGGTCCCCAGGGGCCCACTGGGATGAGAGGGGCCCACACGGTGGGCGAGCTATGCATCCTGGGAGAGCTGGAGGGCGACGTCATGAGGTGTCCGCGCCCTGGGAGGGCGAGGGTGTCAACATTGGGGGTAGTGTGGTGTAGCATGTGGGAGCCCAGATGGTGGGTGAGGAGCGTGCCTGGACGGGAGGGCAGCCTGGTGTGAGGGCCAGAGTCTCAGTAGGTTGATGAAGGCGTCCACGTGGGTGAAGTCCTGCAGAAGTGTCTGTGTCCGAGTGGGATGAAGGGTGGCAGCCCAGTGTCCAACGTTGTCACCTGGGCAAGGGGAGGAGGACAGCTCTGACGGGAGCAGGTGAGCCCACGAGGCAGCAGAGCTTCGGCTTGAGGGTACAGTCAGGCCCGAGATGTTTGACGCGGGTGGTACCAGGCAGGGTTCATTCGGGGATGAGGACAGCGACAGCTGGGGATTGCTCACGGGGAGGTTAATCAAATAGGGAGCACGTTCGGGATAACAGAAGCCTACGTCCTCACTGCTGGGAACGTGGAAAGGAAGGAAACTAGAGCGAACCATGTGGTGCTGGACTGGAACCGGAGGTCTTGGCATGAACACGGGGATTTAAATATATCTAGATAGACAGAGACATAGAGGTGAAACCGCGTGTGGCCCTGGCCAGCATGGCTCAGTTGGTCAAGCATCATCACATGCACCAAAAGGGTGCTGGTTTGATTCCAGGTCAGGGCATATGCCCGAGTTTCAGGCCTGATCCCCAGGGGGGGACGTGCAGGAGGCAGCCCATACCTGTCTTGCTCTCACATTGATGCGCCCCCTCCCCCTCTCCTTTCCTCTCTCTCTAAAAATAAAAAATTTAAACAAAAGAAAACGTGTGTGCGTACAAACACATACACACACATACATGTGGTCCCCACTCCCTCTGTCCACTGAGAGGACGAGGCGCAGGGACATCCCAAGAACAAAGAGCACAACCACTTTCAGATCATGTTTCTAAATATCGTTCCCTATGAGAAGGGACCAGGATGCCTAGAAAAATGGCTGATTCCACAGCCCGGGTGGGAAAAGCACAACGCGAGCCTGGCGCACCTCGCTTTTCCAGGCAGCAAGCAAGTCCTCAGAGCATGACGAGGTTGTGTCCAAAGTACACGGAAGCCAGGCTGCAGAGCTCCTGCGGGCCACACCAGGGGCAGCCTGAACATAAAATAAATAAAGGCAGGAATGCATTTTAATCTGTTTAGTAAAAAGGGGATCCAGAAGTCTAGGTGAGTAGAAATAAGTATGTGAATAAGTAGAACGTTTGATGAGTCATGGGATGTTTGCGCAGTCGCAAAGCCTAGGAATGAGAAGGGGAAATAGTAGCTTGTGCGTGGACTAGTTTGGGTGGCATCACCTTAATGAGATGGTCACAGTAACACCGTCAGCAATGTGACAAATCGAACCTGCAGACCACCTGCTGGGATGCACCGAGAAGCCCACAGCATCGCGTCTGTGCTGTGTCTTACAAAGAATAACCTGAAGCGACTCCTGATGAAACATCAGATAAAATCCACCTGAAGGGTACGCCACCAAATGACAGCTCCAATCTTCAATCCGCCAAGGTCATGCAAGGCAAGGAGAGAAGACTAAACAGAGATGGCAGCAAACTACAGACTCACACTAAATGTAATGTGTACCTTGGAACTGCATCCTTTTCTTTTAAAAAAAAATATATGGATTTTTTTTTAGAGAAAGAGGAAAGGAACGATAGAAACATTGGTGTGAGAGAGACACATCGATCGGCCGCCTTTTGCACACCCCCCACTAAGGATCTAGCCTGCAACCTGGGCATGTGCCCTGACCGGGAGTCGAACCTGGACCTCTCAGTCCAGGGGATGACACTCAATCCACTGAGCCACACCAGCCAGGTTGGATCCTTTTCTTATAAAGGACATCATGGAGACGATGACTGAAACCTCAGTGGGAAGGTAGGAGAGGATGGTAGAAAGGCATCATTGTTAATTTCCTGATTTTGATTGATTTAGTGTGTGTGTGTGTGTGTGTGTGTGTGTGTGTGCATTTACACAGGAGGAAGTCCTTGTTTGTTAGGAAGACACGCTAAAGTTTTTAGGAAAACATTTGAGGGTTGCAGCTTTTATGTAAGTTTGAGATAGTTTCAAAATTTTAAAAAATTCTAATAAGTGGTGAATGGGTCACACCACATGTGCTGGGCTGGGAAAGGTCTGGCTGACAAAGACCTTAAGTGCAGTCGCTCCTGAATGTCTCAGTAGGCAGGACACAGGACCCCGGTGCAGCATGAGATGGAGAGCCCTGTCCCAGCATCCCCACCCCTCCCAGAGACTGAGGAAGTGACGAGTCTATGTGCCTTCCCACCAGAGATGTCCTTGTGTGTGTGCAGGGCAGTGCTCTCTAGTTCTGAGTCACCAGGTCAAGCGAGCTTCCTCTGATCTTTTCAATATAAATGACAAGAAAAAAAAAATGGATAAAGGCCTTTCCTCTGGAACCCGTTCCCAGGCAGTGGGGACAAGGGAGGGAACATCCCCAGGTTCGTGAAGCTAAAGCCCGGCTTGACCGTGGCCTCTCTGAGCACCCTCCTCCCGCCTCGCTGGTCGTGGAACTCTAAGGAGAAAGTGTGAACACGCCTCAGGAAGCGGTGTGAACCTGCCGTCCCAACGGCTGCCCACCATCAGGGCGCACGTGAAGGCGCAGGTGAAGGCGTTTGGGGCTTCCTCTCTTTTCCTTCTCGTCGCTTCTTGTAGCTGGGAACCCACCTCGGGTCCAGTGTTCTCAGCCCAGACACTCACCTGCCTTGACCACCTGTTTTTGCAACTGGACACGCTGGGCCCACCGCGGAGAACAGGTGTCTCCAGCTGCTCCCTCCCACGTGCCCAGCCGAGGGGAAGCACAGAGGGTACGAAACAGAACCCTGCCTTCGGGACGCCTGCCCCCGGGTCAGGTCCCGCCTGTTCTCTTCCTGTTGCCTTTTCCATTCCTAAGTCCATTTCGTGTCCGTCTCCTCCCCCCAACCTGCGGTGTTTCTCAGACGGCCTTGTGTGCAGCGACTGGGACACTTCTGCAATATTACGATAGTGCTCAGGAATTTTGAAGAATGCCCCTGCTTTGGGGTTTTTCTGAGGTTTTCTCGTGACTGTACCGAGGTCGTGAATTTCTGAGGAAGAGCAACACAGAGGTGAAGTACCCTTCTTATCACGGTGTTATCAGCACTGTTATCGATGTGACTTACTGCGGGTGATGTTAACTCTGATCACTGGGTGAGGCCGTGTCTGCCAGGGTTCTCCACTGTAAAGTTACCAACTTTCCCTGTTCATGCTCGATTTGCCAGAAGCAAGTCACTACGTCCGATCCTTACTCAGAGGGTGGGAATTAACCTGTAGCTCTGGGAGGAAGGATTATCAAAAATCGGTGGATCTATGCTAAAAAAAAGCACTGTGGCAATTCACGTCTGAGGGAGGTACCCTGAAACTGCACATTCGGCTTCTCTTTCCAGTATTGCCGACTGACTGTGACGCTGGCCAGCAGCCTCCCCCTCTGGGGGCCACTGCTCCGGTACTGGAGAGCGACTTGGTGTCTCATTCTTCCACATGTATTATTTGCAATTCTTCTGTAAGGAAGATTTGTCTGTTCTTCCTAATTTCTTCATTCCATCATTTATACCAGGAGCTACACATTCAGTATATATTAAATCATTAGCTGTATAAACTACACATATTATAGACTGAGCTATTGGATTCGTTTATGTAAACTTTTAAATCTAGAAATTATTTTAGATTTACAAAAATGTCACAAGGAGTTCCCATGCATCCTTCACCCAATTTCAGTTCCTCCCTAATGCTATCAGCTTACCTCACTGTGGCGAATTGGCCAAAACGAAGACATTAGCGTTGGCACATCACCATTAGCTCAACTCAGACGCTGCTGGGGATTTCACTGGGTTCCCATTAACGCCCTTGCAGTGCGAGGAGCCAGCCCAGGGTGCCCTGTTCCATTTTATTGGCATTCCTCCTTAACCCCCCCGGGCAGCGATGGCTCCTTTCTTCCCTGCCCTCTGCAGGAGCTGGTGCATGCATCAGTAATAGAATGTGGTTCATGGGGCACAGTCTGCATTCCACTTTGGGATCACTTCAATATCCTGGGTGAGTTCTTTAGATCTGCATACGGTGAAGTTCACTCTTTGTGATGTACAGTTCCAGAGGTTGTTTTTTTTGTTTTGTTTTGTTTTGTTATCAGAAGCGTAGAGTGATGTAGTCACCACCACAGCACCATACAAACCAGTTTCGTTACCCCCAAAATTCCTTAAATTACCTCCTACTTCCTCAAATGTTTGGCAGCAAATACCTGTTTTCTGTCTCTGCAATTTTACCTTTTCCAGAGTATCTGAGCAATGGAATCATACAATCGGTAGCCTTTGGGGTTTGGCTTTTATCACTTAGAAAAACGCATTTTGGAACTCATCCACATTGTTGCACAAATCAGTGCAAAATGAAAGTTTTGACTCTGATAAAGTTTAATTTATTAATTTTGTTTTAGGGACTATGGTTTGGGTGTCCTATATGAAACATATGACCAAACCCAATGTCTTGTAAGTATTTTCTTAACTTTCCTTTTAGAGCTTTGGAGTTTCATCTCTTTTGTTTGTTTGTTTGTTTGTTTATTTTTTGTGGTACATGCCCCTAGCAGGAACCGAACCCGGGACTCTCTGGTCTGCAGGCTGATGCTCAACTGTTGAGCCAAACTGGCCAGGGCTTTTATTTAATTTAATTTTATTTTATTTTATTATCTCTTCTGTTTAGATTTAGGGTCCATTTTGAGTTCATTTTTGTGTACTGTGTGAGGTAAAGGTCAAAATTCATTCACTTCTTTCGCACAAGGATAACCACTTGTCCTAGGACTACTTGTTAAAAAGATGACTCTTTCCTAATTGAATTGCTTTGTTGTTGTTTTTTTTGTTGAAAATCCACGGACTACATAGGTGGGTGTATTTCTGAGCTCTCTCATCTGTTCCTTTGAGCTCTGGGTGTCTCCCTAGCTCAGCACTCACTCTGATGTCTTCATTACTGTAGCTTTATGCTCACAGTTTTAGTGTTCTTAAAACCAGGACGTGTGAGCTCTCCAACTTCGCTCTTCTTTTTACAGATTGTCTTGAATAGTCTGGATCTTTCGCATCCACGTGCAAATTCTAGACTCAGTTTATCAATTTCTACAAGAGAACCTCTTAAGATTTGAGTGAAATTACATTGACTCTATATATCATTTTTTGGATAATTGATATCTTAAAAATACTGATTTTTCTGGTCCATGAACATGATATATCTGTCCACTTATTTCATCTCTTTAATTTTTCTGAGAGTTTCTTGAAGACAAAAGAGTAATACATGACAGTTGAGCTCCACATAACAAAGGCAGGATTTAACTGTCTAAGTTTAATGGGGTAGCAAAATGACAAATAGCTTTATACATTTTCAAATCCTCTCAAGAAAATAAAACGTAGTAATTGATATCATAACAACAAGCAAAATTCAACATGAGTATTAAATGCCATCCATTGTATCATTTAATAAGGCAAAGCAGCATATACTTTTTAAAGAAATCTTTTCATTAACAGTGGTAAAAATAAAGTAGGATGCTTACAATAAGTAATACATTTCAGTTAAATGGAAAATTCACTATAAACAAATACTTCATTTTCAATGATCCCCAAAGAAGGGAGGTATCTTTGCAAATGACGTCCTCATCTAGAGAGTTGCAGAAGTCAAGTAGGCAGGCCAGGCTCCTCCTGCCCGGGGAACTCCCTGGTGAGATAGTAGGAGTTTTTCTTTCACTATATTCAGGGCCGGGCAATATGTTGTTTGATCGTGTTTGCGACTACAAAACGCAGCTGATGATGTGCAAATGCCTCTAAGAACTTCCCACAAGAAACACAATATGTTTTCTCTGAGCTACAAAAAAAGGAAGTCCTGGTTTTCTTGCAGATGCACTTCAGTTTCATAGAGCAGAGTTGAAAGGTCTGTTTTTCTTTGTCTCACAACACTCGGTACATCTCCTTTGACCTCATAGCTTTGGTAGTGGAAGACCCAATCAACACAGCCCAGAGATGAAAGGCACCATTGTAAAGGAATTGCAATCATTTTGGACAACTGTGTCATGAGTCAACATTTTTCTAGGTGAAAAGGAGAAGCTGAAGAACCTGGCGTCTTTTTTAGATGAAAGTAAATATCGTTAAGATGAAAACAATAAGAGGATGGTCAGGGTGCTGAGGGAAATTAGGTTTGTGACTAATCAGATGTGTGATAGGATGTTAACAGAGGTTGAGGCTGTAGAGTTCAAGATTCCAGAGGTGGGGCAGCAGATACAAATGATGACAAAGGTCAGCATGTCATTATAAGTGTCATTTGTCAAACCATCTTGTGCGTCAAGGTTATCGAGTAGACAGCATCAAGGAACTCGGAGGCTAGAGCTCTGGGTGCTTTATCCCCTATGCACTGAAGTTACCCAAGATGAGCATGACTCAGGAGGTGAGATGCAACCCTTGGACATGGGTAACTGGCTATGAAGTGACTGGCAAAGGACCCTGTCCAGGAGACGCAGAGGTTGGTAACAAAATGGCATGAATTTTGAATAAAGAAGGTATTTAAACAAGGGTAGAAGGGGAACACTCTGGAGCAGTGGTTTGCAGACTTTGTCATGCTTGAGAATCACGAGGAGGGTGTATTAAAACATACATTGCCGGGTCCTACCCCCAGAGTTTCTGTTTTAGTAGGTCTGGGGTGGGGTCGAGAAATTTGTGTTTCTAACAAATTCCCGGGTTGGGGAACCCCTCTTTCGGAACCACTGCTTTGGGAGCAGCTATAATGAGACTTTGATAGAGATGAATGTGTCAAAGAACAGCCAGCCTCCAGAAGACAGGATGGGAGAGAGGGAAGTAGAGGTGTCAGAGCAGAACTACAAAAGCGGGGGAGTCATTCATCCAGACAACTAAGGAGGGAAGGAACTCTATTCTGGTGGCTAGGAGCTTTCTGAGAATGTGGGGAAGGGTTTGGAGGAAGGCCAGCTAGGGGGTGTTGAGGCTCTGGGGGGAATGCACAGGCTGTTTAAATAAGATCATCAGAGGTTGTAATTTAAGGGAACAGATGAGGGTGTCTAGGTGTGATGCAAAGGCTAAGACACGAAGGCTAAGACCTGGGGCCGGTCACCATCTGCAACTGTGTTACTCTTAAAATGGAGCTTAAAAGCTGTATCTTCCTGTGGTGAAACCAGGGGTGATCTGAGATATGGGGAGTGTCCCCAAGTTCTCTGCCTATGTGGTTGTTCAGCTCACAATCCCTCTACTTGAACATTGGGAAAGTGGAAGGTGGAAACTCCTGGGGTTTTTCTCCTGATTCAAAAATGTGCAAGGCTGTTGGCTTTCGGTGACATAGGCCCATGTGTAATATCAAGATTTGGGTTGATGTCTAGAGGTGGCCGGCTTGTTTGGAGAGTACCTGGAATTTAGATATTAACTGGCTTATACAAAAATGCAGGTCCTTTAGAAATATAACAAGTTGTTCAATGCTGGTAGGTTTTCAGTGATACCTTGGAAGATTAGTCATAGAAAACACCTCAAGCTTTGTCACTTGTAACATTATAAATTGTATTTTAATGATAAAAGGTCATTTTAATAGCTCTTTCAAATTTTGGTGAGCCCTACAGAAAGAGTCATTTATGTGCCTTTTACACAAGGTGGTTTTTCTTCAGATTACTTAAAAGTTTCTTTTTAAATAAAAAATTATTTTCCAATAAACCTATAAGTATTTATGTTGTGCAGAGTGGCGAAGGCCAGGGGAGGGGTGACAGGGGCTGGGTGGAGGTGGGCAGAGTGGGGGACAAGGGGGAAATGAGGGACATCTGTAATAGTGTCCACAATTTTTGTTGTTGTTAATCCTCACCGGAGGATATTTTCTTTGGTTTTTTTTTTTTAGATAGAGGGGAAGGGAGGGAAGGAGGGAGAAAGAGAGAGAGGGGGAAACATCATGTAAGAGAGACACATTGATTGACTGCCTCCCACACAACCCTGACTGGGGCTGGGGTTTTAACCTGCAGCCCAGGTACAAGCCCTTGACTGCGAATCAAACCTGTGACCCTCCAGTCAACAGCTGATGCGCTAAGCACCGAGCCAAACTGGCCAGGACGGTGTCAACAACTTTAAAAAAAGAATTCATGTTGTGGTGTTAAGGTTACTTGAACTGGGTATGCCGTGATTCATTTTAGAACTTGAGAAAATTATATTGATAAATGGCTTAATACATTGAGATTATTCTACTCTCTGGTCTTTTATTTTGTTGTATCCCTTTAGAGCAAAACATTCTATAATATCAAAAAAAAAAGAAAATATTTTTCTCATTTCATGAGATTCATGTAGGCTTATTGTTTCATTTTAGTGCTTTCATTTCCTTTGAAAGGGTTATCAGCTGTCTGCGTCCCTCATCACTATTTCAGGTGGCGCTGAGTTCTATCCATCTACCTCAGCAAGCATTATCCCCGGGAACAATCCTCAGGGATCCAGGGCGCCAGCATCTGGCTTTGAGGCTCTGACCCTGGAGGCACCCTGCCTGTTTCATGAA
The DNA here is from genome assembly GCF_014108415.1 of Molossus molossus. Lineage (NCBI taxonomy): Eukaryota > Metazoa > Chordata > Mammalia > Chiroptera > Molossidae > Molossus > Molossus molossus. The sequence continues at coordinate 49,279,799 of NW_023425356.1, forward strand.
GTAGTGCGTATTGGCAGACGAGTTGTTTTATCAGTTTGTTTCCTGCCTGTAGAATTTGGGGGGGGGGGGGTTCAACAGTCTCTCATTTCATCCTCTCTCGATCCATTTCCGTCCAAGCTGACAGTGTTTATTTTTGGAAAGTTGTGGGTCTCCCGGGTAGGTCATGGGGACTTACTCCATTAGATAAGAGGCCCCTCCATTGGCCTCTAGATAATCCTATTAGTAATTGTGGCTTCTGTTGAGGTGACAAAGGGGCTTCGTGAGTCATGCATCTAATCTCGTCAATGCCCCCCTCCCCCGTATGACTGAACACTGTGACATTTGGTTCTTTTCAAGGCACTAGCAAAAGTCTGTCTAGCTCTTCCCTGGGCTTTTCTCAACAGAGAGTATTTTTCTGACGGCGAATCTTCTACTTTTAGCATCTTTTGCAGTCTGGATAGACAGAATTTCCCAAATCATCAAGTCTTGTTTCTTTTTCAGCGAACTGTCTTCCCCTCCAGGTATCACTGTGCACCCTCTCTGCTCCGTAAGAAGGCCCGGAGAGCACAGGCTGTGCCTTCCCCGCGCGTCGGAGCCTCCGCAGCCGGGTTCCCAGGCCCATCACTTAGCGGTTCTGCCTTGGTAACTGCAGGACACAGCTCAGCTACTCTTTCTGTCATGAGAGAGCAAGGGTCCCCTTCCTGCCAGTTTGCAGCGACATGATCCGCGTTGTCACCTAAGCCCTCGCCAGCAGCGCTCGGCGACCCAGCTTTCCACTAAGCGTGTCGGCGTTCACGTCGGTCACCTCGGAGGCCACGCGGGCTCCTCTCCGTGCTCTGACTTCTCCCCGAGTCCTCCCTGGCCGGCCGCTGCCGTCCATGTGTCCCTACACGCAGCCCGTCCCAGGCGGTGTCCTCTCTACCACGTCCCTCAACGTTCCCCAGCCGCGGCCATTGCCGAAGACCGAAGACACTGTCACCTCTTTTCCCGTGTTTGTGACAGCAGGGCCCCAGGCTCAGGATCAAAATCCATATTCGTTTCTTATCACCGACTTAGTGACTTAGAATAACACCAGCGTATTAGCTTACTGTTCGGGACAGAGGTTTCATGGGCTGACAGCAAAGTGTGAGCAGAGCTGTTTTCTTCCTGGAGGCTCTAAGGAGGACAACATGTCCTTGCCTTTTCCCACTTCTGGAGGCTGCCTGGTCCCGCCCTGATCCCAAAGCCAGCAGCCCAGGGCAGGGTCCGGTCTCTCACCCTCTGATGCTCTGTGACTTTTTTTTTTTTTATCCTCACCCGAGGACATTTTTCGATATTTTGTTCAGATAGAGTGAGAGGGGGAGAGAGAGAGAGAAACATCGACGTGAAAGGGACACATCGAGTGGCTGCTACCCACACGACCAACCAGGGCCGGGGACAAACTGCAACCGAGGTACATGCCCTTAGCGGGAACCGAACCCGGGTCTCTCCGGACCGCAGGCCGACGCTCTAACCGCTGAGCCAAACCGGCCAGGGCTGAATATCTTTATCTTAATCACACCCGCAAAGTCACTTTTACATCTAAGGTAGCGTAGTCACAGATTCCGTTGCCGACCACAGGATGGAAGCTCAAATGATTTCGTCTAGCGGTTTCCTCCTCTAGAGGGTACTCATTTCGTGCTTAATGTTCCTCTCGGGGCGGCTTCAGCAGAATCCAATGATCCCGTTTGATATGTTGCATTTTTGTTTTCACTCACGTGAGTGCATTTTTAAACTCCCCTGGAGATTTCCTTTTCCACCCCTGGGTTGTTTAGAAATGTGATGTTTGCTTTGCAAGTGTTCGAAGACTTTCCTGTAATCTTCCTGTTATGGATTGCTAGTTTGCTTGCACTGTGATCAGAGAACACATGCTATCTGATTTTAATTCTTTCAGATTTGCTGAGATTTGTTTCCTGGCCCAGGACATGGTCTATCTTAACGTACGTTTCCTGGGTGCTTGTAATTAGTCTATGTTGAGTAAATTGTTCTGTAAATGCCCAGAATGGTCTGTTGGTTGATAGCGTTGAGTTCTATACCTCTGTTTATTTTTGCTTGGTTGTTATATAAATTTGTGAGAGAGGTGCCGACATTTATATTTATAGCTTTGTCTATTCCTCCTTTCCGTCCCATCAGGTTTTTGGCTACACGTATAATGCAGCTCTATCGTTTGGTGCCCGTTATAGTTGCTGTGTCTTCGTTGGTGGGTTTACTCTTTAATGACATCCCTTCTCTCTCTGGTAAATGTCTTTGCTTGGAAGTCTAGTTTATTTTATATTTTAATAATAGCCACTCCTGTTTTCTTTTGACTTAATACGTACAATATATATTTATCCTTTATTTCCAACTAGCCTAAATCATTATATTTAAATTTCTTGTATGTGAGTTTCTTGTAGATAGCAGATATTTGGATTGTGATTTTTTTTTTTAATCTTCACCTGAGAAGATGTTTGCATTTATCTTCAGACAGAGCAGGAGGGAGAGAGGAAGGATGAGAGAGAGAGAAATATCAATGTAAGAGAGACACACGACCCCATCCGGGGCTGGGGACAAACTAACTGGGGTACGTGCCCTTAGCGGGGAAAAAACCTGGGACTCTCGGGACCGTGGGCCGACGCTTTAACCGCTGAGCCAAACCGGCCAGGGCTGGATTATGATTTTTAATATAATCTGGCAATCGCTGACTTTTAATTGATATGTTTCAATAATTTAGATTTAAAATAATTATTTCTATATTAGGGCTTAAGTCTACCAGTTAAATTGTTGTTTTCTGATCTCTCCTCTGTTTTCATCCATATGGTTTCCTTTTCTTGTCTTCCTGTAGGCTGCTTCAGAATTGTTTACATTTGCATGTTGATTGTTTATAGAGTTCTTTATTGTATCTTTTTACGGTTTTTAAGTAGCTGCTCTCGGTGTTACATCTCACACACATAATTTACCACAGTCTACGGTAAGCTCGTGTACTAGTTCAAAGGGAGTGTAGAATCCTGGTATTAGGGTTCTCCAGAGAAACAGATATATCTCCAGGATATACAGATATAAATATAGGAATATAGCGGGACACTTATTGGAGAAATGGCTTATGTTCCACAGTCTGTCATCTGTAAGCTGCACAACCAGGAAAACGGGGGTATAATTCTGTCTGAAGAACGGAGAACCAGGGGCTGCTCGTATAAGTCCCAGAGTCAAAGGCCCAAGAACAAGGGTCTCTGACGGCCAAGGACAGAAAAAGATGAAAGTTCCAGCTTACCAAGGAGACCGAAGTGGCCCTTCCTGTGCCTTTGTGTTCCACCTGAGCCCTCCACAGACTGGATGACGTCTCCTCACACAGCGATGGTGGGTCTCCTTACTGAGTCTACTGACTCAAACGCTAATGTCTTCAGGAAGTGGCCCCAAATAAGGCTTTACTGGCTGCCTGCACATACTCTAGCCCAGTCAACTTGACATGTGGGCCCTGGCCAGTGTGGCTCAGCAGTTGGAGCATTGGCCCACAGACCAATGAGTCTCGAGTTCGATTCCGGTCAAGGGCACCTACCTTGACTGCGGTTCATCCCCGGCCCTGGTCAGATCGTGCAGGAGGCAACCAGTTGATGTGTCTCTCTCATGTCGATGTTTTTCTCTCTCCCTCCGTTCCACTCTATCTGAAGATAAATAGAAAAGTATCTTTGGGTGAGGATAAAAAAAAATGGACATGTGGAATTAACCATCACAATCCATATCTCCCTTTACTTCCTTTACCCTGCCTTGTTTCTAGTATAATCATTTAAAATGTTTCCTCTACACACACTCAGAATCAATTAGAAAATGTCATATTTATGCTTCAATTATCAAATAACTTACAAAACTCAAGAGAAGAATACATGTGTAAGGTATTTATCTGTACCTTTTTTTTTTTTTATCCTCATCCGAGGATATTTTTCTATTTTTTGTACAGATAGAGTGGGAGGGAGAGAGAGGAAGGGAGAGAGAGAGAGAAACATCGACGTGAAGGGACACATCGAGTGGCTGCCACCCGCATGACCAACCAGGGCTGGGGACAAACTGCAACCAAAGTACGTGCCCTTAGCGGGAACCGAACCCGGGTCTCTCTGGACTGCAGGCTGATGCTCTAACCGCTGAGCCAAACTGGCCAGGGCTATCTGTACCTTTTGTTTACTGCGTTCTTTCTTCCTTCCTGATGTCCCACGATTCCTTTTTGTCTTTGGACCTTTTATGTTTAGAACACTTCATTCAGCCTTTTTTTTTTAATTTTAGAGATTTATAAATTTTTCCCAGCTTCATTGTGGTATAATTGACAAAATCATCATATATTTAATGTATACAACATTGTGACTTGATATGCATATACATTGTGAAATGATTTCCTAAATGTTCTTATATAGTAGAACTACTAGACACAACTTTTCTTCATTCTCCTTCAGCTGAGAATATCTTGATTATTGCTTCATTCCTGAAGAATATTTTCACTGGATATAGGATAGTGAGTTAACAGTTGTTGTTTTTTTTTCTGTTACCACTTCCTTTTGGGCACACCTGATGTCTGACGAGACATAATTACCATCCAAACTGTTTTTCTACTAAAGCTAAGGTGTTGGTTCTCTCGTCTTGCTTTTAAGATATTTTCTTTGTCTTTAGTTTTCATAAATTTTACTACAATGCGCCTGATGTGAATTTTGGGGGAGTTGTTCCTATTTGAGGTTCTCCTCAATTCTTGAATCTGTGATCTTTCATCTCTTCTGGGACACTGATGACATGAATATTAGATATCTTAGGCTTCCGGTCAAGGTGGCGGGTAGGTAAACACAGTATCCGTCCTCCCACAACCACATCAAAGTTACAACTAAACTGCAGAACAACCATCAAGCAGAACCACCTGACACCGAGCTGAAGGGAAGTCCTACAACTACGGAATTAAAGCAGCAGCCACATGAGACTGGTAGGAGGGCGGAGGGGACGGGCTGGTCCCACACCCACGTGTGGCGGATAAAAATCAGGAGGACACCTTGGCTGGGAAGGTCCTCCCTGAGGACTGAGGGGTCCGCGTCCCACACCAGGTGCCCCGCTCAGGGTCCCAGTGCCAGGAAGAGAATCCCCATCACTTCTGGCTGGAAAAACCAGCGGGAACTGAGGCTCAGGGAGGCTGAGGCGGCTGGAGCCCCAGGCAGCTCCTTAAAGGGCCCGCGCACGAACTTCTCAGACTCTCTCCCTCTAAGCTCAGAGGGGAGGCAGCTCGAGGGGTGCCAGAGACATACAGGGAAGAACTGAGCTGTTCGGCACTGGAGCGAGGGCTGGAGAGGGGGCTTTCTCGGGGACAAACATGCTGTCAGAGGCCTTTGTTCCTTTGGTGAGCCCTTCCCGGGGGCAGCAGACAGCTGCCATATCTGGGACTCCAGCAACCTGGCTCACACTGGTAGCCCCGCCCTGGTGATTCCCTGAGGCCCTGCCCCACCCAACTTTCAGGCCCACCCAAGCTGTTGCCAGTTGTTTAACCATAAGATTGGCCTGTCTTGGATCCTGCTTCAGGTTTTCCTAAATTCTTTCAAACAAGCAGCATCTGGTCTCAGCTAGCCCCATACCTCTCGTTAAGTAATACACAGAAACAAACACAGGGAGGCAGCTAAAATGAGGAGACAAAGAAACAGGTCCCAAATGAAAGAACAGAACAAAACCCCAAGAAAAGAACTAAGCGAAATGGAGATAAGCAACCTAACAGATGCTGAGTTCAAAATACTGCTTATAAGGATGCTCAATGAACTTAGTGAGAACCTCAGTGAGCTTAGTGAGGGCCTCAAGAGCATTAAAAAGGACCAGTCAGAAATGAAGGAGGCACTAACTGAAATAAAGAATAATTTACACAGATTGAATAGTAGAGTAGGTAAAGCCAAGAAGCAAACCATCAATTTGGAATACAAGGAAACAAGAAGAACCCAGTCAGAACAGCAAAAAGAAAACAGAATCCAAAAAAATGAGGATAGTGTAAGGAGCCTCTGGCACAACTTCAAGCGTGCCAACATTCGCATCTTGGGGGTGCCAGAAGGAGAAGAGCGAGAACAAGAAATCGAAAACCTATTTGAAACAATAATGGCAGAAAACTTCCCTAACTTGGTGAAGGAAACAGACATACAAGTCCAGGAAGCACAGAGAGTCCCAAACAAGATGAACCCCAAGAGGCCCACACCAAGACACATCATCATCAAAATGCAAAAGGTTCAAGACAAAGAGAGAATCTTCAAAGCAGCAAGAGAAAGGCAGCTAGTTACCTACAAGGGAGTTCCCATAAGACTGTCAGCTGATTTCTCAAAAGATGAAAAGCAAGAACCTCAACCAAGATTACTCTTCTGCAAAGCTGTCATTTAGAATCGATGGCCATATAAAGACTTTCCCAGACAAGAAAAAGTTAAAGGAGTTCATCACCACCAAACCGTTATTATATGAAATGTTGAAGGGTCTTTTTGAAGAAAAAGATAAAATATATGAACAAACAAAATGGCAATGAATACATATCTATTGGCCATAGAATCTATAAACAAAATGAACAGGCAGAACAGAAACATTCTCATAGATACAGAGAACATTTTGTTGGTTGCCAGATGGAAAGGGGTTAGGGGAATGGGTGAAAAAGGTGAAGGGATTAAGAGGAACAAACTGGTTGCTAGACTGACAAACCTCAAAGAGAAGGGGGTTGGGAGGTGGGAAGAAATAAACCAAAGAATTTATATGCATAAAAAAATAAAATAGATATTTTATTATAGTCCTACAGGTATCTAAAGTTTTGCTCATTATTCTCCCCAGTCTTTTCTCTCTCTGTCTTTTCTCCCCCGCCCCAGATTTGGGTAATTTCGATTGTTCTATCTTCAAATTGACTGATTCTTTCCTCTGTTCCTTACATTATGCTCTTGAGACCATCCATTGAGTTTTTTGTTTTTTTTTTAAATTTTTTTTTTTTTTATCCTCACCCGAGGACATTTTTCCATTTTTTGTACAGACAGAGTGGGAGGGAGAGAGAGGAAGAGAGAGAGAGGGAAACATCGATGTGAAAGGGACACATCGAGTGGCTGCCACCTGCACGACCAACCAGGGCCGGGGACAATCTGCAACCGAGGTACATGCCCTTAGCGGGAACCGAACCCGGGTCTCTCCGGACCGCAGGCCGACGCTCTAACTAACCGCTGAGCCAAACGGGCCAGGGCTCTTTGTCTCTCCAAAGTCTTCGTCGACACTTTCATTCTTTTGCTGAAGCTCTCTATTTTTTCTTTTGTTTCAAGCATATTTATAATTGCTTGTTGAAGCACTCTTATGATGAGTGCTTTAAAATATTTTCAGATAATTTTAACATCTCTGTCATCTTACTGTTTGCATCTATTAAGCGTGTGTGTGTGTGTGTGTGTGTGTGTGTGTGTGTGTGATCATTCCGCCTGAGACCTTGCTGGTTCCGGGTATAATGAGTGATTTTTGAGACACATGGGAGCTTGGGGTATTATGAGAGTCTGAATCTTTTTAAATTTAATGTAGTTGGCTTCCACTGATACTATCTGATGGGGAGAGAGGTCTTCCACCTCATCATCGCCACGTGGGCAGACGTCCAGCTTGCTCACATAGCCTCTGTTGACACCCACGTAAGAAAGTCCTCGTTACTGATGTAAGACAGAGTCCCGGCCCCTCCGTGTCCTCACTGAGGTTCCCCGGTCTGGACGGGGGTGCAAAGCACTGCCTTCCGCTGCCTGGGCAGCCTCCAGTGACACCGCAGTGGGGCATGTGGCCTGGCAAACGTGAAAAAGCCTCCGCCCCTACTCAGCGGTTCTACTACACTCCCGGCCCCCGGGGGAAGGGTGGTGGTCAGGGACCCTCCTCACAGCTGGCCAGGGCGGACTCTGGCTCCCCACTCAGCCAGCTTTGGCTCAGGGGACGGCCACAGCTTCTCTGCAGTGTTTGGCTGGAGCGCAGCAGTGACTGTATAAAAGTCTCCTCTGTCACTAGCTTGTCCTTTTCCTATTTATCGCAAGAGACAGTCGGCTTTCGGTGGGGCTTTTCTGTGTGCACCCTCAGCACTGCCTTCGGTCCTGAGTCTGGGATGTACAAGGCAAGAAAAAGCCCTAGACTTCCCGTTGTGACCTTCCACGGTCCTGAGGTCTCTACGAATCTGGCTTCTTTTCTCCATCTTTCAGATCTTTCTTCTGTTTGTTTTTCATTTCATGTCCCTGGTTTTTAGTTATACTTAGAGGGAAGGACGGGGAAAATTATGTTTACTTCAGCTTCTCAGAAATGAAATTGCTTATCACTTTTATAATTTAAAAACAAAACAAAACACCGCAATCGAAAAACACTGAACTTTAACTGCATGGGAATAACTGTGAATGTTCTTTCGAAAGCACAAATGATTTAAACTCGATCAGAAGTAAACATTTTGCTCTGTGAAGAGCACCGGAAAGCAAACGAAAAGACTGGGAGAAAACCCACGGACTGGAAGAATCGAACCATTGGGTGACCAAATAATAAATGAAGAAAAAAGTCCAGCTACAAAAAAACCCAGATGAGAGAATTGTTAGAACACCGTAATTTTGCCACAGTCAGTGAGCTCATCATTACCAGCATCTGACCATTAACAGCTGCCAAAACCAGAAGGTTAAATTCCTCCTGGTGACAAAATGGAACATTATCTCTCATTTTGCCTAAGGAAACAAAACTGAGTTTTCTCAAGCCTGTGGATTCAAATACCAAATTTCAGAAATAGAGAAAAAGTGAAATGTGGCGAACTACACCGTTCAGTATAGAAGCAGCAAAATCTAGGCTATCGGAAATTTCAGGTCAGTGGCCCAAGTCTTCCAACAAATATGAAAAAGAAGGAAACAGAAGGAAAACCTATAGAGTAAAAGACATTTTAATGGTATAGGAACATTTTTATAATGACAAGACTAGAGTCTCTAAAGAATACACACTTGGATGAAAAACTTTATGTACACACACGCATAAACACTTTTTTTTTTTTTTAAAGACGTGTCGAAAGGGCAAAGATAAGGAAGAGGAGCAAGCAGAACAAAATTTTGGAACCCAAAAAGTAGATGAATGAATGTCAAACTGTGGTAGTCAAGAAGCTTTTTTTTAAAATCCTCACCTGAAGATATTTTTTTTCTTTTTTTTTTTTTTATTATGAATTTGTATTTATTTTTTTGTTACAGATATGTTACCTTTTTACCCCATTGGCACCCCCACCCCACCCCCCCTCCACCCTGTCCCCGGCTTAGTTGTTCATGTCCATTGGTCATGCATACATGCATATAAGTTCTGTGGTTTATCTCTTCCCACCCCCCCACACCCCCACCCCCTCTTCTGAGGGATGTCAGTCTGTGCCCTACTTCCATGTGTCTGGGTCTACTGTATTCCTCAGACTGTTATGTTCATTATATTCGTATATAAGTGAGATCATGTGGTATTTGTCTTTTTCTGCTTGGCTTCTTTCACTTAGGATAATACTTTCCAGGTCCCTCCATGTTGTCTCAAAGGATAAGAGATCTTTCTTTCTTACCGCTGCAGAGTACTCCATTGTGTATATGTACCACTGCTTTTCTATTTATCATCAGATAGAGTGGGAGGGAGGGGGAGAGAGAAGGGGGGAGAGAGAGAGAGAGAGGGAGAGAAACATCGACATGAGAGGGACACATCGACTGATTGCCTCCTGCACAACCCCGACCAGGGCCAGGGACAAATTGTAACCAAGGTACATGCCCTTGACCTGAATCAAGCCTGAGACTCATTGGTCCGCAGGCCGATGCTCCAACTGCTGAGTCAAACTGGCCACGGCATGAGAAACTTACCCTTAAACCAGCAGAGGGCAAACTGGATGAAAAGTTGGTGAACTAGCTACCCCTAAAACTGGAGATGAGGATAGGGCTGAACACAGCGGAACTGGATAAAAGATCTGTTTGGGAAGCAGTGAAGTCCAGGAACACGCTTGTCTATCCCAGAAGACAACTGGACATGTATTCTCTGGAGAAAGTTTAACAGAAGGCGCACTGTCGAGGAAGCGGTGGTAACTCAGAGGGTTGGGTGGAGGTCAACACCTTGAATGGTGAATTTCTACTCTGCTTTTTTTACTTAGCTCCCCAAATGTTAACAACTAGGCTTATCGGAGCATGCAAACCAACTCAATGAAAGAGACTTTAAAATATGGACAGTTGGACGGTCCCCTAAAATACATCCAGGTCAAGTCACCATGCAGTGAGACCCAAACAAACTCTACCTATGTCCACAGAGCTTCCAATTGGTTTCCTACTGTCCCATTCAAATTTAATCAGAAACCCAAGAATTACTAGATATTTCAGGAAAGCTTTTCAACCTCCAAAAGATAAACAACTTGGAAGCAAACCAACTTAAATCATTACTAACATTCTCTGAAAGAAACATGAGCCCTGGCCAGGTGGCTCTGTTGGTCGGAGTGTCGTCTTGAACACTAAAAGGTTGCAGGTTCGATCCCAGGTTCGGGTGCTTATGGGAGGCAACTGGTCAATGTTTCTCTCTCACATTGACATTTCTCCCTCTCTCTCTAAAAATCAATAAAAATATAGCCTTGGATGAAGATTCAAAAACAACAAAAATGCACACAATGATGTTCCAAAAAACCCCCCAAAATACACGGGGGGTGGGTGGAAAGAGTGCTTAGAAATTAAAAATTGTGGCAGGAAGGAAAAGTGTCATAGAAGTTCACAAAATTAACTAAGAAAACAGGAGAGAAGAATTTCCAATTAGGAGAATAATAAACAATACCCAAAATCTGAGTAGCTTGAATTCCAGGGAAGGAGGAATCAGAAAAAAGAGGTAGCGTGTGAGCAAACCAATAATTCAAGAAAATTTCCCAGAATAGAAAGATACACAATGCCAATGTGACCGGTCGTACCAAGTGTTCAGCAAATACTACAGAGAAAATCCTCTAAATTAAGAAGCAACACCATGAAATGTCAAACTCTGGCTCTAAAGAGAACATTCTAAAAGCTTCTGAGGAGAGGAAAACGAAAGATCACACGTAGTCACTAGATGTCAAAACAGCTCTGCAGGTCTCCACAGCAGAACTGGAGGCTAGGAGACAACAGAACAGAAATGTCCAAGTTCTGAGTGACACTGGTTTGTCATCTGAAATTGGCTACCCAGTATGAATAAAATTTGTAAGGCAATCCTCATTCTTTTAACAAGGAGACTCCCGCGCCCGAAACAATAAAATAGAAGTGTATTTCTTGTTCATGGAACAGAACAAGGTAAGTGTTCCCGTGGAGTGGGTGGCCTTCCGTCTGTTGACTGGGAGGCCCCGCCTCCTAAAACTGGCTTCCCCTCCGCTAAGAACCCGCATCCCTCTGGCTGCAGACTGTGGATGTGAGGACGACACGATGGAGACACATCCTTAAGCTCACCGACATGCAGTGACGCACATCACCTTCCTCCACGCACCATTGGTGAGAACTAGTCATCTGCCACCTGCCAGATGCCAGGAATCAAGACAGGAACCTGGGTGGCCAGTAACTTCCCATCAACAACTCTTCAGATGAAAGGAAGAGCACAAAGGGGGGTGGACAGCCAGCCATTGCTGCCACACCGGCCCCCATTCCAGCAGAATGTCCAAGAGTAAAAAACACGTGTAGACATGTGAGGTCTCACATGGCTCTTCCTCCACGCGTTCCTTATCAGAAAGCTCTTTGCAGAGACACTCCAACAGAATAAGGAAATGAAGACATCTCTGGTGACCAGGGATACAGCGCAGAGGAGAGGGGATGGAAATCCCCAGGGTACGGGAAGGGGGATCCCAGGGTGCAGGTGGGGAGCAGGCCTGGAGAACTGCCAGTCCAGAGCTGAGCAGGCATTCAGAGGGCTCCAAGAAAGAGATTTCCAAGAAGATAAAACTAACAGAATATTCTCTGATTTAAAATTATTGAGAGGATTTACATGGATGATGGAGAACCTCAGAAAAGGAAAACATACCAAAGAAAGGCAATTATTAACTCTAGGGGAAAGAAAACCAGAAAACAAAAGGTTGTACAAGAAGAGAAATGCTTCATTGTAGTTTCCTAGACGGTGTTAGAGAATAATAATAATAATAATAATAATAATAACAACAAACACAGTAACTCTTTGTCCCTGGTTCCTGGCACAGAGATCTCTTGGCATTTCCTCAGTGATACAAGTATTCGTGACAATCTCCTTTCAAACATACCTCAGTTTATGCTAATGAGGTGACAACTAGTGGGCTCCCAGATGGCATCAGGATGGGAGCTGGTACCAGATGACCCAACCACCACGATGATAAGGTTGAAATTGTCAGCACCCCCTCCCAACCTCCAGGGAAAGGAGGGCTGGAGATTGAGTTTAATTGACCATGGCCAATGATTTAATCATTCATTTCTCAGTAATGACATTTCCATAAAATTCCCTAGACAATAGGGTTCAAGAGCTGCTGGGTTGATAACCACGTGGAGGTGGTGGAAGGGAGATGCGCCCAGAGAGGACATGGAAGCCCGGTGTCTCCTCCCCTCCCCCCACCCCTCATACCTTGCCCCAAGTGTCTCTCCCATTTGGCTGCTTCTGCACTGGATCCTTTATAATAAACCAGGAAGGGTGAAGGGAGCCCTCTCCAGAGCTCTGTAAGTCATGCAGCCAGGGATCAAACCTGAGGAAGGGTTGGTGTCAACTCCTGGATTTGTAACCAATTCAGACAGAAGTAGAGGTCACCTGGGGACGTGACACTTGTGACTAATATCCAGAGTGAGGACAGTGCTACAGTACTGAGCCCTTCAACTTGTGGGGTTCAACCTGAACTCCAGGGGCCAGTGTCAGAATTGGCTTGGGTCAGGGAAGAGAAAACACCCCAAACTTGGCTTGGCTTTGTATAGTGCTTATATGATAACAATAATATAAACTGAATATTGAGCTTACCAAAATCACAATATAATTACATCCATACAATTGTACTATAAAAATAATTGAGAGAGAAAATGCATGTGTTGTGTGTATGTGTGTGTTGTATGTGTGTGTGTGTGTTGTGTGTATGTGTGTGTGTTGTATGTGTGTTGTGTGTGTGTGTGTGTATGTGTGTTGGAGTGCAGGCTCAGGAATGGAGCACTGAATCCTTACCTTCCTTAATGCAAAGGCAACAGATAATTCCTGAACTGGAAACAAATCAAGACATAGCCTTATATCAGTGCTACTTAGAAAGATGAAGGGAGACTTCCGGTCAGGATGGCGGGTAGATAAACACAGTATCCATCCTCCCACAACCACATCAAAGTTACAACTAAACTGCAGAACAACCATCATTCAGAACCGCCTGACACTGAGCTGAATGAAAGTCCTACAGCTACGGAATTAAAGCAGCAGCCACATCCAGACTGGTAGGAGGGCGGAGGGGACGGGCTGGTCCCACACCCACGTGGATAAAAATCAGGAGGACACCTCGGCTAGGAAGGTCCTCCCTGAGGACTGAGGGGTCCCCGTCCCACACCAGGCACCCCGCTCAGGGTTCCAGTGCCAGAAAGAGAATCCCCATCACTTCTGGCTGGAAAAACCAGCGGGAACTGAGGCTCAGGGAGGCTGAGGCGGCTGGAGCCCCAGGCAGCTCCTTAAAGGGCCCGCGCACGGACTTATCGGACTCTCTCCCTCTAAGCTTGGAGGGGAGGCAGCTCGAGGGGCACCAGAGACATATAGGGAAGAACTGAGCTGTTTGGCACCGGAGCGAGGGCTGGAGAGGGGGCTTTCTCGGGGACAAATATGCTGTCAGAGGCCTTTGTCCCTTTGGTGAGCCCTTCCCTGGGGCAGCAGACAGCTGCCATATCTGGGACTCCAGGGACCTGGCTCACACTGGTAGCCCCACCCTGGTGACTCCCTGAGGCCCCGCCCCACCCAACTTTCAGGCCCACCCAAGCTGTTGCCACTTGCTTAACCATAGGATTGGCCTGTCTTGGATCCTGCTTCAGGTTTTCCTAAATTCTTTCAAACAAGCAGCATCTGGTCTCAGCTAGCCCCATACCTCTCATTAAGTAATACACAGAAACAAACACAGGGAGGCAGCCAAATGAGGCGACAAAGAAACAGGTCCCAAATGAAAGAACAGAACCAAACCCCAAGAAAAGAACTAAGTGAAATGAATATAAGCAACCTAACAGATGCTGAGTTCAAAATACTGCTTTAAGGATGCTCAATGAACTTAGTGAGAACCTCAGTGAGCTTAGTGAAGGGTCTTCTTGAAGATAAAAAAGATAAAAGATATGAACAATAAAATGGCAATGAATACATATCTATCGACAATTGAATCTACAAAGAAAATGAACAAGCAGAACAGAAACATTCTCATAGATACAGAGAACATTTTGTTGGTTGCCAAATGGGAGGGGGGGTGGGAGAATGGGTGAAAAAGGTGAAGGGATTAACAAGTACAAATTGGTTGCTAGACTGACAAACCTCAAAGGGAACGGGGTTGGGGAGTGGGAAGAAATAAACCAAAGAACTTATATGCACATATGCATAACCAATGGACACAGGCAACAGTGTTGGGAAAGGCAGGAGAGGGGTGGGAGTAGGAGGGGGACAACGGGGGGGAAATGAAGAACATCTGTAATACATTCAACAATAAAGATAAAAAAAAGAAAAAGATAAAAAAAAAAAGAAGAAGAAGAAGAAAGATGAAGGTAAGTGCAAAGGAATAGCCTGGGGGAGGCAGGAATGGGGTTAGAGGATAGGGTGGCAATACCCCTTTGTTTTACAAGTCTTCCAGTATTTATGTTGGTCTTTTTAAACTATGTATCTATGAGTTTTTTTTGGGTTTTTTGCTTAACCTCTTCATCTTTTTTACCCAGTCACCCAAAACCCCTCTCCTTGGACAGCTGCCAGTCTGTTCCTGTATCTATGAGTCTCTTTCTATTTTGTTTGTTAGTTTATTTTGTTCATTAGATTCCACATGTAATGAAGTAATATGGTACTTGTCTTTCTCTGACTGGGTTATTTCTCTTAGCATAATGCTCTCCAGGTCCCTCCATGCTCTTGCTAAAGGTGAGATTACCTTCTTTTTTATGGCTGCATAGTATTCCACTGTGTACATGTACCACAGCTTTTTTATTTGCTCATTTACTGATGGACACTTGGGCTGCTTCCAAATCTTGGCTATTGTTAATAATGCTGCAATGAACATAGAGGTGCATATATTCTTTTGAATCAATGATTCTGGCTTCTTTGGATATATTCCCAGTATTGGAATCACTGGGTCATAAGGCAGTTCCATTTTTTATTTTTTTCAGCAAACTCCATACTGCTTTCTATTGTGGCTGCACCAGGCTGCATTCCCACCAGCAGTGTGCTAGAGTCTCCTTTTCTCCACACCCTCGCCAGCACTTGTTGTTTGTTGCTCTATTGATGGCGGCCATTCTGGCAGGTGTGAGGTGATATTTCATTGTGATTTCCATTTACATCTCTCTGATCATTAGTGATGCTGAGCATCTTTTCATATGTCACTTGGCCATCTGTATGTCCTATTTGGGGAAGTGTCTACCCAGGACCTTTGTGCAGCAACAGTGTTTGACCTTCCAAAGCAAAACCAGCAGGCAGAGTAGTAAATATTTGTCTTGACGGGCAGTGGGCGGCCCATAAAGTTTCTGTTGCAACTGCTCGACTCCGCTACTGTAAACAAGCCCAAACAGTACTAAATACGTGGCGTGTCTGTGTGCCAATACCCCGTATTCACCAACAGGCAGCAAGCCAGACCAACCCCTATTCTAAACAAGGACATTTTCCCCAGTCTGTCCACTTTTTTTTTTTTTTTTAATCCTCACCCGAGGACATTTTTCCACATTTTATTCAGATAGAGTAGGAGAGAAAGAGAGAACGAGAGAAGCATCGACATGAAAGAGACACATCGAGTGGCTGCCACCCACACGACCCAACCAGGGCCGGGGACAAACTGCAACCGAGGTACGTGCCCTTAGCGGGAACCGAACCTGGGTCTCTCTGGACCGCAGGCCGACGCTCTAACCGCTGAGCCAAACCGGCCAGGGCTGTCCACTTTTTTTTAATGTTGATGCAACCTTAGACTCAAACCACGTGAAAATCACCTGGGACATACAAATGAAAGACGCCGTCTAT
Source organism: Molossus molossus (assembly GCF_014108415.1). Taxonomy (NCBI): domain Eukaryota; kingdom Metazoa; phylum Chordata; class Mammalia; order Chiroptera; family Molossidae; genus Molossus; species Molossus molossus. Next base: position 49,295,903 of record NW_023425356.1, read on the forward strand.
GGCTGTTTCACAATGTCCTGTTCAAGTCCCGAGTCCTCTGGCACCAGGTCCAGACAACAGGATCCTTTTATAATCATTTATACGAGACTAATTTTTTTAATCCTCACACAAAGATATGTTTTAGAGAGAGAGATTGATGTATGAGAGAAACATCCGTAGGTTGCCTCCCATACATGCCCCACCCAGGGATCGAACCCACAACCTAGGTATGTGCCTTGACCGGGAATCGAACTGGCAAGCTTACATTGCATAGGATGGCGCTCCAACCGACAGAGCCACACCAGCTGGGGCCTACAAGAAACTTTAAATACCAGCTTTCTTTATTACGGTCCTGAGAGCTGTAAAACGGACAGCAGACTGATGTTTCCTTAATGTATTATTGACAGGATGTCAGATTTCCTGCGTCTAACAAATCTAATTTATTAACGATTACATTAGATTTTAAAGTCTCAAATGGGTATGCATTTAATAAAGTGTATTTTTCCACATTTGATGATCAGGACACTTTATTCCCCATTTGTTTATATCCTCATTTTGATACTAAAATGAAGTTGCTTCACTAGTCATTTCGGAATGAAAATGACCAAATACCATACAAACGGCATTATTCTCTTCGATGGTGGCAATCCATCAAACTGTTGTAATTACTAGGACTTCCTTTTAGGCTTCATTCTGGGGGTACAATGACTAAAAAGTACTCCATGGTACAGAGCAATGGCCGTATGAAGCCAGGGGTGGGGAGAAGGGTGTTTTTGAAAGCTCTAAACATTCAGGTTGCTTTCATGAAGAGGGGTGCAGAATAATTTGGGGGGGCTGTGGGGGACTTTTCTGTTTGGAGAAACATTTCGATAAGCCTTGACTTCTGTAAAAATAGACCCCATGTTTAGTCTGGAAGAGATATTGGCTCCAAGGACAACCGAATGCTCTGTCCTGCAGACAAACAGAACAGGGCATAGTCTCCCGCGGGGCTGGCGGACAAGGAGAGTCAATAAGGCCTGAGGGGAGAGGGGACAGGCCGAGTGGTCTGAGGTCTAGGCCGAAACAAGGAAAAAGGCCGGTGAGAAATCTGCTATGCTGCAGATTGCTCGGAACACTGAGGAAAGAAACTCTGTAATACTGAGTTGTACCTTATTGCTCATTGTAATCCCACTGGGACAGCCCCACACATACAACAGAGGTCGATTAGTCAGGGAAGGGGACAGGTCAATGTCCACCCATGGGATGAAGTGGAAAAGAGAAGAGAGGGGCCAGGAGAGACGAGATGGGAGAGGACCCCGGGGTGGGGCAGGGGTGGCCTGTTCAGAATAACTGGTTCTCCGTCCCTCTCCTGACCACGCTTTCTCAGACGCTGGTGCTGGTTCCCCTTTCCCTAGCCTCCAAACCAGCGACTTTCAACCCGAAGAGTGTTTAAAACAGGCAATGCCTGACTGTTTAGTCAAGGATGCTGGCCTCCATTTTCTTCGATTGTCAAACACAAAAAAATGACAACAGACAACACCACAGCCTGAATGAATCAAAAGTAAACCCAAAGAGGACCACACACATCATCATCAAAATGCCAAAGTTTAAATACAAAGAGAGAATCTTAAAAACAGCAAGAGAAAAGCAGTTCATTACCTACAAAGGAGCTCCCACAAGACTGTCAGCTGACTTTTCAAAGAAACTTTGCAGGACAGAAGGGAGAGGCAAGAGATATTCAAAGGCGATGAAAAGCAACAACTTACAACCAAGATTACTCTATCCTGCAGAGCTGTCATTTAGAATCAATGGACATATCAAGAGTTTCCCAGACAAGAAAAAGCTAAAGGAGTTCATCACCACCAAACCAGTATTATATGAAATGTTGAAGGGTCTTCTTGAAGGAGAATAAGAAAAAAATATGAACAATAAAATGGCAATGAATATATATCTATCAACAACTGAATCTACAAACAAAATGAGCAAGCAGAACAGAAACAGACTCATAGATATAGAGAGCTTTTTGTTGCTTGCCAGATGGGAGGGGGTTGGGGGGATGGGTGAAGAAGATGAAGGAATGAAGAAGTACAAATTGGCTGTTAGACTGATGAACCTCAAAGGGAAGGGGGGAGGGAGGGCAGGATGAGATAAACCAAAGAACTTCTGTGCACATATGCAGAACCAATGGACCCCGACCATAGTGTGGGGACGGCTGAAGTGGGTTGGGATTGGGGAGGAGGGGGTCAATGGGGAAAAATGGGGGGCATCTGTAATACATTCAACAATAAAGATGAGTTTAAAAAGTATACCTTTTATTTTTTTGTGTCAGATCAGTAAAAATACATTTTTTGGCGTGCTACAAAATTTCAGTAATTCGTTTCTGTGTGCCGTGAAATAAAATGTCGGTTGTAAACCATTCGTGGACTGAAGTCAATTGTAATTGTTTTAAGGGATCATGCCCAGCGTTTTTAATGAGATTAAAAATACATATAATTGAAAATGGCAGAGAACAGCGTATGTGGTAGAGATCAGCTTGGTTTCATGAAACTTGAATCCCTCGTGTGCGGGTGCATGTGCATGCGCGCGCGTGTGTTTACACTGTAATATGACACGCGTATCTTTCTGTTGCCCGTGGTCTAAAAAGTTTGAAAAGCACTGCCCTGGGTGACCTCATCCAGTGTCAGGGTTTTAAACACCACTTTCATGCCAATGACTCATGCACACAAATTTGCATCTGAAGTGGAACCGGACTGCCAAACTGCACCCTCATGTATCCGGTCACTTGGGTGACATCTCAGACTGGATGTGTGTTAAGCATCACAAGCTAAGGGGACCGTGTGTGACAGTCTGCTGCCCCAGTGGGCTCCATCTCAGGATGCGGCGAGTTCGTCTTCCTGGGTCCTCATCTCCTCTTTCTCTCATACTCCGCACATCAAATGCCGCCAGTTCAGACTTTCACATGTATCAAGAATCCTACCCTTCTCACCACCCCCATGGCCTCTACCCTAACCCAGCTGTGGCCTGGTGTCTTGCCCAGGTTATTTTATTATTTTTTTAAAATCCTCCCCCGAGGATATTTTTCCATTTGTTTTCAGACAGAGTAGGAGGAAGGGAGAGAGAGAGAAACATCGATGTGAGAGAGACACACCATGGGCTGCCTCCCTCACGACCCCGACCAGGGCCGAGGACCAAACCAAAAACGAGGTACGTGCCCTTGACCAGAATCAAACCTGAGACTCTTGGGTCCAAGGACTAATGCTCTAACTGCTGAGCCAAACTGCCCAGGGCTTATCCAGGTTATTTAAATCACCTCCTTCTTTCCTTGATCTCTTCAGAAGAGCAACCAAAGTACCCCCTACAAATATAAGTCAGAGCATCATCCTTCTCTAACTTGGAGTCCCTTGGGGTTTCCCAGTCTCATGCAGGTAAAACCCACAGTCCCTATAATGACTGCAAGGTCCTGTGTGAACCCACCACTCCTGTCTGACCTGATGGAATACTACTCTCCTGTTGTTACCCCTCCAGATACTGTCTCCTTGCAGTTCTTTGAGCTTACCAGCTGTGCACCTACCTCAGGGCCTTGGCACATGCTCCTCACTCTCCCTCAAAGGTTTTTACATCAGATGCCTACATGACTGATTCTGTCATTATATTCAGGCCTCTATTTAAATGTCACCTCATAGGCAGACCCTCCCTCCACTCACTGTTCATGTTTTCCTACTTCATTTTTCTCCATAACATATAACATATGATTATGCATATCAATAGACTTTGATTTTCAAGACTATAAATTTACTCACAAAAGGAGTGAACAATATTAAAATCAAAGAAATCGAAGGTGCTATACACATAGTAGGGCTTATTAGAAAAGAGAAAATGGCCCTGGCCGGTTTGGCTCGGCGGTTAGAGCGTCAGCCTGTGGTCCTGAGAGACCCGGGTACGGTTCCCGCTAAGGGCATGTACCTCGGTTGCAGTTTGTCCCCAGCCCTGGTTGGTCGTGCGGGTGGCAGCCACTCGATGTGTCCCTTTCACATCGATGTTTCTCTCTCTCTCTCTCTCTCTCTCTCTCTGTTCCTCTCTCTCCCTCCCACTCTACCTGAACAAAAAATGGAAAAATGTCCTTGGGTGAGGATAAAAAAAAAAAAGAAAAGAAAAGAGAAAGTGAATAGATGAATGAGAGTAAAGTGAGACCTATAAGAACCTCAAAGTCTGACAAAAATGGTTAAAACTTAAAGTGAGAAAAAGTATTAAAGTTTGAATAATGAAATAAATCCTGAACTTGCAAACAAAATAAGTGTCACAACAAACATAGCTACAAGATAAGGATTAAACTCATAGGACAGTACAAAAAAAACCTTCTTACAAACGACTCAATTAATAAGTTGATTTAAAAAATAGAAATATGTACCTTATAAATTAGAAAAGCCAAAACTGAATGAGATAAGAAGCTTAAAATGTTTTTTTTAAAGTTATAAAATATTTAGATTAAAAATATTCCACTGAGGTAAAAGATTTAAAGGTGAAAAAGAAAATGGGCTTGCCATCCCAGACACCAAAAGGCTGCGGGTTCGATTCCCAGTCGGGCCACATACCCAGGTTGCAGGTTCCATCCCCAGTTGGGGAGTATATGGGAAGCAACTGATCAGTGTGTCTCTCTCACATCAATGTTTCTCTTGCTAAAAAAAAAAAAAAAAAATCAATTAAAAAACATATGCTCGGGTGAGGATTAGAAATAATAATAAAATAAAAAGAAAAGAAATGGGCTTACAAATTAACCGAAATGGAAGACTAAGGAATTGCACAAGAAAAACAGGTTAGCGAAAAATTAGGAAGTAAACAAGAATACAGAGTTTAAATTTGAGAAATTTAGGTGAAGGGAGAAGAGGGAGGTGCTGGAACTGCTGGGAGCGAGGGTCCCAAGGAAAGTCCTTGGGGATCATCTTCTGCTCAAGCAGCGAGGGTGGCGGGCTGGGGTTTCCCTCTGCCGTATCTCGTGTCTCTGATGACTCATACCACCCCCAAATGAACGCTCTGAAGACATCAGTGCCACTAACCTTTCAAGTACCTACGTAATAAAATCTAAAGCTCCATAGCCGGAAGTTCAAGACCCTCCAGAATCTGCAGATGTCGGACAGTCTTTCCAGACCTACCTCTGGTCCAGGCTCCCACTTCTTCCCCGCAGGACCCCTCCTCTCTGTGAGTCCTCGGTTTCCCGTCACGTTCCCACGGCCACACCTGCTCACATCGCCTCACCGCCCAGCACAGACCCCCCACTCTTCCCAGGGATTCCCCACGAACTTCTCCAACAGCTGCCTCCGGGGTCTTCGTGTCCCACGGCCGGTTACAAGGCCACAGAAGGCAGGTGGCCTGGACTCTGGAGCACCTGCTTCCGGCTCTGGGTAACTCTGGCTCCGGGGCAGCTTTCCACGGTCTCTACCTCTGGTGTCTGGGGTTCCACTCCCTTCCCAAGTCCCGGAGTCTCAGCAGCATCGGAGAACCCGTGAGCGATGCAGATGCTCAGGCCCCACTCGGACAGACTGAGTCGGACAGGGCATGTGGGCTGGGGTGGGGGCGACGCTAAGCTTGAAGAGGAACAGGTTTCCACGTCTTTACTGTCCATTCCACTGCGTCGGAACGGGATATTGCTGGGATGTAGGCCCTAGAGTAAGACGGAGGCCTAGACCCCCGCTCTACCCCTGACGACCTTGTACACGCCCTGGACCCCCGCCTCCGTGTCCTCGTTTGCGTGAAGGGAGGGGCAGCCTGAGCCCCTGGCCTCCTGTGTCTTCCCTCTGCACTCCTTCCCCGAGCAGCAGGGTTCCACTTTCCAGTGTCTCCCTGTTCCTCCCCCTCTGGTTCTCCTGCACGTCCAAAGCACAGTCACACTCCGAATCCTGGCATTCACGGCCCGCGTGGCTCTCCGGGACATCCCCTACCACGTGCGCCTCGCTGCTTATGCACCAGCAGGAGCAAACCCCTTGTAGTGATCGGACGGCCCCAGGGGCCACATCACTGCACCTTGTCACTGTCAGATGTGGGGCTCAGCCTGAACCCTTCCCTACCACCCTGAACACAACCACAGTCCCTGGCGCCCCAGGTCTCCAGGGAAGGCTCCCTACCACCCCTGCCATCTCCCCCTTCCCTCCAAGAATGGTCAGTTCCTTCTCCGAATTGTTATTCCCTCTGACACAGAAACCAGTTCCAGAGCTGCAGCTCTGCAAGGGGGACCGGTCCTTGCTGGGGACCCTACCGGGAACCAGCGTCTGACACAGAGAGGCACGTGCTCCCTGAAATCTCCCGTGAGGAGGAGACACATGGCGAGGGAGGCGCTCGCTGACTTCCTGGACCTCCCACTAGGCTATACTGTCCACGAGGCAGTGACATTGTCTAACACGTGCTGTCGCCGTATCGCCGACGCCACCTCAGCGCCACCAGGAGCTCAGTGTCCCAATAGTCGTGGGTCGATGACTGAGCAGAATGCTGGCAGTCAACACCGAACCGAGCGGCTTCCTCATGACCAGGCAGAAACGGACATGAAGTCACAGTGCATCCAATGTGACAGCCAGCACTGTCTGCGAACACTCTCAACCTCACAGTACTGAATGTCCCCCCGGTTCGTCACCCTTCTAAGACCCAGACCTGCTGCAGTAATTCGCCAAAGGTCCGACCACCAGGGTGCGGGGGCACCTTGGAACTGAGGTCGGGCCTCAAAAATTCCACTAAGTGGTTAAGAAATGTTTTTTCCGGGGAAGCCTGTTACTTAAATAATAGATGGGATGATGCCAAGAGCTCAATGCCAAAGGGAAAGGGGCGGTGGTAAAGAAAGGACGGTTCGGGGCTGGGGGGCAGCAGGGGTGAAGGAGACGGAGAGGGGCCCCGGAAAGTCACCGGTGCGCCGAGGAAGGAGGGCAGAGGGGTGAGCGAAAGGACGCCCAGCCCAGCAGGCAGCGAGGAGCACCCAACACAACGCTCAAGGAGCCTCTCTGCAAGGGCAGGAAATGCTGAGCCGTTTTGGAAACAACTCGAACATGATTAAAAGCAAACCCACAGGCCCGCTCTGCACCTCAGCCCCTGGGCTGCTGAGTGGGTTACAGTAAACCCCGGAGCAGGGCAGAAGCGCCGCTCTTCGTGGGCGGCCAGGCCGCGTCAGCTCCGGCTGGGGGATTGCCCTGGGGCAGCTGGGGACCTGTCCAAGGTTCCAGGGCTTCATCAGAAGCAGCAGGGACACGGTGCCCGTGGGTCCGGCAGCTGGAGCACCTGGCCTGCCTGGGGGTTGGAGGGAGGGACCCCAGCACCCCGCTTTGTGTAGGAGAAAACAAAGGAAGGCGGCTGGCGGCTTCCAGCAGGACCCAGGCGACCAGGCGGGGCTCCGGGAGGGGGGGTTGTTTTAGGAGGGGAACCCCCTGAGAAGACGCTAAGGCAGGAATGAGCGTGGGAGGCTCACGTGTGCCGGGGGCACCCACAAGGGGCACTCACGTCTACTGGGAAGTGAGAAAAGACAGGTGAGGACAGGTGTTTTTAATTTTTATCTCTAACGGAGTTTGGAGTGAAGTTCTGCCTGTATCTCAGATCCCAGCCTCACATTACGATGAGATGGAACCTTCCAAAACCTCCTCGCTGATCCTCCTGCAGTGGGACCAGTGAGTCCATGTGACTTGTCACCAGGGAACCATAAAAGCAAGTACCACAGTAATATTTCATGTCCACTGTCATTGGAAAATTTTTTTAAAAATTTAATTAAAAACACTTTCTCTATAATCCTCAAAGGAGGAAAGGCTGATACTGCTTATAATTAGGACATTTTAAAGAAGTACAAGGCTTCACTCCGTCCCCTCCCTGTCTGTCTGTCTGTCTGCCTGTCTTCCTCCCTCGGTCCATCACTACTCACTCCATACCAGCTGTATCCCAGGCACATGGTAAATGAACATGACTGTTGGGGTGGTGAACTCTTGTACACCTGAAATCTATATGGTTTTGTTAACCAGTGTCACCCCAATAAATTCAATACACGGGGGAGGGGTAAATGAACATGATTGACAGGAGCCTTGCTTTCCTGGCTCCCGTTCCAGCCACAGGTGAGAGGGTGGCATTGTGGAGGGGGAGGGGCAGGCTGGATGTCATTGCTGCTGCCTGAAGAAGTTTCTACCTTTCCCTAAAAGCAGCGAAGCTTACCAAGAATGAAAATGATGTGAGCAGTCCGTAGATTCGTGAGCATAGTAACAGAACATGAGAGAGAGGTTCAGCCTTCCTCAAATCAACAAAATGGTTAACACAACCATATAGATTTCAGGTGTACAAGAGTTCACCACCCTAAATCAACAAAATGTAATTTAAAACAAGGATGAGGCACTATCGCATATTTACTGAATTAATTTTAAAACCATATTTACATGACATAAAATAATGAATCAGTTTAATAACTGGGGAGGGCCATCTGGCCGTAGAAGAGCTATAGGAACTGTCATACCCTAGGACTGAGCACATCAACGAATGAGGGAAGAAAAGGGTTCTAGATACACACTTGAGTATTAGTCACCCTTGGGGAAAAAGAACAACATGGATGAACCTGGGGGACGTTATGCTAAGTGAAATACGCCGGTCACAAAAGGACAAATACTGTATCAGTCTACTCACACGAAGTATCTAAAATAGTCAAACTCAGAGAAACAGAGAGGAAGACAGGGTTGTTGGGTTGCCGTGCTGGGGGCGGGAACTGGAGAGGTGTTGTGCAAGGGCTACAATGTTTCAGTTATGCCAGAGGAATGAGTCCAGGATCTGTTGCTCAGTAGGAGCCCCCACTGTGCTCGGAAATGTAAGAGGGCAGATCTCATGTTAAGTGTCCTTATCAAAATAAAACACAAAGACATTGCCTTAAAAAAGAACTCCATCGGCAATAACTCTGATGTGCTGTAGAACCCTAATTTTCTTTGATAGTATAGCTTCACATAAAGATATACCACGAGTCAGTATTTCAAATTCTTAAATAGGTTTGGAACTGTTATCTGATCTATTCTAAATAGCTCCCGGAGGGGGGATATCAGATTAGCTTCATGGGATCAAAGTGTAAAGTCTTTTCATGGTCTTGGGAGTCACTTAATCTTCCTGAGTCTCTGCCTCTGTAACAGGAGTACACTAAGTTTCCCCTCAAATGTGGGCATCTATGACTCAGTATTTTAAAAATGCTTTTGTGGGACGGCTCCCTGGTTTCAACAGAAGTCTCGTCAGCGCTCCAGGTGGCAGCCCCCTTCCTGGAGGAAAAGGTCCCTGAGTTCTCTCTGTGACAGGAGGCTCCGTTCAGTACAAGGTGTCTGTCTTATCTGGGCCGCTCGTGGGCATTTCAGCACACGGGTACATGCCAAGAAACGCGGTCATGTGTTTACACCAGTCCCAGGGAAAGGAAGTAACATTGCTCACTGGGATCTACGTATCCTGGGGAATTTAAGACACCGAAGCTCATTCGCAAACAGCAAATGTCATTTCTAGCAGCTGCTACAACAAAATACCATAGTCCAGGTGGTCCAGGATCAAGGTACCGGCAGGTTCCGTTCTTGGCGAAGGCCCTCTTCTTGGCTTGAAGATGCCACCTTCCTGCTGTGTGCCCTCCCGTTAGCACACGTGGAGAGAGTGTCTCACTTCCCCTCCTTAGAAGGGCACTGATCTCATCATGAGGGTCCCACCCCCGTGCCCCAGCCTAAGCCATTATCTCCCAAAGACCCACCTCCCCTGGGGTTCAGAACCTCAGCATGTGAATTTGGGAGGCAACACCAACATTGAACCCATCACCGTGTTTTGTCCAGTGGCACCCAAAGCCCACGGTCATGAGCACACGGAAGAGTCCTTGTATCGGGGAACGTGGACTGTACACAATTCTCTCTGCTTCTGGCTTTTCCTCCTCTCGGCAGGAGGATGACACTGGAGGGCCAATATAATGATCACAGAAAAACAACACCGAACTTTCATTTTCCAAGGGAGTCGCCACAACAAACACCCAGGCTGTGCCGGGGCTTTGAAGCGCCCTCTTCATTTCCTGTCACTGGCTCTCGGTGGGTTTGGGTATGACACACCTTCTCTCGCACCCGCGGCCCTAAAGGTGAAGGGCACACAGACGAGGAAGGCTCACAAAGCCATGACTCATTTTCGTACCTTCTGGTTTTTGATCAAATGCCAGCAGATGGCAAAAGATAAATAGATGAGTCTTCAGTAGCGGGGTATGTGGAAACCAGTAACATTCTGGGTGATTATTCAAGTTTCAGTATTCATTTGCTTCTTTCTAAAATTGTAAATAAATGCAGTGCGCCAAGCGGCGAAGAGAATCCAGCACTTTCTGGGAGTGGAGAGAGGTCACGCTTTTCGGCAACATGTGTGACTTAGTCACATGAAAGGAGGAGGCGAGGTAGTAACTGCTCCCCTTAGGGCTGCAGGTCACCATAGCAATTGTATGTTATTTATGCAACAAACAAGAAAATGAGTTTCTCTTTCAAAATGCTCTCATTTTCTTTCCTTAAAAGCAGCACCAAGGGGACAGAGCTTTCTAAAATGACCCAGATCAACGATGAACACAAGGTGACGAGGGTAGACGGTTGGAAGAAGCCTGAGTGAATCCAGTGCCCTCGTTTTCTAAAAGAAGGAAGCAGTAGGTCAAAGCTAAGTGACTTGGCCCGGCCAGTGTGGCTCAGTGGTTGAACTTTGACCCATGCACCAAGAGGTCGCTGGTTTGATTCGCAGTCAGGGCACATGCCCAGGTTGTGGGCTAAATCCCCAGTGGGGGGCATGCAGGAGGCGGCCAATCGATGTTTCTATCTCCCTCTCCCTTTCTCTCTAAAATCAATAAAGAAAAAGGAAAAATATAAGTGACTGGCTCAGGTCAGCAGAGCCCATGAGCCGTCACGCCCAAATGAGTCGGCATCTTTGGAACCTTGTCACAAAGCCCTTCCCAGCACCCATGGTCCCTCTGGAAGTCATGGTCAACCTTTATTCCTCTGGATGACGACATTTTGAGAAGAGATGGAAAATGAATCAGTGGTCATCCTCTGTAAGGCAGCATCTAGATTGTAGCAAGCAGTTAAAAGTATCCGTGGGATTAATCTATCACAAAGCTTGTCGCGTTGGAGAAAACATTCTGACCTAACAGTGCCAGCCAAAAATTAAAAGTCTTAAGGATGATACCAAGTAGAATTTCTCGAAGAACTCCCTGATGTAATTCTGACCTCCTCGACAACATTTGAAACTCTGTATGACCTGGGACTATGTCATTTGTTTATTTTGCCTCCCTTACACTGTAGTGCAAGAAATGTTGTTACAAAGGCCTTTTCTTTTTCTTTTTTAATCCTGAAATCAGGACATCCACTATTCAAATGATTTCTGTACTGCTTCTTGGGGTGAGCTGTCTGGCAGATGGGGTTTTGCTGTTGTTGTTTAAACAGCTTTACTGAGATGTAATCCATGTACCATATGTTCACTCATGTAACGTGTGAAATTCATTCAGTGGCTCACCAGACTGAGCAACCATTGCCCCAGTACATTTCAAGTCATGTTCATCACCCCACAAAGAAGCTCTACCTGTCTGAGCCATCACCTCACCCCCTCAGCCCGCCCCCCCGCCCACTCCTGGCAACCACCAGTCGACTTTCTGCCTCTGTAGATTTGCCCCTTCTGAGCTTCTTGTGTAAATGGAACCTAAGAATACGCAGTCCTTTGTGTCTGGCTTTCACTCGGCATGACGTCTTCAAGGTTCGTTCGTGTTGGTGTGCATCAGTGCTGCTTCCTTTTTTAAAATCCTCACCCAAGGACACTTTTCCGTTTATTTTCAGACACGGTGGGAAGGAGGGAGGGAGAGAGAGAAAGAGAGAGACATCAACTGGTTGCCTCCCGCATGACCCCAGCCAGGGACGGGGACCAAACTGCAACCAAGGTACGTGCCCTTGATTAGAATCGAACCTGAGACTCCCTGGCCCACGGGCCAACGCTCCGACCGCTGAACCAAACCCACCAAATACTACTGCATTGTACGGATACAGCACATGTTGGTTATCCGCTCATCAGTTGATGGACATTTGGTCTATTTCTATTTTTTTACTATCATGAATCGTGTTAATATGAATATTCATAAACACAGCTTTTCAAGAACATGTTTTCATTTCTCTTGGATGTATATCTGGGAGTGGAATTGTTGGAGCTTGGGCAGTTGGGATTTTAATACGGAAACATTTTAGGTAGCAGGGCATTTGTTAGTATTTATTGGGGAAAGGAAGCATACTAATAAAAATAGGATCCGTGCCAAATACATTGTTGCCAAGCCTAGGGAGACATGTATCCATCTGAAGTCCAGGGCCAGGCCTTGTTATCTCCCTACTGTAGATCACCCCAAGTTTCCACAGTACACCTCTCTGTACAACAGATCCACGAAATAATTCTGAAAATGCACACTTAATTTTAGGAATGTCAAACCCAGCATTACAGTCATATAAAATTTTACCTCCCTTCTCTCGGACAGGTTTTTAAAGAGACTTGAGCCACCCTGGAAATATCAACAGATCTTTACATTCCAAAGTTGCCGACAAAATTGTTAATGATTGTGACAAGCAGATTGTTGCGAATTAATTGGACAAAACAGTGGCGATGTCGTTTAGACAGGACAGAGATGCTTTACACCCCACTGCAGGCCTCTTCGGGTTCAGCGTGAACCCTGACTTGGGCTCCCTTTATAAAATGGAGACTATGACATACCTATTTTTAAATTCGTGCACATCCTTGTTTTCAGAAATCTTCTAGTCCGACTTCACTGATATTTAGTTCTCAATCAGCAGACAGCCTTCATATATGTGTTGCATTATTTACTTGACAAACTGTGGTCCTTTTCATATGACATAATTTCCAGGAACTCGTGGTGGTGACAACTGGGGACTTTCTGCATCAGTGTGTTGGACTGCACCCTCCCTGACCTCACCATCAGCACGGCTGAAGATCACTCTCCAGTCTTAGTAACAAGGCAGCACAGGCAAGCAAGGTGTGTAACCCTGGGCATGGTGAGCAGCCTCTCTGCCATCTGCTTCGCCAAAAAGCACCTGCTGCTGCTAATACCGTGCCCCTCATCTCTCTCTCTTCAGAGGAAAACTGAAGGGCTTTGCCAACCGGCTTGAACCGGGCTGATCAGATCCCCCGGGGCTGTTGATCTTCAAAAGGTAATCATGCAACTGACAAGTCAGCCACTTACTTTCCTTTGTGTTCAAGCTCTGAGTGACGCTCTGAGTGACGGACTGAGACCCAGCTGGTCCCGACACTCTTTGCTCAGCTGTGTTACAGCTGCCACACTGATTGTGCCCAGGTGCCTTCTCAATTGTAAACATGCGAAATACAATCCGTCGCCCATTTTCTCTATCATGGCCAAGGTTACTCTCTTCAACTCTGAAGCTTAGTGATGCGGACAAAGATGATGACGCTGGGAGGCCTGCACTCAAGCCCTAACACTGGATCTTCTTTGTGGAAGACGAGAACTTGAGAAAAGTCACAAATCTACCAGAAGCTCAGTTTACCCTTTTGTAAACTGGAGGTAATTATAGTATGACAGAATAGGATATGTGTGCACCAAATCCTATCTTATTTTCCTCTTTCTGAGCAACAGAAGACTGTATTTCTCAGTCTTGCAAGCAGTGATATTGGGCCGTTCAACCAGGCTGTGGACAGAAGCATTCGACCTTTAAAAGCATCCCTTGGGGACCCCTGGCTCTCTCTTCTTCTGCTATGGTAAACTCAGAGGCCATGCGTTGAGATGTGTCCTGTGTCTTCTTAGATGCCATCTTTGTCTACGTGGCATCCATCAATCCAGAACCAAACGAATCCAGAACCAGTGACCCAAGTTGTCCACATCTCCCTGCAACCCAGCCTTTGTGAATGCCCAACAATCCCATTACGAACCTCCAACCAATCCAAGTCCATACATCCAACCACCTTCTTTTCCTGACTTCCACATGCCAAGCGATTATTTCCCCTGCCCTACACCACCCAGGGCCGGGTACCACCCTGTAGTCCAGAGCCCACCAACATTATACAATGTAGCCAGTCCTAAGCCCCTGCCCTACCCTGCCTTTCCCGGGGCAACGGAACAGGGGCTCCTGTCGTGAGCTTCCCCTTGCTCCTGCTCCTGCCTCCCAGCCAGCCCTGGTGCTGCCCCGGGGGCTCTCCTTCCAGGGGAACTGGGAATGGTACCGACCTCTCCTTTGTCACTCGGTCGCCTGTGTCAGTCCAAGCCCAGGCACATTACAAGATGATGGCCTCATAAGTAACCCTCCCTAACCAGCCCTGGACTTTGTACGCCTGCTTGAAACTTGTTTGTTTTGCTAAAACCACTGGAATTCTAGGGGTAATTTGTTACAGTTGCTTTGATTCTGTCCTCCCTAATACAGAACCCTCACTTTTCAAGTTTATGTTAAGGATCAAAAATAAATAAATAAGTGTTATATAAACTATTTTAAGAGTTCACGATTCAACGCCAGATGCTTGGAACTAGAAAAATGATAGTTATGAGGATGATTCAACAAGGTCTAAAAATACTGTATGTCGAATAAAGCAGGGAGACCTGTCCGTTACTCCACCAAGTGAAAACGGCCGAACAGGTCTCCACCAGACGTAAGGTGTGTGTTTGACACACTGCCTTGAAACAGAGATTGTGGCGTCTTAAAAAAAAACACCCACTTTGGCAGTTTGTTCCAAGGGATGGGAAGTCAGCCCTCAGAAACTGGAAACAAGAACAAAGAGACTTGCTCGTTCGGAGCGGCCGGACCTCACAGACAGAAAACAAGAACTTCGACGACAGGCTGAATCAAAGCGGAGGGCAGACGCGGCGAGAGGCGGGCGGTGGCCGGCACGCATTTTCTTCTAGGGGACAGTCTGTCGGCGGGAGGATTTCTTTAAGAGGGAGCCGGCCGTGCAGAGCTTACGGCACCCGCAAGACATTCTAAGGAGAGCCACCTGATGTGGTCAGGGGAAGTCCTGTGCTGTTGGGACAGAGAAGACAAGCAAGTCCCCTGCGTGTGACAGCGTGTAACTCCCCCACCCACTTCATGCGCTACTTCCAGAACTTCGAGGTTATGTTTTTCTCTAACCTGTCCCTTTCCAAATATCTGCGATGGCGTCCATCCTGAACGTTAGGAAGAAGACCGATGGGCAGGGCTGGCCTGGCATGAACGCGGCGGGCCTGTTGCCGTGCTCTGAGGCAGAGGCAGCGGGTGGCATTCGGACTCGTGCACGTGACACACAGACTTCCTGCTCACGCTGCTCTGTAGGCTGGCAGACGGACCACGTCAGAAACACAGCGTCAGGCCCCACCCCAGGCGACTGAGCCGGATTCCAGCCTCCAACACAACGTCCCGGGGCTTGTGCGCATGCTCGCATTTGAGATGCATTGCTTTCCAGGACCTTATGAGGGTGCACCCGAGATCCGAGAATCTCCAAACTGAGCTCGGAGAAATTCGACGGAGGCTCAAGCAAACAAGACCGGAATACCATTGCAACAAACAAACCTAAAAACGCAAACTTTTGTTTTTGCTGTATTCTATCTGAAAGTAGAACCTATTCATGGGGAGAGGGACAGACAGTTTTGAGTCTAGAAAAGAAAATCACCCAAAAGGGATGTTTCCCCTACGTCTTCTGCACTATTTGATAAAAATGGCACCGTGACCTACCAAGCCACAGATTTGTTCTGAGAGCTCATCGGGACAGTTGAGCCTCAAAGTTGAGCACCCCACAGAGTACCCTCAGAATCGAAACTTGTTTCCTCTGCATTCTTCTGTCTGTAACTTGGACTTACCATTTCAAGTCGTTTTTCTACACGGGAAACCACTAAGCAGAGGTTCAGACCAAAACATCTGACATCACTAGCAACTGTACCTTCCATGATAAGTTACTATGCTGGCTGCCTATTGTCAAAAGCAGCTGACTTTGCATGTGGTTGGGACAAAGAGGTCTCCCCGAGTCCACCATGAACACACGAATGGAGCTGGGTTTTCTGGGCCCTGATGAACACTCGCTGCAAACATGACTGTCTGAGGTGAGGGTGGGAATGGCCACGTGGTACGCCTGGATGATAATGACAAACGTTGACCAAGCACTTAGTGTATTCCAAAGGACTGTGCCGCTATTCAGTACATTAATTCTCATGAGTCATGGAGTCGCATCCTCGCTTCACAGATGAGAGAGCAGAGCGCCGAGTCATTCGGCGACTTGGCTGAGTTATGAAGAGGCAGAAGCAGCCTCTGAGCCCAGCAGTCTGCCCCTGGAGCTCCTCCCTGACCGTTGTCCTACACTGCCTCCATCCTGGCTCTCTGTCACTGCTACGAATTGGCCCTTCTTCTCGATTTCTCCCACCCGCCCCTTTGGGATTAAGTTCAAAAGCATTAACAGCCGCCAAGTACCAGGAACTAAAAACTCTTGGTAGAAAAGAAGAGATTAGAGACCCAGCCTCAGTGGGTGACGCTCCCCTGTGTTGCTGTGGATGCTCCTTTGTGGCCTGCAGGCTAAACCAGGCATGTCGGATCCCGGGAAGACATCCCCACCTTGGACTTCCTTGGACTGCCTTCCTCTGGTCTTGAGAATGGACTGGCACAGCAGCCAAGGCTGGATGGGGCTCAGGCAGGGGCAGGGAATGGAGTTCAATTTGCCGGGGGCTTAGAGAAATCTAATGAGCTCAACAAGTTACACTATTGGGGTTTGGGGCCAAGAGTTGTACGGAAATGCAGAATGTGCTTCGTCTCCCCTGGACCTCAGTAGGTATGTTTCTCTTATGACCCTCCCAAGGAATTGGCTGTGGCCACACACAACTGGCCAAATACCAGCATTACCCACGTGACAGACACAACAGAAACAGCACGTCATTTTGCAGAGAAGGAAATCAATAAGCTGTAGACTGGAGATCTTTACCTCTGTTCCTAGAATGGGCCAGGAGCAAGTTCCCTCGGGTCTCTTCCAGCTAGGACTGGCCAGTGAATGTCCTTGTGATGTTAGGTCAGCTGTCTGCGATCTTTTCCCGGCACACCTGTGAGAAACCACACATTTCCATAGTTACAGTAACATACCAATGAGATTTGTAACAAGCTACAGGCTCCCTCCGGTGCTAAAGGATGCAATCCAGCTGGTTGGGTTTTTTTGTTGTTGTTTTTTTTTTTTTGGTACGTGCCCCTAGCGGGAACCGAACCCGGGACTCTTTGGTCCGCAGGCCAACGCTCCAGTCGCTGAGCCAAACCGGCCAGGGCCTGCTTGGTATTTTTAAGACGTATTTAGCAATATGCTAACGAATGTCATTGCACGAGGAAGAGAAAACCAGTTTAGTAAAAATGGGCAGCAGGGTGAACTTAAACTGAACCTGAACACAGAGCCAGCTCACCTGTGTCTAAATGACTATGAACCGGGCTTCTCCGTCCCCTCCTGGTTCTTGGCAACAGCAAAGAAGGCTCAGACAGGTGACAACTAACAACTGTAGTGACCTACCTCATTTTATATTTGTTAGAAAAGTAGAACAATGTATTTCACTGTGTATTTAGAATTTATTTAACCAATCTCCCAGTGTTTCCAAATACTTGCCATCCATCCATTTATCTATCTATCTATCAAATTTACCATTATATAGACAACACGTAGGCTAACTTCCCAGAGGTCAGGAGGGGTGGCTGGCACACCCCTCTAGCTAAAAGAAAACACCAGCATTTAGCGTTCACTCGTTTCTTTACCAGCACCGACTGTGGCAGGTGATGGGCTCAGGCACTGCTTGCAAGGAGTTGCATCAGCCTCTAAGTCTGTATTTACTTCCTTTCCTTAGAAACTAGATCTAGGATTTCCACAACAGGTAAAGTGAAACAAGTCACTTATTTATTTATTTATTTATTTATTTATTTATTTATTTATTTTATCCTCACCCGAGGACATTTTTCCATTTTTTGTTCAGGTAGAGTGGGAGGGAGAGAGAGGAACATTGACGTGAAAGGGACACATCGAGTGGCTGCCGCCCGCACGACCAACCAGGGCCGGGGACAAACTGCAACCGAGGTACATGCCCTTAGCGGGAACCGAACCCCGGTCTCTCTGGACCGCAGGCCGACGCTCCAACCGCTGAGCCAAACCGGCCAGGGCACAAGTCACCTATTTAAAACTTAATCTGGACATAAAAGGTTTGCAAATCTGAGTACATTTCTGACAGCGGATAGTGTTTTATA
Organism: Molossus molossus; assembly: GCF_014108415.1. Taxonomy (NCBI): domain Eukaryota; kingdom Metazoa; phylum Chordata; class Mammalia; order Chiroptera; family Molossidae; genus Molossus; species Molossus molossus. Next base: position 49,314,064 of record NW_023425356.1, read on the forward strand.
TATTTCTGAACCACTGCTAACATTTTCCATTTTTAAAGATATTCTGGAAGCATCAAAAAAAGCTCTGATGTAGGTGCAGTCAACAGGAGTGCCAAGCGCTCGGAGGAACTGTAAAAACAGTACATCCACGAAGCAGCGAAATGCAGAGATTCCGAACCAGGGCACCTGCTGCCCACAGGCCGTTCCCCTCCCGTTCCAGTTTCTTTCTTTGTTCATTACATCCCCAACTTCTGCTGTTTCACTGAAGACAGCATGAGTCTTCATTCTGTCACGGCCACATGCCACCAATCTGTTACTTTTCCCTCTGATGACTCAGAAATTAATTTTTCCCTTCCCCCCGACAGCCGCCATGGTGCCCAGGTGCCCCTGGCCTGGCTCCTGTTGATCTGCCGTAACCCGCTCCTGGCCTCTGTGACTCCGGCCTGCTTCTTCCTTCAGTTCATGTTGTACCCTGTGCTCAGTCACTCCTCCTGTGCATGGCTCTGAGCATGTCGCTCCTCTGTTCGGGGACCTCGCATGCTTCCTTCTGCGCATGGGAGTAAGCCCCATTCACCAGCCCTAACTCCTTCCCCCCGCTCCGCACCAGAAACATGAGGTTTGCCGGATGTTGCTTCTCCACTGTTCTCCACACAAGCCTCTGACCTTTGCCTGTTCAGCTCTGCCGGGTTCTACCTTTCTCGGTTAGTCCGAACCCCACACATCCAACTCTTCAAGTCTTCTCTGTTCCAGGAAGCTGGCCCCAACCCAAACCATAGTTTACTTTTCTTAGAACTGGAGGAGTTCACGGAGCACCCTCAAGGGCTCTGAGCCTCAGCTATCTTACATTCTGTGCAACACAAAGTTCTTGACCACCCATAGTGCATGAAGCCCCAAGCTAGGACCTGGACAAGGGAAAAGAATACCAGCATCCCTCCTCCCAGGAGCGCTAGCCCGTGGAAGGGGCACATACATAGATACATCGTTTCATTAAAGTGTGGGGAGCTCTTGAGTTAGAGGTAAAACACAGTGCTTTGGAGGTAAAAAAAAGGGGGAGTTTAATCCAACTAGGGGTTCAGAGAAAACTGTCCAGTAGAGATGTCATGTGAAGAGAATGTAAAAAGGTAAGTAAGAGCTACTGTGACAGACACAGGTGGGAAGGAACTCCAAGCAGTGTCATCAGACTGTAGGTGGTGAGCAAGGACTGGTGAGAAATGAGGAAGCAGCCAGAGGGGCAGCCAGGCATGGCGGGTTGGGTAAACGCTATGAACTTTGCGTTCTGATGTGTTAAATGATGAGGAACCACTAGCAATGTTTAAGCAAGGAGGTTAAATGATTGGGTTTCGTAGAGGATTCTCTCTACATTCTAGATAGAGAAACAAGACAGGAGAAAGGAGATTGCATACTGTATCTCCAGACAACAAGTAAGAAGCTACAAGAGGACATTGACATTAGGGGTGGGACTGAAGACACAGACTTGAAGACAGATTGAAGAGCTGAAACCATTAGATCTCTCTGACGGCCTATACACGGAAGGCTCGGGGAAACAAGAAGTCTCACATGACCCCTAAAGTCTCTGGTTTGGGCAACTGGATGTTGTCACCAGTGATCAAGTAAGAAATAAAAGAGCTGTAATACATCGGGGTGGGGGGCTGGTGCATTGGTGGTGAGCCGACATTAACAAGGACAGTTTTTGGATACGTTGAGTGTGTGATGCCTATAGAATGTTTGAAACTATAGATCACTCATGGTGTCAAAGCTCCAGATGAAAATTTGGTGTTGATTATCATCCCACTGATAGATAAAACGACGAGAGTGATGTGATTTCCCCAAGGCAAGTATGCACAGAGACAAATAAAGACTTGGGGGCCAGGATAGAATCCTGTGCACACGTGGTTAATGGATACACTGAACAGGAAGCATCCCTAAAGACCGGAGAGGAACGGTCAGAGTAGCAGGACAGCTAGGAGTCAAGGAAGCAGAGGCCGAGGGCTCTCTGATGGGGTGTTAGACACAGATGGAGAGAGCAGCCTTGGACTTGGCACTAGAAGTTCACCGGTGACCTCTGGGAGACCTCGTGGGCTCTAAGCTGTGATGAAATGAAGGGTGGATGATTCACAGTCATGAAGCACAGCCGCCCAGGAGAGAGTGGGTTGGGGCAGGCCCACTGACTCAGGCTAACGAAGGACTGATGACAGAGGCCAAACACCGGTGGGCATTACTCAGTTCACTGCTGCAGGGAGGACCAGAGAAAACAGTCCACAGATACGCAGTTCAACACCCAACACCTCTTGCAGTCACGGACCAGAAGGCAAATAAAGTCGCACACACTGGGGGGTCCTAACCACATTTCGGTGCACAGAAAAATTATGAACTTTCTGCTCTCACCGGGAACAGGAAGCACATCAGAGTCAGGTGTCTTCTGGAAAGACTCAAGTTTGGGGGTAGACATGGTGTTTTCAGGGAAGCCAAGCACCCACCGGTTCTGGGAGGAGTCACTGCGCCCCCATGTGGCCAGCCCTGGCAACAGCGTTTCTCTTCGCTTCCTCTGCAGAAAAGGAGAATTCGGCCTCGTTGGAGAGACCTCGTTGGCCCTGGCCCAAGTCTTCAGATTGTTTTATTTTAACTTGCGTGTGGATGCCTTGTGCGTAGAGGAGGGATGGTATGTGTAAAAGGCAGACAACAAAAAGTAACCATCTGTACGATCTTTACATTTTCATTCAAACCCAGGGAGAGCATTCCTATCCGACTTCCCGTTTTAAGTTTGACACACCGATGAAATGCAGTAAGAACGCACAGGTCTTTGTCCCTCAGCTGATCTTCAGCGGCACCCGCGCTGCACGGGTTAACGTAATATTCAGTATAAACAGAGCTATTGGATGGTCTATTTTAAAAATGCAAGTGAGCCCAAATGGAATGAAAACACGCGCAACGTGTCTGCTGAGGATGTGATCTAAGGTGGCGAACAGAATGTGCTCATCATCTTCAGATATAAAAATCACTTCTATATCTTTTCACTCTCTTTTCAATTTTTCCCCCCAGATAAATAAAGGAACAGATGTCGTAAAGAAAACTTGGAAATTTCAGGGGAGAAAAAAAAACATTTTAAAAAAATCACGCAAAATCCCACAACCCAACAATAACCTTTCTTAATATTTTAGCATTTTCAATCCCTTCTAAATGCTTAAAGATATCAAACTAGTCACTGTATTTGTCCCACAGATTTAGCTCAGAGTTTAAACAACAACAATTTCCTATATTTACATAAATTCGTTCACTTTTTATTGTAAGTCCATTTAGCCAAAGCCGACACCCGCTCTGGGACTCCCAGCAAGTGCAGACGGTTCGTGCGGAGCGCAGCTGACAAGGGGCTGGCAGCCTCCGGCCACGGTGGTGCCTCCGCCTGGCCACGCACCTGCGGCTTGCGGTCTGCCCGGGAGTTCCGGCTCCTTGGAAAGGGAGACCTACATCCGCAAAGCGAGGACACCTGGACTCCTTCCGAAGGCGACGTGAATAGGAGTCGTGTCAGTGATGGCCATGGCGACAATTTCGGAAGCCCTGCTGACGTGAGGGCTCTGGAAACCTCTGGTGGAATCATTTAAACAGCCTGTTCAACCAGAGCCACCGAAAAGGAAGTGTTCACAGGCACAATTGCCCAAGGAGGGGACAACGGAAGGCGAGACCGGGAACACCATCTGGGCACCGACGTGGGACGGACGAGAGATGGCTGGTGACCGTCTGAGAAAGCTGAACCCACAGGACGGGAGGCGAAGCTGGGAAGACTCAACCCGACCGCATCTCAGAATCGTCCGAGGGCTCAGGAGCTGGAAGCCCACACTCCGGACTGTGTGCCAACGGGGCCGAGTGACAGGAGACACCCTGAATGCTACTGCACAAGCACCCCGAATCTCCCTCGCCTTCTCCATGCTTCCCTCCCCCAGCTGGGCATTGGTCTGAGGGTTTATAGGAGTCCTCCGGAAAAGGGGTAACGCGGGGGTGTGGCTCTGCAGGCCCCCAGGCGCAGGCGTGGGCGCAGGTACCGACAACACACGGGTGAGGGGCTGTGCAGGGTGCACGCTGATCCAACGCGCTCCTGCCGTCTTCCCGCCCTGGGCTCCGGCACAAAGACCCTGCACGCCGGGCAGGAAGTAGGGGTCCAGCCCCCTCATCTAGCTGAAGCCATGTGACGCCAGAGACAGACAAGAGGACCATCTTCAGGAAGACCCTCACCTCCAGGGGCCCATCTCTTTGGCCTGAGCACAGAATATGCTAGTGAGTCAGGCCCAGGTTCTGACCTGTCCCAGGCTGTTCTGACGGAAGGCCCTCCAGGCCCAGGTTCTGACCTGTCCCGGGCTGTTCTGACCTGGGGCTGACGGAAGGCCCTCCAGGCCCAGGTTCTGACCTGTCCCAACTGTTCCAATCAGGGGCTGACGGAAGGCCCTACAGGCCCAGGTTCTGATCTGTCCCAACTGTTCTGACCTGGGGCTGACGGAAGGCCCTCCAGGCCCAGGTTCTGACCTGTCCCAACTGTTCTGATCAGGGGCTGACGGAAGGCCCTCCAGGCCCAGGTTCTGATCTGTCCCAACTGTTCTGACCTGGGGCTGACGGAAGGCCCTCTGTTCTCCTTGATCCCCTCCAGCTTAGACCTGCTGAGGACATTCTTATGAAGACTCTCCCTTCCCTGAGGGCTGTCACAGGTGATGAGATGAGAAGCAGCTTCTCCTTCTGACCACATTTCTAGCTGATGCCCAAAGCCTGGTCCGCACCACAGCTCTGCCAGATGCCATGGCCGGGGTCACTCCAGGGCTTCTTGCTCGCGGCCTTGCCCACTGACTTCCCCACGGGACTCTTATAAACCCTCAGAAACTCTCGTACCCAACCAGGACCCAGAGGGCCTATTCAGCTGATCACCTCCGGGAGCGGTCACGTCATAGAAACCATAGCCCTGTCAATACCCAAATCTGTCTCAGTCATCACTCCGATTTCCAGAGACCACACGACGCACCGCGCGGGGATTCACAGACCGTGGTGAGCTACGGATCTCCGTTGTCGCAGGAAGGTAAAGGGACGCTGCCCGATCACACCTGGCACTCACAGCTCTAAGTCACTCCAGAGACTCAGCGAACCCTCTGGGGAATGCAGGGCACAAACAACACCTGTTGGGGTGCCCCTAAGGAGAGCAAAGACTCAGGCCGGCTCCTCCACAGACCACCCAGCCGCGAAGGACTCCCGCACCGCAACAGCGATGGGAGGGTGGCGGTGTGTGTCCTGTGAGCAGGTAGAAACCTTGACCACCCACAGTGCGCCCAGGTGACAAGAGCGGGAGAGAAAAGCCATCAAGCGAGACCATCATCAAGCAACTGGGCTTTCAGGTCCATTCAGACCCTAAAACCTGCTAGCTATCACCTTAGTCGGCGTCCGGAACTTACCAGAAACCCATCCCTTTCTCTGTGAGCAAGGCTTGTTACAGTCACACACTGTTTTGTGTTCACTCCTACCGTTCACACGTGCGTTAAACAAATGCTGACTGAGCGCTGTCCTGTGCCAGTCTCTGTAGGGCAAATCGGACACATCAGTTAAAAGAGAGAGAGAAAGAGATTAATCAAACTCCCTGCCCTTCAGGAATGTATACTCTAAAGGAGGATATAAACCAGCAATAAACAGCTACAGTCAGCGTGCAGTGAATTGGAAGGTAAGTCCCAGGCCAAACAAACAAACAGCAGAGGACTGGACGGTGCAGTTTGCAATTCTGAATAGCAGCATTACAATGGCCTCAGTGAGCCCGGCTGGTGTGGCTCAGTGGTTGAGCATCGACCCAGGCACCAAGAGGTCACTGGTTCAATTCCTGGTCAGGGCACATGCCCAGGCTGTGGGCCCGATCCCCAGTGAGGGGCATGCAGGAGGCGGCCAATCGATGTTCTCTCTCATCGATGTTTCTATCTCTCTCTCCCTCTCCCTTCCTCTCTCTTTAATATCAATAAAGAAAAATAAATAAATAAAATGGCTTCAATGAGAAGAACTGAGCAAAGACTTAAAGAGGGAGGTGGGGATCACGCAACACAATGCAAAGAACCCCTGTCCCTGCACCCTGCGTATGTGTAGCAAGGAGACCGTGCTGATGACCTGGGGGAGAGGAGGGAACACGGCAGTCAAGCCTGCAGGAGTTGGAGGGCCCACCCGAGAGAGGAGTGGGGTCAGGAGCCATGACTTTGGGGCTGTTCTTAGGAAGGTGACACTCTTGATAACAGTGACTAGTGTTACTGTGACTGCCTATACGCTAGACATAGTGCTACATTTTAAAATATCGTATCTCCTTTGATCCTGGCCAACAACCCTATGAGGCCGAGCTGCGGCTGCCACGGACCATTTGCTCAGGGACCAGGGGCCCTGTCCATAAAGTCAAGGTAGGTGGTGCTGAACTTGGGCCGGGTGCTTCTGAGGCTGGTGGTCTTAGCGGCCCCTGCCGCTGTGCCTCTCAGATGTGTCCCCAGACACCTGGAAGCTGAGGTCCCAAGGGGAAACAGGCAGGGCCTGGCAGGTTACCTGTGTGCCATCCTGCTGCCACGCGGAGCAGGCCCACCCTGAAGATTATGTCAATTGGACGGAGAGTCCGCTAGACATCATCCCTCCGTGGACAGGACACAGAAAAACACTGCAGAATCACCTTCCTGGGGTTTGAAATGATAGATGAGAACTTCTCCGAGCTCGACAGCCTTTCTCAAAATGAGCTTCTTAGCACACCCCAGGCCCAACAGATGCCCCAGAGAAAAACTGGGGATCCTGTAGCCTGCAGGCCCCGTGTCTGCAGGGCCCACCCCACCGCGAACTCAAGCAGCCCGGGTGTTGACTGACTGTTAACCCAGCAGTCCTCAGACACAGCGACCACAGAGGCCGGTGGCCTGGGGGACAGCGGCCTGTGGCGCTGAGCCCAGCCCTGCACCTGGGCAGGAAATGGGTGGTGTTGTCAAGACTCTCCAATCAAACGACGAAAGACAGTGTCACCGCAGCTCACGTTTGTGCCCGGAAAGGGAGCCCTCGCGTGCGTTAAAACATGGGAGGGAGGCAAGGCCTTGGCACACAGGACGACAAAGGCGGGACATTCACCCCGCGCCTGGGTTTCCCAGAGTCACGGGCAGAAACCGAAACCAGATGGCACTTCTGTGAAGAAGGTCACCTGCTGCAGCCCCGCACCCAGCGGTGTCCTCGGGCCATCGGGAAGGAGCCAGAGGTCCCATCATGAAGCTGGAGACAGTCTGTGCGGTCCTCCGTGGAGGCGGGCCTCAGGGCTCCCTCCAGAAACACAGGGCAGCGGGGGACAGAGGGGGCAGAGGTGTGACACCCCACGCACTCTCTCTGTGAAGTCTGCCACTTGCTGCATGCGTGACAGCAGGGACTTGGGCAGCTCCAGTATACAAAAAAAAAAGGAGGGGGGAGTGATGCCGGGTGACATTCTCCACGAGAGAAATGACTAACGGTGCCGAGAAGTGCGTGGTGTGCTGCACCTGCTGCGCTAGCCCGCCGCCTCCCCACCGAAACAGTGAGCCAGCAGCAGGCAGCCAAGCCACAGCGAGCAGACCTCTCGCGGCCCAGGACGCCGGCGTGGACGTCCCACCACCCAGCCCCTGGCCTTCGCAGGCAGGCGACGCTGCTGGGGTCGTCATCGCGACCCTGCTGGGCCGCGAGTGTGCAGGGAGAGCCTGGCCGCTCTCACACGGACTGACACCAGCTCCCAGCTGTCTGGGGGCGCAGGGCTGCTTCAGCACGGTGAGCACATCGACGGCTCTGGCGCAGCGCATGTTAAGTGCATAAGGATTCACAGAGCTCCGTACACATTTAGTTTATGCTCAGGAAAGTTGCAAGATGACCGCTGTAGTTTGGAGACACATGGAAAATGCACTAAGGGGGGCCACCTGCCCCATGAAATGAACATTGAGATACTTGTTTTAACTTTTCCCCAGGGGCAAAAATAGAGAAGTCAAAAAATTTCTTAAAAAAAACACAGTAATTGGGCTCAGCCAATGTGGCTCAGTGGTTGAGCCTCCACCCAGACACCAAGAAGTCACTGGTTTGATTCCCGGTCAGGGCACATGCCCAGGTTGTGGGCCCGATCCCCAGTGGGGGGCATGCAGGAGGCGGCCAGTTAATGTTCTCTCATCAACATTTCTTCTATCTCTCTCCCCCTCTCACTTCCTCTCTCTCTAAAATCAATAAAGAAAACAACAAAAATGGTAACTGTGATATTAACATTTCTCAAACATATTTGCATCTAGTTGCAAATATCATCTTCAAGATAAATCACTTATGATTCCAATAGCCAAGCTCTTGTGCTTATTGATATCGAGATGTTTTGAGTGTCTAAAAGGTTATAAGATGATTTTTAATAAAGTGCTCCTTGCAATTTATAAAAAGGCAAGGTGGCCCTGGCCGGTTTGGCTCAGAGGTTTGAGTGTCGGCCCGTGGATGAAAGAGTCATGGGTTTGATTCCGGTCACTGGCACGTACCTCCGTCGTGGTTTGTCCCCAGCCCTGGGAGGCAACCAGTGGATGTGTCTCTCTCACGTAGATGTTTCTCTCTCTCTTTCTCTCCCTCCCACTCTAACCAGAAAAAGAAAAATCAGTGGAAAACATATCTTCAGGTCAGGATTGAAAAGAAACCCTAAAGGTAATCAGAGAATACTTGGAGAGGGGATGAACAGGAAGCACAACCGATGCAGTGCCTGAGGGAAATCTACAGCTGCAAATGACTATATATTTTTTTAAAAAGCATCAATAATCTAACTTTCTTTTTTTTTTTATTTGAATTGCATTTTAATTGTTTAGAGTATGTTTACAGCTCCCACCTTAAGAAACTAAGAAAGTTAGAGCAAATTGTATGCAAAGCACAGCAAAGAAAAATAATAGCAAAGCTCAGAATAGAAATAAATAAAATAGAGGTTAGAAAAACTATGGGAAAAACTATGGGAAAAACTCAATGAAACCAAAAGCTGGTTCTTTGAAAAGATCAACAAAATTGACAAACATTTAGCTAGACTAACAAAATAAATGAGACAAGATTAAATTACTAAAATCAGGAATTAAAGAGAAAACATCACTACCAACTGTTGAGAAATGAAAGAATGATAAGGGAACAACTATATGCCTACACATTAGATAACTTAAATGAAATGGATGAATTCTTAGAAAGATACAAACTACGGAGACTGACTCAAGAAGAAATAAAAAATATGAACAGACCCAAGCCCAGATGGCTTTACTGGTGAAATCCATAAAACGGTCAAAGAATGATTAATACCAACCATTCACAGACTCTTCCAAAAGATAGAAAACAGACCTAAATAGACACCTCTCCAAACAGGACATACAAATGGCCAAGAGACATATGAAGAAATGCTCAGCATCACTAATCATCACAGAGATGCAAATTAAAACAACATGAGATATCACCTCACACCTGTCAGAATGACCGCCATCAATAAATCATCAAACAAGTGTTGGCGAGGGTGTGGAGAAAAGGGGACTCTAGTACACTGCTGGTGGGAATGCAGACTGGTGCAGCCACTGTGGAAAACACTATGATGTTACCTCAAAAAGTTAAAAATTGAACTGCCATTTGACCCAGTGATCCCACTTCTAGGAATATACCCTAAGAAATCTGAAACACCAATCAGAAAGAATATATGCACCCCTCTGTTCATAGCAGCACTATTTACAATAGCTAAGATCTGGAAACAGCCCAAGTGTCCATCAGTAGATGAGTGGATTAAAAAGCTGTGCTACATGTACACAATGGAATACTATGCAGCTGTAAGAAAGATCTCTTATCCTTTGAGATGACATGGAGGGACCTGGAGAGTATTATACTAAGTGAAACAAGCCAAGCAGAGAAAGACAAATATCACATGATCTCACTTATTTGTGGAATATAATGAACTAAAGAAACTGCTGAACAAAATTAACCCAGAGACATAGAGGTGGGGTACAGAATGACAAGCCACAGAGGATGGGGGGTTGGGGGGAAGAGATAAACCACAGAATTTACATGCGTGTATGCATGATCAATGAACATAGACAACAAAGTTGGGGATGGGGCGGGGGGGAAAGAGGAGGGGGGAAATGAGAAACATCTGTAACAAAAACAAATTAATAAATAAAAATAATTAATTAATTAAAAAATAAGATACATAAATAAAAAGATAGAAAAATAAATAAAAATGAGTCTCCACTCATTCTTTGAGACAAGTGTTACCTCGAAAACAAATCCAAAAAAAGGCATCACAGGAAAAATAATTATGGACCAATATCCTTCAGTAACATAGAATAAAAAATATTAAACATAATACTAGCAAACCCGATTCAGCAACAAATAAAGAGAATTACATACCATGAAAAAGTGGGATTCATGCACTTAAGGTTGATTTATCATAAAAGAATAAATCAATGTACTGCATCATATTAATGAAATATAAGGCAAAACTAGATGATCATCTCAACTGATGCAAAAAAAGCCTTTGGAAAAAAATCTAACACCCATTCCTAATCAAAACATTCAACACATTATAAATAGAAGAGAACTTTCTTGATCTGATAAAAAAACAACAACAAATCTATGGAAAACTCTCAGGTAACAGCATACCAGTGATACCTCGGTTCTCGAACATAATTTGTTCCAGGAGGACGGTCGAGAACCGAATTGTTCGAGAACCGAAGCAATGAAACCCAATAGGAAAGCGTGACTCCACCAAGCGTGACTCTCTCTCTGCACTCACACTGATGACGCAAGCAAGGCGCGCTGGGCCGAATGAACGCCATTCGGCTCAACTCGGCTCATCTCGGAAGTTCGAGTTCCAAATATTTGTTCGGATTCCGAGACAAAAGTTTCTCGAATCTCCTGGTCGAATACCGATTTGGTCGAAAACCGAGGCGTTCGAGAACCGAGGTATCACTGTAATTAGAGGTGAAAGGTTAGAATGCTCTATCCCTACAATCAGGAACGAAACAAAGATATGTGCTCTCACCTCTTCTATCCTGCAGGACACAGAGGTTCTGCCATAGCAAGTGGAAAAGAAAAAGAAATAACAGGACCCTGAATTAGAAAGGAAGGAGTAGAGCTGTCTTTTTGCAGATGACATAATCTTGTGTGCAGATCATCTTAAGGAATCCCTGAAAAAGCTACTGGAATTCATAAACAAGTTCAAAAAACTTGCAGGATACAAGACAAATATATAGAAATTAACTGCATTTCTAAACACGAACAATAAACAATGTGACAAGAGAATTAAGAAATAATTATATTTGTAATAGTATCAAAAATGGTAAAATAGTAGGAGAATATTTAACAAAAGAAGTACAAGACTCCTACACTGTAACTGCAAAATATCGCTGAGAGACCTTAAAAGGACACAGATAAATGGAAAGGCAGCCCATGTTCATGAATCAGAAGACTTAAATCAGTACAAAGGACGAACATTAATTCAACCAATAATACAGACTCCTGCACTGATCCAAAGATTCAAACACACAGCTTTTTTTTTTTTTCTTTCAGAAATGAACAAATTGATTCAGGGAATTCATGTCAATGGAAATGAACTAGAACAGCCAATACAATCATCAAAAAGAAGAAAAAAGCTGGAGGACTCACACTGCACAATTTCTAAACTTGCTACAAAGCTACAGTCACCAAGGTAGTGTATTGCATCAGGATGGACATATAGATCAGTAGATTAGACGTAAGAGTCCAGAAATAAACTTTGACATTTATGATCAACTGATTTTTTTTTTATGAGGGTGTCATGACAATTAAGGGGAAAGAATAGTATTTTTTCCAACAGATAAGGCAGAAGTGTGATCTCCAAGGACTGAGCAAGGAAAGAATGAGACGTGATTGCTAATAGGTGGTTGTTTTTAGGGGGTGATAAAAATATCCTGGAATTGATAGTTACAAACTCCATAAATATACTAAAAACCACTGAACGGTATACTTCAAAAGTAAATTTTGTGGTACGTGAATACCTGTTTTAAATTGTTATTGACAAATGTATTAGAAAAGGTGTACAGGCACAAGGGCCTCCCTTCACCCCTGCATTGCCCCAGCGCCCAGCGCCCCTTTCCACTCTTTCTCCTCCCAGCTGTGCCGTCCTTCCCCTCTGACCTTTCCCCATCTCACCCTGACCGGACCAGAGCCCTCTGCTGCCACCCTTGCTTTGCATATGAAAGCTCTGCAGGGCCCCAGGGCAGGGACCAGCCCAGGGAGGAGGAGGGAGCTCCAGGCCAGGGGATGTTCCGGGAGCTTCGGCCTCTCTAAGGCTTCTGGGGCTTTCTGTCCGACAGGATCTCAAACCCCGGGATTCCCTCCTTCCTCAAACCCCCTTTTCTCTCCCCCTGACACCCCACATCCCCTCTAAGTGTCTCTGCAGCTGGACCCCCGGGCATCCCTCCCACATCGGGCCTCTGAACAAGATTATATTGGTGGATGGGGTCAAGTGACAGTCTCCCGAAGGGTTAAAGCACCAAGTCTCCCTGCAGGTAGAGAACAGAGAACGGACAGGAGTGGGGTGGGGGGGCAGCTCTGTGACAGGTGGCGCTGACTCAGGAACTGCAGATGTTTCCTGCGCGGGTGCTACCTTCTTCCTCACCCCTCCAGGGACAGCATGGTAGCATCTAACCAAAGAGGAGGCCAGATTTCACTTCTCCCAGGGGTGGAGTAGTCCTAAGAGCTTAACACTTTGTGAGGCATAAGAAAGTAACACACGGAGACCACGAAAGTGAACATTTTGCAACATTGCAGACCACACGCACTCACTTCGACACTCAACGATTCTGCAGCGACTCCTACTAATGTAGTTTGTGCGTGTGCGTGCTGTGGTTGGCCTCTCCTGCATTCTGAGGGTTTCCCAAGAACTGAACAAATTGATTGGGGGAGATGTCCTAGTCCAGTTCCTCTCCACCGGCCCTCAGAAGTGGGGGTGGGGTGTCTCTCTCACCTCATTCCCAGGTGCCAGGCTCAGGGGACCCGGGGTGCGAACCCAGGGGGCTCAGTCAGGCTCAGGGATGGGAAGAAGGACAAACTGGCTTCACACCAACAACAGGAGGAGCCCCCCTGTCCCCCTGTCCTGTCCTGTCCGCCACCCAGGGCTGGGAGCGCCTGACAGCCCGCAGGCCTGCAGCCCCAGAGAGCCTGGGCTTGGTTTAAGGCTGCAACCTCACAGTCTTGAAACTCTCCAGGAATCTGACCTGGCCCCGTGCTCTCAGCTGGCTCTGAGCTCCGCTTTCTGCAGCCAGTTCTGGGGGCGGTCCCCTGGGGCGAAGGGGGACATGGGCTGGGTCAGCGTGGGTCCTCTTCTCCCTCCCCTCCGGGCACTGGCCCTCCACCCTGCTCTTCTCTCCTGACCTGGCCTGGAAAGAGAGCAGGAGATGGGGAGGAGGATCTCCCCGGGTGTCCAAGTGATCGGGCCAGGGTCCCTGTCTGGACGGAGGGTTTGCAGGTGTTCTTTTTAGGAAGGAAAGAGTCAACCATGAAAGATGCCAGAATATAGTGTGTGTGTGAGGGGATCTCTGGTGTGTGTGGTGTGTGGTGTGTGTGTGTGGCCTGTGATGTGTGAGGCGTGTGTATGGTGGGTCTGTGGTGTGTGTGTGCCTGTGTGGTGTGTGAGTGTGTGTGTGTGTGGTGTGTCTGTGGTGTGTGTGAGGTGTGTGTGGTGTGTGTGTGGTGTGTGGTGGGGTGTCTGTGGTGTGTGTGGATTCAAGAAGCTGCATTTGTGCCAGACCTGCATCAAGAACTTGATGTAAATCATCTCATTTATTCCTCAGAACACACCATCGTGCCAACTTACAACAAGAAAATGATGCTCAGGAGACGAATGACTTGCCAGGATCGCACAGTGAGCAAGGGACACGGGCCTGCTCGTCTCAGGCTGTGCGCCTGCGCGGGCGCGTCGCTTGGGAAACGACGACCGAGAGTGGGCGCCGGCCGAGCATCCCACACTGTGACCCCTCGTCCCCGCGGGTTCTGTAAGGGGGTGCGCGCACCCCACCACACAGGCCAGGGCCGGGGCACAGAGAGGGCCAGTCCACTGCCCAAGGTCACGCTGCTCCTAAGTGTTGGAAATGCATTTTAAATCATACTGTCTGGCTCTCAATTCTGAACTTCTATTTATCATCTTATTCTGCCTCAAAGTCAGAGAATTACCTAATAGCATGTAATCCAAGATCTCTTCTGAGCAGAAAGAAGCGTGGGAAAATTACCAGCTTCTTTCTTTAAAACCACCCTCTGCCCTGGCCGGTCTGGCTCAGCGGTTAGAGAGTCGGCCTGTGGTCCAGAGAGACCCGGGTTCGGTTCCCACTAAGGGCATGTACCTCGGTTGCAGTTTGTCCCCGGCCCTGGTTGGGTTGTGCGGGTGGCAGCCACTCGATGTGTCCCTTTCACGTCGATGTTTCTCTCTCTCTCTCTCTCCCTCCCTCCCTCCCACTCTATCTGAACAAAAAAATGGAAAACATGTCCTCGGGTGAGGATAAAAAAGATAAAATAAGAATAAATAAAACCACCCTTCTCCAAACTGACCACGGAATACATTCTGACGTGAGAAGTCCCCGCTGCATGTCCTGGGACCCCGCTCAAGGGCTGACCATCAGCACACCGCCCCCCAGAAGTCACCATGTCTTCACCTCCCTCCTTCCCTCCAGAATTTCCCAACCGCCCCCTGGAGACAGGCCCCCTCCCCTTCCCTGTCTTCTGGGGTCCGTCCATGTCGGAGACCCACGCACGGCGAGGCCTGTCTTCACACTGTCCCACCAGCGCCTCCTCTGGCCTGAGCCTGCTCAGCGAGACCAGAACCCGCGGGCTCAGACCAAGAGCCTGGGCCTGGGAGGGACAGTGGCCAGCAGGGAGAATTTCCAGATGAATAAGATGACCTTTAGGCCCCCGGTGCCTTCTCAGCCCACCCCCTCTGCCAGGCTTTCCTTCAGTGAGAACGGCCCGCTCTCTCCCCAGTGGCCACCGGGCAGGAAACCACACACTGACCTACGTGCAGAGGCGACCTTGACCTATGAGGGCTCGGGAGGCGCCGGCGGGGCAGGGGCTGGGTTCCTACATCTTGGTCATGTTACTGGATTCTTTCACCGGTTATTTTTGGTGCCAGTTCTAGAGATAAGGAGGGGTTTTTCCCTGGTGGGGTGTGGAGAGAAAAGAAGAATGAAGAAGGGGAATTACTCATGACATTCACCTTCCCACTCCACCGGATGATTCGGTAAAAGTGATTTCAAAGGACACTGCTCACTAACACCAGCAGGCGACTCCCGGAAGGGCCTGGACGGCGGCAGTGCCTATTCAGGGGCAAGGCGGGGACCCCTGCCTCCGGAATACCTGAGTGCCCTGGAAGGCTCTGGGGGCGTCCGAGTCAGTGCGGACTCCGTTTGTTGTGATTCACTTCATGGCCTCAGCTTTGCCCTCCCCCCTTCCCCAGCCAGACTATAAGCTCCGTACGGGAAGGCGCACTGTCATGATTCTGTCGCAGGGTCCACTGGGCATTGCACGGTTCCGAGCATAATGCAGTGACCCACAATCTGGGGCATCCTCGAAGGACCAAGGAGAAAGAGATGCCGCCAGGAGACTGGCCACATCCCTCCTCGGAGCACTCGGGACAACTCGGAACTTTTTCCGATGTCCCGGGGTACACGTGTTCAGTCCATCAGTTAGTTCAGCCGTCTTGAGATGAAACGACACCTGTGTGGGGGGCTTACTGTGAGAAAGGGAACTGACAGGCGCTGCTGCAAATCAGACTGCGGGTTGTACAAGACGGTACGTGAATAAATACCCCAAGCCATGTGCAACCAGGGCACTGTGGATGTCTCCTGGAGTGTGTACAGTCTGTACACTTGAGGCCCAAATAAACTTAAGAGGGGTCAACATGAACTCTTCTAAAATAATAAGCTCTTACATTTACACGCTGTTTTATACTTTTTAAAGTATTTTTATAACCATTTCAAAAATTCAAGTTCATTTTGATCCAGTGGGCTAGGGGGAGGGAACACACCCAGAGAAGTCCATTGACCTGCCAAATGTCAGAAAGGTCGGGGAAGCTAAGAAAAAATCCCAGAGAGCGTCTGCTGCGGTATTATTCTTCCCGGGTCATCCATTGCATTGACAACCAACCTTTTACACAGTCTGCTGACAACAATGCCTTGAGGGTGCGTTTTAATATACAGTTGACAAAGCAGATGATACATCGCCTCAGTGCACGAATCAAAGTCTAATTGTCTTAGCTGATTCCGATTGTATTAATCTCCCCAGATTTCAACGCATCTTATTTCTTTTCCTCAATGTTATTCTTGACTGTGGTTCACAGCAACTTTCTGTTTGTTTGTTTGTTTGTTTGTTAATCCTCACCCGAGGATATTTTTTCATTAACTTTTAGAGAGAGCGGAAGAGACTGGGGGAGAGAGGGAGAGAGAGAGAGAAACATCAATGTGAGAGAGACACATCAATTGGTTGCCTCCCGCACATGCTCCAACCGGAACCAAGGATCAAACCTGCAACCAGATACGTGTCCTTGACTGGGAATCAAACCCACAACCTTTCGGTGTGCAGGCTGATGCTCTAACCACTGAGCAATGCCAGCCAGGGGAACAAGAACTTTTAATTTATTATCTCCGTCTTATTTGTAATTTCCATTTTCTGGCTTTTGTGTTTCAGCAAGTAGTTTTGGTTTCTACTTGTTTAGACCAATCTGACTGTGGGATTGTGTGTGTGTCTGTGTGTGTGTGGGGGGGGAGGGAGAGAGAAAGAGGGTGGGAAACAGGGAGGGGGCGGAGGGAGAGGGAGAGAGAGAGAACAGATTGACATCTGTAGGGTTTATTTATTTGGTTTTGAGTTTTTGCCTTATTTACAATTTCTCTTCCTACAAAAAAATGTGTAATTTGTTTGTTTTGTTTTCAAGTACTAAGAACACATTTTTGTGTGGGATTTTCACCTCCCAGTTGTTTTTAATGGCTCTGTCTCAGTGTAGGTTATACAAAAGGAGAAGCAGTTGGGTGTAGGCAGTTCATTTGGGAAGTGACCCTCAAGAACGTGGAGCAAACCAGACGCGGAAAGAAAGAAGCCAACATAACAGATACATTCATGAACAAGTGGGGTATCTGTGAGGGCAGCTGAGGCTGACCACTCCTGAGGACCTTGTGCTACAACGTCCGGATGCTTCGCGGGGTGGTGCCGGTTCCCTGGACACACGCCCCCTTCTGGGGAGCACTTGGTGGCGCTAAAGGTTGATCCCCGAGATGAGGAACAAGGCCAAGGTCAGGAATCCACAGGGTGCTCATATCTGTCCCAGAAATGCGAGCCTGCGAGAACAGGTGTAAAGAAAACTGGAACAAGGTCTCGCATGGTGAAGGAAACACCCATGCTTCCTCTGACCCGTGAACAGAAATCTGCCCATTCTCAGCCTCGAGTTTTCCAATGGGGGGACCAGCCAAGGTCAAAACCAGGGAATTATTAAGAACGGCCTCAGGAAAGCCGACCTCAGTGCAACACCATTTGAAAAGAAACTCACAGTAGAATAAATCTAGCAGGATCTGTCCATCTGCAAGAAGTGTGACGAGAAAAGAAAACAGCTTGGCCTTTCCCAACTAGGCGACGTTGCCTTGGTGCCAATGGGCAGTCTGCCCACTGAGACAAGCATCAGCTGGGCTCTGGCCTTGACCTTTTCCTGACATCTGAGGCCCTGGGGGACACAGTCAGTCCTTCCCGGCACCTCCCCAGGTCATTTATACTCGTGGGAAACAGTGCCTTGTTAGGTTTTCCAGTCCAGTTTGATTCTACATCACCAAGAAACCCCCTTTGGCTCCCAAGCCCACGGTTTCTAACGACATGACCGGCTGAGGACCCGTGTTCCAGGCGGGTGTCCACCGGAAGATGGACATTTACTGCCCCTGCCCAGCTCCAGCCGCGCCGCAGCGTCTGGTTACCGCGTTGGCATCTGTGTCAGCCCTTCAGGGGAAAGTATGACAGGTGTCTGAGAAAGGAAACATCAGAATGAAAGGGCATACTGCCGGGGGAGAGAACACTGTCCCCTCCAGGTCTCACCAGACAATAGTAACAGAGACAGGACGGAGACCCTGACCAGTGATTTCGCCCACAGGCAGTATCTTCCCACAGGAGAACTCGGCCATGGGGGTGATCCGGGGCACCCGGGAGGCTGTGTCAGCGTGAGCCCTGTTGTAGGGGACCCGCGACACGCGCACACACGTCTGGTTCAGTCTCTCAGCCCGATCGGTTAAGACCTGAGCAGCGATCTACCGTGGAAGGCATTTTCCACAAACACCTTCTATGATCCTCCTAAGAAGGTCGTGGGGTCAGTGCGAGTCTTGTTTCGCAGGTGATGAAATGAGCTCAGAAAGGCAGAGTGGTTCTTCCGAGGTCCCAAGCCAGCAAGAGGCAACCCTGGGACCTCCTCTGTGGTGTGGAGACCCCGCTGGACCCCCCCACCCCCACTGCGCCGGGGTGGTTTCCGCACTCCAGGGCACGATGTCTTTGTGTCCAGAAAGATGATTCCAGTCGTCACTGAATCATTATAAATTCAGGCACAAGAAATGCCAGCAAAAGAGAATCGGAGGGAGTGAAACAGCAGAAGGGATTTTTTTTTTGTACGTGCCCCTAGCGGGAACCGAACCTGGGACTCTCTGGTCCACAGGCCAAGGCTCCAACCACTAAGCCCAACTGGCCAGGGCAGAAGAAAATTTTTTTTTTTTTTTTTTAGGACAGTAATGGTTTCTAAGCAGCTGAGGTTTGTTTGTTTGTTCATCCTCACCCAAGAATATTTTTCCATTGACTTTTAGATAGAGAGAGAATGGAAGGGAGGGAGAGAGAGAGAAACATCGATGTGAAAAAGACACTGGTTGCCTCCCGCATGACCTTGACCAGGGCCGGGGACCGAACCTGCAATGCAGGTACATGCCCTTGACTGGAGTCAAACCTGAGACCCTTTGGTCCGAGGGCCAACCTTCTAACCGCTGAGCCAAACTGGCCAGGGCTAAGCAGCTGAGTTTTTAAGCAATTTTTTAAAAACTTTCTTCGTGACAGTTCTAGATACTTCGTTGTATCTGTCTTATTTACTCAAATTTCAAATCTTTTGATTTTTTTTTTCTTAATCCTCACCCGAGGACACTTTTTCCATTTTTGTTCAGATAGAGCGGGAGGGAGAGAGAAAGAAAGAGAGAGAGAGAAAGAAACATCGACGTGAAAGGGACACACTGAGTGGCTGCCACCCGCACAACCCAACCGGGGCCGGGGACAAACTGCAACCGAGGTACGTGCCCCTAACGGGAACCCAACCCGGGTCTCTCAGGACCGCAGGCCAACGCTCCAACCGCTGAGCCAAACCAGCCAGGGCAGCTCTTTTGATTTTTTTTAACCCGGTGTACCAATCGTGCAGTAATTAACTCAATTGCTGGTATCAATTCTTAAATGGAAAAGTGTCTACGCAACATGGATTTAGCTTCTCAGACGCTGCCAGGCTGCACGGATGTATGTGGGAGCCCCGTCTCGGGGGCTCACCTGAAGGGAAGAAGCTGAGTGGTGCCTCCGGGCGGCATGGGGCAGCCAGACTTGGCGTTTCGTGTAGAACTTTCGTGCTTCCATTTCACCGATGACATCCACATGGGAAAAGCAAACAGTTTTCTCGGGGCTGTTATTAACCATTTCCTAGAAGTGATGCTCAATGGAGGAAACAATAAACTTGGGGGAGACAGCAGGTTCTGGGAGGCCCTGCTCGAGTGGCACTCCGGGGCTGTTACGCCTACGCCCATCTTTTCTCTGGTCTCTCTGCCCTCGGAGATTACAGTCACTTCTCCGTCATTTCACTTCTAAATCAGTTCCCTTAAAAAACACAGAAGAGCCCTGGCCGGTTTGGCTCAGCAGTTGGAGCGTCAACCTGCGGTCCAGAGAGACCAGGTTCGGTTCCCGCTAAGGGCACGTACCTCGGTTGCAGTTTGTCCCCAGCGCCGGTTGGGTTCGTGTAGGTGGCAACCAGCCAATGTGTCTCTCTCACACCTCTCTCTCTCTCTCTCTCTCTCTCTCTCTCTCTCTCTCTCTCTCTCTCTCTCTCCGTTCCTCTCTCCCTCCTGCTTTATCTGAAGATAAATGCAAAAATGTCCTCGGGGGAGGATAAAAACCCCAGAATCACAGCACCTAGGAACTGTGGGTCCGAGCAGGCCTCTGAGCTGACTCCCATCCCTGCGCACAGAAAGGCAGCAGTAAACGCTACTTGTTCCTGCTGTAGAAGTTCGGCTTTGAAGTTGCTTCTTTTAAATAAGATGTGATTCGAGATGACAAGTTAGGGTTAACCTGGACTCCCTCTGACCCCCGGCTGCCCTCACATCCAAATGCAGCTTGTTAGAAGGAAGGGATGTGGTGAAGGGAAGAGAAGGAAGCAAACCCACAATCTCCTCGCATGCAGGGAATTACTAGCAAGTTCTGAGTGGGGGGCGCATGTGTTTGGATCAAAGACGGGCATAAAGAGACATCATGGACTTCAGTCACGAATCACGTTGACTTATGGCGTGCCCCCCACCCCGCCTTCCTTTTAAGAGGAGATGGTTTCAATATTGAGCCAGTTAATGGAAAGACAAAGAAAAACAACAGCTGTTGACACAAGTCAACATTGTGGTAAAAAAGAAATGAGAGGAACGAGTGTGTGGTTCGCGTCAGCTCCCGTATCCCGCGAGGGAAAGGCAGCGCCAGCTTTCCCAGCCTCGTCCCCGTGCTCCCAGCCCTGACCCAGTGAAGGAGCTGGCCCTGCGTCCAGCCCTCCTCACGAGGACGACGTCGGAACCCCTCACTTGGGTGAGCGCAGCTGCTGGGTGGGCCTCTTAGATCAGAGAGAGAAGAATGTCGCTGAGACTCACGTCACAAAGGGGCTGCCCAGAGCTGGTCGTGGAGCCACGTCCCCCGGAGCGTCATCTGCTGGATTCTGAACAGGAAGGGCAGGCTCTGCTCCTTCTCGGCACCGCTGCCACCTGCTTCTCCATCTTCACCCCTTCCCTTCCTCTGGGCCCCTCCACTGCCCACAGCGGACACCACGCTCGCCTGCAGCACTGTGAGGGGCAGAGACCCACCGACACACGACATTTCCGCGGAGCCCAGGTTGACTGCCTAGTAACACAACAGAGCAGAAACAGTATGGTCGTGCTCCATTCTAGATAAGTTAGGCCATCCATGACGTGCGGCAGGAAGGAACTTATCCCTTTCCAAACGTCTGCTACTGCTTCCATTCGAAATGTTAGAAAGAAGACAAATGTGCTGGGCTGGCATGAAGGGGGCGGGCCTTTCGGTGGGATCCGGGGTCCCGCAGGGTGAGCTGGGGACTGGGGAGGAGAAGGGATCTGTGCAGGAGAAGAGTAAATGTTACAGAATCACAGAGCTACCAGCAACGTCAGAGATCACCCATTCCAGCTGCTTAATTTTTACAGGTGAGAAGACAGAGCACCGCAGATGTTGAGAGATTGCTCCAGATCACCTTGCTGGTCCGAAGCTGCTAAGGGTAAATTCTCCCATGCATCAGCGCTTTGGTTTATTTTTTTTATTATGTTGCTTCTGCAAAAAAAGAGGCTTAGTGTTGCCTGGCTGGTGTGGCTCAGTGGTGGAGCGTCGACCCAGGCACCAGGAGGTCACCGGTTCGATTCCTGGTCAGGGCACATGCCCAGGTTGTGGGCTCAAACCTCAGTGGGGGGCCTGCAGGAGGCAGCCAATTGATGTTCTCTTTCCTCTCTCTCTCTCTCCCCCTCTCCCTTCCTCTCTCTCTAAAAATCAATAAAGAAAAAATATGTATTTTTTTATTTAGAAGAAATAAACCAACCACGTACTACACCCCATATAACCAGACACCTTTTCCTTTCGTCCTAATAACTAGACCTCATTTCCCCCAACTCCATGTAAGAGCCTTCTCTCTGAGGTCTGAATGCAGGGGACCTGCCGATCCTCGCTCTTTCCCTCCTTGGCTCAGTCATTTTGGAAGTGCGTCCTGGCCCCTTGCCGGACTCTGACCTTGTCGCTGGTCTTCGTTCACTCTCTGCTCAAGCCTCAGCTCAACACGTGATGCTCAAACAGCCCCCTGTCTTCGGTTCCTCGTCTCCATCCGCTCCCTGGCCCTCAGAAACGAGTTAGATGTCACCCTGCTCCCCGCCCGCCCCTCATCTGCGCTCGCAGAGAACCCGGAGGGGGATGCTGCGTTCGCAGGGGGTGAGGGCTAAGGGCCAGCGGGGAGCCCCTGACACGGCCCTGAGCACCCCTGCAGCAGGGACGCCAGCCAGCAGCTCTCAGAGTAGGTCTGCACACGACAACTCTCACCCCAGACGCAATGCGACGGCCACCCCCAGGAATCTCCGTTGCCTCGTCCTCAACAACTAACAGTCCCTCAGAAGGGGCCCGAGCCAAGCTGCGCCTGACTCTGGACGAAGCCGGCGCCGCGGCCCTGGTGACCGCTTCAGAAGGGGCTGTCCTCGCCCACTGCTGCCCCGGCCGGTGCCCAGCCTCCCCTCTCTGCGCTGCGCCCCCAGGGTTCCCTCTCCCCGCCCTTCCTCATCAGCTGCCCTGGCTTCTCCTCCCCAGGACCTCGCCTCATGCTGTCGCCCCCGAGGCGCCTCTGCAACTGTGTCTCTCGAAACTGCTCCCGATTGGAAAGATTAAAACCCGATCCCCGCACTCTCTGAACACCTGGCACTCGTCCATTTCCCTCGCTCCCCCCCCTTGTGCTGTAGCCGGGCCCAGAGGCCGCTGGCCCTCCCGCCTTCCTCCCGCGGGCCCTCCGCCCAGCGTCTCCAGGCAGCACGCGCCCCGGCCGGGTGGCTCGTGGGGTGGAGTTCATCCCGTACACCCGAAGGGTTCGCATCCTGGGCGGGGTACGTGTTCAGGTTGCAGGTTCGGTCCCCGGTCGGGGTGTCATGGGAGGCGACCAACTGATGTTCCTCCCTCCCTCTCTCTCTAAAACCAAGAAACGTACCCTTGGGTGAGGATTGAAGCGTTGCATCCCCGGGCAATCTCACCCATGCCTGTTGGGTGAAACAATCCCAAAGACTTTGTCTCCAGATCAGATCCTCCTGCTAAGTGCCAGGTCTGTGCACGAATCTGACTGGACCTTTCTTACTGATCTCAGACCCTCGACACTCAACATCCCACCAACGGAACCGGCCGTTTTCCCAGGGGACTTGCTCTCCTGAGGCAGAGGGAGGCGCCGGCGTCCGTTAGGGAGAAACTGCTTTCACCGGCACAGCGACCGCTGCCTGGCTGTTGAACAGCCGGACAGAAGCCCCGCTCACAGAGCTTTGCTGCCCCCTCCGCAGCCCGCCGGAGGACGCGTGGACCCAGATCCCCCGACAGCTGTCACGGTCACTCGAGAAGGACGCAGTAGCAGTGCAATCAGCCCAAACGGCTGCAGTGGGTAAACCCATCCGTGCCCATCACACGGGCCTGGTTAAGCAATCCGGGGTCTCCCCCTTGTGAGTCGTGATGGACTTGCCCCGGAGCCTGTCCTGATAGGCGTCCTCACTCCTTCAGAGAGAGCTCACTTATCTGTCACCTTGGCTCCTCGGGTGGTCCCTGCCCAGTCGTCCGGCCCAAGCCACACCTTCCTTATAAGTTAGTTCATTTCCCACCGTCTGGTGACTCACCTAAGAAACCAGTGTCTGCAAGTGTATTAACCACCTAATCTTGACTTACGCGCCACGTGAGGCCTTCAGTAGAAAATAAGCTCCATAAAGACCGTGACCACTTCATACACATGTCTGTAACCGTCAGTGCCGGGAAGCAGTTGGTGCATAATAAGTGTCCGACAAATAAATACTTGTTGATTAGACGGGGAGAGCTGGCTCTCAGGGTGGAGGAGAAATGGATACAGGAATAGCTCGCAGGAAGAAAGACGCAAGCTCAGAGAAATACCGGGAAGGAAAAAAGTCCAAGTACAAAAGTGTGTGTTAAGCAAGTAAGTCTACTAAATTCGAAAGTATAAATAAGAGAGTTGGTGATGAAAAATCGAGAAGGTAGGGGACATGGAAGAGGTAAATAGCTATGAAGGAAACAGAGCCGGGAGAGCACGTGGAGGGGGTCAGGAATGACACACGTCCTTGTGTGAGTGGGAAACGCACGACTTCGCACACTGGAGGAGGACGCTCCCCTTGGGCGGGGCTGAGGCTCTATGACGGCGGCGGCAGCAGCGATCGCGCACTGGGCTTCAGCCATGCGTCTGGCACTCTGACCGATGCCTCGCGCAAGAACAATGAAGACGACACACTTTGGGACCACTAGGCAGAAGGGAAGCTCAGCCCCCACCCAGCTGCAACTCTCACACCAAAGGAGGGAGAGGAGGGGGCCCGTGACCTTCCCGACCCAGGCCGGGGTCACTGCGGGGAGAAAGCGTGAGGTTTGGGGCCCGTTGTAAAGCAGACCACGCTGTCGCAGACAGAGGACCCCGCCGAGGGCACACTCTCACCTACAGACGAGGCTCATTCTCTCTGCTGCAGAGGAGCACGGGGGGGGGGGGTGCTCAGAAACCCCCCCAGGTGCTTCCCAGAAAGGGCAGAAGGGCTGGTGGGATTTCCTTTCCCTGTGCACCTCAGAGGGCTATGGAGTGGGGAAGAAAAGAGTCTTCCACTAGAATCCACCTAAATTTTCTGTTATCACTTTCAGGTTTTCCACGATGAGATAACAGTCAGCTTGCTCAGCAGAGCGGGGGCTGCCTGGCGGGCGAGGCCGGTGGCTGGAGCCGCCCTGGAAGGCATCTCTATGAGCACATAGTACGTGGCCCTCGGAGCTCCCTGGAGACCGTCCAGCGGCAGCCACAGCCAGCCTAGCAACACAATAAGCATCCACGGACGGTCCACTGGGCTCCACTGGGGGCGGGGGGGTGGTTAAAGTCTATCCCCAACTTCAAGGTCTCGTCAGGGGAATTACTGTGAGCAATGAAGGAAAGAATATATTTTCAGAGAAGTTTAATTAGGCCACGTCCCACCCACATCCTATCTTGTACCTTTTAAAAATAACAGGATGCCTGTCAAAACAGAAATGAAGAAAGGTGTCCTTTGAGGATTCTGGCAGATGACATTGCTATTCTTCCAAGTAGCCCAGTTCCCTTCCCTGTAGAGTCCACCCCTGCAGGATTGTATATTACCCCCAGCGACGTCAGGGTTATCCACGTGCCGTGCTCTGGTCCATGAATTCCACGCAGAAGGTGACGCCTGTCACTCGCAAGCAGCTTGAAGAGTCAGCATGTGGTCGGCCTGGCTCTGGCCCCCTCTCCGGAGCCTGGAAATGCCCAGACGGAGGCTGCACCATCGCCCTGGGCTCCACAGCGAAGACGTGGGGGGCGGAGCCTCGGCTGACCAGTGGAGGAATTGAAACTGGAGCAAGGTACACGCCACACGGATTTGGGGGCCACTGAGTGATACAGGTGTGGTGCCAGCAGTGCCAACCTGTCGTGTCCGGAGTCAGAAGCAGGCCCCCCTGAAGCAAACCTTTCTGTTCGGGGTGGATGCATGCACGAGGTCCCTGTGGTTGTGCGGAGACCCCGGGAATGGTGCCATCCGGGGGAGCACACTGCCATGAGTGGTTAGTGGATTCGTCCCGGAAGGACAGGCTCTTCTGCAATAGCAGCCACCCCCCGAATCTCAAGGACTCCGGTAACACAGAGGCATTCCCCGGCTCACGAGGGCCGGGCAGGCTGCCCACTCTCCCGGACGGCTCTCCTCCACACAGCCGCTCGGCCAGCTGCAGGACTTCTTGCGTGAGCAGGACCTACCCGTGCCCCACGCTGGGATCCCTCCCCTCCAGGGAGCGGAAGGAGCCCATGAGGGGCGCACGGGGAAGGTGCTATGGAAAGGCGGCGGAAGGTCCGGTCCCCGGGCCAGGCTCTCTGTGCGACCCCTTCTCAGCCACCTGGAAGCAAGGCGGGAGGACGTCCCCGTGTGACCAGGAGGACACAACGGATCGAGGAAGGTCCCCCTTTGCCACGATGAAGCGCTATTGGCATAGTCCAAGGGTACAAAGGACATGTTGGAGTTTGAGGCTTTAAAAGACTGTGCTGCCATTTGGGTGGTGATGTCACCCAGAAAGACGGGCAGTTTGGACTCTGATCTCTGCAGTAGATGACGGTCATTGGACCGTTGTTGGCCTCTCAGTGCTGGTCAGCTCGTGCCGGGATGTCTGTACGTGACCCCGAAGAGCCATGGCCGCAGAGACCAAGTGTAGACAAGGAACCGCTGCAGAAAGAGGAGGGGCCTGGACCACCTGCATCACCGCTGCCAGACCAGCCTGGACACCATGCAGGACTGGACGTCAGCCGCTGTCGGGAGGGGGCGGGGCCCGTGCTGCTGGGCCAGCGTCCAGCTCTCTCCCTGTCTAGCCCTGGAAACTTGCCGAGTCCCTCTTTGCTCCGAGTGTCGATCCTGATGTTCGGGGCAATTCAAGCAGGCGAGTCTCAAAAGAGAAGTTGTGATCTTCTTGCTGATCAGACGTGTACCCGTTCAGCGACATAATTACAAAGCAAAACGATGCCCCGTGTTTGACGAACCAGCGTCCGAGCCACTCTTTCTGGTCGGCTGAAGAAGACAGCGAAGATGGAGAACTTCAGAGGGAAAGAAATCTAACATATAAAACGAAGTGACCTATGTACATTAACTTCGTCTTCCTTTTCATCAGTCGCTCCCAGCCCTGCGGCAACGCCAGCCGGGTAGGTCCGCTGGCCCGAGCGCCACCCACCGGGAGCGAGCCGGGCCGGTCGTGTGCGAGATGATGTCACTGGAGAAATTCGGGGCCTGGAGGACAGAGCGGTGTCTCTGCCCCAAGTACTGAGTCACGGGCGGCGGAGAGGAAACCCGTGTAGTGGTAATCAAAGCGCTGTGCACGGTGGGGTGTGTGATCAGCCCTCTCACGGGTAATCAAAGCGCTGTGCACGGTGGGGGGAGTGATCAGCCCTCTCACGGGTAATCAAAGCGCTGTGCACGGTGGGGGGTGTGATCAGCCCTCTCAGGGGTAATCAAAGCGCTGTGCACGGTGGGGTGTGTGATCAGCCAGCCCCCTCACGGATAATCAAAGCGCTGTGCACAGTGGGGTGTGTGATCAGCCCTCTCACGGGTAATCAAAGCGGGGTGTGTGATCAGCCCTCTCGTAAACAGGATCTGCATGTGAGAACACTTGCAGGGGGTGAGTGTGAGTCTCACGGGGAGAGCGCAGCAGGTGGGCAGCCAGCCAGCTCCCGTCTGGGACCAGGGCTGCTGTTCTGACACTGGCTGGGCTCCTGGCAGCCCCACCTGGTTGCTCAGCCCACTCAGACACCGAGCTCAGCGAGGTGCCTCTCATCTGTGGGTTGCCCCTACGCAAACCCCAAGAGCACATCTGATCTAATCTGAAGAGGCCTTTCATACAGAGAACACACGCGCGCAGACACGCCTCCCGCATGGGAAAAGGGCACCTCAGGGCGAGAGCCCCGCTTTCCCTTGGGAACTGTCGAACTCTGTGCTCTCACTGAACCGGTGGGACCAGGACGTGTTGACAAAGTTGCCTGACCTCGACTTGTTCATCAGATCAACTGTTTGACCCAAGGGGTCTAGGGTTACTGAGATCACGCAGGCCCCCTTTGCACACGGTGGGGAGCAGTCAGTGCCCTGGACTTTGTTGACAGGGGCTCCAAGCCCCCAGCTCTTACCCTTTCCCGGGCACCCCAGCACCCCTGACTGCTGAGCTCTCACTGTGGGCTCCGTTCCGACAGTGGTTGCTCTGCTCTGCACAGTGGGCTCCCACCAGCTGAGACCAGCCCTTGGCAGGTGCAACGTCCCTACCCCACTACTTCAGAGCCTCTGCCCAGCTTTGACTCAATCCCCAAAGGGGGCCTGGCACCTTAACTCACGGTGTCGGGGTACCAAAGAACCAGGGAAATGTTCCCAAAGGCCAGACCCCAAGGCATCGGAGGAGCACCACCCTGAGATCAGCCCGAAAGTGATCCCCCCGGGCACCCGAGGGGGTCTCCCTTCACATGGCGCCAGGCAGAGTGAGCGCCACGCGCCGCATGGACACCGCCGAAGATGTCCATTCCTGTCCTCGGGGAGCTGTCCCCTCTGGCCCCTCCTGACTAAACGTGGTAGGTGGAGAAGCCAGGACGCAGGCAACTGCTCGAGCGAGTGCGGTGCTGTGGACGGTGTGACTGCAGCGCCGAGGGGGCAGTTCTTGGTAAACCATAATTGTCGGAAAGAACCAAAAAAGTCCCCAGCTGGCATCAGGGGTAGCACCTTCTGCAGCCTTGCAAGGGAGTCTTCAGATTGAGCTTGGCGAAGAGAGAAAAACAGATTGTTCATTTGGTTATCTGGTTTTTCCTTCTGACACACTGCCAGATCAGGGTTTTCATGAAGTTGCAGTCCCAAGGTGCTGTGTCCCAAGTGTGTTCCGTGCAGTTCCCTGGGGAGCGGCCCATCTAACTGTGCACAACAGCACGTTCACGAAAACCAGGAATTAGCTGAGGTGGCCACACGGGATCAGCACGGAGGGACACAGCCCAGAACAATAAACTACAAAGTGACACGCAACAGTGATGAATCAAACTAATGCTCCAGTAAAGCCCTGAGGGGCTGAGCCCCCACAATGTCCCCGGGGAACTTGATTACGAACAATGCCTGGGTCCTTCAGAAATGTCCCAAGGTCAAGGACCGGACCCGGGAGAGAACCTCACTTTTATAACTCGTGCACATTATAAACCTGGGGAGTGCTAAAGGGTGAGCTGGATCTAAAACTTTTCCCATCTCCTCCACGATTCCTCCCAGCTTCTTAAGACATCGGTCTTACAGCCATGCTTGGAAGATGGGGCTGTGGATGGACCTCAAGTTCTTTTTCCCCTGCAGACATCTGACTATGCCAGTGTTTTCTTAAACTGAGTGGTAAGCAGGAGGAGATCTGGCTCGGAGGAGAGAGGGTGGTGCCAGTCGAGGCTGGAAAGACAGATTTCTCAAGCTTACGAAACATCCCTGGATGATTGACTTTTGGAGTTCAACAAAAAGTCACCCTATCGTCCTGCTTTGAGTGTATCCATTGCTACTCAGTGACCCTCCCCGGACAACACGGGGTCTGTGAGGCCATTGCTCAGCTTCCCCAATTACAGTTTCTCTCCTCCTTCACCACAGGTTTCTTCCACTGAACGCAGAATACTCCACCTTCTACTATACGATAAAGGTCAGAGTCAAAACCAGAGAGTTTCACAAAAACAATAACCGCCTCGTTCCCCACAACCTCTCTCTAACCCATCACCTCCTCAAAGAGAAAAAACTGCAAGGAGGGATTTGGGGTTGAATGGAAATTGATTAAACTTTTTTTTTCTTTTTTTTTTTTCAGTTTCCACATTATTTTTTTTAAACTCTTGGTTTCTAGTGACCTTTCAAATACAGGATCATTAAACACTGAAGTTGTTATCGTTGAAAAACCTACATTTAAAAGCCTTTCCACCTTTTGGGCAACTCCTATTTATGGGCACCCGAGACCCTGAAACTGCAGAGTTTCCCTGCCCCTTACTGGCACTACCACCACATCCCGGGGATGCCAACCCCGTTTAAATCAGGAGAGAACTATAGCTCGCAGCCCAGAACTTTCTCGCAAAAATGTCATTCTATCTCTAGAGACCCTAGTGAGAAACGCCCCAGAAACGTGTTCATGGGGAGATAAGGACACACACACACACACACACACACACACACACACACAGCTTCCTCAGGCATCTCCAGCTCATTTCCCGACAACGGTCTCTCCACCTGAGACCATGTCATGTCCTGCACGACCATATTCTGCTGCCTGGGTGTCCGAAGCACCTCAGCCTTAGGAATCAACGTTGTTTAACTACTCAGATGGAAAATGCACCTATTCCCAAGTTCCACCCACAGGACACGAAAAGGGTGTGGGGTCTGTTCTCCTCCACTGGTCCAGTCTGCAGCCCGAGCGGCCCTGACCACCACACGCTCAGCTCTTGCGCCTGCTCTCTCCCTGCAGCGCTACCCCCTGAACACCGACCGTCTTTCAATTCCCGAGAGCACCGCACCGTGCACGCAGCAGAAAGCCAATGGAATGGAGGCAGGAGCAAGGCGAAGCTGAGACACTCGGAAACCTCAGGCATTGCCGTCCTAAGGCCCCTTGACCACCTGCACCACAGACAGTGCCGCACGTGCCAAGGATGTCCTCAGGGCCCTGCTGGATGCCCCCTCCCTGGGTGAACCCCATCTTTCATTTTCTGAACCTCCACCAGGCTCCCCACGTGTGTACAGGCCTCTCACTTTTGCAGGGGTCCTCCACCTCTCCTGGTGTTTACTCCTCTCTTCCAGGGCATGCTCACCAAAAAGAACCACCAAGGTCATCTTTTTTTTTTTTTTTTCAAGCAAAACACTGTTTACTTAAGATGGCCAGGGAAGGTAGAAATGACTGTAGTTGCTTTTGTTTCAAACAACATTCTTTTTCACTACACACACCCCAGCACTGAAGTGCATACATATTCAAGTACTAAAGAAAATAGTTGAATATACGCGTGTTCTTCACCGTGTGTGTTGTGTGAGATTCTTCTTCGTGATTAGGTTCTACTCTGCAGTTGAGGAAAAAAAGAACCATTGCTAATGGAAACAGAAATCTGGGGCTAATCTTGCTCCTTCTCCTTCCCCATTCCCTCTCCATATGTGAGGTTCACGGCCCAGCTCTCACACCCCATCTTCTCGCCCCTGCTCCCCTCTTGTCTAGGACTTGCCACTTCAACTCGGACACCACGGTAGCCTCTCACTGAATCTCCATGCGTTCGTTCTTATAATTCAGGCTCTGCACGGCAGAGAGACTTTACAAACGTGTCATGATTCCCTCTGCTAGAATTCTTAGGAGGCTTCTCCATTAAACCCCTTCCCGCGGCCCAGCAGGACCAGACTCTCACCTCCCTCTCTGACCTCACCTCCTCCTGCTCACCGTGCTCTGAGTAGACCAGTTGGTCTACTCACCCGTGCCCAGGGGCCTAGCCGGTGCTCATCCGTCTCCATGGGCTGGTTCCTTCTCATTGCACACCTCCTCATGGGCCCTCTCTAAGCACTGGGGGAAACAGGTCATGATACTGTTCTCTGACCTTGTATCATAACACCTGTAACTGCTCAACTACTCATTTATCTGCGCCTCCAACAGAATGAACGCTCCATGGGCAGAGGCCACCTTGGTTTCGTTTTCTGCTGTATCCCTGCCCCTTAAAACAATATGTGCTTAAGAGCAACATACGGATGAAGGAAGGAAGCACCTTCTCTTTGGACGATGTGCTGGGAACTTTATACACAGGTGTAAAAATACGGCCTGTGCCTCGTAGGGTCTTCCTCAGGCAGGAGGAGTGAGACTGGTGAGTGTATGAGAGCACGCTAACGGGAGTCAGAAAGGGGAGAGCCGCTGGCTGAGACGAGCAAGGTTCCGCGGATGAGGGGTGTCTGAGCCGGACACTGAGGCACGGATGGG
The DNA here is from genome assembly GCF_014108415.1 of Molossus molossus. Classification (NCBI taxonomy): domain Eukaryota; kingdom Metazoa; phylum Chordata; class Mammalia; order Chiroptera; family Molossidae; genus Molossus; species Molossus molossus. The sequence goes on from NW_023425356.1 coordinate 49,345,519, forward strand.
TCTCACAGGGGGGAACCAGGCGCTGCAGGAAGAACGGGCAAAGCCGTGACTATAGAAAGCACAAAGCTCCCCTGGGGGGCCATGGATTAGGCTATTTTGCAGGAGGAGGTTTCCATAGAAACAGGCAGGTTGGGGCCAGACTTTTACGAGCCGTGGATGCCGGAAGCAGCAGCTTCAGGCTTCAGTGTCTGGAGAGAACAGGGACCACGCAGCGGCACCCAGACCCCGCCGCAGGGGTGGCTGTCCGCCCGGCTGTGTCCTCACAGGGTCGTCTCTCTTGTGTACATGCGACGGGCGTCTGTGTGTCATCTCTCTTCATTGGAACACCAGTCCTGCTAGATCAGGGCCCATCCGAATGACCTCATTTTAACGTAGACACCTCTTCAAAGGCCCTGTCTCCACATACCCACTTTTTGAGGTGCTGAGCACTAGGACCTCAGCATATAAACGGGGGGGGGGGGGGGGGGGCGGGATTCAGACCAGAACAGAGGATGAGGGAGGAGGAGAGGGCTGATTTTTGAGACTGAGTGCTCCCTTTCTTCCCTTTCCGCAAGTCACCAGGCCCCTCCTCCGTTGGGCATGAAAGACCTTGGAGGAGTCTCGGGTGTATTCAAGTAGAAGGGACCCTGACAATTCTGATGTAAGGGCCATGGCTTCTGGTGAATAAACATCACCCCCTCCCTTACAGCAATGAAGTTCTTAGAAAAGTCGGAGTCGAGTTTTTAAATTCTGAATTTCTGATCTATGAAAACCTTAAGGAAAAAGCTCTCCAGGGCTTGAGTGGCAGGAATGGCTACTTCGCTCCTACACCACAGACTGACTATCGCCCGAGCGATCCTGGGGATCCGGGGAAGGAGCATGTTCTGGGTTCTTACAGGTTCCGAGAAGGCCCGCGGAGCAAATGCCCTGAGTTCCGCAGCGTGGCCTTGTGTTCTGACTTCACCCTCGGCTCCATCCGATGTTCTCACCTTATTTCCCTCCCTTGGCATATCCATATACCACCCCCACCACCCCATCCCACCCATTTTGTAAGCGTTCTGAGTTTTCTGCAATCCTCTTTGTACCGAGGCAGGTATTTTTCCAGAAGCGATGTTGAATTCACCACAATGGCTACACCTGACATTAAAGTTAATCATTTTATTTCATACTAGAAGTCCTACAAAGCACAGTTCTCACTGGACATACGTCCATAACACTAACAGTAAATGGGAAGAAAGAACGTGGACGAGAGGAGGACAAGGAGGTTCTGGGTGCTTACCCCTCAGAGTCAGGTTCCCCACCAGTCCCCCGAGCAGCTGCTTTTTATAACCTTCCAGGGACCCCCAGCTACCAACTCCGTTCACACGCTGAATGGCTCCCTGTGATCGCTGTCGCTCACCATCAACCCTGTGCTCATTCCTCTGAGACCCATCAGCCAGGAGGTGCCCCTCTTGGTCAGACCCCGGGACCTGAACCTGGGCAGTGGTCACTTGGATGATGTGCCAGAAAACCCTACGAAACCACCAGCTCACACCCTGACTATACTTGACCTTTAGACACACCCTGTATGACGCTGAGGTCCATTTTACACACATACACGTATGTCTTTTCTCTCCAAGTTGGTCATCAATTTGAAGCGAAAAAGAGACTCATACAGGTTCCTTTTTGTGAGCTCCTCATATATGTTACAGTGCCAGGGACTCATCGCTGAATACTTATGACTACAACTGAATTCAGCGTCTCTGTAAAAGGTAGAGAAGCTAGAAATAGCGATGCTAAAGAAAAAAAGGGAACTGCAGGTTCAAGAACTAACCTCAGTTAACTGGGTCTGAGTGGGGGCTTTACCAGGCAACCAGAACATACCACATGGGGGCTGACCACAGGACACTTGAAAGAGAGGAATTCATTGGGAGGAAGGAAGGGGGTTATTGCTCACAGTGCTATTTGGAGAAATAGTCAGCCTCAAACAAGGAATATTTGTAGTAAAAAAAAAAAAAAAAAAGTCCTAGGCTATCAACTTGGGAGAATGTACAGGAAACACAGAAAAGATAAGGAAAAAAACCCCACAATTTGTTGAGTACCAGGGCCCAGCATCGGGCTGGATGTTTTACACATATTATTTAATCTACTCAACAAATCTGTGTGGTAGGAACACAGGGAAACACGCTGTAAGAAGGTGACAACTTTTCTGAGTCACACAGCTTGTATGTCATGGAGCCAAGAGCTGGGGCTCAATCTATCTGGTAAGAAAGCCCGAGCTCATGATTCCGTACTGCATACTGGCCATTAAATGCAAGAAGTTCAGACAGAGATGAAAATGGTAATAGATCAGTAAGTCAAGAGGCGAGAATATCAGAAGCGTGGAGTAAAGTTCAAGGTAGAAGTTTCATGATGAAAAATTATGAGCACCAGACTTATGCAAGAACATACATGTTCCGCTAGAAAGGCACCGACCAACACCCATGATGTCTACCTTATTCCACAATGTTTGGTAATTCAGATCATGTTCCTTGTGGTCCTGTGACAATTCTCTTTAAATTCTCATAGCTAAGCCCTGGCCAGTGTGGTTCAGCGGTTAGAGCGTCGGCCTGCAGTCCAGAGAGACCCGGGTTCGGTTCCCGCTAAGGGTACATACCTTGGTTGCAGTTTGTCCCGGCCCTGGTTGGTCGTGCGGGTGGCAGCCACTCGATGTGTCCCTTTCATGTCGATGTTTCTCTCTCTCTCTCTCTTCCTCTCCCTCCCTCCCACTCTATCTGTACAAAAAAATGGAAAAATGTCCTCGGGTGAGAATAAAAAAAAAAAATCTCATAGTTAAGAGAACTTAACTTTTCTTGCTAAAATGAAATGTTCCTGTCTTCCTCTTTCACAGTATTGTAACTGGGCACTCCCAGGAAACTAAGACAACTTTTTATCTGTGTAAAACATCTCGTTTTGAAAAGACAATCCCTTAAGAGAGTGAAAAGTCAAACCACAGATGGAAAGAATAGATCTTCAAAACAAATAATCTGTTCAGGGAATTGTATACAACAGTTAGAAAGAACTCTCGAGACTCAACAACAAGAAAATAGACAACCTCATTTAAAAATGGGCCAAAGTTCTCAACAGATAGTTTACTAAAAAAGATACACTGACGGCAAACCCGTGTGTGAAAAGATCCTCAGCGTCATATGCCATCGGGGAAGTACAAATTAAAACATCAGTGGGACACCACTACACACACCAATCAGAAGGGTCAAGATCCAAAACAACGACAACATCAAATGCTGACCAGGATATGGGCCCCAGAAACTCTGTCCATCGCTGATGGGAGTGCAAAGTAGTACGGCCACTTTGGAAGACAGCCTGGCAGCTTCTTCCAGAGCGAACCACAGTCGCACCGTACAATCTAGCCACTGTGCTCCTTGGTCTTGACCCAAAGGAGCTGAAAACTTATGTCCCCACCAAAGCCTACACATCAACATTTATGACGGTTCTATTCATAATTTCCAAAGATCGGAAGCAACCAAGATGTCCATCAACAGCTGAATGGATAAACTCTGGTACATTCATAAAATAAAATACTATTAAGCAGTGAAAAGAAATGAGCTACCGAGGCATGAAAAGACCTTAAATGCATATTGCTAAGTGAGAGAAGCCAGTCTGAAAAGGCGACATACTGGATCATCCCAACTGCATGGTGTTTTGGGGGGGGGGGGCAAAATTCGAGAGAGAGTAAAAATACTGCTGTTTGCCAGGGATTTGGGGGGCGGGAGGCAGGAAGGACAGGTGGAACACAGGGAACTTTCAGGATGAAACGATTCTGTACGATGCTATAATGATGGATACAGGGCACGACGTGTTTGTCCAAGTCACAGAATGGACAACACAAAGGGTGATGCTTAGTGTGAACTATGGACTTTAGCTAATGATGTATCCACGTCAGTTCAGCAGTTATAACAAATATACCACAGCAGGGCAAGATGTTAATAACAGGGGGATGGTGTCTGTGTATGTGGCAGAGGAGTGTGTAGGGGTATGAGGGGGGGATAAGGGAATTCTGTACTTTCCGCTCTATTTTTCTGTAAACCTATCACTGACCATTAATTTAAATGAAGTCTATTAATTTTAAAAAGAAAAGAAATAAGACAATACCCAAACAGGCATGTCTGTTAGGCTCAATATTAATGGTGGGGAAACAGACCCTAGAAACACGTGTGCTTGGGGGTCATATCAGTAGACTTTGGCAAACTGTAATTTTCCTCTGTCCTCTGAGGCTGCGTTTTACATGTGAAACACATCTTACAGCTGTCTGTCCTTGCGAATGCTGTTTCTGATTACTACGCTTTATTTTTCACAGAGAATCCACCCAAAATACCTCCTACCTCCAACTTACTGAAAACTTAGTTCCAATGCTTCAGGTTGTCCGACAGAAGAACCACCCTGGCCCCCAGTCACGGGCATAAAGGGGTGTTCCTCTCTGAAGGGAGCTCGTTTTGTTTTTGTTGAAAAGAGAAAACTCTCTTGAGAAAATCCTCATCTCATTTCATCCGTGTCCATCACATCTCTGATCAGGTCAGGGATCGAATTACCTCCGTGGGACCCAGAAGGAAAGAACAATGAGCCGATGACTCAGGGTTTTGAGACAAAGTCCGCTGCACCCTCTCCCAAGACACACGCAGAGAAAAGCACTGAGTGTCGGCCCTGGAGTGTTATCATTGGCTTGTTATGACTTTATGTGGTTTCATAAAAGTCGAGGGAGAGTCATTGTGTTGTGAAAATGGGGAAGGAAAAAGAGGAAGCCCAGCTCCTGAAAAGCTGTGGCCCAAGCGCGGACCACGGCGGGGGAGCCTGGGGCGCGGGGGGAATTCCTCCCGGCGGCAAAGCAGACGCGGCCACACCGGGCTCAGAGGCCCGCCGGGCAGCCCGTCCGGTCGGAGGTTTAAGAGTGCTGGTGCCGGTGCCGGTGCCAGTACCGGTGCTGGTGCCGGAGTGAAACACTTGTGTGCACGGCTCTCCACCCCTTCGCGTCTTCGGACACTTTTCCACGCTTCCCCCCAGTGGCACTCTCGGTCCTGGGTAGGAGGTGACCAGGGCGCCAAGGTTACAACCCCACATTCCACGGAGAGGGCAAGCTTTGTGAGCCGGCTTGAAGGGCCGTCATGCCTTTCAGAGGGCGGCTGCTCTCTGGAGGCCTTGGGACCGAGAGTCCAATGGCCACGACAGCAGCAGCTCTGCCCGAAGGATGGGAACCTCCTCATGTCCCCGCGAGTGGCAGCAGAGGACAGCTGGCCCCGCGCAGCCTGTCGGAGCCGCCCCTGCCTCAGCCCCTGCTTCCCTGAGGTGCCAGCCTGTGAGCCTCCTGCTCAGGTCTCTGGGCACCTCCTCTTCCTACCCCAGGCCTCTGCCGCCTCTAGGGGGCGCGGTGCTGTGTTCCAGCCAGCTCAGTGGCGGGTACTGGATGTCTGCATACTACCAGGCATCGCCGCGGAATTCCCTGTGCTCATTTTGCAATCAGGGTGTGTGAAACAATTAGGTGCAAAGAAACAAGGGTATTCAGCCTGGCAGGTGTGGCCCAGTGGTTGAGCACTGACCCCTGCACCAGGAGGTCGCTGGTTCAATTCCCGGTCAGGCTGTGGGCCACATGCTCAGGCTGTGGGCCCGATCCCCAGTGGGGGGCATGCAGGAGGCGCCAATCAATGTTCTCTCTCATGAATGTTTCTCTCTCTCTCCCTCTCCCTTCCTCTCTCTCTAAAATCAATAAAGAAAAGCATTTTTAACTTATTTGAGAAACAGGAAGCAGTAAATTAAAATACCATTCCTGTGAATTTTATAATTAACCACACTTTCTTTTGGGACTCCTAAAACAGTGCTTCTAAAAATTCCATTTTAATTAGAGAAAATATATAAGAATGCATGAAATTTTACCAAAAAAAAAAAAAAAATCCATTAATCCAAACACACAAAGAAAAGACTATCCAAGTTAACTTTGTAGCTAACCCACAGTTACCTCCTTGATGCTTTAATTTTGTTGCTCTGCTATTCTGGCATTCAGAAGTATAAAATCACCAGCAATCAATTTTTTTCAATTTATTGGTCTGGTCATAATCATAAACATTGGACATTCACGTAGGAATAGAGGTTTCAGAACATACACTACGTCTGGATTGGTCCCCTGGAAGTTTAATTTTGTCTTTTGGCTTTTTCTAAACTTAAACTCTCCTGAAATGAGAGAATTAATAATTCCTTTCAGTGGTATACTTATTCACGGGCATTTATTGCACATGAACTTCATTTTTTAATTTTTTTTTTTTTAATCCTCACTCAAGGACATTTTTGCATTTATCTTCAGCTAAAGCGGGAGGGAGAGAGGGAGGAAGAGAGAGAGAGAAACATTGATGTGAAAGAGAGACTGGTTGCCACCCACACAACCCCAACCAGGGCCGGGGACAAACTGCAACCGAGGTCCGTGCCCTTAGCGGGAACCAAACCCGGGTCTCTCTGGTCCATGGGCCGATGCTCTAACCGCTGAGCCAAACCGGCCAGGGCTGCACATGAACTTTAGAAGAAACCACCACATGTACGTGAGGAGTGAGGACGGGCAGAGGTCAACGGCACATCTGTGGGGCCGTCCCTCAGAGATGTTCTGACACCCCACTCACCGATCTGAAAATCCCAGAAGGCTTTGAGCCTCCCGCCCCGTCGGATCCTAGTCAGGGGTGAGCTTACTGGCACCGCTCAGCAAACAAAGCAAAACGGGTCTGTGTGGGATGAGGGGTAATTGCCATGTATGACTGGAGACTTGGGGGGCTGAAGAGTCAGAGCTGTGGTTAACTAACAATTTCCGTTTTGAGCTGTTGGGGCCCCCCGAGAGCTAGTAAAGTAACATCTGGCGGAGATGTCACCAGACCCTCAGATCACCTCGCGTAGGAAGTGCTCACTTGGGACTGTCGGGGCCTCAGTCTCTCCGAGCTCCTAAAGGCCACGGTTCTCCGCCGAGTGCGCTTCGTTCCCTCCCCACGTCTCATGAATCGGAAAAGCGGTTTGGTCTCTGCCGTCTGGTGTGGGCTGTTTCCCTGTGAGCGCACTGAGTCTGAGTGTTGAATGATGAAGTATAAACAAGCCGCGGTCAGACGTGCTCGCTCTCCGAGACGCTGCTCAGGTGTGACTACAGGGGGTCAAGCTTCCTCTCTTACCCCCACAGCTCGGCTCACTCTAACGTCCGTCCCACTGACGTTCGCGAATGTCTCCATGACATCAGCGTGTAACTTGCCATCTCCTGGAGGCAAAAACCATGTTTTATTGGTGTGGTAGCTTCGTTCCTGGCTTGATTCTCAACTCAATCAAGATGTCTTGGGGTAAATAAAACAATAGGAAGGAAGAAGGGAGAAAGGAAGGGAGGAAGGGACAAAAGAAGAAAAGAAATTGCTTTTTTCTTGTAGATTCAAACAATGGTTTCTAGAGGACAGGGATGCGTTCCCCTGTGCTCACATAAGTAGTGACTGCATGACCCACACTCCGCCTTCACACACAGAGCAGCTGGGGCAGCGTTTTCCCTGCGAAGCCCTATGTCAGAGGCAGCTGGCGGCCTGGAGAGGCCTAGGGCGCCCCGCTGGGAACTCGGGAGTCCCCGTCCCAGGTGAAGAAGCCCGGCTCTCTCTCCGAGCTGCAGCTCGGGCCGGCCCGGAACACGCGCCACCATCCTCGGGGTGGGAAGAAGTGGAAAAGCGGCAGGCGGATCCCTCGAGGAAAAGGGCAGCTGCGCCGGGGACAGTGGTCTGGTGACCTGAGTGGCCAGATGCCCGGGCCGGGCCGGCGGCAGCCTGGGCCCAGCTCTCCAAGCCGGAGCTGCCGGGTCTTCCCGGGAACAGCGGAGCACGGCGCGTGCACAGCTGGCTGGTCTCAGCAGAACTGAAAACACAGCCCTTTGGAAGGGAGCCGATAGGGGAGGGACCTTCAAAAGTCACTTGGCTGTGAATAGGACGTGTGCCCTTCTGAGGCACCTGGAGAGAGCTGGGATTTCAGGGCTGTTGTCGGCCAAGAACAGATGAGTGGCCTTCACCACGTCAGTGGCGCTCTGCCCCAGGGCCCTCCCCTCCTCGAGGCTGACAGGCCCTGCTAGAGCTCAGCTGTCATCCCAACGTTACGGGGTCCAGTTAGCAACAGGTTAGTCTCCTAAGAGTTATCCCACAACAGTTCCTGGCACGTAGATAATCCAGGAAATATGTGGACCACATGAAATGAAGTGGATGAAGCAAACGTCCGCTGTGATTTTTCTGAGTTTGAAGCAACTTAATTAATCAAAGAATTCACAGTGGAAGACAAGAGTCCTTGACCTCAGGTCTATAAACAGAATTCAATGAAATTGAAAAAAATATATAGATACTATCAGTTTTGTTAACTGTTAACTAATATTTAACATTTTCTTTAATAATTAATGGAGGCAATGAACTTAACCCTATAGCAGTAGTTGTGACCTTGTTCCCAATTAAAATCAGATAATTTTTTAAAAATTTTTTTCTGTATTGATACTAGAGAGAGAGGAAGGGAGAGGGAGACAGAGATAGAAACATGGATGAGAGAGAACATCGATTGGCCGCCTCCTACATGCCCCCGACTGGGGATCGGGCCCTCAACCTGGGCATGTGCCCTGACCAGGAATTGAACCAGCGACCTCCTGGTGCATGGGTCGATGCTCAACCACTGAGTCACACCAGCCGGGTGATACTTTTATATTTTTACATCCTTGCAGATGTTATAAGCTACTGAGATAGTGGTTACCCAAGATCCACTTATGCTCATCACTACTGAAGTTACATTAGAAATTAGTGCCACCCGTTAATTTTCCTTAATGCATCAGTGGAGAAGCACATGTATTCCTAGCACACATTTGGAATTTTAAAAACATTTGAAAAGTATATGCCAATATAACTGGATTTCCTTGGTAATCCTATGTGCTTTATTTTATAAATTTTAAGTCATTCTGAGAAGGGGTTCATAGGCTTCCCATGATGGCCAAAGGGGCTAGTTTCATCGATCAGGAACTTTGGTCCACAGAGAAGTCAGACTGACACACAGCCCCTGTACCAGCCTGGCTGCAGTGTGGTGACTGCGTTTTGGTGACGGTCTGGTTTCTGACCTTCCAGCTGCTTCTCTGAGCTACTCTGGCTCCTTCCAATACATCCCTTTTCTGCTTACGTGACCCAAAGTTCACATTCATTCAGTGCAACCAAGACCCTCGGCGGGCACGGTGCAACTTAGTGCTTGCCTACGGTGATCTTAATAAGTACACTTCATGGAAAAGGCAGAGCTCTCGTGTGCTAATCTAAAATACTATCAGTGTAATAAGTTTGGCTGTGGACCCTCATCTGCCCTAATAGAGGTTACCACCTACCTTGTAGCTACTGCTACGCGACGGACAGCCCCAGCCAGAACTGAAAAGGAATTTCCTTGTAAATTCAGCCCCGTGGCGTGGCAGCCGTTTTTATATACTGGTAAAATATGAACTGTCTTGAACGATTTGTCTTATAATGAGTTGACGTAGCTTACTCTACCATCGGGCTTGTCTTGTCGCCCAAGTGACTCAGCAAAGCAGTGCGTAGTCATTGATGGCTCAGCCGGGTAGAATTAGAGTCATCACTGTGCTCTCTCTTCAACCTGGAAGGATTTGCTTACTGAGGAGAGCAAGGTGGTCTCCTCGATGTGGCAGCCCCATGACATGGATGCTCAAGAGCAAAGCTCAGTTGAGATTCGAGGACAGACATGGGAGATAGATTTCATCTTCCACACCCACTGGGATTTGGTGGCCTGGGATTTGGTAATGACACATGTCTTGAGAATGCCACAATGAACTAGTTAACAATGCTTGTCAAGGGCGCAGAAGTGGCGACGTGAGTGCTTCGTATCGTCCATCCCAGCTCTACGTGTTTTCATGAAACATTACCCAGATGGGACCATACAACAGAGTTAGACTAGACGGAAGCCCTTCTGTGTACTGGCTGATTCTTTATGAGTTCCATTCTGATTCTCAACAGGCCTGCTGAGATTTCTTAGGCCTAGTATCACGAGCTAGTAGTGGACATGAGAATTAAAGACACAGTAATAGCATCTAATCCTCTTGGGAACTTTCCCATTATGTACCAGCTGACCAAATGTAAATTCATTTGAGTCCATCCACAGATCCTGAGCTCTTCTGCCATCATCATCATCACTCCAAATGATGAGTGAGAATAAAGAAAGACTTCAAACACTGGCAAATGTTCAAAGATTCAAAACGGAATGCCTCCTCTTAGCTTACCAGGCTCAAAGAGAGGACATGCACCACTCCCAGAAACTAGCGACAACCTCCATGGGTAGACCCTCTGGTGCTGATGGCCTCTGTTGTTTCTTCTTTCTAGTCACAGAGTCCTCTTGAGCAAGGGTCACTCTTACTCCCAAGAGGAAAGGCAGCATGACTCACTGTCAGAAACTGAAAGTACGCCATGTCCACATGAGCAGGGCCGCCTACTGTATAACCACAAACCACATCAGAAGAAGTCAGCTACTTAGGAAGGAGAAGAGACAGTGGGCTGAACAAACTCTCCCCTCATCCCAGACGGCCAGCCTTCCGGACAACCCGCTGGCCCCTGGGCTAAGCAGAGGCCTAGAGCAGAGGACAAATGTCAACAGCAAGTGTCCTTGGGGTTCTTGGCTTCTGCTTACTGAACACCAAGACTGGGACCCTCCCCAAGGCCCCATTGGGAGGCAGTGAGGTTCCAGCCTCCTTGTTCTTCTTTCCCCGCCTTTGGCACATTCTCCTCGTGTTCACCCTCTTCTGAAGCACCTGGGGCTCTGTCCGCAAACCTTGTGTCAGTTGATTTGTGGGAGGGCCTAAGGGGCCTCACTCTGGGTGGAATGCTGCCAGGGTTCTATGGTTCGTAGCTTAATCATTCTTACTAGAAGGTGTGAGTAATGATGCCTAAAACTTTCATTGGAAAAAAAGGCATCAATTACTCACATAGGAGCATGTTGGGTCATTTTTGTGGTTGCTCTTGGACAATGTTTTCATGTTTGTGTCTATGAAGTGGTTTTGTAACTATGGAGGTGTGTTTATGGATGCTAGTGTGCCTGTGGAGTGTTTGTGTGTCTATAAAGACATGATCGTGGAGTGGTATTGTTTTGCTTTGCTCTACTGCGGTCACAGAGTGGCCTGGTCAGATGTCCGTGTTCTGTGAAATTCTTTCTACTCAACAAGAGACTACCAAGGCCTGGCCACGTGTGCCCGGCCAGCCCAGCAACCCGTGGTCTGACCCTGCATCATAGACTCAGATTCTTCCAGCACAGACCCTTCCCCCAACCTTTGGCTTAAAACTATTGTGTTTCCCATTCCCTCCTTGGGCTGATTCATGCTTTCAAAGTGCAAAAACGAATCTGAAGAGTGAATCTCAATTCACAAGAAATAAATTCTGTCCCACGGGGGTTGGAGGGGTGTCTCGTACTTGCATTATAACAGTAACCTTTTAGAGACAAAAGCTGACCCCAGATAAGCCATGATGGCAAGACTGAAGCTACAAGGAGCATCATTCCCGACTTCTCCAGGAAAATCAAGCAGGCATCTGGATGTGCGGCCAGCACGCAGAGCTGGGCCTGCGTTCACACCTGCGGCAGAACTGCCAGGCTCATTCATGTCGCCCGCTGTAGACTGCACGGCTCGAGTCTCTACCTCTCAGCATCTCCTCTCATCGGGCTGAGCAGTTTTCAAATGGAGAAGCTATTTTTGAATTCATATTGGAGCTTGACTTGCCCACCCTACTGAGTTGCTTTCAGAATGATGACTGTTCTGAACAGGCCACCCTTCCGTGCTTGACTGTCGGCTCCTCTGCAGCTGAGTAGGGCCCTGAAGCCTTGTGACTTGTCTTCACAATGCTCTGCTGCCCCCTAGTGGAAATTCATAATCAAACAGGCCGCCAGAGTTGACAACTTGTGCCCATCCTCTCTTACCTGGACACAAGGACAGAGGACATCACTGTCAGTCCAGGACACCCGAAAACATCCAGTGCTCCCAGAAGAGACCTGTCCCCAAGGATTTCCAGACAAGCCCTCGCCCCTCCTCTGTCCTAAGCCCCGGAACGACCTGAAGAAGAAGAATCCAGTTCCTTGACAAGAGCTCACACTGAGACTGGAAATAAAATGGGAATAAAAACGAGCCTCTGGGGGGTAAGTCAGCCCTAAGGGGTAAGTGAGGCTAATTCCTGAGGGAGTCAGGGTACGTCGTCAGAGTTTTGTCTATAATTGGTGTTAAATATATATAAATGCCACGGCCACATTTATATCCAAAGAAAGCAAACAATACACACCCCTTTGTTATTTTCTGCTGACTCTTGGGCAGACATTTGATTTACTCTTCCAAATCGCTCCTTGAGATAATATATTAATATTTCCCACTTGACAGATGAGGAAACTGAGGCACGGGCCGCTAAGCAATGTGTCCAAAGTGATCTTGCTAGGTAAGGAAGAGCTGAGATTGGATCTCAGAGAGCCTGGCTTCAGCATCTGTCCTCTTCCCTGCTGTGCTTTGCTGACTCACATTCTGCCACCTGAACTCATTCTGATCACTGGGGACAAGAGAAAAGTCGGGGGTGGGGGGAGCGGGGTTATTATCTCCTTCCTGAGTCTGCATGCCCTGCCCCTCCCATGCCCATTTCTCAGGCGTCCCGGGGCCTTGGACTGGATTTGCACTCCCGTGGCCTCAAGGAACGTGGAATACCAACCCCCCTTCTCTGCGACCCAGACAACTGTAATGAGAAACCAGCAAGAAAAACACACAATCTAAATCCTCCCCCAATTGTAACTCGTAAGACATAATCATTATGAAAATCTGGGTGTCAATAGGTAAGTAGAATATTTTAAGTGAACACCTCCAAGCTCAAAGAAGCAATGGATTTTAAGAGAACAGTAGTTTTGAAAACCAAAGTAAGTGCCGAATGCACAAATGAACCATGGGTGACAGCGGGAAGCTCCCCTGATGTCCTGGAGCCATAAGGAGGCACAGGGAGGGCAGGGCTTGCCAGCTGGTGCCTCCCGCATAGGGGAGGAGGCTGCCGGTGGAACTCACGGACGAGGGGGCTGGGACTGTCCCTCTGCAACGCTCCCAGGAGAACCTTTGGGCACACAGGAGAGGACACTAGGAAAGAGGAGCTCCCTCAGAGGACATTTAGGTCTGGAGCGAGGCCACTGCAGAGCCCCGGAAAGGCACCCACACATGATTCAGGAATAGAGGTCGCGAGCGATGCCCGGGGGCCACTCCTCACAGACGTGTTTTGATTGGCTCATTCGGTGCTTTGTAAACTGTGAGTCGGCGCCAGCACTTAAAAATCTGGACATTTCATGTTAGTCTACATTTCCGGCTTTTCTTGAAAAACTGGAAGAATAATTCTGGGCTCATATCGTTACGTGCAACAAGCTGCCTTCGTGGCCCTGCAGAGGGGCCATGTCTGGCATGGTGTCCACCCAGCCAAGGTCCTCACCTTCCCTCTGGGACCCTCGAGGCACCTGAGACTTCGGCTTCTGGTCTGGCAGCAGCTGCACAGGCCCCGGGACGGGCTGGGCCACCACAGAGGACAGTGTGCTGTGGCTGAGCTGCCAGCCCCCCTATTCTCGGCCCCTCAGACAGGGGCGTGGCCACAGGAAACAGACACCACCAGGACGGTGGCCCTTCCCCCCTAATTTCATGCAACGTAGCTTCCCAGCTTAACTTCCTGTCATTTCCTTCACAGATCCTACCTTCCAGCCACACCTCAATATTTCTGTTCTCTAAATATTCTTCACACATGTACCCTCTGTCGGAAATGCCTCCTCCTGCCCCAGCTGCCCAGCCTGTATGTTCAACCTGAATCAGTCATCAGAATCAGCTCCCACCGTGCTTCTGCGAAGGCTGCTTCGATCTCCGAAGTCAGAACAATCCGGCTCTGCAAGATCAGTTTGCACGCCTAGTGCAGAATTCGCATGATCTGACTTATCCTCTAGTCTGCCTTTCGGCCACCTGGTGAACCCCTGAAAGGCAGAAGAAATTTCCTCTTATTTATCTTGAGCCCCGCCCTCTCTCCGTTCCTCGTGTCCCTAACAAACCACCTTCCTTACCCACAGTAGACGGTCAATCATTGTCGCATCTGGTTTTGAAAGCTCACCACGGAGACGTTGGCTTCCACTGCCACCTGGTGACCATCCTGTGGAATTACGCGCACCTGCGTTGCCCTCCCCTAGGAACCAGGAACATTCCCCATCCATCTTTCCTGTCTCTTCTTCCTTCCTTTCCTTTTCTCATTTCCTTCTCTTTATTTTGTATTTGTTTGTTCGTTTATCCTTTCACTCAGCACATAAGTGTTGACCGTCTTCTGGGCGAAGGCGTGCAGATGAGAGGTGGGGACGGCGAGCGCCCCCTCCGCCCGGCCCTTCCCGCCCGGCAGCTCCCCCTGGGCAGCCCGCTGGAGCTCGGGGTGCGGGGAACCCATCTTCCAGGGGAACCAGGACAAGGGGGAGTCCTGGGCCTCAGAAAGAGGGTGGGAACTGCTTCTTTCCTCCTCTCTCCTTTCTCTCCCCACTTTGCCCGCTTGGCAAAGTCGTGCAAAACTAGGGGTAGTGTGGTCACGTCAACCGGGTCCTTCTGGGCAGATGGCCCAGGAGACGCAGCGGGGGCGGAGGTTTGGGGGAGATGCTGGGGAGGCCGATCTTCAGAAGGAGAGCGAATCATGCGGATGAAGCCACACGTCTGAATTGACCTCTGAGGTCACATGCACCGGTCTGATTTATACACATATGTAAAGTATGAACATATACACGAGGTGGGTAAACGTAGGTTTATGGTTGTGAGTATGCAAAGCACAGTTTGTTTTGGATTATGATTTATTAATTATTGCATTACTTATTTGTATTCCAACTGTAAACCTACTTTTGCCCACTACTATATGTGTGTGTGTGCGCGCGCACACACACACACACACACACACAGGTACAGAGAACCTTTATGTGGAAAACAACACAGTACTAATTTTTAAAAATCAAGAGACCTCTATAAAAGTGGAGATATGCTCTACTATGGCCTGGAAACTGGACACTGTTAAAATGTCACTTCTTCCCAAACTGACGTATAGATTGAATAAAGCCCCATCAGAATCCCAGCAGGATTTCTGTAGACATCAGCAAGCTGATCCGAAAATTCAGAGGAGAAAGCAAAGGAACTAGAATAACCAGAGCACTTTTGAAAAAAGAAAAGAAAAAAGTCTGAGTGTCAAGATTTACCATATAAATCAGCTATTCTCAACCAGAGGTGTTCCATTTTCTCCTCTCAGGGGTTACTGAGCAATGTTGGGAGATTTGTATTTCTATTTAATTTTTGGTCACAGTGCAGGGGATAGTCTAGCATCTAGTAAGCAGAGGCTGGGCCTGCTGCTACCCACCCTGTGATGCCTCCCACGGCAACGACCTGGCCCCAAGTATCGGCAGTGCCGGGCGGAGCGATCCCGCTGCAGGAACAAAGACGGTGTGTTGCTGAGCAGGGGCAGACACCTAGGTCAATGGACGAGAATAAGAAGTCAAGACATAGACCCACCCACATGAAATCAATGGATTTTGGCAAAGATGTCAGGTTGGTTCAGTGGAGAACAATGTTCTCTCAATCAAATAATGCTGGGAAAAGTGTACCTTCATATCCAGAAAAATGAACCTCGTCTCGTACTATATATAGTCAAGGTTACTCAAAATGGATTGAAAACTTAAATGTAGAACATAAAACTTCTAGAAGAAAATTTAGTAGAAAAATCTTTGTGGCCTTGGGTTGGGTGAAGATTCGGCACCAAACACAGAACCAGGAACGAGGAAATGATAAATGGGCTTCATCAAAGTTAAAGCGTGAGCCCTGCCAAAGACACTGTTGAGTAAATAAAAAGACAACCTACTGACTCAAAAAACAATATTTGCAAGTCATGTATCTGACCAAGAATTTGTATCCAGAATCAAAAACTCTTAAGCTCAACAATAAGAAAACAAATAACCCAACTTAAAAATGGGCAAAATATTTGAAGACACTTCACCAAAGAAAACCTGGGGTAGCAGATGAACCCCTAACAAGATGGACCACGGCCTAAGGCATAAGAAATGAGACACCTCCACTCACCCAGAAGAACCCTAAAAATACCCCCCCCAAGATAATACTTGACCATACCAAATACTGGGACTTCATATATTTCTGGTCAGAAAGCAAATGGTACAACCACTCTGGAAAGCAATTTGGCCATTTCTTATAAAGTTAAACATACACATATCATATGATCCAGCAACCCCACTTCTAGGTGTTTACCACCCTCTAAACCAAATAATGTTCACACACAAAACAAACAAACAAAAAACAACCTTGTTTGCAAGTGTTTATATCAAGGTTATTCGCAATTACCAAAAACTGAGGATTAACTAAATGTCCTTCAAGAGGTGGATGGATAAAAAGATTATGATCCATCCATGCAATGGAACACCATTCAGCAACAAAAAGAATGTATTACTGATACCACAAGGACATGGATAAATCTCAAAAAAAAAACCAAAAAACAAACAAACAGTACTCTGCGTGAAAGCAGACAGGCTGAAAGGCTGCTTACTGCCTGATCTCATTTCCATGACCTTCTGGAAAAGGCAAAACTATAGGAACAGAGACCATATCAGTGGTGCTGGGGATGGATGGTTGACGAGACATGAGCTGTACAAAGAAGTTTGGGGGGTGATAGAACCATTCTGCACTTGATTGTGGTGGTAATTACATGACTATTTATTTGTGAAAACTCAGAACTATATGCAAAATAGAGTGAATGTTAATGTATGTACATTTAAAATAAAGTAGGGGAAAAGTGAGTGGATATAATTATATCATTAAGATTCTCCAGTGTTAGAAAGAAAATTATCATTGGGCTTTCAACAATCTTTATGAACTAAAATGAACTGGTTGGTTGGACTCCACCATCTTTAAAGTTCATTTCAGCTCTGAAATTCAACTGTCCTGTGATTTGATATCAGATAGGGACCCACGCCGTCATGGAATGATGGTAAAGATGACATATTCCCTCTTTGGATAAAATACACATGGCGACTCACCAATAAATCACCAACTCAGCAACAAATCACCAACAATATTTAACAACCACCCCATTCACTGCCATCATTATAAATCAGAGAAATATCACCCAAAACGGAAACACTACAGTGATCGAAACTAAGATTTTCTACGACCGGTCTTGTTTCCCTTCAGCCTTGGTTCCACCCGCCTATCCCGTGTCTCTGTCTGGTGTGTCCTGGTGGATCATTACACTCAAGGGCCCAGAAATACTCCTTAAGGGCTGTCCTCACGTGCAGCGTCCTCGTTAATTGCTCTTCGTTCATGTAACGGGGCTCATACTTCCTATGTTCCGAGGGCAGATTCTTCGCCTCGGCTGCACTCATCCTGAAAGTCAGTTCTACCCGAATACATGTGCAGAATCCCCCAAGCGACCCCAAATACAGGGGCAGTTATCCCCAACCGGAATGAGTCCACGTGCCCGAGGCAGTCCGAGGGCCGGACTGGACAGACTGACTGTGGAGCTCCTTGGCAGGTGACAGGCCCCCCACCATGCGGGAGCTGGAGAGAAGGGATCTACTACCGAGAGGGTTAGAAATGAACCTCCCCCAGGTGGTTACTGTTACATTGAGAGAACAGAGGATTCTGATTTGAAAACCACGGAACAGAATGGAGATGAAGGAGAGTTTCGTAACCTTTTTATAATAAAAAAAAAATACACAATGAAGTTAAAGCCACTCATAATTTCATCACATGAAAATTATATAAATAATTTTAAACTGGATCTCTTCTATTTCCAACAGCCTTTCAGCCTACCTCCCCTCCTACTTGTCTCAAGTTCATCATCCAAGGAGACCATGGTTGATGGATTGTCTAACTTTAGACACACACACACGCACACGCACACACACACACGCACACACACAGGTTTTCATGAGACTATTTTAATAGGACCATTAATATTAATATGACTATTCAATAGTTCAATATGACTATTGGACTGAATTGCTAAACACGTATCCTAGTCGGGTTTTCGGGTCGGTATTTATTTTGGACAGTCCTAGCATTTCACAACTTAGCCTTTTCTCTATTGGTAGACATACCGGTCGTTTCCAGTCTCCCAACTAAAGGTCCTGGCTACGGAGAAGTTCTGAAAGTCTCCTGACGAGGTTCTAGATCAGAAAGAGGGGTCAGAGACACTCCCCACTGTGAGGACACGTGTGAAAGTGCACGTGATACGTCCCCACAGCGAGAACATAGTCAGGAGGTCGTCGACGGAGTCTGGAACCCCAGTAAGACCAGAGCTCGACCCCAAGCTTTGCTGTGATAGTGAATCACTCAGACAAAGCATCTGACACCAGGTTTGGTCATGCTGGGGGTTCACTGAATGTCCATGTCCTTCCTGTGCTTCTTTTTCGTCTTCCTCCCTCCTTGCCTCAGTGAAAGAATTGACATTCCGTGGTTGAGGCTGGAGGGAACTCAAGCGACCCCGCCTCCCGGATGGGAAGTCACCGGCAGGTAACAGCGTCCCCACACAGAACTCTCTCCTCTCCACACAACTTCCAGGTGATTGTCTTACCATCCCGGGGAATTCCTCAGCCCCAAACAGACACAAAGATGGCCTTTGCCTCACTTCTGTTCCTGAGGGTTCCCAGGTCATTGTCCCCCAGGGGCCTCGGGCCAGCGGGACTCCTGAAAGCGCCCCCTATTCCTGAGAGCTGACAGTGACCATCAGTGTATGCAGAGGCCTCCTGTAGCGCCTCCTTCAGCCCGGCAGAGCACTGGCCGCCCCTCGAAACATTTCCCGAAGTATGTGTGGGGCCTGTATGTTCCCTGCGTCTCTCAGCCAACCCTTTCAGTATAGTTGGTATTTCCCTGTTTTCTCCACTAGACTCTCAAGTTCTCTCTGGGAAAGGCCTTCCCTAGTCTTCATCCCTGGGCTGCCGAGGGACCTGAATAGGGCCAACCAAGGGACCTGGGAACATGGGGTGGGCAGTAAGAAGACCCGAGTTCTACTCTTTTTCTGTTAATAACTGGCATCTGATGTCAGGGAAAGTTACATCACCTGTCTGAATCCGTTTCCGCATCTTGAGAACATCTCTACAGCCCTGGTCAGAGTGGCTCAGTTGATTGAGCATCGTCCCGTGCACCCAAAGGCCATCGGTTCGATTCCTGGTAGAGCCACAAGCCCAGGTTGTGGTTGTGGGCTCGATCCCCAGTAGGGGGCGTGCAGGAGGCAGCTGACTGATGTGTCTATCTCTCCCTCTCCCTTCCTCTCTCTCTAAAATCAATAGAAACATATTTTTAAAATATATTTACAGCAAAGGAATGTGATGCACTAGCTGTTCTAGAAAGCCCCTCTGAGCTCTAACATTTGGTGCCCATCACTGATATCTGCAACCAGAAATCATGCAGACAGAGAAATGCCTACTATCTCAACACTCTTTTTGGTCTGTGACTAACGTGCATGTTTTAATCAGTAAAAATCAGCTACATTTAACTTTCTTATTTGTAGTTGAATAGTTCTTAAATCAACAACACAGAAATTATTTCATAGATTGGACTACACTTTTACAAATGGCTTAGAAAAGTACACCAATTGCCAGTTGATTTTCTTTTTTCTAAAAGGTGACTTTTCCTGACCCTCCACCCCAATTTCAGGTGTTTATACTCCATGCTGGCAGATTATTATGCATTCACTTGAAGGTATTGCTACTATTGCTAACACTACTATGAATAGTACTTGTAATAATTGTGATAATAATTACATGATGCTTTAAAGTTAATCTTGATCTTTCACATGTATCTCAAAACTAGGTTAGGCATCATAGGTAATAGTACTTTCTTGATTACACAGCCTAAAAACCCTTGGTTAGAGAAATTAGGCAACTTACCCAAGGTTAAAAAGCTAATAATTTGTGACATGACACCAAACCCCAGGCTGTTTGTACAACACAAAAATGTTACTTCTTCACTAACAGGGGCAGTTAACAAGGGTTGGACCGCTAGAGAGTCACAGGACCCAAAATAGCAAAGCTTACAGGAAGGACACAGTGTCTGACAACATTAACACAGGGATTTATGCCCCAGCCTCAGGCTGTCAGAGGGAGGGGTCTGGAGAAGCCCAGCCCAGTTCCTATCGTCCCCACTCTGTAAGGACTGTGGTTGAACGCACTTTCTCTCTCCAATGACACTAGTGGAACTAGAGAGCCCAAAATAAAATCTCAACTGAGTTTTTTATTTTTATTTTTTAAATTATTTTGCTGATCACCTGGGCACACTTCTGCTATGTAACCAGCCCAACACCAGAGCCCTTGGAAGATCTCACTAAAACCAGGAGCAAATCATCAATCTGACTCTTATCAAATGTGACCGGCCTGTGGCAACTGTGCCCAAACTCCTTGAAGCGGCACCAGCGTGGGGATGGTTCATGCGTCCATCAGGTGGGCACCATGCAGAAACTTTAGCAAAACTATTGTAATTGACCCTCACGAGACACTTCGCACCTTATGCTCCCCTCGTCTTTCAGACTCACCTGCATCAGCTCATCTTAGCTTGTTAGGTAAGAATTGCAAATTTGCTACAAAAGTCCAACCCCTGGAAACTGTTTTTTCCCAGTAAGCTTCAGTGTGGCG
Source organism: Molossus molossus (assembly GCF_014108415.1). Classification (NCBI taxonomy): domain Eukaryota; kingdom Metazoa; phylum Chordata; class Mammalia; order Chiroptera; family Molossidae; genus Molossus; species Molossus molossus. The sequence goes on from NW_023425356.1 coordinate 49,366,186, forward strand.
AGAGAATTAAAAGACTATCATTTTAGGTTTTTTCTGAGCTCCCTCTGCATTGAGCCTCATTCCTGAGGGTCTGGAGTTGGAATAAGGCAGAATCTCAACTTCGGGACTCTGTTCAGCTTCAAGGGTCAGACACTTCCTTTGAAGATGGATGCCACACTGTTTTGATTATTGTAGTTTTATAACATATTTTGAAACCAGGAAGTGTGATGTTTCCATCATTGTTCTTCTTGATCAAAATCACTTTGGCTATTGGAAGTCATCTGAGATTTTATATGAATTTTAGGATTATTTTTTATATTTCTATTTCAAAATAATATTGTAATTTTATAGGGGTTGCAATGAATCTGTAGATCACTTTGTAAAACATTATACTACTAATTCTTTCAATCTATGAACATGAGATGTCTTTTCATTTATTTGTATTATTTTATTTTATTTTTTTTATCCTCACCAGAGGACATTTTTTTCCTTTTTTTTTTTTTTTTTGCACAGATAGAGTGGGAGGGAGAGAGAGGAAGAGAGAGAGAAAGAGAAACATCGACGTGAAAGGGACACATCGAGTGGCTGCCACCCACACGACCAACCAGGGCCGGGGACAAACTGCAACCGAGGTACATGCCCTTAGCGGGAACCGAACCCGGGTCTCTCCGGACCACAGGCCGATGCTCTAACTGCTGAGCCAAACCGGCCAGGGCTATTTGTATTTTTTTAAATGTCTTTGATCAAAGTTTTATAGTTTTCAGTGTACAAATCTTTTACCTCCTTGGCTAAGTTAATTACTAAGTATCCCACTTCTGGGCATATATCCAAAAGAATTGAAATCAGGATCTCAAAGAGATACCTGCATTCCCATGTTCACTACAGCATTATTCATAAAAGCCAAGACATGGAAGTAACCTAAATACCTATCACAGAATGAATGAATGTAAAAATGAGCATCTACATACAATGGAATATTATTTACGCTTAAAGATAAAGAAAATCCTGCCATTTGAGAAAACACGGGCATTTTATTATTTCTAAGTGCAATAAACCAGACACAGAAAAACAAATACTACATGACCCCACTTACGTAAGCAATTCAAAATAGACTCATAGAGGGAGAGAGGGGAAAAGAGGCTGCCAGAGGCTGGGGGAGGGGGGAGTAGAAGGATTCATCGGAGGGTGCAAAGTTTCAATTACCCAAGATGAATGGGTCCTAGTACGACAGTGCTCATGGTGACAATACCGCATTGCATACTTGACCGTTTGCCAAGAGGGTAGATCTTATGCTAAGTGTTATCACAAAAATTAAAAAGGATGGGAGGAAACCTATGGAAATGATGGGTATGTGTGTGGTGTTGACTGTGGTGATGATCTCATGGGTGTACATGTGTCTCCAAAAAGTATACCTCAATTATTCAATAAAGTGGTCAAAAAAAAAAAATTAGGCCACTGTCATGCTTACGTAATACCTACACTTGCCACTAGATAGTACCAATGAGCCACAGGTGTATACCAAGGCCGAAAAAAAAGAGGGAGAGAGAGAAAACAGAAGAAAAGGAGTGGATATAACCAGTACTAGTTGAGCATGTACTTATTCTTCATAACAGCCCTATATGAGATGAGCATCGGCCTGGTAGGGGATTTCATATTATGACACATCCACACATATCCTCCTAATTTAACTTTCCAAGCCCTCAATTTCATGTCTCAGTATCCTGAGGGAGAAACCTATGTAACCACCGGACAACGGATCAGACACCGAAAATGAGCGCCGTTGAAAGGGAAGCATACGTCCCTAAGTACCAGTCACCATTCTGTCCGCTCTACCACCGTACACTTTTCCACTGCGCCCCATTCCGACTCCATCGCATCCGTGGGAGTCCAGCTTGAGAAGCAGGCACAGCTTACCGCCCCTTCCCCGGTACAGCACAGAAGGCTGGAGCTCAGCCGTCGGAGCTCCACGGTCCCAGCACCAGGATTCAAACCCAGACCCACCTGGCCTCCAAGCCTGGTGTCTACCTTCAACCCTGAACCGCGTAGACACGTGCCTGATTCGTGACTCACGTATGTCAAGTTTCCTCGGGGACCAAAGGAAGAAAAGGGCCCCTTTATTTTTGGCAAGGCGCCTGAGCTCATATTTCATCCCAAGTTCTCTTTTGACAGACAGGAAGTGAGCTAACGTGGCCACCACCGCCCAGCAAGTCAGACACGAGGTGATGACTAGAATCTGGGTCTCTGGATTGCTACCTGAAAGAGGCAGGTGTCACAGGCGGACCAAGAAGAGGAGAGGTGGCACTTCCAGGCAGAAACCATGATGCCAGGGTGACACCAACATAATCATTGCTTCTAATTGTCTGTTCCTTCCAGAAGTCGGGCACCGGCTACGTATGACTCCCCACTGCCCCGTGAGGGTACTACTCCTGGCGGCCTCTCCGCCTCATCTTCTCCCTTTTCCTTGGAGCAACATGGATCTTTTCCTTTGGGTGCCTGACTCCCCTGTACACTTGCAGTGGTCAGTGCAGGCTGGGCAACACCTCAGCCCTGGAAGGGAGTCTGGGCTCTACCGCTCCCGCCCGTTGGCCTAGAGATTGGTCGGGGGTATTCATGAGCCCACTCGGGTCTTGGAGGCAGAAGGAGCAACTTGCCGAGGGCTTTTTGGAAGGAAGATTCTTCTTTCTGCCGTGGGAACTGCCCAGAGACAGTGGGACGTGAGGACGTAAGGTCTGGAACAGTCGCGACCCCCGGGGTTCCCTGAGCAGGAAGGCCTGAGCCCCAGAAGGAAGACACAGCGAGAGAGTTGCGAAGAAATGAAACTGGAGGCCTGATGACGCTGCGAGCGAATCAAACCACACCTGAAACTGCTCCTCCTTCGGCCTTCACAGGTTCAGGGCGACACATTTCCCTGAAGCTGGCTTCAGTTCTTAGTTATGCACAAGCAAAGGCATCTTAACTGATACATGTAAGTACCAGGATTGCCCCTGTTTTAAGGATAAGAAAGTGGGGACCTATAAAATTGCCCGATGTCTTATTATTTGTAAGAGTTAAGATCTGGCCCAGAGCCCCCCGCCCCCCGCCCCCGGACCTTAGCCGTCAATCACAGACCACATCCTTGACATGCCAGCATCCCAGAGGGAGGAAATGCCTCCCTTCTGGCTAAAACGCTTCATCTAGAAGCTGCTGCTTAGTCCTGTCCCTTAATCCCCTCACTCTCAAAGGAGCCTCTTTTCAATAACTCATCGAATCACGCTCACGGGACTAAAGTGCCACTAGATTGACACTATGAACCCACCGGAGCAACTAAGATCATTCTGTTTGATTTCAGAGCTGAGAGAGTAGAATGACTCCCAGCCCCAGAAACCGATCACGCGTGTCTCTTCCGCTGAGGATTTCCTATTGTTTCCTAGGCACAATCATTTCTGGACGTCTGGTGACATCATAGGAAAAAGGTGTCTAGTCATTGACATTGCGGGCAAAGCAGAGTCAAAGCCATGACAACGTGACCTCGTAAACACACTGCTCTCCCGGCGCACTTGGCGAGAGGGTTGGGGTCGATGACCAGCAGATCCACAGCGTCACCCAAACACCTGCCTGGTGCCATTTTGGAACTTCTGTCTCCACACACAGGTCTCACTTGGAAAAGGAAACAGGTTCCCAAATATCCCACCCCCAACTCTGTTCAAATCGCTCGTTGCCCATTTAACCAAACCCATGAAAGCACCCTGCTCTGCGGTGGAGCTGCAGGGTTTAATCGTCCTGAGAAAAAGAAGCAAGTGCCAGGGAGGAAGGGGAGGAGGAGGGGAGACTTCAAAATACTTTCCAGTTCCATCCACCAGAAAGACTTTCCAGAAATATCTTCTCGCAAAGGAAGATGACAATGTGGTCACATCTGCCCCCTGGGAACCGAACTCTTTCTAGATGGATTCATTATCTCTCTCTCTCTCTGAAACTTGTTATTCAATCTCCGTCTTCTTCTTCTTCTTTTTTTTTTTCTATCACTCTGACCTTTTCTCTCTCTCTTCAAAAACATCTTCATGTCCACGGCCCCCTCCCTGCGCAGGCCCCCACACTCATGGAACGTGAGAGGTGCACCCCAACAGCTGGGCTTTGATGTGGCTTTTGCTACATGGTTTCCTTACTGACTATTCAAAATAATTTCAACTATTATTTACAGTCATGATATTTGGTTTTCTGTTTGTACTTTAGAACAGGTCTCCCCAGAGAGGGGCAAAACAAGGTGAGTCTTTGCATTTTTTCCACCACATAAGAGCGGGCGGCCGGGGGACGGGGAGGCGAGGGTAGGAAACCCCGCAGAGGCGTGGAGGAAGATACAAGATAAAGCTCCGAGTGATGCCAAGAGGGAGAAAAATATAATGCCGGGGGGGGGGTGTTAGGTACGTAGGTACGGTTCTTGGGAGTAAGTCCCGAAGTCTACAGATCAGTAATTTAATCCTCATACAGACTGAGTGTCACTCTATAAAGACAGGTTATTGCAGTATATTAAGAGGTTCAACTGTTGAACTTTGGGTGAGTCAGCTGACTTGAACAATGACTCTGGTGACAAGCACTGGAAGAGGACTCTGTCCGCTGGATGACCTTCAGGACTGTTCTGACCCTACCTGTCCCCAGAGCCCTACTCTGCTGAAGCAGCACTTGGCTTACGCCGCAGACCCGCTCAGGTGTTTCCCTGGAGGTCGATGGAGGGGTCCATCAGAAAAGGTCACTGCCACCAACCCTCTAAGCCTCTAGATGAGCCAGCAAGGGGTGCACCATGGGGACAGACTTCAGTGGGACAGCAAGACAGGGCGCACACTGTCTTAGGCTCACGGTGATAGTGCTGTGAGCACCCCTGAAGCCCTCTAGTTCCAAACCTCATCTTCTAGTTAAAGAGACAGAGACCCAGAGGGTCGAGTGACAAGCCTAAGGTCACAGCCCTCACACAGTAAAGATCAAGGAGCAGATCCTGAACCCATCCATTTTCCCACCATGCCTTGCTTCCTTGCATCAGTTTTGGCCAACTTCTATGAACTGGATCACCAAGTGTGAAAATCCCTGCATTTCCATCGGTGTGGGTATCTGAGTGAAGGCACAGACACCCGCCCCGTGAGGGGTTCGGGGAGCGGGGAGCGGAATTAGATTGGCTTCCCCCCACCCAGGGTCAGCCAAGTGTTTCTCTCTCGTTGAAATCAGTGGGATTTTTGATTGAGTAGGTTGGGAGAGAGCCCAGAAAACTGCACTGAAATAAGTATCACTGGTGACCCCAGGCCTGTCCTTCAGGGCCCATTGCAGACACCCCACCCCCCGCAGACCAGCGATCCGCGTCCGTGATGCAGTGGCTGTGAGTTTTCCGCACGGGGAAGGACCCCTGCCCTTCGCCTCCTCCGGCTCCTCCCCTGACGGCTCCTCGTCCTCCCCACCCCTTCTGTTTCCCCTGTTCCACTTCCCTCCCCGCCTTTGCGTCCTTAGCTGTGACTCCTGGGAAGGGAAGAGGGGAGCAGGAGAGAAGGCCTCACTCGTCTCGACTTTCTGAGCACCAGACTGTCATTGGCTGGTGTCCTTAAGGTCAAGAATCTCCAGGAGTCGGGTACAGAAGGTACCACTTTCTGGTCACGCAGGTCCGTGGCTTCTCTCTTGTCCCCCTGCTAATGCTTTGGACTCTCTCCAAGGACCGGACTGGAGAAGCAGCAGAAGAGGGGCTCAGTCCAATCAGCTCAATGCACTGGTCAGAGAAAGATTTATGGGAAGAACCGAAGCTAGAGAACAAGAATATAAAAAAATGCATTTGAGCGTTCTTTCACGTGTTCTAACGCCAACAACTCTGTTCTCTTTTTGTCAGGGCCCGGGAGAAAAATGAAATAAAACGGCGCTCATTGTTGTCACAGAGTTGTTCGAGAAATCATTGGGAAATCAAAGAAAATCAAATAGGAGACTGAAGAATGTCTTTCTGCTATAGTAGCACCTTTGATTCTTGTTATCCAAAGCTGAGGGACCCCCTCAGTCACACACACAATCTTTACTGAAGCGCTTGGCCAATCTTCAATTGACCTTTTACCAAGCTCCTGACAAAAATCAGATGAAGGTGGGTTAGTTTACCTCTTTTCATTTTTTTAAGTCACTGGTCATTAACCTGGGGTCCTCAGGTTCCCAAGGAGCCCGTGGACAGCACACACGGGGTCCAGAAACTTGGATGGAAAGAATATACATCCTGCTTCTCACTCATGTGAACTGGTATTCGACAGATTCCTCTTTCATTAGTGTAGAAAATAAACCAAGGCAATGTTAGCTGTATCTGTGACTGTTAAAAGAAATCACAGATACTTTTCTTATTACATTACAGTTGTGCAAATATATTTAGGTAGTGTTTAGTTACATTCATCACTATTTTAGAGTATGGTTGTTTGTAGACCAGCAGATATAAATCTTGTTATTTAATGTGTTAATATATATTAACATGTCACAATTTTTCATGTATATTGATATCTCTACATCAACATAATCAATTTCCTTTTAATCCTACGTACTTGGTTTCATGTATGTAAGATACTATTTTAAAAAGAGGTCCATACATAAGGAAATTAAGAATTGCAGTAATAAACTCTCAACACTCTAATTTTGTGTCAAAACAAAATATGTTAACTTAGGTCTCATACAAAGTCCTTCAATGAGCACAACTTAATATTGCGCTTGGATTTCCAGTGGTCATGCACATGAGAGACATTTACCTACAGGACCTCTCCCCAGACATGCTCCTTCCTCTATAAGGAAATCCACTAAGTTAATTTCTCTTAGGAATTTAATGTCCACAAACATACTCCACGTGGACTTTTCTGATTCCCTTGATCAAATGATAAGAACTATGTCTCTTTGTTTTTCAGTTGTTCGTGTTGTTTTGCTAAGGTTGACGGGAAATCAGAGCTCAATGTAGTATCTGATTCTACTGACAGTATCATCCCTGTTTGGGTAAAATGGTCTCCCTTCCTTTGAAACTGTTTCTGTTACACTGTTTTAGTTGTCCCTGCTGCAGCCTTTAAAGAAAAAAATTATAAGTTGACTTAAAGCATTTTTTTGAAATAGGAAGGGTGGGAATTTTGAACAGAGCATTCTCAATGGCTTTGAAGAAGTCCTTCCATCCTGATAGGGCCCCAGTTGTCCCGTCCTGGAGAAAGGAACATCTCGAGTAGGGTCGTCACTCCCCCCGCTAACTTCTAGAAGTTTTCTGAGTCACCAGTTTTCAGGAGCACTACCACCCTGAGCAACTGCAACAGAAGCAGGGCCATCTGTCCCGGATGCGACAAGTCGTTATGGGGGCCCAGGCAGCCCAGGCCCACCACAGGAAGATTCCAGTCTTAATAGATGTATTCTGCCCCCATGACCTTCTGGTGATTCAGTTCTCCCAAGCTTTAATGAGCAGTTATGCAAATATTCACGAACTGCAGAAGGACTTGGCCTTTTAAGGAGTTATTTCAGAAACCAGCGTCTGATTTTTTAAATCAATGTCATTGTCGTCCACCCACTACACTGTTCCTCCCTCTCCCCTCCCCCCACATCCAGGCTCACTCACCTGACGGAACCTCTTGGCCACTTCCCGAGCTTCCAGGGAAATCAATACAGGTTCTGAGAGACGAGTGCGGACCCGTGTGGATCACTTCGGCTTGGGGATGAGATTCCTGAGGCTCGACTGTGCGTGAAGCACCCGTCTCCACCCACTGAGAGCTGACCTGGTCCTGACTCACCGCGACTGAGAGGAAGTAATGCCTTTTCTCAGTGAATTCCTGCTAACGAATAAGGAGAACTGAGTGGTCAGTGTAACCCCTGACCTTCGGAAGGCCAAGGCATGTTTTACCCATTGGTTTCCCAGCAGGTGCTTAAATGGTTGAGCCACTCTGTCCGAAACACTCTGACATTTGGGGAGCAAGACCTAACCACACCCCGCCCAAGGGATCTACGTATGGTAGCAAAGGGTAGGAATGATTTTCTGCCTAGGAATAGGTCAGCTGAAAAAGAAGGGGGCTGGGGAGAAGGTAAGTAAGAGAAACCCAAACGCTGAGGCTTAATTTCCAAACTGACCTTGCGCACCGATGGAGAAGCTAGCGGGAGATGGACCAAGAACGCAGGTGGGGCCAGACCATATGGGCCTGGAAGGCCATGGTCAAGAGTTTGGATTTTATCTTTAGAGCAACGGAAAGATATTGAAGGGTTTAAGACAGGAGTGGTGTGGTCTAATTTAGGTTGGTAATGGTCACTCTGGCTTACTGACGTGCAAATGATCCATGGAAACCAGTTTCTCTGTTAAAAGCCACCAACCTCTTTCAGACTGATTTCAGGTTTTCAATAACAGAAAGCAATTTTCCTCTCTCGTATCAACCCTGAGGGCATGAGTCACACGTGTGAAGAAAGGACAGCTCTCTCCTAATGCAAAAGGTCCACCTTTTCCTGATCATTGCACGTCATTCTGTAACCCAGTGTGCCCACCGGTGTGCCACAGGGAATTTAAAACAGGCAGGACCTGGCTACTCAGTCAGGGGCACTGACCTCTCTGCCCTTAGGTTGTCACATTTAAAAATGACAACAGCTAACACAAGAGTAGCCATCCCATGCGAATGCCATGTCTGGAACCACAAATATAGGTCATATCATTGAGTTGCATCTTCTCGGTCACGTTGCATAATAAGGTTGCATCCGATTGGTTCATTCTTGGCACCAGAAATCCACATATACAAGCATAGGCACCTGATTCTTTAACCGAAGCACCAAGCAAAGTAGAGACAGACTCATAGATAGAGATAGGCAGATGGGGTGGGGGGCTGGGGGGATTGAGGAAAAAAACAGAGAACTCAAGGACATGGACAGCAGTGTGTTGATTTGGGGTGATGTGTTGATTTGGGGTGATGGGTGGAGGTAGAAGAGGGCATAGAGGGGACACATGGTGATGGAAATACATAAAAAGTCACTTCAGAGCAAAAAGGGTTAGGTAATTACTATTTTTTTTTTTTGTAAATCAATCAAAATTGTACCTATTTTTTTATCAGATAGGCAAAAAATATATTTGTGCGTGCCGCAGAATGTTGGTGATTCGTTTGTGTGTGCCGGGAGATGGAACGGGTCGAACGGCGCTGCTTTAACCTGAAGAGAAAAGGACTCAGAAACTCTTGACTGCAGAAGGGAGCATGTCTGTTAATAAAGTGCAGCCTGTGCTGTGAAGACTGAGCCGTCAGGAGGGACACACCACAGGCCAGGATGAAGGATGACGCGGCGCCGTCAGCCAGCCCATCTGCGGGGTCCGCCCAGAATCAGCAGGTGTGGGGAAGGCTGGATGCAGACTTCAAAGCTGGAGCACGGCCTCGGGCCTTCGTCAGCTTCTCTCAAAGACACCCGTGGGTTTGCAGAGGAGAGAGAAGCCTTCTCCTCTCTTCTCCCCCACGCTGCCTTACCCGGCCTCGGGAGGCCTGCAGAGCTACCCCCAGGTGGCGTGCACCGGGGACTCTGCACCCCTCCCCAGCGGGGGACTGCGCACCACCGGAACAGTGAGTAAGAGCCCAGCCCCGAGGGGTTGCCTGGCTGAACGAAAAGTAAAAGCTGGCGAGCAGAGGGACAGATGGCTCCCTCCCACGGCTGCTAGGTGCGTGGAAATCGGTGCTCAGCAGCATGAGGTGGAGGAACGGGACAGGGCCCGGCAGATCAAAGGGAGCGCTCAGCTGCTCCCCAGCTGAAGCAGGTGTGTTCTCAGGCAGAAACCGGGGCGGCGGGGCTCCCCGGGTCGCCTCCGCTGCCTCCTCCCACGCGGGGAGAACTTCTGCTTGAGAAGAAGCAGATTTCCACAATCGCTCTCAAGCACTGTTTTTAAGAACAACAACGCAAATGCAGGTCGAAGAGGACAGGCACGTGGTCTGATGGGGCGGAGGCAGGAGTCACAGAAGCATCTGCCACCTGATCCCACGGCCTTTGCTGGGAGGCCACCCTGCACGGACCTCCAGGCACGCGAACGTGGGGGGGCCCCGGACTTCTTCAGCCCCGGCCCCAGCCCTTGCCCCCCTTTTGCCCCTAAAACCGACTCCTGGTTTCTCTATCACTGCAGCCCGTCGTCTCCCTCTCCCGCGTTTTCTCTCCCCACATGTACCTTTTTAAAAATGTAAATGTTTGCTCAGCGCAAAGGGTCTGAAGGTCCCACAGACTGGTGGACGAGCACGCGTACTTAAATTCAAGCAGAGGGAAAAGAACACGTGCTAAGCCCTGCTGGTTTCGCTTCTGGGTCTAAGCACCCCCACATTACCCCCAAATAAAAAGAAGATGGTACTTTTCAAGTCACTAAAGGAGCCCAACGCTGAGGAAGATGGCAGACCTATTTCAGAAAAGGAGGCCATCTGGGCAGGCCCTCGAGAGGATGCCGTCACGGGGGACCTGTGAGCTGGACTCAGGCGACAGGGGGCTCCCCCCCACCCCCATCCTTGGAATGTAGGGGACTGGTTCAGGGATGCCGCCTTGAGAGAGCACTACGTCACTGAGATTAGCTGGACTGAGTATCGGACTGAACCCCATGAAGGCCCCCCACGAACTCCGAGGTGCTGGTGGGCAGGGGACGCCCGAGGCCGTCCTCGTATTGTAAGTGCTCTCGCTCATTACACTTGCCACCTGCCAGTCTGGGGTGATCTTCCCCTTTCTCCTGTGTCTCCTGCTCTCCGTGCATGCGACCCAGTTTACGGACCAACAGCCCGTATCTAGCTCGGGAGGGTTCGCTCCGTTCTGCGGGTCCATTTATTTTGTTTTGGGACTGGATGGTGGTGCAGAATGAATAGTGGGCTTCACGCTTTCTTCTCTTATTCTTTCTTAAGCTCATTTCAAGTAGACAGTTGTCTTCAAGGCTCCACCAAACCTGCTCTTACCGAGGTCACCAAAGACCCCCCCCCCCTTTGCTGGCCCCGTTGGTCAGTTCTCGGTCTCATCATACTTGACCTACCAGAGCATCTGACAGGGCAGATCATTCCCTAATCCCTGCCACATTTTCCTGGCTTGGTTTCTAGGACCCCACGCTCTGTCTTCCTCCTCCATCCCGGGTCATCCCTCCTCCATCTCCTTTCCTGGTTCTCCTTCTTCCCAAACTCTTAATGCTGCAGGGTCCCCGGACTCAGCCCTTGGCCGTCTGTCCTGCTGTATCTACGTCCACTGATGCAGGCTCATGACTCCGAGCGGCTCCTCCACACTGCGACTCCCAGGGTTCTACACCCCGCATCTACCCAAAACAGCCCAGCTCACGTTTTCACCCAGAAAACCAACAGAAACAGAACTCGGCATCTGTCTCTCAAACCTGGACTCCGGAGCGTCCCCTCAGATGTCTCCCCCAGGCTCAGTGTGACGCCATCTCCCCCAGTGGCTCAGGCCTCCAACTTTGGGAGCATTTTTGACCCCCCTCTTTCTCTCTCAACATGTCCTACCAGTCGGGAAATTCTGTCGACTGTACCTTCCAAACATGTCCAGGCTCTAACTACATCTCTCCACCTCTGCTCCTGCACCCAGGTCCTGGGTACCGCTGTCCCTCACTTGGATGACTGCCATCGCTCTTTACTGGTGTCTCTGCTTTTGCCCGTGTCCACGCATAGTCTATGCACAACACAGAAGCGGCAAGACAGTTTCAAGACATGGATCAGAACATTTCAGCCCTGTGATCAAAACTACCGAGGCTTCCTCTTTCGCTCCGAGTAAGAGCTCGAATCCGTGCAGTAACCACAGGACCTACCTGAATAACCCTTCACCTACTCCCTCACCTCTCTGACCCCACTTCCTGTCACTCTCTGCACCCTACACTTCCCCCTAAACACGCCGACCTCCTGCTGCCCCTGGAGGGGTCCACCAGCTGCCGCCTCTGCCGGGCGACGCGCAGGCCCCCGCACCTGCCCGGTTCACTCCCGCCTCCCCTCAGGTCTCTGCCCAAATGTCACCTTCCCCACGAGATGGCATCTGACCACCCTACGTAGTAGTACAACCCCTCCCACCGCGCACTCCTACCTTGCGCTCCGCGTCCTTCTGCAGGGGCCCCGGTCACCTCATGACGTGCGATCTGCGTCCTAATTCAGTGTGTTCTGTCTCTCTCCACCGCTGTGACAGAAGCTCTGTGAGGACAGGGGCCTTCTTTGTGTGTCCGAATGTATCTCACGTGCCTGCGGAAAGAATGAATGAGTGAGTCAATCAATCCATCGATACGTCCGGGAACCCACTCAGTTCCGCAGCGACAGGGAACGGGCCAGCTCAGAAGGGGCTGGCTCGCGGATCAAAGCAGAAGTGCAGACCTTAGGCTCCCATTGCCCATCTCCCCCCTAAGGTCGCCATCACCCCTCTCACGGGGTAACAGTAGAAAGGACTTGCACTTTCCTGGAAAAGGAAAAGGTACGTGGATTGTACTCACCACAGCACTGGGGGGGGGGGGGGGCGAGAGAGCGGGGCTACGGCATCTTATCGACTGCCCCAAGCAAGGACAACTGACCTCCTCAGTACCTACTGGGACATGTGGGCGGACAAGGCAGTACTGAGCCCTGAGCTCCGGGAGGTTCGATTCCCAGGTAAGCGCGCACCCTAACCCTCGGTCCTCGCCACGGTCTGTGCCCGGAGGGCCAGTGGCCGGAACTTGTTCCCTTCATGGGGACAGAAGGAAAGTCCCAGGAAGTCTACAGGATGCACAGTTCTCAGAACCTTGCTTCTCCGAGTGCGGTTCCAGCTCCCGGGAGCTTGCTGGAAACGCAGAATCTCGGGCTCTGTTCCTGCAACAGAAACTGCATTTTAATAAGATGGCCAGGCGATCCTGGGGCACAGCAGTACGTGAGGGGCACTGCCTGGGACTCTCCCCTGAACGCAAGCCTGCCCATACCACGTGCATGTGGGCAGGGAGATCTGAGGAGAAAAGACAGAATTAAGCTCGTGTTCCCTTTTGCTAATGAATAAGGAATATCATTTGATGCCACAAATAATGACAGGAAATCATTTTAGTAGAAGATCCTAAAGTGATGTTTGTGATCATTTAAAAATTCATAGAACGCAAGGCTGGTGTGAAGTAAATATACACTAATCACTCACTAAGACTTTATGTAATCATATGCAGTAAAGGCAGTACTAAAGAGGATTAAGCAAAATGTGCTTAATGGTGTAGGTCTTAGGCCAGACTTTCTGTTTCCCAGATCACTTTGCGCGGCTTGACCTGTTTCCTCATCTGCAAAGTGGGAATAACAACAGTCCTCCCCTCAAGAACTAAATGAGGTCGTGTTTATCAGGAAGCACACGACACACAAACTTTTAGTTACAAGATAAATCATTTCTGGAGATCTAACGTACGGATGGGAACTCTAGTCCATTGATTGTACACTTGGCATTGACTAAGAGAGTAGATCTTAAGTGTTCTCACCACACTAAAGGAACAAAAATTAAACTTTAAAAAAATGTTTAAAAGAAAGAAGCACAGCGCCAAGCATACAGTCGGTGCTCAATAAACATGAACTTTAATCATTATCGTCATTATTGCAATCAACATTTCACTTAGCAACATGTGTTTTCGTAAGAGGAGACAATAGAAGAAGAGCCAGGGTAGAGATCAGGAGCCACCGAGATGAGCTGGCAAAGCAGACCTCCCGGAGGAGATGTTGGCATGGAGACCCAGAGGAGAGGGTGTTGGCATGGAGACCCAGAGGAGAGGGTGTTGGCATGCAGACCCAGAGGAGAGGGTGTTGGCATGGAGACCCAGAGACCGAGAAAGAGCCATGGCCTGGTGAGGGCCGGTCACGTCGGGGAAGCAAGCGCACTTCCAGATAGCCGCCGATGCCCTGGACGGTTTGGCTCAGCGGTAGAGTGTCAGACCAAAGAGCCCCAGGTTCGACTCCAGCCAAGGGCACGTATCTCGGTTGCAGTTCATCCCCGGCCTCGGTTGGGGTTGTGCAGGAGGCAACCAGTCAATGTGTCTCTCTCGCATCGATGTCTCTCTCTCTCTTCCTCCTTCTCTCTCTCCCTCTCTCCTTCTCTCTCTCTCCACTCTATCTGAAGATTAAAAATGTAAAAATATCCTCGGGTAAGGATTAAAAAATAAATAAAAGATAGCTGCAGATCATGCAGGGTAGCAGAGTCCAGAAGAGAGGCTGGATTTTCGTCGTCAGCAACGGGAAGCCGCGAGTCCGTCTGGACAGGGGACGGGATTAACGTGTTTGTTGGGGCAGCACTGGGAAAAGGCTAAGAAAGGTCCCTGGGGCACAGAAGATGAATCAGGCGTGGTGTCACCTTCTAAGGAATTGTCAGTCCGACTCCAGACTGAAGGCCAAAGTGGGAAAGTTCCCCTCTCTCCTGTCTTCCCCCACCTCCTGCTGCCTGACCACCTCCAGGCCACATGTCAGCTCCTCTGGGGAGCATGTGCTGGCGTCTGTCCCCTGCACGCGTGGCCCCTTGGTCGGGTCCCCCCGAGTACTCGCACAGACCGGCAGAGCCGAGCCTGTGTCTCAGGCCATTGCAACGAGCCGGCTGCTCCCCACACTTCCGTCAGGCGATCCCCACCCTTTCCACCGCTGTCGCCTCATCACCGATCATAGTGCTGCACGTCGGCCCGCGGTAGGTACTTAGGGAATGTTATTTAGAATGAAAGAGTTAACGTTGGTTTGCCATGTCTTTCCCTACAGCAAAACAGGTGGTCCCTAGTCACCTACTCTTTTCTATGACGAACTAGAGACCCTGAGACGGGGCTTCCTGGACGAAATTCTCTCTTCTAGCGACAGTCCCCTGCAAGAGAAAATCTCGATGGGAAATGCATTTGACCAGTAAGTGGACATGACTCACTCTGTACAGTTTTTAACTTCAGCTCAGCAGTGTCACCATAGAAACTAGACCAGAATGTATCCAGCAGCAGTACTTTTGTATTCTGCTTAGTTTTTCCTCCCCACGTCCTCTGCGGTCCGTGTCACCTCACAGGAGGGGAAACAGAAACAGAGGAAGAGCCTGTCACAGTCACACGATGAGTCAGTGATCAAAGGAGCGCTTCCTGTGAGTGGCGCCTCTGGAGGGACCTCGGAGGCAGCCGCCCGCACGCCGGTGCACCCTGGCTCCTGCTCTTCCCTCCTTATCTGTCCGGGCCTGTGTCCTAGGCCCACCCCCAAGAACCAGCCACCCCACCCTCTCCCTGGGACACAACCAGCTCTGTTGGCCCCTCCTAGTCTCCCTCAGAGCTGCTCACCACCTCCCTGCCCCCAACCCTGCCCCCCTGGTCACAGAGTGAACCCTCCAGCCCTGTCTCCCTTGCACTTGAAATCCTGCTCTTTGATACCAATATAGAACCTCAAGTGGACAGTGAATCGAAGGGTATCCAACCCTACCCATTAAGGTACCTTCCAAAGCACAGTAGACCCTTGAACCACGTGGGGGGGGGGGGCACTTCATACCATTGTATTTAACCTCGTTGTTAATAACCGGAGAGGAACAAAGGGAAGACCAAGTAGAGCTTTGCCAGGAAGCTGCAGTGTAACACTCTCCAGGGAGCCCCTGGGCCATTCCCCACAGATTGCTAGGGGAAGGGGCGGGACAGGGGGAGAACAGGCGCATGCCCAGTGAAGTCTGGGTGACACAGGGAAGGTACTTGCCTGTCACTCACACCTGGACACAGGCCATTAGCCAGAGTGGGCGTGGCCACTGCGAACACAGAAAGATCTGAGATGCTCACATCCCTGAACAAAGGATTTTGCTCTCTTGCACTTCTGATTGCTCTTGGTCCTCCCGGGACTCTTGTTGCAGGCGGCATGCTCCCTTGGCTGCCACAGATTTGCCCACATGGCCCACAGCCACGTGGACCCCACACAGTGGACTGATGGACTGTGACCAGCCTGATGCTACACCAGGCCCAGCTCCACCATGGAATAGAAACTCTGGACACTGGCTTTGCTTCTAGGTGTACTGAATCCCCAGCCGCACATCTCCCAGGACTGAATTAAGGGAAATGGGACTTTTGAAACCCAGGGATGTAATTCCACGCAAATAAAAATCACTCACCCTCCTGTGTGAGTCTCAGAAAATTATTTTTCTTGAGATATCATAAGGACTCCACCCCCAGGACTCAGGGTACCCCACTTCCACTGAAACGCATGCACCAGAATAACCCAGGCACAGTCACAGGTCTGCGTATGAACGTTTTCCTCCCCACAAACTAGCCTACGGTTGACCGGTACCTGTAACATAAACAGTTGATTAACACGTATTTTGTGTGCTATATGTATTATCTACTGTATTTACGCAATCAATAAAGGAAGCTAGAGAAGAGAAATGGCATCCAGAAAATTGTCAGGAAAATGCATTTACCATACTGTACTGTACAATTATGCCATCTGTTCGATACAAAACACTGCAGAACTTCTACACGTTACTAACACTAGACATCAAAAAGGAAATGACAGTGCGAAAAGGAAATTATTCATACCCGTGTCTGGGGATAGCGACTCACGCACTGACGGCCAGGCAGCGGCAGTCTGACTGCTGGAGGGTAGCCGGTGTAATCAGTGCGGGTGTTTCACGGTTCAGATGCGCGCTGTGCCGGGGTCAACCGTCGCGGTGGCCAAGCTGCTCAAGCAGTTCGTGCTGATGAGGGGTGGAAGGAGAGAGGAGAGGCCAACACCGAGAGGAGGCAAAGGAAGCGCCCTCCAGTGTTCAGGGGCACTCCAGAGACACGAGCCTGGCCCCGACCGCCTGGCCGGCACGTGGCCGGGAGGAGCCCGAGCTCGTCGCTGCCAGAACTGTTCATGACCCGAGAGGACGCGAGGGAGGTGTGTCCTCGCCAACGCGTTACATGAACACAGACCCCTGCTGGGGAGGGTCCAGGGTCGAGACACCACAACCTTATGCAATTCTGGTAGCTTCTTTTGGGGGGAAAAAATACAAAATCACAAAGAGAAAGGTGCGAAAGTGAACATTTCCTTGGAACGAGAGGAGGAAGCATAACAAACTGCCTGTGCTTAGAGCTGATACGCCCCAGGCGTCCCGGCCGGAGCTGGAGGAGCCCTGGAGTTAGTGTGGCCCACATATGGCCACTCTGGCTTTAACCCTGACGTCCTTTTTCTTCTCTGTTTCCTGCCCACGTTCTCTGTCTTTCCCGCCCCCGTTTCTCAGTTTCGAAGGGCAGGCACTCAGTCCCAGTTCAAACCCCCTCCTCTGAAACTGATGTGTCAGACGTCCCCAGTGGCTTGTGGTCACCAGATCAGGTGGCGTTTGCTCAGCCTCTGTGCTCCTGGTCTCTCTTTAGCCGTAGACAGTCATGACCATGCCTCCTTCTCAGAATCCCACCGGCTCGGCAGGCGCCCCTGTCACAAGGTCCCTCCCGCATGGGCTCGCCTTTCTTTCTCACGGGTTCACTTCCTCCTCCGTCGCCTGGCTGGGTAAAGCCCCGGCTCCGGCCAGTCCTCGGCTCTTGCTCGTGTTCGACCACCTGCTTCCCCGTCCCACGTCCAGGCTGCAAACACTCAAGTCACAGCCGGTGACTCTGGCCCTGACTGCCCTCCGGACCAGCTTCCCTCACTCGACGCTGAAATCCAACGCTTCTAAATTAAAGGCATCATCTCCCCTTGGCGCTAAGGGTCTGACCTGGGCGGCTGAGTATGAAATCGTAACTTCAGCAGAGGAAATGATACTCTCTTCTCTCTCTCTTTTCTGCATAGAGTAACCCACGCTGGCCGTTCCTCCGGGGAACAGGAAGTTGCTGTGGGGGGTGGGCTGGGAGGAAGCGGCTCCCCGGCCCCCTGCGTGAGCTTCGGTCCGAGGGCGACTCTGCGTCTGTCTCCACCGAGGCTCCGGCCCCATCAGAAGGAAAGCACGTCTGTGGTCACTGTGATTCTGGCAGTGAACGGGGACAGTGGCATCGGACAGAAGGCAAACACTGTATTACCAGCAAAGGTAAAATAAACTAACAAACAGGAAGACGCCTTTGTGCTCGGGGAGTCAGGACACGAGGGCAGAAGCCACAGGGACCTCTTCTCGGCACCTCAAGCAGCTGCAGAGCGAGCCAAGTGGCAGAGTCTGCGGGGACAGGCGCGACGAGAAGAGGAAGGAGGGAGGAGGAAGAGGAGGGCGGACAGGAGAGGAGGAAAGGAGAGAAGACTAACATGAAACCGGACCTCTACCCTTGCAGAATGAAACTGACTTTTCAGGGCCCTAAAAGAAAAAAAAAAAAAAAAGGAAAAAAATGTCCTCAGTTGGATCTCAAGGAACGATGGGTAGAACCGGACCGTTCCCGCTCCAAGGCTGACATCGCGAATGGCTTCTGATGGAAACCCACCCTACATTCGGAAACGGATGTTCTGTTGTGGAGGCAGAACCCAGCTGAGCAAAGACGCTAGAATGGAAGGAAAAAAAAAAAGGAGTTCAAGCCCTGGCCGGTTTGGCTCAGCGGTTAGAGCATCCGCCTGCGGTCCAGAGAGACCCGGGTTCGGTTCCCGCTAAGGGCATGCACCTCGGTTGCAGTTTGTCCCCGGCCCTGGTTGGTCGTGCGGGTGGCAGCCACTCGATGTGTCCCTTTCGCATCAATGTTTCTCTCTCTCTCTCTCCCTCCCACTCTATCTGTACAAAAAATGGAAAAATGTCCTCGGGTGAGGATTAAAAAAATAAAATAAAAAATAAAAAAAGGAGTTCAAGACGAGAAAAATCTATCACCCTTCAAAGTCAAAGTGTCAAGACCTACCCTGGGGGACAGAGGGTCTTATTCGGGAAGGAAAACACAGGTTGGTGTTTGTCTCGTCTACCTAATCCAGAGTCCACGGGCATATTGGAGTGCTAAGCGGGTACAGAGAATTCTTCCAGGAATACCCGTCCTCGTGTACAATTGAAAGTGAAGGTTGTCGTCACAGACCCAAGAGGTGCCTTTGACGCCCAGAACCGCACCTGTCCCACGGCCCAGCGGTCACGGCAGTATTGCCTACGGCCCATCTTTTAGTTGGGATCTCACCTCAGTTTGAGGCCCACAGACTCAGATCCCACTAGGTATGCTGGAGCGTGTGTCGCTCAGGTTTTGTTTCCGTCCTAACACCGCCGGACCAGCCACCCGCCGTCCTCTGGGAAGACGCTGACGGTGCTCCGGCGGCCGCAGGTCGCCGCGGGTCGCCGCGGGTCGCCGCAGGTCGCCGCAGGTCGCCGCGGGTCGGCTGGGCTGTGCTGGGCCGGGCCAGGCAGCGCCGCTCCGGCTGCGGGTCAGGCTCGGCCCGGCCCACGTGTTTGTTCTGGGACCCAGACGGGCGGGCTGCGTCTCCGTGGCGGGTACCAGAGCGCCTTCCGAGTGGAACACACAATGCCATCGTGGTCTGGGCTTTGCAAGGGCCACGCCAGCATTTCCATCCACGTCCGATGGGCTGGAGGCGGCCCTGCCGCCCCGCCGAGGCTCGGAGAGGTGTCCTGTTCTCACGGAGGCTGCGAGGGGACCTGAGTACCTGCTGAATGACAGCCTCATCCACAGCCCCTCTCAGACCGTCTCCAGCTCGCTCCCCTCCTCACTGTCTTCTACTCAACCCCTGGCACCTTCGCCCACCCGGTGGGAAAACCAGGAGTCGCTCTGCCTCCCCTCAGTACCTATTCAAAACCAAACCAAGCCTTGAGGTCTGACTCATATCTGTACTTCACCCCCACACCCTGCACCACACCCTGATGTCTAGTGAAGTCTGAATGGTGAAGACATGTTGGCCACCATCTTGTGCATAATTGAGTCCATATTTAATAACAATGACACAAAGCCAAGACCAAAAACTCAGGAGTGTACAAAACACAACTTGATTACATCAGCACTCACCTTCAGTGTTACCGTGTGATCTCACGCCGTTGTTGGAGGAAATTTAATCTGAATTCAGCGCAGGCTTTTCCCAGTGCATTCAGGATTTCTCCCCCACCCCCCTTCCCCGGTTACATCTAAGTATCTGTGTCCCCAAGCCATAGGGAGGAGGAGGAGAACACCTGGCTCTCAGTCTCCACGTGGCCCTTTGGCATCAGCTCAGACACCACCTGTCCCGTCAGATTTACGGTCACAGAGCCATACAGGACACAGATTCATTGTCCTTGTCCATAAGGTCTGTTCAAGTCAGGCCCTCCTCTCTCTCAGCTACTTCCAAACTGTCCTAGGGCATCTGGAACATGCTGAGAAGTCCCCCATGCCGTACGGGGTAAAAGAAAATTCTGTGCGGTCTTTCTCACTAACCATCACGCAGGGTCCCCACTTCACAGGGCAGAGGAAATGTGTACAAAACTGTCATTACTCCTGGCTCCCCAGGAAATGCAAGCAGAGTCACCCTCTGCCTCCTGACCCCAAATCCACACGGGGTCCTTAGCGTGCATTCCTCCCATCTCCAGACTGGGCCTGGGGGAGGGCGGGAAGCGGCCCCTTCTCGGGGCACACGTCACACTCGGTACCCCAGCTCACACACCGCTCGGAGGTAGAAGGGGTGCCTAGTCTACTGTAAGAAAAACCATCTCTGACTGATCTATTCTTCCAAATCTGTCCTATGTGTCTTTACCTTGACATCCTGAGTCTTTAGGGACAGAGGCATGGGAACGCCAGAGCAACGGTTCTCATAACTCAAAATAAGGTTTTAAAACTCAACAGCCCAGCATCGGATTCTTTTCTTAGGTCAACAGTTCTGTACTGAGTGCTGCTACGGACCAACTGTTTCTGGTTCTAGGCACACGCAGGGCCTGGGAAAGGTAAGTTCTTTCTTCCGCGGACTTAGACCGGTGGCACCCTACATTTCTGGCTGCGTCTATGCCAACAGAGAGGATGTTGGCTGCTTCTGCTATTGCAGGGTGGTTCCCGGGTAGCAGAAGGGGGGGGGGCACATGAATGGATGAGAAATAAATGTGGTTTCACTACAGATGCAGAACACTTCATGAGAAGCCCACCCAGACCACCTCTTGACTGCCCACAAGTATTCCCTGCGTGGGTGGGCCACGCCTCTCACCCCGTCCTGCCTCCCTTCTTTCTCAAGCAGCTTTTAACTTGCTTCGCATGGGCCTGCCCGTCAAGCCTTCTCCGACCAGGAAGACTGGCAGAGGAGCCCCGTTGGTGTTGCCATGGCACTGTGGGTTCACCCCTTCCGTCAAGTCCCACGTGTGCCATGGGACGTGCTGTGGGCTGATATCACCACCTCGTCATCACCCTGAGACCCCCGTGAACAAGGACGGCTTCCTTCATCTCTGTATCTCCATACCCAGCACCAGGAGATGCTCGAAGCGTATCTGCTGACTGATATGGAACTTCCTAAATATGTTTTCTGTACTAAAAAGTGTTCAGTGGAGGTTGACATTAGACAGAACATCATTGGAACGGTTTCAGGATAGGGAGGGAAGGGAAGGGGTCTGTTCAAGGATGTAAAACTCTGAGACAATCAGACACGAGTGCCTTGAGCACCCGGGAGGGCGTCCAGGGGGAAGCAGGTGACCCACGCGGCTTCTGCCTCCCTGTGCCCGGCAGCCTCACCGGCACCCGGGGGCTTGGGACTCGAGCCTGCGGGGGTCAAGGAGAACCGGGGAAATGAGGCCCAGAGTGAGGCCAATAGGAGCAGAAACGACTGTCAATAGCCACCTCGCAGTCGGCAGCACACACCCCAGTGCACAGCTGGTGTTTCAGGAGGAACAGCTGGAAGACAACCTGAGAGGGAGACCCTTTCAGACAGCAGTGGATGGTTTGGGGCCAAGGAGACGGAAGGCATCGAAAAAGAGAGAAAAACGATTCAATCGTCTGAAGCCTAACACATTTAGAGCTGAGAGGTTTCAATAAAGTGGCCAGATATAAAACTATAAAATACACACACAAAAAGTGAAGAAATGCAGACAACGTGTGCGAAGGAAACCACAACCACCTTATTATAATATATACATGTATCAAATGAACACATCGTAGTCTTTGAGTTTATACCACATTATATGTCGAATATAGTTCATTAAAAGCAACTGCAATTTTTCTGAAAGAATGAAGGCCACTCTGAACAAAAGCTGAGCCACACCACTTCCTCCGCGGGGGGTAGACTTCTTAGCGTAAAGTAGCTAATAGGGTCGGCCCGGGAAGTGGGTGCGGGAGAGGCATCAGATAAGCTGACTGCAAAGTCTGTATGAAGAGTAAGTAAACAAAAATTGACAACACTTTGAAGAAAAAAGCTATTCAAGACACAGCTATTAAAATAGGGTCACTAGGCCCTGGCTGGTTTGGCTTAGTGGTTGGAATGTAGGCCTGCAGACCAGAGAGACCGGGGTTCGGTTCCCGCTAAGGGCACGTACCTCGGTTGTAGTTTGTCCCCGGCCCCCTTTGGGGTTGTGTGGGTGGCAGCCAGTCGATGTTTCTCTCTCTCTCTTCCTCCCTCTCTCCCTCCTGCTCTATCTGAAGATAAATGCAAAAATGTCCTCAGGTGAGGATTTAATAAAAAAAAAAAATTTTTTTAATAAATAAATAAAATAGAGTCGCTAGTCCAGGAGGCAAAGACACCGAAGCACAGAAGAGCGAGTGAAGAACCAAACTCGAGCGTAAAGGGAAGCTTGGTCAACGATGGTGTTGCTGGTGTTCCTGGCTATCGGGTTCTGAAAGTTAAGTTTGCTCTCTACCTCACACTCTATAAAAGTGGATTTTTATATACATTATGGAGGTGAAGCACAATGAAAATTGTATATTAGAAGAAAATAGGGAAGAATATCATTATAATAATAGGGTGAGATGAGTCCACATGTGATAAGAAGTTATAAAAGAAACAATAGATTTGCTTTCAAAAAAAAAAGTCAACACTTCTAGATGGAAAAAGTTAATAGACCAGTAACACAATAGGAAGAAACATTGTTAACACATGTAACAGACAAAGAGTTACATTCATACCCTATAAAGAGCTGCTATGCACCAGTAATAAAAAAGACCAGAGCTTTTTTTTTTTTAAAGATAATTATATTAACTAATTCAAGAATACAAGCGACGATGCATACAACTAAAATGAAAGAGTTTCAACTTCAAAAATGTTTCTTAAATGCAAAATATGAGAAGCCACTTTCTGCCTGCTGGTATTGTGAACATTTTTACAAATGATCATACAAATAGTGCTTACAAGTATAGAGAAAAGGCTTTGTCTCTGGTGTGTGTGGAAGCAACAACTTTTTGGGGAACAGTGTGGCAGAACCCACGGAAAGTTGTAACATACTTGTTACAAGTATGCCTTGTAACAAGGCGAATGCCTCTCCTTTACAATTCTACCTTTCCATCCTAGGAAAACAGTAGCAGACATGTATCTAAACAGTCACCACAGCACTATCATCATTAGTGTTATTTTTGAAACAGCAGACCTCTGGGGACAGACTAAATGCCCCTTACCGAGAAATGACCGAACCGTCCGCGGAGGTAAGCTCACCGCCCTGCAGAAGAGAGGCCGGTCTGGCGGTGTGGAGTCAGAGCCGGGTGTGCTTTCTGCCCAAGGGCTTGTTTAACACGTTTCCTGGGCGCCAGAATGGAAGTGGGCCCGGATCCGGATGCAAAAGCAAGGAAAGGGTCTCGGACAGGATTACAGCGGGTGCGTAAAGGAACCGGGAGAAAGCAGGCGTCAATCCCGGTTCTTTCTCACGCAGCCAACGCCCGAGCAGAGGCCCTGCAGCTCTGCTGGCAAACACCCAGCCCACTTCCACGCGGGCCGGCGCCCTGCCACCACGCGCCCCGGGCTCCCTCCGCGCGCCCGTGCTGGGCCCTCCCCGTTGGCAAGCCCTCCCGGCCCCTGCGGCCTGGGCCTGCAGCCCAGGGGCCCGGTTCCGTCTGGTTAGACCCGCGCTCTGGCCTGGTGGTTTCTAGACGGAGGGAGGCAGGAGCCCCCCGCAGAGAGGAGCCTGGAAATGGGGTGGGGGGCACAGTAAGTCCGCACTGACGACATTCAGCAAAACCACGTCCAAGGAGGCCAGGGGCACCGCGGGCCCATTGATACGCACCCGAGTTGCGTCCGACCGCAGGTCAGCCACGTGGTGAGGAGCCCATGTCCAGCCAGATGACAACGCACGACCTGCGGCCTCCGTGGTGGGACCGCTGGGTGGGATCCCCAGCTGCAGAGCCTCACGTATGCACCCCCAGACGGCCGGCCTCACAGCGGGGGCGGATTTCGCGGAATTGAGGGGGACAGACGGTTGTCTCCCGACCAATGATCACCTGTCAGGTCTCCCTCCCCATCCTCTGGCCAGTGAGCTCAGGGTTTGGCTCCGGGGCTGCCCCCCTTTGCACTGGGTGCCCATGAATAGCACAACGGCCCCCCAAACTCACCTGGAGCTTGTTACAGCATCCCTTGCCCAGCTGCCGGGCCTCCACTATTCCGGACTAGGCTCCGTTTCTTCTGACTCGAGCTGGCCTCAGTTTACCTCCTCCTTTGGGTGCCGAGCGGGCCGGCTGGTTTTTAGGGACGATCCCTATGTGCATTACAGCCCCACAGACGATGCATTGTTGGGTCTGAAAGCCCCCAGCCGGCCAGGAAAGCCGTCGCCTCCGCCCGCAAAGCTCTGGCCTAACCCTTGCCTCCCTGGCTCTGCTCATTTGAAATGTTACCTCCTCAGAGGCCTTCCCTCTAATGAGCTATCTCGTCTTTACTGAGCACCTTACTTTAATTCTCTATACGGTGTTTATCACCTGATGATTTATGTATTTATTAGCTTGCTTGTTGATTTCCTCCACCTCCACCACCACCACCCTCCTCCCCAGCTAGAATATGTTTATTTATTTATTCTTTATTGATTTTTTTTTTTTTTTTTTTTTAGAGAGAGAGAGAGAAAGGAAGGAAGGGAGAGGGAGAGAGATAGAAGCATAAATGAGAGAGAACATAGATTGGCCGCTGCCTGCATGCCCCCCATTGGGGATCGGGCCCACAACCTGGGCATGTGCCCTGACTGAGAATTGAACTGGTGACCTCTTGGTGCCTGGGTTGAGGCTCAACCACTGAGCCACACCAGCCAGGCCCAGCTAGGGTATGTTTAGAGGGAGCAAGGAACTCACCACCCTACCCCCTAAACAATGCTTCCACCTGTAGGGACCTAATGAATGTCGACTGAGTGAAGAATACTGACATTGTAAAGGGACAGGTCAGCCTGCTTTAGGTACGACCCCTTGGGTCAGAAAAGCCCAGTCTTGAATCCTACCTCTGCCACTCTGTGACCTTAGAAAAGTTACTTAACCTCTCTGAACCTAGAATAGTTTATTTCACTTACAAAATGGTGTTAGTGACAACTGATTTACGGAATTGTGAGAATTAATAAACACACATGTAGGATGCTTTACATAATCGTTACAAAAAGGGAGTCGATACGTTACAGCTATTATTACTGTTTATCTACTTTGTGGTTTGACTTGGGGCAAGAACACGTCCTGTGATCAGTGTCCTGTTATTTCTAAATGAAAAGTTGATATCCTTAACCTATCTTGTGAGCCATAAGATATGACGACAGAGGCTTGGCCGTAAGGCGAAAACCACATACCACCTTCATTTCCCAGGTGGACAGCCACCGCGCTCCCTGGCCTGCCTTCCCAGAACAGAGCTGTTGCTCTGTGATCCTCGGGAAGGTTAGGAAAAGCAGGTTAGCCGTTCCAGTCAACACCATCGACAACCCCACAAGTGTTACAGGAAACAGAAACCATCTAATTCCCCCAGCCGGTGTTCCTCTCTCTGCCGCCCTCCCAGATCCCTGCAGAGGCCTTCAGAATTTCTTAGAAGCCAGAACACAACCCACCGAGTGATGCAAAGAGGATGCTGAGGTTTGCGATGCCTTCTCTCGGAGCTCAGACTTCAGAGTCTGTTTAACACCTTTGCGCCTCTTTCCCACCCTCTGAGTCAAGGCTGTGCTCTCTGCTCAGCGTGGGGCCACGAAGACGCGTTTCATGTCAGCAGAACCCCGCGTTCTTTCATCCACAGCCTTTCATCCGCCGCGAAGGCCTAGAATCTCGGTTCACTTAGTTAAGGCCAGAGACCTCTGTCGCTTTCTGAATACTGCACCTACCTTCTCTTCCAGCCAGGAACAACCTCTAGAACCTTCTCTTCCAGAGAACATGTACCAAGCTCCCTTCCATAGACGGGAAGTGGTGTGGGGCTGGAGTGACACTAAAAGAGCTTTGCCCTGAGGAATCCTGGAGACACCCGTGGGTGCCCCTCCGACTCTGTCCAGGCTCCTTGGCAAAGGTTCTTGTGTGGCAGGTGGTGTCTTACATGTGTGGACACTTTCAGAGCGTGATGCCATCGAGGGTGTCTCTTAGCAGCGCGCACTGTTTTGAAGTGGTTCCCCCGCAGAGTCGGGGCTGCGACATGAGAACCGGGTTCTGTCCCTTCTGCGACGAGCAGCTCGGGGAGGGGGGCTCCCCCTGAGCTCCGATCATGTAAAACGAGGCTGTCCTGAGACAGCCCTGGGTCAGCGGAGGGTTTTAGCTCTATGGAGTATTTGAACATCACCCTATTTAATTATACTTCAGGATTAAAAGGGGGGGGGGTAGTCTCAAAGTCCCATCACACCAGGCTGTGACATAATGAGCACAGAATGTATTCAATATATTCAGCTGACATTTGTAGAGAATCTGGCACGTGCCAACGTCTTTCATGTATGTCACTTCATCAGTTTTAAAAAACAATAAAATAGCCCTGGCCAGTTTGGCTCAGCGGTTAGAGCGTCAGCCTGCGGTCCGGAGAGACCCGGGTTCGGTTCCCGCGAAGGGCACGTACTTTGGTTGCAGTTTGTCCCCGGCCCTGGTTGGTCATGCGGGTGGCAGCCACTCGATGTGTCCCTTTCACATCGATGTTTCTCTCTCTCTCTTTCTTCCTCTCTCTCCCTCCCACTCTATCTGTACAAAAAATGGAAAAATGTCCTTGGGTGAGGATTAAAAAAATAAAAAATAAAAAAATAAAAAACAATAAAAGAGGCATGGGAGAAAATATTTTAAAGGCTGCAAAAATGTAATGTTATTCTTTTATTTTTTTAGTACCTCAGAATAAGATTGACCTGTTGTTCTTATGACTTAGACTTGTCACTTTTCTACCTGCTGTGCTTGAACAGGTGCCCCTTCACCACGTGTCTAATCACCACCCCTCGCCCGGGCCCGTGTGGCTCAGCTGGCTGAGCACCATCCTGTGCAGGGCACATGTCCAGGCTGGGGGTTACCTCACACCAGTG
Organism: Molossus molossus; assembly: GCF_014108415.1. Classification (NCBI taxonomy): domain Eukaryota; kingdom Metazoa; phylum Chordata; class Mammalia; order Chiroptera; family Molossidae; genus Molossus; species Molossus molossus. The sequence goes on from NW_023425356.1 coordinate 49,393,297, forward strand.
TTTCTCTCTCTCTCCCTCTGCATTCCTCTCTAAAACAAAACAAAACAAACAAACAAAAAACAATAAAAACACATTTAAAAAAAAATCTCCCCGTTCTGCTTTAAAAAAAAAAATCACCCCTCCACCATCACTCTCTACAGCCTATTCTGGTTTAATGGTCCTTCACGGCACTTCCTACCATATCACTTATTAGCTATTTTCTGCTCCTTCTTTATTGTCTATTCACCATCTCTCCACTAAAATATAACTCCATAGGGGACTTTATATTTTAATGTATCCACAGTACCTAGAGCAGTTTCTGGTACCTGGCAAACACCTGTTGAGTGAATGAGTGAATGAGTGAATGAATGAATGAATGAATGGGCTTTTGCTTCCTTTCAAGTACTAGGATTTGAAGTGACACGTTGAAGTTGGTAACTGTGGCAAGTTTGGGGGATGGCAGTAGTATCCAATACTCAGCTTTAGGTGTAACTTACACTGTGTGTCTAAGATAATGTCTCCATTACCTTCAAACCTTCAGTAGAATTTGTCTACACCTCGCATCTGTGGGAGTGGCGCCCTGCGGGGTACAGGTGTCGCACACTGGGGGTGACAGGAGCCTGAACAGTCACTACCAGACCCAGGGGTGAGCCAGACGCTAGAATGTGGCCTTCCCAAAGAACGAGGTTCTTCCCGGTCATTCCCAGAAAACTTGGAGGACACCGGACTTCCCACAGAACGGGAGGTTGAGGTCCACGTCATTCTGTTGAGCAGTAGAAGAAAAGGTGATGAAGAAAAGGTGACCCCGTAGAGCAGATGGAGCCGTCAGGTGGGAGCGGAGGGACTTCTGAATTCTGCTTTTCTCTGAAAAAATGTACGAGGTAGAATGGTGGAGAATGTCTCCCAGTAAGGGGGAAGCTTTGCCAAGCGTGAGAGTTTCCTACCTTCCGGTGAACTGGGAGAATACCCACTTACTGTCTGCGTTTCCAAGCCTGGTTGCTTTCTAGATGAATCGCACGGGTCCCTGGCTACCATCCACGTTACATTATTTCTGAATCAGGTTCATTTCTGAGGCTGGAGATGTAAGGAATGGAGTTTTCATTCTGCTTCCCTGGGATCGCCTCATTCTGCCTCCGGATGATCCACAACCCTGGCAAAGAAGGAAAACAAAAACAAGAAACAGAAAATAAAACTCGATCTCTACACCATCAGAACTTAAGCAAACTCCTCTGAAAAATGCAGTTTAACATGTGGTGACACGCTTTCTTAGTTACGGACCAGGCGTGACCCCCTAAGGAAATCTTTTTTTTTTTTAAGAAGAAACATATACATATATATTTTATTTTACTTTTAATTACAGTTGGCATTCGATACTATTTCATGAGTGTCAGGTGGACAGCATCGGGCTAGACGGTAGCCTGGCTTGGAGGAGCTAGTGTCTCCCTGTAGTCCTGTCTGGCCGTGGTCTACCCCAGTCCCTCTCGCAGTGACGGTGCCCCGGAGGCTCTTTTCCTGTTTAGCTGCGGTAAGTCAAAACTAGTTCAGAGAAGACAAAGTCACCACCCTAAGGGGGCTTAAAGAAAACACATGGTTTTGTGTCTGAAAAGAAAGAAAACCTCAAACTACTGAACTAGAAGTAACCTGTGTGTGTGTGTGTGTGTGTGTGTGTGTGTGTGTGTGTGTGTTCTACTTTGGGTTTAGCACTTCATAAGGGAACAATGGCAGATTCCCTTTTAGAGAACACATTCAAAAGTTTTGGGGTTTTGACATCCCGTATGTTTCCACTGAGGTAAAGAACAACAACTCAGGCTCCTACAGGAGCGGTTAGCACCCCTTCCCTAGAGCCGGACAGTGAAGCATGGTGAGCTGCCCCCTGTCTTCAGGAGATGGCCCAGGCAGGTGAGCAGAGCTCAGACTTTGCGGGTGAGACTGACAATACCAGCAATCCCAGCGATGGCACATACCATCGGGTCATCTCAGGACGTGGCACTATTTCCTCTTTGCTCTGGTACCAGTATCTGGAAGAGTCCACAGACCCCCCAAAATGGTCCGGCAAATTTCTCGATGGTTGGAGCCAAAAGATGAGGAGGATTTCACCATGAGGCGGGCAGACAGCCCAGCAGCGCAGAGGGGTGAATGCCTCTCTGGCTTTCCCCACGAGGTACCTGACCTCAGACAGCAGATGAATCGACCCAAGAGTTCTAAGTAGAGCAGGTGACACCCCAACCTGAACTTTTCGCTTTGGCTGTTTTATTCAACAAATATGTACTGAGCATCTTCTAAATGACAGTCTCAGCTCTAGCTACTTGGCAGTTCTCATCACCAGCCTCCGACTAGCTCCTGGTTAATGCCAGGAGATACACAGTAGGAGATACAATGTGGGGGCGCGGAAGCTGGAATGATGGCTGGTGTTGTGAAATCCAATGGGTACGGTGATGTCTGCCAAGGACACAGGCCAGGGGAGGCCGTGGCTGAAGACCACGGGGAAAGGCCATTGTGGGTGATCAAGGTGAGACAGTAAGAACCCAGGTATCTAGATGGATCCTTCAGACTTCTTCTGGAGAACAAATGACCTCTCCTAGAGTAGCTTATAAATATGGTGCATGCCATTGTTTGACATTGTGCTGTGTGTCAGATACTTTAGGTACAAATGAGCCCTTTTCTGTCCAAGAGAGGGCAAGCCACCTGCGCAGTGACCGCATAGTTAGTAAGTGGAGGAACGAAGATTCAAATTCAGGATTTTTTTAGTCCAAAGTCTGTGCCCTTCCCACTATGCTATGACTCTGCCCCCAGGAAAGACAAGTTGTCATCAAATCCATGGAAAGTGGGGTGAGTTTAACACTGGCAATACTATTGGCGGCGGAAACTGGATCACGGGAGACGGAGAAGGGAGAGAATCCAGCGAAGGGCCGGGAGCCTGGCAAAGTCCTCACCCCAGTCAATTCTCCTTAAAGTGGCCATAAGTCCTAATGAATGAGGAAGCCATGGAGAAAGAAATACTAAGAAAAACAAAACCTTTGTGACTTCCAAAAAGGACATCCATAATGTTTATCTGTATTCTAAAATATAGTTTTTATTGCACGTACTCTTTTCATGAAAAATGTACAAAATGTATATAAATATAGGTTTGTAGGAAAACAGCATCACCAGCTGATAATCAAAGATGAAAGGACTGTTAGAGTTGGTTGCCAAGAAGCATTCAACATCCACACCAAATGCACCATATTTTCCTAGCACACCCTTCCCAATAGCCACATTCTCTCTGCCGAGGAGACTCTTCTAGTCTCTCTCTCTCTCTCTCTCTCTCACACACACACACACACACACACACGCGCACCTGCCATTGCTCTGGAAATATACATGCTGTATCCGGAATGGACTGAGTCCCCCACAGATCTCCCTCACGTCTCTGTCCCCATCGCCTGGCACTCAGGCTAAGGCTCCGGAAGTGAAGATCTGTCACTGGGATACAGGCTCTCAGTCTCCTGAGCTTATCACACAACCTAGTCCTCTTTTTCCATCCCTTGCACACTCATGTCACACCATGTACCCAAAGGACAGCCCTCCCCTGAGGTAGACAGCAGACCCACCCCCAAGAGGTGAGTTAAAAGGTGTCCTTTGCAATGTGCCCAAACACTCTTGGCCTCTGACGCTGAGTGTAGACGCCCCTGGAGCTGCTGTTCCCAGCCCTGCATCCTGCCGGGCAGCCCAGAGTGTTCTGTTCATCCGTGATCTCCCTCCTCCCATCTGGCTCAGGGACCTTGGGTGAGACGAGCAACCGGAGATCTGCTGGACCTTGTGGTCTCAGGATCCTCTGGGTTTCCGTCTTCTCACTCGACCTCAAGTGGGCTTAGGAAGACCTCCTTCAAGATAACATTCTCAGTGCCCATAACAAGGAACCATAATGGAGAGATTCCCAAAGTGCTTTTCTCAGAGCTTATATAAGCCAAAAAATGTCTTCGATTCCTCAAAATTGACCAGCGAGAGCTCAGACACGTTAACATGCAAGCGGTCAGCAGCCGTGAGGTTGAACACGGCGCCCAGGTAGCTGCTGCGGGCCCACATCTGGCCAGCCGTGCAGTAGTCCATCATCTTGTCCTCCATCAGGACCAGGTCCCGGAGGTACTCGGAGCTCCGCATGTACACCTTGTGGTTCAGCGGCTGGTTCTTGCAGGACTGACCCCGGAAGTACACTTTGGAATACACGAAGTACAGCCCGGTGTCATTGACCACAAGGCTGCCCTTCTTATACTTCACCCCGGAGACCAGGGCAATTCCGTAGGTGTCTTCCCATTCCAGAGGGATGGATCTGGAGCTGGGCTTGCCTGAAACCAAGTCAGAAAGGAGTTTTAGCGAGGAACACTCGTGCACCCAAGACACCAAGCTTCCAAGGCAAAACTGTGGGCTCTCCCCCCTTGAGCAACAGTTTTTCCCAAAGTGACAGAGCCCCCATAGAACCGGCCGAGGAGTCAGGCTTGTCCATCACCAAATTCCTTCAACGCCTTTATCAAATGCCCTGCCTCGATGTGACCATCCACGCCACCGGGCGCACAGTGGGACAGCCATATGCACCCCCGTCAACGGCAGTGAGAACTCCGAGGGCTGGGTTTGGTTCTCGGGGACAAAGGTCCTGCGGTCTTCAAAACGAGCACCCAAACCGTCAGGCTCTCCGCGAGGGGAAAGCCAAGTGCGAGGAACTCCACAGTTCCAGGGACCTCAGGGATCCCCTGCTCCAACTCCTCCCCTGCGGTCCCCCTTTGGGCTCAAACCCCTTTCCTGTGTGTGCCCACACCTGAAGCAGAGAGCACGCTCCAACCCGGAACCGGTGGCCTGAGTACCTCTTTCCCTGGGGATCTGAAGCTCCTTGAAGGCAAGAACCAGGTCTGTTTATCTCCAAGCCCCCAAGGCTGCACACACACACACACACACACACACACACACACACGCGTGCTCTATAAATGCCTGTCCATCCAAACTGCATCCTTCCGCAGCCTCTGCCTAACCGGTCCCAGGGAGAGTGGCACCCTACTGTCCGTGACACTCACCCTCTTCCCGCGAGGAGGCCCCTACCACGCGGCCGTCAGTCATTTCTCTCCACAGCACGACCACGTGCTGGAAGTCCCCAGTGCCAGGCTGCCCCCCACCCCGGGTACCAGCTCCCCAGGTGCCAGCTCCCTCAGAGTGAGCGGTGGACACCGAGTCCCTGCCTCCTGCGCCTCCCACATACAGACCTGTCAGATGTGCCGCTTTCCTCTGCTCCCTCTGCCCAGAGGGCGGACCCGGGCGACCTGCAGCGGAGAGAGAGGAGCCACGTAAGTAGGCGGAACTCTAAACAGGGCATTTGGAGATGAGAGATTTTTTCTTAAGCCTAAATGGCAACAGTGTGACATATATGGATGGTGCAAATCCAAGCCGTGGAGCTCACAGCCCCTGCGTCTCCCTCAGGGAGGGACCCGAACACCCCGCCTCCGCGACTTTGCTCATACTGTTCCTTCTGCCCGGAATGCCCTTCCCAGCAGCTCTCTGGGTCACATCCCGATGAGCCCTATAAATGCCATCGGAAATGCCTCTTTCTTTGGGACACCCTCCCAAGCCTTTTTCATCAAATAGGATTCTCCCCTCCTGGGAAACCCAGAATCCCCGTCTTCACCCCTCTTGTCAGGGTGACAAGTTTCCCAGCTCTCTCAAACACACGGTCAGCTCCCCAGCACAGAGCATTTAGCTCCGTTTCTAACACAGCGCATGTGGCCAGCAAACGTTTGCTCAATTCAACTGAGGAGCTAAATAGACGATGGTTCTCAAAACAGACCCTTCTCTGACTTGAAGTATTTAACCGAAGAGAGCCACCGCTTAGCGAAGGCACTGAGCTAAGACACTCGAGAAAGAGCCTTAGACAGGAGCGTGGAAATGCCCCCCCCCCCCCCGACCGAGGACATTCCCGGAGCTCGCACTGCCTCTGCAGCCACCCAAGGTTGCCCACCACAGATGAGGCACCAGGGAGCAGGAAGGCGAAGCTGAGTCTCGGCCACGTCCCCACACCACAAGCATCCGCGCCGCGGATCTGGCGTCTGGCCATGTGCTGACAGGAAATGGTGCACATCTCCGTATCCCTGCGAGAGCCCTGTGTGGTGTGCTTCTCACAGAGACACTCAGCAAGCTTGCTGCTGGATACGAACCGGAGTAAACAAACTAGACATGTATCCTGCCGTTTGGGGATGACTGTTTGCTGCCCCAGGATCTTTGCACATGCCATTCTGTGCTGAAATGCTTTCTCCTACCTTCCCACCCCACTGCACACACGCACACACACAGGCATACACACTCACAACACCTCCTTTAAGGGACTTTCCAGACCACCCTCCTTCAGGTACCCCGGGTGCAGTTTGAGATGATGTGGTCTGTCTGCCTGCTTTGTCTAGCTCCTCCGGCCTGCTTCCCGCCCAGTGAGGGCGGGCGCTTCGTCCCTCTTGTTCTCGGTGGTCGCCCCTAACCCAACACCCAGCCTGGCACATCGGAAGCCCCCCACGAACATTTGTGAATGAATAAAAGATGGCATGAGTTAACTGGGGAAATATATGAAAAATATGATGAAATATATGATGAAATATAATGAAAAATGAAAAAGAAGTACATAAGAAAGTTTAGCCAGTACCTGCCAGAGAACCTCGCTGTCACCACATTAAAATATAAATTCTTCTCGTTCTCCGCTGAGAACAAAGATATAAAAATATGCATATATGTATATAGTCGATATTAAACTAATTTGTCTTTTCACCTAACACTACAGAATGCACAATCTCCATGACATTGTCTTTCTAATACATATATATTTCTGTTTTCGTTTTTTATCTTTATTGTTGAGAGCATTACAGATGTCCCCCCTACTTTCCCTATCGACCCCCCTCTAATATATAGTTTTCAGTTGCCGTTTATTATGCTCCATTGCCATTCACCATGGTGTCTTTTTTTTGTCTTTTTTTTTTTATCCTCAGCCGAGGATATTTTTCCATTTTTTGTACAGATAGAGGGGGAGGGAGAGAGAGAGAGAGAGTGAGAAACATCGACGTGAAGGGACACATCGAGTGGCTGCCACCCGCACGACCAACCAGGGCCGGGGACAAACTGCAACCGAAGTACGTGCCCTTAGCGGGAACTGAACCCGGGTCTCTCCGGACCGCAGGCCGACGCTCTAACCGCTGAGCCAAACTGGCCAGGGCCACCATGGTGTCTTTAACTAAGCTCCTATTAAGAGGGATTTAAGTTTCTTCCAAATTGTTCATTATAAATAGCGTTATAAGGAAGTGAGGAACATCCTTATGGATAGATGTTTAGGCACATCTCTAATTATTTTCTAAAGATACATTCTTTCTGATAAAATTACAGGTAAACGAACAGTTTGAATCATTTGCTGTGTGTTTCCCAGTGCCGCAGAGAAGCTGCAGCTGTTGTCATTCTCGGCTCGTGGGTAAGTGGCTATCTGCTCTCAGCTTTGCCAATCTGTGTGGTTTGTTCTAACCTTTACTAACTTGGTGGATGAAAATGGGTAACCTTTGTTTTCATCTGCATCTCTCATCTTATTAGTAAAGTTGCTATTTGATTTCCATGTGATAATTCACCAGTTTCGGGTCCATCTGGGTTGATCTAGAGAAGATGATGGTTTGTGGGAGTTGGTGGCCCTGATTTTAGTCACTCAGATCAGAGTGGGTGAAAGGTGAGTAACTGGTACCTGTTTCACCAGCCACATGGCACTAATTTTCAAATCTATTTTTAGTCCAGAAATCTTCCAGAGGCTCTGTCTTTCCAGCAAATATTTCTACTCTGCTGTGTACATCTGGAGCTTCGTACACTTGGGGACTTGGACCCAGACCTGGGGATCAGAGCATCCTGACGGTGGCTCCCACCTTCTAGGGCAGTCGGGTGCCTTGGATCAGTAGAGTGGGTACCTCCTCAGAAACAGGCCCCCTACTGGCCAGTCTGCCTCTGTCCCCAGTGTCTAGTAAGAAGTACTTCCTATCCTCACAGAGGCAGCCTGCTTGAGTCCATGTTTCAGTCCATAAATAAATGCATCACAGAGAGATGGCAGCTGTCTTATTTCACGAGCCATCAGGTCACACACTGGAAAGCCCTGTGGTTCCGCACCAATAGTTTTGGGCACGTCACCTAATCTGCCTGGTATTTTGTCCCTCTTTGGAGAAAACGAGATGACTGAACCAGATACTGTCGACACTCCCTTCCAAGCCTAAGGTTCAGCGGAGCCTAGTTTGATGAGCGGGAGCATCCTAAATCTATCTGTCCACGGTTTCCAAAACTATGTCCCGAAATGCCATGAGGTCAAGGCTCACACTGTCATCTTCTGCCTGTCCCGGCTCTCATTCGAAGGGCGTCCCTTCCTTATTGACGGTAGCTCACAACCACCTCTGCGGGGGACGCGGGGCCACCTTTGAATAATGGCTGACGTCTTCCCCAAGCTTTCGAGAGACTACAAAACCACCACATCCTAACGTGGATGATTGATTTCACGCTTTTTAAAAGCTTAAACATATCCTGTAAAATGTTTTAACTAAAGCTTGACTCTTGAGTAAGCTCTTAGAAAATTGAAAGAGGAGACAATCTTTCCTAGAAACCTCTCCCTGCCCCCACCTCGCACTCATCCAAGGCGTTACGGCCACCACCCTGTGCATGGACGCCGGAGGCCCGAGGAAGGACCCTGGCCTGGAGCCAGCTGCTCAGGGGGCAAAGGTCCAGGGCTGTAGAGGCGTGTGTCCCTTCCCAAAGCCAGTGGAAATTCTTTCGACCTGTACGCGGTCCTCAGATACACTGATTTGAACCACTAAATTCCCTTCCTAGCTGAGGGCAGCGGAAGGGGCCCAGAGGACGGGAGATTCCGAATCAGCCAGGACTCCCGGCCAGTGGGTGGAGCTCACCGCACCGCCCGTGGGTCCAGCTCTGAGGACCAGCCTTGGACTCAATGTGCATGTGCAACAGGGACTCACCTACTTGCTTCTCCAACGATGATCCTCTAAGCCTCTGGCTGGAGGACTGGCAAAGAGAGAGAACAGGCGAGGAATGCACACAAAGTCCTCTAAGCAAAGGAGGCAGACTCGTCCAACACACTGGGCCCAGAGAAGAATCTAAGTCCCCCCGCCCCCGCCTCTCCTGCCTGGGACCTGGGCCGAGCAGCTGCGTCTCACGGTGCCCGGCCTTGTGATGACAATACTTCCCAGACTTTTACGTCTTTTAAAAATGTTTTAGTTTGGCCATTTGCACAGATTCCCTTCTCAGTGGAACACGAAGCTCCTTTTCTTCCCGGACCCTACAGACATGGTCCCCGGGCTGAGCTGCCAACTCAGAAGGAAGCAGGTGGCGGCCAGTCCTGTTCTAAAGCCCTTGGCTGAGACGCCGGGGTGCACGTGGACTGGGGAGCCCCCCCCGCGGGCCCCCCCTGCAGCCCCCCACCCCCCCGCAGGGGTCTCCCCGGGGCAGCTTGCTTACCTCTCTGAGCTCGGCCAGCTCCTTCTGCAGGTGGAGTAGCTGGAACATCCCCAGCCCCAGGGCCACCAGGGCCACCAGAACCATGAAAAACAGCACAAGGAGACACAGGCCGGTGCGGTCCCTCCTGTTCTTCAGCGGGGGCAGTGGCAGGGGTGGTGTGGGTGGTGGCGGTGGCGGTGGTGGCCTCCTCTGACCAGGCCTCCCAGGCACCGAGGAGGGACAGGGGAGGACTGTCCCTGGAGGGGCCCAGGGGGAAGGGGCCCTGCTGTCCACCCAGTAGATCTGGGGGTACGGGTAGTTCAGGGGCTGCTGCATGGCAGCCGCGGACTTGGGCAGCCCCGCAAAGGGCGTCCCTCCTGCTCAGTCCCGCGGAGTCGGGGCGTCACGAAGCGGCATCTGCTGCCGACTGCGCGACAGGTGGGAAGCGGCTCCTTCTTTATAGAGTTTCCATGGTCAAGGGAAACACCTCGCTTTCGTTCTCTCTTTCTGCTTCTCAGAGAGACGCCCACGCACTCTGCCTCTGAAGCTGAGAAGCCTCGAGAAGCTCAGTGCAAACCCCGGGAAGTTGCCACCCACAGTTTTCTGATGAAAAGCCTCCGGCCCAATGGGTGCTCGCGCTCCCTGCGCGGCCGGGGGGGGGGGGGCTCTCTGCCGAGAGACAGGTAGTACCAGGTGTAGCCCTGCGCTCCAGCCACCGCCCAGCCCGGGACAGTGACCAGCAGTACGTTCAGGCCCCGGGGGCATTGCTTCCCCGTGTTAGCCTTTGCCCGAGTCATCCCCTTGCTGTATCCCCTCCCCACACAAAGCCCTTGTACCCCACCTTGCAAAGCCCCATCGCTTACAGCTTAGACACCTGCCCTGCCCACTCTCAAGATTAGATCAGAGGTTGCAAACCAGGGGCGCCTGCACCTTATGGAACCCACAGACCTGCTTGGTTTGCACCTCGAAATGTTTTCTCTTTTCACTGGTTGTTTATAAAATTGGGATGTTTCGTATTTATTTTCTCTTCTGTTTTGGAACATTAGCATATGGAATACCTTCAGTGCCATCTCTGCAAACCCAATCAGGGGGATTGGGGAGCAGCTACCCGCACGGAAAAGGCGGGTGCCCAGCCTGCACCCCGCTCTCGCCGCGGCCCAGTCTCCCCTGGTCCCAAAGGGGCTGCTATTCGTAGCCACTCTTATGGTGAAATGCAGGCTGCCCAGTTACATCTGAATTTCAGATCAACAATAAATAAGTTTTAGGATAAGTAGGTCCTAAATATTACATGGAGTACGCTAAAAAATTATTTGTCGTTTATGTGAAGTTCAAACAGTCCTATCTGTTTGTTAGATTTTTAAAATTAAAGATGGCAACTCTATGCCCTGGCCGGCTTGGCTCAGCTGCTGCAGCATCAGCCCGAGGACCAAAGAGTCGCGGGTTCAATTCCAGTCAGGGGCATGTGTCTCGGTTGTGGTTTGATCCTGACCCTGGTTGCGTAGTCCGTGCAGGAGGCAACCAATAGATGTCTCTCTCTCTCTCCCTTCCCCCCACTTTCCCTGTAGATGAATGGAAAAATATCCTCGGGTGAGAATTTAAAAAAAGGTGACAACCCCTTTCTCTAGCCTCAGACACCATTTATATGCGAATAACTTTCCAGTGCTCGGCTCTGGTCACAGTCTCTTCCTATAAATCATATAACCTCCCACGAACGCTTATTTTCCATTTTACTGGAGGGCTCTCCTTTTCAAATGTCATTAGTTTCTCTGACACACGGTGGCACTTCCGCGACTGTCATTCCGGTTCTCCACCTGTACCAGACCGACAGCAAACCCGTGTCCCTGCACTTTCTTCCCGCCCAATAGAGCCTGTTTTGCCTGAGGTCGCTCGTTCTGGTGACAATGTCAACTCCTCTCTCTTCCTCTCCTCCAGCATTGTCCTAGTCACCGAAGCCTGTCGGCTGGACCCGAGACATGCTTCTCACGTCACCTTCTCCCACTCCCATTCTTCCTGCTGTCATTTTACAATCCCTTACCTGAAATAGTGCCATGGCACCCTAACTGGCCTCCGCCACCAGCTGTCCCCAAGCCCAAGTCTCCCTGCAAAATGCTGCAAAAAATGGTGTTTTTAAAGCGAGTTTGTCATCTGACTTCCCTGCCTGCACCTTCCGCTGGGAGGCTTGATTCCAGGAGTTGTCCAGATTCTTTCGTGTGCGACACCAGGTTCTTCACAGTGAGACCCCAGCACCTGTCACTCGCCGCCTGCTCTCCGGACATGTCACCTACATCCCACCCTGCACTCGGGAGACAGTGACCGGGTGAGACCAGAGTGGGCACAGTGTTCCCACCAGACCCTGGAGATGGGCAGCGTCGATGTGCTTCCCAAGTCACTCAAGGCCATGTTCCCAGTTATGGACAATGGTGAGCTTAATGTTACTAAGTAATAATCAGGAAACACGTTATTTCTTTTTCATCCTCACCCGAAGACATTTTTGCATTTATCTTCAGATAGAGCGGGAGGGAGAGAGGGAGGAAGAGAGAGAGAGAAACATCGATGTGAGAGAGACATATCGACTTGTTGCCACCCACACGATCCCAACCGGGGCTGGGGACGAACTACAATGAAGGGACGTGCCCTTAGCGGGAACCGAATCCGGGACTCGCCGGTCTGCAGGCCGACACTCCAACCGTTGAGCCAAACCAGCCAGGGAAGGAAATATAATTTTGAAAATATATTTAGGGGCTCCTATGTTGGGGGAGTATATGTTTACAATGGTTATATTTTCTCATTGGATCGATGCTGGGAAATGCAATTTTAAGAACTTTCCTCGTGCAAAATTGTTAGACTTTTTAAAGTATCTACCTTCTTAGATGACACATGATGGTCTGTCTGGCAATGCAGTCCCTTCAGAACTGTCCTGCTTGGCTGCAGAGGGAGAGGGACACTGGGAGGACAGCACCCAGGACACTCCTGGCCGGAATCTGTTTAGTCACAAACATTTGCTTGTGTTTCTAATTCACCAAATACGTCCAGGCTGCTCGTCTGAGTGGCTGAATCTATGGACACCGACACTGATGGCTCCCTCTTCCCACATCTTCCTCTCTGCTCGGTCCCGTTCAGCTTTCTCACCTCGTCCAAGCATCATGCAGCCGTGTCTCGTCTAGTGTTTTCCTTCCTCTGATTCCTGTGAGGTTGGACATCCGGGCCTAAACTTGTTGGACATTCAGGGTTTTCTCGGTTGTGTCTATGACCTGTTCATGCGCCACGCGTCATTGTTTAGCCATTGTAAATATCTCCTCCCACGCTGTCACAGATTTCACGTCTCTGGGGTACACCTTTGTGAAATGTGTCCATCTCTGTCTTTCTCCACGGATGACCCATGTTCTCCACACAAGCCTCTTCCCCTCGGTGAATGACACATTTATCACACATTTATCTCGGGGTGCATTTATCACACATCAAGTTTTCAGGTGTAGGACAGTTTTCTCTGGGCTCTCGTTTCCGTCCATTGATTTCCTTCTGTATTCCGGGGCCGGGGCCACAGTTTGTGTGACTGTGGCCTTACAGATGGTCTCGAGAGCTGGCTGAGGGAAGGTCCCCTCTGCCCTCTCCTTTTTCAGAATCGACTTAGTGCTTGAGTATATGTAACCTCCCATGAATGGATTAGGGAAAAATACTGTCATGTTCCCCAAATGTTCTAGGACACTACTAAGTGTAATCGCACAAATTTGGGAAGAGTGTTATCTTTACATTGTCTGTGCCCTAACTGTACGTTTTCACATCATGACCTTTACAATTTTTCTCCAGCCCAGCCGGTGTGGCTCAGTGATTAGAGTGCCAGCCCTCAGACCGAAGAGTCCCGGCTTGATTCAGGGTCAAGGGCATGTCGTATCTGGGTTGTAGGTTCGATTCCCGGCCCCAGTCAGGGTCGTGCAAGAGGCAACCAATCGATGTGTCTCTCTCATATTGATGTTTCTCTGTCTCTCTCTCCCTGCCTCCCTTCCACTTTATCTAAAGAATCAGTTGAAAAACATTCTCAGGTGAGAATCAACAACAATTGTCTCCAGGATGGTCTCATGCATTCTTCCTTAGATTAACTGCTTGACACTTTCTAATTCTATTGTGGTTATACAAGATGTCCTACTTTCTGTGCTATTTTTAGTTTCTCTGGAAGGCAGCCTCTGAGATGACCCCAGTGACCCCCACACCCACCTCCTGGGATTTGTGCCCTTTAATAATACCCTGCCCTCGAGTCTGGGTCGGACCTACTGAGTCACTTCTAACTAACAGACGCAGTGGAAGTGAGGGATCGCATTTCCGGGATTAAGTTACAAAAGGGCTGCGGCTTCCAGATCACACATGGTCAGCTGCTCACCGCAGCCTCACGTGCTGGACAGAGAAGGAGCAAGCAGCTCTCTCTTGAGTCTATTATTAGGGCACTAACCCCATTCATGAGGGCTTCATCTTCATGACTTTGATCCTCAGTTTTCCCCCAAAGGCTCCACCTCCTAATACCATCACATTGGGACATAGGCTTTTGATCCATGAATTTGGGAGGAACACAAGCATACAGCCCATAATACCCGGTGAAGCCAAACTTGCATTTCTGACTCACAGAAATTGTAAAACACATATACTATGTTACTTTAAGCCAGTGCATTTTGGGGTCTTTTGTTAGGCAGCAACAGATAACCCATACAGCTGGCTATCACGGGTTTAGATAAACACCCCTTATTTTGTAATAAGTAATCTTGAATCTTGCAAACCTGTGGAACTGTCTTTTTACTTCAGATAGCGAGTCTGTGGATTTCTGTTGTTTTGTTTTTTTTAATATAGCTAATTTATTATCAGTGGGGGAAAATGACCATTTTAAATCTTCCCTTCCCATCCTTATACAGCTTTCTTTTTCTTTTCTTTTGCATTGTCCCAAACCTCAAAAACCGTATGAAAGAATAACTGTCATTGTGGGCGTCTGCAGTTTCTCATGATGCGTATGATGTTTTCCTTACATTTTCTGTCCTGTATATACTGCTTCTGTCACTGAGAGAGTTTCCTGTGGTACTGTCAGGGTCTGGTCAGCACACACATGGGGGAATCATATTAGGGAGAGCTCGCGGGGGCTTCCGGGGAGGAGCTGTTTGCAGACACGCAGGTAGGGGGCAGGAACCCGAAGGGGTAGTGTGGTGCCCTGGGCAGAAGGAACAGGGGTGCCATGACCAGTAGACAAGGGAAGAGATACGTTACTGGAAACTAAAAAGGAGAAAATTGTGTGGAGAAGAACCAAACGGGAACTGTGACTTCCGGCCAAGAACTGCAGAGGAGCCTGAGCCCGGAGAAGAAATGCCCTGTGTGCCCGCTGTCCTCCCCTGCCGGAGCCCCACGCTGCACAGCTTCAGCCGGAAGCCAGGGGCAGGGAGCCTGTTGACGTGGTCCGTCCAAAAACTGTCAGGAGGGAGAGCCTAGAATTTTTTTTCTTTATTGATTTGAGAGAGAGAGATAGAAACATTGATGAGAGAGAACACCGATTGGCCGCCTCCTGCATGCCCCCCACTGGGGATCGGGCCCACAACCTGGGCATGTGCCCTGACCGGGAATCGAACCCGTGACCTCTTGGTGCCTGGGTCAATGCTCAACCACTGGGCCACACCAGCCAGGCAGAGCCTAGAATTTTAATTCTGGTTTGTGATGGATTCTTCTGTTTCCTTTGTCCTCATATTCAAGTGCTGCTTTAGCGGGACCTACTTTTCCAAATCAGTTATTCTTCTTCTTTTTTTAAAATCTCCCAAATTTTGCAATGATAACTCTTTGTCTTCTCACATCCAGAGCTGTTACAGAGAAGCTGGTGGTCCATCCGACTCCTATTCCTTTTCGGGCATTCTGCTTTGTACCCCACAGGAGGGAGCAGAACCCAGACTCATTCCCGCCAGCTCTGACAGTTCCTTTGGTCGACGCCCCTCCTCCACTCCCACCTCACAAGATCTGATTGGCTGGGGAAGACCTGTAAGGGGTTGAAGGTTTTTTTTGTTTTTTTTTTTTATCTCACTGGAGTGGACAGCTACCATTTGCTTTGTGCTTCGATTTGATCCCGTGTGTCCAAGAGAAAGGTGACTTTGGTGTCCTTTTCCAGTGTGGAAGGATGAGTTGGGGATACGCTATAAAGCATCATAGCTCTGGTTTCTCCAAGTTCCGCCAGGTTGAGGGGTGACAGCAAGAGTGAGGATGATGGTGGCGATGGGTCCAAACAGCCCTTCAGCCTTGCTGCCTTGAAACAGGACCATCTTGCCCAGCCGGTGTGACTCGGTGGTTGAGCATTGACCTGTGCACCAAGAGGTCACTGGTTCTATTCCCGGACAGGGCACATGTCCAGGTTGTGGGCCCGATCCCCAGTGGGGGGCATGCAGGAGATAGCCAATTGATGTTCTTTCTCATCAATGTTTCTCTTTCTCCGTCTCCTTTCTTCTCTCTCTAAAAATCAATAAAGAAAAAAATTAAAAAAAAAAAAAATACAGGACCATCAGATCTCAGGATATCCCAGATCCTCCCCTGCCCTTCTGTGCCGCGCTGGTCAGGAAAGCAGAAGCCAACCCAACATGCAGAGTGAGGAAAGGGTTAATAACGGGACTGAAGGCTGGGCAAGCCAAGGTCAGAGAGCCCACTTCTAGGAAACTGCACAACTCATGTTGCGACCAATACTTTTAGCTGCTCAGGTGGGTGATTCTGAGGAGGACGGGGAAAGTTCTAGAACACGCCGCATGCCGTCTCCCACATGCCCCCCAGTAGCTGCTGCAAACAATGTCTTCTCCTCGTCCACCTTCCAGTCTCATGCAATTGCTGCTCCATTGGCAGAACCCAGCGGGGATCTCACTTGCAAGGGGATGCAGGCATTGTAACGGGCTCCTAGGGACCGGCATTAACACCTTACATGCGGTACACTGCGTCTGTCCTGTCCACTGAGTACAGTCTCAAGCAACACGTGTTGGCTGAATTCAGGAAGGCAGGGGGGTCCCAGGGCAGGAAGGGGGCTATGGGTGGGAAGGCAAGATTCTTCTGCGGCCTCGTCGGTGGTGGGATGTCCCCAGCTCTGGCCCTCTGCGGTTGCTGCTGGCCTGCTGCCGGCTGGAGTTCACTGTGGAAGCTGGACTTCGAGATTCAAATAGAAATCTGACCGTGTAAGTCTGCTGTGTCCTACACGGGCGAAACCTGAATGCCAGTGAGCCCTGCAGTCTCACGTTCCTCCCTCCCCGCACTGCGATCACACCCGCCTTTCAGGCCACCGAGTGTGGCGAGTGCTGGCCCACGTCAGGGCCTTTGCCTCGGACGCTGCTGCTCCGTGTCTAGCCTAGGGCCCGGTGGTAGAGACACTCACAAATCTCTGCTGATGCGGCGAACACAGGCAAGGAAACGAATGGACGCTCACAGAAGTTACGTGACAGGCCTAAGGCCACACCGCACCCGGGCATTTGAGCCAGAATTCTCACCCCGAAAAGCCCAAGAGTGATTACGAAGCAAGGATGCTCACTTGAGCAGCACCCCCAAGTGCGCAGGGCTGGTGGCCCACCTGCAGAGTGGTGAGGAAGTGGGGAGAGGTGCGAGGCGCACCCCAACACCATCTATTAAGACTGGAAATGCTTGGGTCTTGTGGGCTCTTTCATGAGCCCGTGTCGATGTTTGAAATGCTTCACTGCAAAAAACATGTGTCATGGTGGGTTTGCAGGAAAGTCAGATGCACCAAAGACAGCCTTAAATGTCAAAGTCGTTGTTTTTGTCACCCACTGCTTCCTTTGAGTGTCTAGCAGATGTTGGGGGGGCTGTGCAGCTGGATGCCTCGAGAGCTCCCATCCTCGGGCCCCCAGAAACCAGTGGGGAGCGCACAGCCTGGCGCCGCAGGAGGGGAGCAGCTTGGGCCCGCGACTGCAGAGCAGGGCCCCCACCCTGAGCCTGCTGTGCAGACAGCTGCAGCTGTCTCACCAACTCAGAACCTTGCATGGCTCCAGGATCTCAACACTGGAATAATGTGATCACCCTCTGTGTCCCTTCCTTTGCAGATGAGGACCTGAGCGCCACGCGGGACAGAGGGGGCCCCTAAGGGCACCGCTGGTGTGTGGGGGAGTCGGGGAGAAAACCACTCCCGGCTCCTCGCACTGCCACCTCCCCCCACACACCCGCAACAGCTGGACGCGCACTGACCCCTGAGCGCCTCCAGGACAATGACCAGCAGCCTCGGAGCCAGCTTCTGCTCTGCAGGGGCCTGGCCCAGGGCTCTGCAGGGCCCGCGGTGCGTCCTGCATCCATCCTCCCATGTCTCACCTCTCACCTGCGAAGATGACTGTGCTGTAAAGAAAGGGGGGGCTGCAGCCCGCGTGGCTCAGTGGGGGGCGTGCAAGAGGCAGCCAATGATGTTCTCTCATAGATGTTTCTATCTCTCTCTCCCTCTCCCTCCCTCTCTCTCTAAAATCAATAAAGAAAAAAATTATTTTAATTATAAAAGAAAGAAAGGGGGAGCTGACCCCGGGCCTGCTGGGGCTCCCATCCCCCAACGTTGCGGACTCCAGGGAGGGAGCAAGGTCCTGAGGTCTCCTTCCTCTGGCAGCGCTGAATGAACTCACCTCCGGGCTCTGCACCTTCTTTACTCCCGCATCGCAAAGATTTCTGGCACCTGCACCCTGCTGCCTGCTAACCGCCCCCCCCCCTTACTCTCCCGGGGCTCCTTAACCACATGGGGTGGAGGAAGGGTCTGGAGAGGGTCAGGCAAAGAATAAAGATGTGGATAAGCCACCGTCCCTAAAGAGTCTGGTTCATCCAAACTGCTGCTTCTGCTTCAGCCCTGTTCCTGGAGTGAAGGGGCGGGGCCGCAGGGTGGGCGGGGCACTGAGGAGCAGGGGTCAGAGGGTCAGAGGCAGCAGGAAGCACTTCCTTTCACTGAAGACCTTGGGGTTGAAGCTGAGAGTCCTGATCTCTCTGCTGGGAAATCTCTCCTCTGGCTTGAAGATGCGTTTTCTCCGGCCTCCGGCCTCTGCTGTTCCACATCTTCCTACATCTCCCTACACAAGATGCCTGTGCTGGTGGTCCTGGGAGTGAGGACGGACGCTGATCTCAGCACGTGGCCGCCTGTTCGCTTGTTCGTCCGCTGGCTCTGCACGCCCTGCGCCCGTGTCCGGCGTGGGCCCTGCCGTGGGTCTCAGCGGTGTGATCGTCCAGGGCCCTCCTGGTCCAGCTGGCAGCCCCAGAGGACGACCTTTCCCACCCACCGGCACCCTGGGGCAGTGCATCCCTCCTGTTCTATTTATTTATTATTATTATTATTTTTATCCTCACCCGAGAACACATTTGCATTTATCTTCAGATAGAGCTGGGTGGGGGGCAGACAGACAGAGAGAGAGAGAAACATCGATGTGAAAGGGACACATCAAGTGGCTGCCACCCACAGGATCCCAACCAGGGCCGGGGACAAACTGCAACCGAGGTACATGCCCTTGTGGGAACTGAACCCGGGTCTCTCTGGGCCGTGGGCCGATGCTCTAACCGCTGAGCCAAACCGGCTAGGGCTCCTTCCTTGTTTTAAATGTCAGCCTATCTGAGTGGGGTTTCTGACCCTGGAAGCCAAGGGGGACCTGAAAATCCGCTACGAGGACACTGAGCGGCAGCTGACAGAGCACGAGTTTCGGCCGAGGGTAGTGAGCAACGTTGGCACTGGCCCGAGTCCTGCCAGCCCCCGAGAAGAGGAAAGGTCAACCCCACCGAAATGGGGGTGCTGGCTCAGGTGCCAGGGTGGCAGAGCCCAGCTTGCCAGGAGAGAGGAGCTCATCCCAGCTGACATCTCACCTTCCACCCACTTAACCTTCCATGAGATTCATCATGAGCTTACGAAACTGCTTTGATAAGATTTCGCCTCCTCTGACTCCCACAATGCTTTCCAGGTCCCCAGAGTATAATTTTCAATTTAGATGCACCCAAAGCAGCCCGAATGGGGTTCATCCCCAGCCACCTTCCCTCTATTGATAACAGACACCCCGATCTCCAAGCCCTTCCTTTCACCTCAGGGACCGCTGTCCCTCCCTGCATGGACACGGGTCCTTGCACAAGGGGGCAGTGTCAGCCCTCTGTGACTTACAGCAGCTCCCAGGTTTTGAGAAGATGCTTTGCTTTCTCGTGGCCTTTCCTGGTGGACTTCCTGCGGGTCCTCAGTCCCTCCTCCCCAGAAGGAGTTGGAGGAAGGGGCACATTCCCCGCCAATGAGCCCCACAAAGCCGGGAGCTCCTCTGTCATTCAACCCCCCCGCCAGCCCCAGGAACCACGCGGAGGCTGGAACAGGGACACCCCTGCCCTCCAGGGGTTTCCACAGGAAACCGCAGTGGGACCTTGTTTGTGGCTTGCAGGTGATGCTAATGACTGTCGAAGTCACTGACAGTCAAAGACAGAACACCTTTCTGGAGCCCAGGCCTCGTGTGGCTCCAGCAACCTGGCCTCATCTATCTGAAATGTGTTCCAAAGGTCTCCCAAGTCCCTTCCCAGCTCATCCGGACAGGACTGGGCAGGGCCCAGGCGGGAGTCCGGTCCACCCTGACCCCAGGCTCCCAGGTGCTGAGCTCTGGGCTGCCCACTGCAGGGCACAGGGAGGGGCGGGCCAGTCCGGGCATAGACCGAGGGCAAGCAGAGAAGGCCCCGCGGAACAGTGACTGGGGAACAGTTGTGACCTGGCCCCAGACACCCACACGTTAGCATTGGGCTGGACAGAAGTCCTGTTCGGACTGAGGGCGGAGTTGGGAGCCCAGGAAACATTCAGGCAGGAGGTTAAATCTGAGATGGGGCTTGAAGAATGATCGCCACTCATTTATTTTAACATTACATCTTAAAAAAAAAAAAACATGAAGCAAGTGACCAGTTGAAGAGAAACTGTCAGTCTGAGAATGGGTCCCTTCAACAGAGCCTTCCCGCCAGCCGGGGTCAGCCTGTCCCCTGGGCAGCGAGACAGCTCCCGCTACAGGACTGTCCCCTGCACCGCCGGCCCCCCTCTCCCGGGGGAAGGCACACGGATGCCCCTCGGCGGGCCATCCCCCAAGCTACCCCTCCAGGGCACAAGCGCCCCAGGCAGCCGCCCGCTCGGTGCCGAGCTGCCCCCTCCTCAGGCCGGCTTAAGCCTGGTCACTTTCTTTGGGGTCGGCTCTGACACAGCTTGAAAGTCAGGGTTTCCAGAGATGAGACAGATCAGAGGCGGCTCTGCCCACAGCCCTCTGCGGTCGGCTGGCGTTCCGGAGCACAGCGGAACATGTGCGCCACCCCCGCCAGCAGTGATTCAGCCTCCCCTGTCCCACGGCTGCCCAGCGGGTCTTCCAGAGAGCCGGCAGCCTCCGGGCTCCCTCCCGGTTCTCAGGTTCTCAGCGGCACACGGAGCAGCTTCCAGCCCTGGGAGTCACCTGCAGGAGGCAGGGGGGACCACAGCCGTCCAAGGGCTGCCAGGAGGGCGAGCTGTGCGGGGGGGAGGGGCTGCGCCAGGGGAAGGGCTGTATCAGGGGAGGGGTTGTGCCGGGGGAAGGGGCTATGCCGGGGGAGGGGCCTGCCGGGGGAGGGGCCTGCTGGGGGAGGGGCTGTGCCAGGGGGAGGGGCTGTGCTGGGGGAGGGGCCTGCCGGGGGAGGGGCTGTGCCAGGGAAGGGGCTGTGCCAGGGGAGGGGCTATGCCAGGGGAGGGGCCTGCCGGGGGAGGGACTGTGCCAGGGAAGGGGCTGTGCCAGGGGAGGGGCCTGCCGGGGGAGGGGCTGTGCCAGGGAAGGGGCTGTGCCAGGGGAGGGGCCTGCCGGGGGAGGGGCTGTGCCAGGGAAGGGGCTGTGCCAGGGGAGGGGCCTGCCGGGGGAGGGGCTGTGCCAGGGAAGGGGCTGTGCCGGGGGAGGGGCTATGCCAGGGGAGGGGCCTGCCAGGGGAGGGGCTGTGCCAGGGCAGCTTCTCAGGAGGCTGTGCTCTCCCTTCACCAGGGTCTTCTCCTCCGTCCTGACTGTCCTTCCTCGTGCACCTGCCTGCTCCATCGACACGGACGAGTTTGCAGCCTCCAGCCTGGGTTCAGAATGCCTGGGTTCCAAATCCCAGCACCAGAGTGTCCGGGCGCAGGGCAGGCTGCCCCCAGGATATCCCACAGTGGCAGGTGGATTATTTCAAACCCGATCACCCGAAAAGCAGCAGAAGCGGGAAGAGCTCGGACTGCTCTGTCCCCCGAACGTGGGAAGTACATCTCCTGTGCAGAGGCCTCCCTCCCCAAGGACTGACAGACAGCCTCTCACAAGTTACAAAATCCGGGTCGGAAAAGCCCGTAGCTGGTTTACTAGCCAAACCCAAGCGCCGCTTAGATTCCTTTCCAACGAGCACTTTCTCTGCGGTTTGTATCTTTGTCTAAAAAGCAGGAGAAGGTGCCTCGTGCCATCCCTTCTCTGAGCCTCGGTTTGTGATCTGAGCAGCACATTGTGATTCTCCCAGGTGCACGTATTAAATTAGCTTTTTTTCCTCTCCTTTAATCAGGTCTAGTGTCAGTTTTACTCTTTTATAACTAGTCCGGCCAGAAAGATGGAAGAAGGGTCGAAGGGGAAAATTCTCCTGCTCCCCAACAATAGCAAGGGTCCAGAATCCTCTCCCAGGGACTGAGCTCCCAGTAGGGCACCGCCCCCGCCCGACCCCAGTGCATCTGAGCTGGTCCTGTGCAATGAATACAACGTCATGGAAATGACACTGTGCAACTTCTACAGCCGGTGGCTAAGAAGCTAGTCATCCCATTAGAAGTCTGACTACCTGGAGGCCTCCATGATGTGAGGAAGCCCAAGCTAACCATGGGGACATGCCATACAGATGGAGAGACAGAGACGCCTGGGCTGCCCCCCAGTGTTCCAGCCGTCCCATCTGAGATGCCAGACATCTAAAAGCTGTCTCAGACACCCAGGCCAGCCGCCATCTAACTACAGCCACATACAATCACCTAAGAGACTCCAACGGAGACTCATCCAGCTGAACCCACTCAACCCCCAGAACCACGATAAATAATAATACACTGTTCTAATCCGCTGTGATTCCTTGGCTTGCTGTAGAGCAAGGGATCATTAAAACACTCCCGTTCCCACTTATTAAGAATGTGCCCCTTGGCACTTTATTTAGCATCTTTAAGCCTGAATTTCTACAGCTTTAAAATAATGATAATAATAGTACTGACTGCAGAATTTTTGGAAATTCAAATTAGATCCTGAACAGGATGTACTTAGCCTCGAAGCTAGCACACCCGAAGTGTTCGATAACTGTTAATCATGACTTTTTTTTGTTCTCATGACTGCTGTTCAAGTCTGTCCGGCGGGTCGCACCTCTCAAAACCAGCATGCCCGAAAGGGAGCAGAGGCAGGGCAGGAACAGATGACAGACCGGGGTCCAGGAGGGAGGGCGTGGAGAAGACAGTTCTCAGTGTGGTGGTGGGTGCCTCGTTCTCCCAACTCTGCAGTCCTGGGCAATTGTCTGTTTGCCCCATTTTGGCATCTGTACTAAAGATTCCGAAAGCTCTTAGCAAGGCACAATTCATTAATTCATAACTTGTTCAGAAACACTGACTGAGTGCTCACTCTGTGTGCCAGGCATGTTCTAGGTCTGGGGACACGGCAGGGAGCCTGTGGGCCCTCCCGGGGCTTCCATTCCAGTGCTGGAGAAGATATAAACAAACAAGTGAGCCGGTGATATGTACAGTGAAAGACCAGCACAAGTTAGGGTGATAATGAGCGCGGGGTGGAGAAAACCAGTTGTAATTTTAAGTAACTAGGTGGAGGAGGCCCGCCTGTGCAAAGTGAAAGAGGTGTCTGGCTGGGGAGGGACCATCATACAGAAGGCCCCCAACATAAAAATGAGCGGGAGCCACATATTGTCACATCTACCGACTATTAATCGAACTGCTGGGTATATATGTTATCCCCCAATGACATGAGGAGGCGAATTATGATGTGTCACCTTTCATTTAATCGATCACTTTTTTATCCTATTGTGCTATAGTTCTCTTGAGGCTCCTTTAACTTCTTTTTGGAACAAGGCAAGGTGATACATCCGGTGAAGTTAAACAAACAATGCCAACATTTCCTTAGCCTAACACAGCAATAGTGAATTTCTTGTTCACACAAAGCCCACAGTGGCTGGACTGTGTGTGTCTTCGTTCAGGGACCCTGGCCAGCTGAGGTCCCAACTGCCACTCTGCCAACCACCCCAGCGAGGAGGAAAGATGGGGAACTGGCACCAGCCCTTCAGTGCTTCTTCTGGGAGGCACACAGGTGCATCACCTCTCCTCGTATTTCATTGGCCAGAGCAGGTCATGTGTAGGGGTGTGTGTGTGTGTGTGTGTGTGTGCCCGAGCATGTGATCATTCTAATGCCTAGCGGGAAAAGGAAATAGATATTGATGAATAGTTTAACCTGTTAACCGGGGAATAACTGGGGAATTCCCTTTTTACTATATGCAACGTTTGACGTATTTATATGCCCAGCTCGGTTAACAGGTTAATGTCTACCATAGATGGAGAGATGGAAATAATGATAGTAAATGATGAATGATTGATAGATAAATAGATAGAAGATAGATAGATAGATAGATAGATAGATAGATAGATAGATAGATGATAGATAGAGTAGATAAAAGAAAGGGTATATAATTTGATCTTAGAAATGGTAAACAGTTTGCCCAAGGTGAGAGTTTTAAGTACCCAAGTCGAGATCAAAACTGGTATCCAGGTGGGTTTCTCTGGTCTTGGCGACCGCGTACAGGGACTCTACGGAGCTGAACAGAGTTCTCCGAAACCAGCTCAGGTGTCCGCATCTGAAGGTGCCTCTCTGAGTGGGTGTTGAGTTTATCTCTGAAGTTTTTTTCATGAAGCACAGTCTGAGAACCTCAGATTTTCCCAGCAAATCTGAAAAACCACCATTGCTCAACGACCACGACAGAGGACTGCACGGCTCAACCCTTTGCTGGTCCGAGGGAATAGCTGAGGGTCACTGGGGAGGAAGCCTCACTGTGCGGTGTCTCTCAAAAACCAGTTCTCGTTCTCCAGACAACTCCACTCGGTTCTGACACTCACTTCTGGGCGTTTCTCTCGGCTCCAGGGCCCAGACCCAGGACTGCTCGGACTGCGGAAGCCAAGTCGAAGTGGGGCCGCGCCTACCGCCGCCTGGCCGGGTATAAATCAGGGTTCAGGCCTCCAGGCCTTGCCCCTCACATCACCCTCCGAGCACCTTGACATGTTTACCACCCTGTAAGCTCCCAAGCTCCATTGTTTAGGGGCTTTTATGTAGACGTAAGTAAGCAAATCCTCAGCCATTTGGTGACTAACTCAATCCCCAGGGCTGAAAGTTCCAACCCTCTACTCATGCCTTGGTCTTTCCAGTGACCAGCTCCCAGCCTGAACTGTCTAGGGGCCCCCAGCCATCTGTCACCTCATTAGCATAAAAAATACTCATCTCTCTGGAGACCTCTTCCCTGCCTCCCAGGTGTGGGAGCTGTGTCCCAGGACCCCAGGACCCCAGGACCAGACATTTATTTATTTTTTATTATTATTATTTTTTTATCCTCACCCGAGGACATTTTTCCATTTTTTGTTCAGATGGAGCGGGAGGGAGAGAGAGGGAGAGAGAGAGAGAGAGAAACATCGATGTGAAGGGACACATCGAGTGGCTGGCACCCGCACGACCAACCAGGGCCGGGGACAAATCGCAACCGAGGTACATGCCCTTAGCGGGAACCGAACCCGGGTCTCTCTGTACCGCAGGTCGACGCTCCAACCGCTGAGCCAAACCGGCCAGGGCCAGACATTTATTTTTATCACACCACACTCACCATGCTCAGCTCATTCCAGAATACCCCAAACGCACAGCTTTGACTGTGGACACAATTTGTAGCTTCCAAGAAATGAAAACAAGGAGTGGGAGACACCTGAGCAAAACAAGCGTCCTCAATTTTTTACAAGTTGTTCCCCTGGATGGACTCCGGCTGTTACTGAGACGGAGTATCAATACCCGAACAACTCCTACGACGACTTTTCACGGGGGGTGCGCGTCCTTTCTACGAAGTATCTTACACGCCGAGTTCTGAACGTGTATCGGGGACACAGAGCTGCAACCCTCTCCCGTGAGGATCTGAAAACTGGGAATTTCCCATCATGCACGTGGCGGCGAGCCCTACGTTGAATTCATTTGGGGGTGACTTGGGACCTGGACTGCCAGGAGACTCTTTAGAGTCTTTAGAGTGCGTCTCTTTCCCACAACGGTGACGGTTGCTGCAACCAACCCCCAAAATGGGACCCTTGATCAGATATTAGCTGGACCGTGGGAAACTGGTCCGGATCGGGGTGTTACGTCATTGCAAGGCCGGGAGCATGTTTCCCTTCTAAAGTGAAAACGTTTTTAAATTTTGAAACACACTTGCCCCCTCCCCCCGCCCCCACGTGCATCAGAAATGATAACCTAGATCAGCGATTTCCAACTGGGGTGCCAGAAGAATTTTAAAGCATGCCGTACCTGACCAGTTAAGGCAGGGGCACGGACCTCTGGTCCCTCGGATTGTCAAATAAAGAAATGACAACAGCTAACTCAACAGTAGCTGTCCGGTGTGAATGCATCAAAATTATACATATTTTTTTGTGGTTGTTAGATCGGCAAATATATTTTGGGAGGTGCCGCAGAATTTTAGCAATTCGTTCATGTGGGCCAAAAGATGAGAGAGGTTGAAAATCATTGACCACATCGTCATCTTTCCTGCCGATAAAACCATCCAGGCATCTTGCCCGTGGAACCAGCCTGAGAGACGGGGCTCTCCCTGGAGGGGATGATTTTTCTTACCTCCCCGGGCGGAGACAAGACGTGGTTATTCTGCTGCTCTGTCATCAGTGAGCGGCCACTTGTCACTGGGTAACGTCCTCTGGGGAAAAAAGAGGTCCTCGTAGTCGGGTGTTGCCTTTTTGCGAGCTTGGCCTCATGCAAAGCTTTGCTCTTTCCTTTGGCCTTTCTGTTAACGGTCCCACTCGGTGCCAGGCGCCTGTGGTGATGGGGGAACCCTGCCTGGGTAGAGGTTCTGTCGTGCCCGAGCAGGAGCCTCTGTCCGTGGTGTCTTCCCACGCCGTCCTCATTAGCGTAACTTGGGACTATGGCCAGAACTCTGCAAACAGCCCGATGGCTTTCCGTGCCCCCCGGGTCCCGCTTCAGGGCAGCCGTGACGAGCATTGAAGGGAAGATTCACTAGGGTTTTCCTCTCACCACTGACACCCCCCACCAAAAATAAATAAATAAAGTCAGAATTGAAAACACAATGTATCAAATTCAGGGTTTTAAACTTGTCTGGGAGGGACAGAGCCCTTTGCAAACTTGGTGAAAGTCAGAGACCCCCTGACAAATGAGAATAGACTCAGACTGTGGCGTGAAATTCAGGGTTCTCGGACACCCTCCGCCAAGCCCGGATCAGGACGACCTCAGACCAGTGACTCTCCAAGGGGAGGGGTCCTGGCAGGTCCATGGGTCCTCGGGCAGAGAGGTTCCCATTCAAACCTCCACCCACACTCCCTCCCACTCGGAGACCACACCTGGAACCATCCGAGAAGCCTCTAGAATAAAGAGAAATCCACATGTCCTCAGGCTCCCTGGTCACTTGGAGCTTTGGTGTCTTCCATGCCCATCACTATACAAAACCTGAGTGTTTCTCTCCCTGTCCTTTGGAACTCTTGCTCCCTGTCCTCTGCAGAAAGATGATGAAGATGATGAGGGAGCGAGGCACTGTCCCCTCCGACAGCGATTAAAATTCCTGTGGTGCTCAGAGATTCAGAAACAGAAGTTAGTTCAGTTGATTCGCCCAGAATAGAACCCAGAGGACCCACAATGACAGCCAACGACTACTTTTCGACCCCACTAGCCACCATCAAACACAAGCCATGGCCACAACCAGCTCAGCAGCTAGAGGCCCCACACTTACTCTGTCTGCAGGAGCACACGGTGCTCAGGAATGGCACCTTCTGACGACGAGACTGAGTCCAAGATGACCTTTACCCTGGGAAAGAAATTGAACTCCACAGGGTCAAGGACCAGCTGTGGCTATGATACTCATCGCATTTCAACCTTCTGGGCTTTGTAGGGTTCTTTGTGGATGACATGCCCTCCTGATGCCCACGCTGACCCCACTCCTTCCCCAACCACGCCCATCACCTCTGCTCCCATTGCCTGGAAAACTACTCGTTCTCCAAGACAGCTCGAAATCTGCCCCGAGCAGGCAGAACGACCCTTGCTGGTTCCTAGGGCGCGTCATGGGACCTCACAGCCTAGGAAGGAGGGACGGAGGCAGACATTAGCCCATGGCTGTCATTATAACCTCAGGACTAAATGTGAGAAGACAGGTGTGTATGGAGGGATGTTGGACTTTTTTTCTACCTGAGTATTTAGACAGTCTTTGTCTGAAAGTCAGGGGATTTTTTTTCTTGGGAGGTACACATACATGCACAAGCCGTGTGATCTCATCTTCTCTGGCCACACCAAGAGAGGGACACAGCCCCCAGCACCGGCCAGGCCTGCGGGCCTCCCTCGCCCCCCTGAAGGATGCTTTATGTTAGGGGAACGTACTACTGGACTACAAAGACCTGGCTGTGCTACCCAGGAAACATTTTGAAATGGGTTAGACAATAAAGATCTTCTGTGAGGCCCCATTGGAACTCAGGGAAATAAATCAGTTGCTAACATTAAAGTTACCAGTGGACGCTTGTGCATCTGTAATTCTTCTCACAGGAGGGACGGGATCTATCAGCGATGGACACTCCTCGGTGGCGTCCTGAGGACAAGGAATCATCTCCTTGGCCCAGGCCGGGCGGCTCAGTGGGTTAGAGTGTCCTCCCAATAGGCCAAGGTTGCGGGTTCGACCCCCAGTCAAGGCACACACAGGAAGCCCCCAAGAATGTATGAATAAGTGAACAAATAGATGTTTCTCTCCCCACCCCTCTGTCAAAGCAATTGAAAAAAGAAACCATTTCCTCCGATTTCACGTACAGATCATCCTTTAGTGACGTGACTCCTCTCTCAGAAGTAGAATGGACAAGCAAACACACAGCCACAGTTCAAAGATGGATTGGCTGGCATTCGTCATGAATAGCAGTGTGAGTCGTTCGGAGAGTCACCGTAGGACCGACTGAAGGCGATGTGGCCAGAGCCGGGCTGGGACTCACGCCTGGAAACCTACACGGAGACTCCCTGATCTTTACAGCCTGACGGCCAGCAGGGATGGCTCCAAACTGGTCTCTGCTACGGCAGTGGCTGGAACTATACTAGGCAAGAAGGCCAGAGCCCAGGGCGGCAACGTGGCTTGCGGTAGCTGGTTCAGGCATTTCTGAGGGACTTATTAGCTCAGTTGCTCTGGGATATAGCTCAGTGGACCAGGGTTGGAGTTCAAGTGTGGCTCTTACATGATGTGTGCTGAGTGCTCTGGGGCTGTGGGGGAGATCAGTCTTGGGGGGAAGGAGAGCCACAGTTTCCGTTCTTTGCTGTGCTGGTTATTTTTAAGCAAAACCTCTTTGATCTGAGGTTCATTAGCATCTTCTGCTCCCTCAAATCAATCTTCTTTTTCATGTGGGGATTTTGAGTCATTTTTGTACTTCCTCTTTCAAAGTTCCATAAACTCCGATAAATAATAATTCTGATTGCTGCTCTTGGGGAGACTTTCGCTGCCCCCGACCTGAACGCTGTTCACGGCTCTTCATCCTGGCCGGGCTCTGGGAGCTGCCCGGTGGACTTCCTGACCCCCAAGTGGAGGGGCTGCGGTGGTCCTCTAGGCAAGAGTGTTCACCAAACAGTCACTGCCTCACTGAACAGCACACTCTTCGGAAAGGACTCGTATACGTGTATCTGATAGCTACATGCTGCACGTGATCTTTGTGTATCCACTGGACAAGCAGCTGGGTGTGACGCGGGTGGACCCCAAGCTGATGATGTCTTTCCGGGACACAGCCTCGCGGTCACAGCAGGGAGGAGGGGAGACGAGCAAGCTCCCCTAGACGTGCACAGCGGACTCAGGCCATGCGACCCACTGGTTCAGGGTACCAGCTAAATTAGGCAACGAGACAAGGAAAGGTACTATTCAGAGGAAAACATTGGGTATAAGATTGTTGGGGAAATAATTCAAGCCAAAGAGTTAAGCCAAACTATAGCCTTAAAGAGAGGACTGGGCCCTGGCCAGGCGGCTCAGTTGGTTGGAGCGTCTCGGCAGGGCACACACCTAGACTGCAGGTTCGATCCCTGGTGGGCTCACATCAATGTTCTTTTCTCTCCTTCTTCCTTCCTCTCTCTCTAATATCAATAGAAGCATGCTCTCTGGTGATAAAAAGAGGGTTGGTTCAGCACATTAACAGACAAAAAGTAGGCCCCAAAGCAACATAAACACCCAAACGGTTAAAAGTGCCGACTCTGGATGGATCTTCTCTCTCCCGAGAAGGAGTTCAGAGGAACATTTACTCTGCAGAGGAAGGGAAAGAAAAGCGTCGTAAAGATGCAGACAAATCTGCCTTGGAAAATTCTGATTGCAAGTCTTCAGGAAAGTGTGCAGTTGGTCTTCCCATCTGTTCAGAAGTCACGTCTTCCGGTTGGAAGGCTTTCAAAGACTCTTGGGCAGAAAGTGACATGTTCACACTCCCTCCTTCTCCTGTACACGTGGCAGAACCTGACTTCCTACTTCCCAGCTTCCCTTGCCGCTAGGTTGGGATAGTCACTAACCTCACGTTGGAATGTGTGTCAACAGTGTGTCACTGGGAGGTCGCCGAGAACATGTGTGCCTTCCCTGTGCTCTCTCGTCCCCTTTTGCAGCAACCGTTGAGTCTGTGCTCTGGATGTCATTGTCTTAAGATGAAGAAGAGCCACCCAACCAGCACTGGACTTGCCACAGATTTCACTGTGTTGACCCACGGAGATGAAAGAGTTGATTTGTTACTGAAACATGGCCCAATCTAAGCTGACCAATACAGAACAAAAACAAGACACAAAAACCCACAATAGATGTCAAAAGCAGGTTGATTAGGTAATCAGTATGATAGACGATCTATCAGTACAACAATCGGTTACATAAGACAGAGGATAAAACAACTGTGAACTGGATAGAGGTTCAAAAGCATTTGATAAAAATCCAAATACTATTCCAAACGGGAAAATTTAGTCATTAAGATCAAATACCTTAAACTAAAAGCCATTTCTCTTACGAATGAGCCATGGGAGCTGTCTTAGCTGCATAGTCACAAACGAGAAAGGGGCACCTGCCAGCACCTCCACTCATACTGCTAAAGCCTGGGCAAGTGGAAGAGAAGCAAAGGGAACTAAAGGTGTAAATATGGAGAGAAGGAGGCATCCTCATGGGCAGATTATTTGCCTGGAAAAACTAAGAGACTCAACCGAGAAAAACTGAGTAAAATTTTGAAAGAGGAATACAACAAGAATTTTATAAGACAGGCCATTACAAAAAATAGATTTCATAAGACCTCTGTTTTTAATTCATATTTTCGAAAACTCGATAGAAAAGTAGGGAGGGAAAATCCCATTCATAACATCAACAAAAATCTGAGTGGGAGACTTAAACACAAATTACAGGACTTTTAGGAGAATTACAGAGCTTCAACAACAACTTGAGTAAGTGGAGACATCCTATATTTCTGGATAGGAAAATCCAACATTCCTCTACCAATTAGTTCATGTATCTAATAAATTACGAACAAATGTTCGTAAAATCAACATTCCTCTACTAATTAGTTCATGTATCTAATAAATTACGAACAAACGTTCTAAAGAAGTTTGAGGAATCTGACACATTCTGAAAATCTTCATTTAGGTATAGAAGACTGCTAACATTTGAAAAGACATCGCGAGGTAATAAAGCAGTAGGCATTGGCTTTGCAAACACCTCCCACTTAGTTGGCTGACTTCGTGTTTCTTTGGTGGTTTATTTTGCTGTGCAGAAACTGTTAGTTTGATGGAGTCTCATTCATTTATTTTTGCTTTTTCTCCCCTTGCCTTTGGGTTCACAATAACCAAGGTTCATAAGTTTAGTACCTATGTGTTCTATTTATTTTATAGTTTCAGGTGTTATATTTAAGTCTTTAATCCATTTTTTGAAGTATGTTTTTACTGATTTTTTTTTTGGAGAGGAAGGGAGATAGAGAAACACGGATGTGAGATAGAAACATCGATTGGCTGCCTCCTGCACAACCCCTTCTGGGGATTGAGCCTGAAACCTGGGCATGTGCCCTGACGGGGATCGGATCTCTTGGTGCACAGGGCTATGCTTAATCCCTTCACCTTTTTCACCCAGTCCCCAGCCCCTCCTGACAGCTGTCCGTCTGTTCTCTGTATCTACACATCTGTTTCTGTTCTCACTGTTCATTCTCTCTTGCCAGAGTTCTGTGCAGGGGAGCAGAGCAGCAGGCAGCAGCCGGAGGACGCGGGCCGAGATCTAACCAGGAGGAAGCAACAGCACATCAGTACGCTGATAAGACCGATCCACTTGAAGGAGGAAAATGCGAGGTCGCAGGAAAGGACAGGAAGCCGTGTTCTCAGAAAGGTAAAGCGGGGCCTGAACCCAGCTCACCAGGAGAGCATGGGTTCCGAGGAGCAGGAGGAGAGCAGGTCACATGGTCGGGCTGGGAGTGGAGGCCTGTGCGCGTCTGTCTCCCCAGGGAGACGAGGCCACCAGCTGGGGCAGTTCAGAATGGACAGATGGCCCAGGGACACGCACGACGGCGGCCAGCAGCACGAGGCCCGCAGCACGAGGGGAGCAGTCCTGGAGCTTCTCCCTGGCCTGCTGCTGTTTGCGGGTGCAGGGGCGCAGTGGGCTGGCTTCACCAGCGTTGTATGTTGCCCGGCAAGTACATCAAGGCAAGGGAGGGAGAGGAACCGGAAGGTGGCACAAAGGAGCCATTTGAAGGCTGGACTATGGACTCCAAGCTGGGTGTGGCTATAGTACAGGGGTCACATAGGTGAATGTCCTGACACTTAGAAAACAAGCTCAGGTATTCAGAGGTCAAAGGTCATGATGGCCCAACTAACTTCCAGATGGTTCACCCCCAAAAAGGTGCGTGGTATAGATACACATGCAAACTTACATACACACACACAACCAAAGTGTTAACTGTCGAACGTGGTTGGAGATGCATGGGTGTTCAACTTTCCACGCCTCTGAAGCTCTTCAGTTTCAGAAGTGGGGGAAAGCATGAAGCTTTTAAATAACTTTATGAAATGGAGAGTTGAAAAGGCAGTTGTTTTAAATTGTTAAATAGATGTGTTCCACTGGGTTCATAGATGTAAGTTTACATGTATTTCATCGTCATGCCTACAAGTTTACATGTTCAAACTGGGGACACAGTAACACTGGAAAGTGAATAAAGAGCAAACCAAGCACAACAGCTGGAGACAGAGCTAAGACATGGCTGGTGGGGCAGGGGACCCTTGGTGGGGGAGGGGTGGGGGTGGTAGAGAGTAGAGAACAAAGTCCTCAAATGACATGTGTAACTTTTTAAAGAATCCAATGGAAAGAACTGCTTCACTTTGTATCTTTGCTCCTACTGACCCCTCGTTTCTTATTTCCTACTGTTTTAACGGTTCACTCGACATTGGCAGAAATGAACCGAGGTGGACCATCGGGCAGCCATGCGGGGTGGGCAGCAGCAGGCTGGCAGCTGTTCGTAGGGAAACTGATACAATAATAAAGGAATAAGTGCTTCGTGTGCTCACAGTTGTGACCCTGCTTTGCCTGCCTGTACATAGGTACACAGCTTTGCTTCTTACCGGGCACACATCTGTTAATGAGAACGTCCACTCGTCTCCTTTGTAGGTATAATCTCAAAGAGGAGAAATAAAACCCAAATTGTAAAATGCTCTGCTCTAATTAGATGTGGAAATTAAACGAGCAGTCTTAACGACGGCTCCTCATCAGAGAAAAGCGCACCGCATATTCTATCTACGAACAAAAATGCAATGCGCCCCTGGTGTTCGACAGGACGGAACGTCCGCGCGACAGGTCAGTCAGCTTGCGACTGGCTGAAAGGTGACCGGCTGCGAATGGCATGCGGGATGGGATGCTGCTGAACTCGGTTTCTGAAGTGGAAAGAACTTAAATCTGTGTTCGGAGGAACACATCTGTATGTTCTCCTTGAAAGAACAGAGGAGGCGACGGTTAATAAAGACAAGTGTTCAGATTTATTGGAAATTCACAGTTTCTAACGGCGCTCCAGCTCCGTGCAACGGGGCGCCCGCTCCGCACCTCGCCGGCGCTGGCGGGCCTGGCTCCGCTCGCTCTGCTGGCTGTGCAATCGGACCTCCTCCTCCGAATGGCTAATTGTACAGACTGGAAGAATGTCAATCACCCAAAACACACTGGTACTCTAAAGCAGCAACTTAAACAAAAAAGGCTTTAAATACGTCACATTACAAACAATACCCCCAGAAAGGTATGAGACAAGTTTAAACACAGTTACTACTAAAAGTGCTCAATAAGTTATAACTTAAGTCTGACAACACAAAATGGTCAACTCGCTCCCTTTCAAAAAGAAACTTTCCACTTTCACTCATTACTACAAACACACACAAATACAGTCGCTGCCAAATAAGGACATAGAGGACAGGTGAGGACAGACACGCACAGCACACGCGCTCCTCTGCACATCTGTAGCCGACACAGGCCAACACCAGGGACGAGGAAGCCCTGCACCCGGCCAGTTGAGCGGGTTCGGAGACTCACTGCCAGGCCACACGTCCACGGGCAGTGACTGCGTCCCGAGGGACCTGGACTCACTGGAGAAAGCTTCACATTTTCTATTTGTAGCAAGTGGAAGTCTGCAGGGTTGGTGCTTACTGTGAATGTTTAAACGGTAATGTAGCTACTGAAAACCTTTACAAGTAGTTACACGTGTTTAAAAGGTGAACGTATAAAAGATTTGCAAATACCAATCATTTGTAAGAAAAGATCTTGCAGCTTTGTTTCCCTCGTTGAATCAATAACTACAGAAAACTAGTGTGAATAAGTTAAATGAAAGGACAGTATCACCGTTCACCTAGACACGGACCTGGAAACTCCCGAGAGCTCATTTCCGGTGAGTCTGCCAAGCAGCGTCTACTTGGCGAGTCTGCAGGCCCTTCACACTGACCAACCCACTCACTGAGCCCAGGAGCAGATCACCTTAAAGCCTTGTAGTGTTTGCAGCTTCAAAAGACTAACGAAGTTACTAAAGAAATCAAATGACAGGAAAAGTCCCCTCCTCTTCCAGTGGCATTATAAATAGACAAAAGGCACGTAAATATGGAAGGTGCAAGAAACAGGAACAAAGCTACGGGAAGAGGTTCAGGCGTCCATTCCTACCCCACCCAAGGAACTAGGCCTCCACACTACCAGGATTAACCTGTGGAAACACCTTTAGAAAACGTCCACCACGTCCTTACAGGAAGGAATCAGCCTTGCAGAACTGCAGCTCATTGACCAAGACTGACGGACACAATCCCACTTACCTTTAAAAAGGCAGAAACCATAAATTCTGAATACTTTTCCCATTAATATTTCTCCCTCCCCCAAACCCTTCAAATACCACAAACTGTTCTTCAAAGAACAACAGAAAGTCTCCAGTATGAAAGTTCGATTATTCTAGATGTGGCCCGAGACTGCCGTCACCCCAAATGTCCCCACGGCGAGCTCCTTGTTGCCTTTGATGATGTCATGCAGGCTCGGCAAGGACCCTGACTTAGTCTGTATCAGCGTCTTTATCAGCTTTCCTTGGTCTTGGACTTTGGAGCGCCTTCGTTTCAAAGCCCTCTTCTCAGTTTTTGTCTTTTGGGACTGTCCACTGCACAGAGTCGTGCAAGCTGAAATGCCACAGAAATAAGACTCTTCAGACTGTGAGGAAGTTTCTGAGCTCCCCTCCGAGGGCGGGCCCTTGTGCGAGGAGTGATACACTTCTCCCACGTGAGCAAAGTCCCTCTGGTTCGTGAAGGGCTTCCTTCCTTTTATGTCTCCATTGGCTACAGGGTGCAGCGGGTCTGCCGGCTTTAGGGTCTCAATTTTTTCTGTTTTGTACTTGCAGCGTTTCTTCTACAACAGGAGTGAAAGAAGAGCAGGCATTAGACCTCCAGCAGTGAGGCCTCAGCAAACACCTGGAGAGCTGAGCGCGTGGAGGAGCCGCGCCACCTCCTGGTGGGAGCGAGACAGCGCTCTGCTCTGGAAGACATCTGCACTGCCTTCCTGTTTAGCCAACACCACTCAGTCAAAGCTCTCCCCACCACCTCTGAAGACAGATTTGGGGGTGCTAACTGAATACCTAGGATGCACCAGATATACTACTTGTTTTCATGTGTATCATACCAACCCTGAAAGGTGAGGATTTTATCCCTGGTTTTGGGTCTCTGCCCAACGTACAACATCCTGAGTGGCCAAGTCGCAAATGAATCCGTCTGTTCGACTCTAGAGCCCAGGTTCTTCACCTACAAACCCTCTAATCAACATGAGCACAACTGACTTTGAGAAGCAAATGGGAAAAGCACAGGCTTTGGGACCAGAACTGCCTGCTTTCCCTCAGAGTCCGCCACCCACTGGATGGGTCACATAGAGACAAACTCTGAGTTTCAGTTCTCTCACTTAAAACACGAGGCTGCGCCCTCGTCAGGTGGTTCAGTTGGCTGGAGCACCATCCCGTACACCAAAAAGTTTCAGGTCCTATTTCTGCTTATGGTTTGTTTGGTCCCCAGTTGGGGCAGGTATGGGGGGCAATTGATCAATGTTTCTCTTTCACATCGATGCTTCTCTCTCTCTCCCTTCCCCTCTCTCTAAAATCAATAAAAAGCATAGCTGAGAGAGGACTCAAAAGACATGATGAGATGAAGCACAGCAGGAGGCTGCTGGGGGCGCTGCACCTGCACCGGTCAGGGACCACACTGCC
Organism: Molossus molossus; assembly: GCF_014108415.1. NCBI lineage: Eukaryota > Metazoa > Chordata > Mammalia > Chiroptera > Molossidae > Molossus > Molossus molossus. The sequence goes on from NW_023425356.1 coordinate 49,429,670, forward strand.
CAGGGGCACTGCACCTGCACCGGTCAGGGACCACACTGCCCGGGGGCACTGCACCTGCACCGGTCAGGGACCACACTGCCCGGGGGCGCTACACCTGCACCGGTCAGGGACCACACTGCCCGGGGGCGCTACACCTGCACCGGTCAGGGACCACACTGCCCGGGGGCGCTACACCTGCACCGGTCAGGGACCACACTGCCCGGGGGCGCTGCACCTGCACCGGTCAGGGACCACACTGCCCGGGGGCGCTGCACCTGCACCGGTCAGGGACACACTGCCCGGGGGCGCTGCACCTGCACCGGTCAGGGACCACACTGCCCGGGGGCGCTGCACCTGCACCGGTCAGGGACCACACTGCCCGGGGGCGCTGCACCTGCACCGGTCAGGGACCACACTGCCCGGGGGCGCTGCACCTGCACCGGTCAGGGACCACACTGCCCGGGGGCGCTGCACCTGCACCGGTCAGGGACCACACTGCCCGGGGGCGCTGCACCTGCACCGGTCAGGGGACCACACTGCCCGGGGGCGCTACACCTGCACCGGCAGGGACCACACTGCCCGGGGGGCGCTGCACCTGCAACCGGTCAGGGACCACACTGCCCGGGGGCGCTGCACCTGCACCGGTCAGGACCACACTGCCCGGGGGCGCTACACCTGCACCGGTCAGGGACCACACTGCCCGGGGGCGCTACACCTGCACCGGTCAGGGACCACACTGCCCGGGGGCGCTGCACCTGCACCGGTCAGGGACCACACTGCCCGGGGGCGCTGCACCTGCACCGGTCAGGGACCACACTGCCCGGGGGCGCTGCACCTGCACCGGTCAGGGACCACACTGCCCGGGGGCGCTGCACCTGCACCGGTCAGGGACCACAGCAGGCACCGCAGGCTCTCACAGCAGTGACAAAGCTGTGCGGGTCGGCTGTGTCCCCGCAGATTCCTTTCCATTTTAGTCCTTTACAAACGGCTCTGGGTTCGCACGAAACCTGCCACAGGCCAGATATGGCTTGCGGATCAGTCTGCTGACCTCTGCAAACACGGACTTTTATCATTACCATGACTGAAAAGAAACAGCAAGTTCAAGGACCATTTACTTAAAGGTTGTATTAAACCTTTCACCCTATTTCTCCCTCTACTACCATATAACCCACCAATACATGTAAAAAGAAACAAAGTATTACCTTTTTTTCTGGCGAGAACTTGAGAGGCTCTACAATGTACAAAGCATTTGGGTCTACTGTGAGTAAGAAAAACAAAAAGCAGATGTAAAGTACATTAGGCTATGATTAAACAAACAATGATAGTATCCCTTAGGGATTTTTCCTAACAGAAGCAACACATTTATATTTACACCAGGTTAACCATTCCTTAAGCACTTTAAGTTAGTAAGCCAAGAATAACAAGCTGGGAGCGAGGGGGGAGATGGCTCCATTCTTATTTCGGGCTTGGTCACCTTCAAACACCTTCCATCGTCTTCAACTACCAGCTGGCTGCCGGTCAACGCAGCCAGGACCCTTCTCAGGGCTCACTCCTACCCTCTTATCTGATGAGAAATAGTATCTCCAGTGTGCTAATACCAAACCTACAGGTCAGGTCATCAGAGTATTTTCTGAAAGACTACACTCAACACTGTGCACAGATGTGGGTCAACACTGTGCAACAAGAGCTGTGACCACGTATGAAAGTCAGAGGCACACAGACACAAAACCAGATCTAAGGCTTTTCCCCCTTATTGTTTGTTACTCTGTTTTACTATAATAAAAACTATGAGCCCTGGCTGGTTTGGCTCAGAGGTTAGAGTGTCAGCCCTGCGGACCAGAGAGTTCCGGTTCGGTTCCCGCTAAGGGCACGTACCTCGGTTGCAGTTTGTCCCCGGCCCCATGGGGTTGTGTGGGTGGCAGCCAGTTGATGTGTCTCTCTCACATCGATGTATCTCTCTCTCTTCCTCCCTCTCTCCTTCCCGCTCTGTCTGAAGATAAATGCAAAAGTGTCCTCAGGTGAGGATTAAAAAAATAAAACAAACAAACAAAAAAACACTGTGAACTCTGAAGCCTAAAAATAGCTTGAACATACAATATAAAATGACCAAACAATGATGCAGGAACACTTCTGGCATGGTGAGTAAACCAGAAACATTAGATTTAGGTTTCTAAAACTTCATTACTTTAAAGCACATTCAAGACAGCCCTATGCCACCCACACAGACGTGACCAACGTGCGAACACAACACTTGGGTTCCACGGAACAACTGAGAGTCCGTGATCTGTGGTATGACAGAGGCAGAAGTGTGTAAACGGAAAATTCACTATAAAACTTCAGATACCAGAAATGTATTAATAACATGATTCAACCAATTGCATTTGACATTATGCCAAAAAAATTTGTTGAGAAATATATAAAAATACCCAACCATTTCTCCAAATAGTAATTTCTATCAGATTACTAACCTCACTCAAAAAATATTTTTTCAACATTATGTCTCCTTGTGGAATGGGTGTTAGCATTATTCAGATCAACTTCTCCAATGACAGAAACTAAATCTGATGAATTTTTTTAATCACTAAAAGCATCAAAAGCTGCCGAGATAAGCAAGCAATCCCCAGGCCCAAATCAAAGGGAAAGTAGGAATCTAAAAAGTCAAGTGGACACAAAAGTCATTTCCGTCCAGAGAGCTCTGACCAATGCAAGAACATGTGCACTTCGGTTCCGAAGGCAGCCTGAGGGATACACCAGAAATCAAACCTCAGGGCCCACTCAAAGCAGTAGTTTGTAAGAACCCCTCCAGCTCCCCAGCACTACGATGGGACTCCAAGGACTAGACCCTCAGGGAAAGAATAAAGCCATGCAGGGACTGGGGGTCCAATCCCCATCACTGGGCTGGAAGTCAACAAACCTCCAGCCGTGAATGTCAAGTTTTCCTGAATGTAAAGCAAACACAAATTCTCTTGGAACCTGGACCTACACCCTACCCCTCAAACTGTCCCTACGAATAATCTTTCAAAGAGAAGGACCAGCACACAGATAACCATGCACACAAAGCTACAAAGCACCTTGAGCAAGAGTTTGCAAAGACAACTAATGAACACATTTTTAAAAATTTCAGATATTAGAACTATCAAACATAGACTATAAATACAGTTACACATACTATACGAAATAAAAAACAAGCTTGAAAATATCTTCAAGAAACAAAAGAAAAAGACCTTGATGTTTAACAAAATACTGAAAGAAATCCTAGAAATGGAAAACAACTGAAATTTAAAAGACAGGGGATGAATTTAATTGCAGACTACAGATAGCTGAAGAATGTATGACCTGGAAAACAAATCAGAAGAATTCATCCAAAATACAGCACAGACAAGCAAAAGGATGGGGAAATCAGGGGAGTTTAGGAGACAAAGGGGACACAGAGAGAAAGACTAACACATTTAATTAAATGGAAATTCTAAAACAAATACAAACAAAAAAATGAGGCAGAGGCAGTATTTTAGGGGAAAAATAATAGCTAAGAATTTCCAGTATGATAAAAGATACCAATTCATAGATTAAGGAGCCCAAAAAATTTAAACAGGAATTTAAATAAAAGATGTGCCTATATTCACAGAAAATCCGAAATAACCTACACATGATTAAAAGGCATAAAATGCTCAACCTCATTAGTAATCAGGTAAATGCAAATTACAACTGCCGTGAGGTTAGCAAACTTTAAAACGTGACAATTCTCAGTGTTTGTTGGCAAGAAAGTGGGCTATTGGACATTCTCACAGCACTGGTGGAAACATAAACTGTGATGCCTACTTTGGAAAAGTTTGCAATACCTTGTAATGTAGACAAGCACACCCTACAACCCAGCGATTTCACGTCTGGGTAATATTCCTAGAGAAACTCATGCAACTATGTTCCAGTATACAAACAAAGGAATGCTTACAGCAGTATTTTTTATAATAGCTCCAAACTCTAAGCAACAGGAAAATAGATAAATACAGTGTGATTTAGTCAGTTACTGAAATACTATACAATATTGAAAATGTAATGCAATCACGTATGTGAATCTTACAAATAGAATGCTGAAGGAAAGAAGACAAGACAGGATAAATACAGGGTGGGCAAAAGAGGTTTACAGTTGTGAGTATGCATAGCTTATTCTTGTATTATTATTATTTATTCTTGTATTTATTACATATTTTTCCAAACAAGTAACTGTAACTTCCTTTTGCCAACCTCTGCATGATATGATTCCATCTATCAAAAGCTCAAAACTAGGCAAGACTAAAATTATATTGTTAAGGAATACAAACAAGGATAATAAAACTATTAAGAAAATATATGATTATTTCAAAAGTCAAGATAGTCACCTGTGGGAGGAGCAATACCAAGAGAGATGGCCTTGTTCTACTTCCTGATCTGGGTGTTAGTTACACAGATGATCACTTCATAATTACTTGATGAGTTGTATAATTTAGTTTTATGAACTTTTTAAATATATCAGTTATATTTCACAATAAAATGTGTCACAAAAATCAAAACAATTTTGGTCCACTGGGCAGTCAACGTAAGTGACAGGACTGCAAATCAAAGTATAAACTTGAAGAGGAGAAAGAGGAAGACACTAAGAGAAGGAGGTATTTATAATAAATTAAACAATTTAGTTCACAACATGAATCATCTAAGTCCAATCATTACATAATTTCAAATGCTTACTAAAACAAGAAATTATGTAATTTTCCAATTCTGTACTGTAAATCAACTTTGTATAAAGTACTAAGCATTATATAAAAATAAAACATGGGACATTACAACCAATGCCATAGAAATAAAAAGATTTTAAGAGACTACTAAGAACAACTGCACTCCAACAAACTGGAAACCTAGAAGAAATGGATTAAATTCCTAGAAACATGCTTATCAAGCATGAGTCATAAAAAAATAAAAAATATGAACAGATTAACAACAATGAAGGAGACTGAATTAGTAATCAAAAACCTTCCAATAAACAAAAGCACAGAACCAGATGGCACCATCAGAGAATTCTACCAAACATTTAAAAGAGAATTAACACCAATCCTCCTGAAATGCTTCTGAATATTTGAAGAGGAGGAAACACTTCTAAGCTCCTTCTATGAAGCCAGCACTATCATGATACCAAGGCCAGACAAAGGCACTACAAGAAAATATAGAACAATATCCTTGATGAATGGTGATACAAAAATCAACAAAATACTAGCAAACTAAATTCAACAACACATTAAAAAAGGATTACATTATGACCAAATGAGATTTATTCCTAGAATACAAGGATGATTCAACATATGAAAATCGATCAATGTAATACACCACATTAACAGAATAAAGGACAAAAACTACATGATCATCTCAATTGATCCAGAAAAAGCATGACAAGATTCAACACCCTTTCATAATAAAAATACTCAATAAATTAGCAACAGAAGGAAACTACCTGAACATATCAAAAAAAAAACTTAAGAAAAGCCCACAGCTAACATAATACTCAATGGTGCAGGGTTGGAAGCTTTTCCTCTAAAATTACAAACAAGGCAAGGATATCTGCTTTCATCATTTCTATTCCACACAGTATAGAAAGCCTAGCCATAGCAATAAGGCAAGAAAAGGGAATAGAAGTTGGAATAAAGGAAGCAAAATTATTTCTGTTCAGAGATGACATAATCTTATATATAGAAAACCCTAAAAATTTCACAAAACACTATTAGAATAAATGAACTCAGCATAGAGTTGCAGGATACAAAATCAACACACAAAAATCAGTTGCATTTCTACACAGTAACTAACAATGAACAATCCATAAAGGAAATTAAGAAAACAATTCCATTTATAATAGTATCAGAGAGAATAAAATACTTAGGAAAAAGCCTAACTAAGGAAGTGAAGGACTTGTACACTAAAAACTCAAAACATTAATGAAAGAAATTATAAAAGATATAAACAAATGGAAAGACAGCTCATGTTCATGACTAGAAAACTTAATATTGTTAAGATGTCTATACTATCAAAACAATCTACAGATTCAGCATAATCTCTAACAAAAATCCCAACAACACTTTTTACTAAATTAGAAAAATGCATCCTAAAATTTATATTGAATCATAAGAGACCTAAAATAGACAGAACATTTGAAAAATAGGAATAAAGTTAGAGGACTTACAATTCCTGATTTCAAAAGACATTACACAAAGCTATAGTAATCAAAACAATCTAGTACTGGTATAAAGACAGACAAATATAGACAAATGGAATTAAAAGAGAGTCCAGAAATAAACCCTCACATATATGGTTAAATAATCTTAAACAAGGGTGCCAAGGCCACTCACCAGGGAAAGGACAGTCTCTTCAACAAATGGTGCTGGGAAAAGTGGACATCCATCCACATGTAGACAAATGAAGTGGGACCCCTACCTCACACAGTACTAACTCAAAATGGATAAAGACCCAAACATATTACCTTAAACTATTAGTATTTCTAGAAGAAAACATAGGGGGAAAACTTCATGATAGTAGACTTGGCAATGATTTCTTGAATATGACACTGAAAGCACAGGCAGCAAATCCCAAAATAGACAGATGGGACTATGTCAAACTTAAGCACCTCTGTCTATCAAGGAACACAATCAAACAGTCAAAAAGCAACCTATGGCCCTGGCCAGGTGGCTTGGTTGGTTGGAGCTTTGTCCCATACACCAAAAGGTTGTGGGTTTGATTCCCAGTCAGGGCACAAACAGGTTGTGGGTTCAAACTCCGGTCAAGGTGTATATGGGAGGCAACCTATCTATGTTTCTCTCTCACATCGATGTTCTCTCTCCAAAACATCAATAAAAACATATCCTCAGTTTAGGATTTAAAAAAATTAAAACAGCAATCTATGAATATGGGAGACTATATCTGCAAATCATATATCTGATAAGGGGTTACTATCTAGAATATATAAAGAACTCCTACAATTAAACAAAAAAGTAACCCAATTTAGAAAAGGGCAAAGAGTCTGAACGTGATTTACAAATGGCCAACAAACACAAGAGAAGATGCTCAACATCACTCATCATCACAGGAATGCAAATCTAAACCACAATGAGTTATATCACCTCACACCCTTTAGGACTGTTACTATTAAAAAAAAAAACAAAAACAGAAAAAAAGTGTTCATAAAGATATGAAGAAAACTGAAACCACTGTGCACTGTTGGTGGGATTGTAAAATGGTGCAAACATTATGGAAAACAATATAAAGGTTCATCAAAGAGTAGAACTCGCACACGGTCCAGCAATCCCCTTGTGGGTATATGCTTAGAAGAACTGAAAACAAGGTCTTAAAGAGATACTTGCACACTCAGGTTCATAGCAGCAACATTCATGATAGCCAAGGAGTGAAGGCAACCCAAATGCCCACTCACAAGTGAATAAACAAAATGTGGCATATATGTATAATAAAAATATTATTCAGCCTTAAAAAGGAAGGAAATCCTGTCACATGCTATGACATGAGTGAATCTTGAGGACATTGTGCTAAGCGAAATAAGCCAGTCACAGAAGACATATACTACTTGGTTCCACTTACATGAAGTATCACCTACAGTAGTAAACTTCATAGAAACAGAAAATACAGTGGTGGTTACCAGGGGCTGGGTGGAGAGGGGTAAAAGGAAGCTGTAGAAAATTTTAGATTTACAAAATAAGTTCTGGAGATGTTTCAATTAAAATTTTAAGTTGCAAATAGACATATCAGCCAAAAGAAGAAAAAAGAAGAAAAAAAGCAGGAAGGAGGAAGAGAGCTACTAGTCCTAAAACACACACACATGTAATAGGTTAAGTCTGTAAAGCTTTGTGATAATAGCAAACGAGTCAAGCTCAGGAATGATTACTCGAATGATTTAATAAATTAAAATATGCTGCTTAGATACTAAACCCTAAAGAAAGAGAGAAGCCAATGATTAAGAAAGCACTCCTAATTTAAATACATAATTAGTTTGCTTATTTTAATACTGCTATGAGGATAAGTCTCTTAATAAGCATTAATGAAAGCACTACTTATGAAAGTACTGATATAGAAAAACAGCCACTAATACAAACCCATTCACTGCAATTTAAGTATTCATTGAATGTTAGCCAATTAAATGCTATTATAGGCTCTGGGCTTTAAAAAAGAGAAAACCAGATTTTTCCCGAAATGCCTCACAGTCCTAAGCTAGAGGCAAAGGAGTCCTACCTGAGCAGGAAGAGGAAGCAGATAAGCACAGGATGCTATGGGAGCACATTCAGGTTTTCCATATCTGGTGAACTGTCTCAAACATCCCTTTCTAAAAAGAAATACTTCTAAACAGGAGCAAGTGCAAACAAAGCTACCAATGGCTCATTAAACAGCCCCTCCCCGCCCTCTGGGCTTTCAGTAAGAGACAGATACAGAGTGTGAACAGATACGGTGGCTTTATCACCCGCTATTTGTTGTGGATAGTCTCCAATACAATACTGACATTATACTTATGTCACAAGCAGGCTAGATCCACGTTTTCACATATACACACAAATTGCATCTCCACAAAAATCTACCTTCTTTGCCAGTTAACTGTAGAGACTTGGATCTGATAAGCGGAAATGAAGTTCTCCTTTTCAAATTCATATCATCATAGGAGGAGAAACACCTAACAACAGGAAGAAAAATCAACATTGGACACAATGAGTACACTACATATAATTTACTCTGTAGTAGGAGCTAGATGGAAGTTACTGAGAACTGTACAAGCCACACAGAAATCACCTCTAAGGTAACACTCCAATTATTGCTAATACATGTAAAAACAAACATTTAAGGATCATTCTCTAAAAAGTGAAGTATTAAAATACCTATTTCCCTCCCCCCTTTGAATTCTACATTCACGTCTTCCACAAGCAAACAGTCCAAGGGTTTTTATGCATTTACTGTTAGTGTTTTCTCTATTACAGTCTATAGAACTTACCAGGCATAGAACCATCTCATTCGTTCTAAAGAGGTTTTTAACATTTTGGTTGTAAGATAATCATATGGGGAGGGAAATGATCTCAATATCCCTCATTTGCCCAAATTTCTCAAAAATATAAAAAGGATAGTAAAAATAATCGTGAAATATAATACTGACGTTACCTTTTAGGGCTTGGATACTGATTACATTTAGGAAGTCCTGAACCGTAATCTCCATCAAATTGAGAGATGTTTCGACAGCGCTGCATACAAAGCATCAGTCCCAAGACCACACAGAGAACCAAAGAGGTGACAAGGTAGCTCTGCCGATCTGAAACCTGAGATGAGAAGAGAGGAGACTAATAATACTTTTAAAATCATACCAGGAAAAATATAATGGGATTTAAAATTCAAAGGACAAATCACTTTAAACATTTTCTTAATGTGCCGCAAAATCACAAATGCAGGGCATGCTCTTTGAAAATGTACAACCAAGACAATGTTCTAATGTTTCTTCTTTTTCCTCCCAATTCACTGTAATTTTCTAACCTATGAAAAAGTTTTGTAAATAGTTCAATGAACACACTTGAGCCTTTCACCAATGTTCACCAATTGTTAACATTCTGTCACATTTGTTTTGTCTTTCCATTTGCACTGTGTCCTCCCGGGGAGAAAAAATATTGTGCTCTTACCTGTCTTTCCCATCTTATAAAACTGAACCAGCAATTACCTAGTTATTTAAGCCAAAAACTTGGTGATCATTCTTAATTCCTCACCCTACATGTCCAAATCCTTCAGCAGGCTTGTCTTTCTCCTCTTCAATACATCCTGAATTCAACAACTTCACCCTGTCCTCCACATCTAAAGCCCTAGTCCACGCCATCTCCTCACCTGCTACAGCCACGCCCACTGCCTCCTAGTTTCCTCCCCACTTCTGCTCTTGCTGTCCCCAGAGGTGATTCTCCACAGAACAACAAATGGAGATTTTCTCCAAGTGGTGTCAATGAGATGATCTAAGTCACTTCTTTACACAGTACTTGCAATGACTTACAACGATTAGAATAAAATTCAATTCTAAATTGCCTACAAAGGCCTACCTACATGACTGGGCTCCTGCCAATATCCTGAACTCACTTTTTACCCTCACTTCCCTCATTCACTCCGCTTCTGTCACACCAGCTTTCTTTCTGCACCCAAACAAATCAGTCTCTAATCGTGGGTCCTTTGCCCTAGTTCATCTATAACAGACTTGTTCTGATCCCAGCCTCCATGGTGCCACCTCCTCTTAGCACTAGTTAATGCCATCTCCCCAGACAAGCCTTCCAACTTCACTCTGGCTATAGCTGCAACCTTATGCCCACCACTCCACCCCCCACACCTATTGTTCTCTGTGCCACTGTCCCTCACATGTTTACTGTAAGGCCAGGGACTCTTCATGTTTGTATGCCCCAGCCTGGGGCGATACAGCTCATGCCAAACACATACTGGTTGCTCAATGAATACTTTATACATCAATGAAATCTCTGTTGTGTTAAGAAACTCAAGCTTTTTTGAACTGAAAATGAAGTCTGTATTGCAACTTTCAATGGTTTACAAAAGGCCTAACAGAATGGCTTTATAACTAACTATATTTTAGGTAAGACCTAAACCATGAAAACCATGTTTTCCAAAAGATTATGATAATTAATATATTTCCACAACTTTTTAATGTCACATTTTGGTGTTCTGAAAAGTTCTCTATAAATAACAATTTCATTTGGTTCAAGTTCTTAGATACCATGTTCTTAACTTGCCTGCTTTTATGACAACCTCTAGATATGCACTCTTAAAATACAAACAACAATTACTTCCTCCCCCCCCCCTTTATTAATGTTAGAGAGAGTGAGTGGGAGAGAGAGTTAGAAACATTGATGAGAGAGAACATCAACTGGCTGCCTCCTGCACACCTCCTATTGGGGATTGGGCCCACGACCTGGCCATGTGCTCTGACCAGGAATCAAACTAGCGACCTCCTTGGTGCAACCACTGAGCCACACCAGCTGGGCTTACCTCCTGCTTTAATTCTGCTACTGTTGCTGATAAGTTTGACACCAGCTGTGTCATGTTGGTCAATTGTGCTTGCAGCAACTGGATGGATTCTGTTTGCCGCTGATCCTATGATAAAGGAAGAAGTATTATTTGTCTTTGTGTTTCATCTATACATTAGCTGGGTTATAAATTCTAGTAAAATAATCTGGAAAAACTATTAAATTCCTGGGGGGGGGGGATTAATAAGCAAAGCCCCTAATGAATAAATAGTGTAAACTATTTATTTATTTTTAAATATATTTCCTTTTTTCCATAACTATTTATCCCCCAAACCCTCTTGCACCTTCACCCACCCCTCTCCCAACCACAATCACCACACTGTGGTCTGTGTCCAGGAGTTCTTTCTCTTTATTCTTTTTTGCTCAATCCCTCCATGCCCTCTGCCTCTTAACAGAAATTTTTGAAAAACAAAAAACACTTCAATAATCTGAGACCATTCAAACCTCTGCCCCTGCCACCACCCATTCCCCAAAAAGAGCCCATTTTGCCACTCCTTGCTACCATGTAGAAGACTGTCTAACAGAAGTTAATAAATTCGTTTAAGTTAATATGGACTCCATATGTAAAAACCACCATATAACCAGCTTTATGCAAAATTGTTACTGTCAAATATGTGTTTTTAAGGCAAAGCAATTGCCACGAAGACACGCTGAAAAATTTTTGAAGAGTATTTTTGGATAAAAAGCAGGCTCACACCAAGGTTTTAAAAGTTTTATTTTATATTAGGATGGAACCTTAGGATACCACAGTCAAAAATCTACTACTGATTATGTAGTTAATGCCAGAATATCACCAATGAGAAGTAATTTGTTAAAACACCCAACTTTTCAGCTCCGAATTTTAGAAACTTTAAATATCAACAAATATGTCTTTATTCAAAATATGCATGCATATTTTAGGGAACTGTGCATCGTGTTCATGGTTATAAACCTACATCAGGTAGAATGCACTGGAAATTTCACATTTATGAATTGAGGGAGCAGGAAGATGTTATGGAAGTCTAACACTCTAATCTGGGGCCCTCTATGAAACAGCTACATAACCATTTATTATTCTAGACTTCAGTTTTTCAAATTTAGACTTCAATGTTAAGTGCAGCTGTGTGTGTGAGGTTGGAGTAGGTGGACATACACAACTGTAAGGAAAGTTTCACTTGCTCCCCGCACTGTGGTCCACTGTGGGGCTCTCTATCCCAGTTCATCTTTCTCAAATGCTAAATGAGACTCATTAAATCATTTCATTTTACTGAGATTTTTACCTACAATGATAAATTCTAGACAGTTACAAACATTTAAAGGACAGTCTATTAAATTTAATAAACCGGTTAATACTTCCGTAATCAAGATTTACTTCCAATAGTGTTAATAGCACACAAGATTATTTAAAAGTATTTCAACAAATCTTTGAGACATAAGACAAAAAAAAAAAAAAAAAAACATACAGAAGGAAAATCACTGTATTAAAATTAACAAAAAATAAAATATTGTGTTCATGAGTCAGAAGACTTAATACTGTTACGAGGTCATTTCTCCACACTGATCTATCAAATTAATCCCAATTAAGATCCAAACAAGTTTTTGTTTTGTTTTTAATAGAAAGTGACAAGCTGATTCTAAAATCCATATGAGCCATGCCCTGCCCAGTTTGGCTCAATGGTTAAAGCGTTGGCCCAGGGACCAAAGGGTCACAGTTCAAAGGCTTGTGCCTGGGTTGCAGGTTTGATCCCTGGCCCCATTCGGGGTCATGCAAGAAGCAATCAACAGATGTGTCCCTCTCACGCTGATGTTCGTTTCTCTCTCTCTCCCCCTTCCTCCCTCCCTTCCACTCTGTCTAAAAAAAAAAAAAAAAAAAAAATCAATGGAAAAATATCCTTGGGTGAGGATTAAATAATAATAACAAATAATTTTAAAAAATAAAATCCATATGAGCCAAATCCAGATTGGAGAAAAAGTTCTGGAAAAGAACAAAGCTGGAGGATTCACACTACCTGAGTTCAGGAGTTCCTATAAAGCTACAGTAATCACAACAATGAGGTATTCGTATAAAGATAGACAAACGGAACAAAAGGCCTAAAAACAGACCCACATATATATGGTCAACTGATTTTTATCAAAAGTACAAAAGAAATTCATTGGAGAAAGGACAGTCTTCAACAAATGATGTTGGAACAAAGGTATTTTCATGTTTCTCATCTCTCCCCAAAAAGAACTATGATCCATACCTTTCAACACATAAAAATGAAAGTGAATCATAAAGCTAATGTAAACCTAAAACTATTAAAACTTCTAGAAAAAAAGTTAAAAACAAATCTTTGTGACTTGGGATTAGGCAAAGATTTTGTAAAGCAGAGAGAAAATGTGTAAATTGAGCTTCAACAAATTAAAAACTTCTGCTCTTCCCTAGTCCCAAAGAAACGTTCAGAAGAGGATAACATTTCTTCACCATGGTGACACACAATAAAACACTAAAAAGCATCACACTTTGTCATGCAATACTGAAATTTTTCCCTTAAAATCAGTTAGATGGGAATGACCACATCAACAGCCCTGTTGCATCATTGTACAGCTTTAGGTAAGAAATGAGAGGGAAAATGGAAGAAACAGGTACTGGGATTACAAAGGAAAAAACCTGTTTTTGTTTGGAGTCAGTAAGGCTGTCTACACAGCAAACAACAAAGGATTTTCGAGTTTAACTAAGTTGCACAGAAGTCCACTGCACTTACACACACACACACACACACAATCTTGAAATGTAGTATGAATAATGCTCAGGAAAGTTTTCTCTAGAGGAAACATTAGTGCTAATAGTTTGGGAAACTTTCTAAACATGGCATTAACAGGTTTAGTCATAAGCTATTTAGGGGGAAAAGAAAAGCAACATTACTAATCCTTCTTACCAGCGAGTCTACAAAATTCAGTGGACATTTATATAAAAATTAAATAAAGCATGACGATAACCAACCTGCTGCTCTGCTATTCTTGAAGTATTCTGAAGTTTTACTATTGTTTTATTGAAAGCCTTTTGCATTTCTTCCATTTGTTTTCTGTACCTGTGAATTAATAATCAATTTAAATTAGCTTTAATTTCTTATTTATTAATTTATTACTGGAAACACTTCTGATTTCAATATATGAGACAAATAAATTTTTCTGAAAATGACTGAAGCCTATGCAATACAGGACCACTACATAGCTGAAATAAAGAAGTCACTTAAGGTATCTGCTAATAACCTCAGCATTGAATCTACATATCTCATGCCATATAAGACCTACTGGTTGCATATATGAAAGTTGCTAAGAGCACAGATCTTAAAGTTCTCATAACAAGGAAAAACAAGGAAAAACAACTTGTAACTGTGTGATGATAAATGTTAACTGGGCTTATTGTGGTGATCATTTTCAAATATATACAAATACTGAATCATTATGTTGTACACCTGAAACTAATATAATGTTATATGTCAATTATCCTACTTTAAAACAAGATTAGTGATTTCTGTGGTCTCCTTAAGGGGGCAGTGGGGACAGGAGACGCAAGAGCAGGTATGTGGTAGCTAAGTGGACATGTACACACAACGAGCCAATAAACTGTATGCATGGATTAGGAATAAGACTCCTTTGGGATACAATGACTACCTCAGTGATGTCTCATTAGTAGCATTTTGATTTAAAAAGAGTAGAAAAATGTAGTGTATCAGAAACTCCAGACACTTAGTGCCTAGGCAGTTACAAATGTTGGAGGAGAAGCCCGAAGGACACTGGATACTGAGGGAGGAAAGAGCAATAGGTCTAAAAACATGGAGACTGTGCCTGGCACACCGGCGCTGCCTCTGGCCGTGCCAGCGTAAATGACTACAGCTGGAACCAAGGTTGTAGGAGTTGTGGAAAGTGCAAATGCTGCCTAACCATCCACTGGAGTCTTTCTTCACTTAGTTCAGTTTTTAATGCCATCTAGTCACGTTACTCTCGGAGCTTTAAGGTCCACAGACCGTAACTCCTCCCATGAGTGTCTGGGAATCAAACAGTAAACATGGCTAAAATTAAGCAACAGAAGAAAGAAGAAACTGATTATAGATCATTCAAACTTAACCTAAGAATAAAGGTGTTACGTACTTCTAAGAAAGACAAGAAAGCCTTTAAGTCACTGATCAATATCGAAATAATTCTCTCTCTTTCTCCAGCTAAAATGGTGCTGACTGCCTGGCTGGTGTGGCTCAGTGAATTGAGCATGGTCCCTTGGACTGAGCGGTCCTGGTTCGATTCCGGGTCAGGGCACATGCCTGGGTTACAGGGTTGATCCCCCAGTAGGGGGGGCATGCAGGAGGCAGCCAATCAATGTTTCTCTCATATAGATGTTTCTATCTCTCTGTCCCTTCCTCTCTATAAAGTCAATGAAAACACATATTTTTTTAAAAATGGTGCTTACTACTATTATATCATGAGATAATTAAATTTCCTCCTTCTCTAGTCACAGATCACATTCCACTACTTAACTCACTGTGCGGTGTGGGTTGCGCATACTCATAATAAAGCTTACCTTTGGCTAAGCTCCTCCAGATAGCGACCGCTGAGAGACATGTTAACTTCTAAGGCTTTAATACGATTATTAAGTCTCATAAACACTGACTCCTTCTGGTTTGATCCATGTACAAGATTTCCATTAGCATATCCTAGATCTGTCGAATTTTGCAATTCAGCATAAAAATCTGTAGCTGTCCTCTGTAACCCTCTTAAAAGGGCATCCTCTGGAGACTGTTCTTCCTCTTTCACTTCAGGTAATGCAGAAGCATCCACAACAGGAGGCATCATTTGCTTTGGTGTGTCAGCTACGTTCATTTTGGCTTCCCCGCCTTCACTGTCTGGCACGGCAGCTGTGCTTGTAGGTGGCACTATTGTTTCGGACAGCTTTGTGATCATTTGCATGGAGTTTATGTCTTCTTTTACAGTACTATCTACTACTTCATTAAGTTTAGTTTCATAGATGATCACAGTTGGCTTCTCTACAAAACTAAAACTCTCAGACTTCTTTTCTATTTCATTATCAACCTCAACAGAACTCTCTTGGGGAATCACTTGTGATGGTGTGTGCCCTGCTTCATATTTAATTGGCTCAGATACTTCTATTTTAGATAATGAACTGATTTCTGGAGTAACATCTAAATGAAGAGACTGAGAAAGAGTTTGAGGATGGCTTGGTTCAAGTTCAATTACATCTACAGTGTGATTAATCAAATCACCTTGGTGCATACTACTTAAGTCACCTAGAACAACCGTCTCGGCTTCCTTTGCCTTACTCTTACTGTTCAATTCTCCAGGTGCAGGCTGCAATACTGTCACATCGACTGATTCTGCAGGAAGTAGCAATGTTGGTTGCACTGGCACAAGATAATCTTTTTCTTCACTCATAGCACTTCTGCTGTGTTGCCGATAAAGAGCAACTCTAACTGAACACCATTTATATATGTATTCTGCAAAACTAGAAATGCAACAAATTGTGGTCAGTTCACTGCAAAATATTTGTGTCTCTGCCTCAAACCAGGGTGATGACTCATCCTCCTGTTCTCCGCTACCCAGAAGGGTCACTGTGGATGGACTTGCCTCTTCTTCGTCCTCTTGAACTAGCTGGACAATGGGACTCTCTTTTGGAGTATCTAGTGATGACGGCTCTGTGTCATGTCCTTGTTCTTCAGCGGTTACAAACCTAGAAATATATACCATAATTACAAATCACTTAAATTATAAATCTAAAGTTAAAATCTTGCTTAAGAAAAATATCCATGGTTATTAATACAGATGAAATGAAACTAATTCTTGGATGACTTTTTTCCTGTCAAACAATTTTCATTATAAAAACAAATATCATTCAGAAATGGTAACAGAAAGACCATTTATCAAGCACCCAGACAGATGATTCAAATCACCATATTTAGCAAATCAACCTTGCTTTTCTTTAATCTCTGTTTAAGAACTGTTTGATTATGAACACTACTCCCATTTCCTGGAATGTATTATGTACCTTTCCTCCTATAAATATTCACCAAATCTTTACAAGCCTCATTACCCCTTATATTTGAAGTTGAGCTCCACAAGAGCTATAAATTCTCAGAGCAGAAACTATCTAGGATTTTTTTTTTTTTTTATCCTCATCCGAGGACATTTTTCGATATTTTGTTCAGATAGAGTGGAAGGGAGAGAGAGAGAGAAACAGTGATGTGAAAGGGACACATCGAGTGGTTGCCACCCACACGACCCAACCAGGACCAGGGACAAACTGCAACCGAGGTACGTGCCCTTAGCAGGAACCGAACCCGGGTCTCTCTGGACTGCAGGCCGACGCTCTAACCGCTGAGCCAAACCGGCCAGGGCTATCCAGGATTCTTAATGCTTATGAATTCACTTTGTGCCTGAATATCCTATTTTCAAAATGCAGATAGATTTCTCAAAGATTATTTTTCTGTGGATGATTTAGGGAATACCAATGTGGCACAACACACGATTATCTGTTTTAGGGAGAAGAAACATATCCCCCTCCTCCCCCAAATAATCTGAATATCATCTGGCCTGTGGAATGTCTACCATTGATAATGGAGCTTTCTATAACCATTTCACACAAATCACAAGTACCTTCCTACGTACTGGCAGACTTAGTTCTCTGTTTCAGCAGAACTCAAATTGCACAATGGAACTTACTCAGGCGGAGGAGCAGGAGGTGACCCGGGACCTGCTGCAGGCATCTGGGGTGCAGCTGGGGCAGTGGCCCTCTCAGACATACTTTTGTTTCCTATTGTGAGAAAGACGCCCATGTTGTTTAATTTGTGAAAGCTATACCATGATATCTCATTATAACAAATACAGAACTTTAGTTTCTCAAGGGAGAAGAAAAAGTCAAATAAGTTTGCTACTGCAGACTATTTTCATCCACGTTCTTTTAGAAAGAAATGATTGCACAAGGTCACAGCTACAAGTAATGCGTGTTTCTCAGCTTCTCAGATAACTGAAGCAAGTCAGCTGACTGTGACGTCTGTGTAATCGCACATGGTTAGTATGCCTGCCAGACAGACACCTGAAAGAGCTTCTGGAGAGAATGAACAGAAACAAATGTGTCATTTTAAGTTTGCTCTTGGAAATGAGTTGTTGATGTTTTTTTAAGGGCAAGATTACTTCTCCTGGTTAATAATATTCTTATGTGGCATTCTGTAAGGGAAAAAACTGCTTTCTAAATTGAGTAGATATTTGCTAAATAAAGCATATGTGAAGTATCATTAAAGCACCAAAACCCCAGGAAAGAGATAAGGGAGAAAATCATTTTACTTCTACAGCAGGGAGAGCCAAAAACCAAATTCATGAATTTTACAGAGATAGGACCCTATTCTAAAAGAGAGCTTGTGTAACTGAAATAAACAGCAAATAACAGAAGACTGAAAGATTCCACTGGATCATTTCTATATTTCTAAAGTAAAAATCAAACTGCTTAGCTTATTAACTAGTTTTCCTAACCAGGAAGACCCCTTGAGTATTTAAAAGACCCATAAAATTATTAGGTACCTTCTGTCAGGTCTTCAGTTTTTGCTCCCAGAATATTAGCGGCAATATTCACCATATTTAGAATGGCATCTAAAACAAAATTCAATCAGAAAGAAATACCAATACACCTAAATATTCCCAATATTAACTTAATATCAGATAATCAAAGAACCATTTATAATGGCCTTTTTGCATATTTTGGACTAATTACTTTTTTATTCACCTTACTATGTAAGTCCAATAAAGGACATACATTTTAGCCAAAAAAGTATAAAGCATAAATCTGAGATTTATGTTCAGAGGAATTTAAAAGTTAGCTATACTTTTTTTTAAAAAGGTTTTTTTTTTTT
Organism: Molossus molossus; assembly: GCF_014108415.1. Lineage (NCBI taxonomy): Eukaryota > Metazoa > Chordata > Mammalia > Chiroptera > Molossidae > Molossus > Molossus molossus. The sequence goes on from NW_023425356.1 coordinate 49,448,595, forward strand.
TTTTCAAACCTTTTACCAAAACACTGTCTTCAGCCTTACCAAATTCAAGTATAATTCAACATATAGACAGGGAAGACATGTGACAACCAAAATTCATTTTACCGAAAAGCCTGTTTTTCTTTAAGAGCATTCTACAGTCTAAAAGAAAACCCAAAAAGCCTGAAGAAACAAGGTTTTCCTAAACAGGTGATTATCATCAGTAAAAATAAACAAAAAGGGAAGATTATTATCCAAAGGGAAGCAGAAAGATTTTGTTATAGTATCTATTGGTAATATGATTAAACTCCAAGCTGATCTGTATAGAATCAATTTTCTTTGATAACTTTTACAATGTTCTATGGATGATAAATCACACAAATTCTTTCATGAACTGGGAGCTTGGGCATAGGCAGATTCATTAAAAGCCAAAGTCATAAAACTCCAAGTGTTGTACGTAGAGCAATCTGCAAACTTGCTAATTCTGCCTCTTTCCAAAGAGGATGTTTATTTTAGATGACGGGTAAAGTGGTCCAAACCTTCGCATCTATTTACAGAGCCGAAGGTACACGAGGAGCACAAAACAGCAGGGCCCCAAACAGCAGGTGCTGGGAACAAGAGGCTTCCTTCCAGTAAGATGACGGGACTTCACGGGAAATTAACTTCCATCCCCAATCTAATCTCTGATGATCCACTAGAAGTTAATTCTCCTATTAAAATACTAAGATCTGGCACGGGCCACATATTAAGCCGTCTTAGTCTCCTTTCCTGAGAGAGAGCCCAGGGTTTTCATCCCTCTGCTCATGAAAACCACAGATGTGAGGAACTGGACAGGATCTAGGAGGAAAAGCTAGTATATCAAGAAGGCTGGGAACTATCACCTGGAGTTAATTCTGTAAATGTGTGCTTTATGGCAGGAGAAGGGAGTAGGAGATTTTAGACTGCTTTAATGTCATAACCAGTTGACAGTTATTAACTTTGATCTTTACATAAACGTGATTCTACAATCTGAAAGACAACAAAGCAGTGATACTGTTTCAATCATTATTAGTATGACACAAAAGCTCTGTATTTGCTTATTGAATGTCTAGAATGATGTCAACTTTGCCCTTTGACCTGGCAAATCGGTAAACAGAGAAGTGGCCTTGGTTCTGAGGGCTCAGGAGACGCCTCAGCATGAGATAAAAACAGGAATGGAAACTCTGTATTTCCTCACAAACCAAGATGAAGTAGCAATGGAAACTGTTATTTCCTCATAACCCACTTTTATTGTCAGCCAGCAGTGCAACAGGAGCAGCAGCTCGTCTGCTCAGGCCGCTGGCTCCAGTGCAGACAATGCGGACGGCTGCACGGAACCCCACTGCACGGAACCCCGAGTGTGCAGTCAAGTCTACCCTCTCAGGCCCTTATGCTTCAAGAGCGATCTAACCTTAGACTTCAGTTTCTTTGGCATTTATTATTAAAGAATTCAAGGAAAGAAATCATCTATTAATCTGTGCAAAAAAGTAACTTTAGAGCATATTTTAACCTGAATTTTAATGCTAGCACATACAGTAAAGATTTATACTACCCATCACTTAAAAATATTACTTATCATCATTCCAGGGGCCACTTGAGTAACAGAAGCAAATTTCTACTTTTTTGTAGATTTCTAATCTACAAGAAATAATTTTGCTATGTTCACAGAACACTGCCAAATGCAGTTTTTTTTTTTTTCCTTTTGAGAGAAAGCAGCTTTGTGAATATTCTACTCTGACCCTTCTCAATCTGCACCCAAACATATGACAGCCTGTCACAACGGTCATCTGGTCACTGAAAAACCTTCAGTGTAGCCAGAGGTAATCATCAGAAATACAGTGCCAAATTCGATACCTGTCTCTAATTTCTCCTGGATTAGCTGACTCCCTTATCTTTGAGTTGGCAACTATCATCCCATCTCTGCCCTTTAAGAATGATATTCTAGGAACCAAATATCATTATGATATACTCGGTCTCCAGCACACCAATAGCTCTTGACAGAGAACACAGACGATATATGCTGCAACAGAACGAGACACACCAACAAAAAACTATGATAGTCTTCCATGGAGAGGAAGAGGGGAAGAACATAAAGGGGAGAAAGAGAAGACGAGGAGAAATGCCTCCTGACCCACGCCAGCGCAGGTACACACCTAGGCCCTGTGCTTCGGTCGGGCGTCCACAAGAGCTGGAGTCAGAGGGCTGAGACTGGGCTCAGCGCCGCCACTCACTAGCAGCAGCAAAGGAAATGCACAAGCAGCTGCTTGTCTGTTTACTAAGACCCGCCCCTACTAAATCCAACTATTAATCTCCAAATAGAAAGGAAGCCTCTTCCAGTAAACTTTACATTCTTCAGGAATAATCAAAAATAACAAACATTAAAATATACCTACCCTCATTCTAACAGTAAAAACAAAACATCAGTGGGTAAACAGTCTTTTCCAGGAGTCTCCTTAGTGAGCCTACCACTAGGTTAGATACTAGGTTACAATGACAAGAAACAGAACTAGTATCATAGTTACTGTTTCTGTTGTTTACAAAGAGTAAATTAATATTCCTGCTGTTGTTATTGCTTGGAAATCAATATTATTATGGATAAAAACAGATTTTATATTTTGTAATTAAATAGAAAACTAATCATATCCACAGATTAAAGATCATTGGCTAGGATTTCGGTGAGGGATACAGCCCCTGAAACTACTGTTCAAACTCCTCTGCCATGCAGTATGACTACCCAGCTGCTCCTACTCATTGGTCTAGGATCTCTAATAATTCGGTCCCAAGTGAATCCACAGCCCTTTCCTCACTCTAAGGAATGTGCCAAATATTATGAGCACTTAGAGAATTTAAGCTTGCATTTTTTTCCTCCTCTCTTCTTTTTCACCGATCCTTTCTATTTTATTTCCATAGAAATATTTTTCAAAAGCCAGGATCTAATTTCAACTCAACGTTGAACACTGGGAGGCAAAGCCTTCTAAACATACCACAACAAAATGACCACATATGTCAGGGGAAATGCTTTATCAGTGACTAAGAAAACCCCAACATACTTACTTGTAGCAGAACCAAGAAGATTTTTTGAGGCTTTATCCTCCCCTGTACCATAATCCAGTGGATAATCTGTTTAAAGAGACAATGAAGGTACTTACACTGAGAACTACCTCCAACGTCAGCTGACATTTAGGATAAATTTTATAATAAATATTCATACACATCTAAAATATGTTGGCAAAAAGAAAATGAGATTCAGAAGTCAGTTATCTAACATGTAAACCAACAAAAGTAATTCCACTGCTTAACAAAATTTTAATAACTGTAAGACTTTTATTCAAGTTTTCAATGTATTTTACAAACTCCCTGTAAATGTCATTTTATTCATGGGAAAACTGGAGGGAAATTTTAGATTGTTCAGATTACGATTTCAGAGATGCTAAAACTAGGACTTGATAAGGCAGAAATGGAGGGTGTGTAAGCCCTCCTACCCCTCAGGCTCACAGGTGTCTTGCAAAGGCTCGGGCTTTAGTGGGCTTGCTTTTGGTTTCAAAGCAAATCAAAGGAACTAATGCTCAATTCTACTATTTCAGGTGTTTCATGAGTTTAATAGGTTTTTGGGCCTGGCATAGGGATATAATCTTAATTTATAGCACAGATGTTATGGACGGGAGCTCCAGTTATAAATGCTGATTGATGATCTAGAAAACAACTCAATTTACAAAGTAGAAACTCATTTTAGAAAATAGGGTTAAGAAAAAATTAGTTATTAAGGTTAAAACAAAACAAAAAACTAAAGACAATCATCATATTAATTTTTTAATTAACCTATATTTAACCCTTTACTATTAAGTTTTTTAAAAAAAAATATATACACATAATAATCACCTATTTAAAGATCACTTACCATAGTCCTCATCAAATAGTTCTTGCCGTTCTGAATGATACTGGGAATCAGCAATCTCTTCATATTCTTCCACCATGCTAGTGCCAAATACCCTATTAACAACAAATTATTAAAGACAAACAAAACGAAGTTGTTGAGAGTCATCTCTTCACAATAAACGACAAAGCAGATGAACTTTGGTCATGTTTTGAGGGCTATTAGCTTTTGAACTCCAAAATAATAACTGCTTCTTACACTGCAGTCAGTCACTGTTTCCATTAAAATGTAAAATTAATCTATTTAAAGGCATTTAAAAAATATATAATGACCAAGTTTTGATATCAGTCTAAAATGTTCCCTATATTATTGTGATAGCAAAATACAAGCAAACTAAACCAAACACAAAATAATGGTTATTTTTACTCAGAGGGGATTTTGACATTTTCCTAAAATGTATTCAAGAACAAAAAAAATGTAACAGCTTATATTTCTATGGCATTAACCTTATATGACAGAAAATTACTTTTTCACTTTAAATATGCTTGGATTTTTGTGTATCACTTTCTTTTTTATAACCACTCAGTAAATGTATTTTGCTCTGTTACCTTATAAGGCTTAGTGGACAAAAGTGCTCTGATCCAAAGTGGGACACCAACTCCACCTAAGAATAAAAGCACATGAAACAGGAAACTAGCACGGTGCTGCGAAATTATCCAACAATATACTCAGATTTGCATTTATAACATTTCTAAAAATAAAGTCCTTGTTTCCCCAAAAATCAGGGCTTGTAAAGTTTGGGGTTTTTTGCCATGCAGTAATATGCTATGCCCTGTTAGCCAGTATTGCAAAAGAGAAGATTGCTAACCTTTATGTACTTGATGAACATCTGAAGCGAGAGAAAGGAAAAGAAAAAGAAATCAGTTCCAAGGTCTGGATAACATGCTGTAAGCAACATTTAATATTTGTAAATTATACTGCTCAATTAAAGTATAGAAAGCAATGTACTTGGATGGGTAAAATTGTAGTATCCTTAATTCTTTGCAGAAATCAAAGCAATGATTTAAATTTTTACCATCACAAATATAAAGTACCATCTAATTGTAATTAAATACATTAACTTTAATTTTAAGGTTATTAAGTTAAATAACCTAAAATTCATTGCTGCTGTTTTATTTATCTATTAGTTAAGAAAGCTTTCTAAAAGTAATAAAGTCTCTGGAAATAACCTGTGCCTTATATTACTTAAGTATTATTGGTATGTATCATACATATACTACTACATGTGAATTTATATATTAATACATATGTGGATAAACATATCTATATACATACATATTCAAAAAAAGATAAACATAATATAAAATGTGTATTCTTGTACAAAATTGGGTACACATTGTTTTAGGGAAAGCATAAATTTTTGATATGCTGTGTTATTTCAGGATAACTTAGAGCACTCTATAATACGTTAATCCACTATTAAAATATAAGCTCCTAAAGAGTAGTTTGTAGATTTGGGTTTAATTCTTTTGGGATAAGAAAAACTCAGGTAAATTTATATCACATTTAATGTGTTTTGCTTTTAGACTTAATTCTACCAAAAAGGACTTTTTAGAAAATTAATCATCAAAATGCTCTAGTCTCCCATCATAAAAGAGACATGGTAGGGAGTTTTTCCTGGCATGTTTTTATGCTAAAATAAAATGTTGTTTCATTATAAACAAAGTAGATGGTGTAAAGAAAAGATACTCAGAATTATTTCATAATATGTGAGTTGTAGGAATTGTAAGATTAAACATAACTATCACCTGCCAAATAATTTTTAATGTTTTTCCTCCTCACTGTGTAGACATTGTTATATAACAAGACCATTAAACAATTATTTAGTATTCATTTTAAAAGGAACTGAAGCCCTGGCCGGTTTGGCTCAGAGGTTAAAGCGTCGGCTTGTGGTCGAGAGAGACCGGGGTTCGGTTCCCGCTAAGGGCACGTACCTCAGTTGCCGTTTTTCCCCCGCCCTGGTTGGGTCATGTGGGTGGCAACCACTCGATGTGTCCCTTTCACGTTGATGTTTCTCTCTCTCTCTCTCTCTCTCTCCCCTCTCTCTCTCTTCCTCTCTCTCCCTGCCACTCTATCTGAACAAAAAAACAAAAAAAATGTTCTCGGGTGAGGATAAAAAAAAAAGGAACTGAAGATGAATGCACCTTAATTTTTCTGAACACTGTTAAGTTACTGAGAATATCAACTATTTTAAAAATAGAATTTAGTATGTTTATACTGAGAGTAGGAATACTATAAGTTTACCCATTTATAGAAGCCAATTTAATACATGCTTATTACAAGACATAAACAGTAAAATCCCAGAAGACAATTAGGTAGCTATAAGTTTTCACATTTAAGGAAGAAAAGAGAGAAATCAGAGATGTTGTCATTCAAGAAGGCCATACTATGAACACAGTGGTACTTTAAGGTATGACCACTATTTTTTAAATTATTTATTTATTTATTTTCAAGCGAAAGGAAAGTTTTATTTGAAAAATAGACGGACTCCCCACAGCAGGGAGGGGACTCAAGTGGGATGCCCATGGTCACTATTTTAAAGAAAAAAAGGAGGGGGGGAGAAGAGTAGGAAATTCCTATATTTAGTCTAAATCCAATTCAAGTGTGATAATTCTACCTGACTTAGCGGTGGGGACAGCAGCAGGGACACTGAATGAAAATATTTAAAGGCTGACTTTATTTGAAATTGGTATTTGGACACGTAGAATACTTTACTTGAATGTGAAAAGCAAAGTCTGTAACGACAACACGCAGCTGGAGGGGAAAGCTGAAATGCCCTAACAATCACCTGAGAAGAAATCAGACCTGCTTTCCAGACTTCAGCGACTACCACTGATACAGGTTTTGAAATGAAGAAAAATGTCATACTATGAAGATGAAATTTTATATAAAGACTCAAGAAAATTAAAGTTATAATCTGGGATTTCATCAGTGCCACAAATAAAAAACTGGCCTAGATTTCCAGTAACACCAAAGGGAATGTATTACTATTTGTCTCAGAAAATAATATATCCAAGTAAAAATTATTTTATTAAATAAAATAAATTCAGTAAATTTTCTCTTAATTTTTCTGATTTCTAAACAGGTGTGGCGAGGTTATAAAGCATGAGTAACAGGTGTGTTTCCATTCTGGACATAGTCCCACATGTGTACACATTACCTTCACATATTTTGCATACATCTGTTCATCTAAAGGGAAGCTCTGGACGTTCCTCTCATCTCTCCCATGGAAAGTCCCCAGCTTAATCCACTTATTTGTGGGATACCTAGAAAATATACATATTCTTTGTAATAAATCATAAAACAAAAACACATACTGAGAGGTCCCATCACACCTTCAAAATATATCATGGGTATTTTTTTCCTCTCCAGGTGAACATGATTTAACAGTTTAAATATGAGTTAAATATTGAGTGAAATACATACATTTTCTTTCTCAACTGAAAGCCTGACAGATTCCTTTTTTGGAGAAAGAATATTTTGAAAAATCACACCATTATCAAATAGAAGGGAAGATAAGAAGACAAAAATGAGCCCTGACCAGTATGGCTCAAAGGTTAGAGTGCCAGACCCCCCCAACCAAAGAGTCATGGGTTCGATTCCAGTCAAGGGCACATGCCTCGGTTGTGGTTCAGTCCCCGACCCTGGTCGGGGTCATGCAGGAGGAAACCAGTCGATGTGTCTCTCTCACATCGATGATTCTCTCTCTCTCTTTCTCCATCTCTCCCTCCTACTCTATCTCAAGATAAAAACGCAAAAGTGTCCTCAGGTGAGGATTTAAAAAAAACTAAAAATAAATAAAATAATTAAAGTTTTAAAAAGTGACCCAGTTAAAAATGTTTTAAAAGTGACCCACCATAAATTCTGTAGAAACCAGTTTTAGAATTTACCTGTCACTGATAGAAACCAGAAAGTCCTTAGGAGTAGAAGAAAATAATTCATAATTTGCAATATCAAACTGCTTTACTTGAATTGGTTCACAAAGTTCAATAACAAACCTTCAAAAGAAAAACACAGGACAATTATTTAGATAAACCAATTAAAACAGTTCATATCAAACATTACATTAACAGTTTGCATGAACCAGAGGTTCATTAAGTGACTTGTGCAAACAAGGAAGGAGGAGGATTTTCGGCCTTATTTACCCATAAGGGAACACCTGTATTTCCCAAGCATGTCCTTTGGGGGGGGGGGGGGGGACACGACTACAAATAAAACAAGATCTTGATTTTATGCCATATTATTTTTTAAAAGATTATTTTCTTTAATGAAAAAAAAATCATTCTTAGAGAAGAAATGACTTTTCACTAAGATACTAGTGATAGTATAAACTGACTAGTAGGGCAGAGTTTGGCATATAAATCATCTCAAAGGGTGCCATAGTCTTTGACTTAGCAATACTTTTAGAAATTTAAAACGCACTTTTAGAAATGTATCCTAAGGATACTGGCGCCAAATGTTCACTCACATACACAGTTTAATACACCAAAGCACAGTCTGGGGGTGGGGGTGGTAGTCTACCTAAATGGTTAGCACAGAGGACTAACAAAGGAGGACTGAATTCATAGCCCACCCAGACAATAAATCACCAGACAGCTGTTAAAAATGACATGAGAAACGATATATTCCATTATATAGAAATCTAGAAAATGTAATGTGTAGTAATAAAAAACAGATCTTTAATTGCTGTGGGGGGGATGACAAAGGAGTCTAAGAACACTTTTTGGAGAGATGGCTAAGTTCCTTATCTTTACTGTACAATGGTTTCATATGTGAAATGTCAAAGGTAACAAACTACACTTTGACATGCTGCAGATTATTTTATGTGTAGTTCACTGTATGGCAATGATGTCTCAATAAAGCTCTTTTTAAAAAGTGATGCCAGGGCCCTGGATGGTTTGGCTCAGCAGTTAGAGCGTCAGCCTAACTGGTCCAGAGAGACCCGAGTTTGGTTCCTGCTAAGGGGCATGCACTTCAGTTGCAGTTTGTCCCCAGCCCTGGTTGGGTTGTGTGGGTGGCAGCCACTCGATGTGTCCCTTTCACATCAACGTTTCTCTCTCTCTCTCTCTCTCTCTCTCTCTCTCTCTCTCTCTCCTTCTCTCTCCCTCCCATTCTATCTGAACAAAAAATGGAAAGGTGCCCTCGGGTGAGGATAAAGAAAAAAAAGATGCCAGAGACCTATATTTATGGACATGGAAAAATGCCACAAATTTTGCTGCTTAAAAAAAATGAAAACTATGGTGCCATGTGTGTACACTAAAACTGTATATAGCACAGCATTTGGAGAAAATACTAATGACATCTAGCACTCTACTCATACTTGAATAAACTATTATATCAAATGAGATCATATGCTGGCCATTAAATGCTAAATAAATCAAAAGGATTAAAATGAACATACTGTGTTTAATCTTGGAAAACAACAGACCAAGTTCCAGGAGATGGTATAAACAATCAGGTGTCAGAGAGCAGCTCACGAAGAAAGCCAGGGGCCATTCACTGAATGCTCACTCTGGGTCAGATACCCTGGGAGATGACTTAATCCATCCTTAAACTGCCAAGGGTATTACCTCCATTTTATAGAATCATTTAATAAACACTCTCTGGTTACTTCACATTCTCCCCACTGTCTTTTAGTAACAGAACTCCCTTAGATGTCATTGATTTGCTTGTTTTTACCTCCCTAATAAGTACAGCACCAACACCAATCACAGATGCTTGTTAAACTACATGAACAAATCAATCTAACCCCAAAGTAAAAGTTTAACGTAATAGGTACATATACAGAGTGTGCTTTATTCAATTTTATATTACTTACCAAATCTTAGTGCTGCAGGGATTCAACATATAAAGATCCATATTTTCTATAAGAATAGCAGATGTGCTCTAGTTTAAAACGGGGGGAGAGAATAAATTAAGTAAAAATACATATTTCAATTCTAAAGCTTTCTAGGATTTCTATATTTTTAGATCTTAAAATACACCTAAGACTCTGAAACACTCATTTGGGGAAAAACATTCATTTGGATAAAATTTACCAGTTATGGCTATAGCACCGTTAGTCTTGCAACAACACATTTGAAATTAAATGTCTGTTACTAGAAAGAAAAAATGATTTTCTATTGACCAGTTCCTTTTTAAAATTTCACACAGGTTTAAAAAGTTAAAAACAGTGCACATGCCCTTAGGTAGGTAAATGGATAAATAAACTGTAATATACATCTAGACAATGGGATATTATTTAGCACTAAAAAGAAATGAGCTAACAAGCCATGAAAAGACAGGGACAAAAAGTAAATGCATGTTACTAAGTAAAAAAGCCAGTCTGAAAGGCTATCTACTGTATGATTCCAAGTACTTGGCATTCCTGAAGAAAAAAACTACTTAGGTAGTAAAGAGATTAGTGGTAGCCAGGGGTTGTAGGGAAGGAGGGATGCACAAGCAGAGCACAGAGGATTTTTAGGGCAGTGAAAATACCCTGTATACTATAATGATGGACACATGTCATTATACATTTGTCCAAATCCACTGAATGTATAATTGAACTCTAATGTAAACCATCAACTTTGCATAATAATAATGTATCAATATAAGTTCATCAACTGTAATAAATGTATCACTCTGTTGGGGGATATACTGATGATGGAGGCGGCAATGCATGTGTACGGGGAGGGGTATATGGGACATCTCTGTATCTTCCTCTCAATTTGCTGTGAACATAAAACAGCTCTAAAAAAAGTCTTCAAAAGAAAAAAACAAAGAGTGCAGTATATCAACCAATATAACTCAAGAATTCATACAAAAAAAAAAAAAAAAAGAAGGACTTTAAAAGCATAATACTACATTTATTGGCATATCAGGAAAACAGCTCATGTTGAAATATAGCTCCCAGAAAATCACTAGCTCCTTATATATGCAGAAGAAGTTCATACTTAAGTACCTTGGCTTCTGGATTAGCTGCCAAAATTTTGGCACCACATTCTACCGAGGCATAATTATTTCGATTTTTCTGGACCTTTTTCGTGGCGTGTAGACCTCCATTAGATGATGCATGCATTGACTGACCTGCAGATAAACCTTATTATAAACATATATATGATGATTATTTTTGAAAATAACCCAACAACACAATGATCTCAAAAGCAACAGGCAGCTGTCTAGAGGACAGGTTTTAATGCTTAAGAGAATATTTTTAAAACACATTAAGAAATTCAAAATGCTCCACCTCAATAACTTTAAAATATCCCCCAAAACACAAATTAGCTACAAACATCCATATTGTTTGATTCATGTCTAAGTGATATAATTCACAAAATGAAGTTCATCCATGAGAATCAATGCTTTTAAATATGTAAAATACACATTTAATTCTATTAAGGATGAATGCTATCCTCCATCTCTAATCCCAATATTAAGAATTCTTAGCCCTGGCAGGTTTGGCTCAGCATTTAGATCATCAGCCTGAGGACCGAAGGGTTGAGGGTTTGATTCCCGGTCAAGGGTACATACCTGGATTGCAGGTTCGATCCCTGCCCCAGTGAGGGAGGCAACCAATCCATGTTTCTCTCTCCCATCATGTTTCTCTCTCCTTCTCTCCCTTTCCACTTTATCTTTTTTTAAAAAAAAAGTCAAGGGAAAAAATCCTCAGGTGAGGATTAAAAAAAAAAAATCTTAACTTTGAGAATTGGTCAACAAAAGCATAGAGTTAATAACTTTAGTCCAACTCCATTTACAGTTTGAAGTTTTATGACTCAGATCTTTCCATTCCTCAATTTTCCTCTTATAAACTGAGATGAAAATCGCTGCTCTGCTATCTTGAGCTTATTTTATCTTCACTGAGTAATTTACAAGAATGGATTTTAAACAGGATTAAAACTGTATATAATTATACACAGGTAAAATACATATGGATAATTAATAGCATCTTTGTAAGTTTTACTTTTTAAAAGTTTTCAAAGTTTTATTTTACTAATTAAAAAGAGAAAAGCATATTTAAACCAGTTCCTTTAGAAAAAGAAAATAAAAAGAAATCACAGTGCTGTCTTACTTTTTTCTTTTTCTACTTCCATAACTTTCTTTTTCCATTCATCAAATGTTGGTATATCTTCTGGGTCTTTGGGACTTGTTACAGATGCAGGGTCAATTTCTTCTGGTTTCGTATAATCTGAACTCTGAAAGAAACACAGTTTTCAACTCTCAGAGAATACAAAGGTATTCTCTGCAATTTAAATAGTTCCAAAGAGGACATTTTTGTAGCGTGTGTCTAATTTTATTTCTGGCTGTAGTATGTGACAACTGAACCGTAACGTAGTGTGGTTTGGTTTCACTGGGAACATTCATTCCTTCAACATACTGAACTCCTATACTTATAAGAAGCTTCACAGAAGCAGCAGAAGTCTCCAGAATGAAGCGAAGTTAGCTGTGAGTGCTGACTCACTGAAAACATGTGGAAGAGAAGGTGAGAACAGGGAGACTAGAATTTAAAGGCACAGAGGTGGGTGTGGCATCCGGCACTTTAAGGTGCTCTTTGATTCCACGTTTTGTTTCTGTTCAGTTTATGGAAAGGCCTTTGTCTCTTTTGTTCCGTTATTTCTTACCTAAAGGGAGCCTAGACTTCTGTCAACATTTCTTCAGGAAATTCTGTACTGGCCTCTATGAAAGTAGAACTCAGAAGGAGAAAGGAAAGAAATCTACCACATTGGCATGAGCCTTGTCTTTATGGTAAGAATCATGCTCTTCCATATAAGCCAGTCTAGTATTTTGCACACAAATAACAAAAGATACAACATCTTTTGAAATAATTCTGGTTGAAGGGCCTAAATTTAACCTTGTATTATTGAGTTAAACTCATATTCTGAAGATACTTAAATAGTCATAGCTGCTTTTATATAGCTCAGAACCTGCTTAATTAAATAAGGACATGATGTACCCGACAGTGGCAGAAAACCATTTAAGTACACATAACCAGAGAGTTCCTATGAGGAACGTCTTCACATATAAACAGTGCACTGGCAACAGTACCATGAAGTAACCACTTGCTCTTGGGGAGCACAGCTCACTTAAGTTTCACATTCATCATTAACTACTTAACCCCTGATTTTATGGCAATCATGGTTAGCAAATGACAAGATTACCTAACAATAAAATGCACTGTATAACAAAGTAGGAGATAGTGCAAGGCATAATACCTACCTCATTTTTTAAATTATCTGAAGCCTTCAATGCAGACTTTGGATCACCACCACCCTGATCACTTGCTGAAACTTTTGATGCAAATTCTGATTTTGTTATCTTTCCTTTGCCATGTGAAGATGACACATTTTCTATATGCTGGCCAACAAGGCTATTTGAAACCAAAAGACATATTTGAGCACATTTTAGCTGAATAACAAATTTATGCAATCTCAACTGCTGTAATTATCATGTACAAAGTCAACCAAGCAAGAAGCACAAGGGGGATCAGCTGTCTCTCAACCAGAAAGTGGAATTAAGCCTCCACCCAGGTCCACTCCAACATGACATGCTGTACTACAGAATCCTACAAAAGCAGCCGCTGCTCACGCCCACCTTTCATGGGCACCGACAAAGGCAGGCTGCTCAGTGGGAACGCTGGCATCAAGGGCTTCACCAACTTCACAGTCAGTTTCAGGCGGCTCTGTTTCACGAGGCTTAGCTATAGGAATAGTACCAGATTCTTCTATTTCACTAAAAATAGAAATAAAACAAAAACAAGCTGGTGATTTGGTTGACAAAATGTAGAATAAGTCAAAAGTGATATTAGTGATTTCCAAAACATAATCTAAGCCACAGAAGAATGTTTTACATTTCTTCATATTGTTTTCAAAAATTCACTTCTTTTAAATCATCTAAGGTCAACTGCTGACTCTTGATCTGTTAGTGCTCTTAAACTCTGAATAGCTAATTACCAAATTTTAATACATGCTATTATAGGTTAATATTTGGTCTTATCAAAAATAAAAATTTTAGATTATTTATTCTAAATTCATCTTCTCTAATGTTTCATTTCTATCTCTTAGTATTCTACCAATGTTAGCTTTGTTGCCTACAGTATCAAAAAGTCATCTATTATCTCAAAACATTGCCCTAAGTTTTTAAGGTGCCTTTAGAATTTCATTTTAAAAACATATACCCCAGCCGTGGCCAGCATGGCTCAGTGGCTGAGCACTGTCCCATGCACCAGAAGGTCTCCGGTTCAGTTCCCAGTCGGGGCACATGCCTAAGCTGTGTATTCCACCTCCAGTCAGGGCTCAAAGGAGAGGCCGCCAAATGATGTTTCTCTCTCACATCTTTCTCTCTCTTTCCCTTCCCCAGTCTCTAAAATCAATAAATATATCCTCAAGTGAGGATTAAAAAATATATATACTTTTCCCCTACATCACTTCCATTTCACTAAAGAGTCATGGTCAATATAAGTAATAAATAAGGTACTGTTCAGATATATTGTATCCAGCCTTAAATTATTTCTGGATTAAGCATTTAATATTTTAAAATGTTAAATATTAAGCATGTCTTCTGTCCCCTTGTCCCTTACTGGAACCAATTCCTAACTGGTAACCAGAACATTCCTGTGTCCAGTTCCTTCAACCCATCCCATACATTCTAGAGAATAGGGATTTAAAATTTATAAAGTACTTGTGGAAAAAAAAATTATAGTGATAATAATAATGATATTAACTGACACATATATTCTTACAATGTGCCAGATTTTGACTTATGCAGTGTGTGTGTGTGCTCATTTGATGAAGGAAATGTTTAATGTAGTATTAAGGAAATTTTATTTTCTTCTTTGCAGTGTTGCTCGAAGGAAGTAGGAGTACATAGTAGGTTTTCTAAATTAAGGAAACCTTAAGCCTAAGTGTTCTGAATATTTATTATCAAATTTGAAAAAGGTAGCTATTCACACAAGCACATAAGTATATATGGAGTGCCACAGTTATATTAAATGCAATGACTAATTTGACATTTGAATTTTTGATAATTATAGAAAAAATTATTCAAGTAAGTTTTATGTTTCTTAAATAACTAGACCCTCACTTTACCTAAATGATATAAAGATTTCACATCTGGGATCTAATCAGTTTCACTGAGTTAGGCAACAAAATAAATATTCATTATAAGATGATTACATCAAAAAATAATAAGAACGCAAAGCACAGACATTATAATTTAGGTCTGCTATGGAGCCTATACTTCAAACGTGATCATCAAGCTGCCTGATTCTCTAAAGAAAATTTTTTATCATTATCCAATGAGACATATTTTTTCTGTCTGAGGACTTACTCAAGTTTTGAGACTGGAATGAGCTCTGAGGTAGATGAACTGGAAATGTTTTCCATGTTTTCACTGCTCACTACACTGGAAGAGTCTTCATGGAGATCAACGGTAGAGAACGTCTCAGTCACAGGTGGTCTTAATTTATGTGACTCCGTGTTCTGTTTTAAAGAAAGTTGTATTAAATGTTGAGATTAATAAATTATCTCTTTAGCTGAACAGGACTGTATAAAAAGTATGCCTCAAAAGTGACAATATAAAGAATGTTCACTGAAAAAGTGAAAATCCTTTCTTCCAATATTACCACCCTAAGGAATATATTTCATATTAAAATATAGGTTCTACACATTTTTCATGGCATTTCATAAGCTAGGACAAAGGAGCTTATCTTTTGTCTCTCCTATTTTGGACCTATAAATATTTCCCTCTTTCTATAATTAATCAATCCTATTAGCAACAAAGAAATCCTATGTAAATGTTCAAAATAATACAACACACAGTTCTGCTTCCGAGCAGTTCAGAAGATAATGAGTATCAATAAACAATGACACAAGGCATGTACAAGTTAACATTAAAAACCAATTCAGGAATCTTGCCATCCTTCAGTCCTGGGTGCTCTGGGCCATTTGCTCCTCCCAAACAGTCTGAAATCTACCTAATATCTACTCATGTTTGAAAACCCTTATCAGCACCGCCTCCCCTATAGCCAACCACAAATAGAATTAGCCATCCTCTTCCTCTCGGCTCCACTGTTCCCTGTACACTTTTATCACAGCATCTACAGACCCCTTATTTACATCTCTTCTTCCTCAACTCTACTATACGTGCCTTAACTAAGGATTATAGTCTCTTGATCTTCATGTTCCTAGTACCTAGCACAGTAGACATCCAATGCTAACTCAATGAATATCAAATGAGAGGTACTCATGCTAAGTTCAGAGAAAAGAGACTATGGGCTAGAAGAACTAGGGCTCTGAAGAAAAGTAAGGTCAGTACGTAAACAGAGAGAAAACACAAGGCATAGAGTCAGAAGAATACAAAATGTGATCATTTGGGGAATTATTTACACTGAAATGAAAACTTCACAAAGAAAAGCAAACAGCTTGCATTTTATTTTATGATGAAGGCCTTAAGAAGAGAGGAGTATGCCCTGGCCAGTTTGGCTCAGCAGTTAGAGCGTCGGCCTGCGGTCCAGAGAGACCTGGGTTTGGTTCCCGCTAAGGGCATGTACCTCGGTTGCAGTTTGTCCCCGGCCCTGGCTGGGTCGTGCGGGTGACAGCCACTCGACGTGTCCCTTTCACATCGATGTTTCTCTCTCTCTCTCCCTCTTCCTCTCTCTCCCTCCCACTCTATCTGAACAGAAAGTGGAAAAATGTCCTCAGGTGAGGATAAAAATTAAAAAAGGAGTATGACATTGCTAACAAATATTGAATTACATTTCAACATGTATTCAATATTTAAAAATGAGGTACTTTCCGCTTTTACTTTCCTTTACAAACAAAACGTGCCGTGAACTTTAACCAGAGACATCTCTACCTGGACCGGCGCTCGCCAGCCACCGTGGCTAGGGCCCCAGACTGAACAGCTCGGCTCAGGCCGATGCAAAAAGCACTTCAAAGTGTTTGAACAACAGTATGCCTTGATGAAAAATTCTAGAAAACAAACAATGGTAGGACTGTTCAGGTTAGTCGTGTAACTAGAAGGGCTACAGAGATCACTTTTCTTACTCTTAAGCACAAATTTTTGACAAATGTCTTCCAGAATCCAACAAAACGAAACTCTCTGTATCTCCTTAGATAACCCAATTAAGTCATAGAATGGCTCTAGCTGAATTTAAAAAATAGAATTCTTCCTCATTTTAAGCTGAAATTTATTTTTGTTAATATGTGATAGTTTCTCCTTAGCCCTCCTTCTTCTAGCTCCAATATCCCCACTTCCTTCAGCCATGTTTGATATTAAATGGTTTCCAAATGCTTCAGCATTCTGGTCAGCTTAAATTCTGATTTAGTTTTTAATATCTTTCATAAAATCTGGAGTACAAAATGGAAAATAATATTCAGTACATAACATGAGAGAAAAAGGGAAAACATTTTAACCTAATATTTATTAATTCATCTCTCACAAAAGTGATAAAACTTTTTTATCAAAATACTGTGTTCTACATATAAATACTTTCTTTTGTTGTCAGAAAAAAAAATTCCCAACACCTGAAAATTTGAAGAGAAAAGGTACGTTACAGTGAGTCAAAATAAAACCTAAGAAGAAATAAGGACTTACACCCAAACTTTTACTACAGAGGAAATGGTCTCATTTATTATTGTCAGTAATTGTGCATTTTCTCAAAAGCAGAACTCTTAGCAAGTAAATAGTACGAAGGCCAGTTGCATGGTACTTCAAAAAGAAAAAGTATCAATACCCAATACGGTGCCCAGAGGTTTCCAATGTTATGAAGTGGTTAGAAAGGGCATATCACTACAAATCAGAGCAACATAGCTTACTTGTACATCGACAATGTAGTCATCTGCTACTTTATGTTCTTCTGGAGGAACAGGTAAGTTTGAATCCACTTTTCCCAATACTTCAGCATTGACAGGTCCCTCTCTTTCATCCTATATTGCAACAAACAAAAAGGCTAATTGATAAAAAGTACTGTTCCACAAAACAGTCTTGAAGCAATATTAAAGCCCACCTCTTTCTATGCTTTAACCCAAACACTGTCTTGTATGCATTTGACTCTCATTGATTTTCTTTGTTTCCATGTTTATTATCTACCTTCCTGCATTTCCCTCCTTGCCACTATACCTCATAGGTACACTAAAGGAGGTCATGAACCTCATTTGATTTCTTAATAAGCATCCCTATATGTTAGGCACACAGTAAATATTTGATAAATGAAGGAATTCATAGTTCTTTGTGTCATCTCTCTTTTGACACTCATTTTCAAGTTAGGATTTCAGATACCTTTATGTCTTTAAATGTATCTTCTAGAATACAAGTTTCACAAAAGCAAAGTTCACCTTTATCTCTGTTTAAGCCTGTGTAGCATATAATTGATACCTCAATGTTAGCTCAGAAGAGATTAGACCTAAGTCTTATGGATTGTGGGTAAAAGCACAAAATTATACTCTTTTTGGAGAAATATTCAGCAAGTCTTCAAAATTTTAATTGCTCCATCCCAGAAATATAGTCTGCATAACTCAAAAATTTAAATAAGCCACTCTAAATATCATGCCAAAAAACCTCAAGCAATATAATTATGTGTGTTCGCACACACCACACACACACAAATGTACACACAAACACATATACACACACAGCTGAGGCACAATGCAAGTTTGGCAATAAAGAAACATTTAAAAAATCATGATATATCTATATAATGAAATAAAAATGTAGCCATTCAGAAGAATATAGCAATATCAAAAGGTATCTATGAGAGATTATGAGGGGAGAGGGGGAAGTCTATCTGTTGAATATTTGTAACATTTTAATGAAAATAAAAATATTAATTTGTTTGCTACATAATGATATATCTATTCCTAACAGAATGGTCTGAACATTTTCACAAGAAACAGTAAATTATGGTTCCTCTGGGGAAAGGAATAGGATATAAATATTTTATATACAATATAAATTCCTTCTGTATTTTAAAATAAGTACATTAATTGGGGGGCGGGGGAGTCTAGTCAATAGTCACCTTTTATCACTTAAAATGATAAAATAATAAATTAGAGACCATCAGGTTTCTTGGACTTTGTCTATTCATCCCACCCAATTATATAAAACAAACTACAGAGCCACTGATTGCAGACTCTCCCTGTAATCTTCATTTCTAATAGTTTTTAATTAATGAGATGGGTTTCTTTAGAAACCCTGTAACTATTTTATGCATTAAAAATCAAGACAAATCCAGCCGGAGTAGCTCAGTGGTTGAGCTTCGACCCTGCACCAAGAGGTTGCCAGTTCGATTCCTGGTCAGGGCACATGCCCAGGTTGTGGGCCTGATCCCCAGTGGGGGGGCGTGCAGGAGGTGGCCAATTGATGTTCTCCCTCATCAATGTTTCTATCTCTCTCTCCCTCTTACTTCCTCTCTAAAAATCAATGACAGAAAAAAAAAAAGCAAGCCGCTAGTTTCCAGTTCCCTGAATAAGTAGTATCTTTCTCCCTCCTGTAGGACTAAGGATGTTCCAACATTCCAAATATAAACAATAAGAATATCTCAGAGGTAACAATTTCAGAATTACCCAAGTAACTCCTCAGATTATAGAAACAAAAAAATTACAAATCTCCACCAGAAATTATGTCATAGGATTTAAAAAATTATTTCTATTATGAATGTTTTGAGAAAGTCTTAGAACGCTGACACACAGATTACATCTTCAATTTTATTTAAAGTACCTTTTTCTGGAATTGTATATCTTCATTTTCTAGTCTGCAACTGTCATCCTGAGAGTAATATGATGAAGCTGAAGCTGAAGAACTCTCTTTACAACACACATGCCAACTGGGAAGCCTGGAAAACATCCACAAACACCACCAAAAAGAAAAAGAAAAAGATGTTAAGCCAACACATTCCCTATGATGGGCTAGAATCTGAGTCAATAAACACAAGAGTGGTTCCTATCTAATGCCCTTAAGAACTTAATCTCATGATGAAGACAAATTTCCATAAAACAAGGGTTTTTTATTTCATACGCTAGGAAAAACATAAGCTGTTATCAGCATTACAAGTAAGGCATTCTTAATTTCATGAAGGTAAAACAGGAAAGACTTCACAAAAGGAGTGTCTGATGATTATCACACAAGGAACAAAGAAAGCTGTCAAAGAGCTAACTCACCTCAGAAAGCACCAGATTCCAACGATAGTCTACATTCTACCAAATTGTTCAGAACAAATCATTCTAAAGTTACCTAAACTATTTCAAAGCATATTGGGTTTATATGGGAAACAAAATAGTGATTCCTGGTCAAGGACACGTACCTGGGTTGCAGGTTCAATCCCTGACACCGGTCAGGGTTGTGCGGGAGGCAACCAATTGATATTTTTTTCTCCCTCCTTCCCTTTCACTCTAACAAAATCAATGGAGAAATATCCTTAGGTGAGGATTAACAACAACAACAACAACAACAACAACAAAGAATACTGAAGATTTTAATGTGAGGGAACTACATGTCTATGAAACCACAAGAATGTCAACAATATGATACTAGATGAGAGTGGGAAAGGGAATTCCCAGGGTAACTGAAAGAATAATTCTAGATGACAGCTGTACACAAAGACTAGAAGGCAACCAGTCCAAATGGGAGGTTCTCAGAAGCTCCAGGAGAGCCCTCTTTAGGATGAAAAGTGACAGCACACCTCATAGGTCTTTGAAAATGTCCAGTACAGATTTTGGTAAGTGGCACATAGTTTGTAACTAAATACAAAAATAAGAATACTCAGGTCAAATATTAGTTGCAGGAAAAAGGAAACGTAGTAGAGAAAAGGAAAAGTAATCATGTTTTACTATATGGCTCAGCTGTGAATAGCATTTTTAGTCATAGTAATATAAATAATGAATGCTCATCTAAACAAATTATGACAGAACTATATTATTACCAGCATATAGTTAAAAGACTCTTATCATCTACAGTGGCATAATACCTAAAACTGACATTAAAGTAATTATTTCAGAGACAAAGAAGTGCATATAAAATCAATCAGCTAAGAGATGAAACTGGTTTCCTTGAAAAGAGAAAATGGGAAGGAGGGACAGGGAATGGCTTTATTGCAAAAACAAAAATATCTTTTAGAGCCATCTGACTTTTTCATACTATTTTGATAAAAATTAAAACAAAACAAAAAACAAAGAGGGAAAACAGCAAGGTACATAATAAATAATATAAACACACAGTATGCCTACTGTGTGTGCACATCTGCACATATTTATATGTGCATACATTTCTCTGGAAGAATTAAATAGTAAAAAATAAAAAGCATCACCTTGGTTGCATCCACTAAGGGGAACTGGAAGCCTGGATTGACAAGGGCAACAGAAGGATATTTTTCACTCTGGAATACTCTATGTCTTTTGAATTCTGCCTATTAAAAACTTCATATAGATATATCATTATTCATTAAATATTTCTTTTCTTTCCTTTTTTTTTGGTTAATCCTCACCCAAGGATTTTTTTCCATTGATTTTTCAGATAGAGTGGAAGGGAGAGAGGGAGAGAAACATTGATGTGAGAGAGAAACATCAACTGGCTGCCTCCCGCACGACCTCAACTGGGGCTGGGGATTGAACCAGCAACCCTTTGGTCCATGGGCCAACACTCTAACTGCTGAGCCAAACTGGTCAGTGCCATTAACTATTTTAGTGACATTCTTTTGCACTGTTTCTTAGCTGTGTGTGTGTGTGTGTGTGTGTGTGTCAGCATGCATGTGTGCTTGCAGGTGCATTTGTGTGTGGGTGTATATATATACATATAAATATTTGGGAGAGCAAAAAGTTTTAGATAATGTATCCAAAACTGTGGGTACTGGAATTTTGGCGATTATATCCCTTATCTTCTCTATCCCTTTTTATACTTTCTAAATTTCTAGCATAAGCATGTATTAGTTTTATCACCAAGAACTCTGCATGTGTGTATGTGTGTAAGTCCTAATATCCAGTGCCAGCAAACAGTAAATCTCCTTGTTTTTACTATGATCCTTGTTTTTACTATTATAGATTAAAATGCCATTACCCTCAATTTTGAGTTTTTTGGAAATAAGCATTTGAATCAGTGGACCAGTAGAGGGACTGCATGAACATAATACAATCATTTGAGGACCTAAATAGAACAAAAAGCAGAAGAAGAAAGAATTTGTCTTTTGCTTTTCCTGCCTCATTGTTTGAGCTAGGGCATCTCATGTACCTTATTTTAAAAAATACTTTATTAATTAAAACAACAATGAGGTATCACCTCACACCTGTCAGAATGGCCGCCATCAACAAATCATCAAACAACAAGTGTTGGCGAGGGTGTGGAGAAAAGGGAACTCTAATACACTGCTGGTGGGAATGCAGACTGGTGCAGCCGCTATGGAAAACAATATGGTGCTACCTCAAAAATTAAAAATTGAACTTCCATTTGACCCAGTGATCCCACTGCTGGGAATATACCCTAAGAAGCCTGAAACACCAATCAGGAAGAATATATGTACCCCCATGTTCATAGCAGCACTATTTACAATAGCTAAGATCTGGAAACAGCCCAAGTGTCCACCAGTAGACGAATGGATCAAAAAGCTGTGGTACATATACACAATGGAGTACTATGCAGCGGTAAGAAAGAAAGATCTCTTATCCTTTGAGACGACATGGAGGGACCTGGAAAGTATTATCCTAAGTGAAAGAAGCCAAGCAGAAAAAGACAAATACCACATGATCTCACTTATATACGGAATATAATGAACATAACAGTCTGAGGAATACAGTAGACCCAGACACATGGAAGTAGGGCACAGACTGACATCCCTCAGAAGAGGGGATGGGGGGTGGGGGGGTGGGAAGAGATAAACCACAGAACTTATATGCATGTATGCATGACCAATGGACATGGACAACTAAGCCGGGGACAGGGTGGAGGGGGTGGGGTGGGGGGTGCCAATGGGGTAAAAAGGTAAAATATCTGTAACAAAAAAATAAATAAAAATTCATAAAAAATAAAAAAATAAAAAAAAAAAAAATAAAAAAAAATAAAATAAAATAAAATAAAATAAAATAAAAAATAATAAAAATAAAAAAAAAAAAATAAAAAAAAAAATAAAAAATACTTTATTGCTAAAACAATGATAAACATCATCTGAGCCTTCAGTGAGTCATGATATTTTTGCTGGTGGAAGGTTTTGCCTTGGTGTTGATGGATGCTGACTGCTCAGGGTGGCAGCTGCTGAACTTTGGGGTGGCTGTGGCAATTTCTTACCTAATGGGTAGCAGACAGCGTATTACATACAGAGAGCCTTGTTAGAAAATGTTATACGTAATTTAAAAATTTGAGTAAACTTATATTGAGAAAACATTAAAAAGTAACAATTTTAATTAAGTAAACAAAATTAAATTTAATTGAAAAACATTGTCACAAAGAGAGAAATGTATTATCTACTGGTAAAAAGATGTGATGATTATAAATACATATGCACCTAACACAATCACTTCAAAATATGTAAACTACTGACAAAGCTAAAGGTGGAAGAAAATAGTAAAAAATGATGGCTGTCTATTTTAAATGATGTCTTATAAAATAACAGATGGACAAAATGTAAGGAAACATGAGATTTATATTATAAATAAGAAACAAGCTTGATCAAATGTACAGAATTTTACAACAAATACAAATTAACATTCTTTTCAAACATACATGAAATATTTCCGAAGTACTGACCACATACTAAAGCTTCAAAAGAAGACTCAAATTCCAAAGATTCAACATCTAGTAAACTATACTCTCCAACCACATACCAACAAAATTTGAAATAGATAGCTAATAACGTTCTAAGCCTGGCAAAAAATTATACAGCAGAGTAATCCTTCAGTTAGAGGAAACAATAAGGAACATTATGAAATATCACACCAGGAGACTTACAGGTCAAAATTGGTGGGATGCAGATAAAAGAACCACAGACAAACTATGCTTTTGAAGGCAATTGAAGACAAACACTGAAAAGAAAGACCTAATCTTTCAACTCTCAAAGATAAAAGACACACTGTAAATCCAAAGAAAAAAGGAAGGCTAAAAGGGCAGAAATCACTGACATAGAGAACAAAAGAAGGCAAAGAAGATTAAGAAAACCAAAAGTGGGTCCTTTGAAGAAAATATCAGAAAGATCAACTCTGGCAAAACCAACTAAGGAGGGTTGCTGATGTGAATTAAACTATGGTGTAAAAACACGAAGTAACTACAGACAAAACATATTTTTAAATTATAAAATATTATAAACTATATATAAACTATATATTTTAAACTATATATTTTAAACTATATATATTATAAACTACATATTTTAAAACTTAGGAAAAGAAATAGATGTTTCTAGGAAAGTAGCAAAATTGGCACAAGTATACAAAACTTGGAATAAATTAATGATAATTAAAGAAACTTGAGTGGCTTAACACCACAAAGAGAAGGGGGAAATTCCAATCCAGGTTTTTTGTTTTTGTTTCATTTATTTGGAAATCATTTCAAACTTTCAGAAGAATTGTCAGTATAGTACAAAGAACATTCACAAACTCTTTACCCATATCAATCTGTTGTTAACATTTTACCCATTTGTTCCATCATTTGCCATTTGCTCATGACATACACGCTCACCCCACCCTTTCTCCATGTAATTTATTTCTAAATATATTAGTATCTATTTCCACAGAATGAGGGTATTTATTCTCTTACACAAACACAGCAGTGATTAACTTCAGTAAATGTTACACTAACAATGCTTTATAGGCTGTATTCGATTTTGTCACTTAGCATCATAATGCCCTTATAGCATCCCCACATCCCCACACCCATCACCTCAAGTATAAACTGAGTCTGAGGTCTTGTTTAGCATTTGTCACCCGCCTCATTTAACCTGGAATAGTTCTTGGCCTTTATCTTAAGTGGCACTGACGTTTTTGAAGAACACAATCCTTTTATTTTTAAATAATATGATCCTTATTTGATGTTTATCTGATGTTTCATCATGACCAGATTCAGGTTATATATCCCTGACCAGAATCCTTCATAAGTGATCTGTGTCTTTCTCCAGGTAATATATCCAGAAGAAGCATACAATATCCATCTGTGTCACCACTTGCAATTCCACTGTTAGGTGGAATGAGAAATGAAACAGTCCATAAAAAGCCTTGAACAAAAACAACTGCAATAGCTTTTACTCCTAATAGACAAAACTGGAAGCAGCCGAGATGTCCAACAACAGGATGAATAAACACACTGCAGTAATATTCATACAATAAAAAAGAACAACTTACTGATGAATATAAAACATGGATAAATCTTGGAAACTTTACCCTGAAAGAATTCAGATACAAGAATAAATGCTAGATAATTCCATGTACGTGAAGTTCCAGAAAAAACAAAACTAATCCATTGGTGATAGAAATCAAATCCCTTTTGGTGCTTTGGGGGATTTGCTAGAAAGGGACATGCAAGAACATTACTGGATAATGAAAATGTTCTATATCTTGATGGTGTGTGGGTTACATAGATGTATGCATTTGTCAAAACGTATCCAACTATATATAGTTAATATATGTACATTTCACTATATGTAAATTATCAGGATTTAAAAATATAAGACACAAAAAAGTCAGTATTTTCCTCCTCAGCAATAACAACTTGAAAAATAACTATTAGCAATAATAAAAAATCAAATAATTTAGAAATTAACCTAAATAATACACAACCATTTAGAACTCTGGTAACGATCATAAAATGAAGAGATGAGTAAATGAAGACCTAGTATGTATGCAGAAGAAATGCTGGTAACAGCAGTGTAAAGACAGTGATTCTCTCCAAAGGGATGCATCACTCAAATATAACTCCTATCAAAATACCTGAAGGATCTTATTGTTCTACATACAATGTGGGAAAAAGTGGCCCAAGAATAACCAAATTAACAGAAAGCCTAAAGGTAACTGGTTCACCTTGCCAGATGATTAAATTTGTTACCAAACCACTCTAATTAGACTGTAGTACTGGAACAGCAAAAGACAGGCAACTGGGACAGAATACTCCCCAACGCATTTCTTGGCTTAAAGTCTCTCTTTAGAAACAGCCTACACACAGTGCTCAACACATACCCAGGGAGTGCATGAATGACATGAGGCCTTCCTGAAGGCATCTGCCACATCATTATATGCTAGAATTTATTTTAATGATGAGTCTACTAACTAAAGCAAGTTAAAAAAAAAAGTGTTAAGTGGGAAAACTAGGAGAAAAGAATGAGATCAATAGCATTATCATTTATGTATGTTCTGAAACCCATGAACAAAATATTATTTTGGAAGGAAACACACATCCAAATAAATACATGAAGACTGACTGGAAAACGCATTGAACACATTCTAGGGTAAATGCCTGAAATGGGGGTAAATAGGAGTGAAACTAAAGACAGAAGATAAAAGAGTAATGATGCAATGTGGAGCAGAAAAGGGGACCTGTGCGACATGTGGCAGAACTGAGGATGACCAACCCAATCCTAAACATCTGATGTCTCCAGAAGCAAAAAACAGTCATGTTTTTTAATCTAGCAAGACCTTTATATTAAAGTATTGTTCCACCCTGGCCAATTTGGCTCAGCAGGTAGAACATCCTATCAGCCCACAGACCAGAGTCTCAGGTTCGATTGCGGTCAAGGGCACGTACCTGGGTTGCGGTTCAGTCCCCAGCCCTGGTCGGGTCCTGTGGGAGGCAACCAATCGATGTGTCTCTCTCCCATCGAAGTTTCTCTTTCTCTCTCCCTCCATCCCACTCCGTATGAAAATAAACGGAAAAATATCCTCAGGTGAGGATTGAAAAAAAAAGTATTACCCCAATTTTTACAAATAAAGAAACTAAGGCTCAGACATTAACTTGCCCCAAGTCACTCGACTTGTTACTGCAAACCTAGAACTCTCTCCACAGCCTATGATCTTTCGGTACTGCTGTATTTCGTTCTTACTATTCTCGAGTCAACAGATGAACAAAAAGACAGGTGAGAAAATCACATGGACCGTTCACTCAGGAACAGATGACATCAGTGCAGGCTAGTTATAGCAGAACATAAGCTACCAGGCAGGAGGAGCTGCATCTGCTCACGATGTGGACAGCGGTGCTCACCACGCTTAGTGGAGTACAGGCTAGGGCCTGGACTTCTGTCAGGAGACTCGAGTGGCAGGAATCCCAGATCCCTTGCTTATAAGTTGCATGTTCGTAGAAAATTACAAAACATGTGTGCCTCAATACCAACACTGTAAAATGGTATTATTAGGAGGAAAATGATATAATACTTGTGCTATTCTTAGCCTGGCAGAGAATATGCACTCAAATCTGAGCTGTTATCAACTATTGGCCCTTCCGTCTTCTCTCACTTATCAAATTGGTGTGCTTGTGGCAGAATTTACCTTTTCTTAAAAAATTGTTTTTATTGATTTTGGAGGAAAGTAGAGGGAGATAGAAACATGGATGAGAGAGAAACACTGATCTGCTGCCTCCTGCATGCTCCCTACTGGGAATCAAAGTGGCAACCCAGGCATGTGCCCTGACCGGAATCAAACTGGTGACCTCTTAGTGCCTGGGCAATACTCAACCACTGAGTCACCCCGGCTGAGCAGAATCTACCTTTTTTATTTCTCCGCTGCATGTGGCACCTCTGACCACTGCCACCTGAAACCCTCTCCTTGGCTTGTCAAATGCCACAGAGAATTCTGCTCATCCCCGATTCTTCTGCGTCTCCTTTGGCAGGCTGCTTCTGCTCGCCACTGAACCCCGGGGGCGGCCAGGGCTCTCCCCAGTCTCCCTGCTGGCCTCCACACACACTTCCTGGGCAGTCTCAGCCACCTGCACGGTTTCGGCTGATGGCTACCAAAACTTGCATCTTTAGCATTTAGCATCTTCTCCTAACTAGTCCATTCCTTAAAACTCTTTAATGACACCCTATATTAATTCTGAGAATAAATTAAGCATATTAAAAAGTTGAATCTCTCCTTCCTTCATTGACCATACTAAAACAAAACAAAACAAAATTTAAAAAAAATTAAATCCAAACTTGAATAGTCTTTCCTTTTCCAAACTTCCTCTTCCTCCATCCTGGCTCTCACCATGTGGTACTGCTATCCACCCAGTCCTCAAGTTAGAAACCTGAAAAAAATCCAGACTATTCCTTTTCAACTGCCTCCATTTTATTTTACCTCAAACTTGTGTTCTCTTTTTTCCCATTCCTGTTATGACTGCTTTAGCTCAAGCCCTTATTTCTTACCCAGAACAACCCCAACAGAGTTCCCTAGTTCCTACCACGATTCAATCCTTCACACTTCTGCCAACAACCTAACACTGAACAGTCTCAGGATACCAGTCCCCTGTTTAAGATCTTTCATAGACTACATGATAAATTCAAGCTTCCCTGAATGATTTTAAAAATCTCTAAAATTCTTACACTGCCTAAGTCTTCAGCGCCGTCATTCCTGCCTCTCTCTGCCTCACTTTATGCTTAAGTGATCCAAATTCCTTGTGTATTCCTCAAATGCATAACATGCTGTGTCTCATGCTTACAAGTCTCTTGGCTCATGCTGGTCCCTCTTCCAACAATGTCCTACCCCTGCTCTCACTCCTTACCATCCAAGAACTGACTAAATTCTTATCATTCTTCTTGCCCTGGCCAGTTTGGCTCAGCAATTGAGCATCGGCCTGCAGACCAGAGTCCCAGGTTCGGTTCCCGCTAGGGGCATGTATCACAAAAAATAAATAAATAAATAAAAATAATAAATAAATTCTTATCATTCTTTTTTTTCTGGGGCATGAACTAGTTAGTTAGAACCTGGAGATTTCCTTCTTTCCACTGGCTGGATTTGTGGCCCTCCTCTAAATTCCCAGAGCCTGTTGGCATCTCTCTAGATGAGCACTCACTACAATTCTGAACTGAACTGTTTGTATTTCTGTTTCTCATACAACACTGGGCACACCTAGGGCAGAGACCTTACTGCCCTGTTCTCAGCACAGTGATCTACTGAGCTCTTCCTTTGCTATGGATTGGAACAGCTTTCGAGAAGAGCTTAGAAAAGGGAGAGGCTGATAATCAGTGATTTCATGGTAAAAGAAAGAACTGAATGGGCAATGAGGAATAGTTTCTTAAACATGAGTGCAAATCTGATCCCCATTACAGACATACAGTGTCAGCCATTCAATTAGAGCAGCGTGGTCAAGTAATGCCCGGACCACAGCCCCCTTCAAAAAGAAAAGGGCATTTCAGGAAAGACACCTACGGAGGTGGGAAAGTCCAGTGAAAATTATGGTAGCATTTTGTTTTGTTTTTTAACATTACTTCCTGTCTAGAAATTTGAAAAACATTAACAGGAATTCTATGATGTACCGAGAGACCTGTGGGAAATGGGTGAATAATATAAAAGTCATGGTGGTCAAAAACTAATAATAAAACAAGACCAGTGTCTTTGCTTAATAAGCACCCTATTTCCTTTCCATCACAATGTACTGAAGACAGATATTCTTCCTAATCTAGTCTCAGCTTGGGGCTGTTAAGGCTGCTCTCTCCTGCGGGGCCTGTCTGCTGGTAGGGGAAGAGGTCACACTGTGGTGCCCTTCTCCTCCCAGTTCTTATTCGAATTGCTGGCCTTAGCATCCCCAGTCAAAGGAACTGTACAGCTAAGCTGAAGAAAACTCTATATTCTAATGTTGCTTCTAATCAAACCTTTGAATTTCAAAAGTTCTGATCTTTCATCTTCACTTTGATGTAGGACTGGTCTTGGATTCTCTTAGCTTAAATATTCCACAATCCTCTACTGGAAGACTGTTTCATTGCATTGGCCTATAATTTCATAGATCCAACATGAGGAAGCACTTGTTAAACAATGTGTAATGTTAAGTTTTTACATCTTAATATACCACTAGAAATTTGGTCAATACAATTTGTCATTAAGCCCAATTGGTGTGGCTCAGTGGATTGAGCGTCGTCCCATGAACTAAGAGGTTCTGGTTGGATTCCCAGTGCGGGCACATGCCCAGGTTGGCTCGATCCCCAGTGGGGGGTGTGCAGGAAGCAGCCGATGGATGTTTCTCTCTCATATTGATGTTTCTATCTCTCTCTCCGTTCCTCTCTCTTTAAAAAAAAAAAAATCAATAAAAACATATTTTAAAAAAACAATTTGTCATAAAAGATGCTGGAATTAATCATATCCTAAAGGTATTTGATGTATTTTTTAAAAT
This sequence comes from Molossus molossus, assembly GCF_014108415.1. Taxonomy (NCBI): domain Eukaryota; kingdom Metazoa; phylum Chordata; class Mammalia; order Chiroptera; family Molossidae; genus Molossus; species Molossus molossus. The sequence continues at coordinate 49,478,758 of NW_023425356.1, forward strand.
TGCATAAGGTATATTTAGCTTATAAAACTCAAGCCACAATTTGCTACCTTAATTTTTAAATCAAAACTACAAACATAGTCCCCAAATAAATAACCACCAGCTAACAGATTAAGCATACTACAACAAAAAGCCCATCTAAGAAACAATGGAAAATAAAGCTAGAAAAGCAGGTTTGGTACAGACAAACATGAGGGTTTACAGGATGTTCAGCAAGTGGGTGCCGTGAAGCTGCGTGTCCGTAAGGCCACTCTAGTGGCGCTGTGAAGGACAGCTAGCTCTTCTGTCTCTTCCGGCTGCCAAACAAATGTGTGAGAACTCACATGTACCAGCTCTCCAAATACCTTCCATTTTCCACTCCCAGAAGCCCATCAACCACTTCCCTCTTTTGAAAACAAGGCCCATTTCTCCGTCTTCAAGCTTTCCAGTCTTGCCTGAGACCTTTCATATTGCTGACCATTCAGATGGCTTCCTTAACCTCTTTCCTTCCTTCACTTCAGACCAGCTTCCTCCTTCCCTCCCAGCTGCGCTTGGCTTCACACCTTCCTTTATCTGAAGTATACAACAAGCTCCTGTCCGGTCAAGCATTCTATTCAAAACTGTCGTCTGCAGGGCGATCCGGCCCAATCTCGCCTGCACTGAGGCCTACTTCTAGGTGCCTATGTAATGTCTCCACGTGGATATTCCACTTGCCTGAACTAGCAGCTTCTCTCCGTTCAAACTCCTGCAATTGTTCCAGTTCTTTTTGAACACCTCCGATTCTTCTAGTTGACCCAGTTTTTAAAACAACTAACTTTTCTTTTCTCTTTGAACTTTATCTCACAGATGCTTAATTTTAGACCCTGGCATGTACTTTCTCAATCGCAATAGGCTCCATGAAAGCAGCTACTTTGTTTTGGCCACCAAAATCCTGCACAAGCCACCAAAAAAATGGCAGGGCTAAGACTCCTACCTAGTACTAGTTCTTCATCTATTCAGCCAATCACAACTCTCCTCCCAAATTTCTACACTTTTCTTTTTCTTTTTTAATTCTCACCTGTGCCCTGGCCAGTTTGGCTCAGTGGTTAGAGCGTCGGCCTGCGGTCCCGAGAGACCAGGGTTTGGTTCCCGCTAAGGGCATGTACCTCGGTTGCAGTTTGTCCCCAGCCCTGGTTGGTCGTGCGGGTGGCAGCCACTCGACGTGTCCCTTTCAAGTCGATATTTCTTTCTTTCTCTCTCTCTCTCTTCCTCTCTCCCTCCCACTCTACCTGAACAAAAAAATGGAAAAAAGTCATCGAGTGAGGATTAAAAAAAAAAAAATTCTCACCGGCACCCAAGGATATTTTTTCCATTTATCTTCAGATGGGGGTGGGGGGGGAGGGAGGGAGAGAAAGAAAGAGAAACATCAATATGAGAGAGACACATCAATTGGTTGCCTTCCACATGACCCCAACCAGGGCCAGGGACCGAACTGCAACCGAGGTACATGCCCTTGACCAGAATTGAACCTGTGACTCTTTGGTCCTTGAGCCAATGCTCTAACCGCTGAGCCAAACCAGCCAGGGCTACTACATTTTTAATGAGAGCAAAAAGGTACCATTAACAGAAGGTTGCTTGTTTTCTTTCTCATCTTTCCTAGACATCTAATCTGTGTAATTTATTATGCATATTAATATATGATTAGCATACTAACAGACTAATACTTTATTGGCACATGTATATATACCTATAAGCACGTATTAAAGGTGCACGCACAAGGTTTTATTGACTGGGCACATACTCAGAAATTTCTGAATATCCACTGCTTATGGCACAGACCAAGTCTTTTTCCTCTTTTAGGTGATAATCAGACTTCCCAGTTTGCTAGGACTGAGGAGGGTGTTTCAGGATGCACAATGGCCTCCAGAGATGTCCAAATCCCAATCCCTGGATTATGTCACTTTACACAAAGGCCTTTGCAATTGTGATTAAATTTGGGATGTTGACATGGGGAGAGAGTCCTGGATTGTCTGGTTAGGCTCAATGTAATCCTGGTGAAGGAAGCAGGAGGATCAGAGTCATCAGCAGATATGAGGACTGAAGCAGAAGCTGGAATGATGTGAGGAAAGAGCCACAAAATAGAAGCTGAAAAAGCCAATAAACAGAGTCTTCCTCTCAGAGCCTCAAGAAGGAACCAGCCCTGCTGCCCAGACCTAGACTTATTTTATATTTTAGACTTCTGACCCCCACACCAGAAGTAATTAACGCGTGCTGTTTTAGGCCACTACATGTTTGGTAACTTGTCACAGCAGCAAGCGGAAACTAATACAGGAGATCCTTGGGCTGTGGGGCTGTTACTGCGAATACTTAGAAAGTATTGGTCGGTCACCCCATTTTTATGTTTTCAATGCTAACAACCACATCTGGTACATTGCAAGCCTGAGAAAACCTGTGCTGAATGATTATGTGATGGGATGTACAGATAACATACCCTTACTGTTCTACCAAGCTCTGTCGTCACATGTCACCTCATTTCATCCTCCTAACAACCCTGTGAGCTAAGAATGAACTCGTTTCCCCAATTTTAGGGTATAAGAATTAAGATTCAAAGAAATTATTTAAGATTCAAAGAAATTATATAACATGTTCAAGGACACATATCCATCCAGTAAGTAGTGAAAAGATCCCAACAGTTAGCATCTTCTGCTCTAGATCAGGCTGCCTAAGTTCAAATCCAAGCTCCAATACTTAATAGCTGCTTAGCCATAACCAGGTTATTTCTCTACTCCTTGACTATAAAATGCAAAATGAGGTTAAAATAATACTTATATCATAGAGCTGCCGTGTAGATTAAAGGTGCTAAAATGTGTAAAGTACACAACACAGAGATAGTTGACAATAAACATTAGCTATCATATTACTTCGTACTAACTGATAAAGAATCACATAAAGTATGCAGAAATAAAATATAGCACCCGGAATGAACAATAAGATAGATAGGATGGGTTTTCTGTGAAAATAACCTAAGGTTAGGGCTCTAGACTGGAAAGACGAAAGGAAAGAGGAGACATAATCAAGATCTCTAAAAGTGTGACAATATAAAATAAGGTGGTAACAAAATTCAGTAATATTGGTAAAACGAGGGTGAGGGAGAACCTTAGAGACTAGAATACTGTAGCCCTGGCCAGTTTGGCTCAGCGATTAGGGTGTCCGCCTGCGGTCCGGAGAGACCCGCGTTCGGTTCCCACTAAGGGCATGTACCTCGGTTGCAGTTTGTCCCCGGCACTGGTTGGTTGTGCGGGTGGCAGCCACTCAATGTGTCCCTTTCACGTCGATGTTTCTCTCTTCCTCTCTCTCCCTCCCACTCTATCTGAACAAAAAATGGAAAATGTCCTCAGGTAAGGATAAAAAAAAAAAAAGAAACTAGAGTGCTGTAATTTAAACATAGAGCATTCATACATTTACAAAACAGCACAACTTATCACAGATTTTGGAACAATTTATGAATGACAAAGATAACAAAATTGGCTACTAAGAGGAGCTTGTCTATTCTGCAAACCTTCTGTCTAATTCTATAATGGCTTTAGGTACTCGTGTGGGTTAAGGGGGACGGAGATGTTGGGAAAGAACTAGCAAAAGTCAGACCTCCAGCTGGGTCAGTGCTGTAATGTCAATATTTTAATCTCCCAGGGAAAAAGAGTCTCAAAAAAATACAACATACCCTTTGCCAAACAATGCCATGTACCAATCCTCTTCCCCAATCTCATCACCACCTTTCCAAAAAAAATTTCAAGCCTAAATATCCTATTTTGATGCCTTTTAATGGCTTCAGTAAAGAATAATTAAAATGTCTCTAAATTTGGCAGTCCAACAAATCTCAAAATATACTAACCCAAATGTTTCTTAAGCTCAAGTTTCTTAAACCTTTCCCTCTTAAACTTTCAACATCCATTTTTCAAAGTAGGAGTCAACAAACTTCACAGAACTTTATGACTACTATTTCAATACTAAGCTAACTGATTTTTCCCCCTAACAGGTCATGATATCCTCATTATTACAAATGAGTACTATTGAGAAATTGTATTGAGGTTGCTTAAGCAACAGATAGCCAGAAATTACACAAAGTAAGAGAAGCATGGTTAATCTAAATCCACAAATTATTTTAAGAACCACATGTAATATTTGATTTTTAGCCAATTAAAAAAGACTTTAATTATGTTTCAGGGTACAAACTTGCAGCTGGTAGATAAGTAAGTCCTGGAAATCTAATGCACAGTACAGTGAACACAGACAGTGATATTGTATGACAATCATCAAACTTGCTAAGCAACTAGATCTTTATTGTAACTACACTCACAAAAAAGATAATCATGTGACATGATAGACGTGCTACTGCTACAATGGCAATCATATTGCAATATGGCAATCATATTGCAATATATAAATGTATCAAATCTACATGTTGAACATCTTAGGTTTAAACAATGTTTTATGTCCAATATATTTCAATTTAAAAAATCAGGAACAATGGTGCATTCTAAACATTAATGAAAATTGTAACCTCCTATGAGCCATTTCTGGAAGTGCTAATGAAGAACATGGTCTAAAGATGTGTAGATCAAGAAAGTGGAAAAAAATAGATATAATCTACAAACAACGAAGCAGTCCCCAGGAGGAGACAGATATGAATATAATGTTTTGGTATCTCATCTACAGATTTAAATTTAAAGTGGGGTAAGTAGATTCACCTCCTCTATGCACTTCTTGGTACCCAACATGATACTAAAAGGTTGTGTGTGTGTGTGTGGGGGGGGGTCTTAAGAGGGTTTGAAATGAAAGATAATAGGGCAAATTTATTTTTCCCTAAAACTTCTATCAACCTTCCAATCAAAATTCCCCAGCCGGGCAAGTGTCGTTTCCCCCCCTCGTGGTTAGGTACCATCTTATGTGAGCAAGAACCCTACAACTCCAGGGTCTCTGGAATTCATGAAGCCAGCCATAAAAACAGAAATACTGCTGTCTTGCAGACATAAGCTAAACCAGAAACTCAGAGTATCCGAATTTTATAATAAACAGCAAGTCACTTTGAATGAAGAAATACCTCTGAAGTCAGCAAACGTCACACACCTCTGAAGAAACCCCCTAACAGGGAAGAATGACTTCCCCAAGTACGAGGATAGCAACCCTCTGACCCGCAAGCTCTCCGCTCTTCAAAAAAAAAAAAAAAAAAAAACCACAAAAAAAACCAAACGTGCCGGGAATTAACAGGAACGCCAAAAAACTTCGTCTTCCCGCCTTCAGAACACGGGGCTGGTCCCCCCCTACTCAGGGACGCCGCCCCGCCGCCCCAGCAGAAAGGACGCCCTTCCACCCCAGTGGCTTCCCGTCACTCCCCGGGCGCAAAGCGCTGCAAACCCCCGGAAAGTTCCCGCGGGCAGCCGCCCCGGGCACGGGCGGCCGGACTGCGAGCGCGGCCAGGACGAGCGTGCGCCTGGCGAGCCCGGGGCACCACTCGCGTTTTCACCAGCGCACGACGGGCACGTCCCCCCGCCGGCCGACGTGCCCGGTGCCCGCAGCGCGCAGGCAAAGCCGCGGCCGCCAGCGACCCGAGCGACGGGCCCACCCCGACCTCGACACCCGCCGCCCCCGAGGGCAGGGTCCCGGGACACAAAGGCGCCCAGGTGTCCCCTCTTCCCCGGCGGCCTGCCCCCCTCCGGCCTGGAGATTCCGAAACACAGCGCGGACACCTCCGCCCCCGGCGAGTGCTGCCCGGCCGGTCGGCGGGGCCTCCGAGGGACCCTGGCACCCGCAGCCTCCAGGGCGAGATGCTGCGGGGGTGTGACCCGCGCCCCCCACGCCCCGGGGAAGCCCGCGCGGCGCGGGCCGGGCTGCTCACCAGACCAGCGAGCACAGCGACAGGCAGGACACCAGGGCCAAGGCCCGCCGGTACTTCTTCATCTTCTCCTCCTTCTTCCCCCGGCCAGAAGGCGGCACATCCTCCCGGCAGCCGCCACTGCCGAGGCCAAGATGGAGGAGCCGGAGCCGGAGCGCGAGGATGGGAGCGAGCGTCCGGAGGCTGCGGCGCCGGGGGAGCGGCTCCTCGGCGGCCCGCGTGCCGGCCGCCCTCCCCCCGGGGCCCGCGGCGGCGCCGACCGGGGCGCTTCAGGCGAGGACTCCGGGGACTGCCGCCGCTGCCGCCTGCTCGTCCGCGCCCGCCTCCTCCAGCCGCCGCCGCCGCCACTGCCACCCGTGGTCCCCCGCCCGCCCCGGCTCTCCCTCCGTGCGGCCGGCCACCAACGGCCGCAGCGGACTCGCCGGCCGACAGCCAATCACCGGCGGGGCCGCGACACCTCACACACCGCTGAGCTGGAAGCAGCCGCGTCACCCACGTCCCGCGGCGCTCTCACCCCCCCGACTAGCCCCGCGCGGGCCACGCCCCCTCGACGTCTCTGGCGGAGGAGCCTGAGGAGGAGGACACAAAGCGCGACCGCCGGCGAGGCCACAGCCCCGCCCACCTCCAGTCCTGCCCCGTCAGTGGCTCACGTCCAGGAAGTCGGAGAAGAGCCCCGTGACGCTCAGCCTTCTTCCTTACAATGGCCCGCCCCCTCGCTCCGGACGCGCCGGGTCCGCGCAAGGCCTCTTGGGAGTTGTAGTTTCCCCTTCGGAACCTTCCTTTCCCTGTCCCCGTCCCTCCTGAAATCTCGGAGTTGATGGAGAGGTCTATAGTTTCGCCTCTCACCGCAAGGCTGACCGGCTTTGGAACTGGTACACTCAGTTGTTTCCTCTTCGTGCACAGTATGTGGGATGGCCTAGAATGACGGTGGAGGAAAAAACAACCACCTATACTAATAACATTTGAAAGGTGTTTTTTCCCTTGTGAATGGGCCCGGGCCATCGAGCTAGGTGCTGATTGGTAGGCGGGAAGGGGGTGTGCCAACATGCCTCCCGTCTGATTGGTTGGAGCGGAAAGTCTCTTGGGGCTTTGCCTAAGAGAATTCCGCGGCCCGCCGGATTCCTCTGTTGGGATGGGTGCTGCTGGTCTCGGTTCCGCTGGATTCCTGCTGTGGGTGGGCCGCGGAAGGTCTGGAAGGGACACAGCGGCTCCTGCCGGGGAGCTCCGAGTCCTGGGGTTCTTCGCAGCGGGGAAGGCTGCCGTCCGGCGCAACACACGCGACCGCTTCTCAAGCTTCAGTACCGAGCATGTGATCAGCCCAGATTTGTAGGCCACAGGCCCCTAATTCCTCTCTGTATTCATCCACTCCCCCCTCTCAGCCATGCCGACTGCCCGCCGTTCCTTCACTAAGACAGTCAAACCACTTTTTCCAAGTCTGCTAAGTTTCCTCGAGCCACGTGCAGTGTCAGCGCCTGGACGCCTTCACCAGGGAGATGGACTCGCGCTGTAGGTGCTCAGCGCAGACAGGCAGGGGGGCACCAAGCTGGCTGCTCCAGGACGGTGATGGGAGAGCCGGGCCAGGACTGGGCCCTAAAGCCTAGTAGCAGGTTCCCAGGCCTTGGGCACCTGAACTGCAGCACCAGTGGGTCCTGTTTCAGGTGCGGGGGGCACGCTCCAGGCAGTGGGAAGGGCAGAGAGCTAAGGCATGGAGGTACGCCTCCTATGCTCTGGGAACAGAAAATTCAGTTTACCTTGAGAGAAGACTACAGACATGTCAGGGGGTTGAAAAAGGTAGTTTAGACAGATGACAGAATACCTTGAATGCCCTGCTCAATCCCCCCACGGGTACGCACTGCTCCCCTCCTGGTCCAGGGACAGCATCTCTGGGCAGAGTTATTTCTCTTTCATTCCAGTGAGAAACCAATACAGATTCTCGGCCTTAATCTTGAAAAAGGCACCCAATGACACCTCCCTGTGGAAGACCCAGCGATGGTTACTGTCTGGGGAAGACTTCATCTGCCTGTTGGATACAGTTAACCCCCAGAGAAAAAGTACTTATCAGAGAACTAGGAAATCCAAAGGGTCTTCCTCTAACGTCGAGAACATTCAGATATCACATCTTTAAACGTAACATCCTCACAACATTAGAAACCTGTCCAGATAAAAGAATATATGAAGAGAGGGGAAGAGGGGCAATATGAACAAGAGACGGAGACGGGGAGAAAAAAGGAGAGTTATGGGAGCTGTAGGAGAAGGAGAGAATAAGGAATGAACTTGGCAAGTCCTACAGCTTTGTGGTCACCATGGTGACCCTCATGAAGCCATTTCTCTGTCATCTTGCCAGTTCCAAGAAAATCTTTGAAGGGTTGACCTACAGTCCAAGGAAGCCAAATGAACAGTGGAAGAGATCCTGTGTCTCTTTTTTCTTTTTTATTGCCCTTACTGGTAGTAATCAATGTGACATTTTGGGTCTGACTTTTTTTTTTTTTCCAAGAAAGGAGGAATTTATGTAAAAATGTAAAAGCTAGAAGCTGAATAGTTACAGGAACGGTGGGCTAGTAGGAAATAAGGCCTCCTTCCATGCTTTCCTGCTGTGGTTGCATAAGAAACTGAAAGTGCACAATGAGGAAGTGGCCCCCGGGGTCTTGCTTCTGTACCTGAAATGTCTGGGGAAAACCAGAGCTGCAGAGAAGAGGACGCTTAGCACGCTCACTTTGTTCTTGGTGGGTTTGTTTGAACATCCAGCACCCCCAGGGAGCTCGTGAAAGGACAAACACACACAGTGCCACCATATTGCCGAGGGCTACATTCTGGCAAAATAAAACCCAGGATCAGGTGTTCCACCTCTTGCAAGTTGTCATTTATCAAGAGAGATCACAAGACCAGAGTGAGGCATTCTAGAGATATTTATGTCACCGGGAAGGGAAAACACAAAAATGAAATGAGCTTTATTCTGAGTGATCCATTTAGGGAGAATTGATTTTTGTTCCTAAAAAATCCACTTGATAACTATTTTAATTTGAAGTAAAAACACCAGCATGTATCCATTCTGTGTTTCCCTAAGAGAAGCTTCGTGTTGGACTTGAGGACGTTTCATGTGGAGTTGGCTAATAGTGTGCTGCTTGGGACAGTAAATATGCCGAAGGAGCACTTATCTTTGGGTCCCACATGGCTACATGACCCTCTGATATCACCAGTGTGACTTCCCAGACACAGCTGTCTTTGAACACATGCAGCATAGGGCTGTCGGTGAATAAATAAAACTCCACAAGCAGGGGGATAGCCCACATCTAACACCTGAAAGTCCATCCTGCTGTGTTTCACCTTCCACGTGCTCTGCAACACGGTGCAGGTGTTTATAAAAATCAAACACACACACGCACACGGCCCCAGAAGACGTGCTTCACGACTACGCAAATTACGGGTTGCTCTCTATTCTCCATTGTTTCTATGAAAACTGCTTATTTTTTTCTTTTTGTTCATAAAATTAAAACTAGCAAAGAAAGAATCTCTTTCTCCTCACCCCCACCCTCCATGCTACTTTGTCTCTAAATATTGATACAACTCATTTACTTGGGTAAAACGGAGGCAAGGGTCAAGAGAAGGAGCACAGGGGAAAAAAAAAAAAAAAAACCAGCCCCTCACTCGACAGTTCCTCTAAGTCTGTAAAATAAGAACCACGAGACTTCTCGGGGGTTGAAAAGAGAATCAAATAAGGTAACGGGAGCGTTTAGCAAAGTGTCCAGTACAGAGTCGTCACTAATGAGCACTCGTAGAATCTGAATCGGAATCAGTGGATGGAAGAGGACGCAAAACACTCGAAAAACATTCATTAGGACTATTTTTAGTTCTTAAAGCAGTTCTGCTAGCTGAAGAACATATTCTGTGTGTTTAGTTACTGATCTGGAGTTTAATACTTCAAGTTCCTTATATTTTCTCGACAACGAACCAATGAATTGCTGAGTTTTCTTCATGCATCTTTTCAGAATTCCAGCCTAAGATCTGCACAGAATAAATTAGACCTAAATAGTATTCTTTCAGTCCATGTTGTCTTCCTTCCATGTGTATATATTTCAAAGAGCTCTGCCTATAATGATAACCCTTATGGTCTGCTTTATTGCAAAGCACTCAATGATTACTTTGCAAGTTCTTTTCATTAATAAAGACAAAAATATCCTTCTTATGTGTGAAATATGCCAATCCCTTTAAAATTAAGTTGATAGACACAAATTGGACAGGGGCTGTTTATATCCTAGAGGTCTACATGGCCAGCTTCTTGGGTTAAGAGGGATGGAATTTTCACTCTAAGTGAACCACGAAAGATGAAATGACACCTCAGAGGCTGTGTCAGCAGACCAGGTGGGGCTAAGTTTCCTATTTCTTAACCCACTCATTATGACTCTTTAGGTGGGGCTCCCATGAGATCACCATGAATAATCCAGGTGAAGACAGGCCTGAAGCAGGCAGAGTCTTGTTGGACCCAGGTAGATGTTACGAGTGTTTTCCTACTACTTTACATAAAGAAGGGGAGGGCTGACTCCTGAGGGAAGAGCCAAAAATATGTACTCATGTTCTGCGATGTGCTTATAAAGAACAAAACTGGAGATTTTTATTATTTGTTTCTGCCCATCACCCCTTCTTTCTTCTGGAAATAGTATTCCCTTGTTCTAGGGTAACTGAACTCCCCCACCTTGTACCTGGCCCCAAGGAGTCTGGATGAAAGTGGACAGTGATTGGCCCTGTGGATGGGCACGTGACCCCGGCTAGCCCATTCTGAGCCTTTCCTTGCGGTTTTCAAACTGGGGTTTGGGGGAAGTGTCTTTTTTCCTTTGTGGTAGGTAAGGGATGGAGACAGAACCCCGGGACTGCTGGTAACCTGGCGTAGGGACCGATGAAGTCAGCAGCAGAGAGAGAGGATACAGGATCCTGCTGATATTCAAGCCCGGGCTCCAGGTTTCCCAGGACAGGATGTCCTTCCTGGAGGGTGGCTGTGTGAGACAAGGCAATCCTCTGTTACCTAAACTAGTTCCAGCTGAGTTTCTGATCCTTGCGATCTAAAGAATGCCAGTTCACATGCCCTGCCTACCCAGAGACGTCCTGAAGAATCGATTTCTTCACAGGTGAAAGGAGCCACGTAATTGTTTTCCATGGCAGAGACCTTATAGACAAGTAGCTTTCATCTTTATAACCAGTTTCTAAAAAATAATTAGAAATGACAGGTAACGTTGCTATTGACTCTACTTGACAGGGTTTGTTAACGACCGACTTCCTCTGTGAAGTCTATGTTTTAAAGCTATTTCAAACCCAATTATTTCCTAATCATCAAACCCAGTGGCCATTTTCTTCCTTCTCTTATGACTCAAGTTAATTTGTCCGGTCGTGTTTGCAATTGGAGCCCTTTCCGTTCCTTGGGAAATTTTATCCCGTCAATCGCAAATTTCCATTAATTAGAACTCGTCCTTGTGTATCTTCAACTCCATCTCCACCGCTTCCTTCGCGTCTGCTCACACACAGCCTTACATCTTCCCTGTCTGAGCAGGAGTTCTGGGTGAACTTGTTTTATTAAAATAAATGCCTTTTTATCCAGACCCCACAGCAGTAATTTGATCCTCCAAGTAGGCAACCTCTGTGGATGGATGTATTCTGATTTGAGATAAAACCAAATAACATTTTTTCATTGAAAGGTAATCGACATATAGCCTTGTGTAAGCTTAAGATGCTCTTTGTGTTGACTTGATACATGTATATATTGCAATACGACTATGACCTTCGCCTGGTAATGCCTCTATCATGTTACTTTTTTTAAAATGGTGGAAACAATGAACATGTAGTCTCTTAGCAACTTTGACGTTTATACTACAGTATTGTGTCTATCCTCAATTCCTCAACCCTGCAGCCCCTGGTAACCACAAATGACTTTTAATATAGGAATTCCACTTAAGTCTCCAGTAGACTATAACCACCTTCAGGGTAGAGAAGTGTCTTATTTATCTATATCCTTAGCCCCCTAGGACTCTGGTTGGCATATACTACATATTCCATAAGTGTTGAATGAATGAATGAATGAATGAATGAATGAATGAATGAATGATTTTAGTCATCTTCTATAGAGGTCCACTCTCAGATTCACTAGTTAACTACCTAAGCAATTCCCAAGCTTGGGGGTTTTATGAACACCTGTAATCCTGGAGCCCAAATGTAAGATCATTATAATTTAATTAGAAAAATCTGAGAGATACAATAGTAAACTCAGGGGCAATAGATGAGAACGCAAACTAGGACCATGGTCACAAATACATAGGCCCAGCTCTGAGTAGAAAACTGTAATTTATCTAAACAAAGCACCAGAGAAGTGGCCTACCTATAGAGAAGATTAGGGAGAGCAGCGGGCACCATGGCAACGGGTATGCCCTGAGATTGCTATGTATTTTCTGTATTTTTTTCCATCACTGTTTAGCTTCTTTATACCAACTCTCCCCACCTCCACCCCACCCCACCCCCTGCAGTTTTAGTAGGTATATCACCTCTTTCGCTCAAGCAGGGAAAGTTGCATTTTTGGGAATTGTGTTAGGACCCATGTGTGCTTAATTTTGATGAAGGTTCATGCTAAAAAGGAGGCTTGGGATCTAGCCAGGATGGGCATTTCAAACTCCATGAAAAAAATCAACAAAGGTTGAATCAAAATCACAGGAGGAGTTTCCTCCAAAGAACAAGAAGGAACAACCTCTTGTTTGACTGCCCAGTAAGGAAGCTTATCCAAGATGCCAGTTTCTTGAGGCCTGGCCCCTACAGAGAAGAAACATGCCTTGAGCAGCAGGAAGAGCTCTGCCACCCATCAGCTGGTGGCCAGGGGCGGGATAACCAGGGATGACAGAAGGAGGTAGGGGTGGAATCAGACTTTGAGTCAGGCAGACCTGTGTTCTAATCCTGACCCTGCCTCTTCATTAACTGTATAAATGTGGACGAAGCCCTTCTAAGACACTTCTCCTTAGATTTATTATTTCCACCAAAAGTGACTTGTTCTTTCCTCCTACGTCATCAAAGAAATTGCTTCGAACTTGTTCTGAGCCCAGATCTGTTTCCCAAGCAGTCCCCCCCCACCCCCCGAGAAATTTAGCTCCTACTGGGGACCACTTTGTTGTGCAAACAAGGACAACTATTTCCCCAAGGCCCTGGCTCAGCAGAATGTTCAACTCTGTTAAGCCCTTTGTGGGAGTTTCTGGGAGTAAAAACAATTTGTCTAGATCCATTTCATCACTGGGTGCCTGACCTGTTTTATAGAGCTATCCCAGTAACTCAGCCCAGTCCAATCAGGTCTAATATATTCATAGCCAAGATACAAGGTATTCTCTCCGCTGTCCTTGAAGTATCGTTTTCCTTCCGACTGAACTGGTCCTCTCTGGGTAGCCAGGGCCAGGGAACGCATCCTGGGATTATCAGGGCTGAGCCGAGGCTGACCTCAATGCAATCTGTTGCCACTCGGTCGTTGATCTATCAAACATGTTGCTGAGCTCCGGCTGCTTCATTCCAGGTACTGCGCTGAACATCCAGGACACAGGGATGAACTGCGTGGCCCCCGCCCTTCGGTTGTGCACAGCCTGGGAGGCTGCATGATGTGCTGGTGAAAATCAGACGTGGGTTCTAATCCTGACGCTGTGTCTTACTAACTGGATCAGTGTGGACAAAACCGTTCGAAGCTTCATTTTGCACATCTACTAAATGGGAATAATAGCCCTACTTCACAAGGTTGATGTGACCATTACTGAGAAGAAATACAGTACCTGGTGCAGAGAAAGCACTCAGCAGATGGCAGGTACAACATCATTGTCTTCCTCATCCTGGGGACAGTTAAGCAAATGAACAACTACAATATCCTGTGTGATGACTGAGGACAGGGGAAGGTACTATCAGAGCATCACCTGGGAAGGTGATGAAGAAGGTGACTTACACGAGGAGGAGAATTGATATGGAGCTGAGCACAGAAGGAGGTAGAGCAGGAAATCCGGCACGGGAAGCACATTTTGGGAAGACAGAATAATGCACATGTGAAAGTCTAGAGGACATTGCAAGTAGTTCAGTCTGTCCGCCTCTTGGAATAACGGAGGGACATGGTCAGAGAGCTAGTGGGGAAAGGAGGGGCCCCTCTCTCCCTGCAGTGGCCGCAGGGTCACGCCCACCTGCTCTTCTACTACTGTCCTCCTATCAATACCAGGCGGTCCCTTGTCCCTTAGGAACCTGGTCCCTTGGCCTGCAGTTTTCAAGGTTTGGGTGCTTCTTTCCACTTCCCATTTCTTCCTGTGCCAGGGAGGGCAGGCATCACGAGGGAGGGGCAGGCCCTGGCGTAGTCTTCAGGAGGTCCCCTGAGGGTGGGACCCACTCCAGCACTGGGCCAGCCTGCAAGGTCCTCCAGCCCCAGAGACCGCCCCGCAGATGGGAGGACGTGTTCGTGACTGGGAGGGGAAAGGAAGTACCGACTAGTGACCAGCTGCTGCACAAGGCATTCCTGGGGCCAGTGTCTTTCTCATTGATGACTTTGACCTCCCTACCACTTAGAAGAAGGAGGAACTTCAAATCTGCTACAATGTCCCGTCGGAAAGTTCAGTCAAATCAAGTCAACAGACATGGTGAGCACAGATTTGTGTCTAGGACCATGCTAGGCACTGGAGAGAAGGATTCGGACATTGTACTGAGACCCAAAGGGTGATCTAAAGGTCAGGTTCATGGTTACAAGCCTGTAGACACAGCAGAACCAGAGATCCAGGTCTGCAAAGCTCCGGAATGTCTTCTTTCTGATACCTGAGGCTGCCTTTTTTTTGGTATTAAGCATGGCCAATTTAGTTTAGGGACAGCTAGGAATAAAGTACAAGCCATGGCTGATTGCAACATTGCTGGTCTTATTGCTTAATCTCCACAATCCTGACACAATAGAGGATTGTATTCAATCAATGGGAGGAATAGTGATTGGCCTTGCAAAGCAGGAAGAGATACAATATGACCAGGAAACTCTTGGCAAGCTCTGGTGACTTTAAAGAGGTCAAACAAAGTGAGGGCTGTTGGTCAACTGAGCTCTGGGCAAATCAGGAGAAACCCTAACTGAGCTACGCATCCGCCCTGTGGGGGTAAATCAATGGGTCTCTAAGGAGCCCTTGGGCAGGAGATGCACTCTGCTACCTGGGCCAAGAAGAACCAAAGGCAATAACTGGAGGTTGAGAAGGTTTCTGGACCCTTTAGTTGCCTTCACTAGATTTGGTAACCAGAATAATTAGTGCCTGGGGCTCTGTATCATGTCTCATTGGGAGTAGTGAGGGGGAGAAACAACACAAGAGGGGGAGAAACAGCCCAAAGGGAGAAATGGATGGAATTCAAAGGCAAAAGACTCCACCAGACTCACAGAATAAGCCTGCGTTAGCCTGGAAGTTCATGTTAAGGCCCGTGTGCCCCCAGGCTCTGGTACCTTCAGACACAAAGATTTCATTGCAGGCATCATGAGACATATCCACGCGACACTAAAAGAGGAGATATAATGAGTCCACCTTTCCGAGGGACAAGTGAGAGGAGGAGGCTTTAAGCCCAAGCAGTTGCCTGGGAGAGATAAACATCTGCAGACTTACAGGGAACAAGGGGGTAGTCCTAGCAAGGCAGCTGCAATGCAGGACTCCTTCCAGACCAGGAGCTACAGCTGGCCTGCGAGAGGGACGTGGAATTGAGACTCTCTCTCTGCCTCCAGATCGGTTTCCCTGATACATAATGGAGATGACTGACAGCTGCCCCGAACCCGCCTCGCAGAAGCATCGGAAGGTGAATAATGCGGCCTATTAGCCTGCCTTGTGACCTGTGAGAGATGCCTTGTGTAAGTGCTGGCTGTGACTTTGCCATTATCATTAGCACCTTATCACCTTAGCATGCTCGGAGATGTTGGCCATTTTGACATCAATTTCTGGAAAACTTCTCCCTCCCGTGTTTATTTCCGCGCGAACAGACATGAAGCCAGTGGAACTGGTCTGCTCCATCTCTCTAACAGACCGAGAGCATCCTGGCCTTGGGTCCCTGCTCGTGTCTGCCCCCTGCATGTTCGGTCTCTTCTCCATTTTTCTATTCCTGTCCTTTGCTCAAGGTCTAACCCGGGTTTCCGCTCCTCTGTGCGGTGGCTCGTATTCAGCCCCGGCTTAGCCAGGCATCCCCGGAGAAACACTCAGTATGAAAGAGGTTACGAGGGACTGACCCGCTCACGCGACTCTGGGGCTAAGTCCCACGGTCTGTCATCTGCAAGCTGGAGGCCGAGGAAGCCAGTGGTGAGTTCTAGTCCAAACCCCAAATC
Organism: Molossus molossus; assembly: GCF_014108415.1. NCBI lineage: Eukaryota > Metazoa > Chordata > Mammalia > Chiroptera > Molossidae > Molossus > Molossus molossus. Next base: position 49,494,924 of record NW_023425356.1, read on the forward strand.
TGTAAACCCGGGAGCCAATGAGGTACGTCCAAGCTCACGGGCCAGGAACCAGAAGCACAGAGGTCGGAGGGCAGGAGAAAATGACTGTCCCAGAGCAAAGACTTTCCTCAGGTCCCAGTCCAGGTAACAATGGCCTCTTATATCCTTGCCAGGTTTTTTTTTTTAGACTGTCCAATAGGGGAAAACATGATTTCTTAAAACATATATTTAAGTTTAAATTGGCTTCAAACAAGGAAAGAAGCACATACTGTTCTGAGGCCAGGGGTGATAAGTGAGTGTTCATTGCTCAGGAGTCGAGTTGGCCGTGGAGGTACCCATTCATTGCCCAGCACCCGAGTTGACTGTGGAGGTACCCCATTCATTGCCCAGCACCCGAGTTGACCGTGGAGGTGCCCCATTCATTGCCCAGCGCCCGAGATGACTGTGGAGGTACCCCATTCATTGTCCAGTGCCCGAGTTGACTGTGGAGGTACCCCATTCATTGCCCAGCACCCGAGTTGACCGTGGAGGTGCCCCATTCATTGCCCAGCGCCCGAGATGACTGTGGAGGTACCCCATTCATTGCCCAGGGCCCGAGTTGACTGTGGAGGTGCCCCATTCATTGCCCAGGGCCCGAGTTGACCGTGGAGGTGCCCCATTCATTGCCCAGCGCCCGAGATGACTGTGGAGGTACCCCATTCATTGTCCAGCGCCCGAGTTGACTGTGGAGGTACCCCATTCATTGCCCAGGGCCCGAGTTGACCGTGGAGGTACCCCATTCATTGCCCAGCACCCGAGTTGGCCGTGGAGGTGCCCCATTCATTGCCCAGCACCCGAGTTGGCCGTGGAGGTACCCCATTCATTGCCCAGCGCCCGAGATGACTGTGGAGGTACCCCATTCATTGTCCAGCGCCCGAGTTGACCGTGGAGGTACCCCATTCATTGCCCAGGGCCCGAGTTGACCGTGGAGGTACCCCATTCATTTCCCAGGGCCCGAGTTGACCGTGGATGTACCCCATTCATTGCCCAGCACCCGAGTTGGCCTGTGGAGGTACCCCATTCATTGCCCAGCACCCGAGTTGACCGTGGAGGTACCCCATTCATTGCCAAGCACCCAAGTTGACCGTGGAGGTGCCCCATTCATTGCCCAGCACCCGAGTTGACCGTGGAGGTACCCCATTCATTGCCCAGCACCCGAGTTGACCGTGGAGGTACCCCATTCATTGCCAAGCACCCAAGTTGACCGTGGAGGTGCCCCATTCATTGCCCAGCACCCGAGTTGACCGTGGAGGTGCCCCATTCATTGCCCAGCACCCGAGTTGACCGTGGAGGTACCCCATTCATTGCCAAGCACCCAAGTTGACCGTGGAGGTGCCCCATTCATTGCCCAGCACCCGAGTTGACCGTGGAGGTGCCCCATTCATTGCCCAGCACCCGAGTTGGCCATGGAGGTGCCCCATTCGGAGAGCATCAGCAGTCATTGTGCGTCTGCACCACCCCGAGCGTGAGCAGGGAGAACAAGCCACCCTCTGCGAAGGGCTGCCCCAGTCTTCCTCTTCTGTGAAATGGGTATGCGAGTCCTGGCTTCCGCTCCACATCACGACATCTTTAGAGAGAAGAGACCTGACCCCACCTATGAAAACCGTGCGGTCTTACAAGAGGCGATTTCTCTTTCACTGGTGGCACTGCCCTCTGGCCACCTGCCAGGAGAGGTCACGTGTCAGGTGGGTGGGCTAGCAATTTCCTGGACCGCTTGGCAGTGCCCACAACCTCCCAGGGGAGCCCTGTGGGCTTTTAATTTCCTTCCCCCTGAGAAAACCTGAAGGCAGTCCTCCGTCCCTCCGAAAATGCCAGGAGAAAGGCTCAGAAACCTCTGCCAGCCTGCTGGGGGGAGGGCGGGGGGACCTGGTTATACCTGTCAGCCCAGCCTCCTTAGCTGAAACTGACCATGGAGCCAGAGGCCCCGCCCTCGGGCCAGGATGTCCTGCTTACAGGCAGTTTCCAACTGGGCCCAGAAGCAGGCAAGGCCTGAGCCAAATTCCTGGGGCCAGGGCCAGAGCTGTGCCTTTCATCAGCCAGTGGAACACAGCGCTGGTGGGTTGGACTCTGACACCTGTCTCAGGACGCTCCTGGCAAAGGCCTCCATGTGTCACTACCATCTGACGCTGACACACAGGCCGTGGGTGTCAAACTCCAGTCCAGAGGGTGACGTGGCTGGGGCACCTGCTGAGGGCCTGTGTCCCACCCCGTTCCCCTCCCCCCCTCCTGATGATGCAGACTCCACCGAAGAGACAGAACTGCACGTGGGGCCTGTTCTGGTCCCGGCATGCCCAGGTTCTAACCCCAGCTGCTCTGCTGGGTAGTGTCTGTCCTTAGGCAAATTACTTAATTTCTCTGGGTGTCAGTGTCCTCGGATCCATCTATGATACGGAGATGAAAAAAATGATCCCTACTTCAAGACCTAGGAAAAAGAAAAGAGTGAACACATGCAGAACGACAGGGCCTGGCTCCGGGTATGTGCTCAGGAAACGACAATGTCAAGCACTAAGGACAATGCCCCCTCCAGCCCTCCGCCAGCTGCTCCACGCCGGGTCAGGGAGAGGGCATTCAGGAATATGAAGTTGGGCCCTGACCGGTTTGGCTCAGCGGTTAGAGCATCGGGCTGCAGTCCAGAGACCCGGGTTCAGTTCCCGCTAAGGGCATGTACCTCGGTCACAGTTTGTCCCTGGCCCCGGTTGGGTCGTGCGGGTGGCAGCCACTCGATGTGTCCCTTTCATGCCGATGCGTCTCTCCCCCCACCCCCCATCTGAACAAAAATGGAAAAATGTCCTCGGGTGAGGATAAAAGAAAGAATATGAAGTTGCTGAGGAACGTAGCCAACTCCCATCCCCACCGGTGGGCCAGCCCTTCCCTGATCCTTGGGGACGTGCGTTGCCTTTGGGACCACGTGAGGGCCCACACTGGCATGGCAGCCTTTCCGCCTGGCCCCGCTTCTCAAACCACAGGGGCCTCGGTCAGCCCTCGGTCCTGCCTCCCCCACGCCCCGCAGACGCTCCCCAAGGGACAGAATTCATTCGTCTCCTTGTTGCTTTTCTGGCCCTTGAATTCTACTTTCGGTGAATTTGGGGCGGGGGGGGGGGTGGAATCCATAACCACCACCAAAACCCAGGGACCAAATCTAGTTCCTCCTTCGGAGACTCAGTGAATCAGGGAACAGAGGCGTCCACCGGAGGGGGCCATGAGGCCGAGCCGATTCACGTTTCCAGATACCTGTTTCTTCAGAGTGTTGCCCAGACTCCCGGAGGGAATACTGGACCAGGTGGGACCCCCGAGAGCCCCTCTGCCCTCCGCTCCCGGACGAAGGCTTCCAGGAGCCCCTCTTTGGCCAGGCCCCCGCTGAACCTTCCCAAACCTCCGTCCTCAAGTTGGGTGAAGGGTGGCTGTTCTTACACGATGTGGTGGGGACAGTGACAGCCACGTGGAGCGTCCTCAGCCTCGTGGCTGGGATCTCACTGCGCCTCAGGTCACCTGGAGGACAGGACACGGGCTCACCCCAGCGTCTGGGATTCAGTAGAGCCGGGCGGGGCCTGAGAATCAGCATGTTCTGAGAACCACTGGTTTGCCCAAACCAAAGGGATCCTCCAGCCCCTCTTCAGCAACCCAAACTCCGGCTCCGCCTGGCTCTAACTCTCCCACGGAGCAGAGCATCAGGTGAGGGCGAGGCCAGGCTCTGGGGGCAGGCCGCCTAGGTTCGACTCGGCCTAATGTTACCAGCTGTGTGGCCACCTTACCTAACCTCTCTGCCCCAGATTCTTCACAACACTAAGTGCAAACCTCTCCGAGAGTCTGCTTAGTACCTGCCAGGTGCAGCCCACATACACTTGACTATGTGTTGAATCCTCGCGAGACTATGAGCTTAGTGCCATTATTATCCCCAACTTACAGATGAGGAAACTGAGGCACAGGAAGGGACAATCGTAAGGTCCTTGACGGAGTCAGTGAAATAACCCACGCCAACCATTCGAACACCTAAGACCGGTAGTTACTTTCACTATGGAAACAAGGGTCCCTTTCCCTCTTTTGAGAACTTTCAAGACGTGCCTAAGAGAATGAACCATCCTGCCTCCTTGTGGGTCCTACAGGAAAGATATGTGAATCACATTCCACATTTTGCCCCACATTTATGTCCTCCCACAAGAGATGGGCTCCCCCTGGCAGACTTTCTGTCCCCAGAGAGCTGTCACAGTTCTCAGGGCCTGGGGGCTCGTGGGGGTGGAGCAGAGGACACCGGGAGGGGGAGGGGGTGGAGGAAGGCTTCAGGAAAGGGTGGTGTGAGCCCCTGGGGGAAGCAGGGAGTCTGATGAGACCTGACAGGGCAGCTCTGGGAATGCAGACAGCTGGCAAACTCACCAGACCAAGAGGAGAGAAACCGGGAGGGGAGGGGAGGGGAGCGGAGGGGAGGGGCTGCCCCAGGCCCCTGAGCTACGCCAGCACATTCCTCCGTGACTGCCACTCGCTAGTGGCTCTGGTGACTCACGGCATCCCTTTCTCCACCAGAGCCAGAGGGCAGGAGAGGGACACCAGCCTTGGCTTTTCCTGACCTCCACACATTTTAAGTTTTCTTTGCACAGCTCAGTGCGGAGGCTCAGTATGAATACGAATGGGTCCTCTTCACCATCATGAGACCGAGTGAAAAGCTGGTGACCACACTTTCAGAGTGTTGCAGCTCTATGTAAAGTATGCCGAGATGCCAGGGCCCACCCGTCAGCTCTCACCTGCTCTCTGTCACCTGCCGGCAGTCACGCTGGCTCTTGAGCCTGCTCTCTGCCCCCTCCCCCCTCCCCACCCAGCCGTGTCTTTGGATCAGCTAATACCTACTCAACCCTTAGGATGCCAGCTCCCCTAGACTGTTCCTTGGGTCCCTTTCCCAACCCCACTCCTCACCAAGGTTGGGCCAGGTGCCCACCTTTGGTGCCCCCATCGCCCCACTTCCCGCCACGCTGTGGCCTGACGGCTTGCTCACTGGTCTGCCTTCTCCCTCAACACCAGGGCATCAGCATCGCGTTCGCCTTCGATTCCCCAGCGCTGAGCACCGCACCAGGCGACAGTAGTTGGTCATGCAATATTTATGGGCGGGTATTTTGTGCATGCCCACCCTGTCTTTGCCATGCCAAATGGGGGGGGCTCCTCAAGTGAAGGGCTGATTTGCAGACTCGAAGAGAACCGTGACAGGCAGGATGCGTTCAGCTTGGTTAGAAGGAAACGGGGGTGACAGCTTCAACCGGGGACGACTTGATTGGGTTGCGGACAAACAAGAGGCGGCTGCCCAGTGCGTGAACTGGTTCCAGAGGCGACGGATGGATGAGACGGTGCTTGAGCCGAGACAAGGGACGCAGGCTCACTACATCCCTAGTTCCTCCTGTGGGTGAGCGGGTGCGCGGGAAGACGGGCTCTCCGGGGCCCTGGCACTGGGATGAGGGTGTCGGGAGTGCCACGGGCTGGCTGAGCAAGGCACTGCGGGATTTGCGTCTCCTGGGGAGAGCATTATGCTGGCCCTTGACGATGCTCCTCTGGCAGGCAGCTCTGTGCCCACTTCTCAGTGCTGGAACTGAAGACTTTCTCTTCTACTCCAGCTGTTCCCAAATACGTACTGTTGGCCATTAAGGAAACCAGGATAAGAAGGTATTTGGGGGGGGGGTATGTTGCTCCCCAACTCAATATCTATGAGGTCACCTCCTAATAGGTCAGTGGGTCCTTTGCTGTATGAGAGAGGAAGCTGAGCGGCGTCCAGGGTCTGGGAAGGCAGACAGTCTGGGGGTGGGGGTGGGGCGGGTATACTTGCAGCAGAAGGTCTCCACACCCGCCTCTGGTGACTGGTGCTCGCTGGCCACAGACTGATGGGCTTTGTCCCCTCACTTCACTGCTTTTGTGTGTACACAGCCTTTAAGGATGCACATAAGCTCCCAAGGGCCGGGCACCAATTCTGGCGTTTCCTCTGTATTTTAGCACCGTTCTGGGGACTTGGGGTGCAGAGGGAGGGGAGGCCAGACTTGTTGAAATGATGATTAAGAATCAAGAAAGGCGTTGGGCACAAAGCCCCAGGCCTGTCCATCATCTTCTCAATCCACAGGTAGTGCCCCAATACTTAGCACCCTGATCGTATTTGGCTTTGTGCATTTTTAGGTGAAAGTCTGTGCAAAACTTCTGCAAAATGCGCTGCCATCTGTCGTGGAAGCTCAGGAGTCTGTGAGGTCGCTGGGAAGCTCGGGTGTCCACTGTCCGGGCTCCCGCTGGCCCCGCTCAGGCTGCAGAGTTCGGCAAGTTCTGAGCGACCTCGTGGTTCGGAGGCGGACTGGGCCGGAACCATCAACGCGCAGTGGGTGCCTGATTCAGCAAGACACGCGGACCGGCCCTTTCCCCGCAAACCCTCCAGCAGTTTCCTTTCCTCTAGTCCTAGCCGAGAGGTCTGACCAGCCAAGTGGCTGACCTTTCTGGCGTTCAAGAAAAAATTGACGGAGGCTGTTAAAGAATCTGCTTCTTTGAAGCAGCGAGACTAACAAAGATTCGAGAAGGGCCTCGATCAGACAGGGAGAAACTTCTGAAGACGGGCTGAGGGCCAGACACAGAAGCGCATCCCTCCCGGCGCCATGGTGACCACGCCAAACGTCCGTGTGCAACGTCGAAAGAAGGGGCTGGAGCCTGACCGTGTGAGCGTGAGTGGTGAGTGTCCTGCTGGGGTGGGCAGCTGAAGACTGGAGACTCTGGACAAACTGACCGCGGAGGAAGATCACTTGCCAGAGCAAATATTCACTTTGGCTGAAACCCTGCTCTGCGCGAAAGGACGTTTATCCATCGGGAGGTCAAGCCAGGTTGCAGGACAGGATAACAGTCTTGCTGGCGGCAGTGCTGCAGGTTACAGATCGAAACCCTTTGTGATCTGGCACCGGGAGAACCCCGGGCCCTCAGGCGTGTCGATGAGCACACACTGCCAGTGGCCTACAGGCGTGTCTGAAGTCACGGATGACCCAGTTCCTCTTCCAGGACGCCCTCCCGAATTGCTACGCCAGAGATGAAGTACTGTTTGGAGAATAAGATGCCTTTCAAGATTTGCTTGTTGTGGATAAGGCCTCCTTTTATTGGTGATCTGAATCCCAACGGCAAAATGGCATTTCTCCCTCCAAACATCACCTCCTTGATCCAACCAATGGGCCAAGGAGTTAATAGTGGCTTTGAAGGCCAACTACCTCTGCCCAGGCTATGGGTGCAAACGAGGAAGACACCAGTGCAATTCTGGAGGAATCGCAGCATCTTTGAGTCCTTCCGGAGGCTTGCTTGGGCCTGCGGTGATGTCACCAAGGAGTATATGAACGACATCTGGAAGAAAACACTCCGGAGGTTCATCCATGACTTCAAAGGATTTGCCAAAGACAAAGAGGCGGCAAAAACCAAGAGGCCATGGTAGGAATAGCAAACTGCTCTCCCCGCGTGAGGATGAGCGTAACCATAAGTGTGAGCGTGAGCATGAGCATGACTGTAGGAATGAGCGTGAGTATGACTGTGAGCATGAGCATGATTGTGAATGTGAGTGTGAGCATGAGCGTGACTGTGAACATGAGTGTGAGTGACTGTGAGCATGAGCGTGAGTGTGAGTGTGAGCATGAGCATGATTGTGTGAGTGTGAGCGTGAGTGTGAGTGTAAGCATGAGCGTGACTGTGAGTGTGCCACCAAGGGGCTCCTGGAGGTGCTCCTGAGGACCTGACTAATGAGTTGCTGGAACTAAAACAGGAACATGTAGCTACAGAAGAGGCAAGAGAAAGGAAACCACAGGAGAAAACCAAGAAGCACCCTCAGAAAATGTGCAGTGAAGGGGTTAGCAGAAGCTTTGGCAGACCTCAACCAGCTCCTTCAAATGCTGGAGAACATGGACCCCAACCCTGAAAGGTTTCCATTCATAGAGAGGGGTGTTCATGGTACATGATCTGCTCTCAAGCAAATCTGATAAAAAAAGAAGCAAACCAAGCACATGGCCATGGACATCTCTCTGAAAAGAGTGATGCCCCCTTGTGAAGAGCCCCAGGCAGGTCCTTCAGGAGGTCTTCCAGGGGAGGCGTCGTCGTCATGGGAGGCGAGAGGTCCACTCCTGTCACCGCCCCGGAGATCTTCCCAAGGGGAGTGGGTGAGGAGTGACACCACACAGAGGCTGAGTTCAGCTCAGCAGCTGAAAAACTTTCTACGGATTTCAGCCACCTGAACTGCAATGGCCTCCAAGCATTTTGGGGGGACACCTGCTCTATGACATGTGCTGGGGACACACTGGAGAACAAGATGCTGTGTCTTCCCCTGAAGGATCACATAGTCCACGGGGGAGAAAGGGAAGGAAAGAGTATCAGCTGAGTATGTTGGGGAACCTGTCAGATCTAAGAGCTTGTGGGAGGGGCCCCGGAGCCCAGCAGTCACATGAGGGGAGCTTCCTAACAGAGGCGGTAGAAGGGACAGACAGATACTCTGCAGGTGAGTGGGAAGCAGGTATTTCTAGCAGAAGAAAGAGAGCATGCCCAGAGATGTAAGAGAACACGGCAACTCAAAGGGCCTTGGATCTGGAGCTTAGGGCTGGTCGTAAAGGAGGGGCTGGAGATGAGCCAGGAGATGTCAGCTTTGAGATGCTCTAGAAGCCACACTTGAAAGTGCAGTTTGGGGGAACAAGCAGCCACTGAATATCTCGAGCAGGAGAATGGCCTTATTAGAATTGTGACTTAGAAAGCATTTTAAAAAAGTAACAGCAAGATTAGTTGATATTTATTGAGCACTTATTATGCACCGGGCATATTTGAGCACCTTTCTTGATAGGATGCATTTCGGTCTCACAACAGGTCTTGCCCAAAGCCACAGGGCAGCAGTAAGGTGCGGGCTCAGGATGCGACCCACCAGGCTGCCCCCAGCCACCTGCTCTGGGCCAGGAGGCTATGAGCTCACCTGACGTCATGGCTTCTCAGAAACACAGGTTAATTCTCACTGCTTATCTGTCCCCTGCTGCTTCCCCACTTGAAGCCCGCCTATTCCAGCAACTTCATGCACAAACCAGAGGTGTGGCCTTGTGAACCCCAGATTTCAGCTGTTTACAAATGAGGACGGAGGCGTCGATAACTCCCCCCAGGCTGGACTCCACTGGCTGCCCGCATCCTCAGAAAAGATCACCTACCTGTCCCTCCTTCCCGTCCCGGGAACCCCCAGAAACCCCTAGCCCAGCCTCAGTTTCTGGACCCCAGAAGGTCGCTCCTTTTCTCCATTTCACTCGAAAGCCCTTCTTCTCTCCTTCACTTGGAGCCAGTTCCGGGGACTCAAATTCCTGGTTCATTCCGAGCTCGAATAAGAAAAGTCAAACCAGGGTCAAACAGGGGTAGTTAAGAAAGAAAGGAATCTCTCTCACGCCTCAAGGGCAAATCTTGTGGCTGGAGGACGCCCCAGGTTGTGTGTAACCCTGAGACGCGCCTGCCGAGATGAAATGCCGCTCGCTCTTCTTCAGCCCACCGAGCCACATGTGCCCGAACGGTGCTGGCGGCAGAGATGTCCGAGTCGCGGACACCGCCTTCGAGGCTCGGGGGCACGCCCAGTCAGTCCTGATACTCTTACAGTGGCGCTGTTTGTCACCGCACCTCCCTCGGCGCCTCCGTCTCCCCTGTGACTCTCACCAATGAGTCTCTCGACGGTCGGGAAACCCGGGGACACTCCTTCCCCCACGATGCTCTCAGTCTGGATGACCGCTCTGGCCAGACGAGGAGAAAGGGCTCCTGATGGGCCATCTGGTTGAGCCAGGTGTCACTGAGTATTCCTTCCTCCCCCTTTCCCTGCGACTAACAGAGGACTAGGCACACTCGGGCCTATTGGGGGGTCAAGGGGTTCAGATCAGGCCTCCCCAGGATGGGCTCCCTTGTCAGGTGAATTATTTTGCGCCGAAGGCAATGGAAATCCTTTGGCTCAGAAGAAGTTTCTGCCCCTCCCTAGAATCTAAGCTGAGGAGCTGCCCGTAGAAGCGTCATCACCAGAGGTAACTCTCAGCCACTAAATTATGGCGAGACCAAGGTGTGATCACGGAATGTCTGCTCCCCTCACCTCCCGTAGCTGCCTGGCCCCTCCTTCGCTCAGGATGTCATCTGTACCGCGCTGTCCCTGTCTCTGCACCTCTCAGGATGTGGGTCTCTCTCTCTCTCTCTCTCTCTCTCTCTCTCTCTCTCTCTCTCTCGTATGTGGGGTTCCCATATATACACAGGAAATTAAATTTGGTTAATTCATCTTATTAACCTGTCTTATTACTATTTCATTATTAGATAAGTGAAGAAACCTAGAAGGGTAGAGAACATTTTCTTTCTTCCCCAACGGGAGTTACCGAGCTGTGGCCATTTTCTAAAAGGAAAATGGAAGAATTTTGATTGCAAGTCATCTGGGGGAAAAAAACCACTATGGCTTGAAGCATTGAAAACAGGTATCTCTCTGAAGAAATGCCAACCCTTTGGAGAATCTCTGAAAAGCCCAGCTACGCGAGCCGAAGCCAACTCCATCCCTATCCCAAACATACACATTCCTGCTTGGGAAGGGCTAAGGGCTAAGGATCAGTTGCCATGGAAACAAAGCCGGGCATGAATCGCTCATTCAGGCAGGTACCCCTCTCCAAGGAACGCTGGAGGGCACGGCCGCCGAGCCACAGGGACAGGCTGGGTCAGCGAGTCCCAGGTCAAGAAGCTTTACCCTCTCAGTGTTTCTCAGGGGAGACCGTCTCTTCCGTCCCTGGGGACGCGGACAGCTGTGACGAAGTGCGGTCTGGAGTTAACTTGCCGTTCACTCCGTTAGCGACTGTCTCCTGCTTCCTCTCCTCCCCTCCAGCCCGCTCAAGCGCAGTGCCGCACTGCCCTCTGTCCCGACCTCCCCTGAGTGGACAAACCAGTTTCTCAGCTATCACCTTCCCCTCCACAGTCGCCACGGACCCAAGGGACAGGCCAGCCTTCGGAACCGGACAGGCAGGATGTGCCTTTGTCCAGGAGCGTGGGGGCAGAGTGCCCATCTCAGCTGCTCCCTGGGGGCGCCCCGCTCCGACTCCCTGAGGATGTCGCGACGTGACGACACGTTCATGCCGGGCAGCAGTGGCTGACGCCTTGCTTTTCCACGGGTGAAGGTTTGGTCATCTTTGTCCAGTGCCAGGCCGTAGGTGGTCTATATGGTATCGCTGGCTCACCCCACCCTCTTGGACTACTGTCTCTGTCCCCTCACTTCATCTTTCCGGAGTCCTCATGCCGTCCCACCCCCGTGGTCAGAATTGATTGCGTGTTGACAAGGTACCTTTCCGAGGTGGTCGAGGTGATTTGGCCTGGAGTTTGGGGCTTGGAAACAGAGTGGCCCAAAGCCACAAGCCATGAAGCTTAGAGGATGCCAGGGGCAGGCTTTCTGCCCCACGGGAACAGTCTGCAGCAGGACAAGGGGAAGGCAGCACCAGGAAGAAGGACAAAGAGACCCAGTTGTCACCCAGTTAGGTCCCCGGTGCACCCCGGGGGCGGCTGCACCCCGCCCCTCCCATGGCTGGGATGCTCGGGGAGAGAACCCCGGATCCATCAAGCGCACTTACGCTTGTTTCTTAAGCTATGAATTGAGTCTCCATCACTTGCCACCAAAAGGATCCTGACTCCTCTCTGGCAAGTAGGTAAATGTTCACTGAATGACGAAGGAGGGCTTTTCAGTGTCCAAACTCGGAAGAGCAAAAGGCTGGAAGACGCGGGGGGGCCGCTCGGTTTATCCCTCATTCCCAGGGCAGACCCCCAAGGCACGCGGCCGAGGACAGGGGACTCTTCCTTTGAAAGCCCTCCTGGAGGAAGATGTTATCACACCCCGTGGTCACTTGGCCAAGGAGAGAAGGAGGAATGGCAAGCATGACACCTTCAACCTCTCCTTCTTTAAAAATTCTCCTGCCGATGCAAATTAAAACAACAATGAGGTATCACCTCACACCTGTCAGAATGGCCGCCATCAACAAATCATCAAACAACAAGTGTTGGCGAGGATGTGGAGAAAAGGGGACTCTAATACACTGCTGGTGGGAATGCAGACTGGTGCAGCCGCTATGGAAAACAATATGGTGCTACCTCAAAAAATTAAAAATTGAACTTCCATTTGACCCAGTGATCCCACTGCTGGGAATATACCCTAAGAAGCCTGAAACACCAATCAGGAAGAATATATGTACCCCCATGTTCATAGCAGCACTATTTACAATAGCTAAGATCTGGAAACAGCCCAAGTGTCCACCAGTAGACGAATGGATAAAAAAGCTGTGGTACATATACACAATGGAATACTATGCAGCGGTAAGAAAGAAAGATCTCTTATCCTTTGAGACGACATGGAGGGACCTGGAAAGTATTATCCTAAGTGAAAGAAGCCAAGCAGAAAAAGACAAATACCGCATGATCTCACTTATATACGGAATATAATGAACATAACAGTCTGAGGAATACAGTAGACCCAGACACATGGAAGTAGGGCACAGACTGACATCCCTCAGAAGAGGGGATGGGGGGTGGGGGGGGGAAGAGATAAACCACAGAACTTATATGCATGTATGCATGACCAATGGACATGGACAACTAAGCCGGGGACAGGGTGGAGGGGGGGTGGGGTGGGGGATGCCAATGGGGTAAAAAGGTAAAATATCTGTAACAAAAAAAATAAATAAATAAATAAATAAATAAATAAAAAAATAAAAAAAAAAAAAAAAAAAAAAAAAAAATCCTCCTGCCGTCCTCTCCCAGTCGTGAAGACTTTCTCCTTCCCATTAGAAAAATAAGTTATTTTAAATCTCTCTTCTCTTTCCATTTTTCATATCACCTGAAATCTGCTTGTATCTCCCAACCTTTTTTGTTTGTTTCAGTTGGTAACATCACATACGTCATTGTCCCCTAATGACAAGCCTGCTCACTTTCCAGAGAACGGCAGCTGGTCCGTCCGTGACGGGTGGGTGTATGATGCCCACCCTCTCGTCCATACAGCATTTACTAAGAACCGGGCACATGCTGGGCACTAGGCTAGGAGCTGTGGGACAGAAACATCGCAGTTGGCTGCTCAGAAAAAACAAATCACCCCAACCCTTCTCTAAACCTGATATGGAATTCCATTTTCCTGAAATTGAAATCCTTAAAGCCATTATCCGTATTTTCCTCATTGATGCATTCACTGTTTACTCACTGAAGAAATATTTCTGAATTTCTCTTTGGGGCCAGACACTGTCCTGGCCCTGGGCTTACAGAGTTGAATAAGCTCCCTGTAGTCTAGTGGGAGAAGACAGACAAAAACAAGCTCACAATGAACTAATCATTTCGGGCAGTCTCGGACAGTGGTCACTGCTATGACTACAAGAAGCAGAATGAAGGGTTAAGCATCCTGGGTTGCAGGTAGGTTATTATAGATGAGATAATCAGGGGGGTCTTCTTAGAGGAGGTGGTATTTAACAGAGACCTGACTTATGCAAAAGGTTGAGCTGTGCACACATCTGATATGATACAAGCCTGTCAGATGGCCTGAGGAATTGGACCAGTCAGCCTCTGGGGTTCTTTCCGGTAGGAAAAAAAAAACCCTAGAATTTTACCACCCCACCTAGTTCTTGTTTCATAATAGTTTGTCTGGTTCCTATCAAAACCTTTGCCAGCATCGGTAACGTCCAATTCTGGGCCCACAATGGTCTCTAGGAGCTTCTGTCCATAAGTAGGACTCATGGCTCCAGCAGCTTATTGTGCTGTCTGTAGACGCCCGTGTGACTGTTAGTCAAAGGGACCACCTGCCCTCCTCATGTCGGGAGGAGCTGAAGATGCAAACACAGACAAGCTCTGCTCTTCCAGGGAAAATGGCCCTTAGGAGCACTGAGTGGGCACCCCAGGGCTCGTCGACGTGCTTAGGAACCCTAATCTCTCCACCCGTAACCGTGGAGCGATCGCAACAGACGAAATACTCTGCTCATGATTTGCGCTCACAAGAGAGAGACTAGAGTCTAGAACCCTCCACAGTCCAGTCGAACCAATGCCCTTTGGTCGCATTAGAAATGTACTGGTTTTAGTTGTCGCCAGAGTCGGTGGGCCATCCTAGGGGCCCTGTGAACCTTGCTTCCGAGGGTTTCCTTTGCTTCTGCCAGTCACCCTGATGCCCCTTCACGCTGAATTCTCACAGCGAGACTGTCTGGGCCACACGAACAGTGTGACCTCAGACCAAGTGCATGTGCACTGGCTTGTAGTTTCAGTTCTCAGACGAGGTGGGTTCACCCTCTCTCCCCTGGGGCCAAGACCGAGGCATGCAGAACGGTGCGGGCCGTTCCCTGTGCGGCGTGAGCTCATTTCTTGTTGACCTCTGCAGCGAGGGGGTAGCCCTTTGGTGTCTCAGCTTCCGGAAGGGCTGCTCGTTAGACCCTTCCTCGTGGGCATGACTTGTTCTTTGTTAGTTCAGAAAGCAGTGGTACATGTTATCATTGCTGGCAAGTTAGCACGGGTGTGGCAACCCAGTAATTAACGAGAACGCCTAGCACTTTGAGAATGGGACTGTGGCATGAGGGTGCCACCTGAGGGAAGAAAGCCACCGAGAAGGGACAGGGCCACGCATGAAAGACAACCTACAGTCAGCAGAAGATGATAAGGCTCTGGCGTGACTAACACGGCACTGTCATTAACTGGCTGCAGGGCCACGTGGAGTCTGATCACCTGGGGAAGAGAGATGACATCAGCGAGACCTTGTACCTTAGCACATCAGAGGCTGAACCACCGCTGGGACAGTGGCTCAATGTGTGGGGGTCCCAGCGCCTTCCCTGGAAGGCAGGGCGTCGGGGCCCTTGCCCACCACTGGGTTATCCTTTATCCCCCCACTAAATGTAGGGTCCACGAAGGGAGGGACTCTGGTTTCCTTTGTCACAGTGTCTTCCCAGGGCCTCGCATGGCCTCGGACTCCTACGAGGGGCTGACAAACACATGAGCGGAGAGTGAAGAGGTGATGGGTCGCCACTGGCGTGGTCACTGGTGTGCTAGGGGGTCAGGCCTGAGTCTGCAGCACCGAGAGGTTCAGCGACCAGCCCGGAGCAAACAGGCGAGGCTCTGAGGGCTGGATGTGGGAGCCGAGTGTGAAGCCAAGTGGGTCAGGAAGGAGGGGAGGAGAGGGAGGCCCTGGAGGGTGCCCGGAGCCAGACAGCTTGTGTCTCTTCCTTCCTCTTCCCAGTCCCTGGGCCTCCCCAGGGAGATCACCAACTTCTCAAGGGCAGAAACGGTCCTACTCACTGTCATGTCCACGGCACCCAACACAATGCCTGTTGCTGAGCAGGTTTTGGGCGAATGTGTACTGAATTAAACAAATGGAGAGAAACCCTAGGCTAACTCATTGCCCTTGGGGCCAACGTGGCTGCCCCCAGACCTGGGCTCCTTGTTTCTCTTCTGCTTTCCAAAGGGTTCTCAATATTGAAACCTATGCCCTCTTTGGTTTGACACAAAAAGTTCCCAACACCCTTGAAAATCACTAATACGCAAAAGATAGCTAATAGCCTCTGGCTAGAGACCATTATACGTACACCCAGCTAAAAAGACTTGTTCAGATTTACTTTTGTTAATTTCTATGACTTGCACAAGAAGCGCATTTTCTTTTAAATATATATACAAACCATTTCAATATTGAGTGCGATTTCTAACTGCCCCCCAGTAGAACATGATGTGGCCCCGCCGAGTAGCCCTGGGTTTGCTCTGGCCAGACGCCCCTCCGCAGGCAGACTCCCGAGCCTTGTCCAGTGACTGGGCTGAACCACAGACAAGCAGACTTCCAAGATGATGAACTCCTGCCCTTGACATTTCCAAGGACCTCCTTCCCCCTCCCCACACCCCCACCTCTGTCCCCACGCCTGCACCCCCCACATTGTTGGGGCTTCAGCTGCCACCAAAACGCCAGGGCTGAGCAGTTAGTGTCAGACTCGATCACTGTTTATGCCACGCTCTTGGGTCTACTCTGCTTCGTACCCTCTACCATCCACCTCCCAAACCTCATCTACCCCAGTGGGCAAGTTTCAGGCCAGGACCTGACTCCCACTGGCCCCTCCCTGCTTCCCCATTCCACAGGCATGACACCTGCCAATCACCCTGAACGTCTACAGGCTGAGAGAACAGAGGTCTCTGTGTGAAGCCAGCAAACGGCACCTCCCCCTCCCGGGGGACCCGACGAGAAGAGGCTTCATCTACGGTTTGCAGCCAGGCTGACCCCTCAGAAGGCCGAGGGTCCACAGTGGAAAGTGCTGTTCTGAGCTCGACTCTACCAAGGTTCATTGTTCACAGAGACTCAAAGTAGAGCAGTGGGCAGGGGCTTCAGCTTCATGCTCAGAGAGATCGGAGCCCAGTCCCCCCTTGGTGGGAACCGGGGACGGTCTCTGGGGGACCCAGTCTCCTCACCCGTAGTGCGAAGTAACAGCTCTACCGTGTGGTAGGGTACAGGAAAGCTGACGGTGAGCTCCCTGGCCGTGGGGAGCACGTTCCTACACGGTGAGTGCTCACCGGTCCACCGGCTACCTGCATGCCTGTGGGTTCCACGTGGTAGTTTAAAGAGTCAGATTTCCAAATGTTAACCAAAAATGAGTATTTGCTCCTGTGGTCAGAGGTACCAGATGAAAACCTAAGCTCTTCTGGATCAATCTTCATAAGTTAAGTTTTGAGGATTTTTTGGCTATTTCGGTAATTAAATATTTTATTCTTTTTTTTTTTTTTTAAATAATTCTTACCCGAGGATATTTTTCCATTTATCTTCAGATAGGGTGGGTGGGAGGAGGAAGAAAGAGGGAGAGAGGGAAAGAGAGAGAGACATTGAGGTGAGAGAGACATATTGACTGGTTGCCCCCCGCACGACCCCGACCAGGGCTGGGAACCACGTATGTGCCCTTGACAAGAATCGAACCCATGACTCATTGGTCCACAGGCTGACTCTCCAACCGCTGAGCCAAACCAACCAGGACTAAATAGTTTATTCTTCAAAAATAAATGGGGAGCACTCTTCCAGTTTGGATCAGTCTCGGGGGGGTTTTCATTGCCTTCACCCAAGGCTCCAGCTTGGGCAGACCAGAGGGGTCATAAGCGAACTAGGTGCCCGCTGATGTTCTGCACCTTCCGTGGGAGAATCTTCCCTGTGCTGAGATCTCACAGACAACAAGAGCTGTTCAAATGCCAGCTCTATGCAAAGCTACTTATGTGCCCGCGGAGGGTGGTCATTAACTTGATCACGATAGTCACAGCGGCGAATTCTGCTACATAGCAGCAGAAGCAGGCATTTCTGTGTGTTGCTTATATTTTGCCTCACATTAAAATGTAGATGCAGGGTGATCTATGAAATCCACCGTGCCTTTCACACCCTAAGATGATAGACAAATAAAATAAAAATGAACAGGTTAGAGCAATAAGACAGGTGAAGAGACAGTTCACACAAAACGGACAAGCAGGTTTTCCTTGGTGGCGAGTCGCTGTAAAAGGATGGGGTGACTTTTTGGGCTGGGAATACCAGTGCCCTTCGGTCTGCTTTTCTGTAAGGAGGTGGTCCAGAAGGAAGAGTTTTCACCGAGGTGCCCGGGAAGGTCTGCATTTGTTCAATCAGCCGCGACAGGGTGGCTCCGGTTGAATGGTAGAACCACCTGAAGGCAAAGACAGACTTAGAACAAGCGCTTTTTGGCTGTAAAACGCCACCGTGCTGAGAGGCATTTCAGTAGCAAAACTTCCAAGGGCCAGAGATAATATTTATCTTCCTACAGGATGCTTGTCTGAACTGTGTAGTATCCCAGGACTGTACTGTCTGTGAGTCAGGAAGACAAATAATTACGTTGATAGGGTACCTGGTTTCCAGTTCCAAAGCTAGAGAGCCCCTGGCGACTTGAAAAGGGTGGGTGGTTTTTTTGTTTTGTTTTTTGGTTTGCTTTGTCCGGTTTTGTTTGGGGGCCCGTGAAATATTCGCGTGGCTTAAAATTCAAAGAGTAAATCAAGTTATTCTATAAAAAGTCTTCTGCCTCTGCCAATTTCAGTCCTCCAGCTACTCTCAGATCCCAGTAATGCTGGTCACTGTCTTTCTTATTGTTTAGGCATGTCTTAGTCTCTCTGCAACTTTCTCCATGGGCCAGCCTAGGACACAAGGGTGTCCTGACTCCAGCTACGGGACATCCCGTGGGGTGACCTCTGCTGCACAGGACTGAGTGGTGGCCAATCCCAAGAGGTGTAGGAACACATGTGCCTCGAAGCAGCAGGCACCCACCGTGCCTGATTTTATCGCTCTGCACCCTGCTGGCCGGGCGGTTAAACGTCTTGCCAAAAACTTTGCAAAGAACGAGAGATAACATCCTGTGTGGGTGAATATGGCTCTATCTCCTTGACCAACTTTTCTGAAAAGGTAACATAACTGCAGCTTTGTTCCTGTCCAGGGAGCTGGATGGCAGACGCATGGACTGCTGTAGTCAGTGGGGCTTTAGTTTATGGGGTGGGGGTAACCCGCACTTACACACACACAGGCCCGAAAACTTGCTCTTTGTGTGTGTGATAAGCCCTCCAAGGCAGGCTCCTAACACCTAACACCACGTTGCCCGACACCCTCCAATGGACTTTCTCCTAAGGACTCTCCAGGATGTCTGGGCAGCTCCGTGAGGGTCCCCTGTCCACATGAGGTATTGTCCTCATCTTCACGAAGCTAGACTTTCTCTAGGCGACAAGAATTCCATGTATGAAACACGGACAGTACTTTAAATAAAGCGATCAAATAAGATGGGTGTGAAGGGGACGCGGTTGAAACAGGGCTGACCACCCCTGTTTCATCTAGAGATGAAATCTTACCCGTTTCTAAATGTCCTGAGTTAATCTTGATTCGTAAGGCTTTAGGGTATCGGCTTCCTCCTCTTCTTGGAAATCTTCTCTATTTTCCGTTGGGCAATGCCCTTCTCACCCCGTCGACTTCCCCCAGCCCCAGTGACTACCCCGTCAGGATATTCCAAATAGGGCTTTCCTGGGAGGGGACAGGCAGCCCTGCCTAACTGTTACACTTTGCTACACGGAGTATATTTTTCTTCTGGATTCAGGAAGACGGGCAGCTCAGCTGTGTGCCAGGAGCCAGCTAGCCCCTGGCAGGCCTCCCATGAGCTTTGACAGTCAGGGACCTTGGCAAAAAATAGGTGACCTTGAGCAGAACACACGCAGTGAAGGCCGGCAGGATTTCCCCGGGTTGGACTGCAGGTGATCATGATCTTGTGTTACATTGTCGATTTTTTAAAGCTACAGCATGGATTTCCCGAAAGACAGCGTTTCTCTTCCTTCCTGGCAGTAAAGGGATTGTGCTGATGGACTGGGTTTCAAGTTCCCTCTTGGGGTAAAGGAAGATGAACGTGTAAGAATCAGCCTGACTCGTGTGTGTGTATTTTTATTATAACAAGAGTCATGTGTTTTGCCTGGAAACAAACAGACAAACTCTACCCAAGATTGTCGATGTTAAAAAATTAATTTGAACCATACATGGCTTTGAACGAGGAATACCATTCTGAGTGGATGCTTCGCATGAAGAATTCGTCCTGGCCCATCATGGGAGGACTTTGAATGAAGCGGAGGAGCATGCAGTAGGTAAGATAACAGCTGACAAGTTCAAATTACTACCTCCGAGGACCCAACTCAGTAGAGGAAAGATTGCACCGAGGGGGAGCAGAGTCGACCAGCTGACCCCACCGTGCAAAGACAAGGCAAGTGTGGGGTGCACAGGATGATTTCTTAGAAACATTATTACTGGTAGAAAAGAGTCAGGCAGCATCCACGTAGCTCTCTTTGCAAGTTTAGACAGAAATGGTGCCGTTGGGTTGGCCACGTGGAGAAGTTTGCCAAGACCTGGACTTGCCATTTAGGACCTTCCGCCTTAGGGCTGTGACTGTCCAGGAAATGGCTGCAGCATTGGAGAGGGAAGGACATTCGCCAGATGGCCGGCAGCTCAGCAAAGCTGCTGACGATACAGCACAGTGCACGAGGCTTCCCTGGGTCCAGGTTTGAATCTCAGCTTCTGGGAAATGAGTTCCCGCGTGACCAAAGGCAATAAACTAACATGCATTCATACAGAGAAATGAGAGTTCACAGGAAGCTAAAGTCCTTGTGCCAACTGGACAACCCACTCTACTGCTTGAGAAACCAAAACAAGGCTATTAAGTAGACCATGTGAGCAAAGGGAGGGAACTGAGGCTAAAGGTCAATGTCATCGAGCTTTGAATACCTGCCGCTGCCTTCTCGCTAACACCTCTGCCAAGGGACTGGCTTTCTCACTCAGGTGGGTGAGTTCCAGCATCCTGGCAACCCTTTGGAAGGCTGGAGAATCCTTTCCGGGGTGTCTGTGAGGTCAAAATCATTCTCTAATAATACTAAGATGTTATCTCCGTTCTTACTGTTCTTGTCTCCCAAGGGCGTGGTGGAACTTTCCAGAGGCTATGTGACATGATAATACCACTCTCACAACTATTGAAAGGCGTGCTTGTGGTATCCTTAAAATTTCTCCATTTCAATTTCTAATACGATCAACATCAGTAGATAGGGCCCACATTTTTTATACGGTCTTTAAGGCTCTCAATATTTAACAGTGAAAGGTTCCTGAGAACAGGTTTCACGACCACTGATGCAGACCACTTTCTCACGCACACGCTGGAACTCAGGCAAACACCAGGATGCTGGTCTTTTGGGTGAGATTTTCAAAACACACTAGAACTCTAGGTGAAGATGTCTTAATGAGATTAAGAGAGCATTTGATCTCACTAGGCTCATAAATTCGGATGACCTCAGAAGCTCCAAATTGCTGCATGGGTATTCATACCCAAATCCTCTTCCTGGACATATTAATTTGAAGAAGAAAGAGAAAGAGAAAGAGGAGGAGGAAGAGAAGGAGGAGGAGGAGGAAACATTTTTATCTATGATTTGTTTGAAACATTTTTATCTATGATTTGTTTGTCCTTTGCCAATTATCTTATCTAAAATGGATAATTCGTGCACACCCTGAGAGGAAGTATGTACTATTTTTGGAGTTCTTGAACTCTAAAGGAACTGAAACCAAGAATCATAGCCTACCAGGAATATAGGGCAATCAAGCTAGTTTTTCTGGGTTTGTTTTTTTTTTTTTTTTTTTTTTTTGGTGTGTGTGTGTAATGAGGTCAATTTAAGCATAAGGCCATTTGTTAGAGATTTCTGAAGCCCATTCTTCAAATCGAGTCATCACAGAGGTTGGTTCTCACACGTTGGTCCAGGGCCCACTAACCTCGGGGTTCCACAAGGCCGTCGCCCCCTGAGGAATGAAGGGGCCTTTTCTGTATGAGCCCCCCTGCAGCTGGGCATGGAATTCGTGCTCATAAATATGACACATAGAAGCCCAGAGCAGTGGTTCTCCACCTTCTTCCTAACGCCTTGCCCCTTTAATACAGCTCCTCATGTTGTGGTGAACCCCAGCCATAAAATTATTTTTGTTGCTGCTTCATAACTGTAATTTTGCTCCTGTTATATCTTAGGCGACCCCTGTGAAAGGGTCATTCAACCCCCTAAAGGGTCGCGACCCACACACTGGCCTAGAGTTTTCTCTTGCCTCTCTGACATAGCTGATACGTGGACCAGGACAGACCTGGAGAGACATCTGCAAACTAAACTAACCCAACCACAAAACGCAGCATTTGGTTTGCATTTGACTGAACAGAGATTAGATGAACATCTGATACAGGTGTTGTGAGGAGGGCAACATCAAAGTCACAGTCCCCTCCTCGAGGGTTACAACTGACCACGGACCTTTTCCAGCTATGGAATCGCAGAATCCTCTGCCGTCTGCCAGTTAACTGACAGAGAGAAGGACAGAAGGGTGACCCCCACTTATCTCCTTTATTTTTCACAGGCTGAATTCCTGAGGGACCCCCAGGAGCCGTCCCCGGTCCCCTGGCCCGAAGGAAGAGCTAAAATAATTTTCACGGAAAACTCACGTCTTAGAAGCAGAAAAAGTGTTGTCTGTTATAACACAATCCAGAGTCCTTAACAAACTAAAATGAATGGCATTCAAAACGTTCCGTTGTAATCAACACGCCTTTATGACCGTGTACATCAAGCCGTTGGTCTTTAGGACAAGGGTGTGCGGGCGGCAGGGGGGTGTCCAGCCACTCTGAGGAAGGCAGCGTTGACTCGTCTTTCTGGTGACAAGAGGAAGTTACGAGAAGGAGCCAGTGTCGGAGTCCGGCTTGTCAAGGTTGTTTGCCCTCTGAGAGTCTGGGACAAATGCTTTGATCACTCGCTGCCTGGCTGTCCTGCCTGTTGGCTGCCGGCCGGGCGAGGAAGGGCCCTGTGCCTCCTGCAGGGTGTGCCAGGCGTCCGACAGCAGCCGGTAGAAGGCGGCCGTCCTGGGGCCCAGGATGGGCAGTCTGGAGGGCGCGCTCTCCCGTTCGCCACGCAAGGACGGACAGCGCTGCGTCGACTCTAGTTTTAAAGAAACTCAGAATAACCAAAGGTCACCAAAGACTTCTTCAACCCTCCGAACCAGATTCGAAATTCATGTAAGGATTCCCTTGAACGGCACCATCCCCCCCACCCCCCAAAAAACCTTCAGTGTTTGCAGATCCCATCAGAGAGGCCAGAAAGGGGTGCCTAGAAGCCAAACTCAAGCATGAGTAGTCACAGCTGATTAAATTTAAAGAACGAAGATAAAAGGTGTCCGAATTTGTCATGTGAGTCAACGAGTAAGAGGATTCCATTCTCAGAGGACTTTTCAGGGACCCGGATCTGGTTCTGCTCGTCAAACAAACAAGCCTGATGGGACAGAAAGGCCACAGGAGGGGAAAGGGCTCGCCTGTCCAAAGGAACCTTCGTTTACGAAATAATTTGTTTTGGGACTCCTCAGAATCCGTACCCTCCTGACCGCTCCGTCGAATATTATTTTATTTACGCAAAGTTAATATTCGACTTTCCCAAAAGACATGTGGTTTACAGGAGAGCAAACCAGTGTGTGAAATAACATCTTCCCACGGGAAGTCACTGAGTGACGAAGGGACAGAGACCCGAATTCTCTGGGACCAACTTCTCCGTCCGACTGAATGAAAGCTAAGAGATGTCACAAGATGACACACCTGGGGTCCAGTTCGGTCTCACTGTTGTGATGAAGAGGAGACAGAGGTCCAGGGTCATGGGCACGGATGGACCGAGGCCCAGAACCCAGGGCTCTTTGTACCATGTTACACGCTGTGCCGGGCGGTAGGTGTCGTCTCCACTCACGTTCACCGACCGGAGCCTTTGAGTGTCATGGAACTATGGGCTCGAGGCCCGAATCCACGCAAACGAGTCCGGAACAAGTCCCTCCCTCTCACGGACAGAGACAGGCTCTTCCATTTACTTAGTTCTCCCCAATAGTTATCTATCATACATCAAGTTCAGCTGAACCCAGGGACCAAACACTAGGAATTGCTGTTGCAATGGACACAGTGAGTTAGACAATCACTGGCAGTGATGCTGGAGGGATGAGTCAGCCACTTAGCACTTAGTCATGTCGCGTCCACAGGCAAGAGCACAGGTGGTGGCCCGGCGTCAACGGGCAGCACGGGTAGCGGCGGGGACATGCCTGAGCCACATAAATCAGCAGGGCCGGGGAAGTGTCAGCAGTTTCTCCGGGCAGATCAAAGGTGAAGGCTGCTTTGACCCAGGTTCTGGCTCCCTCGGGAGTGGGGGTGGCCAGGTGGGGTGAGAGGCACGACGCTCCCCTGGTTTTACAGGTGGGAACACGGAGGCCCAGGCAGTGTCAACAGTGGGATCGAGCCTGTGCGGGCAGACTAGGATCTGAAGCCAAGTCTCTGCTCCCGGGCTGCTTTTTCCATAACCGCAGAGAGCACGCGCAGCTGCAAAGCTCAGCTCAGAAACGTCACGATCAGACGGACAGCAGACCCGCCGAGCTTCAGCTCCCAGCCAGCTCTACACGCACTAAGTCCCACCTCCAAGGTCTCTGCCCCTGGGTGCACGCGATGGGCGAGAACCAGGCCTTTCGGCTCAAGAACAGGATGTGCTGATCTCGTGTACACCACGTCCAGCTCTCGTGCTGGCCACTGGGATACACTCCCAGGGCTGTGACGTTAATAAAAGGCATCTTAGCACATTGTCCTATAGAATCGGAAGATAAACATTCTTGCTGAGGGAAGGCCGTGTGTGTGTGCGTGCGTGCGTGTGTGTGTGCGCGTGCGTGTGCATGCATGTGCGTGCGTGTGTGCGTGCGTGTGTGTGCGTGCGTGCGTGTTATTCTTTTGTGAGGCAGGCCTTGAAACAACCCCAGGTTCAAGGGAAACTCAGAAGGCACGTGTGGCTGCTACAGAGACCCCTGAAACCAGCTGCACCTGCCTGGCACCCCGTGTTGTCTTGGCTCCGAGAGAGTGAGGTGGTTGCGGACCAGAGGACAGTGGGGGCTTCCGGCGAGAGGTGGCTCTTAGCTCTCGGCTCCGCCGTCCACTTTGGCGAAAGGAGGGCCATGAGCTAGGCCAAAATGTTTGGATTCACAAGAAGGGGTTCTCTGGGATGAGCAGTCTTTCACTCCACTAGAGTGGAGCTCTCCGAACCTCAGTTGTTCCCCGAGTCTCTGGTCCTCGCTTTGGGGACCCTCCTGTGCTCGAATGTCCCTCTCGATGCCTGCTCAGCTCAGTTCTGGCTCTCACCCCTCTGCCACCACCCGGATGGAGTTTACACTTCCCTGCCCATGTGAAGTGAAGAAAGTGACCTCGGTTTTGCTCACTGTGTGTTTCAAATGAAAGAAAACCGGAAGGAGACTTCGGCCAATGAGGGGAAATGAGAAGATGGACAAAGTCTCTAGTGACAGCCTACACGGCACTGGGCCCTTGGTTCCATCACCGAGAGAAAGGCCCGTCCCCACCTCACCGCCCAGTGCTGCTTCTCTAACAGATGAGACTCGGGTCAGTGCAGAAGCTGCAGATGGGGCCACTGTCCCGTTTCCTATCAACAGCCAGTGAACATGAGAACAGCACCGGGCAGCTCCCTGAAGAAGCCAGGTGTTGGAGGTTGGGCGGATGAGGGGTTCAGGGCCGTGGTGAGTCCCTTCCAGGGCAGTGGGGATGCAGACCCTTCACCTGACCTGGCACCACCAGGACTGCCTGGGAAGGGACTGACTTACTTTGAGCCCCACGTCTATGGAAATTCTTCAACAAGTGCATTCTTTAGAAAGAACGGTGCAGAAGTACCTGGTATGGAGAGGCCCCAGGAAGGAGTGTGGTGTGGATAAAGGCACATGAGGCCCCACGAGGGGACAGAGAGAGCTGGTGAAGGGAAGCTGTGGACCCAGCGACACAGGCAAAAAGCAGTATGTGAAGAAGAAAGGGAGAGAGACCCCGAGTAGCCAAATCAATCCTGAGAAAAAAGAACCAAGCCGGAGGTATCATGTTCCCTGACTTCAAGTTATACTACAAAATACAATAATCAAAACAGTCTGGCATCGGCAGAAAAACAGACGCAGCAGACCAATGGAACAGCATTGAGATCCCAGAGATAAACTCACATGAGTGTTCGGGCAACTCATTTTCAACGAAGGAGCCAGAAACAAACCGTAACGTAAGAAAAGCCTCTTTAATAAAAGGCGCTGGGAAAATTGGGACATCGTGTGCAAAAGAAAGAAATTAGACTGCTATCTGACACCGTATACAAGGCTTAACGCAAAGTGGATTAAAGACTTAAATAGAAGACCTGAAACAATAAAATACATAGAAGAAAACATAACATGGGTACTAAACTTATGGACCTTGGTCTCAGAAAGGTTATTGTGAACTTAACCCAAAGACAAGGGGAGAAAAAGCAAAAATAAATGGATGAGACCCCATCAAAGTAACACGTTTCTACAGAGCAAAATAAAACACCAATAAAACATAAAGGCAACCAACCAAACAGGAGAAAATATTTGCAGATGATACCTTCAATAAAGGGCTAATATTCAAAATATATAAAGAACTCATACAACTCAATGACAAAATAAATAAACAATCCAATTTAAAAAATGGGCAGAGGACCTGAACAGACACTTTTCCCATGAAAACATACCAATGGCCAACAGATAGATGAAGAGATGCTGAACTTCACTAGCTATTAGGGAAATGCAAGTCAAAACTACATTGACACCAACTCACATCTGTTAGGATGGCTGTTCTCAGTAAGACAAGAAATAAAAAGTGTTGAAGAGGATGTGGAGAAAAGGGAACCCTCACACACTGCTGGTGGGAATGTAAATTGATACAGCCACTATGGAAAACAAGTAACAAAAAATAAGAAAACAATTTTTGGAGGTTCCTCAAAAAACTAATAATAGAGCTACCATATGACCCAGAAATCCCTCTTCTGGTATCTACTTGGAAAATTTGAAAATGTTTATTTGTGTAGATATAGGTACCCCTATGTTCACTGCAGCATTATTCACAATAGCCAAGACATAGAAACAACTGAAATGTCCTTCGATGGATGACTGGATAAAGAAGTCGTGGTACATCTATAGAATGGAATACTACTCAGTCATAAAAAATGCTGGAATATTGTCAATTGTGACAACATGGATGACCTTGAGAGTATTATGCTAAGTGAAATAAGTCATACAGAAAAGGACAAGAACCAGATGATTTCACTCATATGCAGAACAGAAAACAACAAACAAATAAACAAACTCATGAACACAGACAACAGTATGGTGGTTACCAGAGGGGGCGGGGGTGGGGGAAGAAGAAGAGGGTAAAGAGGGTCAAATGTATGGTTATGGAGAGAGACTAGACTTTGGGTGGTGAGCCCACAACGCAATATAGAGATGATGTATTACAGAACTGTGTACCTGAAACTTACATATTGTTATTAACCAATGTCACCCCAACAAATTTAACTTTTTTTAAACAAGAAAATGTGAATCTGTTCAGAAAATTTAGAAATTATCTTAGGACTTAAACTTTTCATTCTACTACTCTGGGGTAGTATGCCTCATACCACACATACTCCAAAAGAAAGCAAACCTGTTAAAAGGTCGTCACGGGAACACTCGGGTACAGTCTGAGCCTTTGGTGGCTGAAGACTCTTCATTCTGATTGGAGGAAGCAAGGAAACACACGAGGTATTTGGCCAGGGCTTGCTGGAAAGGGATGTGTCCTGACACACGCAGAACAGGGTGGTCTCCAGCCCCTATAGCCTGGTGCTGAGACCACTTTGCAGCAGAGACGACTGGGCCAAACTTGCAAAAATCAAGGACTTCTTAATAAAGTACCAAACTTCCAAGATAAGTAAGTTGAGGCAACAAATTGCAAGAGTCTCTTTCCTAGAAGAGTTGGACTTCTGCTCAGAAATCCCTGACTTTAGATAGTTCAGCTTTCCATGTGTAGTCCGTAAAGAATATTTATTAGAACTGCTTTTATTGTGACTTGACATAAGAACTCTTTGAAGTGTGGAGTCAGCGTAGGTAAAGGTGATGGGTACTGGAGCCCATAATGCTCAAATACACATCTCCTCCACGATCCTGCCTACCTGGGTTTCAATGCACCTGAGTCTACATCTCGACGTGGAACCAATGTCCCTGCGATCACCTACTGCTATCCAACGTAAGGCTACATAAAGACCTATTATTCACCCGCATTACTGCTCTCTGTATGAGGGAAAAAAAAATGTAAAGATTGACATTATATCACAAATAACCCTTTTGGATTGGCCATATATAAGGGTGACTGTATGTCTGTGGTTTCAAGGCGAAAACAACTTTTTGGGTCTAACTATTGGGTTTAACAAAAAAATAAATAAATAAAACCAATCAAGAAGCCCATTCTCTGGTCCTGGCCGAGTAGCTCAGTTGGTTAGAGCATCGTCCCAATACACCAAGGTTTTGGGTGTGATACCCGGTCAGGGCACAGACAAGGACCAATCAATGAGTAAGTGGAACAACAAATCGATGTGGATGCTGCGTGCTCTCTCTCTTTCTCTCTCTCCCTTCTTCTCTCCAAAACCAATAAAAATTAAAAAAGAAAAGAAGTGCAATCTCTAAGCATTCCCTAAACATTCTTATTGTTTCTCAATCCACTATCCGTGTGTCCCCCAAACTAATATAATCAGAATTAAAGTCCTGTCCTGATTTAAACCTTTGACTTACCTATGACTCGTAAGATGCTCAAAGGAGCGTTTCAGATCATCGGGGATCATCATAGTTCTTGGCTGTACCTGAGGAAGACAGTCTCGTTCAGAACACTGTCCAAGACTCCATTCCCATGTTCATGAACAGCGTATGTACCACTTTAGCAAACTCGAGTTGCATGTAATACCACAGCCGTCCACGTATCCTTTTGTGATGTGAATGGGACAGAAGGAACTGCCCGGCTCGCCAGTCAAAGGGTCTTCACCCTTCCCTGGTTACCAGATTTTGGAGTAAGATACCTCAAGATTAGTAAGTCTTCCAATTCTCTTTGGTTAGCTCGTCAGAACATCCTTCAGGGTTCAGGCGAACTATCACTATCAAACACCACTGGCTCCCGGACTGCTTCCTAGTGACCTCACTGTTCCCTAGGCTTGCCCGACCAGAGCATGGTCACCTTCCCATTGCAGCCGCTTGGCTCCCCTTACAGACTTGCAGCTCGGTGAGGGCGTTGACCAGCATCTCTCTGTTTGCATTTCTGGGTCCTAAAGTAGTGCCTGTGTAAGAAATACTTGTTGATCAGGCCCTGGCCGGGTAGCTCAGTAGGTTAGAGTGTCATCCTGATACATCAACGTTTCGGGTTCGATCCCCAGTCAGGGCGCATACAGGAATCAACCAATGAATGCATGAATAAGTGGAACAACAAATCGATGTTTCTCTCTCTCTCCCTCTCCCTCTGTCTCTCTAAAATCAACTTAAAGAAAAAGAAGCGTTTGTTGATGAAATGAGCGGATGAATGCACCGACTTCGAAGCACACCTGGCCGGTCTGAAGTGTGCCCTCCGTACAGCTGTCCCTCGTGACTCACAAGCATAGCTCTCAGAAGGTGCTCCTTCTACACTAAGTAAAGGCACTCCTGGCCGAGGCCCTACTGGGGAGTTTTCTTTTATTGATATTCATCCATTTTATACTTTTATTTCAAAAAATATTTTCTATTGCTAACCTTTTTTTTTTTTTTTTTAAATTGAGACGTAATTCACATACCATAAAATGCACCATCTCAGCGCCCAATTCGGTGGCTCTTAGTATATTAACAAAGGTGCACAGCAGTCACCACTGTCTACTTCCAGAACATGTTCATGGCTCCAAAACAAGGAATCCTGTGCTCAGGAGTCTTTCCTCCTCCCCCAGGCCCTCAGCCACCACTGTCTATTTCCTGTCTCTGTGGATTTATCTACTCTGGGCGCTTCCTATACATGGAATCATACACTATGTGGTCTTTCCTGTCTGTTCTCTTTCAAAGTCCTGTAGCTCCGCGGTGAGTTTTGAAACCAAAAAGTGTGATTCTTCCAACTTTGTTCTTCTTTTTTTCTGGATTGTATTGGTTATTCTGCATCTCGTGCATTTCCATATGAATTTCGAGATCTGTCAATTTCTGCAAGAAAGGCGTCTGGGATTTCGAGAGTGATCGCCCTGAATCTATAGATCGATCTGAGGGTGAGTTGTCATCTTAGTAACATTATGTCCTCCGACCCATGAACGTGGGGTCATTTTTATTTATTTAGGTCTTCTTTCATTTCTTTCTATAGTATTTTATAGTTTGATATATGTTTTACATTAAAAGATTTTTTTTTCCTTTATTGATTTTAGAGAGAGAGGAAGGGAGAGGGAGAGAGAGAGAGAAATATTGATGAGAAGGATCATTGATTGGCTGTCTCTGCATGCCCCCCACTGGGGATCGGCCCACAGCCTGGGCATGTGCCCTGACCGGGAATCAAACTGGGGACCTCTTGGTGCAGGGTCGACGCTCAACCACTGAGCCACACTGGCCGGACCATCTTACATTTCTTTTGTTAAATTTACTCCTGAGAATCTTCATGTTTGAGGCTATTGCAAATGGAATTGTTTTCGCAATTTCTTGGACTGTTCATTGCGAGCATCTAGAATCAAAATTAATTTTGTGCACTGATCTTATGTCCTGTGACTCTGCGGTACTCATTTATTAGCCCTAGGAGTTTTTGCGTGGATCCCTTGGGATTCTCTGTACACGATCGATCACGTCATCTGCAGGTATGGCTTCGCGCCTCCCACCCTCACCGGGATGCCTTTGTCCCGGGCTCACCATTTTCATTTCGCGGCAGGTGGGGCACAGCGGCCGGCTCCTGCCCAGCACGGGGTCACTCTGGTGCCTCCAGGCCTAGGAGAGACAGCAAGAGGTGAGGAAATGCTGGCATCTGGGGCAGCAGGCAAGTGGGAAGTGGGTGGAGGGTGAGAGGTAGCAGGTGCACCTTCCACAAAACGGAGGTGGACACTCTGGCCTCTGCCCGGCCCGAGAGGATGGTGAGTCGAGGCTTGGCGGCAGCCCGGAGGTGCGGAAAGGGTTTAGGCAGGAGGGGCTGAGCCACAGGCCAGGTGGTGGTCTCGGGGTCCCTGAGGCAGCGGCACAGCTCTAGGACAGCTCTAGGGGGGCTGGGGACCGATCTGAGCATGCAGTCTGAGGGGCTGTGCTCTCCCCGTTTTGTGCAAAGGAGCCACTACAGGGACCAGCTGAGGCCTCCGATGGCCTGAGAGCGAGACTAGAAGTCCCCCCTCCACAGACCCTCTTTCCTCAGTCTTCACTCTGGACGACCCCCGCTCTCCCGCAGGCACAGTCCAGCACCCCGTGGCCCTCTGCCCCTGCCCCACCTCTCGAGAATAGAACTGGAGCTCGTGTGAGGGTCCAGAGCTCTCCGGTCTCTGGGGCACAGAGGCCGCCCCAGCCAGGACGAGAGTTCCCGTCTGCTCACGGATCCCGACCTCAGGCTACCGACTGCTCACGGATGCTGCCCTCCCGACCTCAGGCTCCTGTCTGCTCACGGATGCTTCCCTCCCGACCTCAGGCTCCGGTCTGCTTCCCTCCCGACCTCAGGCTCCGGTCTGCTTCCCTCCCGACCTCAGGCTCCGGTCTGCTTCCCTCCTGACCTCAGGCTCCCGTCTGCTTCCCTCCCGACCTCAGGCTCCGGTCTGCTTCCCTCCCGACCTCAGGCTCCTGTCTGCTTCCCTCCCGACCTCAGGCTCCGGTCTGCTTCCCTCCCGACCTCAGGCTCCCGTCTGCTTCCCTCCCGACCTCAGGCTCCGGTCTGCTTCCCTCCCGACCTCAGGCTCCCGTCTGCTTCCCTCCCGACCTCAGGCTCCGGTCTGCTTCCCTCCCGACCTCAGGCTCCTGTCTGCTTCCCTCCCGACCTCAGGCTCCGGTCTGCTTCCCTCCCGACCTCAGGCTCCCGTCTGCTCACGGATGCTTCCCTCCCGACCTCAAACTCAGAAGCTTTCTTCCTGACCTCACTCCCACCCAAGCAGGAAGGGAGGCGTCCAAACATTTCCACCTGCAGCCCGAGGCTCACACCTCTGCTGACAGCGTGGTTAGGGAACCCATGGGGATGAGGCCGCTATTCTGTCTGGGGGTCTGTGCTGTTCCGTCTGGGGGTCTGTGCTGTTCCGTCTGGGGGTCTGTGCTGTTCCGTCTGGGGTCTGTGGTATTCCATCTGGGGGTCTCTGCTCTTCCGTCTGGGGGTCTCTCTCACCCTCCTCATTCGCACTGACATCAGAGTTGGAGACACGCTCCCAGGAAGCGCAGACGATGGGGGAGGAAGGCCCAGGGACTGGCGGACGATCCCTCTGCGCAGAAGCCTCTTCCTGCCCCTGCACCGGCTGTGACACCTGTGCCCTGACCTGTCCCTGCTGCCTGGGAGTGTGCCCAGCAGGAAGAGGAGGGACATATTCAAGCCGCGTGGGGAGTGCCCGGGTGCTCCTGACGTGACCTTGGCCCGGTGGGTCTGCGTGTAGCTTCCCCTGTGAGCGGCATAGCCCGTTACTGGGGTTTTGAGGGTTAGCAATTATGGATAAAGTTGGGTTCTTCTGACAAATACTTGACATACATTTCATTTTTATAGACCACTTTGAAAGAATGGACCGCACGCCCGTGGGGGGGTCGCTATGCTACAGCGTGAGCGAGAATGACTAGACTCATTCATTCGACAACAACACGCGTACTGTTGGAGGGGCTGCGACAGGGTCACCAGGGTGAACAGGACAGTTTCTGGCCCCAAGGAGGAGCGGGGAAGAACACACGTCTGTTCATTTCCCATTCATCAGGGGCTGCGCACACGGATATAAGTCACAGTGTCTCATGTCACCAGCCAGCAGACTGGACGGTGGTGTGGGAGGCTCTGGGTGGAAGGTACTGGGGCCACCTGGGGGGGCGGAGAGGGCGGGTCTAAGGGTTAAGGAGCGGGCAGCGCTGGGGGTGAACGGCAGCGGGGGGACATTCCAGTCTGGAGCACTGTGCCACACAGAGGGACGCCGCCGGAGCAGGCCACCGGGCACAGCTGGGGAGGTCCGGATGTCTGGTGGGGGAGGGGCACAGTGAGAAGAGAGGCCAGAGAGGAAGTGCCCGGTGCTGACTGCTCCGCTTCTGGGCCCATTCGACCCGCCCCCGCACCGTTCCCGGGTCCTAGGGGTGGTGTCTCTTCAGGCTGAGCTCCTCCATCCGCCCCTCACCCCTGAGACTTAGATACCCCCCCGGAATCTGTGGTTCAAGCTTGGACGCACCAGGTGTCACAAAAGAGGCCATGAAGCTCTGGGCCTCCAGAGGGAGAGAGACCACGTCCCCCCGGAGGGGTCAGGAGGGGCCAGACGGTCTACAAAGAAGCTGATGCCAACAGTTCGGGATTCCACGTTCCGCGGGCCTCAACGCCCTCCTTCCCGTCGGGCTTTCTTCCCAGCCCTGGAACCACGGCCACGTCCTCCTGCGGCGTCCCGTCTCTCGCCGTTGCCCCAGGCCAGCTCACGGCCGTGGCAGGAGGGACAGTGGGCCCCTGGTCGTGTTCTCTCGAGTCCGAGCCGCTGAGGAGGAGGCTCTGAAATGTCAGCAGGTTCTCGTGTCCCAAGCAGCTGTCCCGGGAGGGCAGATGGCGGCTGTGATGAGAGAGTGACCGCAGACTCTTGTCGCCTGACCAGGATCTGGTGCAGGGAGCAGCTAGTGCCCCGAAGCTAGAGCCTGCACAGTGCACAGCTGGGGGCGTCCTGCTACCTGAGGTCAGCATCTGCCATTGCTCCCAAGGTCTGGCTCGCGGCCCAGGGCCTTGTCCCTTTGAGTCTTTGGTGCAGACGGAAACCTCCCTCTCTCCCCTCTGTCCCTCCCTCTCCCTCTCTCTCTCTCTCTCTCTCTCTCTCTCTCTCTCTCACGCGCACCTGTCCACATAACAAACACTGGAAATGTAAGTGCCAGATGGTGACTTTAAAAATAGCCCGATTTGCGGCACCCTGACAAACGTGCCCCCACCTCTTCCCCTTCGTCGTCTCCATTTCCTCCCCTCCTGCCTTCACTCTGCCCACGAGCAGAACGAGGAGAACCCGGCCCAGAAATGAAGCGGTTTCTCCGACAGCACATCTGCTGAGTTTGTCGCCACAAAGTCCTCGGGGTACAGGGTCCAAGGGGACAGCGGGCTCTCAGGCTCCACGCAAGGGGCGATGATGCCGATGTCCCCGAGGAGCCCAACAGTGCTGCTCCGAGAACTGTCTTCAGTGGTCCGTGAAAACCCTTTTCAATATGCCCAGAAAGCCCTGCTCTCGAGAACACCAGCCGCCGCCGTGCAACCGTAGAGCCGAACGCAGTTTCGGAAACTCTCGGCCCGGTCGCTAGGGACAACCCCAGACACGCAAAGTAAGCCACAGCCACGCTCCCGCCCTCCCGACTCACTGCACTTGGTTACTCTTGTGATTTCGGGTCGGTGGTGGCCTTTACCACCTCCCTTTAAGACAGCCTTTGTGGTTACATATGCTGGATCTGGAGAAACTCGGGTGTAAGCAAGGTCGTTTCTGTGGCGGTCCTGAGCTTTCAAAAACTGCGAGTCAGGGAGAGAAATCATAAAGCGCTCTCGGTGGTGAGGACGTTGGAAGTCGCCCTTCTGTGTGCTCCCTCAGCTGCACCTGTGCACAATGTCACCAGCCAGGGCTTTTGGTCACAGGGCTGCTAAAAGCAAAATAAATAACGCTCTCACCTTTATTCTGACTCATTAGCCAGGAGAACAACAGATCGGAGGGGAGACAGGGGGCAGGGGCAGGAATGCAGAGAGGGGGTGACCTGGCTCTGGTCAGTTGTACCCAACAGGTAGAAAAGGGGGTGCTCTCAGGATGGCCCCCCCATGTCTGCCCTGCCTGCCATGGCGCTCTGAGTGAGCTGCCTCCTGGCCTCAATCTCCATCTGTTCAACGCCACTGTCCTGCTGTGGTGTGAGGTCTCGGGCCGCCACTGTCCTGCTGTGGTGTGAGGACTCGGGCCGCCACTGTCCTGCTGTGGTGTGAGGACTCGGGCTGCCACTGTCCTGCTGTGGTGTGAGGTCTCGGGCCGCCACTGTCCTGCTGTGGTGTGAGGACTCGGGCTGCCACTGTCCTGCTGTGGTGTGAGGACTCGGGGCCTGAGTGCAGGTGAAAGTCAGGACCCGCAGAGATGCCGCCCCAGGGCAGAGGTTTGCATGGGGTGGTTTAGGCTCCGTTTCTTTGTCTTCGTTTACTATCTTTCTTCTTTGTAAGCTCTGCCTCTCCCCTTCCATCTCTTTTGTATTTTATTTTCTTTATTGATTTTTTTTTTTAGAGAGAAAGGAAGGGAGAGGGAGAGATAGAAACATCGATGAGAGAGAATGTGGATCGGCTGTCTCCTGCATCCCCCTGCGCCCCCCGGGGATTTGGTCCACAACCTGGACATGTGCCCCGACCTGGAATCGAACCAATGACCTCTTAGCGCATGGGTTGACGGTCAAGCACTGAGCCACGCGGCCGGGCTCTTTTCTATGTTTGTCTCCCATGTCTCTGTCTCGGCCGTGCTCTCTGTCTTTCGTCTCTGAGCCTGTTTGCTCTTTCTCATCAAGGGTGTCGGCTTCAGAGCATGGGGACACCTGTCCAGGCCCGGGACAGCTCCCAGGCCGGTAGGAACGCCACCTGGCAGTGGGAATGCCAAGTTCTGCCCTTTGACCTGTGACTCTGAAGAGGGAGCCAGGGCAGGACCTCTGCACCGTGCCCAGGGCCAGAAGTCTGGCTGGCGGCAGGCTGCCCACGCTCTCAGCAGGTCCCCGATTTGGAGGATAAAGGAAGGGACAGGGTGTCCACAGAGCATGCCACTCCCAGGAGGTGCGGCGTGTCCTTCCCGAAGGGGGCAGTTGTGTTCACCGCTCAGCAGTCACGCTCGCAGCCAGAGGTTCAGAGCTGAGTCTGTGACAGGCAGGGACGGACCTGAGACACCTGCCAGGTGTCGCAGAGAGGCCCAGGTCTGCTACGAAGGGTGGCACACTGTGACCCCTGCACATGCCACTTCGGCATGAGGGTTATTTTGAGCTGAAGGCACTTTACAAAAACAGCAGGTGCAAGGAGGGCGCTCGGACCCTCCTCTCTTTCTTCCGTAAAGTCGGAGATAAAACCCCAAAAGGAAGAGGCCTCCTTACACTGGGAGGAAAGCGACATTCTTATCATCAAGGACTAGAGTTCTCTGCAGACCTGTTTAATAACTCTGCTCTCCCTTAGCCTGCCGTGCGCTTGAGTCCCTCGTCCACGGCTGCCTCTCTTGTCCAGCCCCGTGTAAAGACCTTTGTGTTTCTGTTGCTTTGGGTCTTCGTTACTTTAGGAGGGCACCCGGGTCACGGAAAGCTGACAGTAAATAGATGCGTGTGCTCAGGGTTTGCCTCCCTTCACACACACACACACTCCCACACACACTCACATTCACACTCACACACACGTGCGGTCACATACGCACACTCACACACTCACACATGCACACCCATAGGTGCACACTCACACACACGTGCAGTCACTCCCACACACGTGCACAGTCGCACACACACTATTCACACACATTCACACACACGTGCACACGCACACTCACACACGCACACACTGAGGTAGGTACCTGAGTAGCAGTCATGGACTAGACCTGAGTCCCCCAGGGCCTGGCCTTTGGGGCTCCGCCCACTGGGCCAGCTTGGGGAGCTATTGCGCTGGGCTGCTCCCTGGTGGCCTCCCGCGAGCATTGCAGCCATGAAATTCGAAGCCGAGTTGCAGGTGAACCTCTCCTGGGTCCCAGGCCTATGGCTCCCTTCCTCCCCCACCTCCCCGGGGCCTGGAGTCTTGGTGGGCGGAGAGCACGGTGCTCTGAGGCCTGGAGCAAACTGCTGCGAGGAGGTGCTGGGGGCAGGGGCAGGTTGTCTAGACAGAAAGCTCAAGGATGTGAGTGACTAGCAGGCTTCCTGCTGGTGCGGCCTCAACTGCCAGACCCAGCTGCCCCTCGCCCTCCGTCCAGGCAGGGCTCCTGCTGGCCTGTGCGGGGTGTTGGGGATTAATGCGCTCACTCTGAAGCTCAGCCCTGCCCCTGCCCCTCCTGTGCCCCGGCCAGGCCCACCCACCTCCGGGTCCCTTCCCCTTAAGCCCTCCCTGCCGGAGTCTTCATGCCCTTCAAGCATGTCCCTCTCTCAGGCTCGGGTCTTGCTTCCTAGGCTGTAACTCACTTGTGGAAACAATATCCTCCCAGCGGTGAGATGCCACTTCCCCAGGGTACCACCCCCACCCCGCTCGCCCCTTTCCCCTGGATCCCACCCCCACCCCGCTCGCCCCTTTCCCCTAGATCCCACCCCCACCCCACTCGCCCCTTTCCCCTGGGTACCCCCCCTCTGCTCGCCCCTTTCCCCTGGGTACCCCCCCCGCTCGCCCCTTTCCCCTGGGTACCCCCCCCCCGCTCGCCCCTTTCCCCTGGGTACCCCCCCACTTGCCCCTTTCCCCTGGATACCCCCCTCTGCTCGCCCCTTTCCCCTGGATACCCCCCCCCCGCTCGCCCCTTTCCCCTGGGTACCTCCCCTCTGCTCCCCCCTTTCCCCTTTCCCCTGGGTACCCCCCCGCTCACCCCTTTCCCCTGGGTACCCCCCCCTCCTCGCCCCTCCCCAGCCCTTGTGCTGTGTGCTGTCCTGTCACCGGCGTAGATGGGGACTGACACGCTGGTCCCTGTCTGTGTACCACACCAGAGGAAAAGGTCGCGGAGAGCGCGCCTCTGGGACGTGAGGCTGGTGGCGACGGGCCCCGGTGACGAAGCTCTGGGCAAGTGCTTCAGGGACACTGCTCCTACCCTGCCCACGCCAGGCCACGCTCCAGGCAAAGAAACTGCCCGACCCCCAGAGTTCTCCCTCTTCCGCCACCCGGGGAGGGGCTGACGTCCCGAGCACCCTGGACACGGACCCTCTGTGGAGCCAGGGTCACGGTGTGTCACCAGCATCCGGGCAGGGCTGGCTTCTGGAGGGAGGAGGGCTCTAACGTGAACTCCCACGTGTGTCGGGGATGTAGGGATTCAAGGTGGTGGAGGAGGGGGTGAGAGACCGGAACAGGCTTGGCTCCCACGCAGGCTGAGCAGCAGCCCCTGGAGGGCTCAGGGAGACCCCTCGCCGGGAAATCTCAGTTTCCCTCTTTGATGGTTCTCACCCCAGGCCTTCATTCTCGGCTCTGGTGACAGGAGCCTGGGGACCGGGTGAGGGTGGGGCTCACGCATTCCTTCAGCGGGCCTGAGGAACACCTGGCCCTGCTCCTGTGCTGAGACAGGAAGTGCCTCCGGGGTCACATTCCTGTCGCCCCAGAGCACTACCGGTCTCTCGGCGATGAAAGAAAAAGCTCCTACCTTAGATAAGTCATCTGGAACTGGAAACAAGTTGGGCAAATTCATATCCTTCTTGGCAGTGGCAGAGGTTTGAGGGTATCTGCGTGATGCAAACAGAGCCAGTCAGAACCCCCGCTGCTGATGGGACGAGCCAGGCCCTGGCTGTTTCAGAGAGAAGCCAGGGACACCCTGGGAGCCCTCCCCAAGCTGGAGGACCGGCCACCCGGAGCTCCCAGGGATGGCTTTGCCTCACCCAGCCTTCTCTGCCCCTCTGGTTTCGAACTCCCCAGGGCCAGAGCGGAGTGTAGAGTGTCCGCAGGGAGGCAGGGAAAAGTTGTTCACAAAGCCGACGTGTGAGGGCTGAGATACACCAGCCCCTGCGGCAGGGTCCTCGGGCAGTGATGGCCGGTTAACGAGGTTAACGAGTGCCGACCTCTGACCTCTGACCTCGCGGCCTGGCCTGCATTTGCGGATCCGGGGCCTGCACAGGAAGCATCCACCCACCTCCTCCCTGGGACATTTCTCCCTCCATCCGCTTTTCCCTGGAGCTTTCTTTCCAGTCCCAGGTGAAGTGATGTTCTCCGTAGGGTGACCGGCCCGGCGGTGCTGGGGCCGAGGCACTGGGGGTCTGGTCCCCACCAACAGCGGCGTGCGCGGACCCAGCACGCCCCTGGCCGCCAAGAAACGAAACTGCTAGTTTTGCCGAGACACCTGTTCTCTCTGAGGACAGAATTCACGGCCATTGCTCTTTATAACAAGGCACGTGCAGCAGGGGTCAGGAGCTCGGGAGACGCTCCTTGTGTTACTTCGCCTCAACATTTCCCTGGGCCCCAGGCGAGCGGGAGGTGGGTTTGACTCGGATCACCTCTTTGACCTTGGACTTGACACCCAGATGCTGAGCAGGAGGGACCAGGGGCCTCTTTAGAAGGTTTCAGCACGCGGTCATCTACATGAACAGGACCTCGGTGTGGCCCAAGGGCTTTCGAGGCTGAGGATGAGGGTGGCGGCAGCGTAGCCAGGTCCACCCGAGAATCCTCCCAGCAGTGGGTCTGTCCACACAATGACCTTCAGAGCTGGTCTCCCCTCCTCCAACCCCTCGGTGGGTCTCCAGAGCTTGCCACTGTAGGGGGCGCTCTGAGCACATGTCACTACATGTTCCTCTCTTTTCCAACTGTCCTGTGCCACTGCTTGTGCAAGGCTAGCACACCTAGCACTTACACGCCCAGGTCTCAGAAAGGGTTTGCCGACAACCAGCAGCTTGGAACCCAGAGCTTCGGCCAGACGAGGAGCTTCGAATCCTCAGGAATTGTTGCTACTTCCACAACCCAGCCTTTGAAGAGACTGCAATCCCACCGGTCCTCCGGAGAGCTCAGGGCCCCGCGCGGGCGCGGCCCAGTCTGTCTGGACTTCCTGGGAGGAGGTCGCTGTCCAAGTCCTCCCAGTCCAGACAGGTGGGGAGCTGCTCTGGCTACTGCAGGCCACTCTCCTCCTCGAGACTAGCTGGAGCCCCCCTTCCCGGCGGAGCGTCCCCTCTGACACTCAGGACCTGGCCGCGACAGTGAGCGGGTTCCGAGGGCGCCCAGTTATGTGCTGGGCCTGCCTTGGTCAAACCCCTGCCCTGCGCCTCCTCCCACCCCCACCAAAGTCTATCATCAAGAAACAAGGGAGCTGGGGGAGAGAGAGCCAGCGCAGGGGCGCACGGCTCCGGGCTGTGGGCAGGTCCTGTGGGCACGGGGACGTCACCCTACTTAGATGTCGAACACTAGGCATTTCATATAAAAATCCAGATTTCAGCTCTGGCCGGTTTGGCTCAGCGGTTAGAGCGTCGGCCTGCGGTCCAGAGAGACCCGGGTTCGGTTCCCGCTAAGGGCACGTACCTCGGTTGCAGTTTGTCCCCAGCCCTGGTTGGGTCGTGTGGGTGGCAACCACTCAATGTGTCCCTTTCACGTTGATGTTTCTCTCTCTCTCTCCCTCCCACTCTATCTGAACAAAAAAATGGAAAAATGTCATCAGGTGAGAAAAATAAATAAATTAATTAAAAAAATCCAGATTTCAGGTTTTGTTAGGAAAAACCAGCAGCTCTGGCCCTGGAGTCGCACACCTGCCGGCAACGTTGACTGGGGCAGAGGCCGGGCTGTGTCCTCTTGCCAGGGAGCTGATGTCCCCTTCTGACCAGCTCTGCCCACGTATGCCATATGACGGCCGATGTCAGGTGAATTTGAACCCCGGTCCCGATTCAAAGATGCTAAACTGCTGTTACTCAGGCTGCTGCTTCAGGTGCTAACAGCTCTTAATGAGAACTCCGGCACCTGTGTTTTTATTTCATAAAACAAGCCTTCGGGTTGATTGAATCCCTGATTGCCTACTTTATACTAAGGCATCAGCTAGAGTTTATAGATTTATAAACGCTGTAGGTATACTCAACGTTATGTAAAAATAACGGAACCGAAGAACAAGCGCTTCATAGATGCTCTGAAAATACTCACAACGCTGCTTACTGAGAATGGGGTTTTCAAAGGTGCAGAGCACAGGTAGACGTTACTGAAGAGGGACGTGGAGAGGATGTCCCTCCCCGCGAGTCACTTATTTATGGACAGGAGGGTACGTGACAGTTGCCAACGGGAGGAAAAACTCTTTGGAGAGAGTACGACTCCCTAGCAATTGTGCACACGCCAGGGAGCCCACCTGTCATCTGCTCCCCCCACCCCAGAGCAGGGGACCCCACCACACCCAGGGAGCAAACATGGGAGGAACGAGGAACCCCGCGTATGTCCAGCAGCAGCCCTGGGAGGCTCCCTGCCCACGAATCCCCCCGGCTTATGAAATAGCAGAAACTTGCTCCACAGCAGTGGCTTTGGAAGGGGCAGGACTGGGGAGATGGGAGGAGGTCTCAAACTTACACGCAGGCCGTGGCTACCCTATGGAGACCTATGGAGACAGGAATGTGTGGTTCCAGACTTTGGATGGTTAAAATTTGAACAGGTCAAATTAAGGCAGAGGAGAAGAGGTAGAATAACGGGGATGAGGAAGGCGTTTTGAGAGGTGGTGTCCAGGGTAAGAATTCTCTTGATAGCTGGTGGTGGTGGCAGAAAGGGAAGTCACTTGAGATGTCACCCCCTCCAGCCCAGCCTACACCAGAGCCCACTTCTGTCGGGAGGCACCCAGCCCACAGTCTGCTTTCTGAGTGCATGATTGGGTTTCTCAACTGACCAGAGGCGTTTTTCTGATAACTCCCCACCCCCTCTTCCTAAGAAAGCCCCAGTAGCTGAGACGTTACCTTTTGGGGAGGCTGGGCACTAGGGGCTTGTTTCTGAGGCTGGCCTCACAAAGCCAGGGAATGTTGTCAAACTTGGGAACAGAAACCTGGAGAGAAATAGAAAGAGATCGTTTTGCAGAATCCATTGCGCTTGACCCTTGCCGCCCTCTGCTGTGACCAGAGCCAGCTGACAGCAGCAGCTAGACAGCAGCCAGTACCTTTCTGTCACTCACAGTTGACTCTTTTGAGCCTCCCATAAAGTGGCCACGAACAAATAGTGCCACACCCATTTTACAGAGGGAGAACAGGACGCTCAGCCCGTTTGCCGGGGCTCCCCGCACCGCTGGGGAGTGGATCCCCATGTTCGACTTTTGTGGCCACTGTGTCTTGTGTTCCCCCGCCCTTTGCTTCTGGGTCACGTCTGTCTGTGTACGCATCCTCGGGTGTTTCCATGCACCCCGCTGAGGATCAGCCACCTGCTAGGCAAAGTCCCGGCCTGTGCCCGCCACCCTCACGTCTTCTCCGAGGCAAAGAGAAGAACCACCTGTGAACTGTAGACAGTGGGACATTCGTCTTGCACATCTACTTCCCAGCTGTGTGGCCTCGGACCAAGCACAACCTCTCTGAGCCTCGGTTTGTCCCCTATGAGGGCGGGAAAACCATCAATGCACAGGACAGAAAGCTCCCAGACAGCAGGGATTTCATCCACCGCTGTGTCACCAGCACCTAAAACAGCGCTTGGTCCTTGTAGGAATTTGGTGACTGTGTGGAAAGGATGCCCGGATCCTGGGAAGTCCCCAGCCGAGGGCTTGACTTCATACTAGGAGCTCAATACAAGAAGCCGTGGTTCTCTCTCTTCGTCCAGCCCAGCCTCCGCCGCAGCCCTTCGGATGCCAGGTCCCCTGTGTTTCGGTGGCGGGTGGCTTCCCTGGGCTCCGCGCCTGCGGTCCTCGGGAGGGCGAGCGGCAGTTCCACGAATGGCCACGAGGGGCAGCAGCGAGCGCGCCGGCGCGGGGAGGGCGCTCTGGCCGCGCAGCCCGCGGCGGACCCGGAAGTGCTCGGCCGCCGTCCGACCCCGGCGCCCCGGATGGGGAAAGAGGTGGGCGTCGGTTCCCGGCCGGGCTCCCCTGCGAACGGGCGGGCAGCCGGGTTCCGAGCGGCCGCCGGCCTTGGCTTCGCGCGTGGGCTGGCGTTGCTGACGCCTAGTTGTCCCACGGTGACCAGCGGGCCACCGGCCGCGATCCCCGCAGGGCTTTGTAAGTGGGGTGATCGCGCTTTGGAGGAGGGTCACCTCCGGGAAAAGGTCGTTGGTTTCTTTGAGCCCCTGGCTGAGCCCAGAGCCCTGCGACCTGTCCCTAGTCTCGGCTCAGGGGGCAGCACAGGCACGCAGTGGCCGGGCTTGGGGACGCTGCGAGCCCGTCCACCGACCCCAGGGGTGCGGACCCCGAGTTAGGAGCCGCTTTGGAGGGAGGCGCGGGCTGCGGGGTCAGACTTTGCATCTGCTCCGCCCTGGACCACGTCGGCGAAAGTGACCTGAGCACTTGGAACCCCAGCTTTTCCACCGAAGTGGGCCTGGCACCAACTGGAGAGGGAAGGGGCGAGGTGGGGCACCCAGCACACCCAGGCACCTGGGACGTGACAGCTGACAGGTGTCTGTTGTCACCCAACGGGAGATAAAAATCCGAAAGGAAGTCTTGGTGTCTGTTATTATAAGAGGGCTAACATATATAGTTTGCCCAGACTTTTCATAAAGTGAGTTGGTTTGATTTTCACTCTGCCCTGCCCTGTGACCTTCACCAGCGTGACCGGTTCACAGCCTGTCTTTTTCTAGGAACTTGGCCGCGTTGTCTGGCCTCAGAGAAGAAACGCGTCTCTCGCAGGCCTTGCCAGGGTTGCTGCCTTCGCAAACGGAAGACTGGCCCAGTACCAGCCACACACGGCCTGGAATTTCCCAAGAGGTCTCATGTCAAGACTTTCTAAAGGACCAGAACCGTGTGGACTTCTGCACGGGACACTGCACTGGCCTGAGTCCGAGGGAAAGGATAATGTGTGCCCAGCCTGTAACTGACACCCCCGAGACCAGGTGGCAGAAGGTCCTGTATGAGCGACAGCCCTTCCCCGACAACTACGTGGACCAGCGGTTCCTGGAGGAACTCCGGAAGAACATCCACGCCCGCAAGTACCAGTACTGGGCTGTGGTATTTGAGTCCAGCGTGGTGATCCAGCAGCTGTGCAGTGTCTGTGTTTTTGGAGTCATCTGGTGGTATATGGACCAGGGTCTTCTGGCCCCCCATTGGCTTTTTGGGACTGGCCTGGCTTTGTCCCTGATTGGCTATGTTTTGTTCGACCTCCTGGATGGAGGCGAAGGACGGAGGAAGAGCGGGCGGACCCGGTGGGCGGACCTCAAGAGCGCCCTGGTCTTCATCACGTTCACGTACGGGTTTTCCCCGGTGCTGAAGACGCTGACCGAGTCCGTCAGCACCGACACCATCTACGCTATGTCGGTGTTCATGCTCCTAGGCCACCTCATCTTCTTCGACTACGGCGCCAATGCTGCCATTGTGTCCAGCGCCCTGTCCTTGAACATGGCCATCTTCGCCTCCGTCTGCCTGGCCTCACGCCTGCCGCGCTCCCTGCATGCCTTCATCATGGTGACGTTCGCCATCCAGATGTTTGCCCTGTGGCCCATGTTACAGAAGAAACTGAAGGCGTGTACTCCCCGCAGCTACGTGGGGGTCACGCTGCTCTTTGCGTGCTCGGCTTTGGGGGGCCTGCTGTCCATCAGCGTGGTGGGAGCCACCCTCTTCGCGCTTCTGCTGGTGTCCATCTCCTGCCTCTGCCCTTTCTACCTCATTCGCCTGCAGCTTTTGAAAGAAAACATTCATGGGCCTTGGGATGAGGCCGAGATCAAAGAAGACTTGTCCAGGTTCCTCAGCTAAGTCAGGGGCCGCGACTGCACTACTTGGGCAAGCTGGTAGACCCGCCTCCCAGCTGGGGTCCGAGACCCGTCCTGGGAGCAGCAGCAGGTGTGGGTGGGAGAACAGAGGTCAAAGAGGTGAACCAAAGGCTCGCGGGGGCGAGGGTGCTGATCCTTTCGTTTGGTGGGTGAAGCAGCTTTCTGGGGCTCTGAGGGATGAATGCACCCATGTATCACTCACCGGAACAGATGAAGTGATGTCTTCCTATTTATTAAAAACTAACAATATATCCAGCAAATTGCATCTTGATTTTTCTGTAAGCAGAAGGCAGAAGGGGCCTGAAGAGTGAAGAGATAATAAAAGTGCGTGTGCGTGCGTGCGTGCGAATAAAGTCACTGCTCTAACCCTCTCAAGGGACTAATCAGGGTCCAGTCCTAGGACCCTCGATGCTACGTTCAGTTTTGTTGCCTAATCTACAGAATTGGTTGCTTAACCTTGACTCAGAGTTTCTACTTAATTCTTAGTGAAACACGTATGTGCCGTATTACACGGCAAAATGCTGGGGGAATGAAAGAGGCTGGAGGTTAATATCTTCCCCGTGTTACCCCAATTTACTGGGCATGCATCTGTCTCCCATGTGTCGGATCGCCGTGGAGAGCAACGTCGTAGCTCCCTGGTGGTGCCGCGCAAATGAGATGCCTGAAACTCTGGGCCGCCCCTTGCTCC
Source organism: Molossus molossus (assembly GCF_014108415.1). NCBI lineage: Eukaryota > Metazoa > Chordata > Mammalia > Chiroptera > Molossidae > Molossus > Molossus molossus. The sequence goes on from NW_023425356.1 coordinate 49,539,609, forward strand.
TTTCCTGTGGTTGATAACTAGCCAGCCGCAGTCGTACAGGACGAGAGGCAAGGCTAAGGAACGGGAAATCACGATCCTACTCCCCTACTTGGGGTGGAGGAGGGGACACTCCAGGCTTGACAGAGATTGAGAATGTCATGTCTGAGGAAACAGAATTTTGCCAACTGGAATTAGATGAAAATCTTTTTTTTTATTTTTATTTTTATTTTTTATCCTCACCCGAGGATATTTTCCAATTTTTTGTACAGATAGAGTGGGAGGGAGAGAGAGGAAGGGAGAGAGAGAGAGAAACATCGACGTGAAGGGACACATCGAGTGGCTGCCACCGCACGACCAACCAGGGCCGGGGACAAACTGCAACCGAAGTACGTGCCCTTAGCTGGAACCGAACCCGGGTCTCTCCGGACCGCAGGCCGACGCTCTAACCGCTGAGCCAAACCGGCCAGGGCTAGATGAAAATCTTAAGAGGCCACTCTGTATTCTAACTAAACCAAGCCTCCAAGGCAAAGCTACCTCTTTCTCCTCACTTGGATAAAATAAGTAAATAAATAAAGAGGCTGGAGGTCCAATTGAGCTGGAGTGTTAGGAAATGTTTACTGGAGGAGATGGCATTTGAGGTTAGCCTGGAGGGCAGGCGTGACTGAAGTGGGCAGAGGTGGTTTCAGGGCAGGTGTGCCCTGTCCCTTGATGGTCTGATTGGAATTTGGTCTGGTCTCAGGTCTTTAGAATGCCAAGTAAAATCCTACCTGAGCCCTGGCCAGTTTGGCTCAGCGGTTAGAGCATCAGCCTGTGGACCAATGAGCCTCGGGTTCGATTCTGGTCAGGGGCACGTACCTCGGTTGCGGTTCGTCCCCGGCCCTGGTTGGGTCGTGCTGGAGGCGGCCAGTTGATGTGTCCCTCTCACATTGATGTTTCTCTCTCCCTCCCACTCAATCTGAAGCTAAATGGAGAAATATCTTCAAGCGAGGGTTTAAAAAAAAAAAAAATTCTACCTAAAATCCCAATAGCTGTCAATGTGATCTTTAATCTGAAATATGACTTGTGGATTCTGTCAAATTATAACCAGACCTCCAACACACCTGCAGGCAAAACGTGCTCAGCACTGAGGCACATCTGTTCTTAGCACAGCACGGAGGCGGGAGGGCCTGATGGGAGCCAGGGTTGCAGGGATCCGAGGAAACGGTGGAAGGGGAGGCTGGATGAACAATTAGGAGTCTGAATGTTTGGGAGTCTGGGCTTTAACCTGCAGGTAATGAGCGGTCCAGCTGGTCCAGGGGGAGTAATCATCAGATCATAGGCTAGTTACTTAAATGCACCGTGTTTCAGCCTTTTCATCTGGGAAGTACCTCTAGAACTGTGAAGATTACATGAGGTAGATGCAAAGGGCTTGGAAGAATGCTGGACACAGCACTGCGTCGTTAGCCATCATTACTGTGGTTGCCAAGGTGACCGTAGGAGCCTGGCAGAGACAAGATGCAAAGTGCATCGAGCGCCCCCAGAAGAGCTGGTCCCCCATGAAATCATTCGCTTGGGGCAAGTTCCTGTACTATCCCTCCTCTCTAGAAATTAATTTCAGATCACGTCTCATCAGGGCACTCGCATTCCTAAGAAGGAGTGTTTGCATTCCTCTGAACACAGACCTCTCAGAGATGTCTTGAGCCCTGATTTTCATCGGGACTGATAACTAGAAAATCAAAATGCGAAGCGTCAGAGGGCAGGGAGGCTGCCTACAGAAAGGGGTCGGGAGTGGAACGGGGAGCCTGGAAGGAGGGCTCCAGGGGGTACCGGTCATGGCCTGGAACCCTGTTACGGGCACAGGTGACTGTGGGTTCGTTGCACAGATCGTGCCAGAGTGGAGCACACCCCCTTTGGAATTTGAGCAGAGCCGGTGCAAGACAAACGACAAGACAGTTCTACACGCTTTCTGCGTGTCATGCCGAGAAGTTTCATAGGCGAGGGACATAAATGGATTCAGAAAAGGTTTGGGAAAAGATGCAAATTAAAAAGCCATAACTGTTTTGTAAGAGAATTTTGAGAAGTCCCAAGCCTTCGGTGCTGTGACGGGAAGAACTGAAGGGCTCACTAGGCGTGTTTCTCTGGTCGGGCTGGCGTGGGGATGCATGGCCGGGACACCCACGCTGTGACCTGGACACTGGGTGGGGACACTTCTCATCACTGAAGCACAGTGATGCGGCCAGTCTCTTAAATTTAAGCCACCCTGAGAGGGTGCAAGTAGAAGACGGGTGGGCAAAAGTAGGTAATAAATAATACAATAATTAAATAATAACACAAGAATAAAGAATGAAATAATATAAGAATAAGGAATGAAATAATACCAGAATAAACTGTTTTGCCTATTCACAATTGTAAACATACTTTTGTCAACCCTGCATTAATGATTTAGATTCCCAGAGAATAGTATGGGGGGGGGGTGTAAAGGGAGTCACAGTAGCTTCGGAATTTAAACTCCAGCTTGTCACTAATTGTGTGTGTGTGAGCTGCCTGCCTCCCCCTGCGCACCCTTCCTCCTGGCTCTGCTTCTCGTCTACCTTGTAGGTAAGTCTGGGGTTGGCTGCTGGTAGCAAGTGAGAGCAAGGAGGGCAGAATGGGGAGGCCCATTCCTCCAACATGGTGCCAGGGATTGTAGCTGGGACGGAGGGATCGAGGACAGGTAGAGCTACAGGGCGACAGGTGTGCTTTATCTGGGGGCATGATGTGCTAGGGGACTGGCATGTAGCTAGAAGGCTGCGCAGGGATCTGAGTGTAGCAACACGCCGTGGTTCTGCCCGGCGACCACACCGGTGTAGTGCTGTGCCTGTACGCGATATCAGTTCTCCAGACTCCTGAGCCTTTGGGCAGCTGGCTTGTGTGGATTTAAGAATTCGTGCTAAGCGTATTTGAGGAAGCACATGGAGCCATCATTTACACCTAATGTAAGCCAGAGGCTCAAGGTCAAGAAAAACAAAAACAAGCCAGCAGAGGGCATCAGTCACTCAGTTTTACAATTTCAAACGGGTTGAATGCAGGGAACCGGGCGGGACACAGTGCCACCTTGTGGAAGCTATTGATGTTCCCTCTTATAAATACATGGAGCAAGAGTCTTGGGATTCTCGCTGAATTGTGGTTTGGGAACTAGCTGAGGTCTCCACCAATTCAGGAAATAAACAGCACAGTGGTATTTGATAAATGATCATAGCTACATTTTCGAGCACCCAGTGTGTACCAGGCCCCGTGCTGGGCATTCTATACACATTGTTCTCTTAACAACCCTGTCATCCGGGTATTCTTTTCATTTTAAAGGTGAGGAGAATGAGAATTCCCCCAACATCTAACGAAATCTTTACTGTCTCTACCCACTTTCGACCATTCACATTTGATGATGTTCGGCCTGAGGAGTTTTATTCAACAGCTACTTATTAAGCACTAACCACAGGATGGCTACTGTGTCGTGTGCTTGTGATGTGTCTACACCGAACACAGCCGCGGCCTTGACCTGGAGCTTACGTGCTGACAGGAGAAGACGGAGAATAGACGGGAGGGGGGAAGAGCAGTGTATTAACTCGGGGGGTCACAGGTCTCGCGGGAAAGGTAGCATTTAAGCAAAGACCGAATGGTGGCGAGGGAATGATCCAGACTCTCGGAAAGAGTGTTCTAGGAGGAGGCGAGAGTAGACGGAAGGGCCCTCGGGAGTCTGGAAGCTAGTTTTTCCGTCGTGTTATTTGCAGCTTCAAAAATATGCTCTGTCGTCCGCTGTCGCCCACTTTGGTGACTTCTCTGTGACTATCTTGAGGATTCTTCAAGTCTTTCTGCCCCTCCCCCCACACCCCAGGTTTGCTAGGGGGTTCTAGACTCTGTGCCTGCCCAGGGCTTGTGTTCACCAGGGGCATTGAAGATGGGAACGGGTTGAGGACCAGGACCTGACGCAACGTACTGTACAACTGCACTTGATTAAAAACAACTGGAGCTGTAGTTTTTAGTCTTGACTCATTCAATAGCCGCCCCCTCATCTGATCTTCACGTGTCAACAGGATTGCGGTTCCACAGCAACCTGGAGTATGAAAACCCCAAACAAAGGGTGTCCACACTGGTGCTGGGGGTGGCTGGCGGGTCAGACGCAGACTGTCCTATTGCCACAGAGGCTGTCTTCTTTTCCAGAAATCTTCTCTTCCTGAGGGTTTTAAAAAATGGATTCCCAGTCGCAAAGGTCTACGTCAGAATCTCATGGAATTGAACCAAGGTTCCAGTATCCATTTTCTGAGTTTTTTTTTTTTTAAATAGTACTTGATGTTGAATTATAAAACACATGATGGCCAATACATTGCAGGAGGGTTGGCTTGGGGGGGGGGGGGTAACTTTTTTTTATTATCTTTGTTGTTGAAAGTATTACAGATGTCCCTTCAAGAAAGGAAGCCCACGGGCCCCTCCTCCCGGCTCTCCTGCCCCGCCTTCGCTGTACGACTTGTCTGTGTCCATTGGTTGTGCATGTACAGCAGGTCTTGGTCTGCGGCGAAAAGGGTAGAAGTGCCTCACACTCCAGACCCACGGACAGACAGACGCTCTCTCCCTATCTCCCGCGGCTTTTAGCTTCGGGGTGTTTGCTGAAACTTCCCCATCCGTGCACCTGCGGTGCCCAGAGCCCACAGACGCTCAGTTACCAGGGAAACTGGGCGAGGGAAGGATGGGAAGTCTGACTTTCCTTACCCTGAGTTCTCTCCTCTCCATCTCTTGGGCGTCTGGCTTCCTGGCTGGGCCGGGAGCTGGCGCCCTCGACGGCTGCGGGGAAGACGCCGGAGCACCTCTGCGGGGAAGCCCGTCCTCAGGAGCCAAAGCAGAGCTGACGGGGACAACTCCAGTCTCAACACCGCGGCGGCCGTGTCTCCACGGGCCCCGAGCGATGTGGAGTCTGGTGTTCTGCTCTTCCCCCCCCCAGGAGCGGCTTGGTGGCCGATTGGCTGCGGCGAGTTCTGCGGCCCCCCTCTTTGTCAGAGGTCAGCGCCAGCACGTTCTAGAACGTGGGTGGGGGGAACCTGGTTCTCGAGCGCAAACAGCCTGTGCCTTCTGTCAGCTTCTTTGACCCCGTCCCTCCCCTGGGGCTCCCAGTCACGAGGACATGATTATGAATTCAAGGAAGGTTCGAGGCATAAACAAAGGGCTGCGGATATTTAAGAAATGCTCTGTTTATTACGGGCGTCATGGTTTGTTCCTCTTGATGATCCGAGTGACGGTCAACGCTGAAGAATGCTGGACTTTTTTAACTTGCGAATGTTGAGGGAGCAGGTGGGGGCAGGGAACTCGGGCAGGGGTATCCTGAAACTCAGAAACACCACAAACAGTACATAAATACGAACCAGCCCTCACATGCTCACTTTGCTCCAGGCTGCCCCCTCCCCACCCTTCCCGTGCCCACCTAAGTGAGGAAGCGACCACACTTCCTTCTGGGGTGGGCACAGCTGCCCAGGAGTTGGTTCCTTCTGCTACGACTCGCGTTTTCCTTTCTTACTCTTCACTGGCCAACTTACGTTTTGAAGTCCTCCGACCCGTGTCACACTGCAGGTGATGATAAGCCCGTGTTGAAGGCAGTGGAAAGGTACCAAACACCTACAACAAAGTGAACCGACGAACACCTTCCCTTTGAGAACTTCCGTTTTGGTTTGGGGAGGTCGTGTGAAATCATCCCGGACCCTGTGTGGCGCAAAGGCTCTCAGATGGGAACCCCACCCCGTGAAAGATGGGTGACACGCTCAGCCCCGGGGCTGCAGGTGAAGGGGCGCGGGCTGCACGCCTCGGTGCCTGCGTCCGCTCAGCCTCCGTGGGGCTTGAGCTTCCGCTGACCGCCCTCTGCCTTGGGGGCCTTGACTCTTCTCAGTCACCAGTGCTTCCAACTCGCATCCCTGGGCCTGGGACACAGGTCACGGCTGATGTATCGGTGTCACGGGAACATTTGGACCGGAGGGATAAACTGGTTTTGCAGTTTTGAGTGGAGGGCACAGTCATTAAGAAAGATTTTTTTTTTTATGGTGCAAAGAAAGAGCGTTGTCAGTAAGGGGTCCCCACTTCTGAATTGGGGTTCCTGCCCCTAGGTCCGCATGGGCTCCGCCAGAGCTGGCCTGGGGTGCACGCAGAGGAAATGGAGCGTCAGTCCTGACGAAACATTGTATTTGACTCCCTGTCCTCTCGTTTTCTGATTCATGTGCTGCAGGGAGGTGCATTCAACAGCGATCTCCCCCAATAGGAGACACTTCTGAGTGCTGATTAGACTGTGCTAGTCTTCAGAAAGGAAATTCTGCAGTAAATCAAGCCTATGGGAAGGGTTCAGAGCACAGGTTTGGTGTGGTGGAGTCTGTTACCTTAATAATAAACATTTTATTTGGATAAACCTTTGGGTATTTTTTTTTTTTTTAAATAATAGTTTAAGATTTCAGTGTTGTGATTGCCACTTGAGGATTAAGGTATATATAAAAAAAATCTATTTCCTTCCAAAACTCATATAGATTCAATTCTTCCAGTACTTGACTGACATCATGAAGAGTCTTTCTTCTCAAGGGGTCAACCTTTCCTTGCCTTGGACTTTTATTCTGAATGGTATTTTCCCTCTAAATGTGCTGAAACAGAATGTGTCAGGCTTACGTGTTTAGGACCTACCATTTCTTCCATGAACTTACATATTTTATCTCCTACAGGAGTATTCAGAAAAAGAATAAAAACAGCAAACTGTTGCCCTGGCCGGTTTGGCTCAGCCATTAGAGCGTCAGCCTGCGGTCCAGAGAGACCCGGGTTCAGTTCCTGCTAAGGGCACGTACCTCGGTCGGCCCTGGTTGGGTCGTGTGGGTGGCAACCACTTGATGTGTCCCTTTCACGTCGATGTTTTTTTTTTCTCTCTCTCTCTCTTCCTCCCTCTCCCTCCCACTCTATCTGAACAAAAACCAAAAAAAAAATGTCCTCGGGTGAGGATAAAAAAACCCCAAAAAACAGCAAACTGTTTTTGTGCGATAATAATTATTAATGGGATTCTTGGAGGCAGGTTGAAATTGATGTTTTCTTTTTTAGACACCCAGAGTTTTCCTACATCTTTTCACACTTTTATTGGACAGACATTTTGATCGCAGATAGCTTATTATTCACACCACACAGGATCTTTATTAAAAATATGTTTTTATTGATTTCAGAGAGAGGAAGGGAGAGGGAGAGATAGAAACATCTATGAGAGAGAAACATTAATCAGCGGCCTCCTGCACACCCCCTACTGGGGATCAAGCCCGCAACCTGGGCACGTGCCCTGACTGGGTATCCAACTGGTGACTTCTTGGTGCCTGGGACGATGCTCAGTCCAGTGAGCCACACCAGCCAGGCCTCAAACCAAATAGCATCTTAAATCACAATGCTTTAAGAACTTAAAATCCATCTTTTTTCAATGTAATCTCCTTAAAAGAGAACATTATGTATTTTTCACCTTACCTGGTTTTAGTTGAAACAAACTCTTCTTTTAATTTGGATTTTCTTTAGAAAAAAAAAAGAAACAGGACCCATTTCTCTTTTTTATATATAGAATAAACTTTATTTTTATTATAGACATGGATCAAAAATAAAAGTCCTTAAGTGCATACGACATACAGTGCAAACGAAAGGCCGTGAAGCACATGGAGGGACATGCGCTTGGAAACGAAAGGACATGGATGATGGGGGTTAGGATGGTCGTCCCGGAACGGCAGGAGGGGGTCGCCTAGTAAAAACAAAACAAAACAAAATAACAAAAAGAAAAAAACACAGATGCAGAGGAAGAAAGCAATGTTTGACTCATAAAACAAATCCATATAAGAGCATGCAAAATTACCCCACAGAAGTAAAATTCAAATCAGACCAGAAAAGCATGCAGGCGTGCGTGGACACGGCAGAACACCACGCGGCAGTCAGCGGTCCCCAGGACTTTCTCTGGCTCTCTCAGCAGTGTGCTGGGTACGAGCCATCTGAGTCCACTCCCAAGTCTTACTTCGTGGCAGGGAATGCGGAATCCGTGCGCTCACTGGGCACAGTACCAGAGCCAAACACCTTTATAAGTGGAGTATTTGTTTCCCAGCCTGACTTTGGGACATTCGCTTATTTCCAAATATTTTGATAAATGTGAAATCTCCATAGGGGGAGAGGGAGTTGATACAGAAATATGACAGGTGGCATTTTTCAAGATGAGGGTCATGGGAAGGTGTCAAGAGAGCAAATGAGCTACGTGATCACAATGCAGAAGATGTCAGGGTTGGAGCAAAGGATTTGTAGATGAGGATTTGCTCCGGGTGGATATCCTGATGGGACAGCCTTTCTGGGCCCCGGGAGACTACAAGGTGAGACCTGGTCCACAGTGACCCCAGGGTTCTGTAGGATTTCCCTCTGTCGCGAAGCCGGGTGCCCGGCGTTCTGATCGGTTCTGAACGGGGCCCAGGGTCAGTGAGATGTGAGGACCCTAGCCTGGCTCGTGTCTTGTCGGGCCCACGGTTTTGCGACAAGCTTCCAGGGCTGGGCTTCGTTTGGACATCAGCGTCTCTGGATGTTCCGCCACTAGAGAGGGTCCAGTGACGTCTCCAGCGCCCCCCACGCTGTGAGCAGCAGGACAGCAGGTCAGGCGAGGCCTCCCCGCTGGCCCCCGGCAGAATGTGTCCTTCTGTTTCCTCTTTCTAACCAGATCAGGAACAGACATCGTTACCGCAAGCCCCGAGCCGTGGGCGAGCTCGGGGGCCCTCCCCTGGGGGCACGTCTTTGGGGCTACGTGGTCAACAACATACTCACTTCCACCTTACTCTTGTAACCCTTCAGTGAGTGGAGCAATGAAGTCTACAAAAAAAACAAAAACAAAAACAAACGTCGTTTTCATCTTTTCTGAGATGTTAAGGAGCCAAAAGGACGGGGCTATTTCTGAGCAGTGCTAAAGAAGATGATCTCACCTCCCCACAAGTCCAAGACCAACTTTCCTTTGGTCCAGTTTAAGCTGGCTGCACGAAAGAGGCCTCCCGTCCACACAAGTGATCGGTGGAGAACTTACTATGGGAGCCTAACCTTTCATGTGCGGAGGGCGGGGGCCTGCGAATGAACCTTGGGTGCTGGGATCCAGGTAATGGGCATCCCGTGTGTTTTCGTGAAGCAAGTGGAATTAAGGTCCAGGCAGGCTCAGTGAGATTGGTTACCTGCCCACAGACAGACTATTTCTGAGTTCTGACAGGGCTTTGGGACCCATTAATGACCTCAGCAGGGTGGGAAGGTGAGCCATTAAACCAACCAGCTGGCAGGTGTCCCCGGTGCTGAAGGGACATTCTGTCTGCATCTGCCAAGGTCCTTTTCTGCTGGACAGTCCGGTGTTCCAACCTGGACTCAGGACCAGAGACTCCACGTCTCGGAGTGTATTTCACCGACAGCGAGGACGTTTGCTTCCGGCCTCGGGACGACGTCGCATCCCCTCAGACGACGTTCTTTTCCACTTATCCTGGGTCCCACGTTCCTCGCGGTGCCCAAAAGGCATTGTTGAGGCCGGTACCGCCCCCGGCTCAGAGTCCGTTCTGTCATGGATCTCGGCATTCGGGGTTTGCTATTCCTTTTCCAGAATTTTCTATTGCTTATGCCATGCTGAAGTGCCCGAAGGCCAGTCCTGAGGCCATCTGGGCATTTTTATACAAAGAGTTTCAAAGATACCTCATGCTGTCGCTGCCTCGAATGTAGAAGTCATCGTGCTGAATTCGAACACGGGCCTGCGACCACGTTTCAAAACTGCTCATGGTGGCAGCAGTCACCAACGAGCACATCTACCCGATCGAGATGATGATTTTAGCTCACACCTTCTCTCGCTTTCTGATAAATCACCTCCCAGAACTGCTCAGCCCGGGCAGGAAGGTGAAGAGACAGGAACGGCTGTGTATAGAACGTGGCGTAATTCATACAGAACAGACTCAGATTTGCTGAGATGAGGAGTCGCCCCTTCTCCCGGATCTACCCCAGGGCGGCCGCCTGGCCTCGGTGGCGTCCCTGGGGCCAGGTCCCCGGAGGGGGCTTCCTCAGCTCTTTGTTTTTCCCTTGACACAGTCTTGCAGAACCTTCTCCGCTTCTCTCTCTGCCCATCGCTCAGAGAACTGAACAGCCCAGGGCGGCGGGGGAGCCTGGAGCCTGGGGAAAGTGGGACAAGAGAGGCCGAACGGATGGGCGTCCTTCTCGATTCTTCTCTGACCCCCTTTCGTTTGAAATCAGCCTGGGTCCTTTCCTTCACACGGATGAAATGGGGGTGATGGGTTAGTGAAAGGAGCCCCTTTTCGGAGGGTGAGGGGGGAAAGGAAGGATCAAATCGTACCTGGACCCTCCCCAGGCTGGCTAAGCCCCCCTGCAGGTACCTTCCCGCCACCTGTTCCCATGTGACCTCCCTGCTGGGGAGGGGGTGGGGCAGACGCTCCTGTGACCAAGCACCAGGGCTCCAGGAGGACTGGCCTGTCACAGGGGACAGCCACCACTGGGATGTCACACCCGGTGCCTTTTCCCTCTGGCCTAAAGCCGCAGACAGTGTCTGCTAATGCGTGCCTCTGGGGACGCCTGTCCTGTGACATGCTCCGTGAGCGACGCGTGGTGGCCAGGTGAGCCCGAGACACGGGAGACACTAACCTCTCCTGGAGGTTCCCGATGCAATCACGTCGAGGGGAGAGAAATGACAGCTTCTGCTGGGTCCCCCGGGAGGAAACGTTTCACTTAACCCACGAACCCTTGGCGCGTGCATGCGTGCGTGAGTGTGTGCGTGTGCGTGTGCGCGTGCGCGTGTGTGAGAAACGCACTGAAATCTCATGGAATGCGCTCTGGGAACCTGCAGCAACATCTCCTGCGAGATTCTGCTCGTTAGGCTCCGCAGGGTGAAGGGGCACAGACGGTCGGTGACCGCGGTGGCAGGGGCGCTGTGCGGGCAGGAGGGCTCCCCCGCATGTCGCCCACCCCGGCTGGGGCTCAGCCTGCCACTCCGAGCCCCGCAGGAAGACAGGGATCTGGAAACCTAATCGAGCGGACGTTTACACCGGTGCCAGGAGTATTTTAGGACTGGCAGTGAAAATGTGTCGCGTAGTTACAATAAGGGCCTTGGGTTTGGGTGATTCCCACCAGAGACTTCGGAGTGGAGCATCGTGCGGTGACATACCCACCGCACGCAGCCTGCAGGTGACAGGGTGACACACCCACCGCACACAACCTGCAGGTGACAGGGTGATACACCCACCGCACGCAGCCCGTAGGTGACTTGGTGACACACCCCCTGCACGCAGTCCGCAGGTGACGGGGTGATACACCCACCGCACACAGCCCGCAGGTGACGGGGTGACACACCCCCTGCACACAGCCCGCAGGTGACGGGGTGACACACCCCCTGCACGCAGTCCACACGGTGACAGCTCGAGGCTCGTCCGGCGGCCGCTCCAGGAAGGAGCCTCCTTGGAAGACAGTGGCGGCTCCAGCCTGGGACATGTCGAGGGAAGAGAAATGACGGCAGCCAGCAGACTTCCAGGTTCGCCTTTTCACCGTGAGCGCCCCGAATCAGAGAAGTGACCCCACGTTCCTCTCCCCCACCCCTGCTCGCCTCTGCTCTCCCACGGCAATCTGGGACGCGCACGTTGGCAAGGGACTGCTTCTCAAAACCCTTCCTGAGGAGTCTTTATTCTCTGGGAACACGGGTAGGGCAAGGGCGTGCGTGACCACCGGACACCCTCCCACTGTCTTAGTGGGAAGTGGGAAGGGGTAACCTCTCCCTTCAGTCCCCAGGGCGTGAACAGTGGGCGCTGACTATTGCCTCAGGAGCTCAGCAGTTTCTGTGAGAAATGCCTTCCGTGGACCTAACATTTGGGCAAAGTAGTCTTCCTCCCTCTGCTCCCCAGGGTTTTCACAAACGCTTCCTTCCTGTTCCCGAACAAAATGTCACCGTGCCTCTTGGGAGGGGTCCCATCCCACCCTCTAGCTGTCTAAGGTTTGGGTCCTTCTCCAACCTAGTCCAACAGTGACTTCCAATCAGGAATGAAATGTCCCCAACTCTCTGGCCTTTGCTTTAAAAATCTCATTCTTCCCCAGGTTGATGGCAGTAAGGCCAAACCTCATCACTGTCCGCGCTGGTGACATTGGGCCGGTTCCACCACGAGAGGTGTAAGTATGTACAAGTCTCAGATCTTTACTGACAGGCATAGAAATGACTCAGATACATACAGACATGAGGAAGGGGGAATCCTTCGAATGGCATCATTTATTTCAGGTTCAGAAACACAGCTTCACATTGTCACAGTAGGTACATGTGACCTTCAAGAAAGACACAGGCTTTAGGAGCGGACTCCAAAGATCCCATCGACAGAGTCCATCCGTGCGTCCGCACTGAGAAACCCCCGAGTGCCGCGAGCAGAAACGCATTCTGGCTCCAGTTAATCAAAGACTCAGCAACGAGGACAAGGCTTTGCTTCGGCCCTCTGCTTCTCCATAAAAAGGCGACAGAGGAATTTGAGTTTTAAAAAAGGGAGTGAACAGACACGGAGACAAGCAAGCTGTACCCATGAAATCAGACACCGATCAGGCCGGTGTTTCTGGTTGAATACTTTTTATCCAATTGGCAGCAGACAATGCAAGAGGCTAGACAGAGTCATTTTTATCCTAATTTTGAAAATATTACACAAGGAGCAAAGCTGGAGAAACACAAGGGTAAAAATGAAAGAAAAGAATGCGTTGACCTGGGCCCTGCGCGAAGCTCAGACTAGAGGTGAGAAGTCTCACCAACACACCAGCATCAACAGGTCTTAAGACAAACAAGAACCTGTCCTGAGCTTCTCTCTCGTTCTCACACTCACATATGGACCAAGAGCAAAGCTTAGACTACGTATGCTTCAAAATAGTCTTAGAGCTCACGAGACAGAGCACCACATCATGTTAAACACACCAACAAGACAGGATGATTTCAGATGATCTCGAAGACATGTGTGAGCTTTTAAGAAAAGACTGAGTGATCGAGTGAACTAACAACCGTTTCTCTGCAACTGTCTCCCTTCCCTCGCATTGGGCTCTGAGCGGGCGGCTAGCGGTCTTCTTGGTGAAATGATACAAAACTCATGGCTTGAGTCCTACACATTATCATCTCTCACTGAGTTCCATGAATACAGACCAGCTGTGCAGGCTTTAGTCTCAGTGTTAGGGAGATGCCTGCCGATGTCAAAGAATTACATTGTTTTCCAAATTAAAAATTTGGAAAGAGGGGATGGATGACCCACCTCCAAGGCATTAAGAAACTTCTCTGCGGTTTTAGCCAATTCACGCTCAGTGCTGCTGCTCTTTCTGTATTGCTGTATCTCTCCGCGTTATTTTCTAACCTTTTCTGGACAGAAAAGATGGCTATGTAGACCAATTTAGTGTTTTGAGATTCAACTCTGCTGAGCAATCCAAGGAGAGTTAGAGATCTTAAAGGAAACCTTCCAGATCTTACACTTCTGATTGAGCTACATCGGGAAAAGTTGTTTCTTCTTAGACAGTGTGCTGTGGACTTCGATACAAATGCCTGTGGATATTATTCTACCATGTCGTCATGCTAACTCTTAGCTTGGTGCCTCTCAGAGTGAATACAGTCTGGAGAAAATTTTGTATACCTCACACACTCTATGAGAAATGGACCACTGTTATCACGTATTATAGCAGATGCTCTGAGGCTACCTCTTGCATGAGCACAGTCTACAAAAATAGGTTCATACCCACACATACAAAGCACGCATAGACATAAATATTTACACCCATACATATACACATATATACAGTGCACATACAATCACACTCATGCTTGTGGCGTTTTAACAAGTGCTTTTAAACCTACCTACCCAGAGGGGCACAAAATACAGGTACTTACAGAAACAAGTTTACTGTGTATACACTGTTACACGTGAAGAAAAGGTGTTTGTACACAGAAAACATCAACATATATATCACATACTGGTATTAGGTCCCATTTCATATTTGAGAGTTATAGCTAATGCCATACTAAAAAGTCATAAAATTAATCTATAGGACTACTTTTTAATCCTAAGCTTTTAATTCTAAGTCAGAAACTAGTTTCATTATAACATTTTGGAATAGATGAGTCTGTATCTGAACACGTAGGCAATTTGCTAATAAACAGACCCCACAGCGCTTCTATGTTACAAAACACAGCTAAAAGCAATATTCAGGAGAGTCACTGTGGTAGATGATTTCCGGAAATGCAAGACAGCTGTTCTCAATGAATACTATGGCACTAATCTGTCCACAGGTGAGTCCGTGGTGATTCCAAATTAGTCAATAAGCATGCAAGATTGAGCATGTGACAATAAAATAGACTGCCCTATCGAACAGACAGGTTATTTTTCTGAATCCTGAAACGCTGTGTGTTTTCTTTTGTTACACTAGACATGCCGGAGCTCCGGCTGCTGCACAGACCACGGCAGCGTCAGGAGGAGGTTACGGGAGACCCAGCGTGGAAGTGGATGGGGGACACTCGGGGAGCTCACTGCGCTGCATTCCCTCCTGCAGGCCGGATACGAACCTGTACTTCAGACTGTGCGCGTCCTGACACCCCTTCCCTCACCCTGACATCTCCCTTTAGCACGGCGCAAGCCCTCTGGGAAATGGGATCAGTGCTAAGCGCCTGACAACGTATTGCAGCAAAATGAAAATATTCTCCAACGTGGCCGCTGAACTCCCAGGGGAGTCTGGGTCCCATCGGACACCACGCAGAACTAGAAGAACTAGGAGAAAAATGGACCCCCGAGGAGAGCCAGCTGGGACAGAGAAACTGTGGGATTATACTCTGGAAGCAAGAGCCGGAGAGAGACAAACGCCACTACTGACGACCGTACGGTCAGGGGGAAGGAACTTGGACGAAGAATCTCCCACGTTCTCTGACACGGTTTGTGCTGAGCGAAGAACACGCCACAACATTTTCCTCTAACACAAGGACATCTCTGCACGAAGCCGAACCCTGGAGTATCTGCTCCATGAGCGGCCTCGTTGAGAGAATTCAAAGGAAGAAGCAATGGGAATCCTTAGAGAGAGGATTTGATAAAAAGAGCTCACGGTAGATGCTTTCTCTCACTAGGCATGTTTACTTAACATATTTCCACTGAGCGGTGACACTATGGTGAAAATATCGTATGTTTCTCGCACACCTGTTCACAAAGAATCCATGTTTTTTTCCATAGGAAAAAGAAAAGAAAGGAGAAGATTTGGCATGGTGCTCTTGATACAATCACCTGTGACTTAGAAGTTGAAATGCCCTTCTTAGGAATCTCGAGCCCCATGACTTTTGCCTAAGTGGGCTCGCTGTAACCCTTTGGTTGAGTTCCAATGTCATTCAGGTTGGTGAGTGTTCTCCTTTTAATAATGGTTGAAAGTTTTTACTTCGTGCTTTATGGGTGTCTGCTTTGGGTATAAACTGCACAGGAAATTAAAGTTAAGTTAACATACAAATCATGTTTGCTGCTTTCAAAGGGAGACATTTCAGATGGTGGGAGTTGATTTACTTCTGCAGAATATGAAATCGTGTCGCGGGACGCCTCTGTTCAGTGCATACTGGGGCTGCCGTCTGGGGACACTTAGCAGACACGATTCCAGTGGGCTTCCGGCTGTTTCCTACGTGTCCCTCATCGGGTCCTGGGTCGTCGAGAACTCAGCCTGGAGACGGAACTAGGCGCTCCCTGGCCAAAGGGCTCTCGTAAATTTCAGACACATTAGTATTTGCCAGTTTGCTTTCGATCTCAGTGTCTGAATGCCGTTTTCTGGAATGACCTGGATAAAGACTCTGAAGTCGCACAACTATAGAAGTTGTCTAAACGGCCCTGGCCGGTTCGGCTCGGTGGTTGGAGTGACAGCCCGAGAGAGGGTCTCGGGTTCGATTCCGGTCAAGGGCATGTACCTTGTTTGCAGTTGAATCCCAGGCCCTGGTCGGGGTCATGTGGGAAGCAACCAATCCATGTCTCTCTCTCATATCAACGTCTTTCTCTCTCTCTCCCCCTCCTTTCTCTCCCCACCTCCCACTCTATCGGAAAATCAGTGGAAAAATATCCTCAGGAGGATAAAAAAATTGTCTAAATGGCTTTTCTTTGCAGCCCAGGTCCCACTCTTTAAATCGGGTTATCCCACAGAAAGGCTCGTGACTGTGAAGAGAGCCTAGAAGGGATAGAAAGTTACTTTAAGCCTGTTTTAGAGGTAGGGCAATTTTTTACATAAGAGAATTATGCTTCTAGCAGAGAAAAAGAGGAATATTTTTGCTCCAGCCAACGAAATAAACAAATAAACTGGAGTTAGTGTCAAAGTGTAGTCAGCCATGCCTAAAATTAGATGAATCTGAGAAAAATAAATATTTTCCATCTCAGCCTTCCCTGTAACCTAGGAAGGGGGTGATTATATAAATAAAGAAATAACGTTTTCCAGCAACTTCTAGAGATGTGATATTTTGCTTCTTCCTGAATTCTGAAATTAACTAGTCAAATCTATTGACTGGTTCCAGAGAAATCAGCTCTGACTGGCGACTGAATGTGCTTCTAGCATGAAACCCAACACCAGGGCGGAGGAAAACCCTCCGCAGCAAGCGAGGTGTCCCCTTTCCTCTGCAAACTACCTTGCCCTTCTGGGAAAGCTTTATTCTTAAGGAATCCTAATAAAATAAAATAAAAAATCACCTCCTGGCAGTCTTATGAAATAAAGAGGAAGGAATGGATCTGAACAGGTAATTCCGGAGTCGACAGAAACATTGATAATAAAGAAAACCATTTCTGTCCTCCCAAACAGAGTGTGGGAAAGTAAGTATGTATGGCTTAGGTCGAAGCCCAGCATCTGAGCTCTCTCTTAAGAATGATATTTTATGGGCTCTCGGAAAGGTAACCTGGGAAACTCGTCCAAAGCAATTTCAGATATATGCCAGGGTAGGCAAACGGCCCCCAAGGTATAGGGCTGCCATCCAAACCTACCTGGGTTGACACAACACAGAAAGGAAGCCTTGAAGCGACAGCAGTTTCCAAGGGTCAAATCCCCAGAGCTGGACATACCATGAGCAATGCAGCCGAGTGAGGGATGCGTTAGTAAGACTGGTGACTTGCCTACCGATGTCCACACATGCGACTACTCATGATTTACCGCAATGGTTATCAAATATGTTGCTGTCTCATAATTCCTTAGTAATTAGCTGCCATGCTAGACACTTCCTTTAGTCTAACAGGGAGGATTCTAGTGGCCGGATTATAGTGGGACGCGTTGGTGATGGGGGTGGTCTCCGGCTAGAAAGAGAGAGAGAGAGAGGTAAAGAAACAGGTAGAATAGCGGGCACAGCTTGTCCCCAAGCCACGGGACAGGAGCCATCGCCACAAGCTCATGCACAGACAGGCCAGCAGCAGTGGATCACTAACACTGTTTGCTGTCATCCACCCAGCATTTCCTTAAAAACAAAAATGAGGGTGTCTTTCATATGCAGATCTTTCTGAAAACGGAAGTCGTCCCTCCCAATACTATTACCAATATTCAGTCATGGAAAAGCCATCTGAAATATACTGCCCGTTTCTCAGCCCATAGCGTATGATCAGAGACTGAACTGGACTCTGGGGCTGATGACCGGCCTCAGGGCATGATGGGTGTTTTGAATGTTTAGTTCCCTTTATCTTCCTCTTTTTCTCCCTGTCGGGATGTTAGTGATCACTTCTCATTGACTTGAGCAACAGCTTTTTCCAAGTTGTGCTGGATCTACGTCTAATGTACAGGGTACTAGGAAAATCAGGATGGAGATGTTTGGCGCTCTCTACAGTAAGTGTAAGTAGTCTCGGGGTGAGTCCCTGAGTGCCCGAGCACCCAAGTACCTGAGAAAATGGCATGACCTCTCCTTCCCATTTTGGGTCCTAGAAGTTTTATCAGTAGTAGTCATTTTGCTCGCTGTCTGGTTGGTTTTCGATAGCTGAGGTTGCTGAATAAATAAACTCAGGATAATGTAATATGATTGTATCTGACAACCTCAACTTGAGTAGTACCCTTCATTTCCTGAAACCCCACATCTATGTCCTAAATGTATCAATAAATCTCTGTGTGTGTACTTGACTTTGTATGTAGTATCTTGAGAGGTGATTTTTATAACCAAGTTCAACAGATTCTACAAATTAAAACCTTTGTTCTTGATAAAACTCTCATTGATCCCCCCCTTCCCCAGAAAGACCCCTTCTGGAATAACATAGAATTCCCTTCTGTATTGGAAACACTAAATTGATCAAATCAAATGTCCCTTCTCAGGTATGAAGAAGGGAGGTTAGAAAAGTTAAAGAAAAACAATCATGAAATGTTAAAAAAAAAAATTATAAAGCTATAAAATAAAATTAGATGCTCGAGGAAAAATGACAGCAAATTGTTGACGAACAGTAACAATATTGACCACGGGCATGAACTCCTAGGTACTAGGAGAGTTCCTTTCGCCTCCTGCGCCTAAGAAATGTCTACGTGGCTTTAGAAGAAAGGCTTCCTTTGGAGGAAACATCTTATGCTAGTCTTATTATTAAGCAAGTACTCAATGTTGGAGAGTGTGACTGGAGATATTTTATAGGCATGGGAACAGCACTAACCCAATCCCTGCTGTCTAACTGGAGTAAACAAGTAAATCCTTTCTGCAGAAAGGCGACTGTGACCACCTGGAATGCTTTGGCCATTCCCTGCTGGGCAAAATCCTCCCATAATCCCTTTTTGCTGATGGCCATGCAGAACACATCAGCTCTTCCACTAGTGTGGTCATTTCCATTTAATGTGGCCGTATTTGTTTAACTTGGGTCCTGAGTCTTGAACTGTATCATTTTCCCCTTCGATGGGAAGGTTCCCGAGGCCAGAGGTCATGACACTTGACTTGCTCCGGACAGCGCTTAGCATGGTGTTACATTTCCACCTCCTCGTGGTCATGGACTGGAATGCATATTCATTCTTTAAGACCCTTCTGGGGGCGAGTCTTCTCTGATCTCCCTTCCCCTATCTTGATACATTGTTTCTACAGCATGTGGACATGACTCAGTATCACATGGAATCCTAATTAGGCTTATGCTTCTCTCCCCGACTAGAAACAGGCTGGTCTTACTCATCCTCGTCTTCCTGCTTATCGTTCAGCCACAGAATGTTGGACGGCTGGACAAGGGAAAGTTACTCCTCCGGTAAGAAACAGCTTCTAAGTGCTCATGACATCCATCATCTTTCTGTGACACAAAGGTATTTGTTAGTCAGTGGCTGCTGTGGCGAGACACACAACACAAAACCACAGTGACTTGTAGGATTTAGACCCTCGGAAACTCTACCTATAAAGTTTTTGCTCAATTCTTCAGTAGATGTTGGAAATAAATACTCGATAAATAGGCTGCCTGTCCTCACAGTTTAATACATAATCCCGTCACCTACAGGAATGTGTTCTTAGCAATTAAGCTGTTATAGGGGAGGGGCAAGGGAGGTGGCCAGTATTTGAACTTAAAGAAGGAAACTCTGCTGCAATAATGGGTCAGACTCCATGAGGGTATTTGAAATAAGTGGATGTTAGACTATAAATTCAGTGACAAGTAGGCTGCGGCGTGGCAGGGTGGATGGGAAGTTTTTCCTGCACATGGGATGTCTTGGACCTAGGACTGCAGCCAAACAGAGAAAGGAATGCAAACCGGGTTCTTTTCTGAGCCGTTTGTTCTTGGCTCCGATGTCTTTCCTCGGCCCCCCTGACCACCACCCCAATCACTTCATGATGTCTGTGTGTTTCATAGCGCTCGACCCTGTTTTTAATTATGTCTTCGTTTTCTAGATTGTTGCCTGTGTTCCCCCCAGTAGATTCCTTGAGAGCAGCGACCACACTGTCAGTACTTATCACATGTCTTCAGCATTTAGTGTAATGTGATTAGAAGGCAGGGAATTCATAGTTATTCAGTAATGGACAAACACATGTGTGAAAAGCGCCTACACAAAGATGTTCAGCCAGGTCAGAGGACAGGCCGGGTCAGGATGCGGAGGGTCAACGAGGCCAGGGATGCAGCACTTGGAGGCATTTGTCAGAGGCTTATACTTGAAACGTCGAGTTTATACAGAAAGAATCTGAATCAGAAATCAAAAGACATGGATTCCAGCTCCAACTGCCAGTTTGTACAAGTATTAACCCACTACGCTTGCCTAAGCCTTGATTTTCTCACATATGACATGAGAGACAGGTGAGGGAACCTACTGCATGCCTCCCAGCCATGCATGCCTGCATTACTTACTGAGCACCTACTATGTGCACCGCATTATGCTGCACGATTTTAATAACTCAGACTCTGCTCCCAGCCATGCATTGCCTGCGTCATTTACTGAGCACCTACTATGTGCGCCGCATTATGCTGCACGGTCTTTAATAACTCAGACTCTGCTCCCTGTGGAAGACACGTGAGAGAGAACAGATACGCATGGAGGCTCACTATAGCACCCCATGTTACAGGGGAAAAAATAGGGCACATTTTTGTAATTCAGACTCGGAGGATATGTTCTGGGAGCTTGAAAATACAAAGATGTGACCTAAGCAGGCGCAGATGGGAGTTTAACGGCACGTATAAGAATTCACGTAAGAGAATGCAGGTCTGCAACAAGGTCAAAGAAACCAGAAATTGCCATCCGGTGTGGCTCAGTGGTTGAGCGTCGACCCATGCACTAAGAGGTCACTGGTTTGATTCTCGGTCAGGGCACATGCCCAGGTTAAGGACCAGATCCCCAGTGAGGGGCAGGCAGGAGGTGGCCAATTGATGTTCTCTCTCATCGATGTTTCTACCTCTCTCTCCCTAAAAATCAATTAAAACAAACAAACAAACAAAAAAACCTAGAAATTAAGTGATGAGGATTGAAGGGAAGAAGTCAACACTGGGAATAGAAGGTAGAAAGATTGCAGTACTCTGATGGCCCAGTAACGTCTCATTCCTCTCCTCTGCAGTCCTTGCGCCGTGCCGACGGGACAAGAGAGGACAGCAGTTGGCAGGCGACTGCAGAAGGAGCCCAGGCAGGAGGCCGGGAGAGCAGCCTCTGCCACGGGCCAGAGCTCGTGTGTGTCTTGTTCACCACCATATCCCAGAACTCAGCATGGTCTTTGGCTCATACTATATATATATATATATTTTCAAATAAACAAATCATCAGAGAACCTATCGATCGGGAACTTTTCAAGGGAGTCCCTCGGGCCTTACATCGAACAGGCAAACATACTGGGGTGGCGATCTCATGACTGAAAGATGAAAGAGAAAATTCCCATCATGTCCTCTCAAAATAATGATGACCTCTTGAAAATATGCACAGTTTCAGGTGAAAGTAACCCATAGACGAACTTAGTAACTTAAACAATCCCACAGAGTCCCTGACCCTTCTAGAAGGAGCGAACACGGTTTTATTTCTGAAACAATAAACCCCCCACCATCCGTGTAGAAAGCTTCCACGAGGAAGCACATCGGGAGGAGCGTGAAGTTGTTCAGCGTGAGTTCCCTTCAGTAATGCTAAGACGTTTGCCAACTTCAACACCAGAGGCACGTCCAAGGTTCACTGTCAAGGTTCACTGCCTTGGTCCAGTTCCTAACGTGCAAAGGGTTTCCAGGGACAGTCACCTCCTGAGACAGTTTGTTTTGGGCAAAGCGAGGTGGTTTGTTTTGTGCCGGGTTTTCTTCGGCGGGCTCTGTTAAGGGGACCCTCCCACCCGAACGCAGCGGCTCCACGGAGTGGGTGTTTATTGAAACACTGTGTTGTGCGTGGGCGGTTCGTGGTTACCATAGACGAGCCATGTTTCTGCTTCCAAGTCGGGGGGGGGGGAGAGGGAATATTTGAGGTTGCCTTGTAGCTGCAGGGATGGATCGCTTACAGGGTTTTGGACGATGACACATTTTGTGAGGCAGTCACAAGGCTGGGTGGCATTGACAGGGAGACCGGCTTCACGGGTAAGCGAGGAGAGTGTATGATCGGCCTCACTGTCTCTTTCGATTCGCTCCTAGTGTGGAAGAACTGCCCTGGTCGGAATGGTCAGTGGTTAGAGCGTTGGCCTGCACACCAAAGGATTGCTGGTTCGATTCCCGGTCAAGGGCATGGACCTGGGTTGCAGGTTTCATCCCCAGCCCTGGTCAAGGCAGGTGAGGGAGGCAACCAATGGATGTGTCTCTCTCACATTGAAGTTCCTCGCTCTCTTTCTCCTTCCTTCCCTCCCTTCTACTCTCTCTAAAGATCAATGGGAAAAAAACAAATCTATCCTCATGTGAGGATTAAAAAGAAAGAATGGAAGAACCCGCCCTGGCCAGTTTGGCTCAAGGGTTAGAGCGTCGGCCTGCGGTCCGGAGAGACCCGGGTTCGGTTCCCGCTAAGGGCACGTACTTCGGTTGCAGTTTGTCCCCGGCCCTGGTTGGTCGTGCGGGTGGCAGCCACTCGATGTGTCCCTTTCACGTCGATGTTTCTCTCTCTCTCTCTCCCTCCCACTCTATCTGTACAAAAATTGGAAAAATGTCCTCGGGTGAGGATAAAAAAAAAAAAAAGAATGGAAGAACCCAGATTTCATCTGCTCCTGGCTATTCACAACGTGAGGCCAGTCTCCACGTGGGTTGGGGGAGGGTTGAGCGGGGCGCCTGGCTTCGGGGCATCGGCATGTGGCCGAGGCAGAAACAACCCTCAGGAAATGCTGGGTCTCGGCCCCGCCCTGATCCTTCCTGAGGCTGGGAAGTGCCCGAGTGGGAGACGGGGGGCCAGACTGGGTCACGCAGCTCACTGTCCTCCCTGTCCTGTGCTAAGACAGCATCTCCTGCCCGCCAGGCCAGGGTCCCCTCTACTGAGCAGTGTCTCTCCAAGTGGCCGGCGTGTCTGAGTTCCCTGGAGGGCTCGTTAAAACACGGCTTTCTGGGTCCCTCGCAGCGTTCTAACAGGGTGAGACATTTCTAGCACGTTCCCAGAGGCTGCTGGGACTGGGCTTTCCAAAGCCACTGTTCCAAGGCACGATGCCTAATTCTGACCTTCCTTTATTTCAGCAGTTCGAGTCACCGGCCAGATAACGTGCGAGCAATCAGAGAAAGTGCCGGAAAAATAATCTTAAGAAAGGTAATAGAAATGGTGGTAAGGAGACTTTGATCTCTTTGGGAATGAGACTTTAGCATGGGTCAAATCGGTTTTAGGTTTATGTTGTATAAAGACCTAGATACTATATTATGGTCGTTTTCTTCCATCCTCACCAGAAGAGTGACTACTTACTTAGGGGGGCAGGCATCTCTCAACACACAGCCCAGTTCTCCTCTTTGGAGAGGATATAGCTGAAGTCCAACCTTAGTAGTTAGGTGGATGCAGATTTAAAAAAAAAAAAAAAAAAAAGAACAAAAATGCTAAAAATAAGACAAATACAAGATCGAGCCTCGTAGAGGCATGCTATTTGCCTGAGAGGTAGTTGTCTGCATAAAAAGACCGCAACAGGCATCTTTTATACCCCAAGTTCTACTTATTAAATATAACTCAGGCTTTAAAATCTCACCGTCTCGAAAATTCAGTTCACATATCAGTACCTTGAGCACTGTGGAGGGTCTACAACCTCAGGTTTCCTAGAGCCACAGGAATCTGATATGAACTTGCCCAACTTTTTATCTTGTTAATGAAACAAGTCCAAAAAAAAAAAAGGGGAAAGGTTTGTCTACTAAACCACAAGAAATAAGACACCTCCTTTCTTTTGGCTGCATCCGGCAAATTTCTTAGAAAACAAAACCGAAGAGAACAAACGCCGCATCTGCGTTCTCTAGCATCGGAAGAGCGCCTCCCGCAGGGCCTCTGGTGAACTGGGCTCCAGAGCAGGGCCAGGCAGGGGGCTCTGGCGGCTCAGTGAGCTGGGGTGGGTGCTCCCAGTGTCCGCTCCCGGGGACAGAAACCCCTGCTTCTCCAGGGCCCTCCTGAACCACTTACTCCTTAAGTCACTTTTCCAAGTCGAAGGCATGCATGCCTGGTTTATCAGGAATGACATTGTTTTTAAAACATCAATGTGAAAGAGATAGACAATCAGCCACCTCCTGCACACCCCCACTGGGGATCGAGCCCACAACCTGGGCACGTGCCCTGACCAGGAATCGAACCGGGGTCTCTCAGTCCCTGGGGGGATGCTCAATCCACTGCACCGCACCAGGCAGACCTCATCTGAGCACCATTGTAAACTTCCTGTGGGCTGAGACTATACCTCGCCCAGCGCCTGCAGAGGGCAGTGTCCCAGCCAGCAGGCCAGAGAACGCGGGTGAGTGGATACACCCACGGGGAAATCAGAAAGCAGCACACCTCCAGGTGCAGTGGAAAGGCAACCCCTGTGACCCAGGACTTCCTCCTGGGACTGTCAGCTCTAAGAGAAAAGATTATGGGGCCCAGTCTTTTCTAATGTCAACACTGTTTGCACTTGGCTTCTCATTTTGAGCGTTCATTCACCAACCGGGTGGTACATACGTAGAAGGTATAAGGGTGAGTTTGGAAAAACCCTGTAACAGGCAGCATTTGGTCCACGTGGAAGATCGTATTCTGTAACTTATTATGAAAACACGGCAGGATGCTGTCCAGCATGCCTTTGGCCTCCCCAGTGTGTGCAGCAGAGTAAGCAGGACGGTCCCTGAGCAGTTTACAGGAGATGTTGGAAAGAACACAGGACTTGGAGTCCATTTCGAGGGTTTAAGGAATTCTCTAATGTGATTCTTGCTCCATATCAGAGCCAGCATTTCTTCCCCTGTGAAAATCAACCCGTGATTTTATAATGTATGTCACTGGGAAAGAATGAATCGATTGATGGAATTTGAAACAGGGAGGAAAAGAGCCCATGATTTTTATTTGATGATACAAAGCTATAATATCCTACATCAGTCTCTGAGATAAATGGTAACAATCTACGCTGGCAGTCTTTCTCTGCTTTGGCTTAAATATCTGCCTTGGCCTTCACCGGTCGGGGTGGCACTGATGGACCCCTTCTGGGGCGCGGGGTGGGGGGGAGCTGGAAGCACCGCTTGCCCACATCAGCTCTGCTCAGGTTATGATCCGAGAAAGGAGTTTTACAATAGAATTTACCCAGGTAAGGCTGTCAGTAGACTAGAACAAGAAAGTGTTTAAGTTGTTTCTTAAAATGCACCACATTTTGGGCTAATTCCCAAATAAATGTCGATTACATATTTCACGTGAACTTATTTTGTAGGTTCCCCCAGGGAGCCCTCTTTATGTGGTTGGCACCGTACGAAGACACGGAGGGTACGGAGACGCGGAGGGTACGGAGACACAGAGGGTGCGGAGGCACAGAGGGTACGAAGACGCGGAGGGTACGAAGACGCGGAGGGTACGGAGACGCGGAGGGTACGGAGACGCGGAGGGTGCGGAGGCGCGGAGGGTGCGGAGGCACGGAGGGTACGAAGACACGGAGGGTACGAAGACGCGGAGGGTAGGAAGACGCGGAGGGTATGAAGACACGGAGGGTGCGGAGGCGCGGAGGGTGCGGAGGCGCGGAGGGTGCGGAGGCGCGGAGGGTATGAAGACACGGAGGGTATGAAGACACGGAGGGTGCGGAGGCGCGGAGGGTGCGGAGGCGCGGAGGGTATGAAGACACGGAGGGTGCGGAGGCGCGGAGGGTATGAAGACACGGAGGGTGCGGAGGCGCGGAGGGTGCGGAGGCGCGGAGGGTGCGGAGGCGCGGAGGGTGCGGAGGCGCGGAGGGACAGAAATAGAGTCGCTGCCCAGGAGTTTCTAGTGGAGGTGGCGGAGAAACGAGGCAGGAGAACAGTGGGTCTGGTGCGACCACAGGACGGTGCCTTGGCAGTTGCAGGGACACCTGGAGCCTGAGCCTGGACTTGGAAAGAGGGTGGGGGACTTGGAAGGACTCCGGAGCCAGGGAAGGTGGAGGCCCCAGCTTTCCAGGGGAAGCGGGATGCGTGAAGGAAAGAAAGCGGGAAGCACTAACTCCGCGTCCTGGTGCATGAAGCAGAGGACGTGCCGGTGCCTTCGTTGTGTCAAGATAAGCTTCCTACAAAGCATCACTTCTGAGGTCACCGTTTCGCATTTCCGCCCAGCACTGTCTCACTAACAGCAGAGACGCTGGGTAGAGAATGAGAACGAAAGTTGCAAAAAAGAAAGGGAGGCAGGAGGGGTGCGGAGAGAGAGCCACGCGGAGAGAAAGCACATGGTTCTGAAAGGGACTGGCACGCACGAGGCTGTGGAATGAAGTTAGGCAGTGTCCCTTCCGATGGCTTTTTTACTTCCCTTTCCTGTCTTCCTCCCCCGCCGCTCCCCCCCCGCCCCCCTTGCTCTCTTTGGAGACATCCCCGAACAGCTCTCCAGGAACTGACATGCTGCAGACACCGAGTCCCAGTGGTGGTGGCGGGGCTAAAAGTATTTCTAACCCTCTTCATCCTCTGTCCCCTGTCCCTGCCCTGCCCGCACTCCCACCCAGGCACCAGGGAGGGGTTGGCCAGAGCAGCCTGGAGGAGGAGGGAGGCTGGGAAGGAGGTGCTGGGAAGGAGCTGGGAAGGGCGAGGTCCCGCTGCTGAGACGCACAGCCCTGTGTCATCCCAAACCCGGGGGCCGAGAGGAAGCAGCGAGGCCGGAGGCCCGGAGGACAAAGACCTGGCTCAGGCTGCGTCAAAGCCCTGCAGAGACGACGGTCCCTTTCCGAGGGGAGCGGGACCCTTCTGGGCATGAGGATGTGACCTGGGCCTCCCCTGCGAGGGTGTGAAGTAGAAATACGGTCGGGAAAGTGAACTCCCGTGCCTTATTTTTTTTTTTTTGAAACACAAACAAAAAGCGGAGCACGAGGAATGTGAGGGTGTGGGTGGCACGAGCGTTTCATTTCTGCCCGACCCCACCCCCGGCGCCGCCAAGGCCAGTCTTGCGCGCACCCACGCGTGCTTTTCCCGGGGCTCCACCAGTCCGCGCGGTGGGACGAGACAAAGGGCCGCCTGGCTCCTTGCGGCCAGCGGTTCGCACACCGGCCAGCAGGAGGAGCTCCAGAGCTGGGCTCGGCCCTGGGGGCCCCGGCCGGGGAGGAACCGGGCGGCAGTGTGCCCCGCAAGCGAGCTGCCTTCTCCGCGAACAAACATGTGACTAAGTCCAATTAAATGCTCAGTGCGAAGCCAAGGATGAGCCTGGCGGGGACCGGACGGCCCACATCTGCTCTGTCCACGTCCCGACGCTCCGGGGCTGGGGCTGGGGCTGGGCCGGCCCTTCGCTCTTGCAAACGAGGGGGCGGAAAGGCGGTTTCTGGGCGCGGGGAGAAGTCCCTCTTGCTGTCTCCTGCTTTCTCACCGAGCCCTGGCTCAGACCTGTCTTCTGTGGGGGTTGAAGGTGCTACAGAAACTCCTAAATGTTCCGTCTCCTTTACTCAGTGGCTTCTTGGGTACTTTTTAAAAATGAGGGAAATGCTGTGTTTGTAAAATTTGGTGCTAAAAGGGCAAGGAATCATATGTCCCCTGGGCTGTGTAAAGAGTCTGGAGAAAGAATTAGAGCTTTCTGACACACACACACACACACACACACACACACACACACACACACACGGCCCAGCTGGAACACAAAGAATTTACCAAGGAAAACAGGAGTATATGAATTTAACAGTTGTCAGGTTTTTTTTTTGAGGGTAAGTCTTCCCATTTTGGCCAGTGCTGTGGGAGCTAACACACTGGACTTACAGGATGCGCAGAATGACTTCACC
This sequence comes from Molossus molossus, assembly GCF_014108415.1. Taxonomy (NCBI): domain Eukaryota; kingdom Metazoa; phylum Chordata; class Mammalia; order Chiroptera; family Molossidae; genus Molossus; species Molossus molossus. The sequence continues at coordinate 49,567,291 of NW_023425356.1, forward strand.
TGAAGGAAAGTCTCCACAATCCCTTTTCATCTCTGGCCAAGAAGAAGTCAAACTTTTTGTTTTACACCTTAATGGTATGCCCACACTTAAACTTTTTATACGGGCTCCTAACGAAACTTTAACTAGGCCAGTTCAGACCCAGAGTCACTAAATAAAGCTAGTCTAGACGGAAAAATCTATGAAAACCATATGTCTCTGAGGCATCTGTCTTACAAAAACTGCCATCGTCCTGGCGAAATACTTCACGAAATATGCTTTCAGGGACACACAACTCTAATGAGCATGGGGGCCGAGCCCACGCCGGCTGGACTTGGCCGGGGAAAGGAGCGCAGAGTTGTTTACGAATGAAAACCTCTCCTCTGTCTGTAAACATCGCTGAAGGGGAGGAAACGAGGCAGATGGGGTTTGCATTTCCATTATTCCGAAGGGATCCCCCAAGTTTCCAGCGTTGTTGCTCTCTGCTCCTATAGAATGCTTGGCCGGGGGGGTCTCAAAGCAGCTCCGGTCCCACTCACAGAAAACTCTTTTGAGTAATGTTGTATGTGGATGAAGCCAAAGGACCAGAACATTTTGTTCTGATGAGGACCTCGTCCCACTGGCCTGCCAAACACAGCTAGAAGGCAGGTGTCCGGCCTAAGTCACTGAAGGCAAACTGTCCTACATGATGGGGCGGAGGGCCCGACCGAGAGTCACGGGAAGTGGGAAGAACTAGGGGTCCGCAGGACAACAGAGAGAATGCAGGACCGAGGGGTGCTCGGAAGCTTGGCCTTTCGGCCCGAACGGAGCTCTCTGAACCCAGAAGGTGGTCAGCTCACTATTCTGGCTACGGACTGTACCTCTCAAAACGCAGCCGAGTAAGTGATATGAAGTCCATGAGGGGAAAACACAGAAAATCAAACTTTAATAATGAAAATAGCATCTTAACTGCAAACTGACCAGTCTGGGGAGGCTGTGGAAGTATTTCTAAATTGCGAAGATTCCTTGTGCTCCTTAGGAATATAACACAGAGGGGGTTTGGGAACAAGTGTAGCAGTGGGCATGGGCATGAGCGTCCGTGTACTTTGGAGTCCCCTGGACAACTCCGAGTGGGCAGTATGCTTCGAACAGCCGCACAAAGAGGAGGACACCTATCAGAGGTCACCAATCACACACCAAAGTTTTAAGCACAAGTGAGAAATGCGATTTCAGTATGTTTATCCAAAGACGCTGTGCTGTCAAATGAGTTTCTAGCATTTTCATTAGTTTTCTTTTTTTTTTTTTTATCCTCACCCGAGGACATTTTTCCATTTTTTGTACAGACAGAGTGGGAGGGAGAGAGAGGAAGAGAGAGAGAGGGAAAGAAACATCGATGTGAAAGGGACACATTGAGTGGCTGCCACCCGCACGACCAACCAGGGCCGCGGACAAACTGCAACCGAGGTACATGCCCTTAGCAGGAACCGAACCCGGGTCTCTCCGGACCGCAGGCGGACACTCTAACCGCTGAGCCAAACCGGGCCAGGGCTGCTTTTTTTTTTTTTTTTTTTTAGTTTTCAAGCGCTCATTGCAATGATGGCAATGGGGACGGTTTAGGAGGCTGGAAATATGAACACAAATCAAGCCATCGTGTCCACAACCCTCGCTACAATTCCCTAACTGACCTGCAGGGCACTGGAGTCGTGGGAAGCACGGATGAGCCCAGGGACGGTTCGGGCCTGCGGATTTCCGGCCGGAGCGCTCCATCGCTGCCGTGGTTGGAGCAAAAACTCCACCTCTGCCTTCTCCACCCAACACCCCCCCCCCCCTCGTGGTATGTGGCTTTATTTTTACTTTAGACCCAGATACGTGGAGGCACATTATGGCAGTGGTTTCCCTAGTTAACACATTGACTAATGTTTCCTTAATTTTCCACCCCAAGAGGCGATAATTAAGGCAGAACTGGCCTCGCATGAAGTCTTATAATTTTAGTTATTAGAATATTTTCCAACACTCCTAAGAAGCAACAATAAATTCTAGTTGTTTTAAACATCGGCAGACCTTCCCTTGAGTTTTTACAGCTTCTCGTCCCCAGTCCAGAGGCAGAGCAAGTGAGCAGACTCCTGAGGATGGACTTACTCCAGGGAAACTTTCATTCACTCTGAACACTGACTTCGGGAACACTCCTAACGTGAGCTGAGAAAATGCACATGGAAGCGAAGGTGTCTTACATAAACATCCACTCCAAGTGGAAGAGTTTCATTTTAGTCTCTCTGAGCTGCAAGGTCCCTGTGGAAGTCCTTCTCATCTCCTACTCTCCTACGAGGTCTCACTCTAGAAAAACGAGAGACAGACGAACCAGAAGACAAGTAGCACAAGCTGCCTCGTGGGAATCGGAACCGAGATCCCGGGAGTCCTCCCAGGGTGGAGGCAGCTGGTGCGACTGATTGTAAGATAAGCCATTTTCTGCATCAGATTCAAAGCCATGTGGAGTCTTCTCACGCCGTTTCACTCCTCCTCGGTTTTCTTTTTTTTTTTTTTTAATATATTTTTATTAATTTTCTGAGAGAGAGAAAGGGAGAGAGGGAGAAAGGCAGAAACATCGATGAAAGAGAAACATGGATCGGCTGCCTCCTGCACGCCCCCGACTGGGGATCAAGCCTGCACCCTGGGCAGGTGCCCTGACTGGGACTCAAACCAGGACCTCTCAGTCCATGGGACGATGCTCAATCCACTGAGCCACACCGGCCGGGTTCCCTCTCGGATTTCAAAATCGCCATAGAAACTTGGGGATTCCCTGGTAGTGGTTTATCTAGTTGGTAGTTCTCCAGTGAAGTCTTCATTCTCCCTCTCAGTTGGTCCATTAGCCTTTCCACAAAAACACCGGGGAGGAAGGCAGGCAGGCAGGCAGGCTGTTTCTAACTTTTATACCCACTTGCACACTTACTGGGTTCCCCGCAGAGCAGCAGACAAGTGCTTACATCGTATCCGATTTTCCTCGCGTTGAAAGAGAGCTGCCGACTCCGTGAAGACTGGGGATGCTCCGTGCATCGAGAGCATCTTCAGCGAAGAAGGCGTGGCCTGGCCCTGGATGAGGAGTGACGCAGGATCCGCCACTTGCCCTATTGACTAAGCATTTTCCCTCATCCTCGGATGGAACATGTTCTCTGGGCCGTTCATAGGAGCTGACAATTCTGACTGGAAAACAGGGTGGACGTCTCCTTAGTGTTTATGGGAACCGTAAAAAAATACTTCCAGAAATTAGAGCGTTTGTTGTTTGTGGTTTTGTCCGTCACGCGGCTCTCGTGGCTGGAAGCAGGGAGGCAGAGCCGCCTCGCCACGGGGGCGGCCCAAATGCCCTGCGCTGCGGACTCTGTCCCGTGCAGGACTCCTTCTATTTTCCGTCAGAGTCGCCATGCGATCGAAGCTTCTAACTCCGGGTAGTGTGGCCTCAACGCACACACAGGCAGATGCTCTCAAACCCGAGTCCCTCCCAGCACCGCCCCGCCCCGCGCTTGGAAGTACCGTCCAGATCAAAGGCGGAATATTCGTCTGGCAACAGTGCCTGGCAAGCCAGATGGGTTTCATTTGGCAACCGAAGGGCATGGATGTGTGTTTAGATTTGGAGGTTCCCCCACACAACGGTCACGTACACTGTGCTGGCTCGAGGACGCGACAGGATCTCAGGGTCGGGCATTTTACAATTCTGTGTCAGGAGCGATAAAGGTATGACAGAAGCCACCGCGCCCTCCGCCGAGGCTCGCTCCTTCCCCAGGTGGCTGCACAGGCACAAGCCCAGGCCCGCGACAGCCGGCACTGCTGTTTCCCGGTAACCCTCCGGGCTGTGGGTCCGCACGGCCGCCCTGGTCCAGGCGCATCCTCCGCTGCAGCCGACAAGCCAGAGGGAAGGAGGACGCGCCCGGCAGCTCCTTCTTGTAATTTGCTGCTTGGCTAAAATTTCCAGGTGAAAAAAGCCAGGAGCTGGGGTGTGCCATGAAACCGGGAAGTCACTGGCCAACATGCATCCAACCACGCGGTGTCCCTGCGAAAGCATTGTTTTCCTGCAGCGAGGGAGACAGGCTCTGGCTTGTGTCTGCAGCCTGCATGTCTGCGGACGTTGGGCGGAGCTTTGCTCCTCCCTCCGAGCTGACATCCTCTTCTACGTAGGAACAGTCAGCCGACTGCGGTGAGTGACCGTCTGCTGCCGACTGGCTAGAGCAAGAAGAGCCGTTCTGCGCATTTTCACTGGTCAGTGCTACCCGACTCCTGCCCTGGTGCCTTCCCCTACCAATCAGGTGAAACCCAGGCCAGAGCCGGGCACCCTGAGACTCAGAGCCGTTGTCTGCAATGCCTGAAGCTTAGCAAGTCAGGGCCCCAAAGGGGACAATGCCAGGGCAATTCGCTGTGATGTGTCCCGGGACAGCTGTGTCTGGTTAACGCAGTGCCAGCTACCACTGGGCACCAGGGCCCGTTGGGGGGGGGGGGGGCGCTGCCTTCTGCACAGATGTTGCTTGCGCTTTGCTCTCTGCGGACCCTGTCTTGTTGTTCTTACTCTTCTGCAACCTCGGGTGTAAGACAAAGGACACACCAAACACAGAAAACCCATTGGAAGTCAACCTCCACACACGTGCAAAGCCCTCAAATTCTGGGCGTCATCTACACCGAACCAGCCCTTCTGAACCGGAGGATTGGAGATGTCTGGGTCAAGTAGACCCAAGTTTGCTAGGCCCAAGGAGGAGACCTCCAGGCTCCTTTTCCTTTTGCAGAGACCAGACTGAAACCAAGACCCAAAGAATGAAAAACTCCAGCATTAACCACTGACCCACCTCAGTGAACTATCGGGTTACAACCAGAATCGCTGCGGAACGGGGAAGGATTTTGATGGGATAGTTAATTGAGGGGCTGAAATGAAATGGGACGTTTTCTTTAGTGAACAGCTTGTGGCCGAATTTCTGTTTCCATCAAAATATCTTCAGCACCATGGCAACTCATGTTAAACCGGCAGTGAATTATTAATTACATTCAGGATTTTGGTAACACGTTTTGGAACACAGAGGCCTCAGGAGATGGCTTAAATACGAAGACTCAGGAAGAACACCTCACCGTTGATTCTATTCTTGGCAATCCTGCCTTTAAAATAATAATAATAAAAAAAATATTTGCTTGACTTTTAAAGCCAAGCGCTAAAAATAAAAAATGTTCCCTGAAAAAATCCGAATACCTAATCATGAATTTGTTTGTTTGTTCTTTAAAGGGGAAGGACGGTGGGGTAATAGCTCATGGCTGCAATCGGAAATCACAAGAATGAATTCATCATCGGTCCAAATGGCACCCAGCTGCTAAGACAGTCACACTCTGAGAGGGCCGAGAGCCGGGAGCAAGTCGGGAAGTTCCCAGGACATGACAGCGGGGGATTCAGACACAGGCTCGTCACACGAGTCGCTTAACCGTCTGTGGGCCCCGAGCCCCCGACTTCAAGGTTCGACGCGTCATCCTTCCCGGCACCAAACCTTCATGTTAGGGATGCAAAGACACTCATGAGAATCGTGGGTTTGTCCTTGACTCACACTTTGGGGACTGGCTGAAATAACAAAACAAAACAAAACAAGGAGACCTTACCCAGGGGTGAAAGGGATTCTGTTAATAGTCAATGGACTTGACATACAAAGTGTATAAAGGGGACACAGCCCACCAGGGTATCCAAATCAGAGGTTTACAACAAGCGACAACCGAAGGGGAATGAGAACCAAGTGGCGTTACCTCCGTGGAGAACAGGAGGTGAGCGCACAGACTGTGTCTGTGTGGAGGGGGTTCTCTAGCGTTGGCCACGGTGGCTTTAGTGGGGAGTTACTGAGAAGGTGGGCCTGTGATGAGGCTCAAGCAGCGCCCTGCGAGGTCAGGGAAGCGCTAAGTTGCAGCTTGTGAGTGGGAAACACTGGGGTAAATCTGGAGGTCACACCGGGGCCATCTGTGCAGGACACCAGAGTCCTCGTGGGGCTCACCAGGGGCTTCCAGGGGGCATTTTTTGGTCCCCGTGTTGTGTTTCCGTCACGAGGACGAGCTGGAGCAAAAGCCAGATCCTTGCCCTCCGATTCAGTTGTCACTTTCAGGAGACACCACCAGCCTTGGTGAGGAGGCTGGTGACAGACTACTGTTTTTCAGCATTTTTAAAAACAGAAGATGGAGTGATGAAGTCAATGAAGTCTGCTTTTCCTTGGATAGAGACCCTTCCTCCCACCCCGATCCCCCTCGGACCATTGCAAAACAGCTCAGCCCAAGGAACGGGGAGAAGACAAATGAGTGAAATAACGCCAGAATTGGCTCTTGCCAGAAAAAACACACTCCGATTGAGTTCATTCGTCCTGTTAATGGCCGCGGCCGCAATTCCCAATTAAGTAATTTTACCAAGTTGTAACCGAAAATAGTGACATTGGCCCCGAAGTTAGTGCTGGATGAAGAGCAGGAGCTTTGAGCAGGAGCACAGGCCCCCCGACCAGGTGCCGGTGTCTGTTTCAGGTCACCCGGCTGAGTGAGGACCTGAGTGGGGGGGATTTTCCACCAGGGTTGAGCCCCTCGTCTGCGTGGGGCGAGGGGGGCAATCCAGATATTCTGGCGGCAGAAACCGTCCCACACGTCGGTTTTGTGAAACTCGATGACTAATGAGAGAAGCAGCCCCGCTCGCGAGTCTCTCTGGGACGGAGACGCTCCCCTCGTTCAGGTGGAATTCATTAACACAGGCATGGCCTTTGCAACATTTCCAGCTCCCTCCCCAAAAGCCTCCGCGCAAGGACCCAGGGCAGCTTGAGCAGCTGAGAGGAGCCGGGCTGGAAATGACTCCACCAGCCCCTGTCCTGCCTCTGTCTTTACATTGCAACAGAAAGACAGAATAATCATCATTCGAAAGGGAAAAAAAAAAGGCAGAACACTCCTGGTTTCCCTACAGTGCACGTGCTTTCGTTACCTTTGGATTGGGTTAAAATAAAAGTGTGCAGGCTCTTAAAAGTCAAGGTCGTAAGATCAGAACTTGCTAATGAAGTCGAGAGTTATCCCGAAGAAATGGGCGCAGGCCCGGGCCCAGGGCTCTGGGCCCCTCGTGACCTGGAAGCCCACTAGAGCTGGCGGGACCCTGCCCGTGCTGGCCGGTCCCTTTATGAGTTTCTGGTTTCAGATAAAAGAGGAGAAAGGGCCCTTAAGAAAGCAAAGGACTGGGGGGGAAAAATCAAACTTCCTTCTCGTAAAGCTAAGGGTCGTCTTCCTGGAGATGATGGATAATGGCGGCTCAGCTTTTTAAAGCTTTTCAGAGAGAGAATGGGCAGGTGGGGGAGGGGAAGGGAATATAAATAAATAGAACAAGGTGAACCTTCTACAAGGACTTCCCTCCAATAACTAACTCTTCCTTTCTTTCTTTCTTTCTTTCTTTCTTTCTTTCTTTCTTTCTTTCTTTCTTTCTTTCTTTCTTTCTCTTTTCTTTCTTCATTCTCTCATCTCTTTCTTTTTCTGAAATCTCAAACCCCATTTCTGGCTTGCATTTGGTAGGATTCCTGCTCTGGCTTTTATTAAAAACAGACTTTATGTGGTCGGAATTCTCCATCTAAAGCTGAACTTGAACAGCGCGCGGATCCTGCCGGTCTGTCTTGCTCTCTCAGGTGCCCCCGCGGGGGGAGGGGCGCTCCCTCCCAAGGCGCCCAGCTGGCCCCAGGTGCCAGGGCTCAGCACACAACGCCTCCCTTCCCGCTTCCACTCTGCACTCTCCTTTCTCTCTCACACTGGAGACTCTTCAAGGCCAGGTCGAGCCAAGTCTGGCTCTAACTTGAGAATATTCTAGAAATTTTGAATAACACAACTGCTGCCCTATAAATTCCCCAGCGCAGACGCATGACACCTGGTGTCCCCTCTCTCCGGCCGGGGCTCCCGCTGCAGCCGCCTTCTGTGAGCGAGCTCAGGAATGCCCAGGGTGACCCCACCCAGCCAAACCCCTCGGTTTAGCATGGCACAGTAGGTCGGAAGGCCACCAGCATGCCAAGCAGCCAGGAGCGAGGGCAGCCAAGCGCGCAGGCAGACGTGCACGTGCACCCGGGGCAGGCAGTGTCCGCTTGCCGGTTCCCCTCGTAGCTCAACAGACAAAATGGCCAAGTCCAGGCCCCTGGACGGGACCCCGCCGCCACCCCCCACACTTCACTTCAGTGGTCTCCAAACCTTCCTGGCACAATGAGAGGCAGTGTCCTGGTCAGTCTGAGGTTCCCAAAAACAACGATTTAGTCTGGCCTGTGGTGAGACTCAGCACTGACATGGATGTTTCCTTACACCGAGGGAGAGTTCTGGAATCCCAGGGCAGGGCTTCTCAAGGGGAGGACGCTCACCCCCTCACTCCCTGCATGGGGCACGTTCAGAGACTTTTTTAGGGGTCACATTACAGGAGTGACGCCTACTGGGAAGAGGCCAGGGTGCTGATAAACCTCCCGAAGTGCATAGGACAACAGCCCCCTATAACCAAAATGTCAGCAGTGTGGAGGCTGAGAATCCCTGATGCTGTGGGTGGGGGTGGGCTCTGCAGGTCAACTTCTGGGGACAGAGCCCAGCTCCCCCGAGGCCTGGGGCACAGCCTTGGACACGGTGCTCAGCCTCTGTGTCTCATCTGCAAAATGGATCATAACCCATCCCATTGGCTTTGTCGTATTAAACAGATGTACCTGCAAAGCTCTGAGGGCACAGCCTAGATCTACTGAAAGCACATTAAACGTCAGCTGTTGTCATTACCACTATTACTAGAAATTTAATTCCATTCCAAATAAACGATAAGCCAGACCTATTGCGTTGAGAGAAAAAGAAAAAGAGGTTTGAGATTGCTACATCCTCTTTGATGGGAACCAAAGTTATGATCATGGTAACGACCACCACAGTGCTCTGCAGTGTAGCGGGCTCTTTGCCAACACCTCTTGGCACGGGAAATGGGCAGCGCCCGTGGAGCTCATGCCGGGCTCCTAGCTAAGGGCGGGCTGGCTCGGAGGTGATGCATCACCCCGTCTGTGGAGAGTGGGTGCGACTCCGCACCTCTGCAATCCCTGCTCCGGCAGCAGCCTCGGTTTGCCAGTTTCAGAGACCCTGACACCCTGAAGATCCAATTAAACGTCAACGCGGGCTTCCTGGGTGAGTGGAGGACACTTCTGCTACATGCCTGGGAAGGTCTTCCTTCATGGGCCATGCAGGTATTTCAGTCCTCTGAACTGAATTTGTAAAGACGAACTTTGTGGACGGGCCAATTTTCTTTCCTTTTCAAATTTCTGTCCTTGATTTTAGAAAACCTAGTTCCTTCTATTGTCAAAAGCTCGAATTATACACATTGCTCATATTTTTATTGTAAATGTACGAAGGTGAGAATCTAGCTTTAACTGTATACAGGGTTCACGTTCCCTTTATTTGCCAGCTATTTTGTTTCACGACTGGGGCTGACGATCTGCTTGTAAACACTACAATGTATCTGAATGTAGTGTTCTGCCTCTCATATGGTCCAGGCTGCACAGCAAGCACGTGTCTATGTAAAATTTCTCTGTGTAGTTTAAAGACATCGCAGACTAATCAGTGGACTTTTATGCTGCATACATTAATGTTAATAATATTGGGTTTAAGGGTCATAGTTCAGAGAGCAGATGGATAATATTCCTTAAAGTCAGTGGTATTTGAGAATTCCTTTGGTAACAGAGAAGGCGAGGCCTTAGCTGGTGATAGGCCCACGACCTTAGGGCACACAGCTTGCCTCCGCCCACGACCTTGGCGCACACAGCTTGCTTTGGCCCATGATCTTGGGGCACACACCTTGCTTGGGCCCACGACCTTGGGGCACACAGCTTGCCTCGGCCCGCCACCTTGGGTTACACAGCTTGCCTGGACCCAGCCACGGCTGTTTCATTTCAAAACTCTCCATCAAATTCCAAAAACAGCTGCCAAAATGCCAATCATCTGGACCCCGTTTTCTTGGGTCCCCTTAGTTTGTGCCAGTTGATAGAGGAGAGGTTTAGACCACATTTTGGTTTTTAAATGGTTAAACGCTCAGCCATTTCCCCAGGTCCCCTCCCAGGTGAAAACTGCTCACGTGGACGATCACACCTTCACAGTTTTCTGTCCCGAGTAACTTTTGTCTGTTGTGCTACGAGACGCGAGCCAACGAGCACCCCCACCGTCTCCCACACACACACTTACCTGGGGACACTGGGCGGCGCCCTGGTGGGCCGGGAGGGGACTTGCGGAGGTGCTCCGAACGCGTCACTGCTGTTGGGGAAGGGAGGCAACGGGCCCGGCCGGAATGGAACGGGGGGCGCCCCTGAGTGGGGTCCCGGGGAGGGGATGGCGGGAGGGGGCCCTCGGCCGGGTGCAGGCCGACCCAGGGCGGCGCTCAGCATCGGTCTCCTTTGGGTGGTGGGGCTCGGAGGGGGCGACCTGAGGAAAGGGACCAGTAGTTTACCTAACTCCTACTTTTCTGTCTGAATTCGCTTTAAAAAATATTTTATCACCTCCTGATGGCTTTTTAAAAATTATTTTTTGACTAAGAAACTCAGATGCCTGTTAGGAATGTCGAAAGCTACAAGGAGGAGGTAAATGGTGAGAAGGAAGTGCCCCCTCTGCCCCTGTACACTCCCCAGAGACAGCGCATAGTGGTTTCTTTTTCATTATATTCTACAGTCATTTCTCTCTATGAATAACCTTTTTTTTGGAGTACGTAAACATTCTACAACTTACTTTTGTTAAGCTTCACACGAACTTGACTACCTTTTCATCTCGGTACTTATAGAACTGCCTTATTCTTTTTAACGACCATGTAATATTCCACTGTAGGGATGTATTATGCTTGTTTCTGATGGGAGTTGGGATGATCTGACCCCATCTCTCACTCCTGAACTTAAATCTACTTGTTCCTCTTTTTTTTTCTAAAGAGGTTTAGGGGAGATCTCCCAGCAAATGCCACTGCCCCAGCCTGGCAGGCCTCAGGGGACGTGGGCCGTCTTCCTACCTCCGGGTGTGCTGTATCCAGGAGTCATCCACAGGCGGCGGGGCGGGGGTGAACGTCGTGGCCGTGTTGATGTCGCTGATGATCACGAGGGCTTCTTTTAGGGCCTGGTACATGCGCAGCATCTCGTCCCGGCGCTGAGCCTGCTCAGCCGACTCCTCCATCAGAGTGTTCTGGTCCTCTGAAGAATATAACTGTGCTAGGAGCTCTGAGTTGATGAAATCTTTCACCTGTCAGGTCACCACAGAAAAGGGAGACGGGACGAATGGGTGATTCAGGGCCTGTGGACAGAGCCACAAATGTCCACTCTGGGACATCCGCATCTGTTCACTCTTATTTTCTTCATCATCTTCCTGATCCTACCCGCCCCGCCCCCCCCCTCGGTGGCTGTTGACACCAAAGGAAACATCACATAGATTTGTTGAAAAGAGGACCCAACCCTGCACCACCAGAGAAGGCCCGTAGCTGTGTCCGTGCGGCCTGAGGCTGCTTGGCTTATGACCAGGGAGGGTGCCAGACGCGGGCAGCAGCACCTTCAACAGGACGCGGTGGTGTCAAGAAACCGCCGTCGTAACACGGGTTGTCCATTCCTTGGTCGTCCCGTCTCTTACCCAGCCTTCACCACTGGGTACTATGGAGACCCCAGGTTCCAGTGTGCTCTCGAAAGTGGAATTACCATCAGTGAGTGAGTATTTATCAAATCCAGAACCTTACATGATTATGCAAGTTCATGTACAAAGAAAGTGATCCGCTCTCTGCTTTCTAGAAGTTTACGGTAGCAGCTACCGAACAGTGGTGAGGATTGGTACCCGCTTCCAGATACGAGGTTGACAGACAGATAAACACAGACTGAAGCATGGACAGTCCATGCGAGGCCCTGAGGGACAGAGCCAACCACCTTTCGTCAAATCTAAGGTGCCCTTGGTTGGAAGACCCCCACTATTTCACGTGCCGCCAGGAAAGAGAAAAGTGGCACCGATGAAACTGTGCCAGAATGCCAGGGCACCGCCGAATGTAACCGGCGCCCTCGTGTCGGGAGCAGTGACTGAGGAGCGAGTGGGAGTGTGGATGGAACAGAGTCCCAGGTACCTGCACAGGTGTCCGGCTCGATTCTCACCACATAGACGACGGAGTGTGACCCAGTTTTGAAGATGAAGAAAGTGATGTTCAGAGAAACAGTCAGCGATTTGCCCAAAGTCACGCATTAAGCCGAACCCCAAATCTTCTCATTTGAAGTCTAGTGCTCTTTCCGTGACCCCCTTACTCACTTCGGGGGCTTAGACGGGACCGTTCATGTTCGAGCATCACTGTGTTAGAGTGGTGTAGCGCGCAGGCTACTTAACGTGAGCCAAGAAAAGATAAACCACTTGGATTTTTCAGTTTCTCTGCTGAATCAAGAGTCACCGGCTGTCCCGAGGAAAGGGCAAAGGCCAGCACCTCGGATTGTTGCCAACTCGGGCGACAGCGGAACACCTGTCCGAGGCCCAGAATCCCCGGGTTGCAGTCACAGCGTCTAACCGCGCAGCTAATCCCACTCATCGGACAGTCCTGTGAATCACGGCTTCCCTGGGAAAGGAAGAAAGGCCCCCTGCACATGTTTTGTGAACCAAGAGCGGTTCGGAGGGGGCGTGGTCTCCTCCGCGGCGCGGTCAGCCAGCTGTCCGGGAGAGCAGAAGGTCTACGTGTGATAGCTGCGAAGGCAGGTTTGCCCAGGTGACCCGGGGCCAGATGCGAAGGCCTCCCAGTGCCAAGGAAAAGGCTTTGGACTTCACCCACTTGGCCGTGGGGAGCTGTGCAGGGCTCCTCAGCAAGGAGGTGAAACAGTAGAGAGACTGAGGAAAACTACCCTGGCCGCGATGGGAAAGATTTGCAAATGGAGATGAATGCAGAGCGTGCGCGAGATGACAAGGGCTCGATGCAGCCAGGTTGCAGCGGCGCAGAAAAGGGAGCCGCAGAAGAAGGACCACGGGAGGCACAGCCCACGGGACGAGGTCGGAGCTGGCGGACGAGGCAGAAGGGAGCAGACCCCTCGCGCACTGAGCTTTGGGTGCGGGGAGAAGAGAAACGCAGAAGTCAAGGAGGAAGCGTGGGATGCAGAGGGGAGACGGTCAGTTGGGCTGAAAGGCGGGTCACTGTGAACACAGTCGCAGTAAGCCAGGGAGTCACGTCCGTCTGCACGAATCTTCCACCGCTGGGCGTGTGTGCACTTGGAGAGACGGGGCAACTCCAAATTCAAAACCAGACAATTTTCCTGGCACTGGCCATCGGTGGGGTTAAGCTCTTTGGACGCTTTACATCTTACTGCAGCATCACTTAGAATCTATTAAACACAATTTAAAAGAAGATCCTTCCAAGAATAGATTTAAAGCAGATCTGAGTTAAGAAGCAACTGTCAAACAAACCACGAAATAAAATAGCCGGGGCTTGCCTCAGCATTCCGATCAAAGGTCTGCCTTGCGTCAACTCTTCCACATCGCAGTGTTACCCACGGAGACTTGCCGACTCCCCGAAAGATTGGGCAACGTCCTGGACGCATCTGAGCCTCACGAGCACGCGAGAAAACGGCAACACGGCCAGAGGTGCGAGACGGTGCGCTTGGGAGTCAGACGGCTCTGAGTCGGAGTTGTGAGGTCAAGGCGCGCTGCTGTCGGGCAAATGACTTAACTCCTTCGAGACTCAGGTCCCGGTGCCGCAAAGCGAGGACAGTGGCAGCTGCCTCAGGAGTCGGGCGAGGATCAGGGCAGAGGATGACTGCAGGCTGCCCCGCGCGGTGCCCAGCCGTCAGCCAGGGCCTCAGGCCGAAGCTGCTCTTCCTGCAGCAGCGGGCACCGCACGGGGCGGCAGGAGGGCAGGGGACAGCCGCCGCCGGGCACCAAGAGTCGGGCGAGGATCAGGGCAGAGGATGACTGCAGGCTGCCCCGCGCGGTGCCCAGCCGTCAGCCAGGGCCCACAGGCCGAAGCTGCTCTTCCTGCAGCAGCGGGCACCGCACGGGGTGGCAGGAGGGCAGGGGACAGCCGCCGCCGGGCACCAAGAGGCAGAGTTCAATCCGGTGCATAGGTGGACATTTTATCTTGCACTTCAGTGAAATTTTAGAAAGACTGTCCTCTTCCTGTCCTGCCAGTTGTGGGAGAGAGGTGAGGACCTCGGGGAGTTTCCAGACACTTCGGGGACTTTCTGAGTCTGAATGTCACTGGGACACGCACTGAAATCAGGGGCAAGGTCCCTTTCAGAGGGTGGCGTGTCGAAAGCACCCTCGGGGAACGGGACACCCCCGGAGTCTCCTGGGATGTAAAGTAGGGTTTATGTTTTGCATGATCACACCTCGGAGCCTACACATCTCTGTGTGGTCCACACACCAAGCCCTCCCACGCGGAAACCTCGTTCCCGCGCCCGAGCTCCGCGGGTTGGAAAAACAGGCGGCCCGGGCCCCGCTGGAGAGGAACGCGAGGTCATTACCACGCTCGCGTGGCCCCTCTCACTTTAACCCTTCCCTGGCAGCCTGCAGTAGTTGGGATCGGAACCCTTCTTTGTCTTCCTCACCGAGGCCATTTTAAAGCCTTCACGACTGGAAGAGACATTTCTAGAGTTTTTGTCCAGTGCAGGTACTGAGGAGCCCGTCTCCTGAAAATCCCTTCGCTTCTAGACGCAGGGCCGGCGTGGGGAGCACGGGCCGGGCCCGCATCCACACAAGGGCACGTACTCTGAGGGGCTCAAAGATGCTTAGCTTTGGAGAGAATGTCGTGAATCTCGAGCCTCACGCGACTCTCTTTTCTCCAGCTCTCGGGGTTTGGTTTGGCTGGAGACCAACAAAGTTTTCCTTCTTTAGAAAGCCACATCCTTGGACTCACGCACACAACGTTGTGTAAAAACATCAGACGCAGCCCTGGCCTGTGGGGCTCAGTGGTTAGAGCGTCAGCCAGCGCACCGAGGGGGCTTGGGTTCGATTCCCAGCCTAGGGCACACCTGGGTTGCAGGTTCAATCTCGCCCCGGTCAGGATCGTGCAGGAGGCAACCAATCTCTCTCTCTCTCTCTCTTTTTCTCTCTCTCTCCGCCCCTTCCACTCTCTCTAAAAATCAATGGCAAAAATATCCTCCCGTGAGGATTAACAAAAGACAAACGAAAAGAAATAGACACAAAAAGGCTGTGAGATCCCAAAGTTCAAGAACAGGCAGAGTCTGTGGTGTAAGAAGCCAGGGGCGGTACCCTTGGTGAGGGTTTGGGGGGTCGGCGAGCAGGGGTGGGGGGCTCCTAGGTCCTGGTCGCGATCTCTCTCTGCAGAAGGATGCTGAGTTCTTGACCATGGACACAGTCAGTGCTCTGACATTCCAGGTGCACGTTCCTCTCGCCCGATGAGCATTTACAGTACCACTCGACTCCGTGGCCATTCATGTCACAGTCAGCTTAGGAACAAGGGCACGTGTCACTGATTTCCCACGGAAGTGCCGGGGCCCAGGAGAGGGGCTGTGGGCCTCCAGGGGTCCAGGAGCATAGGCCGAAGCACAGGGTCCAAGGGGGAAAGGCCTTGGGTCCCACATTTGGTTCTTTGAAAGTTTCATAAAACCTTCACGTCCTATTTTGCATTGTCTGGGCTTGTTAACATACAAGGAACAATGTTATAAATGATTTCGGCTTGAAAAAACTGCTTCTCATATTTCAACAAACCCTCATGAAACCTTCGTGTCCCGTGCACCTCTGGGAAGAGACCCCGTGTAGAAGCCATGGGGAGAGGAGCCCCCTACTTTGCAGAGGGTGACTTCGTGGTTTTCCTAACCTCACCATATGCGTTTCCCGACGTTGACGTGGAGAGAAGGTCCGACTGAGGGAGCTCTGGACTTCCATCTTGGCCCGGGCTGCCCCAGCGGGGTGGCCTTGAGCAAGCCAGGTCGCCTCTCCGAGCCTCCAGTTCATCGTCTATAACCGGACAACACTGCGAGTGCCGTGGTCACTCTGCCACACACATTTGCAGAGTAGAGCTGGGTCCGCTGTCTGGATTCTCTGGGGGGAACCCTCTGTTGGGGGAGCTCCAGAGAAGGGGCCGTCCACGCGCACTGGCCGTGGGGTGCTCCATGGGCGCTCGCTTCAGCGCCTGAGCGCAGCCTGTCCGGAGTGACCGCCTGTCACCAACTTGCCCTTCCTTTGTGTCCCGTTACCTGGAATGTTTAAGCAGAGCAGCAGCTGCTGCGTTTCGACAGACAAAGGCTTACAGTGTGTCTGGGGCGAGGCATTCATTGCTGGCTTTCAACTGCTTAAACAATTCCATATGGGGACTTGAGTGGCGGACGCTTAATGTAAACTTTCAAAGGAAACTGCCCACCACACTCCGCGCCTCAGGAAACTTGGCTGAAACGCATTCTTTCTCGGGAGGCAGAGCCGCTGTGCCCGTTCCAGGGGCGACAGGCCGCGGCGCGGCCACGGGGGGACGTCCGCGAAGAGGGGACCGGCTGGAGGCCACCCCGGGTTCTGCAGGACCACTCGCTGCGCTACCCAGAGCCGTTCAGAGAGGCCGCAGGGCTGGGTGGGGGGGGACCGCGAATGAGGAGCCAGGGTGCTTCTTTTCCAGTCGTGATGCTTTGAGTAGTTCTCTCCACTGACGCTCTCTGCACTTCAGGTCAAATAAAAACCATCAACACGCGCATGACCCAGCGCTCGGTGTTCACCACGGTGCTGTGCCCGCCGGGGCGCTTCTAGAGCGAACCAAAGGGCTGAGACGTCTGGACAGTACGCTGCCACGAGGGTGTGGGTCCATTTAAAAAGGGGGTTTGCTTTATTTTATTTATCAGCGAGCAAAATACATCCAGAATCATGGAAGCAGGGAACAGACCGAAGAACCTCAGAGGGAAGGGGGTGGGGGGCCGGAAGAGATGAACCAAAGACCTTGTGTGCACATATGCACAGCCAATGCTTGGGGGCAGGAACAGGGAACAGGGGATCAGTTGGGGAAAAGAAGGAGGCATCTGTAATACTTTCAGCATAGATTTTAAACAGGAGAATTTATATTTTTCCATGTATAGAATTATGTAATTAAAAAATATATAAATGACACATTTTTACATATATAGTAAGAAAGCAGATAAAATAATTTGAAGAAAGCAGGCATCCTAGATATGAAAACTGTTTCCTGAGAGGTACGAAAAGTTGCATTTCAAACAGAGAGAATTGTCTCTTCTTGGGAATGCAGTGTTCTGTGATGGGTTGGCTTTTTCCATATTCCCATTCGCCTCTGCCGCCAGCGTTGGGGCTAGAGGTCTTATCTGCAGTCCTGACTCAGGCGACTTCCCCGCGATTCTTAGGCGAGGACCCCCGACACCCAGCGGGGCCTCTGTCCCTGGCCGCAGCCGGCAGGTGGGCTGGCCGGCCCCTTGCAGGAGCCCGCTCACCGGGAGGAGCCAGGCCGGGTAGTGCCTGAGTCTCTCTGAGCCTGTGCGTGTGTTTTCCTTGAGAAGGTGAAAGTGGAACCAATTTGCAAGGGGGTCTTTTCCCTCCTTGTCACTAATTGGCGCTCAGCGAGGCCTCGCAGCTCGGGCCAGGAAGCGCTGTTTCCTGTGTGGATGATTGAAGACAGCGCAGACGGGTGGCTCGGAGGCCGCGGCGGCCCTAATGACTCCCGGCAAAGCAGGGGAAAGATAAATGATCCTCAATCAGGCAAATGTTTAAACAAGCACCGGCCCGGCTATACCATGGCCAAACAACCCGGCCTCGTCCAAGCCGAGTTAAGAGGGCAATTTTAAAAATACACAGACTATTTGTTTAGTACTTTATATTTTTCAAAATGGCATACGGTCCCATTCATTAGGTTCCCTGACAATCCCGCGAGGCCCCTCGGGGTCCTCACTGCGGGTGGAGAAGAGGCCTCGGCGCAGACGGGCCAAATGGCTTCCACCAGGGCCCACAGCAGGCCCCTGGCTAGCCGAAGGGCGCCTTCAGAGCTTCCCCACTCCTGAGACTTCAAAGCACCCCACTAACCTCGTTTGAACACGCGAAGTGTGTATGAAGATGGAGTTGAAAACCATTTCTTTCTTTTATCTTCACCCGAGAATATTTTTTCCATTTATCATCAGATAGAGTGGGAAGGAGGGAGGGAGAGAGAGAGAGACATCGATGCGAGAGAGACACATCCACTGGTTGCCTCCCACACGACCCAGCCAGGGCCGGGGACGAACCGCAACTGAGGTGCCCTTGACTGGAATCGAACCCGTGACTCATTGGTCCGCGGGCCGACGCTCTAACTGCTGAGCCGAACCGGCTGAAAATGATTTCTAACAGGAGTGCTTGGGGCTTCTGACACAGATCACGGACAGCGAATGAGCTGTCGTACTTAGAAAATGATTCTGAAAGGAATTTGAAGTATGGATAAAGGCTGTGATGGTTCTTCAATAGGCAGCCGTCTTTGTTTCTTACGATTATCTTCTTCGTGGTACTTCCATAGACATTATCTTCTGGAGTAAGTCCCTCAGCCACGGACGCTTCACACGTGGAGGAGGCAGACACGAAGCTCAGCGATGTGTCCCTGGCCAGCAGTGTCCCCAGCAGAACCAGGTTCAGGATCCAGCTTCCTCCTGAATTTGAGCGTGGGGTTCTTCTCAGGACTTTGCCATCCAATTTTCACTTGTTACAAGTAAGTGCTCAGAACTGATCAGGGGTTTCAATGCAAGGATGTCCTTGGACGATAAGTAGGAATAAAACAGTCGTCCCGCTTTTCAAGACACAGGAGAGCCTGCTATGAAACACCCCATCAGAGCCTCTCATCTACATGTAACTCCTCGAATAACTCGGGATATTATCTGTACTTGAAATAAGTAGCTACCGAGAGAACCAACCCGGACCGTGTAATGAAGCCTCCTAGCGAGGCCGCTGTGATGATGACCATGGAGAGGGAGAGATGCTAGGGGCATGGGTCACCAGATGGCCCGTCTAGCAGGACCCTTGGGGAGCTGTGGCTGTATCCTCCTGACCTTAGAAAAGGACTGTGGACTGACTCTGCATCCAAGAGGACAGGACACGAAGCCCTTTGACAGGGGACAGAGCAGCGCATAGGTTTTAGCAGGTGAAAACGGTCATACTCGCATATTGTGTGTGTGTGTGTGTGTGTGTGTGTGTGCGCGCGCGCATAGGTATATCTACTAAAAAATGTGTGTATATATATATCTTTTGTCTTTCATCTCGAAGTCTAGGAGCCAGGGCATCAGGTTTGATTGCTGGCTTCACAATTCGTTTCTACCCCGACCACAGTGATACTCTGCTTTCTTTTTTTTTTTTTTTTATCCTCACCCGAGGACATTTTTCCATTTTTTGTACAGATAGAGTGGGAGGGAGAGAGAGGAAGAGACAGAGAGAGAGAAACATCGATGTGAAAGGAACACATCGAGTGGCTGCCACCGCACGACCAACCAGGGCCGGGGACAAACTGTAACCGAGGTACGTGCCCTTAGCAGGAACCGAACCCGGGTCTCTCCAGACCGCAGGCCGACGCTCTAACCGCTGAGCCAAACCGGCCAGGGCTGCTCTGCTTTCTTGTGAGCCAATCCGCACCCTTCTGGAGAAGTCAGCCACAGGGACCACGGCGGTGCCAGAGCGGGGGCTTCACGCTTTCTTCCCTAGGCCCCCTTCCACCGGGCAGCCACTTACCGCCCGTCATAGAGAACGATGAACCAGCTAATAGGTGTTTCAACCCCCAGAAACCCTTGCAAGGCGACTGAAGGGAATGTGAGCCGCCCCCACAGCGGGAAGGGCGCCAAGTTCAAGTCGAAGGGTTTACATCCACTTACATTATTGACCATCAGGTGCATTATTGTCTTGGGAATCAGGTCTCGGATGCATTTGTTGATGATCGACATGTAGGAGTCCACGAGGTTGCGGATGGTCTCCACCTGCCGCTCCAGCTGGGGGTCCATGGAGAAGTTTTCTGCTTGGCCATTCTCATCATTTTCATTCTGCCAGAAAGGAGTGGAAACGTGGGTTATTTCACACTCCTTCAGAAGAAAGGAGAGCGCCAGACACGATCAGGTGATCGACGTCTATTTACTGTATTTGGAGGTGCGTGACCAGCTGGTACCATCTTTACAGCGCAGCTGTTAATTCTGAGAAGAGATCAGAACCACACAGTTATTAGTCCTCCCGTACCTGTGACAGTCTAGGAGAAGCAGGTAATGTAATTCTGAATGAAAGCTGAGATAAATAACCAGATACACAGCACACCTCACAACGTTCCTCTAGAGACCAATCTAACCGTAAGCCATTTGCAAGCTGGCTCAGGGACGGAATCCAAACATGTGTGCAGATGTAAACTTCTGGGAGGGGCCCCCGAGGATTCTGGAGATTAGAAATAACCTTGGTGTTTTTTGGAACTAACCCCCAGGTCTCTCTGAATTGGATCAGCCCGGATTTCAAACTAAATCTCCTAGGCCTGGCCTGGACCCAGAATAAGAGATATAGAGGATAATTCATTTTTTCATGCACTCGCTGGAATTCGTTATGTAAATTCATGCCTCTGTCATCACTACCAAAGGCTGGCTCCGTTGTGAAAAACTCACAATTTTAACTTCTAACTTGTTACTCTTTGGATAAAACAGAACACGTCTATACTCAAAGAATTTATTTGTGCAACAGGAGAGAGGCATCTGTTTTCTATACTGTGGGACTTGAGCTAATTAATTTTGGCTTCTCCACCAGAGGCTGGGCTGGAATGGCATCTTCGTCATTAAACGCTGACCTATTGGCTTGGCATTGAAATCAATTTAGAACAAATGGTCTCCATTTCAAGTCAGGTTGAACCAGCTAAACCCCAGAACATGATACAAATATTGTTCGTGGTCTGGCTACTTTCTAGCATTTGGAAAGATTTAATTACGAATGCAAAAAAAAAAAAAGGGGGTGGGGATAATTTATTGCTTCCAATGTGAACATGAAATACTTCTCCTTGGAAATGTACATACTTTGATCTGCCAGGCTTTCAATCATCCA
The DNA here is from genome assembly GCF_014108415.1 of Molossus molossus. Classification (NCBI taxonomy): domain Eukaryota; kingdom Metazoa; phylum Chordata; class Mammalia; order Chiroptera; family Molossidae; genus Molossus; species Molossus molossus. The sequence continues at coordinate 49,588,210 of NW_023425356.1, forward strand.
ATCAGTTCTAGAGAAAGCACTGTGCTAAATGCCTTACATGAGTTTATACATGACAAGCTTTGCCTTTGAACCAATATGCATATGTGAAGGCCACGAAATCAACAACAAAGATAGAAACTGGTCCTAACCATTTCTGTAGGCTCCTCTCACTCAGAAGTATCCGACACATTTTAAACAGATTATAATATGTGCTCACTCTACAACACAACAGTCCGTTTCCAGTCCTGAGACTAGGGCCCCAGGCTGCAAGGACACTTCAAGGACATTGCCGGGCATCTCACTGCTACCACAGCAAGGTGGAAGACTGGGCGTTTCAGCAATGACCGTTGTTCCGATGACATTTCTCTTTAAATGGTCTTTGGCCACTGAAAGAATTAAATCAAGTCTTATGTATTTCTTCACGCATTCATCTGTGATATAAGCACAACTGGATCTGGGATAAATAGGTGGAAAGGCCTTGGAGTGGTCGAGTGAGGGAGGAAAGGTCTGTCATGGCATTGACAAAGGCCACTCACGTTCCCAAACTTCTTCCCAGAGCAAACACACACACACACACACACACACACACACACACACACCAACAACAACAAACCCCAAACCCACTGCAGATGTGCCCCACGCTGAGCCCACATCCTAAGAATCAGTGGTCACTGAGATGTGGTTTTGAGGGTACTGCATTTGAAGCGAACACCTGAGGTTCACATTAGGCTCTATCACCTACTGGTTGTGTGGCCACACTTCAGTTCCTTAATGTGACCGGGACTCAGCTTCTCCGTCTTGAAAATGGGGACACAACTCCCTGGAAAACTTTCGCAGCTAAACGAGATAACACGCACGCTATGACCTTGCCAAGGGCATTGGGGGTGCTCAGTCAATGTTAGTCGCCCCCTTTCCTCTCTGAGTAGTCAGGGGATAAGAGCTACTTGACTCTCAACACGCACTTGGGAATTTTAAGGTAGAAATGTAAGCATAAAACATTTTCAGTTCCAGCCATAGAAAGATGGCAAACGGTGTATTTTTTTATATAAGTTTTCTGCAAGTTGGTCCGCTTGGGATCCCCTCCTCCCACCGGTGAGGACTTTACATCTTTCAAAGCCCTGGTCCACCCCTTCTAAAAAAGCTCCTGATGACCCTCAGACCCCCACCACTCCCCACTCTGTCCTTCATCTGTGTCTTGTGCTCACTTTTATCACTTACTATGCAGCCTAGTCCTGCGCTCCCCCATTAGTCTCTGGGGTCCTGTTTATCTCCCCCTTCCCGGACCTCGATGCATGGGGAAGGAGGGGGCGCAGGACAGGATTTCCCTAAACCAAGGGTGCCGTCCAATGCATTTCAGTGTCTAGAGTGTCTACTCGTTAGAGAAGCTGGAGCCCAGGGAAACCCCAAGTGGATGAGTTCGGATCCCCTACTACTTGATAATAGTAAGGATGACACAGTGATCATGAAATTCTGAATCTACATGAGAACAGTGACCTACAGCTTTGGGAGGAAACGCCTTTTACGTAAAGCAGTAGAAATGTCCATAATGGGTATAAGTCACCTCTCGTCTGAAACATGTTGGGGTTTTGCTGTTGTACTTAGCAGTCGGGGGTGGTGGCACTTCAGCATCAACACGCTCCCTTTCTCAGAAACATTTCTCTTGTTTTAGGAACTGTGCCAAGCACCCTACACGGAAGCTCCGCATCACAACCTCGGGAGGAGGGCACCACTTTGTCCACCGACAGAAGGACACGTCGCGGCTCCGAGAATCGATTTCTCTAAGGAACGTAGGATGAAGGCAATGTTAAACCAATTTCTATCTTCTTTAGGTAAAAAAAGAAAAAAAAATCAAGAAGCATTACAAAACAGTGCAATATCCATAATGTACCCGGTCAGTTTTGTGTCGATAAAATAATAAATGTAAAATGCATTTCTAGAGAACAAGACATTACTGAAATACTGGCCTCTGTAAAAAATAAATAAATAAATGATTGAGCCCAAATAGAAAAGCAGAAGAACTAGTCTTTATAAAGGAACCTCTCGGAGCATGAGACACCAGGAACATTACATCACCGCCCACGGTTTCATGTAGGTACACTGAATTTCCCCGTTCCTCGCCATGCTCAGCCTGTGGCCTCGCTGTACATGTTGCATACCCAAACATGCAAAACACCCTCACTTTCATTTTTGGAAACCAGATGCAATTAAGTGAGGTGTGAGAGTAAGTGGAGAACACCGAACAGTGTAATTCTCCACACCTGGGACCAAGGACGCGGTCCGGAATGACCAACGAAACCATCTGCAATTCCCTTCAGCTCTTGGAGACACTGACAGACATGTGGTCACAGGCAGATCGTAACTGTTCCAACAACAGCAGGGACAGGATGGGGAGTCACGGAGTTCAGAAGGCACATTTCACGTCTGTTCCGCCTGTAGAAACAGAGGGGTACCCGTCGCCCCTGCTAGTGGGTCTGAGATGAGTGGGGAAAACGGACGGAGACGGGGTTCTCCTTCTAACCGAGTAACTGCAGAGAGCAGACGCCTGCTTTCCTCTAAGCCCCGCTCTAACCCAGTGCGCGCTCTGTTCCGCACGCTGTGTGTGACTGTACTTTTTCTTTGTTTAAATTATAGGATTGCAGCAGGATTCTTTGCAGTCGGAGCTCCGACGTGACAGCTGTTCAGCATTATCCTCATCAAGAGAATGTAAAATAAAAATAGTAATTTGTCTCTGATCTTTGAGGCAAAAAAGAATGGTCTGCAAACATTTAACCTTTTATGAGCAGGTTCATTGAAGTTGTTTACAAAATGTGAATAATATTGTGAAAACCAGCTTTCTTCTGAAAAAAAAAAAAATACAGTGGGTAGGCCTTCCTATTGCATTTTTTTCCTAATAGTTTTTGAGAAGCCTAATGCAATTAAAAAAATTAAAAAAAAAAAAAAACAACTCAGCCCTGTCAATGTGAAATTGTTTCTGAAAATCGACGCCCTAACTTTCCTACGGAACTGTGTGCACAGCATTTAAAAGCAGGCTGTTTTACGGAATTCTAACAGATGAGCTTTCTCCGAAACACGGATACTTTAGGCGGTGAAGGACGACCGAACCAGTCGAATTAGAGAAATCCAGCCACCTTAAAGCAGTGGTTCTCAACCTGGGGGTTGCGACCCCTTTGGGGGTCGAACGACCCTTTCACAGGGACCGCCTAAGACATAACAGGAGCAAAATTACAGTTACAAAGTAGCAACGAAAACAATTTTACGGCTGGGGGTCACCACAACGTGAGGACCTGTGTCAAAGGGTCGCGGTGTCAGGAGGGTTAAGAACCACTGCCTTAGAGCATCCGTCCCAGCAGTTCTGGGCTGGACCGGGACCCCTGTTCCTCGGGTGCTGTTTGGTTATTGTTCTTAAATCCCTCATCTAATTACGCCAGAGGCTTCTTGGAGAATCACTGAAACCGTCCAATAAGGCTGGTGACTGCAACTCTTGCAAAGGGGAACAAGAGAAATCCGAAGCACCCCAGCAGCAGTGTGTACCTAAACCCCCTGCAGAGCTAATGGGGCTTTGTGGTCTCGTCTCACCAGGGGGCAGCGCCGGATGGTCACCCACAGGCAGAGTGATTTTCAGAGGCCCACGCTGGCCCCCTTTCAAGCCTCTCGTTCTTGTTATGCCATGCTCCACCACCTTAAACACAGAGTAAAAATATCATTTAACCTTTTGGTGGTGAATTAGGCCATCATTATGAAAAGACTGTTTCCATGGTGACACAGCTTTGTATTTTCCAAGCCTCCCATGACAGAGAATGTTTTCACTGCGTTTTCTCCACACCCACCTCTGATGTCAGAGGCTAGAAGGGCAGGCGACCAAACCTGTAAAAGACCATGGCAGGAACATGCCGCAGAAAGACCCCGAGGGGATTCTGGCGTGGTCTGCATCTCTGGGACAGGTATTTCATTCATTCAAACAGGGAGTCCTTATCCAGTGTCTTGGGGCGCTGGGAGAGACACAAAGGCAGCCCGAGGGTGCTGGCCTGGTGTGTAAGCCTTTCCTCTGGCCGGACAACGCTGTGACAAGCTTGGGCGTGAGGGGCTCTGGGGAGTCACTACGGTGTTTCCTTTTTTTTTTAATCCTCACCCAAGGACATTTTTTCATTTTTTGTTCAGAGAGAGTGGGAGGGAGAGAGAGAGAGAAACATCAATGTGAAAGGGACACACTGAGTGGCTGCCTCCCGCACAACCCAACCAGGGCCGGGGACAAACTGCAACCGAGGTACATACCCTTAGCGGGAACCGAACCCGGGTCTCTCAGGACCGCAGGCTGAGGCTCTAACCGCTGAGCCAAACCGGCCAGGGCTGGGGAGTCACTATGGACAGGAACACTGGAGATGGACCTTAGAAGTGGTGAGATTTCAAAGACAGGGACCGAGGGAACGTGTTATTCTTTTACCCCTAGTGCTTAGCGCGGTGCCCTACATTTGGGGGGGGGGAGCTTCATGAGCCTTGGGGAATAAATGAAGGAAAAGCCACACTTCTAGAGGGTTAGGGTTTCTGTTTCCCAAGGAACCCGACAGGCCGTGCCCCGGATAGCTGGGGTGTTGCTATCGGTGTGATCTCCTGAATTCCTAGAAGTGGGTTCTCCCTGTAGAGCCTCCACTGTGCCTGGCAGGATAAATATTGGCATCCAGATTGGATTTCAATCGATGTAAAGACCTTGATGACTCTGAGGAAGTCTACAGACGTGAGCTGAGACTGTGGGCAAGCTGCTGGGAAGCGGAGGGGCCAGTGCACGTCCAGTCTGCAGGAAGCTCCATGAGACAGGAGCACCCACCGCACGGATCTGGTCAGGGGGTCCCGCGGACAACCACCGAGTTAGCAGCAGGGCCCGGCACTGTCCGCTGACGTTATTTCCATCTCCCCTCTGCCTTGACTCTGTCTTTTACCTGCTACCACCTTTTAATTCTTCCTATAGCTTTTCGTCTCTTTTCATAGCTAAAGAGCATCGAAATAAACATTACCAAACTATGTAAGATTAATGAAGTCAGACAGCCATATAAAAAAAACTGCCCTCGGTATTTTAAAGATGCTAACTTGATGAAAAAGAACAATAACAAACACATCTTAATTCCGATGGAGCTCATTTTTTTTTTTTTTTTTTAATTCTCATTCAGCCCAGTTGCTTCTAACAGAATCTATTTCTGGGTGGTACCGGCGCATGTCTCAGTCTGCAGTAAAGAACTTGGGTGACAACAGCAGGGGATAAAGAGGCAAAGGGCTGGGAGGACGTCCCTCCTGCAGCTGACAGTCGTCGCATTTAAGCTGCGAGACGACTGCTTTGATCCGAACTGTCCAAGGCAAAGGGGAGCACGAGGCTTCTTGGAGAAACCCGAGAGATGACGGCGCTCCGTCCTGAGGTCCCCTCGGAAGTTTCGAATTCGAATCCAGCTTTCAACCCACCCAAAGGCCTGTATTACTTTGTATAACAGATACGGTCACGAGTATAAAATATTCCTATGTCCAACATTTAAACACATGCTTGAATCTTGTTATGTCAACAATCTCCCTGTGCATTTTTCTAAAATTAGGACTATTTGGAAGATTTCTATCTTGATATGCTGAGTGCGCTTACCATAAAATCATCTTTTATCCAAACACATAGTGGTCTACACAGCATAATTTAAATGGTTTCTTTAAAACCAATCTCTCCTCTATATTAGGTTTCAGATAATATTAGTGATGCTGAAAGGGCCCAAATGATTGTTCGAGTATCAACTATTGGGGAAAATATCTGTGTTTGCTTAAAATGTAACATTGTCATAAAGAAAACCCTTACCCGAAATACAACTGTGGTTAGAATCAACTAATACACATTTCTTTTTTAGTGAAAAAGGTAAAAAAAAAAATCACAGCATTTCTTTGAAATAGCACAACAGGAACTGAAATATATCCAAAGAGAAAAATCTCCAGAAAATGGGAACAGCTAAAATAAGGATAAACATAAAAACAACCTGCAATAGTTGAATTTGTGTGTCAACTTGGCTGTACCCAGGTATTTGGGGCAAACATTCTGTGTGATACTTAAAATTTGTAAATGATGAGAGGTATTCCAGAGAAAGCTGATGTGGCTTCTTAACCCTTTCTTCCCTACGGCTGTGTTTTAGTGGAAATCAGATTTTAAACACAAACACACACTGATGGGTCTCAAGTTCCAAGTAATGATTTTTATGACCAGATCAAGATGTTCCTCTAGAAGTGGTTCTCAACCCTGCTAATGCCACGGCCCTTGGATACAGTTTCTCACGTTGTGGTGACCCCCAACCATAACATTATTTTTGTTGCTACTTCATAACTGTAATTTTGCTACTGTTATGTCTTAGGCGACCCCTGTGAAAGGGTCAAGCAACCCCCTGGGTTGAGAACCGCTGTTCTACAGACTAATAAGATAAGTTTACGCAGAGACGTAAAGCTAAGGAAACCTGTTCTGCACGTGATATTCACCGTTTCTCCCAAATTTCTATTTCTTTTAGCCAGGACTTCAAAATTCCTTGATGTTCCCTCTGCCAACTGTTCATGACGACTGAATCCATACACACACTTCTAAATTAAAATAGGTCTAGTGACTGCTGAATCGAGGAGCTTAACCTCTTTCGCATTCTTATCGCAAAACTACATACGACACTGGCGGCCCAGTGAATCGGAGAGATGTGACAACATTGCCCGGCTAATTCCATACACTCTCCAGCACTGTTCCGTGGCCACTGATGGATCCCTGGGAACACGCGTGAAATAGGGCACACCGGTTCTTAGAGGGCTTGAGACTGAACACACATGGTAGCACACAGACCGCTCTGCATCATGTCAAGGGGGCGTGTGTCGTTAACATGAAAAAGGAATGAAAATAAGTGAAATAACTGTGGACGGTAATCCCTGTCATTTCCACAGAACTCTCGTCTGGTTTAATTATATTTTCCATACGACTACCATGAATCTCATCTTCTACCAAGTCTACAGAAGCTCCAAATTGAAGATACTACAAGGAAAACACCTGGATCAAACACACTGCAGCATTTCTCAAGTCCAAGTTGAAAACACACTTGACTCAGGCGGATTCCCCCAGTTCCCAGCCCACGTCGGGCTGAGGGACCTTCGGAACAGCAGCGAAGAATGAGGACTGTGGAATCCGGTGACCGATGCGTGTACCTGGGCTCTGGCCATGATTAGCTTTATGACTTTGGTGAAATTAACCTTAAGAAGTTCCTCAGCCTCCCTGGGTCTTCGTTTTTGTGCTGGTAGGGGGGGCAATATTAGCACCTTATCCATTTAATGGGGCAAAGGGGACAACCAGAAAAGCCTCTTGGGCATCATGCCTGCCACTCAGCAAGTGCCCCATGGAAGCGAACCACTTCTGTTCACTTGACATAAATGACATCGATGAAGCAAGTGACGTCGGCGTTGACAGAAGTGTATGGGGCCGTGGTGTCCGCTTGGCCTCGTGGTTCTCCCAAAGAAAGAGGTGGTTCGCTGGCCCAGAAGGAAAGCGGGGGGCTGGTGTGAAGGAAGATGGCGCTTGGACCAGCTCCCAGGGGAGTCAGCAGAGAGGCGGGGAAGAGGTCCGTGAGCGAAGCCAACAAGGAGGACGCAAAGGTCCCTTTAGTGTTGGGTCACCTGTTTCCAAGAGGCCAGATTTGCCCACCAACATTTGGAAGGACGGAGACAGCAGACCGATGGCTCCGCGGTGCTGAGAGCAGAGCAGTTCAGGGGGGACAGCAGCCAGCATCACCTGGCAGGCCCGGCTGTCAACATGCCTGCTGAGAACGGGCGAGGACCGTGGCGAACGGACGCCTGGCCCGCCCATGGGGCCGTGGTGGACTGGCCTGGGCGGAGGCTGGAGCAGCTGTCTTCTTAAGTGTCCTAGGCTGCGACCTGGCTGATTTGGCTCAGCGGTTAGAGCATCGACCTGTGGACCGATGAGTTGCGGTTCGATTCCGGTCAAGGGCTCGTACTTGGGTTGCGGTTTGATCCTGGTCTGGGTTGTGCGGGAGGCAACCGGTCGATGTGATGTGTGTCTCTCTCTCTGGCTCTCCCTCCCTCCCACTCTATTTAATGTTAATGGGTAAATATCGTCAAGTGAGGATTATAAAAATAGATAGATAGATAGATAGATAGATAGATAGATAGATAGATAGATGATAAATAGAAAGTGTCCTAGGTTGAGACAGCTGGACCTGGACAAAAGCAGAAGGGGCCAGGGGACCGAAGGTTCTGCTGAGGGCGGAGCGCAGGGTGACGTGAAGATGCTACTCAGGGCCTCGGGCCTGCAAAGTCTCAGGAGCAAGAAGGGCCTGACTTTACATAAAAGAAAGCATCTGTGTTTCAGGATCCAGTGTGACCTCAGCGCGTTCCCACCGGCCCGACGTCACCATTGCCTGACCGACAGTCATATTGGCACCGCGGTCGGCAGATGGGTGAACGGGAGAGCGAGCTACAACGCTCCCTTCTAGTCTTCGTTTCTAAACCTGGCCCATCCCAGGAGAGGCTCGAGGGGTCCTCTGGGCCTGGAGGGGACCGAGGCCGGCGGTCGCTGAGAGGACACAGGGCTGTTGGGAAATCCGTCCCAGGCAGGCCGAGGTCACCCTCTGCCGTGGGAGGACTGGGAGCAACTCCGACTCCATTGCAGACAGCCGCCGCGGCCGGGCTTTTCTTTGGGGCGTCTGTGGATCGCATTCACGACCTGGGCCAAGGGGTTCTGAACGCGTTCACACTTCCTGCGGCGCCACCTCTGGGGACTAATGAGTTCCTTGGGGTTATAACCTGCTAGGTGAAGTGGATTTCCTTCCATTTGCCCTCAACGTACTTCTCTCTGTTTTAAAGAGTACCCTCCTTGTCCTACAAAGAAAAAAGCGAGCAAGATTTTTAAAAAGTGAGGGCAGAAAGCAGGGCAGAAAAAAGAGCGAGGTGTTACAAGAACCGCAGACGACCTTAAATCCGCAGTGTCGTTTTCAGAGGCCAGCAGGGCTGGAATGCGTGGCCGTGACCGAGGGGGCCGAGGGGGCCCTGCACAAGGGCTCCATTGTTCTGGGTGCTGCTCGGACCCTTCCAGGGGCCCTGCCTCCTGCGCGGGGCTCCCGCCCGCCCGCCTGCCGAAGGGGAGGGCCTGGATGCTGAGCCTCATCAGCAGAAAGACCGAGGCACGGAAGGGGGTCCGGAAGGGAAATGAAACCCATTTGCCTTTTTTTTCAGGTGAGAGAGTCCTTCTGCACAAAAATACCTTGGACCCTCTGGACGAGATGGAGAACTGTTCTGCACAGGGACGAAAGCACTAAGGGAGGTCAGGGCCAACAGAAGGAACTCCCGGACACTGGCGACAGTGTATAAGATTTCAAAACGATGCACTTTCTTTATTTTTTTGAAAGCTCGTATTTCCAACATGATCTGGGGGCTCCCTTGCTTTGGACCTGCCTCGATGGTACAGAGGCAGCTCAGCGAGCTGTCTGCTCAAAGGGCTGCGAGAAAGACACGGAATGCGGGAGGACAGACGCATTTTGGAAAAGAAGGGAATCTGCGGTGAACATGTTCATACATGTCATTTTTTTAAACTATGAGGAAACAAACATTTCAAAAATACGTTACGCGCAGGGGCTGCACAGCCGACCAGAGTATCGGTTGCATTTTTTCCCCCCGCCGAGGTCTTAGCCCAGAGTGGATTATAGGCAAGTCTTGTGTTTTAATGGAAAATGGGGCAAAGGTTATGTGTAATAGGAACCCGGTCCTGGGGAGCTTGCAGAACGCAGGTTAGCCTCATAAAACTGCTCATTAAAACGCTGTGTTCTGAAGCAAAAGCAAATAAATGAGCTCAAGGAAAAGAGCCGCAGAGATCGTCTAGAAATATTTCCATGAACGACTGTGAAAATAGTCCTCCCTCGTCGTAAGAAATGTTCAGTTATTGCTTATACAAATAGCCACACTTAAAAAACTTTTAAATACCTTCCCTGCAATGCTGGTTTTGACCTTCTGCCAAGAGCTACTTAATGTGTGTGTGTGTGTGTTTTAATTTTTCTGAATAGACCATATGGGGAGCGAAAAGTAAAGAGGTACCCACACCAGGAGTTCTTCGAACAGCACCAGCAGAATGGTTTTGTTAGGGACCCCCAGCCCCAAGTTCTGGTTTAAACTTAGCCGCTGTACAAGTTCCACACTCACTGAAAACCCTAATCCCGAACGAGGGAACCGAAGAACAAACATCCTCCGAGATGTGCAGGTCTCCCGCTCCCTCCACCTCACTATCTCAGGGCACGGACGTGAGATCGAGGGGCTTTAAGTTAAACCAGGACCGGTGGGCTGGCAAAGCAAGGAAGAAAGACCCAGAGGCCCTTCTCAAAGGCAGCTCTCCCCCAACAACTTGAGACAACCGGTGCTCACACAGGGGCCGCTGGGCCGAAGGGCCTGAGGCCAAAGTCAACACTGTCAGCCAGCGGCCCATCACCTCCGGAGGAGGCTGAACAGCTTGGGGCTGATTAAGTGTGTGTGTGTGGGTGGGGGTGGGGGGGGGTGTAGACACCCATCTGATCTTTAGTGTAGATTCCGCGATGCCCCAGGCTCTGTCTGAGTCACCAGGGTGGACGGGAGGGAGGCCGGCTCAGCGAGCACAGAATGCTCCAGAAAGCAGCGTGTACACGAGGCGTGCGGCTTGAGTTCACACCCGGCCGCTGTCTGTGGGTTTTCCTTACGCCATTCCCACAGCCTGTTGGATCCCCCAGGGAGTCCAGATGAGCTCGGAATTTTTGCCACTTTTTTTTTTTAAGCGGAAGGAATGACCCATGGCAATATTCTTTTTTTTTTTTTCACTTTGATTTATTTTATCTCACAAACGCAGTCTGGGCTCCTGTGAGAAGCACCAGGCTGGGAGAGGCTCCTGCTCAGCAGCCGGGCCGGGTAGCCACGGGCCTCCTGCCCGCCCACACCCACGCGGCTCTGGGTGGGGGAGGGAGCTGGGAGGCCTGCGGAGACTCGGCCGCAAGGAAAACACGGGGCCCTTGGACACAGCAACGGCGCCCGCGCACCCGCAAGACAGCCCAGACGTCTGATAAACACGGCTTGGCAGCAGAGGCTCATCTCCTTCGAGTTAGCTGGAGCGGGGGATTCCTGATTCGCCCAGCTCCGGCCCGATTCATCGGCTGGTCCTTCCCCACCGCCTCTCACCCGCCTTTCTCTGCACTAATGCTTTCTTCTGCTTTAGATTTTGAAAATTATTCTTTCCACGGTGGTAGTTTACATTTTTACCCATGCATGAGTCTCAGACTCTCTCTCTCTCTCTCTACACACACACACACACACACACACACTCTTGCGCAAGTTAGCAAGATTTAAAGCCTCTCATTTTTTATTCTTGAAGCCCCAAAAGGGAAACTGTTATTCGTGTGCCAAGGAATACAGCCATCCATTATTTTTTTTTCTTCCTTTTTCCTTGTATATCCTCCCAATAGGATTAAAGGCAGTCTGGGCTGTGGAGAAGGTAGGGGCAGAGAGAGGGTGGGAGGGGGAACGAGATGGCATTTTAATAGCCTCCACCGCGCTGATTCTACACAGTGGGGACCTTGTGCTGCGGACGCCAACATTTCCTTCCTTCCAAGCCTCGCACGTGGCCCTTTCGACTGACGCCCACGCCGAGGTCTCGGGATGGGGCTGGGGGACGAGGGCACCGGTAACTGACCTCTCTCAAGAGGCTGGAGAGGCCAAGGAAAACGATCATAACCTTGTTTTTGTTTTTTTGTTTTTAAACGTTCATCTTGAAATCATTTCAGTCAGAGAAAATGGCTGCAAAACGAATACAAAGAATTTCTGTATACTTTTCACCCAGATCCTTCGAATGTTCGCTTCCTATAAATATACCACGCAACATGGTCAGCCAGGAAATTTAGAAGTGTCCTGACCAGTTATTTTATAGTATTTCTCAACTTGAGTTTATCTGATGTTTCCTCATTAATAAATACAGGCTGTGTGTGTGTGTGTGTTTTAAGAAAATCACATTAATGACGTATCCTCGGTGCATTAAATTGGGAGACAGGTGATGTTGGTCCATCTTGTTGCTAGTGATGGGAATGATCACTTGGCTAAGATGCTGTCTGCCAGGTTCTTGCAGACACTATGAAGTGTCTATATTTTCCCCTTTGAAATTAATATGCATCTTTGGGGCGAAATTTGGAGGCTATGTAAACATCCCGTTTCTCACCATATTTCACCTATTGATTTTTGCATCCATACCTGATTCTTGAGAGAAACCATTATTGCCATGGCGTTCGGCAAATGGTGATTTTCTACCCCCACCTTCTCTTCTAAATGTATGAATTGGAATTCTACTGTAAGAAAGAGCTTTCCTCCATTCAACTATTTATTCAATTGTTTGTTTACACAAGTGGTACTATAATGAAATGCATAAGAAGCTGTTTTGTATTTGTGGCAAATAAAACTCACTGTTCACATGACTTTTATTTGCCAGACATTATTATTGTTGTTGTTTTGATGCTGGCTTAGATTTAACTAATGTTTGCCCAATTTTTTTTTTTTTTTTTCCAGATTCCTTCTGGACCATTTCCCTTTTCCCAAAATTAGCTCTTTAAAAAGTTCCTTTGTGTGCATCTATCCATGGTAAACTGTTTTTGTTGTTTGAAATACCTTTATCCCACCCTCACTTTACGATAATACTTTACTTAGGTTACACAGTTCTAGGTTAACAGTGTTTCCCCCTGTAGTTGGAAAAGTATCCCATTATTTCTGGTTTCCATGGTTGCTGTTAAGAAGAAGTCTTAATTCTTGTTCCTAGGAAGCTGATCTCTCCTTTTTCTCTGGAAGATTTTAAGATGATCTCTTTGTCTTTGGTGTTCTGTAAATTCATTACACTATGCACCTGCGTGTGGTCCGTGGCGCTCCTAGACCTTAGAATGCATGACCTACGTCAGTTCTGGAAATGTGCTTGTCATCTCCCATTTGTTCCTGGAGTATTGATCGAATATGTCATGCTGCTCTCCACGGCTCATGTACATTCCCCCTCTCTCTCTGTCTCTCTCTGCTGCATTCTGGGGATGTGTTCAGTTACACACCCAGCCACATGTGGGAACTGGCTTGTACCAGCACACAAGAAACAGCAGGGCATGTCCCTTCCCATGCCTGTGTTCACTGTCCTCACACTGGGCGTTTAAAATTGGCCATGGCAGGAGTAGGCACACCATGGAGATTGGCAAATGTTTTAATAACAGGGCTTCTCCCACCCCTTGGAGAGCTACTTGTTAGACATTTATCAGTACACCACTAGATACAACCCATTTTTACTTAGTCTCTCTACAGCTGTTTAATCTACTCCTAAAGTTTTCATTTCAATAACTGCATTCTTCATTTCTAAAAATTCTAGTTGGTTCTTTAAAAATTATGCATTTTCGCCCTGGCCGGTTTGGCTCAGCGGTTAGAGCGTTGGCCTGCGGTCCGGAGAGACCCGGGTTCGGTTCCCGCTAAGGGCACGTACTTCGGTTGCAGTTTGTCCCCGGCCCTGGTTGGTCGTGCGGGTGGCAGCCACTCAATGTGTCCCTTCACGTCGATGTTTCTCTCTCTCTCTCCCTTCCTCTCTCTCCCTCCCACTCTGTCTGTACAAAAAATGGAAAAATATCCTTGGGTGAGGATAAAAAAATAAAAAATAAAAATTATGCATTTTCTGTCTTTCTTTTTTTTTTTTTTAAGTGTTTCTTAAGTGTGTGATTTGCTCTTTTATTTCTTTAAACATTTTAGACATAGTCCCAAATCTTTTCTACTGTTATTCTCTTGACTCACTCATAATGGCTTCTTTTGTGTGTTCTCTTAAATACTGAATTGTGTGTTTATACTCAGTTGGCCTTTATTTGTGTGACTCCTGCACGGTCTGATGTGAGGGTGTGTAACTCCAGAGAGTATGTATGTTTCTGCAGGCTCCCAGACGGCTCCCAGACTGGGTCCACTTTAAGGTAATGTCTCAGTTTTTATTCTGCTGGACCATGCACTTGGTACAAACTTGAACCCCCAAATCAAATGACGAAAGATCTGTAAAAATGGCTTCTCAAAATAGACTTTTCTCATCTTCTACCCAGAACCCAAGATAAGTAACTTTCCTTGTTTTTGTCCCTTGCTGGTAGCTAGATTTTTCTTGACCTGTCATTTCACCGAGGGTGAATCTCTCTGAGGGTCCTGCTTACTGCAGGGGTCTTGGTTTCGATGTTCTACCCTGTTCTGGCTGAAGCCTTTTCTCCTGTCCCCAGGTGACCATGCAAATGCCAAACTCTTGGGTACAGTGATTGCAAGTGTCCCAAGGACAGCTGTGGCTTCACCACAGGTTTACCCCTCGACTTTCCAGAACGTTCTTTATTTCTACACCCCCCGTTTTTCTGCTCTTTCTTGAGAGCCTACATCAGAAATTTAAAATAGTACTTCTCACACTGTCCTTGATATTTCTAGATGTTTTGAAGTCAAGAAAGATAGCCTAAAAACTGCTGAGAATTGAAGTCCACATGTCTATTATAGAGATCCTTTGCTATGATCAGTACAGTTTAGAATTATAAAGATTGACAGCTCTAACTGGTGCTAGATTTCTTCTTTTTCTTCAGAATAAAATGTTTCATATCACACACACACACACACACACACACACGGACACAGTACGTATTAAGTACTGCTATGTATTGACACTGTTATTAGCCATTCATAATAGTTCCTGATCTTACAAAACACATTGTAAACCATGAATAAGTGGAATCAGAGGTTGATACTGAAAGCAATTTATATCCTAACCACTGTTTTTTGTTTGGTTGGTTTTTTGCCAAATTTTATTTGGGTTCCACAGTCTGCAGACTTTCAGTTTCCTTGGATGCTGGTAACAGCGCCATGTACTATTTGTATACATCTGAATGCATAGTTCGTATAACTGTAGAGGTGTACACTTTGAAAGTTGTTCTACTGAGAGAACTAGTTTTGAGCTTTTGGCCAACTTTGTGATATAGGCAGACATTTTTTCCCCCGGAAACTACGAGTCAAAAAAGATGCGTATTTTCTCCAAGGCCGTGCAATATAAGCTAAAGAACTAAAACTGAGTTTCAGCTCTCAAAGCTCTAAGTTCAGTGTTGAGTAAGCACGGACCAGTCAGGAAAAGGGAGACATTTTCCTATCTCTACGGGGAAGTCTTATTAGGTCAAGGGGCCATATGGGTGGATAGATATACTTGTAAAACAGTGGCTTGATTTTTGTGCAGTTTTCATTGCTTACATGTTTTGAGGTTGGTCGGTCGGTTGGTTTTCTCCTGAGGGTTATGCTGTAATGATCTAGAAATCCTTCTTTCAGAGAAGTTCCATGACATAGTCACAGAGGGCCGGTAGGCCGAAGGGCTGCTCAGACCTGGGCTTTCTATTTCCAATTCACATTCATGTAAAAAAAAAAAAAGAAATTCGCATTCCAAAGAGTCAACTCAAAATGATTAATACCGAGAGTTCCTTCACTGCATTGATTTCCCATCTTGAACGCAGTCACAATTCGAAAACTCTTTCTCTCTACCTCCACCAGCAAATCCTTGCAAACCAGCGACTGGAAGTCCTCACGAATTCCTGCGCTCACGGATAGATTTGTGGTGACAGTTTTCGGTTCAAAAGTGCATTCCTGTTGTGAGCGGACTGCATGGGATCACCCAGTGGAATGAAGGCCAGTATCACACACGCAGCTGGACTCTGAGAAGTAATTTTAGACGTCAAGGTAATGGATGTCGAAGCTTTGCAAAACCGCAATCCACCCGCGGATCACGGTGCCTTTGGCAAGCTGCTGCTTCTTGTGTGAGTCTCTGGCTGTCCAGTGATCTGTGGGGCTGGAGGGCTGGGGTTTGTCCCTGGGGCATTCATCTTCAGCTGCCCAGAGGTGGGCACATTCTGACCCCCAGCACTAAAGCCAGGCCGAGTTCCATAGCCCGTCCCCCCAAGAATGCGGTCACTGGAGTTGCAATAAAGACATGCTGTTTCCGCAACACGGTGTGAAGGAAACTTCACGACTCTCGGGTCGTTGAGCTGTTTCCCATGCGTGTCAGTTGGGGAGAAGTCTGTTTTCCTCTTACCTGGGTAGAAACTAAGAGCGTGCCTTGAAATGGTATGAGATTTTTTTTTTTCTATAGCCCTAACTCAAAAAAAAAAAAAAAGCAGCTGAACTTATTTTCCTGAACACACATAAAAAGTCCTGAGCTGAGACCTGCTGTATCAAGTTTCAGCCTGAAGAATTTCTCTGAGCCGATGGTTTATGCTGAAAATGCTGACAGATGTCGAACAGCCTCAGCAAAATAATCTTTCAGGCCGTCCTGGGCGACGGGCATGTGGCTGTTTTGAAAGTGCTAAATTCTTGTTGCCGGACAATTTGGCTTAAGGAAACACCCTCGCATTTATTACATTAAATTTTTAACAGATATTTGCACAAAGCCAACAATTACTCTGTAGCCGAATTTTGGGGACCTGCTAGTTCCCAGTTTTCACATTTTCTCTGCACGCAACAAGTTCTCTTGGATGTGTCATTCGAAAGGGTCAGATAAAAGCCCGACTTTGGGGACTTTGACCCGTAAAAGCATAAAGCAGATGCCCGAACCTTGAAAATGGCAGCAGGAAGTCCCCGAACCGAAGAGAAGGGAACGAGCCGAGCTCTGCTCTGTGTCTGGCTGCGATTTCTCTTTGCCGGGTCACCAGCGGATGACTCGGAGGACGACAAACAACATGGTCTGATCAGAAACCACTGACTGTTCCTAAGTGTTCTGCGGGGGGGCTCAGACGTTCCCAGGAGGGTAATCATTTAAAGGATGTCAGTGGATAGTGGACACAAATGAATTTCAGCCGTCAGGAGAAGGATGAGGTGAATAGCACTTTTGTCTCTGGGAGACTTGGAATTTCAGCCGGGGCCATTTTGGGTAATTCTGTTCCGCCTGCCTACATGTTCTGGGGTTGTTTTCCTGGGGAAGGTTGGAAGGATATTCCTTATCCCCGCATCCTGAACCGCTCAGCGGTGTCAGGCCGTGCTGTTAACAGCCGTCAGGTTGCATGGATGTGCGGAGAGATGAGTTCCCCGCTGACATGAAAAGATCATGTGAATTGCATGAATTGCGTCTGGTGTGAAAGAGAGCAAAAGCCTTTTAACAAAGAAAGTGTAACGTGAGTAGGAACTGGAGTTTTTTTCTCCTCCTGTCCGCCCTCTAGCACACCACAGTCTCTGATAGTTTAAAAAACAACCTCCTTCAACGCATGGCTGTGCTCCTTAGGGAACTGCTTTTACATTAATTTTTCCCAAAGCTAAGTACTTCTTTTCTTCCTCTCTAGTTATACCGTGAGAGTTAAGCAATCTTCTAAAAGTCTGAATGCTATGTAAATAATCAAGTGGTTTGCAAAAAAACCCCAAAAAAACAACCACCACCAAAAAGAACCAGCTCCCTAGATTCATCGCATATTACATCATTTGCAGGAGGAATATTCCACCTACAAGAAACAGACACACTAATGAGATAAAATGGAAGGGTATGAAAAAGTGGAGCAACTTCCCAATGTTATTACTGCACCATGAAGTCCTAAGACGAGCCAAAGCTCCAAGCCAGCTGCCACTAACCATGCAGGAGGAGGAACATGCTCTATAATAGCTTTTATTTGTTATCTTCTCTATTTAAAAGAAGATATAGTGATTAGTTGAAAGGTAAAATATAAAAATTTCTGCCTACTAGGTTTATCATGTTTGCACAATTTGGAAAAAACAATATAAAAGTCCTCCAATATCAGCAGCTTTACTTTCTGTGGTTTCAGTTACCCAGGGTCAACCTCGTAGAGTCTGCAAATATTACATGAAAAATTCCGGAAATAAACAATTCACAAGTTGTAAACTGTGCACTGTTCTGAGTGGCATGGTGCAATCTCCCCCTGTCCCGCTCCCTCTCACCCAGGACTGCATCGTCACTGCACCCAGCATGGCCCCTTGGGACATGGTACCTGCCCGTTAGCCACCGAGTCACCGCCTCAGCTATCAGGGAAAGACACAGCACCTTCACATCACTTTTATGATGGTCTATTGTTATAACTGTTCTATTCCATTGTTACTGTTGCCCATCTCTTCCTGTGCCTCATTTATACATTAAACTGGATCACAGGTATGTATGTATAGGGAAAAAAACACAGTATATATAAGGCTCAGTATTATCTGTGGTTTCCGACATCCACGGGGGGTATCCCCACAGATAATGGGGGACCTCTAACTTCAGAAATCTGTACTGACTTAGCATTTCGTGTGTATCATGGACACACATCCCACAACATACATGTTTACTGATTCAGCATATGTTTTCTCTGCCTCTCCTCCTCCCCATCTTGGCCTCAGGACAGTTGTCCATATACATGCAGGACTGATGGTTTTTGTTTCTAACTCCTAACAGCACAGCATTCCTGTTCACTAGAATCACATTATTAAAATGATTGTGCAGCACCACTTACTTCAGGAAAATCAATCCCGAAGGCAAAAAGACTCCGGCTAACCTGACCTCAATCACACGCATTCTTCAGAAGCTTAGCAAACCTCGTCTCCATTTACTCCACTCTGGAGCGCACCTCACGGGGCAGACATTGGGAATATTTTCAAATCTTAACTTAGGAAATAGACAGTGGGTAATATACCATTATATCTGTATTACCTCGAGGTGAAATTCAGAACAGATTTGTAATTATTTTCTTATTAAAATGATCTAAAAATTAAAGCCATGACACCTGGGTCCAAGACAATGTCAGGCCACAACCAGGAGACTAAATAAAGATGAGCCACTTATTCTTCCCCAAACCAGCAAGGGAAAGTGAATACCACTGACCATCAAAGCTGTCCCCGTACCTGCAAAGATCTAACCACAGCCGTAGTGACCACTGACCGTGTGCCAGGGACTGAACGAAGGGTGTTACTGATTTTATTTTCTCATTTAATCATTGCAAAAACCCTTGAGGGGGTGCGTGTTAGTCCCCAGTTTGCATATGAGAAGATTGAGGCTCAAGCGGATTCAGTCATTTGTCTAGGAAGTATGAAGTAAGTACCAGGATTCAAAACCTTAGCACCATGAGAAACGAGCACTCTTTAAATGGACCACCACACTTGTGTGGGACATGGGTGAAAGTCCAGATGGGAAAGACATCCAGAGAGATGCAAAGGAAGAGCCGATGTTGCTGGGCATGGCTCTCCAGCCAGGAACCCCGAATATTGAAAGTTGGTAACACTGAATGATTACCAGGAAGTATTCCACTTGATGACATCTTAGGTCATATACATGCCATTATTATCGAAAATACTACCAGGAGGATCGGCTGGCCAGGGCTGATGGCCTCTCTTCAGAACTTGAATTTACCATTTGCCAACTCTGTGAAATTGGGTAAATTATTTAATCTCTCCAAGCCATGGTCTTTTCCACCGCAAACTGGAAATAAGAACTATAATCCATAAATATTTGGTGTGAAAACTGAGATTAAAAAAAAAAAAAAATGCCAGCATAGCACTCCACCCATATTTAGGAATTAAACAAATGTTACTCTCCTCTTTCCATCTTAAGTTTTACTGAAATTTTCATATGTTAAACAGATTATTACTGTTTTTCAAATTCTGGGGCTCCTGGATTCTGCTGTTATTTTTCTGGTTTGCACTGATTACAGAGAACGAACTATTCTACAGTGGATATGTGGTCACTTCTGGTGGACTACCAGAAAGAACGTGGGCACAGAAGATACGGACCCTAGTCCTGGCTCTGATGTTTGTCTATCTAGTGATATTCACAGGTCACTGATCAAGAGTCAGGCTAATTCCACTTCCTGTGTGGGTGACCTACCCTTCTGGCTTCTTTTAAGATCTCTTTTTCCTTGGTGTTCCACAGTTCACTACAGTGTGCCTAGGTGTGTCTGCTTATTATTATTTAGCCCTACTGAGGACCTGTTGCGTTTCCTGAATCTGAAAATTGGTGAACTTCCATAATTTTAGAAAATCCTCAGCCTGCCGCCCCCTGCTCCCCATTCTCTCCCCCCACCTCCCTCAGTGCTCCTTCCAGTATACAGCATTGGCTCAACCAGAACCCTTGGTTCATGGCACACTTTCATCATTGGTCAATGTGCGGATCCATTTTGTTTATTTAGATTTTTAATTAGTTATTTTTACAATGCAATAAACACCTGTGTGTTCATTACCCAAAATAAACAAACAAACAAACAAGCCAGGACTTTTAAAATAATCTGCGTATAACCTTTTACCAACGCACCCTCTGCCTCTCCACCTAAGAGTAACCATCAGTGAGAACAACCCTCTTTTTCTCTTTCCCTTTATTCCTGTTTGATTGCATCTCTATGTAGTTTCAAGAGTAATTTTTGTCAGTTATGTTTAATTTCATAAAAGGAATATCCTCTATATAATCTTTTTTCACTTATATTGCTAATTCAAGCATACAGTTGGGTGTATTGTAGCTCACTTGCTTGGAATGCTAATATTCCGATGTGAAAATACATTGTATCAAATGGATACAACGTATCCATTTGCCTTTCTGCTGTTGGCCTTCTAGGCTGTTTTTAGATGTTCACTTATGATGAACAGTGCTGTTGGAACACCCTGTCAGTCGTTCTGTGATGAATGCCTTTCCCCCGTGCTCTCCTTCTAGAACTTCGACTAGACATATGTTAGACCTACTTGAACTCTGATCCCAATTTTTTTTTTTTCCTTTATGGGTTTTATTCTGGTCTGAACTTTATTTTGATGAGTGTCTTCATCTCATTACTGGTCGCCCAGTTCACTAATTCTCGGCCTGGTTATCTCTAATCAGCTGCTCTGAATCTTCGGATTGGCTTTTTCATTCCAGTTATATTTCATTTCTGGAAGTGACTCCCCACCAATCTGCTTCATCTTTTTCAGCTTATATTTACAAGGTTCTCTTTTGTATCTTAAACATATTAAACACTGACATTTTATGTCCGTGGCTGATAGTGCCGACATTGAGTGGTCTGACTTCGCTGTTGGCTGCTCGTCTTGGTTCTCAGCTGTAGCTGTTCCCTTCTGTCCCTCCCTCCTTCCTTCCTTGTGAGCCCTGCATTTTGGGGACGCTCTATTAGAGGGAGTTATCTGAGACCCGGGGTGAACTTGCATTTCCCACAGAGAATTTATGTTTGCTTCTGCTAGTTTCTCTGGGGTCCTACCAACCCAGCAGAATGAAATTCTGCACCTGAAGTTTCTCATAACACGCACGGAGTGTGAACTCGTACCTGACACTTGAATCTGGGCAGATCTGGGGTTCCGTTGTCGGAAGGCAGTTCTCCACCCCCCTCCTCCCATTCAGTGCCAAGGTCAACACGAGATCACTTCCTCGCTCCGGCCTCTGCACACTGGGGTTACTTCTAGTATTCCCTCAGGCCGAGGTTGCAGTTTTCATAATGCCACTCAGTGTGGCGGCCCGGTGGACTCCTTGGAACTGGGGCTATCCTCAGCTTCACACGCGTCCCCAGGCCTTCTTTGGCCACCACGACAGGGCTCGGCACCCGCAGAGTTTGGGGGAAACCCCTAGGGTGAAACTGGATCCAGCACTCGCTCACTTCTTAGCCTCTTCCTTTCGCTTCATTTCTTGGCTTCTGGGGACCCTGTCCGTTCAACCCGCTCTGCCAATGCACGTGAAGACAGCGCGTATCTGCTCCAGCGCTGTAACGGTAATGGTAACGGTCCACCGGGGCATCTGGTCTGCCATCCTCGAAAATAGAAGTCTGTTTGTCCCCATTTCAACATTTATTTTCTACTGCAAAGTTTCTCAGGCTCCAGTCATAATCGACCTGCTCACTCCCAGTAGAACACTCGTACTAAAATATAAAAATTATCCCATGTTTAAATCTCTTCAACGACCCCAGAGCACTCTTATGATAAAGTCCAAGCTCCTGCCCATGACATAAAAAGTTCGGCAAGATTGGTCCTCTGCCTCCGTCCCCACCCCTCAGGCTCCTCTACACCCTCACGCAAACTCCACGCAGGCATGACCATCTGCCCTCAGTTCCCTCAACATCCTCATTTCTCTGAATTTTTATGTACATGATTCCTCTGCCCAGAGTCCCTCTCTCACCCAGACTTCTCTTGGATTCTTTATTGATTTTTTAGAGAGAGGAAAAGAGAGGGAGATAGAAACATCGATGAGAGAGAACATCACCTGGCCGCCTCCTGCATGCCCCCCACTGGGGATCAGGCGCACAACCTGGGCATGTGCCCTGACCGGGAATCGAACTGGCAGCCTCTTGGTGCTGGGGCTGCCGATCAACCACTGAGCCACACTGGCCGGGCTGCTCTCGTAGTCTTTCTTACTCATACCCTTCGAAACTCAACTCAGAAGCTACTTCCTTTTCAAAGCATTTTCTGACCCACATACTTGCTTGTAAGAAAACATAATTAGACACCTCTCACCTCTACTCCCTACTGTAACTATTCAGGAACTGTCATACAGGTGATGACAAGTGATTTTCTTAGTTTCTCCTGGTGGGCCAGGAGCTTTGAGAACAGGGATTCTTTAACAGTACACGCCCACCACTACGCACAGTGCCAGGCACAGCACCACGCCCACCGCCACGCCCCACGCCCGCCGCCACACCCACTGCCACGCCCATGGGAGGCATAACTAAAGGGCCACGGAATGAATGAGTGAATCGAGTGGGCACAACTACACTTAAACGTTAGGAAAAATTCGACGAGGAACACTCATTCTAATGGTTAACAGGATACATGTGTGATGTGTGTTTTAGATAGATTGCTGTTTAAAATTCTGCCTGATTTTCGGACTCCCCGTCAATAAAGAAACCAAAAGATAAATTTCAGCTCAGTCTGCCCTATAGATGTTCGAAATGCCTGACTTAGCCCCACAGCACCCCAAATGTCTGCGGGTCCCTATTAATAGGGAGCCCAGTGCTCAGTTCTCCGAGGAAGTCGTTAAGTCACAGTTGTCTGAGAACCGCCCGCTCTGTCCACATCCCTTTTCTCTGGCCTGGTCAGTTTCCCTTTCTGAAGGAGCCTCAACTAAGAAAGCAAGATGTAGCCGTGAAAATAGTTTTTAAAGAACAAACATTTTAAAATGTGATGAAACCAAAGCTTTGTGTCCAATTCTTTTCTATGAAACAGAGAGATAACTAACTACGGGGGGGGGGGGGGGAGCATCTCAGGCTAGTTTCTCTGAATCTTCTGGAAAGATAATTTTTATTCCCTCTATGGACACAATTATCTTCTCTTTTCCGAGATCTATTTTGAAAGGATGACAGTTGAGCTACAATTCTAGGTGCATCTGATTTGGACGGGAGACCCTACACGTTAGTCATCGGCAGACAATGGAACAAAACCTTTACGAGGCTATAAAGTGGGACGTAGTCTGAAAGCTTTTAGTATTCGTGTCTCGAGTGGAATATAACTTTAAAAATGCCAAGGTCTATAGGAAAACAAATTCTGTGATATGTCTGCACGTATCCGTTTGTGGGCACCCCCCCCCCAAGTCCCCCCTTCACACACACACGTGGCTATTTTTCTCAAAATCTAAACCATCAGCTATTGATATTTTGAAGTCATTCCTAGTCTATTTCCAGGCTGAGCCGAGTCCATCATGAGAACACTGTGAGAAAGGAAATAGACTTCAGAGGTTCCATCTGGCAAATCCAGGGCCTGTAGATCTGCCTGTGGTTCAGCCCCTGGCGCCATCATCTGGGCTCCAAATCAAAGCTGTGGAAGGAGGTAATTAGCAGGGACTCCAGACCACTCCGCTGGCAACGGCCCGCGTCTTATAGCCACTGGGAAAGTAGGTGGGAGGGTTCAGAAACCTTCCCGGAGGCAACACCGCTTCTGGGGCGTGAAGACGGCAGTGACCGGGCTGTTCCGGGGGCCACAGTTCACTTTGATTAACATGCACATTGACACCTGGGCTCAGGTGTCGCTATTTCATCAGAAAGCTCAGCTCCTAGCAAGGGCGGTGGTGATCACTTCCTACTCAATAAGACGACAAGCATAGGAGAGTGCAGGCAGCATCTTCTAACTCACAAAGGTAGGAGGGCACTGTGACCTGGGCACGGAGGCCACCAACAATTTGGGGTGAAAAAAAAAGGGGCACAGTTCACCATCTCCCTCATTCCAGCAGAAATTAAACAGAGCAGGGCACTCTGCCAAAGCAATGAAAATGTAATTGATGGAGGTCACGTCGGGAGTCCTCGGACGCTCGCCTGGCCCGCCTTCTGATTACTTACACTCGAACGCTAAATGGCCAGGACCTGGCCCAGCTGAAGCCGCTCGGCTGGCTGCGGACCGGATCATTTACAGATGAAGGCGGGCAGCTCCGAGTGAGCAGGAGGTCAGAAGACTGTCCAAACCGACCAGCTGAAGGAAAGTTTATATTTTCAAAAAAACAATCACTTGGTCAGTGACTCACAGGGAAAGAATTCTTCAACTTTCTTCAGGGAAACCCCAGTAAATAACATGTCTAATAAAATGGAGGTGGTGGTGTCCGTTCGGTTGGGCCGTTCAGTCCACATCATAAAACTTTGGGGCCCCCTTCCCCCCCCAAAAGGGACATTCTGAACGCGATTCTCTCTGGGAAACCCCCACACGAGCAAGAACGACAACGGCTTCCTTGCAGTTTTACAGAATATTTCATCTCCCAGGCTCACATGCGAAATGAAAACTTGGAAGAGATGTGGAAAAAAATCTGCTTTTTGTTAGGGGTTGAGGGTTGCTCGGCCGGCTGTTTCTGTGATCCACAGGGCACTCCGCTCCTCTGAAACCCAAAACCACGTATCAGGAAGAGCGGGGCTCGCTCAAATGTTCCTGCTTTGTCCCTGGGAGGACCAGCCGCCTGAAGTGTGCCCCACGCGACACGGGCGGGATGGAGGAGACCGCGCAGCCTGCGTCAGTTTACTGGAATATGGTGTGAATCATCTGCTTTAGAAGCGATCTGGAATTCTACTTTTTTTTTTTTTCCCCCTAATGTGGGGTTTAACTGACATAATCTGTAACAGTTTGGGTTCCTCTCTTTTTAATTTACAAAAACTTTTGGAATTTTGTTGTTTTGGGTCTCTAAGAACATTGTGCAAAAAAAAAAAAAAAAAAGGTTGAACAACCAAAAAGAAAAAAAAAGTGCTTCTAAATGATTAAAGGAAGCCCTGTTCGTTGGGGCCAGCACTGGTCAGAGCCTCTGTTCCCCGTTCCCCGCCGGAGCGCTCTGGCAAAGCCGCGCGGTGTCTAATTAGCATGCCTTTAGATTATTTTATGTTAATTAAAATCATGGTGGGTTTGCGAGGTTAATGTGTACATGTGTGTGTGCCTTCAAAGGCCTCCCAAATGATGGGCTGAGCTCCGCCTTGGGCAGCCTGATCTGCGATATAAATGACCACATTAAACCAAGTTTATTGCTGTGGAAGGTGTGTGTGTGTGTGTGTGTGTGCGCACTCGTGCAAGTGTGTGTGTGTATGTGTAGGTTTCTTAAAGAATTGACCATTTTAAAACACTCTCTTAGGATCCCCAAAAAGGTAAGAAAGAAAAGGAGAAATGTCAAAAGAAAAGAACAAAGGAACCGGCCCCTATAGGGGAAACTAAACAAAACCGGCTTTGGAGAGGACGGAGGGGGATGCAGGCCCAGAGCGAGGCTGCGATGAGTCCTAACTCCTACACCATGCTTCCAGCTGCTGCTGCTGCTGCTTTTGTTCAAGTACTGAAATGTTTCCATTGATTCAGTGAAAAGGAACCCTACCAAAAATCGATGCAAAGTGGTTCCTGCAGTTTATCCTCGTGTAGTCGTCATGTTGGGCCATGCAGACGGGGTCGCACAGGGAGGCTCACTGTCTCGGGGACTGTGGTCAGGGAAAGCTGGCGGGAGCGGTCAGCGTAGACCTTGATGGTCCCGCTGCAGAGCAGCCTTGTGGAGCCGGGCAGGAGACAAGTCGGGGAGAAAACAAAAAGAGGTCGGGACTGGAAATGGGGACAGAGGGGGGTTGCCCCGGGGAGGAGAAGGGGTCCAACCCACAAGGTATAATACAAGGGAATGTGTCAATCTACCTCTGAATCTGATGACGCCCTAAGTTCCCAGAATGAATCGATCCCAAAGGACTGGAAAAGGACACTGTTCTCACTTCCACCATCATGTGCTCCTTAGAACTCTCCTTGGGTCAGACGCTCACCCCCTTGACGACTGTGAGACTCTCCCGTCGGGTCTCCTGGCTCCCACCACATTTATCCTTCTCGTGGCTGCTAGACTAAACACTCTAAATCACCACTCTGACCTTTCACCGCATCTCCATGGTGCAGGATGAAGCTCTCTTGTCCTCGATGACCTGGTACCTGCCTGCCGTTCGGGCCAAAGTCCTACCGTGGCTGCACTCAGCGGGCAGGTGTTACCCTTAGGATCCTGTCCCAGCCACCCCTCAGACTACTGCGTGGCGCTTGCCGGCCACAGAACCCCGAACACACCTTTTATTACCTTCTGTGATACGTTCCCGATACGCAGGGTGCTCCTCACAGACAGAAATGGATGACTTTAGTCATTTCGGTATTCTTGGCACCTAGCAAGGGCTCGAACTGATGGGCTTGAACTGCACTGATGTGAAATGACGGAAACTAATGATGTCGAACTTCCACAGACAGGACAAGCAGGACACAGGTAACCGAACGTGGGCCGAGGAGCAGTTTCAGGAAGCTGCTGCCCGAAAACGTGGCTGAACATCACGTATCTGTTGCACCCCTGGGTGCTCTGACCCCCAAGCCTGGCACGGTCAGATCTATTTCAACTGCAGGATTCTGGCGGAGCAGGTGGCCTGCCAGGCCAGGACACCGCTGATTTCGCGGCAGATGACTGTCACACGCTGATAACAGAGTAAGGACAAAAGTGATCCGCAGAGACGAGGTTTCCAAAGCAATAAAAACCAATGCAGATGTTCTAGAAACAGACTGGTGGAAAAATTGGTGGAAATGGCTAATACAGTTTGGGTCGAAATTCTCAAGACCAGCGGCACCCTGTCCCCCAAGGACAGCAAATGCAAAATTTCAAACACATTAGAAGTCAAGAAGGAGTTTTGGTTCAAGGTGGATTCTAAAAGAATCCCAAGACTGGAAGAGACTTCCACATGTCAAGAAGGAGCAGCATCCCCACCAAACTACTTCACCACCAGAGATGCTCCTCTGCACGCCTTGGAAGGCAATCGACCTCTGTTTTCTACTCGGAAAAAGAAGCGTCAACGAACATCGCGGTCAAACCTGGCAGGGTACAAAGTATGGAAATAAATCACCAAAGGGAACAAATGTGAACAGGCCTTTCACAAGTTAATCTTATTCAGCAGAATCGTTCTAAGAAGCAAAAAAAAGGTAAAATGAAAGAAGAAAGAGAAAGAAAGAAAGAAAGAAAGAAAGAAAGAAAGAAAGAAAGAAAGAAAGAAAGAAGGAAAGAAAGAAAATCCTGAAACTATAAACCTGTGCAAATAAACTTTCTACTATTTATGTGTCAAGTCCAGACCCGCTTCCCCCTGGATCCACACCCAAAGTGGAGTCCTGGTTGCACACTTGGTGCACGTGGGAGCCTCCCTGGGAGCCCTCCGTCCGCGCTCCTCGGCGTGGAAGTCCAGAGAGGTATGGTAATGACTTCTCCGGACAAACAAGTGTACACAGAAGAGTGGGTTGGTCTGCGCTCCGAGGGCACACCCGGTGGCCTGTGGCTGCTCTGATCCCGTGCCATGGGGACATGTTCAGGCCTCTCTAGC
The DNA here is from genome assembly GCF_014108415.1 of Molossus molossus. Lineage (NCBI taxonomy): Eukaryota > Metazoa > Chordata > Mammalia > Chiroptera > Molossidae > Molossus > Molossus molossus. The sequence continues at coordinate 49,615,956 of NW_023425356.1, forward strand.
TCTTCCTCCAGCCTGGGGGCTGCCAACAGCCCTTCTCGATGAGGACACAGGAGGAGTCCCCGCCATCGGTGTCAGAGCTGTGAACAGAATCTGTTCCCAGACTCCCGGCTACTGGCAAAAGGGTTTGCGGCCGCTCACAGCTAACAGGGACTTGAGGAGGGCCGATTAGACGGCCGGGTTGCTGGTAAACCTGGGTCTGGGGCATGGTTCTCGACATTACATCCATCCACCTGACAGTGAAACCGCAGGCCGTGGCTGGGGAATCTTCCTGGAGGGCCACGTGAGGGAAATAGTGGTCGTTTTGGTGCCTTCGGCTGTGGCTGCTATTAATACATAGAGTAGTAACTGCAAAACATAGACATTATCACAACTACCCTGGTGGTGTATTTAAATGCGTACTTCCAGGGTCCGTCCTCAGAGATTCAAATCCAGAAGACTTGGGACAGGCCCAGGTGCTCTCATTGTTTTTTCCTGTATTGATTTTTTTTTAGAGAGAGAGGAAGGGAGAGGGAGAGATAGAAACTTCGATGAGAGAGGTTATCGCCTGGCCGCCTCCTGTTGCCTCCATTGGGGATCCAGCCCACAACCTGGGCACGTGTCCTCACCAGGAATTGAACCGGTGACCTCTTGGTGCATGGGGTCGACACTCAACCACTGAGCCACATCAGCCAGGCTCAGGTGCTCTCATTTTTAAGGAGCCACTGGGGTGTCTGATGCAGGCGGGATGGCCCCTGTGGGGAACCCTGAACTGGAGGCTGCTCCAGTCTCTGCGAGAATGTGCCCCCCGATCACTGGTACTGCGAGATGGTGACAAGCACTGTGTGAAACATGGGGGGGGGGGGCGTTATCTGAGAAAATAAGCTCAAGAACTGCGGTGTCAAACACACGTGCATGTCTCTTTAACCCCGCACTCTGTTTTCAAAACGTGCTGGTGTACTCCGCGTCTCCACAGAAGGGAGACGAAGAACACAGTGTAACCAAACCCTTTTGATCACCAACTCTCCTTTTTCTTCGAATAGGCTGAGCATACTTTGGGAAATACTGCCCTGAAGAACACTGATATACGGAACTGTAAGAGCTGAGAGCGACCGAGGGGGATGGTCTGGGCCACCTGGATGGGAAGGGGTTCCTCGCAGGGTGTATGCGGACACCCCAGAGCACATGCCGGGGGCACAAACTCTGGATGTAAAAGTCGAGTCGCGCTGCAATGGGTTGATGCCTTTCAGGCTGATAGTGACGAGCCAAGACCCTGGTACCCAGAACTCTAGGAGAAGAGTGAACTTTGAGATGAGAGTCATACTGGGATCCAGAGCACCACGGGGTCCGGAACACCGCCCCTGGACTTTTAGTGCAAGTACTAAAGATAACGTTGAAGACAAGCCAACGCCTCTTGAGAATTGACTCTGTTCCTGGCACCGTCCTACACACATCACGAGTCTGAGCTGTTAGCTTTGTGAGTGGAAGTTAACACCGAGCTCACCGGACGAGCAAGCGAGAGGATCAGAGTCCCGGCACGGTCACCCAGCCCCCGTGAGACAGAGCCGGGGTCCGAGCTCAGAGAGCAGCTTCGAGACACGGCTCTGGCCCCTGAGCAGAAGGGTCGGCAGGTCGGCAGGTCAAGGAGACTATCGGCAGCAGGGATTATTGTTTTTAAAGGAAAGGCAGTGCTGAGCCCTTGCCATGAGAAGTAAATATAAAGGTGATAGCACACTGTCATAGTCACTGGAGACTTCGGTCAGGTGAGATGTTAGGCGCGTGAATTGCTTTGAGGACAGTACCTTGGTGGCCTGAATCGAAAACCTTGTAATTACTCATCCGTTGGATACTAACTCCACTCCTCCCCATCCACCCTATGGAAACAACCAGAAATGGATATGAGGAATTATGCACAAAGATGTTTACTCTAAATTTGCACAAATCAGTGAAAATTAGATTGAAATCGAATATTTATATCAAAAAGTACATGAACTCTAGATTCAAAGCTGGGGTTTGAATCGAGTCTTGGGGTGTTCACGTGTTAGGTATGTGATCTTCGGTGAGCTGGTTAACTTTACTAAGCCTCCGTTCTCCATCTCTGGAAGGCAGAAAATAATGTTTACCAGAGGGGCACTCAAGACCAGTACCTTCTGGCCTACTAGGTGGACAGGTCTGTGCTGTGGGGCCGTCCTGGGCCTTCTAGGATGTTTGGTGGCATCCCTGGCCTCCACCCACAGGATGCCAGCAGCACCCCTCAACCCAGTTGTGACAGTCAGAAATAAACTGTTGTTTGTTGTTGTTGTTGTTTTAAATCCTCATCGAAGGATATTTTTCCATTCATCTTCAGATACAGTGGGAGAGAGGGAGGAGGGGAGAGAGAGAAACATCGATGTGAGAGAGACACGTCGATTGGCTACCTCTGAACAACCCCAACCAGGGCCAGGAATGGAACCACAACCGAGGCACATGCCCTTGACTAGGATCAAACCCGCGACTCTGGTCTGCAGGCCGATTTCCATCTGCTGAGCCAAACTGGCCAGGGCAGAAATAAACCATTTTTGAATGGGGAAGCCAGGTAGAGAAAAAGAAAGTACATGTACAGTTGTACATAAGTATACAAAGTATGTACGTGTACATCTCTATGCACATATCGTTTAAGTGCACACATATGCACAGAGGAGCAAAGGCCGGCAGAAGAGAGCATGAAGATCCCAGAGCATGGGAACAGCAGGTAAAGCAGGGTCCTAGCTAGACCGACGGGGAGGAGGAGCAGACCAGGAATGCAGGGAGAGGGGAGAAACAGAACGGTGCCAGGGATTCCTTTGGACAGACCTGTCCCATCCCTGTTTTCAGTGGCATGGAGGTAGGAGGTGTTCTTTTCCCGGGTGCAGCACACGCTGGCAGAGCTGGGAGCACATGAAGCTCCCCTGGTGTGCATCACACATACCGGAAAACCCCACCAGTTTACTCCGTTAGCGCCCCCTTCCGCCTGGCCCCGGACAATGAGGCATGTGAACAGTCAGGCAGTGTAAACATGCAAATGGCTGTTCGAGGACCAGGGACAGTAATTTCAGGTGAATCGGTCAAGGTGACCAGATCAGCGGCTGGAGGCCTTGGAAGCTCCTTTCTGTCTGAATGTCACCACCTGTCCCGGCTGTTCCTACTCTTCCCGTTGTCCCTCTTTTGCACTGACACCTACTCCTCCCCCTCGAAACCCCACACCCAAGTTCACAGTTTCCGACTCATTTCTTCCATCATTTATATTCATTCATCGACTCATTGCACAAATATTTACACATTACCTATTATGTCCCAAGTATCACAAGCTAACAAAACCATACGGGTGTCTGGTCTTCATGGAGTTGGCAGCTCAGCTAAGAAAACACACAGTAAACATTAGTTAATAAATCAATCAATGTTAACTCATTGTAGAATGTCGCACAAAATGCTGTCGTGTCAGATCTGTGCCTAATACTCCCTAGTCTGGACCCGCTTTTTCCAGAGAAGGGGGCCCTCCTGCTTGGAAAGCAGCTGGAACACACCGTCCTTGTTAAAGGCTCCTGGACCACAACCACCTCACCATCGAGTGGAACCCAGCTGAATCCTAGACGCCCTCCGCTCTCGGATGCGGTATTTGTGTCCGGCAAACCTGCGATAGTATGCATACATTTTATGTTTTTATGCCTCTGTGATTCATCACCATGATCCCCCTCTCGGCACTTTGCGTGAAGTGGAGATGTAAACTTGTTACTAGCCTTCGGGAGACGTGGCTTCTACACCAACGTCAGCAATTTTTCCACGTTTGAAGAACAGCAGAGTATCGAAGTTTCTGCCTCCATGCCTTGAAAACTCTCCCTGAAGGGCAGAGCAAGTCCATGTGGGTGGCTTTACCTTTGGGTCTGCAAGGGTTGGCCATCTTAAAGTGTTTTTTTTTAAAAAACTGTGGTTTGCAGACTACCCGTTCCCTCCCTTAGTCAAGAACGTTTGCTATTTGACAGTCGTGAGTCGAACTCTGGGGCCACGAGGAGAGGGAAGAATGAGGATATTTAGGTTGGAGCGTTAGAAACGTTTTTCTTGATGTAAAGACGGAGATTTTAACTACACCTTACTGAGTCTGTTTCATGTCTTGTTTTAAGGCTCCAATATAGAAACATAGTAACTTTCTCGCTTTCATAGCTGTCCAACTTGGAAACAGGCTTTTATGCGGCGGGAGCACCACACGTTGCACGCATGCATCCAGACTGGGCTTTCTTACTTAATGAAAGACATATGGTCACAAAAATAGTGTTTGCACAGGCAGTTCTTTGTAACACTCACAGTCCTTGACCTTGTACCCCTCATCCAGGTATGCAAGCCCGTCTGAAAATCTTTTCAGGTACCGTCTAAGGCAAACCACTGAATCGAAGGGCCGGGAGTATCTTACGTGTGAAGCAGGTTCTGCTGAAGCATCATGGAAAGTGGGGGCTGCCTGTAGCTGGAGCCTGCAGTCCGAGCAGATTCCAGTTCTTCCACAGGCCTGCAGGGACTGGGCTCAGCGAACGAGGGTCACAGGTTCGAATCTCCGCATGCTTACATCCTTATTCGAGCTAAGTCGGGGCTTATCGACCTTGACACATATGAACCAGAACTTTTCTTCAATTAAAACCTGGTCCATAATAATAATTTATACCCGGGAACGGGTGTTGTCATTGTGTAATGGGTCTTAACATCTCAACTGTGATACAATTAGATAGGCCTAGATAATTGTTAGCCTTTCTCTTTTAGGTCTGATTTCATTGGCTGGCAAGCAACTAAATATATTTTCTAAATCCTTATTTAAATGCTATTTTGTTTTATTTTTAGAATGTTGTTTACTAGATTCTGCTTATCCCACTCATCAAAATAAATGCACTCCCAGCCCTGGCCAGTTTGGCTCAGCAGTTGAGCGTCGGCCTGCGGACCAGAGAGTCCCGGGTTCGGTTCCCGCTAGGGGCTCGTACCACAAAAGAAAAGAAAAGAAAAGAAAAGAAAAGAAAAGAAAAGAAAAGAAAAGAAAAGAAAAGAAAAGAAAAGAAAAGAAAAGAGAAACTCCCAACGCTGGACCTAAGTACCACGCATCAGGTCAAGGCAAACAAAATGAAACTGCTCTAGAAAAAGAACCCCGTTTCACGTTAAAATACGCTAGTCCTCCTTACAGTTTCTTAAAAACTTGAAGTCCTAAAGAAGTGACTTATTTTAGGTTCCGTTCTGGGATCCTTGTCTACCTGCTCCATCCATTCAGATGGCTTAATTTTTAATAGACAAGTGTTCGGCTTCTCTGCAGACTCAGCCCTGACTACTGGGTTCGGGCACACGCCCCGCGGGCCTCCAGCTCCCTGCACGGCGGCTCCTACCCGCCTGTCCGTCTGCCTCAGGGTTCCGCTCCCGCCCCACGTCCCCACACACTTCCCGCAGACAAATGTTCCTTGCCTATTGGGTTTCTAAGTTTATAAAAAGAGCACATGAGTACAAAAATAAATAAGTTAATATAGGAATGTCTAGAGAAATTAAAAATAGCCCCTACCTTTTCTTCCAACCAATTCCCTACACCTTTCTGGGTGCTCAGACATATACAGAAACACGTGTATGGGCATGTCCGAGGGAGACACACACACACACACACACGCACACGCACACGCACACCTGTTCTTTCTCAGTCTCCTCTGCATTCAAAAAGATGTCTAAAATACCATCAGAGAAAACATGTCCAAAAAAGCTGTGATGGATGCCGTACTTATTCTCATTATTTCTCACTAACTAGCGCGAAGTCACTTCTTTGGGGACACAACAGAGAAAATAAAATATAAATAAGCCCTGAGCCCCCTCCCGAGGTCCCTGTTCTGTTGGCCACCGTGGGCTTTGTGAGCAGCGGGGCGTGTCCTGCTTCCCGAAAGTCTCCTGCGCAAGGTTAATAAACCTGGGGACATAATACAGACTCCAGCTTACTTCTCAAAGTGCTCTGCCTCCAACGGAACTGTCCTTTCTGCCAACTGATTAAAATTACTGTCAGGGGTTCAAACACGAGGCAACGGCAATGCTCTTTTAAGAGTGGTTTGCCAACAAAGAACCAAAGGCTTCCTGATTGAGACAGAAGCTCATTTCTAAAGGCACATGGGACTAACGTAACACGTTGAGGCCAGGGACTATTCATCCTCAACTTTAACGGTATTCCTATTGGGTTGCATGTAAATTAAATGAACCAGGTGGGCTCCCCTAAAAGCCCAGGGAAATACATTTGCTGGACTTCTCTTAAGAAAACCAGGGAAAGAAAACACTATTGGAAGAAAATAAATAACCCTCACTGAGCTGACTACTTAAAGGGCTCAGGGTGTTCCGACTTTCTCGGATACGTCTGACACGTTACAGAAGAGATGCACATCATGACACTGCACTGACTGCCCTGACACCTACCAAGACTATAACCCACATCACCAACAAGACAGCTCCAGGCTTGATGTGGGTTGTCAGAAGCCACCTATGCTCTCTCACATATGCCCCAGGACAGGAATGTAAGGCTTGAGGGTCTGGCTTCAGAGGCAAGACAAAGTAACTAGAGTGAACATCTGTGCTCTGCAGGGTAATATAGTTTGGTGACATCTGATTAGACACTCTGTCTTTGCAAATCACTGCTGGAATCCAAGGGATCCCCAAAACTTCACTCCAGAATATCACTGCTGGAGGCTGACAATGCCCATGTCTTGCCGACGTGTTGGGGAATCGCAAGACACAAAGTATTCGTAAGTGCTGTCAAAACAGGTGACTTTCCTTTCTTCTTCTTTTCTTAAGTATCAAAGCCCTCCAGGAAATATCCATTGATTGCATTTACCCTAACTCTAAAGGCTTAGTTGTTCTTGAATTCTGTGTTAGGGTGTGTGGACTCCATTTCTTTTCAGAGGTGCCTTCTCTCCAGCCAAGGTGGTCAATTTCATACTTCTTCCGGGGGGAGATTTAAGAATCCTTTAGTTTGCCCTGGCCAGTGTGGCTCAGCGGACCAGAGAGTCCTGGGTTCGGTTCCCTGCGGACCAGAGTCCCGGGGTAGGTTCCCACTAAGGGCAAGTACCTTGGTTGCGGTTTGTCCCCAGCTCTGGTTGAGGTTGTGTGGGTGGCAACCAGTTGATGTGTCTCTTTCAAGTTGATGTTTCTCTCTCTCTCTCTCTCTCTCTCTCTTCCTCCCTCTTTCCCATTCTATCTGAAGATAAATGCAAAAATGTCCTCAGGTGAGGATTAAAAAAAAAAAAAAAGAATCCTTTAGTTTGACAAGACCAAAGTTAAGTAAAGTAACAGCAAATTTCTCTTACAAAGGTAATAAAAAATTCATAAGAGAAGAGATTAGATGCAGCCCACCCCCAACTTAAAATTTTTGAAGCATTGGTTCCTGAACCTAGGATTCTGCTTCGTTTTCAGCTGTGTCTGCACAAATAGCACTGAGAAATTTGAGAGCTTTTGTGATAGAGTTTTATTCCTTATATTTTAAGTTCTCTGCCTTTAATTTTCCTGATTTAATATCAAAGATATTTAATCAAAACACAAAGTCTTTAGTAAAGAAAGAAAATTAAAAGCCAATCGAATTTCCCAAAATGCCTACCAAGAGAGGGCATCAAATTAAATAGGGAAATGAAATGTCTCCTCTCTAGGCCAGAACATGGAGATGAATTTTTACCTGAAGGTCTCAGTTCTAAATTTGACATTCTCATTTACATTTGTGCTCAAAACACAAACAATTAAAAAAAAACAAAACAAAACCTCTGCATTACTGTATATATTTGTTCACATTCCAAAAACTGACTCAGTAAGTCCTAGATTCTGGTTTTTCTCATGAAGACACTGACTTGGAATCCATGGCCCAGGGAAACCCCTCTGAGGAAGAGACAGACTCTACCGTAAACAACTTAGGTATCACTATGCCAACAGAAAAATATTTTCGAAGGGAAAAATAACTTATAAGCCTGGAAGGCAATTTTCCCCCAAGCAACTGTGATCTCCTCACAAAAGGAAAACTTGCTTTTTAAGGAGAAATAACGAAATACACGTAAGTGTTCAAAGAGGGATATGAACCCTGGTGTTCTGTTCCAGAATGCATTCACATTATAAATCTAAATACGTTTATTGTCCAAGTTCATTTTCCTGGGGTAGAGGAATAGCTCCCAAACTTTAAGTACAATTTAAAGATGGATGAAACAGATCAATTTTGCGGTCACCGAGAAAATGCATAGTAGGGTGGTTCCATGCACTTCAGAATGTGTGTGTCTGTGCGTGCGTGCGTGCGTGTGTGTGCGTGTGCATGCAGAACACTTAATAAATGTGGGAAGATAAAGCCGTTCATCCTCTCATCTGAAGAAACATGAACTCAGCAGACATTGCTCACGTTAGTGACTGGTTAGTAGCAGCACTAATGCAATGCCATTCACTAAATAAACAGCCCCCCTGAGTCCAGAGTGAGTCACGGGTTACATCTGGCTCACGTCGGAGTCAGGGATGTTGTCTTGGGGACCGAAGCTGTCGGGCTTGAGAGGGAACAGGATCTCACGTTCTCCTTCTGAAGACTCTGGTTCGGTGACTCCAGTGGTTTCCATTGATCCTGAAATTCTAAGCTAAAGGAGAAACCCACACGGACGTGCTGCTGGGACTCGCGGAGACTCCTTCACGCCAAAGTCCATGGTTGGTTTAATGATTACATTTTTAAAGTATTGGCATTGTATCGTTTCATAAACTATCACTTATTCACCAGTAAGCAACTAAAAACGAGGGCAGTAAGTACCGGCACCTCCAAAGTAGCCGCTCTTCAGTGAAAAATCAACCCAGTGAGCGCTCCTGTCTCTGGTAATCCAACCAACACCCTCACCAGCCCCGGGGTCCCCCACCCCAGCACTGCGCCAGGGCAGCTTCGGGGGGACCAGAGACCTGGGAGGGCCTTCCGCTTCATCCTAGGGGTACCCTCCATGAGCAGCAGTTTAGAAATGTTGAGTTTTATTGCTCATTGTACTATAATTCATTGAAAATCAGTCAACTCTATTACACTGAACATTTTATTACCCAGAAGAACCTGACTGAGCAAGACACAACCATGGATGACTCCTGCTACGGAGGGGGGCTTCCTCCTGGGAATTTCACAAGTGCCTTCAAGTCATCAGTGAATCACTAGAGATTGAGGCAAATCATAAATGCTCTGCGCGGCCTATGAGTGAGCACCTCCTGAAAATGCCAGCAGCCGGTCGGTCCTGACCGGCAGCAGGCACAGCCTTGCTCCAAGCGCACCCAGATTAGCTCTGGTACTTAACGGACGACCAGGGGACGCAGCCCACGGTGTAGACCCAGACGCAGCACACGGTGTAGACCCAGACGCAGCGCAGCCTACGCGCCTAGGGGCAGACACCCTCCCTGAACAGTGCTGCGTGGTATAAGGACTAAAATGTTTTCTCCAGCTATTTTTGCTACCAGTCACAGTACCAGAAATATCCCTTCCTTGGTGCAAGAAATCTTTAATCAACTTCATAACTTACCTGCTGCTTCACAAAAGGGAACGCTTAGTGGGCCGAGTTCAGCCTCTTGCTCCTGCACAAATGCCTGTCTTGTACTTTTCTTGTATTATTTTTAACTTCATTAAATATTATTACTTGGTATAAATTTATAAAGTGACACATTCTTCAATACCAACCATCTACGTCAACTTATTCCATAATGGCGCATTCCATCCCATTAAACTGCAAGGGTGCCCACATTTGTTTTACATTCTATATGGATGGCTTATGAATAGCAATTTTGATGAATTCCAGCTGGTTTAAATATGCGGGCAGACCCTTCTATAAGAGATCTTTTGCAATTCTTATTGTAGTCAATGAGGCCCTTTTTAAACGGGCCACCTGGTGGGATGAAGCACTAAGAAGTCTCCCCAGAACAAAATAAATAACAATCACCCCACTCCCGTTGAGACCATCTTCCCTGACTACATGCCTCTAAAATAATTCATATCGGTGAGAAGTAGTTCTTACCTTTTGGAAAACCTGAATTGAAACTTACACAAGCTAGCAACCCTAGGAACTACTAAGTTGCTCCTTAATCTGTTACAAGGGTGACGCTAAGAGAATTTCCGCCAGTTGTGTATGTTGCCGGCTTTCACGGATCTATCAGACGCATCTCAGGCCCTGCTCCGTGCCCCACACCCTCCTGCCTCCCTCCAGCTGGAGCACATCAAGGGCGCAGAAGCCAAGTCAAATGTTGACCCCACCCTCCTCCATCCATTTCGAGGCACCTTCAAAGGCGGAGCGCCGATCTAACTAACTCAGTTTCACCAGCAAAGCCCGCCATCCTGCTATTTAAGACTCCAGCGTGGGGTTTTTATAACTGCACACAGACATGAGAGCTTTGATTTTTGTTCCAAATCTTCAGCTGCACAGAGTTGTATCAGACGGTCGTGCCCTCCCTGCCAGAGTCCCCGTCACTAAATCTTCACGACCTTTACCCTCAGTGTCCCTCAGTTTCCTTCTCCAATAAACAACCCTGAAGGCTTGTTTCCCTCCCCGAGGTCAAAGCAGCAAAGCCACCATGGGAGTCAAAGGCACGCCTCCCCCGAGGCCCGCATGCCCCATGCCACTTGCGCCGGCCACAAAACACAGTCATTTCAACGTGCACGGGAACACTCTCGCCAAGACGCATGCAGGAGGGGAGCGGGTGGAGAGAGAGGAGCTGCCGTAGGACAAAGAACTTACTTTGTTGTTCCCCTGTGTGTGCAGCAGCAAGGAAAAAAAAAAACAAAAAATGAAAAATAGGTTAAACATGAATTGATTTTAAAATTATGCGGTCATTTCCGAGCTAGGGCGAAATCAAGTCATTTAACTGCTCACTGACGTCCCATACATACACACCCAGCACCCACCGCCCAAGGCCAAGTCAAAGGATCTACTTAGATGAAGTGAAATCACACATTTATAACGGCAGAGTTAAGACAGAGATTTCCCCCTTTCTTTCTGCTCCAGATACTTGCAGTGTGGGAACCGGGCCAAAAAGCATGGCTTTCTATTGGTAAGACGCGAACTGTCCGCCTGACAGGCAGAGTGCTTAGTGTGTGGACTGCTCGCTCCTGACAGCCCCTCCTCCAACATGCCAAGCAGTGGAAAATTTCAGCAGTCCATGCATTTTTAAACAAACACTGCATCCTTGGTTTCAAAGAAGTTGGGGGGGGGGGGAGGCAGAGAGAGCAGAGCAGAGGGAATGAGTGGGTGGTTCTGGGGAGACGGGGTAAGCAGACCATGGTCTGACCTTCATGTGTATCATTCTTTCATTTTGTAAATTACGAGTTTTGTCTTGGGTGGGCCAAGGTCAACACTGGCCCGCGTTCAAGAAAAGGGGTCTGGAAGGGTTAGTCACAAAGATGGAGTCATCGCTATAAGGGACACTCTGGAGAGAGACAGGGCTGCAGCCAGCGACAGGCGGCGGGCAAATGGGTCTCCTGTTTCAACCGAAACTGCAAGAGTATGATTTATACCAAACAATTTGACTCACATACGGCTTGAAAAAATAGAGCGGTGATTCATTGGTCCCAGAGCAGCCCGCGTCCTCGCAGGGTCAGACCCCGTGGGAGAGACGTGACGGGAAGGGCAGGGAACAGGGCTGAGCGCTCTCACGAGGGGCCCAGGAGGAATTTCGCGCGGAGCCGCCGACTGGACGGCCGGTTAGGAAACCCTGAGCTGGTGCAGGGGCCTGAGCGCGGGTGGAGCCCGGCCGGCTGGACATCTGGCATTTAGTTTGCAGCGAGGATGCGGAGGGATCCATCGCGCACACAGAAGTTTCTGGAGAGCAGTTAGGCAGCGATCTCAGGGCAGTGTCTTTTCTGGAAAACAATGCCGGTTGGTGACTCGGGGGAAATGTCCAATGCAGGGGCCGTCACAGCCATCGTATTTAATAAAGACCTGCGTTTGAAGACACTGCTGAAACAGGGTAGGGAGGCTGCGTGGCGTTGCGAGTGGGCCGTGGAATAACCGTGAACAGCACTGGCTGGTGTGAGACGTGAATAATGACCCGGGGACGGGCGGACGGGGAAAACGGTCTCCTGTCGAAAATATGCCAGCTCTTCGGTACGGCAGGAACGCTCCCCACGGGGACCGCGACCAGGAGAGAGAGCCTGCCTTGGAGGCGGACGGACCGGTCCCCGAAGCGCAGGGACGCGGCCCGGCCGCGGACAGACGGGATTTATTGCATCCGCAGGGGGCTGCTTTCGTCTGCACAGCGGCTCCGGGAGCCCCACCAAGCGTTTCTGCACGTCAGGGAACGGCTGGCTTCCTCGCTCCGTGGCAGATGGCTCTGTTTGTAGTGGCAACGGTGATGTCACGGAGCGGGGGCCTCCATCCTTAAAGGGGGGAAGCGTGCACGTGGAGGACGCGGAGGGGCTCTGCCCTTTCCTGCCTCCTTCCATCCTTCCTGTCTGCCGGGAGACGGGAGCTGGAAATGCGTTCGTTATACGCATGGCCACTGCTCTGTTCGGATCCCCGAAGGCGCTGCTACTGAGAAACAACATAGACCCTTCGCAACTGGCCAGGGAGCCGCTCTAAGCGCGAGCCAGCCAAGGATGGAGGGACGCGTGACGGCGCCACGGTGGCATTGTCGGTCTCGTGTTATCCAACGGCCGAGTAAGCCCGCTGAGTGCGCATCTCCACCGTCATAAATACTGATGGAGGCCAGTGGCCATTCTTCTTCCTTCCCTGGAAGGGCACAGAGACCCTCTTCCTGAACTGTCCTTTGCCACGGAGAGTAGCTCAGTCGCGCAGGTTAGCCAAAAGGCTTCTCTGAAGTCTCCAAACGACTTCGTTACAGGACAGTCTCGGCCTCCCAAGCAGTGCCCAAAGCATCATACCTGGGAGGGTCTTGAATTCAGAGGAAGAACGGAATTCCAGGGTGTTCCTTTCCACTGCCAGTTTTCGTCTCCTAAGAAGTCACGCGCTCTAGGGGAGGGCCACCTATCTGTCCAGCGAATGGAATCCTTGGGAGAAGTCCTGGGCTGTGGGAGGGACTTGCAGAACCGAGCGTGCGCTAGCTGTCTCTGCAGGGCCTGCGTGGGCCTGGAGGCCAGCATCCGGGGCAGGCTCCTGCCTCCTCCCCTCCTGACGCCTCTGCTCACTCAGACTGGCGGAGCTGGAGGCCAGGCTGTCCACAGGGCGGCGTAATCCCAAGACACCCCTAAGCGATTCGGCTTCCCCAGCCATCAGTGGGGCAATTCTCCCTCTTACACCCGATCCCAGTGGCAGTTTCCAAAGAAAAGGGAACTACAAGCCTGGGAGGCACAGCGTCATGGGGACGGTAGTGATGTTCAACCGCAATAACCAACGTGGCACCGAACACACCGCCCAGGTCCAGGCACCGAGCTGGACGCAACCGTCTTCATTTGATCTGATCAACGCCTCCAGGACGGTGTGATTTTGGGGGGTTCAGGAAAGAGGAAGTGACTGGAGACATCAGTTGCCCGAGCCACACAGCTAACTAACGGAAGGGTCAGGGTTCAGATGTGAGTGGAGTTGACGTCACATCTACCTCGTGTCACTCACACAAAATGTTCCAGAGAATTCGCGATTCTGTAATGTTTGTGCATCATCTAAGTCATGTTCAGAGCCAACAAAACCGTGCCAGGAAAATCAGGCATTTGTTATATCACGTTCTTTAGATATTTAATCAAATTCACATTTGTTTGTATTCAAACTTATAGGAAAAGTTTATATACATGGGTCTGTAAAACAGTCTTGTAAAAATGCTTTAATTGTGGCCTGCGACTACTGATACACACACACACTTTCTATCTCAGTCGAATGGTTTAAAAAAAAATAAGTTAATTCCAGGAGAAACATCTTTTACTTTGAAAATGTGTAAAATCCTATACACTTATTTAACAATATAAAATTTTACAGTGGCCATCATTTCAATGTAATGGCCAAAGGAAATAGAAATGAAAGAAATAAAACCCTGCGAACTCCAAATTCAGAGTTAAATATATTTTTTAAATATCGTGGCTGCTCAGGAAGAAGGCACCTCGCAGCTCAGAGAGGGCGCGTGTGAGTTCACGGGGTCAGCGGCACCGCGGGAAACCAACTCCAGGACTCCTCATTTCCACCCTAGGGTCACACAGGACACTGCTCAGATAAGAAGTCTATGCTTGTAATTAGAAAGTGCACTTGGCGATAATGGTTGGTTTGTGGCATTTATGCTGATATCCACCGACTTCCATCACGCTGCAGTGATTACGTAGACCTGTCTCGTCCACTACACTCGGAACCCCCATAAAGGAAGAGGGTCAGCTCTTTAAATCTGTGAATCCCTGGAGTCCACCACAGCAGTGATGCATGAAGGGAAGGAAGAAAGTGGGGAAAGAGGGTGGAAGGGAAGGAAACAAAGAAAAAATAAGTAGGAAACTCCAAGAAAAATGACTCAAGAGACAGAAGAAACAGGGGAGTCGAATATGACGAGGACAGCGATAAACAAACACATCCGTCACGGGGACGGGGCAGAACGCTGGATGGGGGAGGCATGTTGGAAGGAAACACGCAGCCTTAGTTGACCGTTACGTTGGTCCGAAACATCCTTTAACTCAAATTTGGGTGACAGCTATTTACCTAAATAAAGCCAAACGTATACAATTAAAGAAAAAAAAAATCAATCTCAATCCCCCCACCCCCAGTCAAAACAGAGACGTAGAAAGCAGAACTTTTGGAGTCTGGACTCATGCCCATGTATGACATAAAAGTGTCATTCTTAGCATACAGACCACCAGATTTGCTGTTGACCTGATGGTTTCTTGATACAAAAACAAACGACAGACCAGAAGTCCTAAAGATTTACTTTAGAGAGAGGCATCTGTTACTAGCGTAATCTGACTCCATCACAACTTCCTGAATTGGAAATAACGGTGCCTGGAAATAGCCCTTGCCCGAGCCTACCTGTTCACAGAGTGGCATGTGTGCACAAGCATTCTGCCCGACCATGCGCGGTCCTGAGCACCCCTTTACTGCCTGAAAGTCAAGCCCTGTGGAATGTAACCTGGGACTGCACAGTGCCCCAAAATGCAAATACTGTTTATGATGAAAACTGAGAAAAGCGACGTCCGTGGCCCGCTGCCAAGTTTAATTTCCTGCCATGTCTTTGGCATGTAGTTAAAAAACCCCTTTGTCTCGAGCTCCCAAACCACTGTGCCAAATGTGTGTTTCTAAACAAATAAAAATCATGCGAAAAGGACCAAAAGAGATTGTGTAGGTTCAGTCTCTGGATTTGCTTAAAATTGAGCATTATGTTCAAACAAACAAACAAACGAACAAACCCCTAATGTTTCGTTGAGCATCTTCTTTGTGTAGAGCTGTAGACACGTGAAAATCCAGGTTTAGAAAGACAGTTCACCAAGGGGAAGGTCATTTTGCTTTTCTAAGGCAGTGTTTTCCTCATAAGAGATGCATTACACAATTTTTTAAAATACTCAATGTGCCCAGTGCATTTAAAATAAGTTCAATTGGCAAAATCATGACTTAAGAAAACATTTTCACAAACAGTACAGTTATACGTCTGAAGACACACACACACACACACACACACACACACACAGAGATTTTATATAACCAAGCATGTTTGGAAGATAGAAGTAGCATAAAGTATTTATAACCTCACTGGGCTATGTTGTAACAGCCACAGTGTTTTAGTTCTCTTGTCTACTTGTTAAAGAAAGTGGTCTATGATGACATGATGAAATCGCCATCATCATCATCATCATCAAAAGCGGTGTCTACTGGTGAGCCCTATTCGGTGCTTTTCCCGCACTGTCACTCAATCCTGTCAACCGGGAGTGGGGACTTCTGTTAGGGGATCTTTTTTTCTTCTGTTCTCCACTTTCAAAGTGGACTCTTGGGGTGCACAAAGGCCAGGTCACCTGCCCAGCAGCCACAGCTTGGACACGAGAGCCTGGACTGTCATTGAGGCCATCTGAACCGGAAGCCAGTGCCCGAACCCACATGCTCCGCTGCTTCTCATATCCAGCCGTAAAGATCTTGAAAAATGAAAGGCCTATCATTTCACTAGCCTGGCTCCAGGTCCTGGACTGGCATCCCTCAGGATGACCCTCAGGGCTCCCCACTCCTTCAAGGCCCAGGCTGCCCGCCCTGCCCACCCCCTGGCGACGGTCAACCGCTCCTGTCCTCCCAGTGTGTTCCAGACACGTGACTTTTCTGCTGCCCTCCTGAGACGCCGAGCTGGCTTTGCACAGGCCAGTCTCCACGACAGTGACTCTTCTAGACGCCCCCATCGTCGGCCCCTCCCTCCCCTCTTCAGGAGCCTGCTCCAGTGTCAGCTCTTCAGGGCCTCCTCTGGTCCCCTTCACGAAGACAGAGCGCACCTGCCCTCTCTCGCACTGGCTGTCTCTTCCACCTACTTTATGTTTATTTTATTTATTTTTTTGTTACTCCTCACCTGAGGATATTTTTCCATTGATTTTTGAATAGAGGGGGAGGCAGGGAGGGAGGGAGAGAAAAAAAAACATCGACGTGAGAGAGACACACTGATTGGTTGCCTCCTACATGACCCTGACCAGGGCCAGGGATTGAACCTGCAACCGAGGTACGTGCCCTTGACCGGGAATCGAACGCGTGACTCTTTGGTCTGTGGGCTGACACTCCAACCACTGAGCCAAACCAACCAGGGCTAACCTACTTAATTTTTTTACAGAACTTATCATTCCCTTAAATCACACTATGCAATTACATAGAAAAGACTGTCTTGATTAATTTCTGATCCGGGGGGGCAGGACCTCTTTGCTCACCTCTCTGGTGCCTAGCCAGGTGTCTGTAAAAAACAAACAAACCACGTGCTCAACAGGCTCTTGTGGAATGAATAAAAAAATTAATCTAGAATGTCTAAAAATTTTAAATATAGGACGTTTATGAAAAGAAACACACTACCATCCATAACTAGGGAAGAGGAATAAGTAATAATTAGAATAGTAAGGGCAGTCATTTTTTTTGGTACATGCCCCTAGCGGGAACCGAACCCGGGACTCTCTGGCCCGCAGGCTGATGCTCCAACCGCTGAGCCAAACAGGCCAGGGCAGAGCAGTCAATTGTAAAACGCATTCTCACGTGTGGTCTTCAGAGCGGCAGCCGTCTAGGAAGCGTGTGTGGACACACCTCGTAAAAGCCGGACAGTTATGAAAATCACATACGACCCTTCTGTGCCTGGTGTCGCCAGCAAAGGGTCTGGTGTCACCCCTTTGGAGGGTGCAGGGGACGCTGCAGGGGTTCAGCGTTTCAGGTGCTAACCAGACAAAGGGAGGTTGAAAGGGAGTTGAGAGGGGTGTGTGCATGCTAAAATAACAGCCACGGGGAGAACATTTTGGCACAAATCCTCCATCCTTCATCCCGGACTCCACTACATTCCAGTGTAACCTCAAGGATGTGGTCAGGTCTGAATGTCCCCCAGAGCGCCGTCAACTGTCCCGCACCGCGCCCATGTCTCAGCCTCACTGTGCTGTGTGGGGCCTGGAACTAACCGGCCCGTGCACGATCCGTCCTACACACTTTTCTAGAGCCCAGGAAGCCCCACAGTGGTCAAGCTGGACTCGATCCCAAGGCTCGGCCTCGGCCCTGCAGTTCTGGGGGCGCCTGGACCGCACGTCGCCTCGTGGGGAACAGCGAGTGAGTGGCAAGCGGCGCGCAGCGCGCAGCGTCTCTGACAGTCTGTGGACGGGTGTCGGGCCGGACTTCTGCGACGTTTAAATCCAGACCCGCCTGTGTAATATTACATTTTCCAAAGGACACAAGGAGAAGGTCTGTTTATTCACTTGGATGAGAAAAGTGTCTTCAAGACACTTGAAGTATACTAATAAAGATAAGTGGGAATAACTGTATCATATTTTTTTGCTCCTTCACACTCACCGTGACATTAAGCAGAGTTTGAACACAGATATAATTTTGGGACAGGTACTACAGACATAATAAAAGAAGGTCGATTTTTATAAAAATAAGTACATTTTTAAGAATATAAAATAGTGTTATGATTAATGATATACACACACACATATGTATATGCTATGACTACACAAAGAATGTTATAAACTTCTAGTATTAATGCTAAAACAACTGTGGAGATTCATATACGGAGAAATAAAATTTTAAGTTAAAACAAAGAAACTCTCTCTTGGTCTGAGATTACATGTATTATGTTTTATGGCAGAGTAGAGTATTTTAACAAATATAGTGTTAAACTTCTTAAAACAGAAATCTAGTGGCGAAAAAAAATATCTATCTATCCATATCTATCTATCTATCTATCTATCTATCTATCTATCTATCTATCATCTATCTATCTATATACAAGCCAAGTATCGCTTAAAACTGAGCCAAATCAGGTCAAAAGAGAATCAGTTTCCTCCACACACAGTATGTAGCGTTCTGTTTTCTCAAAGACGGCTAATGAGTTAAAAATAAGAGACTTCGCCCACTTACTAAAGATTTGTCGGGATAGACGCCAGCCCTTAGCAGGGATGCCTTCCAGCTGTCCACGTCCTCCTGAGAGTCACAAGCCAGCTCCAGGAAGCGATAGTCTTTGTATACATTCCTGGAGTTAAAAGAAGACCATGCTTTTAGTTCTGAACCAAACTTAAGAGGATTTCATATTACTGTGGACAATGATCCAATGAGGGCCCACATGAGTAGTTCTTAAACAGTCACCGGGAGGAAAAAACAATTCGTTGTGTTTAAAATAATGAGTAGATTCCTGTATAGGTATTATACACTTTTATAAAGCCTCACATTGAAGAATTCAGAGTCGTCTGTACTGCGGAGCAAGAAGTTCTCGGAATCCAAACTCCCTCACTGGGGTGCACGGCGGGCCCATGGAAGGGGGCTGTTCTTAGGGGACGGGTTTGCTCGTGCCTGGTAATCAGATTGATTTTCTGAAACCGTTTTACAAGTCTAAATGGCCAAAACCTAAAAGTGCGTGGCGATAATCTTACGAATGAAAATACTCTGCCAGATTGAAAACAGAAATGGTCGTCCATGTTGTGAAAGGGAGAGAATGTTAACCGGTATGTAGCAGAGCGGAATGCTTACCAAGTGCACACTCGTAACTGAGACATTGCTATAATAATAAAATCATACAAATAAGAATAATGATACCAATAAGAATAATAAAATACCGCAAATGACGTCATATATGCCCTTTTGAAAATGTTGGAACCTAGATACCTTTTCCACTGTTTGCAGATAACCTTATTTCTTACACTCTCTTTTCACATTTTTCTGCATTTTTCACATGGTGGAGTTTTTATCTCCATTTCTATCAATTTGGTGACCTTTTTCATTTACCATGATACCATAGTCACCTACTTACACCATTACCTCTTTCTAAACATCACATTACAATGACAATATTCATCATTATAACTGTATGGTCATTTACTTAACTTCGTTTTAATATTAGACAATTAAGTAATTTCCTTTTTCTTCTTTTTTTTTGCAATCATAAATAATGCTTAAGTGAATATTTTTATCTGTTAGCCTTTGTCATACTTACTGCTATTTTCTGAGCGTAGATTTCTATAAACAGAATTACAGGATCAAGGTTATGATCATTTTTTAAGACACCGATACACATTCCGATCACCTTTCCAGAAAAGAGATCCCAAGTTAGACAGACAGTAGCAGTGTGCAAGATTAACGATCTCTTTTTCTTCTTGCTCTCTCTTAAGGTGTCCTCATTCATGCCAGAAGGCCTCCTGTGCATCTGAGTCCAGATGGCTCACATATTCTGTCCAGAGCTGTCTCCGACTCATACT
This sequence comes from Molossus molossus, assembly GCF_014108415.1. Classification (NCBI taxonomy): domain Eukaryota; kingdom Metazoa; phylum Chordata; class Mammalia; order Chiroptera; family Molossidae; genus Molossus; species Molossus molossus. Next base: position 49,635,742 of record NW_023425356.1, read on the forward strand.
GCCTGCGGACTTCTCCCCTTGAGGATCTCAGGGGCCCCTTGACGAATGACCGCACTGGGGGTTCCCCTCACGCAGCAGCGGCCTGATGCAGGGACTTTGCGGGTACCTCAGCCACCTCCCGCCCTCCTCTCCGCTCTTCCTGGGGCTCCCGTTTCGGACTGGCCTCTAGCAGGCCGGCCCTCTGGGTTTCTGGTTGACACCACCCCCACATTTCTGCCGGCGGTTCAGTGGGCAGTGTAGAGGTTTCTTCTTGTCTTCCTGTTGAGCCCCCTTTTCTTACTCAGGGCAGAGTGTGCTGATGGCTTAGAGATTTCAACCCGGTTTAACTCCACTTGCCCTGCAGAAAGCCGACCGCCAGCTCCGGGGCTGCTGACACCCTCCGTCGCCCTCGTGTGTGAGTGTTTTGGATGTAACAGTGGGTGGAGAAGGGTAAAAGAGGACCTCCTGACTTTTCACCATCTTAAAACAAAACCGCCTCGCTCCGTCTTCACAGCCGTCCCGCAAAGCTGGGAACAGAGCTGTGCACATCGAGGCCACCGAGATGCATGGAGATCAGGGTACTTTCCCAAGATCACATGGCTGAGGGATGACACAGCCCGGGCCCGCCACAGTCCTTGGCATGTGGCTGCCTTAAAACAAGAAACTGTTCAATGAATGGATGAGCAAACGGACTATGGAATGAACTTGGACTGCACTTATTTCTGAAACCGCTCTTTTTCACCTTGGATGGAATCCCTAACTTTCTACAGAAAGCGTAAGATTAAGACGAAGTTTAAGGAGATGAACCACAACAAGCAGCACGAGTCATTTAAATGCAAAGTGGGACACATGGAAAGAAAGTGTACTCTCCAAGCACGAAAGTGTACTTTTGGAAACGCTGAGAGATCCTATCTCTGCGACAGAGCAGCAAGGAGAATGGACGATCTCGATGAACTTCGTCCGTTCTTACCGGTCTTATTACTCCTCTCACAAAGCTTGGAGCTACCACTTAGGTTTGACTGGAGGCATTGCCACTGCCCAGGACGAGTTCCTTTAAGATGCAAAGGTACCGGGAGGGCACAGCTGGCCGAATGCCAGGAGCTCTGGGCCAGCTGACGGCTCGCAGAGCAGAAAGGGGCAGACTTTCCACATTCTCTGAGCAGATCTGAAGAATTCGGCTTTGGCCCATCCTCGCTGACCTTTCTCCAGAGTATTTTCTTTCAGGGGCTCTTCACATGGAAAATCTTGATTTTTTTCCCCCCCTCAAAGGATAGCCAAATTCTTGAGAGGGAAAATAATTATCTGGTTGAAACATTAGAAGAAGGTCTAAGACTTCTGGTGGCTTTGGCGGCTTCCTTTCTACCCAGTGTTGGAGCTTCCTCTCAGGCCGTGTCTGGACACCCGAGGAGAGCTGTCCTCGGGTCGGAAACACTGACCCAAGCTGGTTGACTGGAAGACCCCGAGATGCTGTCGTTTCAAGGTTCTCGGCACACGCTGTCGCCGCGCACATAACCCAAAGCAATTTGTACCGACTGCATTTTTTTTTGTTTAGTCTATTTCGGCTGCAATCAGGCAGATAGGGGCTTCTGAATGATTTCACTGTGAAATCAAGCCGAACTGTGTTTTACAGCTTGGAAAAAAATGTAAGTCACCTCAACATTAAAAATGAGCAGGAGAAATTGTATCCCACGCGTAAAGGGCTTTTAAGCACTACCCCGAAGAGAACATGACCGCATGATGAGCCCATGTTTTGATTATATGTATAACTTCCCGTCATATGTCATAAGAATGTCTTTGGTTGAAAAATGTGAAGTTTAATTTCCTTACCTATGAAAGCTCTTCAAACATCTGAGACCCGATATTGTGTCCCCAAGTCTTCTAGCCCTTAAGCAGACCCTTGTAACAATTTTTTCAGATGTTTTAAATAGGAAGAGGATTCTCGATATCACAGCAACCTTCTTGCCCTCCCACGAATTCGTTGTTTTAAAAGGATTTTCTAGCCCTGACTGGTTTGGCTCAGTGGCTAGAGCATCAGTCTGTGGGCCAATGTGTTGCGGGTTCGATTCCGGTCAAGGGCACGGACCACGGTTGTGGTTCGTCCCTGGCTCTGGTGGGGGTCGTGCAGGAGGCAACCAGTCTATGTGTCCTTTCCACGTTGATGTTTCTCTCTCTCTCTCTCCCTCCCTCCCATTCTATCTGAAGATAAATAGAAAAGTATCCTCCGGTGAGGATTAAAAAGTAAACAAAAGGATTTTCTAAAAATGAGATGCCAACAACTGATCACAAATCTCTAGCCTCAACACCACGCAGCTGCGAGACAGCGGGGTGCAGCTCTTCCCTGCTTTCTGGAAGCCCACTGGGACTCCTGTGGGTTAGGAAAATGTAGGCGAATATAACAAAGGCCATGAGCACCTGCTGAAATCCCAGTGGCGCCTTTTATGATCTTATGTGACGCTGGGTAAGGCAACCTCTCGGAATTCCAGCTTCCTCATCTATACAATGGGGATGATAACAGTACCCATCTCCGGCTGCCTGTGACCCTAAAATCGGGGTAGAGGTGCAGAGAGCACGCCTAACCCACGCCAGCCTCGGGGAGCACACAGGTGACCCGTGCGGACGCCTACCCCACGCCAGCCTCGGGGAGCACACAGGTGAGAGTGCGGACGCCTACCCCACGCCAGCCTCGGGGAGCACACAGGTGAGAGTGCGGACGCCTACCCCACGCCAGCCTCGGGGAGCACACAGGTGACCCGTGCGGACGCCTACCCCACGCCAGCCTCGGGGAGCACACAGGTGACCCGGGTGGACGCCTACCCCACGCCAGCCTCGGGGAGCACACAGGTGAGAGTGCGGACGCCTACCCCACGCCAGCCTCGGGGAGCACACAGGTGACCCGTGCGGACGCCTACCCCACGCCAGCCTCGGGGAGCACACAGGTGACCCGTGCGGACGCCTACCCCACGCCAGCCTCGGGGAGCACACAGGTGACCCGTGCGGACGCCTACCCCACGCCAGCCTCGGGGAGCACACAGGTGACCCGGGTGGACGCCTACCCCACGCCAGCCTCGGGGAGCACACAGGTGAGAGTGCGGACGCCTACCCCACGCCAGCCTCGGGGAGCACACAGGTGAGAGTGTGGACGTCCACAGTGTCACCGCGTCCTCTGCTCTAGGCCATTGGGCCCTTCCCGCTCGCCACCTGCGCAGCCAGGGCCCCGGACCGAATCACCGCCAAGGGACGGGAGGCTCCCACCCGAGCTAACAGTCTTTGCTATTTTCTTTTCCTGACAGAGCAGAGAACCAAAAAAATAAAAATAAAAAAGACTAAAAATTTTAAGTAAGGCATTTTTAATTTCTAGGAAGAGCTGTTTGAAAGAAGAGTATCAGGAGGCGCGCGGAGGGCAAGCGCAGCTAAGGGGTGGCGGAGTCTGCGGACAGCGGCGGGGTCTTCTCTAGGATGATGCTCACAAACATCCTTAGGCAGGTCACGGTGGAACTGCTGGAGATTCCTACAGCATCGAGTGTTTCATACCAAATGCTCACATCATCTGATGTCCCGTGAATTAAGAAGGTCACCGTAATTAAAACAGGCCAGTTGGGAGCAAGCCCTCCGTGGGGACTTGGTGGCCCTGGGCTCCTGGCCCTGCTCCCCAGACTCCAGTTCCCTCGTGGAAAGAGCAGGGGACTGATGGACGGGGCGAGGGTGCTGCAGAGAACTGAGCAGGCTCCCGACGGGAGGATCCGGGCATTTCTGTCCTGTCCCAGCCGCCCTTGGGGGGCGGGGGGGGGGGCTACCCTGTGTGCAGGCCTGTGGCTGCTCCGCCGTGGCCATGACTGTTGGGGGCCGAGGTGTCAGCGTGACATCTGGCCCCAGATCGAAGCCCATTTGTTTTCTGCTTTATCTGTGTGTCTCCTCTGCTTCTAAAAACGCAACAACAAATGTTAACTGGAGAGGGGAAGGAAAGGGGGTGATTTATTGACTCCCTGGAACCCCAACAGTGCGGGGTGGCTTTGAAGACAGGGTAGTGGCTGGTTTCAGATGGGTTAGGCAGGAAGTGCCAGAGGCCCTCTGAGTGGAAATGCCCAACAGGCAGCTGGAGATGTGGAGCTGGTGTCTCGGGATCATAAATAATAACCGTCCTCCATGTGGCTGGGAGGCCGGCTGCCATGGGAACTTGTTTATTTCCTTTTAATACAGCTTATTAGCTTCGTTAAGTATTTTCCCATAGGAGGACAAGCCAAACAGCCACGGGTCATGTGTCCACTCGGGCATAACCAATAGCAGGCAAATGAGCCAATAGGACAATGTCCCTTGGAGAAGCTGTTGTTGCAATCCAGACTTTATCTAGCCCAAAGCGATGAGACTCTAGACGGGAATAAAAAGAGGCAGCTGGGAAGGGAGGTAGGGAGGGGCCCCCAGTTCTCAGTCCGTCTCGTTTACTGGGTCAGAAGGGTTGTGTAAGACCCGCCTGGGCTCCGCAGGCCAAGGGAAACCCAGGGCGGCCCGGGGCCTCGGCCGGGCTCGGGAAGGGTACTGTCTCCGCCAGCCCGGCCTCTCTCCTTCCAGGGGTCAGTGTTTGAGAATCACCTCAGGTGGGATCTTTCTTTTGCGTTAATGACTACACATTCTTACTCTATGAAATCTTAAAAAGAAAAAAAAACCCTCATTTTTAAAGTTCTAGAGAACTAGATTTATGAGCAATGATCAACACAGGAGAAGCAATACCTCATCCCAGAAGGCACAGTGGGCAGCAAGCCAAACACAACAATGAAAATATGGAGGAATGGTTTTCTGTGGGCCCCAACACCAGGGGAGCGCGATGGGAGTTCTTGGAGCCTGGGGGCAGGGTGAGGGCGTGTGTGTAAGTTCACCAGTATGAGCAGGGCAGAGGAAAGTTCTAGAAGGCTGAAAGGGACTGGCACATCACGGTACCAGTCATCTTCCACAGGGGGTCCCCACCAAAGGAGCCTTTCAAATGACTTGAAAACCATTACCTGTCAGCATGCCGATTATTATTTAAATCCTGTAAAGTTATGCCAAGTCTGTTCCTTGAACTCCGTTTGGAAAGTCCCGTGTGAGTCTCAGTGACATGGAGAAACTGGCCTTAGGGCCACTTTCTGCGTCTGAGGCTATGACAAGATGTCCTGTGCACATCAGGATGTCTGGGCTGCTCTGGACGGGCTGCCCACGACGGGCTCCGCCCACTGGCCCCACTGGGGCACCGGCACCGTCTCATCTGGGCTCTGCTCCGTGAGACCGGGATGGGCAGAGTGCAGCCGCACGACTCTGCTTAAGGCCCCAGATCTGTTCACGCACCTCAGTCTCTGCCGCAACGAGAAGAAACCCGGTCTGCAGATAGCTGGGCTCCTCGGGGCCGCGTCTGCAGAGCCACTGCAGGTGCACTGTTTTCAGCGAACATGGATGTCGTTGAGTCATCAATGAAAAAAGACAGCAGATTTTAAAAATCAAGCACTTCCATGACAACCTGGGTTGTGTGTGAAGGAGTGCTGTTTGTGTAGAAGCTGGTGATGGCGGTGACAGTTCTGTGGCAGGGGGCCCATGGCACCCCCGTTCATGCTTCAGGCCTGGGCGTGCACCGTTGCCTCTGTCCACCTGGCAAACTTCTCCAGCCCTGACCCAAACGTTCCCAGGGAGCAGTAACTGCGTAAGTTCTTCTCTGTGCTCCCTGATGCCTCAGTTATACATCCTGTTGAACTAGAGCTCCCTTTTATTTATGGAATTCATTGCTCCGAGAGGTGGTAAGAGTATAACCTGATTTGCATAAAATCATGGGCGAGAGACCCATACTGGACCAATACAAACAGGAGAGACTTTGATGGAAATCTTCCAACTCAAAGTTTCTATTCAGGAACCCTTCCATGCCAGGTGACTTCACAGAAGACGACGGAAGGATGGGTGAATCCGGTGTCTGGTTACGTGACCTGGCATTTTGTATAATGGTTCTTCACGTAGTCAGACATTGATTTATTTGTGTAAGAGACATTTGTGAGGGGCTGTGTGACGGGCACACTGCTAAGCCTGCGGGACACAGCCTTGATTAAGACAAACAAGGTCCCTTTTCTCATGAAGCTTCTATCCTGGCTCAACATACAACACTCGATGGTGAACAGAAAGCCGACCCACCAACGGTCACTTATTTAGCTTTCACTGTGCAGGTACCAGCACACCCCAATATCCCAGTGCCATGTCCCTCTTCCCCTTAAACAACAAAACAAAAACACACATCTGTTTCATTGCAGCCAGTTTCGTCATTGTAACCATTACTCAAAAGGACGGAAAACAATGCGTAACTCAGATAAAGGAAACCTTGACAAAGCTGCTGGCGCTTTTGAAACACTGCTGCTGGGAATGGACACTACAAAGGCGCTTGGGACCAGACAGCTGTTTGAAAGAACAACGATTTCATGTCCTGGGACTAACTTTAAAATTGAGATGTCTTTGCCTTCCAGGAAAACTCAGCAGCTGGGGGACGGTGTTGCTTCTCTTCCACATTTCGCTGGATTCCGTTTTAAGGGGGGAAAGATATAAAGGAGAAAATTGCACGCAACACAGAACAAAACCTACTGCTCACCGAGCAGCTGCACGCTTTCAGCCGCAAGGAAGACACACGGGCAACCCCAGATCTCGTTGTAGCTGAGGAAGGAGACATCACAGCCCCTTGCTGGTGAAGTCCACCTCTTTCCTTGCAAAACTTCAAAAATGACGCCTAAATCTCAACAAGATCAAGGCAAACTCGGCTTTCTACAGGAATGGAAACAAGCAGACGGCTTCAGAGAGTGACGATGGAGAATCGACACGAAGAATCGGAGTCACTGCGGCCCGTACCCTTCATGAGTCACACCCGGCGACCACTGTGCCCAGTTCTGGAACTGAGCTAAGGCAACAGGACCATCCTCAGGGAGCTGGAGAAAGCAGGTCACTGGCTCACAGGTGACCTACCCCCCATGACAGGTGCCATGTTCCCGGTGACTCTCCCTTCTCTTGAAATTGTCATTGTGATGATTAATTTGTGGACCATGGAGGAAATAAACCGGTTTCTAGTGGATGGCTCCTCTGGGACTCTGTCATTGTACCGTCTCTGGGACATTCCTGGCTCCTCTCCCTGCATCTCACCTCACCTCCTTTCAGTCCCCAGGGGGTTCATCCGCCATCTAGTCCCCTCCACACTGTCAGCTTCCTTTGACCATCCGGGGGCGCTCCTTGTCCCCTGGTTCCAAACATGCCCCGGCCAGCTTCAGGATTTCCCGTAATTCCGTTCTGCTGACACACGCTCTCTCCCCTTCACCACACACAGCATCTCTTATCATAACCAGTTTTCATAACTTCCAGTTATAAATAGTCTCTTTCCAGCAAATCAAAAGGCTGTTCTCTGAACACAACTTCCTGCCTTCGGCCATGACTTCCCATAGTCAGGTCTTTGGAATCCCATCAGCCGCGTCACCGCACTCGCGACTGTTTCGGGAGGAAATAGTCACACTTGGTTGGAGCTAATCCCCTCATCTCTCACTGTGTGTGTGTGTGTCCAGCGCAGACACCACTAAGCTCCGTAATTTTGAGTTTCGTGCCTCTCCCTGGACGTTTTTCCTGTTCCCTCGGAAAATTACCCTGGCATCTCTGTTGGATGGCTTCCTAAATCTCTGACAAAATAACTCACATGTGTAAAAATTAATCGAAAAGTACACAGTTCTGTATAATTATTCTGGACTTCTTTTTTATATCACTTCATAGAACATGCAGTTACCATCAAGTAAATACAACTGACACTTAAGACTGAGGAAGAGCCCGGCCAGTGTGGCTCAGTGGCTGAGCATAGACCCTGCACCAAGAGGTCGCCGGTTCGATTCCCGGTCAGGGCACATGCCCAGGTTGTGGGCCCGATCCCCAGTGGGGGGCATGCAGGAGGCGGCCAATCGATGTTCTCATTGATGTTTCTATCTCTCTCTCTCCCTTCTTCTCTCTCTAAAATCAATAAAGATAATAATAATAATAAAAAAAAAGAGACCGAGGAAGGATGTTCGGCGAGCAGTGAGCTCAAGGATGCTAATGAGTATTCCCAAAATGCATTCCCTCACTCCTGCATTCCCCAGGAACTGCTGCACGCCAGGCGCTTCTGGGCCTGGGGAGAAGAGAGAGGTGAACTAATGAGATGAAATCTGTGTCTTCACAGAACTTAGACTCAAATGGGGAACACAGAAGACAAAGAAAATACGGCTAAAGATATGAACAAGTAGTAAGTATCGTGGACAACACAGACCAGGAGAAGGGGGCAGAATGATGGAACTGTCTCTTAGAGAAGACAGTCAGAAAATTCTGTGGTGACGTTTGAAAAGAGGCTTGCATCAAAGAGGGGGCGCGACGCATGGGAATCTCTGGGGAAGGACCTCCCGGGCCACGCCAAGGCCCTGGGACAGGAAGCAGCCGCAGAGCCGAGCCACAGCGAGGAGCCCGGGTCCCTGCAGCAGGACGGGCGAGGGCAGAGGACCAGCCAGCAGCAGACCGGGGAGGCTCCTCCAAGGCCACGGTAAGAAGTCTGGATTTTGTCTCAGCATGATGAAATGACCCTGCAGGAATTTAAGCCGAGGTGTGTGATAGGATCTGATTTACTGCTCTGAAATACCAGTCTTGTGTGAGAACATGCCGGCTGGAATGTGGAAAGAGCAGAGGGAGACCCAGGGAGGAGGAGGCTGCTGCGGAACCGGCCCGAGGGGACTGGGTGGGAGGCAGACACAGGAAGGAGTCGTGGAATTCCGACTGGGAAGAGCGTCTGTTTCCCTGAAGGAATGGTTGTGGAAAGTGAGTGAGTGAGAGGCTTGGGGGTGACGCCAAAGCATCTGGCGGGAGCAGCTGGGAGGCTGGAGGAGGGGAGATCAGGGGGTCCCCTCGAGACTGGGGCTGGCGGGCAGGACACCGGACAGACGTGTGAAGCCCAGGAGCCAGGACAGAGCTCTGTGCATTCAGGGTCCTGAGCACAAAGACGAAACAAGAGTGGTGGTCTCATATCTGCACGTGGGCCGGTGTGACGGGGGCCTCCGGGATCTCACTGCAGATCGAGGCTGACCTGCAGCAGGAGAAAGGGACCAAGGTCATGGACTTGCTAATGGCTTTGTGCTGACCTGGGGATTCGTCCCGGGCAAACACCCACGCCGTTCTGTGCCAAGGCAGAGACACGAGGGCCCCGCACAGGGTATCATGCTAGTCCACTACCCCAAAACACTCAACTGAAGATCTGTTAAGCTTGCGTAGTCCAAATTAATAAGCTTTTATAACAAACATTAGTGGCTTAAAAGGAATGTTAAATGCCCCCAATTAGCTTTCACTCCAATGCAGAATTCTTATGTTCACGCTTTCTCATAAAGGAGCTGCACCTCCCAAAGGAGAGGGACCCTCCATCTTTCTCTCAACGCACATCTGTCCCCTACACTGACTGCGAGGGGAAGACGACCCCCCATCCGGCAAGATGACCCTTCTGAAACCAGATTGCTAGTGACAACCCGCAAAGCAAATTTCAGCAACCAGAAAACCGGCCTCGCTCCCCAGGTTAAGCACGGGGAGACCCACGTCACAGGCCGGGAAGAGTCACGTTGATCGTGGAAACCACCCGAGAACGAGTACTACGGTCTCCAGGTGACACCAGCCGCTCTGGGGGGGGTTCTCCTCGTCGGCAGGCGCTGGGGTTGGCTGTGGAAACAGGGATGGCGGGCACCAGGGGACACAGCCTGGGCTTGTGTACCCGCCCGGGGAGTCCTGTGCTAACGCTCTCGGGTTGAAGGGGAGGTGGGGTGCAGCAGAGGTGTTTGTGAGAAGAAGGGCTAGTGAATCACAGAACCTGCCTTCTCCACACAGGTCAAAGGGTGAGTCCTGAGTGAAGATTTCCCTGAAGGCAACTGTCACGAACCGTGAGACACCCAGACCACGTGCACCCCGGCACAGGCCCCTCACTCAGGAAAGGAGATGGAAAAATAGGGAACACTGACCCGGGCAGGGGGAGCCATCATACACCCAGGGAACACAGAATGCAGAGTGCTTTTTATGAGCACATTGCCATCTGAATTCGATAGTGAAAAATAACAGTATAATTCTGGGGCAAATCTAGGATCCACAACAGTATTCCTTCTGTGACAGAGAAACCAGGACACACGTGAGAAGGCAGAGGTCTTCCCTGCGACCGGTCTCAGCCCAGGGACCCTCCCCTCCAGGAGCAGGCTAATTGCTGGTGTGACCATCATTTCCTGAAAGTCGCTCCTGGGCTGATGGGGTCTGTTAAAGCCTGTAACGGACAAACTTCAGTGCAGTCTCTGTTTTCATCCGAGGGTCTCTCCTAATTCTAGTCCTTTGAACATTCAAGGGGGGAAAATCATAGACGCCTAATCTAGCGACATGAACAGTTGAAAAACCTCTCGTGTTTGCAGAACGAAGTACCCTTTTTTGCTAGGCTCACAAAATAATCCTCTTATCCTCATCAATTAGTTCAACTCTCACTTACCGGATCCTTCTACCTGTCCTTGCCATGGACTGAGAAGTGTGACTGTAATGTTCTAGGTTATAAAACATCATCATTTTGTATAAAAGCAAGACTTTTTCTCTTCTTCACGGTGCCTGCTTGACCACACCAGCACACTGCCTAAGTCCTTCCAGGAGTGAAGCCTGCAGACTCTGAGGACCATTTCACTCGCTTCAGCAGAGTCAGAGTCTTAGACAGAGTTTGGATCGTGTTCCTGCAAGGACATGACACCCCGTGTTCTCCCACGGGGCAACCGCGCTGCCATTTCCTGCTCGCTACGAGAGCCCCGTGAACTCTGAGGATTGCGAAACCTTCTGGAGACCTTCCGACTGCCCCGGGGAGACCGGTCCGCAAGGTCTGAGTTTTTGCAATGCATTTCTGACTATTTATACAGATGTTGTGACTGGTTTGCACATTGGGAATCTAGGGAATGAGGTTCCGGGAAATGTCGTTTATTCTACTCATTTGCTACACCACTGGCAGAAACATCCCTCTCTTCTCAATACACTGAGAGTCGTAAGTGGCGAGAACAAGGGCTGGTTGTGTTTCCATGGCCCCCACCCAGGAGCCCAGCACATAATAGGTGCCCAGTAAAGTACTTATAAGTTAGATAACTTCTGCCCTCCATTTGTGTTCTCGAAGAGACTTTCCTAGCCACATTTAAACAACAGCAGCTCAGTCCCACAGTGACTCAGATTTGCTAATAAACTTTACAGTAAAACTTTGCTAATGGCTGTTTGGAAACTTAAATATGTGGTTACCCCTTGATTATTCTTGTTTGCCACACATATTGAACTACCCAAAGTGCTCAGAGAATATTAAGGCATGCTTTCCTCTCGAAGAAATGATCTTGCCTTTTGTCTTTCTTTTAGTTCTCGCCCCCTTTATTCCAATTCACGTCAGCTGACCTAGTATGAAAGCGAGAATCCTCATTTCTGATTCGGGAACTACTCGGACAATATCAACAATAAACAGCGGTATCACATTTGAGAGGGAAAAATTATAATGAGCATGAACCCTCATCCCTCGAGGACAGTTGAGGAAGGGCCCGCTACACTAAGCATTTTGGGGTAAATTAGAATATACAATTTAGAGTGTGCAATTTGTGTATTACAAGATTTAGAAGAATTATAATGCAATCTACATATAAATCTTGCCAAACATAATTTAAACTCCGATGTTTAGTAATGCACTTCAGACTTCACCCTATTTAGAGAACATTAGCAACATAAGCAATCATAAAAAACTGCAGAGAAACAGTTGTGCATAAAACAGGTTTTTACCTAGTGAAGTTGGGAGGTTCCATAGAGGTCACCTGAGCCAAATTCACCCACAAAGCAGGACTCTCCTCTCTGACATCATCACGGGTAGGATCGACCATTCAGCCCTTTTTGCACCAACCATCCCTGTTTATCACTGGGCATTGTTCCAGCCTAATTATTAACAGCGCCCCATTATGATCACCCTACCAGTAACTTGTCACCCAGTTTCTGTTCAAAGTGCTCTGGTGGTGGGGGAAGCTTGCTAACTCACAAGTTATGATAAAAACGTAAAATATATGTAACATAGAAAACATATTAAAACTTCTTTCTGTTGATGAGCTGATATGCTTAGCTCTTAGGATCTAAAGAATGATTATACTCATTTTGGTTATATTTGGTATCAGTACCAACTAAGACCTTAATTTTTTTTTTTTTTTTTACAAATATGTATCATCAACAAACACAAGTGTGGCTAAAATAGAGTTCAGAACTTTTTTTTACTGACGTGGCTTTTCTTGCAGCAAACGTGTTCGCATTTGCACTGATGGCGAAGAGCAAGGGTGGGAACCTCAGCCCCGATCAAGACAGCACCCTAGGTCTGAACCGACTGTCACTGTGTTCCCCGTTGACACCACTCACAGTTCAACACGAAGCCAGTTTCACGGAATGACAGCCCTGGCGAAGCAGTGAAAACGTGAAGTTTATGACACCGGACCCTGAGTACACGTCCTTCTAATATCCGATGTCACAGACGGGAGCGCCCACCGCACACGGGGCTCACTCCCATGTGCTCCAACTGGCAGCGGCCGCTAATGCACCTGCTTTGTGCATGGGATGCTTTTCCCCGGAAAACTCAACTGACAGTCAGTCTTCGGTCATGAAAACCTCAGTTTTTGGCAGAAATGTTCTCTAAAATGAACCAAGTGAGCCTGTCACTTAGAGGAAGCCCACTGACGGTATTTGTGACCAATGATAAAATTTGACCTTAGCATTTTGGAAACCTTGAACCTCCCACCAGGGGCTTGACAGCTTCCCCCTTTCTGATGAGATTGGTGGTGAGAGCAACGAATGTGGTTCTTAAATACTGTGGAATGAAATGTATAAATATGGAGGAGATCTGTATAAATCAGTGAACCGATATTTTCCAAATGACAAATGTATGACACTACCAAATCACTCATAAGAAAAGATCCATTTAAAGTGCATTGTAGGCCTGGCCCATTTGGTTCAGCGATTAGAGCATCGGCCCTCGGACCGAAGGGTCTTGGGTTGAATTTCCAGTCAAGGGCATGTACCTGGGTTGCAGGTTTGATCCCCAGTCCCAGGGCCGTGCAGGAAGCAACCCATATCAATGTGTCTCTCTCACATCAATATCTCTCTCCCCTCTCTCCCCACTCCCTTCCATTGTATCAAAAATCAATGGAAAAAGCCCTGGCCAGTCTGGCTCAGTGGTTAGAGTTAGAGTGGTTAGAGTGTCAGCCTGTGGACCAAAGAGTCACCGGTTTGATTCTGGTCAAGGGCACGTACCTTGGTTGTGGTTCAGTCCCCAGCCCTGGTTGGAGTCATGCAGGAGGCAACCAGTTGATGTGTCTTTCTCACGTTGATGTCCCTCTCTCTCTGTCTCCCTCCCTCCCACTCTATCTGAAGATAAATAGGAAAATATCCTCCGCTGAGGATTAAAAAAAAAAAAAAATCAATGGAAAAAAAAAAACAAAACTAAAGTGCACTGTAGACCAGTGGAGTATGCATAGTTTATTGGTACGATTTCAGATTCCACACTGCAACCAAGGTTTTGGAAACGCTCTCTTGTTATAATTGGTAAGGTATCAAAGAAGAAAATCCACAATCATCCGAAAAGGCTATTAAAATCCTCTCCCCTTCCTAACTAGTATCTCGGGGAGGCCAGCTTTTCCTCCTTCACGTCAACCGAACGACACATCGCCACAAACCGAAAGCAGACTCAGGAGGCTCCAGCTGGCGCCCATTAAGCCGCACATTAAAGAGATTTGCTCAATTGTAAAAAAAACAATGCCACTCTTCTCTGATATTTTTAAATATACTTTTCCATACAAACATACTATTTGTGCGAATTTAAAATAGATTTATTACTATCATTTTAAATGATTTAACAAATATTTTTAATCCCTCATTTTTAATTTCTAATAATGGATATCATTGGTGGTATGCTAATAAATATTTAAAGACTAGCTCTCCAGAAATTAAAAAAAAAAGGCAAAAAAGCTGCGGTTTGTAGCATTTGCCAATTTCCATGGTATGAATACCCTCACTATAGCCAATTTTGAGCAACAACGTGAAGTCAATCGGCTCACAGAATTCCCGGTGTAACCCACACACTCCATATAAAGAGAAACCCTTTGAAGTCTCCAAGAATGTTTACGAGTTGGGGGGGGGGGGTCCTCAGACCGAAGCGTTTCAGGGTCATTGGTATGGATCGTATGTGGCCCGTTTATTTAAAACTCCACCATGTAGTCATCAAAACACGGAAATAGTCCAGCCACCTTGGTGCACTGAGAGAGAACCGGTCACAAGCATGGGTCTGGCTTCTAAGGCGGACCCCACTCGAGTGTTGCCACAGGGGCCGAGCACCCCAAGGCCCGCGTGCTCTGGCCTGGAAGAGAGTCCCGGGTACAGGAGGTCCCTGCGCTGGGACCTCCGCAGCTTTCTCTGCCGTAGCATTTACTTTCCTCAGATTCTAAGAAGAAACAGGCAGTCCCAAAGTTAGAAAAAGGAGAGAAGAGGGGGAAAGGGCATGCAGTTAGGCTCCGCAAATGTTTTCCTTTAAACTTTTTTCTTTATTGATTTTAGAGAGAGAGGAAGGGAGATGGAGAGAGAGAGAAACACTGATGAGAGAGAACATCGATGGGCTGCCTCCTGCATGCCCCCCACTGGGGATCAGGCCCACAGCCTGGGCATGTGCTCTGGCCGGGAATCGAACCGGTGACGCCTCGGGGCATGGGTCCACGCTCAACCACTGAGCCACACCAGCCGGCTGCAAATGCTTACTTGACGCACGCAGGCAGCTGCTCTGTCAGCCACAGTGCCACTAACATCGTCTACTGAGGGTTGCACCTTGTTGTTCCCTGTACTGAGGCTGTGGTGTGTGTTAATGAACATTAATTACACCTGCCAGTAAATAGGTTTAATTTTAGTTTCCCTCTGAATGTGGCTAATTGAAGCAGAAGAATATAATTTCTAGTCAAGGTGTATAATTAATCAAATCCCTCACTGGGTTTTCTCGCAGTAGGAAGAGTCCCTACGGACATTCTTTATGGGTAAGTTGGCTTCACAGTAAATCATCGGGAAAAATAAAACATATTGTACATGCAACGGTAGGTCACCAAAAAATTCCTGGTTTGTGAATCGATACTGCAAAAAGCCAGGCTTGTGCTGAATGTTCTCGAGAGCCATTCGAGGGGCCCAGTGATCTTCCTGTAACTTTGCTTATGCGCGTTACTCTGACTCAAAGGCTTCTTCTCACTCAGGAACTCCAGGCAAGGTGCCGGACACTCGGAAGAGCAACAATGAGAACACTGCCCAGAGCCAGCCACGACACCGGGCTCAGGATAACTGGATTGAAAAGCAACAGATTCGAATAATAACCCTCTTTGGACTTTTCCTGTTTACTTTCTTATTTGAAGTAAATTCTTTCTTCAGCTTGCAGAGTGTTTGACAATGTTTGACAGGTGGTCTCCACAAACCTGATGATTCCAACAGTAAAACATGCCCTCAGCTCTCTTTATGTTTGTCCTTGGGAGGCTCCTAAGACTGCCAGAGAAATGGCAGGTGCTTGGGAATTTCCTTCATCCTAGACCCAGCGAGGGAAACGTTCACCTCTCGGCTTGTCCATTTCTCAAGAGCTCGGTGCGCAGGTGGCCAGCGGACACACCTGCACACCTGGTCACCTCCCCGCGGGCTTCGGCTCGGGGTGCTGTGGCATCCCGAAACCCCAGCACACCGTCTGAAGCACAGCTCCCTTTCATCTGAGCCTTGCCATCAATAACCAGAATGCAAGCACCATCTTAAAGGCGAGACAAGCTGTTTCATATCTTGAATCTTGTTCTTCATAATGACTCATTCACTTTCAAAGAGAAAAGTTCATTTTTTTAAAAACAGAAACTAGCTACACAATCTTATTTACAAATAATCACATGCTTGAAGATGTCGCCCACTTGCACCAGTCTCTTCTCATGGTCTGTCCGACCTGCTCGGGCAACTTCACCGCTGTAGCCTCTTTTAAAGACTGCAGTTTGTAAACGAGTGTAGGTTTTTCCAGAACATATCTGCAACTAGCGATTGCTCCCCAATTGTCCATGGACACAGTGGGGGCTGTTTTTGATCTAGAATGGAGGCACACTTCTGTCCCAAGCCACAGTGTTTGTCTGAGGGGCCTGGGGGGAGGGGAGAGCCCATCAGCAAATAGTTGTTCTGGGAAGTAGGTCAGGGACGGGCAACATGTTTGTTCTGAAATCCTAGAAGAAAAGTAAACTTGCTGCAAAGGACATCATTTCGTTTTTTTCCTGACTTCACACAGCCATGTCAGGCTCGGTCATCAAGATGGCCCTTGGACAGAAATCTCCCGAACACGAATGCCTCCAACACGGACCGGAATCCCTGCTGGTGCTACTCATGGCTTAGGCTACGAGTCCAGTTTCAATCCTTGGCAAAAGGGAACCGGATCTAAGTTGCCGAGTCTATCCTATGAAACCCTTTGAAATGCGCCAAGTCTCCCGGGGAGCCCAATGCCTAATTCCCCCAGAGAAAAATGGATATGGGCTATACACAGGTGCTCTAAGCATGAAGAATTTCTCCAAAGCCTCCTAATGACATTTGAAAAAGCTGAAAAGCACTGACTTGCTATTTTTCTCCCTCGGAAAAGGCAGAAAGTGTCGTCCAAGTAGGGCATCCTACGCCTATTTCGTTTCAGAGTTTAATTTGAAAACCAATAAGAGAAGAATTTAAATTGATTGCTTCAAGCCACAGACATTTCATACCCTGGCAATTATGTTGGCCTCCATGAGATTTATCTTAGCCGTGAAATCAATTGTCACTGACTTAGTTCATAAAAATATCACCAAATCATATTTGATTCCTGTCTTGGCGAAGTTGGCGAGTCAGAAAAAACCAAATGGGCAGACGATTTTGGTCCTCCAATCCATCTCTCTCCAGGCCTTCCTCTCTAGTGTACCTAGGGCCTCCTAAAGATGCTGTTTTACAACCAGACAGAGACTCATACAGGGAACAGATGCAGTGGGGAGAATTGGGAAACTATTGTAAGACACAGGATCGGGCCTGTATGATGACAAATGTCTTTGCAGTGAAAGACCGAACAAAGGTAGAAAGTGGTCACACACACACACACACACACACACACACACACACAAAGAGTTCTCTGATTCAAAGAGTAGGGTTCAACAGCTTTCGCAATTTAAAGTGTCTTTTTACTGACTTGCTAAAGACATATTCCGATCCAACTCCTCAACAGGGAAAGCAAGGGGCTTATCCTTTTATGTTTACAGGGGAAATTAACATCACTGTCCTATTGGGAGATCATCATCAATAACTCTGCGGAAGTCCTCAAACCTCTGTGTGACCCACATGAGCGTGACAGTTCCAGCAGAAACAAGAACGGCCAAAAATTTATCCAGGGAACCGAAATGCCTGGCTCTCTACCTCTCTGACTTCCGAACATCCTGTATGTATCAGAAAGCCTGAACTTTGTTAATACTTTGATAAAGCCACAGAAGGGAAAATTGAGAATGCTCAGTGCAGATACTTACAAGACCTTTTTGAATAATAGAAATAAGATGATGAGAACAAAGCTGAGACAGTCTACGAGGGAATGACTAGTCTTTTTTCTTAAGGGACAGTGTTGTGGAGTTCTGTTCTACTTACAGTCATACAAAATCCATTCACACAGTTTGCATATAAATGAAAATTCTCAGTTCCTCACTTTTTAAACGAAACATTTTTTTTTTTGTGCTGACATTATTTCCTCCATGTGTTTTCATTGAGTATTTCCATTTTCAGCCCACTGGAGTCTGAGGCTCTAGGCTTCTAGGGCTAACCTACAAAACACCTTTTATTGGCAATCATTTATATCTTCTCCATATAAAAAAGGGGGAAAGTTTACTATCCATCTATTCATTCTCTCATGTCACTGAGCTCCCCGATCACCAGGTAGGCCGTGGGGATAAGGCAGTCAAGCAGGCAGACACAGCCTCTTCCTCCTGGAAGTAGTCTAGATGTGGAGGCAAGTCTTGATGGCCAGAAAGAAGTACAGGTGTTACAATGTTGACTTAACTCACTGCGTTGCTCAGACACATTGTTTCTCAGAGCAATACGACTGACACCTGACTAATACCAGTCGACTTATGTGCTTCTCCAGACAATGTGTCAGAATTCAGCTGGTCTCCTTGCTGGCAGATACTGAGAATGAAGTATGGGGGAAAACAAACCTTTAGATCATCCCTGAAGTTACAGAAAGGGTACAACGAACTGGATAAATCCATTGAGAGTGATCAAGAGTTTTTACTCTCAAACTGACTCTCCTCCCTCCCCCCTTCCACGGGTATTCAGAGTAGGAGGGCACTGCCAACGCCCCTCCATGGAAAGGTGACCCATGTGCACTCCGCAGGGATGACACACATTTCATTACTCGGCTTGGATCGGAAGACTGGTTACTCACGTAATCTTCATTTGACAAAGAAGAAGCTTACTGAATCAGTGTATTCAGAAGATAAACAGTTCTCACGTATTCCATGAGGCGAGAAGAAATATCTTAAACATTCTTCTGACGACAGTGGTGTAGAATGAAATAAAATAAAATAACTGTTCCAGGTGTCTTGTTTCTGTGCCAACTACAAGATTAATTGCATTGTATTCCTTACAGAAAACTTCATTTCCTACTACAGAACTCTACATGTTTTTACTCTACTGAATTTCCAATAAATGTGAGCCTCTGCCATCCCTACGCATGGAAGAGTAATTGCTTCCCTTTTAATATCGATTTGACACCCCACCACATCCTAGTGAGACATGACCTTTCAGATAGGTCTTTGCACAGCACCTTTCTGCCCAGCATATTTGTTTAATTAAGCACTTTTCCAAACAACTTCAACTCCAAGCATGTCTTAATATAGAAAGAGAGCCATAAAGGTATATAAATGGAAAAGCTGACTCCAATTCCTTTCCAGCTCACAAGTGGAAAAATATACCCCACAACAATGAGCATAAAGAGCCATTCTTCTCAGAATGTCTACGGTGCCTGAGAGCTACAGTGTGGCATTCTTTGACATTTATTGAGTGTCAGCAATGTGCTGGGGACTAAGTGGAGCAGCGAGACATCCTAAAACCCCTTTTTATGAAAAAAGGGGGTGAATGAACTGAAACACTTGGTAATGCTGATAAGCCATCCTGTGAATTGGAACTACAGAGCAGCATCAAAGAAAGAATGCCTTATTTTAAAAGAAAACAGAGCTAGACAACCCCAAGGGGTGCTCAGAAAATACCACGTGGCAGGCCCACAACCCCCTCCCCACCCCCCGGACAGACACAGATCCGTCCTGGCGACCAGAGCTGACATACCTTGGACCAAATGGGCCTTAGCGTGACCTTCAAGCGAAGGCCTGCTGGGGAGAGCAGAGACCCGCACAGTGGAGTCATTATCTAGACATGCCTCTACCCGAGGAAACCAGGCCTTCCGAACAAAACCAAGTGGAACAAAAACCTGGGGAGCGTTTCCATCTTCGGTTTAGACCCTGCCACAGAGAAGGTTAGGAACTTTTAACTTAGACTTTCAACGTGATTTGGTGACGCAATGGGTGTGAGAAGGAGGTACTGTGACGTCTCGGCCTCCCCAGGTATGTAGGAGGCTGGGGAAGGCATACTCTTACCTGGGGCTTTGGGGGCTAACCCGCCAGGGGTGAAACCCACTCCCTTCGAGCTCTGGGATCGCAGCAACCAGTAACAGTTCCTTCCATTTATAAAACTCTCAGCACTCGAACCCTGTTTAGAATGGCTCAGAAATCTGGTCACCAGACTCATAAAGATCGTATGAATTCACCAGGTCACTGAAGGCTTTTTAAAGAAGGATGTTAAATGTATCAATTCCCACACACCTGATGACGGGGGACCGCAGAGTAACTGCTTCAAACTTTATAGTGGAAAGTTGCAATAGCAACCGACTGAGCGCCTGGGAATAATGTAGGGACACGGTCGCCATGGTGACGTGGTCTCGCAGGAACTGCAGTGGGTGACTGGTCAGTCCCATCTCCGTGTCCCGCTTTGCGAATTGATGAGATGAGTTCCAAGAAAAATTGTAAGGCCAAACAGCAAACTGAAATACTACAGAAGTTCTTTTTTTTTTTTTTTTTTTTTTAATTTCTTTGTTGCTGGTCTTTTAGGAACAAGTCCAAGTAAAATATTAGGCGGGGTTCCTGTTCCAGAGCTAACATCAAAACTATGGCATCAGAGAGAGCCCTGGGTCACGGGACCGCAGCCCTTCGCTCCAGCTCTGGCTCTGTGAGGAGCTGCTTTGGTGACATGGGGGAGGCACTGAACTGTTCTAGGTGTCTACTCCTTCCCCTGCGAGGTGAGGAGGACAGACAAGGTTATCTCTAAGGCCCCGGAGACCCCTAAAAAGCCACACTTTATATTTACATTGGTGCCAACCCCGATATTCACACAGGGACTCTGAGCCCCCGGCCCTGCGCCTCCCACAGGTCGGCTGAGTAAATGACTACATTGAGGCAAAACACACGTGGAAGCAGGGAGGAAGAATACAAAGTAACAGAAACATTGACACAACTCTTCTAAATGAACCAAAGATAAACTCATTTACAGGCAGGGGAAGGGAACAGGACTTTTCTTGTAAGATCTTGTCTCAGAAGAAAGAAAACAGTAGGAACATAACCTCAGATCAATGCAAATGGTGAAACGAAGATGGTTAGTATAGTTGATAGAATTATGCCAAGTAGATGAGCCTCTGATAGATGCATGGTTTTCCCTTTCCATAGGATATTTAAACATGAACTTATGTGGGTACATCCAGTTCAAGCCCCATAACAAAAAGGAACGCTCATTTTGCTTTTAAAATGAGCTTCTTCTCATCTAAAATTAGATGAGACAGATGCAGCAACACTTCCCACCTTTTTGCTTTGACTAATACTATTCCCTCCCTCTCTGGGGTATTTCTTTCTACTTCCTTCCATCGATGCACATGAAGACCCAAGGAGAGGCACCTTCTATAGGTAATCCGTGCTTTGTGGCTACACCCTACGTTCTCTGTTACTGAAGCCCTTAAGAACTGGAGTGGAAAACACTATCATACAATCTGATTGTATGTTACCTTGTAAACTAGAGCCCATTTGTTTCATATATAAGATTCTCTCAACTGGACCATCTTATCCACAGTTTTTAATCTCTTCATTGATTTCCTAAATTTTCTCTGTTAAGGTCAGTACAAAAATAAAGAATGAGTGAGACTCAACTGGTGATTACAATTGTTATGCAAAACAAGATCACATCTTGTATTTTAGAGCAATAACACTGGCAGGCGGGGTTGCTGGTGCAGAAATGTCTAGTGGATACGTTGGAATGAGTAACGAAGAAAAGCTGTTAACCGAGGGATTCATTCGAGAACAGGAATTCGATAGCTGTTTTTCTCTGACTGGTTTGGAAAGCATTTATGTTTGTAAACACAAACCAGATTGTCATTCGGGTTCATTCTTATCACAGTCCTCATTTCTAGGGGGAAGTCGGGAACACCGTCTTGTGTTTCAACAACCGAATCATAAAGAAAGTTCACTGCATTTCAACCAAAATGGCAGGATGGACAGATTCAAGAAGAAAATCATTCCATCTTGTCTGTAGAGGCAGAAAAAGCACTTGATAAATTTCACCACCCATCCATGATTAAAACAGAAACAATTTAGCACATCGAAACACAAGGAATCTCCTTTACCTGACATCAGGTTCCCATCAGAAAGCACCTGACTAAAGAAGTATAAAATAATTCTCCTTAAAATAAAAACAAGACAATGATGCCCAGTTGTACCTGACACTGTACTAGAGGCTCTACCTGGCACAACATTGATTAAAAAGCAATCACGGTTTCAGAGGGAATGACGATGGGGAACGGGCTTCCGGATGGGACATCCTTGTATTCACTGAGGTCTCAGAAGCAGCTGAACGGTTCACTACCTGTTGAGGACTCTAGTATCCCAGAATACCTAGATTTTTTAGAAGTTTACAGAGTTTTCTTATTTGGGTGTCTTTTTAAAATCCACATCTGTATTTCATCTAAAAAGATGCTGATTTTTACTTTGTATCAAGCCCTTTGAGAACCTGAACTCTCCAGGGCTCAACTGTAGTCTGATCTCCTGTGTGGTAGTCATGCCCCCCATTCTGCATCCAGGCACGAGGGCGGAGCACCCTTCTGAGGGTTCCTGTAGGAATGCCCATTTCCCATTGCTGAGGGAGGCATTCAAGGTACCCAGCCTGGTCCCCGGAGGAGGACATGCTACTGCTCTCTCCAGGAAGCCTCTGATTCTTTTTCATTACTAATGTGTGTGTGGTTTTTTTCCTCAAATAATACTAAATCTTTTTTTTTTTTTTTAAGAAAAAAAATCCCATCTCCGTATTTGATAAGGGACTTGTATTTCCTTCGCTCTCCCTTGATTTTGAAATGCCTTGCTCTTGTGGTTTTTCTCAGTATTTCTGTATGAGTCACTCTGAGCAACTGGGAATGTAGGAAGAAGGCTTCTCTTGCTATTTTGATTCACTGTGTGATTGACCCTGGGCGAGTCACTAAACCTAAACAAGGAACTTCATTCATTGCTAAATAAAGATAAAAGGCCTGGGAAGATGGGTTAAAATTAGACCCCGCCACCTACCACTCCGTCTCCTAATAACTGATTCATGGACATTAGTTGGCTTTTCCCTTTGGCATTTCCATTTGGAAAACACCCCTCTGCTCTCCTTGCCCAGCTGCAACGCCGTCTGACCGCCCTGCTCCTGTCCTCGGTTGCCTGTCATCTGTTTGCTTAGCTGCACTGCCTGGTCTCAGGGAGCACCACGGCCCCCCGTGAGGGTCAGCCCCGGTTCCGTTTTGCTATTGTAGGTGAGAGACAGTAAAAAAAGAAAGAAAAGCTCAGGTTCCGGCTCTCCCGGGTACTAATTCTGTAGCCTTCGGGAAGCCAGCCAACCTCTCTGCGCTACATTTTCTAAATTACAAAGGGGCTCCCACACCGCTCGGTCTTTCAACCTCGGGGGCAACTGTTACAGAAACCAGACAATGAACCTGGATGGTGTTCGGAAAAAGCGTAAAGTACGGTATGTTCGTATTCATATTGACCAGATAATTCCCTTCGCCAAGGCAAGAATTTAGTGACAATATGCACCAGGAGATCCGAAGCGGTGTCCATTCGTGCCAGATGGTGTCATGACCATCACAGCCGAGTAACAGGTATGCACACAACCCATTCAGGGCGAGGAAGACTTTCAAGTACGTACAATGTAGCCTAAAAACGGAAGCGCCCCGTGGGTGCCGGCTGGCAAAGCAGGGAATGAACCGATTAATATTGGAGAGCCTTCTTATTCTAACTTTTAAACTTTTGAATCCATAACCTATGGTAGAAGTAAAAAATGCAAAATAAATGAAGGGACAGCTGAAGAGTCCACAGATTTCAAGGTGGGGCCAAAGAACTGTCACAAAGACGACGCCTGGGCCCCGCGGCAGTGGGCGGGCAGTCTGGACACGGCTGCTCCGCTGGCTTACCTTTGCTCCGTGTTGAAGATGGCGAAGGTGTGCTTGCTGGACATGAAGCTCTTCTCCACGTCGCGAACCTTCAGGTTGTCCAAAGGAAGCATGTACTTCTTCTCTTTCTCCTGTTGAGAGGGAGAGAGGGAATTTTGATCAAAGATTTGGAGGCATTACAACGGCGACATTGTAATGTCCTGGCCTGGCCGACGTGTGATTACAATATTTTGATACCGTCCACCCCCTATTTTGATACCAGGTACCATAGACAAGAAGGGGCCAGAGAGGGGGGTCCCCAGGGACTCTCAACACATGGTCGGGGAAGGCAGGGGGGAAGTCCAGAGGAAGGAAGGGCTCAGCCATGGAGGAAACACATGGGCCCCTCTCCTTTCTTCCCCATGTGGGTCCCCTTAGATGTTTTCAAATGTTAGTTTGATATTAAGAATTTAGCCATCTGTTAATATTTAACAAAAATGTTCTGGTCCTAATTCAATGAGAAGTGCCAGATGGATTTCATTTCGTATTTATTTGCAGCCTAAGCAGTTTTGATAGCCAGTGCTGGCGGGGCCTGAAGCACAGACGCCGGACGCGGTGCCCCAGGAACACGCAGAAGGGAGGCCTCCGCATTCAGGCCCGGGGCCACTGCGGGTCCCGACGGAAAGCGATGCCATTCGGCCACTGAGCTCTTTGAGAAACAACAACAACAACAACCAACAACGACATTAGGAGTGGGCTGCTAGGAACTAGGACACATTCTTCTTCAAAACTAGCACTGCTTTCGGAAGAAAATGGACCTTGGAGAGGGGAGGTCTGCAAAGGGGCGCAAAGTGATCTTAGTACATGAAGCAGACTGGATGGCACGGAACTGCTAGGAATAGAAACGTCCGCTTCCACGGACTGGCCGGGTAATGCGATCCTGTGTGCAAATGCCCGGCAGCCGGTGTAACGGGACAGCCCAGCGCAGGCTCGGAACCTAGTCGGATGCATTCCCGGGGCATCTGAGCCCTGCCCCCACTTGACAGCATCCCCTGTATGGTCCCAGGCTGTCTCTCTGGCACTGGTCCTGAGAAAAAGCAGGGCCAGCCTCGAGAGTTGGGGAGCGTGGGGACTTAGCCACAGCTTTTAATAAACAACTATTAATGTATTTCCTGTGGGGAGTCCGTGCGCTGTGGAGACGTGCCTGACAGAAGCCTTGGTGTTCCCGCGGCCCCTACAGCACGTCCTGCAAGGCCTGTGGTTGGCTGGGCAGCGGGGAGCGGAACTCCACCGTGCTCGCGGGCCGGCGTGTGCGGACCACGTGTCTGCACACCCACAGGGTCGTCAGGGAGTGTCTCTGCGCCTGCCCCCTCTCACCCCACACCGATCAGGAATCTCTGGGGCAGAGCACCTTCAAATCGCCAGGCAGAGGGAACCGGGTGGGTGAAGAAGCTGAAGGAAGTTGGTTGGAGAACAGGGTGGCTGTCCTGGCAGGCAAGGTCGTCAAAGATTTAAAAAAATAAAATAAATGAAAACACAAAAGAGACTAAATGGGAGTGAAGGAAGCCAAGTACTTGAAGAAGATTCCAGTATTTCCTGTGCAAAAATTAATACTATATTAGCAAACATGAGGCTACTCTAAGCAAAATCCATCACGTAAGCAAGGGATGTATCACAGTAGACTCTGACTTGTTTGAAACACAAATGAGATTCCGGCAACACTGTAGATCGAATGAAAAACTGTTCGATACGTAATTCAATGAAAATGCTTCAGACCCAGGGAAACTTTTATAGACATTTTTCAAAGCCCTAAATTTAAGCAGCTGGAGGTTTTTAATGCACCATCCTAGTCAACCTTTTGAAATGATGGATTCGCCTTTTAATGGAAATCTGTGTTTCATTGTGAAGATGGAACACAGTGTCCTTGGCGTGTTTCCTACGGAAGGAGGCTCCCTTTGAACTTCATGCTTTAGCATATAGTAAAGACCAAAAAGCCAGCGAGTTGATGTCAGATATTCAACACTGGAGAACCATCCACATGGGCGGACAGGGGGCATGAGAAAATGTAGTTTCATTTCCAAAGTATTAGATGTCATTTATCCGAGTGTTTTGAAGATGTATTGCTGAAATAGTTCCTAATCAAGAGTTTTAAGATTGACAAAGGAAGGGGAAAAAAAGAGACTCCAACTGATGTGTTTAATTCAAGTTGTTAGTCACATGGAGACTTAAATGAGACAGCAATGGAACAGTCTGTCATGAATATTTCTAACATTCTTGATGCTTCTGGGAAAGAATGATCTTTGGCTGAAAGAATATTTTGGATATGAAAAACTTAAAACAAACCCAAGGAATAGCAGTGGTGCAGGACACACAGAATTATCATTTCCAGTACAGTGAGTCTTAGCACCCGCTCAATGGAGATGCTGCATAAATCTGTTTGTTTTATGAAAGCGTCTAACCGTGCACTGTCCGGTGTGGCCACCCCAGCCACGGGTGACGACTGAGCACCTGAAATGTAGTTACACTGGGATGTGTCTAAATGGTCACTGCGCACCAGGCTTCAGAGACCTCGTAAGAGCAAAATGATGGAAGTGCTCTCATTAATACTTTTATCTTGATTATATGCTGACGTGGTATTTTGTTTTTGTTTTTGTTTTTTTGTTTTGTTCAGATAGAGTGGGAGGGAGAGAGAGGAAGAGAGAGAGAGAAAGAAACATCGATGTGAAAGGGACACATCGAGTGGCTGCCACCCGCACGACCAACCAGGGCCGGGGACAAACTGCAACCGAGGTACATGCCCTTAGCGGGAACCGAACCCGGGTCTCTCTGTACCGCAGGCAGATGCTCTAACCGTTGAGCCAAACCGGCCAGGGCTGACATGGTATTTTTAACATACTGGGGTAAAGTATTACTAAACATAACTCACCTGTTCAGTCTTACTGTTTTGAATGGGGCTGTGAGGTCGTTTTACACGACGTGTATGGCTCACACTCTTTCTATTGACAGCGCGGAGCCCTGTGCATTTCCCGTTACTGGCCTTCCCCTCCTTCCTGAGCACCCTCCTCGCTGACCTCCCGTTCCTGCCATCGGCTGTGGCTCATTCGCCCTGCCACCCAGTCCGAAACCTCACTGTCCTTCCTAACGAACGACTGTCTTCCCTCGCCTGTTGTTACATCAGGAGGACGGCGCTGCGTCTGAGCGTCCGTCGGGCCCACGTCTGACCTCCAACCGCGTTCATCTGGGTCCCCGGCATCTGGTACACGGATGATGGGAAATGGTCTACCTGCCTTTGAATTCCAGGGAGAGCCGTTTCTAAAACGACTCTAGCAAAGTCACCACAGTTCTTCAAAACTTTCCTAACTCTCCATTACTTATGGAAGAAAATCCACAAAACTCCTCCATTTGACATTGGAAAACACCTCTAGATTGGCCTGATCCTGACTTCTCAATATGCCCTCCAGTCGTCTGTGAGCCGTCTCTGTTCCAACCGAACGCACCTTTGCCAACAGCCTGCGCCCAGCTTGAATACCCTTTGAACTTCTATCACAGTCTATTACTCAGGGTCTGCCTCAAGCCCTACCTCCCGTGCGGAGTTGGCCCCGGTTTGGAACTGCCTGTCTGTCTCTCTGTCCCTCGCCTTTCAGCCCATACAGTAGGTATTGCTCATTCTAGTCAGTACGAATTGTACTTCACACGACACCTTTACCTTATGAACACATCACATTACAATGTTTGTATAAGGGTCTTCATTTGGAGCTCAGAATGTTCAGTTCTACTCTTCGTGTAGGATGCATCAGCGAGAAAACATTTTAAACAAGAGAAGTTTTTGCAATATTTGTAAATAAATGAGAAATCAATCAAATCTGGTATTTTAAACATTTCATCTTGAGTACTCATTTTGGAGGAAGCACTTGTAAAATGCTAGAGAAACGTTTTTTAAATTATTTTTTCCGTTTTATTGAGAAATAATTGATATACATCCTCGTGTAAGTTCAAAGTGCTCAGCATAGTGGTTTGATTTACGTCTATCGGGAAATGGTTAGCACAGTAGATTCAGCTGACATCCATCTTCACATCCAGACACGATAAAAAGAAACGAAAGAAGAAAAGCATATAGGGGGGCAAATCCCCTCTCGTGATGAGAGCCTGCAGGAGTTACTCCCTGAACAGCTGTCCTGTGCCCCGCCGGCAGCCCGCTACACTCGCCACGATGCACAGCCGGTCCTCGGCCTCTCCTGTCTCCTGACGGGAAGTGTGCACCTTCGGCCAGGCCCCTCCAACTCCCCTCCGGTAACCGCCAAGCGAACTCTCTCTCTACTGAGTTCGTTTTGTTTTGCTTTAAGATAACCACACGTAATTGGGATCAGACGGTATGCGTCTCTCTGTCTGGCTTGTTTCACTTAGCAGAATACCTGCCAGGTCCATCGTGTTACTGCAAATGGACTTTACGGCTGCCTGATCACCCACCGTCTGCATGACCACTTCGCTATCTCTTCATCCGCTTTCACACACTGGCTACTGGAGACACGGCTGCTCCGCACGTGGGGATGCAGGTGTCTTCTCCAGGTGTGCGCCTCACCTCTGGATACACGGTAGTTCTCCCTTCTCCATGAGCAGGAGACCCCGTGGCTGCCCGAGAGCCCGGACAACGCCGAACCCTGTATCACTGTTTTTTCTATACCACGCTGTGATGGAGTTTACTTTGTACATTAGGCACAGACAGATGAGCAGCTGTACCAGTAAACTAAAACAGTGCCATGAAAACAACACGCTGTACAAGAACCTAGTGAAGACGGTCTCTCCCTTTCTCAAAAATACCTCTTGTTCTGTGCCCAGCTGCTGCAGCCTGAGAGGCTGCAAGAGGGTACACCGCCGCCACGGGGTGAAGTGGGGCGAGTGGCGGGGCTCGTGACCCGGCGCCAGGCACCGTCGCGGGGGGCTCGCAGGGAGCACGGTGATAACCGCGACAGCCCGTCTGCTCGCGGACGTGACTGTGTGGGGCTGAGGGGCGGGCCGCGTGCACAGCGTGGAGAGCTGGACAAGGGATGTGCACGTCCAGGGGGTTGGAGAGAGACAGCGCGGGATCTCATCACACTGCAGAACAGCGCGATTCAAACCTGGGGACAGCTGTTCCCGGGATTCTCCACTTACAGTGTCTGGACCGCACTTGACCTCAGGTGGCTGAGACCTCAGAACGTGAAGCCACAGATAAGGGGGCGACTGTCGTCCCCGAAGAGGACTCACCAGATCCTACGGTGGTTCTATTTTTACATTGTGAGGATTCCCCCTTCCTGGGAGGAATGACTTCTTCGTGGAAATTCTGCATATTTTCCAAAGCTCCGGAAGCTGCTGTCCCTGATTCAGCATCCTGCTTTCCTGCCCTTGAAGCACAGGGCCTCTCCTTCCCGCCACAGGAAGCGGCTGCCCCCGCTGCACCCAGAGAGGGACACCAGGGCCTGCTCGTCCCTGGCAGCACCTTGGCGAGAGAGGAGCGGGGAGAGGCGGGAAAGGTGCACCGACTGCGTGAGGGTGTGGGGTGGGGCGGGAGCCAGCGAGCCGTGAGTGGTGGAGGCAGAGGGACCAGGGGAGGGCGGTGGGAACCGGGGATGGCCACAGTGCACGGGCCTCCACCTGGAAAGGAAACCGCAGGCTCGATGAGGGGCAGACGTCGGGTCGGCAGGGGCCCGGCCGCCAGCTGGCTGAGCACCCCCCACACAGCCTGTTTGCTGGAAGGAGCTACGTGGGTATGAGGAGAGGGCTGGGTGCAGGAGGAACAGCTCCCGCATCTGCCGAGAAGTGGAAAGTCTCTATCCGTGCGGCCTCCTCTCACCCAGGAGGCAACAAAAACTTCAAGGATGAGCCCGGGAGTCCTTCCTCATTTCTAGACATTATTCTGCCTAGCATAGTGCCGGTCTTTGAAATCGACATATGTTGTAAGTGTCTGTGGATAACGAAAGCTAATTGTTGAGTAAAATATTCGATAGTCCCATATTTGAAAATCAAATAAAAATTCTATGCAAAAACCCCAACAGGATGAAACCCCTGCATAAGATGCATATGTACCACCCAGCTCCCTGTGACTGCTGACTGAGCAACGGGCCTCTGAGAGCCATGGGCGTGAGTGAGCAAATCCTTCTGTTTCGAAGCACCGCCGCCGGGCCCTGCCTGCCTGGTTGGGCACTTTGATGGGTCCGCCAACAACCTGTCCGAGTACCCAGTGCTTTGGAGCCAAAAGCCCTGCCTTGGCCAGGCACCCACTGAGGCATCTGCTACTACATCCATGATCCCTGCCACTCCAGTCTGAGCCCTGACAGCGCTGTGTGCTTGTTTTGTTACTTTGTACTTGCCTTTTATTTGCTAAGTGTCCAGATGTTTCACCTAAATATGTAGCTGCTCTGCCTTTCCACCTCCAAGGAAAACTCCCAACAAATTGTTACTATTATTTCCTTTGTTGCTGCTGCTGCTCAAATCGTTACTATTATTACCTTTGTTGTTGCTACTGCTGCTGCTCGTCTTTCTATGAATCTCGCTGCCCTGCTATTCTCTGTCCTGACTTCCACCAAATCACCAGCTCTTGGAGGAAAGCAACTGTTTCCCTAGTTTTGGCGGCAGTGTTGACATTCAGTGGACACGTGTGGCATGAACATATGATCGAGCCCCCTCCTGGGCTGGCCTAGTGCTTTGCCTAGTTTGAGAACTCAAAGATGATGATTGACTTCTAAAATAATCAACATATCAAAGTAAAAAGAGAGGCTATAAAAATATTGAGAATACCAGAAGACTAGCAGCACATGCTGTTGAAAACGAAAATCTGGTGTTTGTTGCTATTAAGGAGTTATAGCTATAGAGATGTACAAGTATGAAACTCATAATATAAACTACCCATCTTTTTATTTGGGCTCCAATTCCCTGCTTTAATCAGAATTACACTTTGAGTAGTAAACAGCATCTGGGAGCCAGCAGGCTGCTAGGCAGTGGGGCTTCTTTAGATTTGTCTGTTGGGCACTGAAGGAACTTGGATGGGGTCTCCAGGCAGGTCCAAGAAAACGCCATCGTCTCCACTCCTTTGGCTTCATGGCTGCCCCTCCCCACTCACTCGGGTCCCTGAATGGAGAACACACTGCCTTATCTCCATTGGGTACGGGGAAGAAGACACCTGCCAATACCCAGTTAGAGACCCCGACCTCTGCCTGGCTCCTTCCCTCTCTGCAGAGTCCAATTCAATTTCCACCTCCTCCGGGAAGCCCTCTTGGCTATGAGGGCCCACCGGAGGGCTCCCTCCTCCAATCTCACGCCATTCTCGGGCAGTATGACTTTTCTCTTTGTACTTGGTATGTGTTGTCCTATATTTTAGGTACGTCTAATATCCTAGAAAGGCGGACCCCTTCTCTCCCCTGACTGAGAAAAGGTACTTTTATAATGTGAAAGGGAGAACATTAAGGATTGTATTCTCAAGTTTTTATCTGTAATCTCTATATTAATTCTTATATTTAAAGACATATCCATGAGTATTTGTACACACAAGATTGTACACACAAGACTGAGAATTACGTGTGTACTAAAGAATCCACTTAAAGGATTGTGGCTAAGCATGGTAGGTCAACCTCATGCATAGCTCTCTCCCTCCCCCAAACCCAGGCTTATCCTAAGAAAGAGGAGGGGAGAAAACAGTGGACAGGAGATTTCCCAAAAGCTTTGAAAGAGAGAAAGCAGGTAGAGGACCATCTGTTGACTTAGAACACAGAGAGGAGCAATTCCCCCAGATGCCTGCAGGGGGAGGCTGGAGGAGAAGCCACCCTAGTGGGGTCCAGCCCCTGGAGGCACCTGGTACCCCAGCTGTGGGGCTGGCAGCAGGACCAGGTGGGGTCTGCACAGAGAAGTACAGAGCGATGGACGACACAGGGTCACCTCCTGTAAGCATGGTGGCCCATTCCTCCCCCAGCAGGGAACCACAGGCTATTCCCGCAGAGAAGAAACAGCCGAAAGACATTTCGGACCCAGAGAGACCAGGCAGGGTGGGCAGCAAAAGTGGGATCCAAACAAGACCACTCCGTGAAAGTCTTCATACTGAAATATCTGTCAGGCCCTTTCCCCTGTCCCCGAATGCCAGTCACCAGATGGCTTTCTATGCCCACACCAGGGAGGACATTGACCTGTTCTCTGGAGAGAAGATGCCCAGGGTTCTAATATTTCAGTGAAAAAGCCACCTTGCTCCCTGACCCCTGACAGGGAGGCCCTCTCTTCTGGAAGCCGCGCCGTCACACTGAGCTTCCCAGAGTGGGTGGCACAGGAAGGACCCAGCTACTAACCAGGGTGGGCACCGAGGCTGGGCTCTCTCAGCACCCAGGCCCACCTCCTCCGACTGCTTCCGTCCAAAGCTCTCTTCCCTTCGGATCTCGCCCGTCAGCTCGGGCTCCGGATGAGGTACGGTCTCAGCCGGTGTGACACGCTCATTCCAGACGCGGATTCGGAAGTGGGTCACGCCCACGAGGTGCGTCCGTGGCACCTGTTCCACGCGCCCGGATCCAGGTGTGGGAGGTGTGGCCCTGGATCCGAGGCTGCAGGACGGGCCGGTTCCTCCCTGCGCAGCCTCCAAGCCTGACAGTCAGTCTGGAGCGCATCCTGGGAACAGCGAGTCCTGAGCTGTCACTCGGAGAGTCTTCCACTTCTCCCGCTTCACTTCCAAGCAATACTCAGTTTTAAAATATTTTAAAGTTTTTTAAATTAAAAAAAAATTTTAATGAAAAATTTTTTAAATATTACAATTAAGAGCCCTCCATGAACTGATTATTAGTGTGTGTAAGGTATGGTGATGCGTTTATGGATTTCCGGGCCTTTTCCGTCAAGGAGAGAGTCTCACCAGGAAGCAGTATGTGCAGGAGAAGGGACCCGCA
This sequence comes from Molossus molossus, assembly GCF_014108415.1. Lineage (NCBI taxonomy): Eukaryota > Metazoa > Chordata > Mammalia > Chiroptera > Molossidae > Molossus > Molossus molossus. The sequence goes on from NW_023425356.1 coordinate 49,668,154, forward strand.
TCAGAAGTCATGGGGAGCCCGGGGAGGGAGAGAAGGTGGCGTCCGAGCGGCCACAGGAAGAACATTCGGACGTCGACGGGAACAGAACAGAAACGGCTGCTCGTTAAGCACCGGCCCCTCTGTAGCAGCAGTTGCCTCTGGGCCCAGCTGCCTCCGCCAGGAAGCTAAGCACAGGACCCGCCTGCGTTTCACCCTTTCTCAGTTACTAAAAGGAGAACAGGCACTCAGCGTGGGAACACGCGAGCACGTGCAAATGAGCATCTTTCAGGGGCCTGATGCCCTCGTTCCCGGTTCCTCTCTGTGTCTGAGGCAACACAGCCTGTACTTTTTAAGACAAGAAATTATCATCCGGCCAGTGTGGCTCAGTGGCTGAGCATCGAACCTGCACCAAGAGGTTGCCGGTTCGATTCCCGGTCAGGGCACGTGCCCAGGTTGTGGGCCCGATGCCCAGTGGGGAGCCTGCAGGAGGCGGCCAGTCGATGTTCTCTCTCATCGATGTTTCTCTCTCTCTCCCTCTCCCTTCCTTTCTTTCTAAAGTCAATAAAGGAAAAACAACAACAACAACAATTTAAAAACAGAAACAAAACAAGAAACTCTCCTGGCTGGAACAGTGACTGCTGTCCTTGAAAAGGTGTGTGATCCGATGCGGACTCCGGGTGGTGACATCCCTCCACGCGGACCTCCGCGGCCGCAGGGCGAATGACACCGTGACTGGGAATCACACTCTCTGCAGCAGCCCCTAAGTGCATTCGAACCGCACAGAATTCCACCCCCGCCGCCCCTTGGGGATACTTATATTAAATAAAAGTGTTATTTTGGCTAAGTGTACTATACATTTGTAAGAAGAAATTTCAACTCTAAAAAGTACTTTGTTTACAAATGCAGCTGAATCTTTACTTATCTCAGAAAATGAGGGTCAGGAAGGCACGTACAAATCCAATCCTCTGACAGTTCCCAGAACTCCCTGGGTGGATGGTTTGAGTTTTACCCCCATCATTTGTCACTGAGCTACAAACAGAAATCAAAGCTGAATTTTCCCCTCACTCTATCATTTCAGCAAAGAAACACTCAAAAGAGGCAGCACCAGGGAGAAAAGCAACAGGGATCAGCATTTAACCCAGCGAGTGAAATCTTCTGAAGTTCTTCGCATTGACGGTTAAGCTCTTTCCCTCCATTCCCTCCCCACCCCCACCCTGGCCCTGCTGATGTTCCCAGAAGTCAATGCGGTTCCTTCTGGCAGGGAAATGGTCTGCTTGCTGAGAGAGTGCCCTTTGTGGTCCAGTGACAGCCCTCCACCCGGTTCTCCAGGGCGTGCTGCCTGGAGGGGGGACCAGGAAAGGGGCCCCCCATGGGCCCTGAGAAGCAGCCCTGGCCTTCAGCGGACACTGCGCTGGATGCTCCGAGCACAGTGGTGGGCTGAGGCCGCCATGGCTCACACACGCATGCAGAAACAGGGCTTGGACCAGGGGAAAGAACCCCGGTCATTCTTCTTCTCTCCTCATCAGGCGCCCACGCTTTCTGGGGACAGGAGGAGGAAGAAACACTCCGTGGTGCAGGAGGGGGGGGGGAAGACGTACAAAGGGAGAGCCGAGTGGCCTGTTCATTCCTAACTGGGCAGGGACGAGAACTCCCCAAGCCAGCACGCTCTCTGCCTTCGCGGGCTGTCGGGGGCCTGTCCCCAGCCCCCAGATGAAGCCTGGGAGGGAAGGGGCACAGGAGCTGCGACACCAGCTGTGTGGACCCAGGTGGTGTAGGTGACCTCTCCCCGGCAGGAGGTGATCATTCGGGCCTCTTAGGAGGCGGAAGGCTTCCATGAGACACTGGCTGTGTGGCCAGGACCCTCCTGATGAAGGTGTTTCCTGTTCCCTGGGAAAACCTTTCTTCCCATTTCCTTCCCACCTCTAAACACAGTCAGGGGGTCCACATATTTGCGACAGTGAGCTTGACCCGTAAGCTGTAGAACTACGAGGGGGCGTAGATAAACTACACACCAGCAGATAAACACAAACTACATGTGACACGATCCAGCGGGGAGGATGCCAGAGCGATCCCAGCGACTTTCTTCAAGCGGGGGGTTGTAAGCAGTGTGGACCCGGAGGGAAGGGACGTGGCCGAGAAGGGCCGGGACGCCTCCCCCTCGACGCCACAGCGGACGGCACAGGGTGGATCGAGAAAAGTACTTGGGGGAGATACCAGTTCTATAATGAATTAAAAAATAAATTTAAAAAAAAGAGAGAAAAATTCCCGAACTAAAGAATCATCTACCTAAATTACAGCTATGTTCTTACACTTAGAAAAATAAGCGAGAGTCTCAACACTGGCTGGGAAACGGAGGAGGAGGAAAGGTTGGTTTTCTTTCTCCAAACCTCTGCATCTGGGCAGCTGTGCGTGTCGGCGGGCTCCACAGATGGCCTGGGGGGGGGGGGCTGCCTCTGCTGCTGCCCCGGTTCCTAAGTTTCTCTGGGCTGCATCCCAAGAAAGCCCCCCTCACGCTCCACTTGTCCTGTAGCACCTACTGGGCTTTCCATACCAAGAATGGGGGCTCTGTTTAACCTGAGACCCCCGAGACTAACAGACACGTAATATGTGCTGATTTATGACGCTATCAAACGCACCTCTGTTATGTCTCATTATGGTAGGTTTTGTTTCATGCATAACTGCGTTTATAATCAATTAATGTCAGCAGGAGAAGAGACTTCATTAATTATTTTTTCCCAGGCAATATTTTTGCATTTAAATCACTACTTCAATCTTCCCCTGGAAGGGCTGGGCCACTCGAGTGTCTTGCAGCCGGGTCGAGGCGACACCCTTGGGCGGCCCTGACGTCCAGTGCGCAGCTGCCCGCCCAGGGTTGGGCGGAAAATTCCGCTGCTGCTCCAAGCCGCTCGGCAGACGTCTGGGGCTGCGTTTCTCTGACCAGAGTCCCCGGACTCCTAGGGTCCGAGGTCTTGTGAGAATGGAGAAGAAATGGTGGTGGGTCCCAGAGCACTGGACAGCCCATCGCAGGGACCCAGGCCTGGAGGCCAGGACACAGTCCTGTGGACTAAGCATGTCTCCTGAGCATCATTAATATTAATATTGATCCGTTGAAATTTCTTGGTAACACCGTTTCGTTTGAATTTGACACACTTCGCTTTCTTTCCTTTCTTTTGATACCGATCAACAAGCCTAGGGGTTTACTTGCAGATATTTAAAATCGAACACTTTTCTGTTTGTACCCATGTATGGCATAGCGTGAACAAAAGCGGTTTGCCTTCATCATCAGTGATGAGGGTTCTTCCCCTTCAAAGGGTTTGGACACATACCTTAGTTTAAGAAACGCCGGTTTAGGGACAGGGTATTGGGAATTCTCTTCAAAGGATTGGCGTGGTCAAAATAGGTGCCAACAAATGACCTTGACGTAGAACTAATTTGGAGCAGAGATTAGAAAATGCTTCCGTCTCTGACTGTCCTCATCGAGACCGGGGGAAGAACACGGGTGGGGCCCCCGGGACCTGGGGCCCAGCTGCTGCGCACACCGGCGGCCTCACGGGGCTGCGTCCTGCTTCGGGCTGCAGCCCACCCCATGGAAGGGGGGATACAAACCCCCAAGCCCCATCCTTGAACTGAAAAATGAAAACAAACCTAACTTTATGGCAACAAAGAGGCAATAGATGCAAAAGCATTTTCATCTTTTGAAAAACCAGGAGGTACTGTTTAAAAGACGAACTCTTGAAAACATCTCAACCGCGTGTGTCTAATTCATACTGACGTGTAATTGAACCGATGTTTAATTTTTGCTGCAAATTATCTGCTTCCTTTAAGAAGTTGGTAAAATGCTGACTTTGTGGCTCAAAAATAGAGTCCAGGAAGGCTAGGGATACCCGCGTGAAGACACCGTGAGGCTGGGCCCTTTAAGAATGAGTGTGACAAAGGATGAGGAAGGAAGGACCTGTGCCAGGGCCGATGAAGGACATCCATCGTCAAGGGGCTGGCTGAAAGTGATTGCAAGGAGGAGGGGGTAGTGGAGATGTTCACCCCTAGACCTTACTGATGACACAGAACCAGTTTAACACAGATAGGACCACACCAGTGAAGACCCAGAGCAACCCCAAAACAGATACATAGCATACACATAAACACTCACTTTTACCCACTTACAGTGTGCGTACCGCTCCCCTCTTCCCGCCCCCCACCCTCCCCCTCCTTTAGTTACCTGGGCTAAGCCCTTAAACACTGGGTTACTCACAATGACATTTAATCGCTTCCTGTTTTCTTATTTGGAATGATTATATTCCGGTACTGAAAACCTTGATGATGCTATGACATGACAAAGCTCAGATCCGTTATTGTAACTGCCTGTGTGGAGAATGTGTCGTCACGCGCATTTACAATAAAACTGGCGTGGAGAATGACGGTGCCCCCCCGGAGCACCGCCCTTCGCTCGCCCCCTCGCACCCCAAACCGCAGATCTTTAAGTATAACAGAAACGATGCAAGACTTTAATCTTGAGCGGTTCATCAGGGAGGCGTCCTGGACGTGGGACGTGCTATGACACCACTCGGCCACCGTGGAGTGGGAGTCACGGAGGGAGGGTCAGGAGTGGGAGCCGGAAGGCAAATAAAGGAGGAAGGCGGTAGCGCAGGAGGGGGGCAGTGGTCACCCCAACGGGGTAGGAGCCGAAGGGGGCAAATGTCTGGGTTTGGGGGCAGGTGTCCGAGGACAGCAGTGGTCGGCGAACTACAGCAAGGCGGCGAAATCTAGCCTAACTTATGTGTGTTCTCTGGCCCTGGCGGAGAGGGGCTTTAAATAGTTACCAGGGAGAAGGAAGAGGAAGAGAGAGGGAAGAAGTAACAGAAATTGCGTGGGGCTTGCAAAGCCTAAAATATTCACCGCCTGTCCCTTGCAGAAAAGGCTTGCAAACCCTTGGAGTCTAGTCAGCAGATCTTGAGATGGAACTGGATGGAGGGAGGGATGAGGGGAGAGAGGAATGAAGGCAAAACCCCCTGTTTCTAGCTTGAGCAGCTGAGCAGTGGACACGCCCTCTCTGCTCCTGCCAATCACCCCCTCCTGGGGGCAGGTCTTTGTTGTACTTCCTCCCCTGTCCTGTGGCTGACTCACCCCTGCCTCCCTCCAAGGCACTGAGTTCCTTACGTAGCTCGAGTACACACCCATGCTCCTAATTATTGGACAGAACTGAACGGATACATCCCATTCGTTTTCGGTAGTGCTGGCGACATCGACTTCTTAATGAATGAAAATCTTAGAACCACTGTTTTCTAGTGTGTAAATGTATAAGTCATTTCGCACCCCCCCTTCCTCCCCCCACCCCGTGTGTTGGTATCACAGGAAGCCTCCATTATAAGTTCCCCTGATGAGAAGTTCTATTTTATGTTGATTTACTCATTATTAGAATTTAGGGAGCTGTATGCATTTTTTAGCCGTGAACTGAAGTGGATCCCTTTGCAGGGGCAAAGAGAACTTGGCAACGGACACGATGAGAAGGGGGAACAGGGGAGGAGATCTGGTATGAGGCCCACAGTCGGGCCGTGGAGCTGGGTGAAGGGTGAGGGGGTGAAAAATAAAGGAATCAAAGGTGGGCTTTTATGTTTTGAACCTCATGGCAGTGCCTGTTATGGACATAGAGAAGGTGATGGGACATGTAGGTGAAGATCTGTCCTGAAAAGTTAAATCTGAGATGCCGGCTAGGCACTCAGGTGTGTCTGTCCAGAGGACAGTTGGACGCCCAAGCCTGGGGTGCAGCGCTGGAGACATAGCTGTGGTGGCCACAGAAACAGTGCACACGGTGGTAGGTGAAGCCAGGACCTAGATGAGTCCAGCTAGAGAGAGTGTAGGCAGGAGAGGAGAGGACCCAGCCCTCCCACACGCAGAGGTAGAAGAGAGGAGACCCGCCCAGTGGAGGGAGCCTGGGCACCTGGTGACAAAGACCAGGAAAAGAGAACATGTAAGGAGGGAGGGAGAGGTCATTCCATTTACTATTTCAAAGAAATATGTAAGACGAGCACAGAATAGGAATCATTCCCTGTGCCAGCACAGGTAGCTGATAACCCTGGGGGGTGCTGTTTGGAGGGTACGACAGAGCCCGTTGAGAGGATTAAAGAGAGAATCAGGAAGTAGGGAGGCCTATGTGGGACATTTAACCCTCAAGCTGTAACAAAAACATTTGAAAAAGAAACAAGGCAGGTAACAATGTAACATCAACATTCACTGGAAAGAGCACCCTAACTTTGCACCTTGGTTATGCCATCTCTGCCCCACTTTTCAAGTAGAGTGACAGTGGGGATGACATGGCTAAACAAAGGGTCCTCTCCCCGTGTCAACAGAGCACAGGGGTCCCAGGCAGCTCCCTGAAACAACATGTAAACTTCTGTAAAGAGGCCCCGATGGCGGGGGGAGGGGAGGTCACAGCCCAGCCGTCCTCCAACATCAGCTGGTCAAACAGCACCGCCCTGAGCTCCGGCTGTGGGGACGGAAACCTGTCACTGAACGGACTTCACAGTTTTGCCCGGTGCACAGAAGGCACTTGTTTTTAGTTTGTATCCCGATCGAGAGCTTTGTCCCCACAACGTACAAAATCTGGCTCATTCTGACCCGGGGCAGAGCTCAGCACAGGACACAGAGGTCACCCAGGAAACATCACAACAGGGCAGAGGCAGCACCTGGGTTAGAGGTTCATCGGGCTCACGATTTCGACCCCCCCCCCCCCAGGGAAGGAATTCAAGAACAAAGCAAAACTAGGAACCCTGGGGAGGGAACAGTGAGCCTGGGGAGGGACGGGGCAGGGCGCACTAGCTCAGGACAGCAGCGGGTGACAGCACAGGCACCTGCAGAAGAACCGGCACCGCCTGGACACCGAGAGGACTTGCTCCGCACCGGGCTCCTCGGGAGGAGCTGGGTGGGAGAACGCACACTGCACGCGGAGTGTTTCATTACCCTCTGCGAGCGAGTTTCAGCCTGTGCGCGCATCTCCACACGTGCCACGCTCATGTGGTCGGGGCACTGACCTCTCTTCCCTTAGATGCTCAAATAAAAAACGACACAGCCAACACGACAAGAGCCTCTCTGGTGTGACTCACTCAAAATTATACCTATTTTACTGTCGGAACGGCAAAAAGGTCTGTTTTGGGGTGTGCCACAGAATTTTAGTAATTAGTTTGTGGGCCAGGAGATGAAAAAGATTGAAAGTCGCTGCTCTATTTTATTGTAATATGCAGACGTACAGGTGTAATTTTTAAAAAGCATATCATTTTTATTCCATAGTATGAACTCAGTCATTCTCCCCAAATCTTTGTATTAATCACTGGAGTTTTAAAATCCCAAAAGCTAATGCTAGAGTTACAGACAGGGCAGGCCTACCCAGACTGTTACTGATGTTTTTGTATGGGGAGTGGGAGAAAGTGACCAATCACACCTTACAGCTACCTGCCTTAGCTGGGCATATTTCTGTCGGAGTGTGTTATTACAAGTAAGTGCTACTAAGGCAGGCACACACACACACACACGTATACACACACATTTATTAGGTATTTAACTACTATTGTCTTATGAGCTCTTTGTCAGATTTAATTGTCTCAGAACATGTATTTCAAATGTCTGTTTCATCTCTGTCTTTCCAACTAGATGATGGACAGTAGAGAAATGTTTCTATTTCTAGAACTTCGACCATACTAGGCTTCAGTAACTATTTGCTGAGCGAATGGGAAGTAAGCATAAGAGTTGTTGGACTGAATTTGTAGTGTTTACTTATTAACCCCGGTAAACTCATGGACATCCCAGTTACGTTTCTCCTTTAGGCAGAACTAAAAATAATGAACACCTAACTCTTAGAATAATTCACAGCAAAATCTTGGCCAAACGAGCTTTTTATGGAAACTGCTCATAGGTGACAGATGTTATTCCAAAATGGCCTATTGTTTAGGGGTCCTCAGGCACCCCCTGAGCTGCTTGGGAAAAGGGGCCTCCCCAGAAAAATGGCAAAAGGAGAGGCCTTTGGTGGCAACTGTGGATGGAAAACTTTTAAAAATTTATATTCACACTGAAGACTCAACTTGTGGGATTGTACTCCAAATTAGTCATCAAATGAATGTAGGGTATTCACTCGAAAATACCTAGGAATAAACCTAACAGGAAATGTGTAGTATCCGTATGAATAAATTTATAAGATGAGGCGGAGGGACAAAGCTGAAATAAAATGAGAAACAGATCCTGACTAGAAATCCCAATATTTAAAGTTGCAAATTCTCCTAAAATTAAATAATGATAATATACTATCAGGGGAAATTTTCAATGTAATTTTGTGAGAAGTGACTTGACAAAATGATTCTAAGTTTCACTTGGCAGAACACACAGGTGAGAGCGGCCAGGAAAATTCTAAAAAGGGAAAAACGACAACAAATGTAATCAGAAGGAATATGCCCTTCAAAGATTGAAATTTAATATAATGTTATAAAGTGATAAACATCACAAGGCTGTTGGGAAAGTCTACGAGCAAATCAGAACAGAAAAGAACAGAGAAAGCACAAGGCGTATTTCAGAGCTCGGTCCGATTCGCAGCGGCTTACAAATTGGATTTCTGAATACATTTTAGAAGAACTGGCTTCCATCCTCCCTCCCCAAAAAGAAATTTTAGGTGGATTAAAGCTCAAAGTTCCAGAGTACGGTTAACATGATGATTTTGGTAAAATTTCAGTTAAAAAAAAAAAGAAAATCTTTAGATAATTGACAAAAACCACAAAACTATAAAAGTCGCATGGATATGAGATACTTCTTCAAGGCACAATGGAATAAACGGGAAAATAGGACATGTAAGAAAAAGTACTGGCAACGTATATGGCATAAAGTTGATAACCACAATATTCAGAGAGCTCTAAAAGTGTCTGTTTAAAAACAACAAATCAACAGTAATAGAAAAGCAGTTAGAGGTAGGTTTAGCAGTTCTCAGATGATAAAAGACAAGAAAATAGAAAACCCTAAACCTCACCAATGATCAAAGAAATGCTCATTAAAACTGCACGTGTGTTAATACCTGCTTACCAGATGGATACTATCCCCTATTGACCAGAGGTGGTCAAGCGCATATTTTGACACACTCTTGGTTAGAATATTAGTTGGCACAGCCTCTTGGAGAAAATGGGATGTGAAGATATAAAATGTTACTTGCTTCATTATTATTGAAAATCTGAATTGTCCACCAACTGGGGACTACCTAAGAAACTATTGTACATACTAATAATAGCTAACATTTATTGTTCTAAGCATTTTACCATATATCTAGTCATTTAACCCACCCAATAATAGTATGAAGTAGGTACTATTATCATTGAAGTTTAAAAATGAGGAGAGTATAAATAATAAATGCATAGGAAGAAACACCATGTGACTGTAAAACGGAGTGACACATCAGTGGGCGCCGAGATTTTTCTTGACGGAAAGAACAGAGTTGCAGAATAGTACGCACAGTATAATTACCTTTATAGTCTATAAATTCATGCATTTACATTCAAAAGAGAGCTGTCTGAAAAGGAAGGGTTCATAGTGTTTGTCTGTTTTCCTGGATGGTGAGATGCGGGATTTAAAAAGAAAATGTTTTCTAGTCTTGGATTCCTCCATAAAATGTGTACTTGAAATGCAGTGTTTTTACTATTTTAGATCCTTCAACAGAGGGGAATCATACAGTATCTGTCCTTCTGTGTCTGGCTTATTTCAGTTAGCATCAAGTCTTCAAATTTCATCCAAGTTTTTGCATATTTCGGGATCGCCTTCTTTCTTAAGGCTGATATTCCATTGCATGTATTTGCCACGTTTTCTCTATCTGTTCATCCACTGATGGACATTTATGTTGTCTCCACGTCTTGACTACTGTGAAGTGTTTCATGAGCCCTGGCTGGTTGCTCAGTGGTTAGAGCACCAGCCCTAGAACCAAAGGGTCTCAGGTTCAATTTACAGTCAAGGGCATGTACCTGGGTTGCAAGTTTGATCTCCTGGGGTCACGTGGGAGGTAACCAATCGATGTGTCTCTCTCACATCAATGTTTCTCTCTCTCTCTCTCTCCTCCCTTCTACTCTATCTAAAAATCAATGGGAAAATGTCCTCAGGTAAAGATTAACAACAACAAAAAAATTTTTTAAGCTCTTCTATGAACATTGAGGTGCTAACATCTCCTTGAGGCCCTGACTCCAGTTCTTTTGGATAAACACCCAGAAGTGGGGTGGCTGGGTCCACTCACATGATGTATATAAAACAGTGAAACTCACAGAATCAAAGAGAAGAACGTGGTTGCCAGGGGCTGGGGGCGGGGCTGGGAAATTGCTAATTGAGCAGAACATCTCACGTATGCAGATGAGTCTGTTCCAGGGCTCTGCCGCCAACGCAGAGGGTGACACCACACACCACACGGGTGCTGCAGCCTTTGTTAAGAGGGTCGATCTCATGATAAATGTTCTTACACGATAAAGCAATATATATATTTTTAAATGAAGTATTTTTCACTCGGGGGAAATGTGGAATTAATACAACTAACTATTCCTTGGTGCCCTCTGGCTGTCCTCTTTAAAAAAAAGTCCTATATATCTCCCCTCTTTTTAACCCTATCTTTCTATTCTGGCCTCAAAATAGAACTCTTAGCCCTTTAGCCTCATTTACCTTTGTTGTATCAAGCTCCCCTGAATGGCGGGACAGACAGAGTTCCATGTGTGGCCTGTGAACATGCCACCAACGTGCAAATGCATCTTTACATGCAAATATGGTCATAGTTTCCTAATAGTTGCTTATTACGGAGTTTAGAGGAGAAGCCGTCAAAAACACCCCAAACGGTTCAGAGCCCTTTTTGCTCATCTATGCTGCCACAGGAAAAACTGAAGATGACAGCGAGGTGACCGGCAGGTAGGGGCCACCAGAGAAGGCGTCCTGGAGTAACGGGAGGGCACGATCGGATGGTAAGAACCCCGAGGCCTGGTCCTGGCTCTGCCACGGGCCGATCCGGTAACCCCGGGCTTGTCCCGTCTCCTCTCTGAACCTGCGGGACCGGATCCTTGGTTTCCCAGCTCAGCTCGCCGGCGTCCCAGGGTTTCTCAGGGTGTTCTTCGGGGCCACCCTGGAAGCGGGGAGCCCCGAGGCCGGAGGGCTGGGTCCTGGGCTCCCGCCCCGCGTTAACCAAAACAACTCCATCTTGATTTATTTCACATAATGGGATTTCATGGGAGATGTTGATTGAAGAAAGGGTCCTCATGCTTCAAAACCAAAACGGAGGGAGAGAAAACGTTTGCAAACCGCAAACTAAGCTGCCGTCTGAGGTTCCTTATAGCTTTCAGCTCCGGTTTGGAAATGAGTCCCCGCCTCCGATGTATGCAGTCGGCAGTGAGCGCGCCGGGTGCCCGGGGACAGTTTCCGAGGCGCTGAGCGCCGCCCCGGAGACCCCGTCGCTCACATGTGGCAAGTTGATTTTTTCTCTTCGCTTCCCTCGGGTCAATTTACCATCTGCCTCATCTTCATCAAAACATTAATTTCAGCCTAATCCCCTTTCTTCCTCTCTGGTGGTAAAAGGACCTGGCTCGCTTTGAAATAAAACAAATAGGGTGCAGCCACATTTCCATATGCAGGCGGGTCGCAGCTGATTGCTGCGGAGCCTCCAGGACGAGGCAGCGAAGAGAGTAACTGAGCTCTTCCCTCAGCCTCGGAGACTCGGAGACTCGTTAAATGTACTGAGCGGTGACCACAGGCAGGGGACGCGGCAAGGTGCGTACTGAGTGGTGATGACCACAGGCAGGGGACGCAGCGAGGTGCGTCCAGCCAGAGCGGTGCGGCGAGAGCTCTGCCTTCGACGGGGTCTGTTCTCTCTGGGACGAGGGAACGGCCAGTCCACCCGGGCTTCGAGGACCAAGGGGCCTCATCAGGCCAAAGGGGGTCGGGGTAAGCCTCAGGAGTCCTGCAGGTTGGACAGGATTTGGGTCAGCCTAAGTGTGAGGAGAGGGTCGTTCTGGTACGAGGAAGGCTGACCCGAGACGTCTGGCTTTAGTTCCGCAGGCAACGGGGCACACGCTGGCCTTGTGAAGATGGAGCAGGTGTCAGCATGCAGAGCGGAGAGAGAAGGCAGAGACTGAACATCGCGGGCACGCGCTGGCTGCTCCCGGCCTGGATGACAAAGGTGATGAAGTGGGGTGGCCGCAGTGGGAACGTCGGAAAGTGGGGGACGGAGCTACGCCCAGAGCAGACTCCAGCCCTGTGAGCACCGCTGCAGGCACAGCGGAGTGGGCAGGAAGGAGGCCTGGTGGCCGGCCCGGTGGTTGGAGGGAAGGAAAGGAGCGTGTATATTTGAAAACGACTTGGAGGTAAAGCCGACGGGGGCTTGGGGGACTGGACGTGGAGGTGATGTTCACTGAGATCAGGGAAATCAAGGGCAATGGGTCTGGGTTCATCGAGGCCATGAGTTCCGGTTTGGAGAGTTTGATGCTGAGAGGCACACCAGAGCAGCCAGGGTAATGGCAACAAAAACACCCTCTATTTGAGAGTTTTGAGGATGTGAGGTGCTCAGAGAAAAACTAGGTTGCATTGAATGCAAAGAACTATAAGGATTAATGGGTGAAAAGTTACAGGATACAGGGGAAATTTTCACAAAGGAACAGGTATACCATAGAACCCGAAATGCGTGTGACAGGTTGCACAATTTAAATGAGCTGGATGGCGTTGGGCAGACAGAACAAGAAATGAATATTTCATACGAGGAGACAAGGGCTAGGAACTGGTCTTCTCTGGACTGTGTCTGTGTACCAGAGTTCGGTGAGTGAGGGATCTGTCTTCTAAGATCGTCGACCAGTGGAATGTTCTCTCCGTCACATGTGTGGACGTTTAGAACTCTGTTAATGTTCTATTTAGTTCAAGTGGTTGTATGTTGGTTCTTTGGCGCCATTGTCAATAATAAAATTCAACAACACAAACCCCTAAATATGGTTTTGTTTTTCTCTTTTTAAACAGATCTGATTCGCAGCCCAAACCAAGACCCAATCTTTTTCTTCTCATGTGGGAGACAAGTGTAAGTGACTGACCACCACTGAAATGACTGTGCCCGCAGGTCCTGCGGCCCTTCACTACCCTCCGTCTCCCCAGCCCCTCCGCAGTTACCTTCTGTTCCTTCCGTGGCACAAACCTCCCCCTCCCATCGACGTCCTGCTGTCTCTCATTCCTTCCCCGAGGAGGAGCCCACAATCTGTCTTTTTCACAGTGTCCCAAGTGATTTTTGAGATTGAGTCCCTTTGAGACCGTCTGGGCAGAGCCACTGCAGGGCCCACCTCGAGGGGCAGGAGGAAGCAGGTGGGGCCATGTGCCCCCCACCCGCTTCAGCCGGATGACATCTGTCTGTCCTCTTTTCTGTGAGGTCTCTGTGGAAGCATCCATCTGAGTCAAAGGCCCTGGGGCTCAAAACACTTGAAAATCACGGTCATGCACCCAATACCACTTCTGACGTTCCTGGTCTCCCCACTGATCCCCACTTCAACGAGGTGCTCACAGCCAGTCAAGGGTCCCTCGGCTACTTCATGGTCAAACATTGAACATGCCCGAGGGCTGAATGTGTGACAAGCTCCACTTCGTGGGGCGAACACACAGCCTTGAAGAGAACAGACGGAACCCTTGCCGCCACCCCGCTTTCTAGTGGGGGTATAAAGAGCAGATAAGTGAAATTGTTAGAAATTAGAAAATGATGAGTGTCATGGAGAAACATAAAGCATGTTGTATGTGTATGGTGTGTGTGAGTATTGTGTGTGTGTTATGGGTGTGTTGTGTGAGTGTGTTGTGTGTGTGTTGTGATGTGTGTGGTGTGTGTGGTGTGTGTGTTGTATGTGTGTTGTGTGTGTGTGTTGTGTGTGTGTGGTGTGGTGTGTGTGTATGCGTGTGTGTGTTGTGTATATGGTATGTGTGGTTGTGTGTTGTGTGTGTATGCGTGTGTGTGTTGTGTATATGGTATGTGTGGTTGTGTGTTGTGTGTGTGTACGTGTGTGCACAATTTTAAACAGGGAAGAAGGGAAGCCTCGTGAGAAGACAACCGCCACGCGAAGACCTGAGGAGCGGGAATGACTACGGCCTGTCGGGAGGAAAGTGTTCCCAGACACAGGAAATCACGGTCACGTTGGATTAGCATGCGGAGGACGAATGGGGGAAACGTAGAAACTCCTCCGTCCAGGTAATTTTCTGCTCTGGGAGCACTCCCTTCTCCCTGCCTGTGGTTGCAGTGATGCCACTTGCGTGAACTAGAACCCCCCCACCCCCCGAGACTGTGGCGCTCACACCCCCAGGAACACCCATCACTGGTATGACCGCAGGTCCTTTCTACAGCTGGAGAGACAGAGTCCCAGTGGGCACGGGACTCGCCGAAGTCACAGTGCTAACTCGGGGTGGGCTTCTTCCACAGTCCAGCCTCAAGTTCTTTCCGTTGAAAAGATTTTTAATACACAGACCAGAAGTTGAACTGATGACACCCCCTTTTTAAAAACTCCACTTCTAATAAAAATGTTTTCTGAATGCATACATAATAATAATGTGGGCGATATCCTTCACAATAACCCCTCTTTCTCTGAGTACTGCCCGTGAGCCCCCACTCCGCCACGGGTCCCAATGAGGGGAGAGGTGAAGAAATAATAAATGAAACATCACATAATGTGATCCAATCAACAGTCACATGACCCCAAATCTTCCTAAACTTGACTTCTTTCCAATGCATTGCAACAAGACTTTCAATTTCCCACCAGTTCTGAAATGGAGTAATGTCCATGTTTAATCATTACATTTCACTTTCCTTAGCCACCGTGGCACTTTTATTACCCGATGAAGAAAGCACCTCCCGTTGTCATCAACGGATGGAATGCCAACCAGCCACACTGTGCCGGCGATGCTCACTGCTTCACCCGAGCGCCCCTCAGACTTCGGGCCCGGCGTCCACCTGGTCATTCCATCCAGTGCCACTCAGACACATGCTTCCCTTCCCGTCTTATTGGGTAACGCGATCTCCATTTCCTCCACCACTTAATCTTCCCTGAGAAGCACTGCTGTTTCTGACATCTGTTCCCTTCCCGTCCGCCTGTGCGAACGCTGAGAGAAAGACCAAGTTTTCAAGAAATGCAAAGCTCATCTGTCAACTTACTTCCCCCGCCACCTGTCAGAGGCCCCGCCGCCACCCCCATGTGCGCTCTTAACTCTACGCGGAGTTCAAGCACTTTTTGTCGAGCTCTGCAGAATTTTCCTCGTGCTTGCTCCCCTCCTGCCTTCTTGCCCCTTTTAAGTCTTTGCGTATTGTATTTATACACAATGCATCTGATCGCTCCCCAACGTAAGCATTTTGTGTACAGCTCCCATGCCATCGTTTCCATTGTCTCGAAAGCCTGGTGTTTCAAGAAACTTCTACTTTGTCCTAAAACGGAAAGGCTCAACTTGAGGCTTTAGCTTATAATCTGGGTGTTTGAAGAGATACCACAGCTGTCTCGGCTGGCAAGACGGGTAAGGAAGAAACGGCCCTTTCTCGCCAATGACCTCACGGTATTTGTTCACGCCCTTAAAATATTTGGGCCGGATTAGCGCAATGGATTCTGGGTGCAGGGCCAGCCTTAGGGACCACCTGTGAGATTCAGCTCGCGCGCCTCCTCGGGGACCCTGGTCAGAGGAGCCCCTTCTCATGTACGCCACACGATGAATTTGCGATCTAGAGAAAGTGAGCTGAGGACAGAAGTTCTTGGAAAGTTGTCCGGCTCATGTATGTTTTCTCAGGCTCTTCTGTTCAGAGGAAAATGAAGACACAGCTTTCCTGTATTAAAGTCACCTTCCTCTCCCCCCAGAGAAACCACCAAGCTGAGCAGTTTCCCTTCTGCCAGGGAAGACAGATCAAAATCAACAGGCTCAGGGTGGTTCCCCCACGACAGGGAGGGCGTGGGAAGGGGTTCTCCCTTATCCATTGTTCTGCATCTTCGCCCCCATTCCTACCTTCCTCCGACGGCTCCCGGATGGAGGCCTTTGGGTTCTCACGAGGGCCAGCAGCGCTGGGAAGACCGCCCTGGCTGACCCGCGCCCCCTCCCCGCACAGCTCCCCAGGCCGTAGCCACGCACACAGACACATAGCCGCTTCCCCCGGCCTCGCGCTCTCGGTTTAGAAAACAGCCGTCCTCTCTTCTGTTTCCACAGCTACGTTCTCATTTATGCTCTGTTACCGTCTATTGTCCACATCAGAATTCTTGACTGTTTTCATTTGTACACTTCCAGATATACACAGAGTTTCTCTTATTTCTTCTCTACATTTCCCCTAGTGAAGCTTTGGTGACCATAGGATGTTACATTTGCTCGAGGCGTTACATTCCGCTTACGAGAGAGAAACATTTGACAGGGATGACCTGCTTCTGTCCCACTTGGCTTTGAATGTCTGAGTGACTTCAACCTTCTGAGTGTAGAGACTAACCAGACGAGTCGGCGGCCCCAGGCGTAATCCGAGGAGCAAAGCCTTTCCAGCAAAGACGCCAGGGTTGCTGCTCTTGTGGGGGTGGGAGGGGCGAAGGGAGTTTGTCAGGAATGGGTGGACCAGTGCTCCCTGGTTGACATGCCACGTAACGGCTGCTGTGATAGACCCTGTCGGAGGGAGACACTGGGAAGGGCATCGAAGTACTCCACATGCCGTCAGAGCGTCTCTGAGCATCCTCGGGACAAGCTGTATGAGAGACGCATGGAGCTTCCAAGGGAATGATGCCTTTGAATGGAGAAGGATTTCCCAATACACTAAGAAACTCCATTGCGAGGGGTCTAGAATTCTGCATCTATTTCATGACCGAATGGCTCCGTTGCTTGGTTTTATTCAAGTGCTCCTGTGACTCACTCATTACCTTGACACAGTCTGACAAGTACATTTACCTGACCCGCCCCTTCCTTCTTCCTACGGTATCGAGTGTAAATTATCCATTGAACTTATCAGGTATTTTAGAGCAAATGGCTGGAGGTTTTACAACGCCTTGGGATTTGTACGTGTCAGTGCTGCTCAGAATTAGAACGAAGTCACAGGCACCACGATTGCCACCGCGCTCCTCTGGCTGGGTTTCTGATGGGCAGTCACCCTGGTGCTCTGTCACAAGCAGTCCCAGGGACTGACTTCTGCTCTCCACCGAGGGCACATGACCAACTCCTAAACCCAGCCGGTGGACAACATACAATGCGAACAGGGAAGTTTACAGTTTTACCCTCCAGGGTTGTCTTGCCCTGGCCAGTTTGGCTCAGCGGTTGGAGCGTCGGCCTGCGGTCCGGAGAGACCCGGGTTCGGTTCCCGCTAAGGGCACGTACTTCGGTTGCAGTGTGTCCCCGGCCCTGGTTGGTCGTGCGGGTGGCAGCCACTCGATGTGTCCCTTCACGTCGATGTTTCCCTCTCTCTCTCCCTCCCACTCTATCTGTACAAAAAATGGAAAAATATCCTCGGGTGAGGATAAAAAAAAAAAAAAAAAAGGTTGTCTTATTTCAGCTCCTGTGTTGTCCCATTTGCTTTTATTTAATGCACCCTTTCATCTCCCAAATGCTCTGGGGGCCCCAGTGTCCCCGAATTCTCAGCGTCTGGGTTGCTTCTTAATCTAAAACACACGTACTTCCGGAAGCCTGGAGCTTGAACACTTCCCTGAGACCCCTTTGGGTTCGTGGACGTCAGACACCATTCTGTCGCCTGGTCACTGGGCTTTACTTGCTCCTCACGACCAAGAGCTTACATCTGTCCCTCAGAGAAGTCACCAGGCGCCACATTCCCAGGGTATTTCACACGTTCTCAAAGCCAACAGGATTCAAGTTGCTGTTCCAAACTGCCCAATCAGTGTGGACATAATCACCACTCTGTCATCATTACCACCCAGTCACCCAGGTACCAGGCACAGAGGATCGGTTTTCAATGATGCTGGTTGAGTAGCTATACTTGAAACCTAAAAATACTTGCCTATTGTTAATGGGATCGGTACAGGTTTCTCAAAAGTATTTAACTCCTCTCAACATGGGTGAATCTTTATTAACTAGGGATCAATCACTCAGGCACCTTATCTAGGCCACAGGTCTCCTTCCTGCCTGTTGTGTGTCTGGTCCCCTGTCCGATCGGTATGCCCTCCCCTGGAGGCTGGACACGAACAGGAAGAAAAGATGAACTTCAAATGCATTGATTTCGGGCATTCTCTCCCTCCCTCCTTCTTACTATTGAAAAGAACGGCCGATGTTTAATAAGCGCTAGGTATTCGTCCATTCGGCGACCTCTGCACCCACACTGTTAGGCATTTACTTTGTAGTGTATCCCAGCTTGTGCCTGGCCAGTGTTCGTATCTGCAGGATAGTAACCAGCCGTAGACCACAATCAAGGTACCCTACGATCCTGAGATGCTTCCCACTCACCACACACACTGCATTCTGTTCAGCACAGCTTCAGTGATAAAGTATATTCACCACTGTCCATATTGGGCGTGTAAGCAACAACAACAAAAAAGTGAGTATATGTTTAGATCCATTTCTTTGTTAATGACAATAGGTACATTAAATAACTATGGCGATATTTTACCCAACCGGGCCAACATCTAACTTTTTTGTCCTCCACAGGCATTACAATGGGCCACCACAAAATTGGTATCTCCCAAGTGTTTAGACATAAATTACAAATTCAAATGAAGATCGGGAAAAATCTTTGCGTTAGCCATAATCTGCAGTAATTCCCACAATGGGAAGGCATAGTAAGATCGAACAGGTTTTGTTTTTCAATGATTCTTTCAGCAGTTACACAGTCAAGGAAAAACCCAGCGTCAGAAAACTTTCTACCTGAAGGAGAAGATTAAATGTGCTGTATGGTCAAAACTCTGGTCCCGCTAAATCATGACCGTTTTGTTTTTGAAATATGTTTTACCTGTTAAAATTGTGCTGGTAACATGATTTCTAGAGGTGCTTCTATCCTTGATGCCAACGTACTTCCTGAACAACAAATCGATTGTTCTGCACATTTGTTTTTAACCCTTAAGTGTCTGGCAATGCACAGCGCACACAATTTTCACAGACCGCTCCCGTGTAACCAGTGCCCGGTCCACAAGGGTTATCGGCACCCCGGATTCCGCCCCCTGGGACCTCGAGCAACAACGCCTTTTGATCCGCTGTGTCAAAACGTTTCCTACGAAAGGTACTTTCCGAGGCAGGAACAGAGGGAGGCAGGCTGGCCTGTCACCCCTTGTTCTGTTGGCCTGAGGCGCAGTTGTCTGGAGGGCGAGGGGCTCCCTGGCGGGATGCTGCTCGAGTTCTTGCGGCTGTCCTGTCCCCGGGAGAGGAAGTGAGGTGAAGGGGACCAGTGTGGAAAGAGAAGAAAGGACACTGGCCCTGGCCGGCTGCACACCCACTTCTTGAGATACAGACTTGCTTCCTCCAAGTCCTTAAGAACCCGGGACAACTTAGCGCACCTTCCTGGGCCTTCGTGTCCTTTACTTACGGGAAAAAAAAAAAAGATGTTTGACTCTGTGATCTCTCAGATTTGTTCCAAAGCTAAGAGGCTCCGATTTCACAGGGAAGGACGCTTAGGGACACGGGGGGAGGGGAGGAGCCTCAGAGGGGAGCTAAGGAAGCATCCCCTCTCCTCCGGGCCTGAGCAGGGGGCCTCCGCCCTTTATCCTCCCTGCTCAGAAATCACGTGCTCTGCCTGGAATAGGATTTCTTGATCGCCCTCCTAACGTCCGAAAAAATGCATTTGTGATGTTCATAAATAACTTTTAAGACCTTAAGTTCAATGCATAATGCATTCGCCTCCTTTTGGTTGCTCGTGACAACACAATGGGAAAGGTTTGGGCGTCTTCAGAGGCACCTCGCACCCCCTCCTGTCTCATCGCGTGGCCATAAGAATGAGAATTCCCCCACCAACGTCCAGGAAATGTGAACCGCTCGGATCACCTGATGCCCATGAATCAGGGGATGATTTTTGAGGAAGGCCTTGTTCAGAGATAAGGGGGAGGTTCATTTTTCTGCCAAGCTATTTTAGTCACATGAAGCAACTGCAGAACAGCGAAAGACACACATCAGCTTCTATTTAAGGACGTCCAGCCCCGAGACAATGGGCTCACGGGAATCGGGATGGGGAGGGATCCTCCAGCAGCGGCGACCAACCTCGGTGTGCTGTCTGCTGGGGTGTGATTGATACACGGACGGAGCAACCTTCCAGCGTCCAGCAAGAACGCAGAAACCGCCACCAAGTCCGGCCTGAGACATCTCGCCATTGATGTCTTCTGTTCTTTCTTTTCTGTGATCCCAGACCTTTTTTTTTTTTTTTTTTTTTTTTTTTTTTGCTGCTTCTCTGATTCAACAGACTTTTTCTATGTGACATCAGAATGACTCGGGCGACAGCTCTGTTCAATCATTTCCATTAGGTGAGTGAAAACCACACGACTGTCCGTTAGCTACAAGTGTGCTCCTCTGCCTCACTGCGCAGAACAGGCAGCAGTCAAGCCCGTGAGCCATCGGACCCTGGTTGTGTGACAACGTCACAGCCCCCCCACCTCCATCCTCACACCTGCCATGCGCACAAGGCGGACGGACTCACACTCACGCACTGCAGGGTCCGTTTTCTGTCCTGTTTCCACCTGCTCTTTGCAAGGCCGCCGCTTTACACTTATGCTGGTGTCGGCCGCAGGAGAACCGGGCGGAAACTCAGGTTTTAGCAACCACTGTGATTTTCTGCCTGCAGCCTTCAGAGGTCCCGTTTTCTCTTTTTCCGTTCACCTAACCCACTCGTTTTTTAAGAGCTGTCTACGCTGGACATTGTATATCAAATT
Organism: Molossus molossus; assembly: GCF_014108415.1. Classification (NCBI taxonomy): domain Eukaryota; kingdom Metazoa; phylum Chordata; class Mammalia; order Chiroptera; family Molossidae; genus Molossus; species Molossus molossus. The sequence goes on from NW_023425356.1 coordinate 49,688,937, forward strand.
CAGAGTGGCAACGTTCTCCAGTCGTGTTCGGTCCACATGAGATGCTTAAGGATGTAATAAAATGTAAAAAAGCAGATTCTAGCTGCTTGCTATTTTGAAACAGAGGAGGGAAAAAAATCCTCCCAGACAGTAATCAATTGCATTGTGGTGGAGGTTTCTGCAAAATGCATTAAGGAGTTCACGCCTGTGGCAATGGTCACTGCACAGGCTGCGGAATGTCTCCCAGACTCTAAGACTTTTTCCAGACGTCCAGGGGGAACTTGAGCACAACAGAGGTTCTGCTCTGGGCCTTCAAAAAAAAAACACTGTAGAAGGAAAACTTATGAAGCTTTGGTTTCAGCTGGATTTTGTTTCTTAGACAGCTGAGTTGCCTAGGTTATGGAAAATCCTAGTAATTGTGGAGTGACAATAATCAGCAAATCCCCACCACCACCGTCTTTTTCTGTCTGAGGCTTTAATTAGTTAATTGCGGTATTGGTTGAGCAATAATGATCCTCTGCTCCCTGCGTGTCTTCGCAAAAACGGGAGAATCCAGCCCACTTGCTGAAATCACCCAAAGGTATCGTGATGATACTTTTTAACTTTTGGAAGCAGACAATAACATGTATCTCTGTCTACCCAAATGCCCTTTTCCTGCAACAGTCATTTCTAATTTGCTCAGGAGTTATGACCTAGAGGAGGGTGGCTGAAATCACTGGATTTAACAATTGCTTTTCTTAAACCACTTTTTTCTCTATCGTGTTGAGCTTTATACTCCTCCCTATGAGGGCCTTTTGCTGGGGCTGGAAATGAAATCCGAGTATTGAAACGAACAGAGTGTATATCTTAAAGGATGTCTGGTAGTCTTGGATTTTCCACAGATGTACGTTCCCCCTTCCTTCTCTCTCTCAAAGGCAGAACTTTTTCTTGGGACATAATTTGCCGCCTGCAAATCTAATCCATCTGACCGATGCAATAAATACATGAAAGAAGAAGGAGAAGTTGTCCGGGACTTTTTGGTCCTTGTTGCTTCTCGGTTCCCTCTCGAGCTGTTCTGACTTGTTCAGAGGTGGCTCTGGAATGTCTTTATTATTCTTGTACCAGCTTCATGTTCCCTTCTGTTGGGGTTCCAGCTCAGTTTCTTTCCTTTCTCCAGTTCATCCAGGTCCTGGGGTGAGAAGCGGCGAGCGAGCTGGGCCCCGCTCCTCACCCCCGGCCTTCCTGCGGGGCTAAGCTGCTGGCATCTCTTCTCCTGCTCGCATTTCCGCTCGGGACCTAGGCAGGCGAAGACCGCTCTGGGTTCCGCGGGCTGCCCCTTCCACAGACGTGCTTTGGAAGAGCGCTGCTTTAGGAATTCAAAGAACTGGATTATGCTTCCAGCTTTGCCCTTCACCAGCAGGGTGACCTTGAGGAAATCTCTGAACTTTTCTGTGCGTCAGCTTTCTCATCTGCAACGTGGGGATCTCACCGGCCTTGTCTACCTCGCAGCTTTGTGACGAGGATCAAATGGGACAGCCTAGGTCTAAATACTCCTTAGTTAACATACGTACATAGGTAAAGACTTCATCACGGTGTTTGATTCATGGTAAATACAATGAATCAAACAATTGTTAGCTACAATATTGTTAGCTACAATATTTATATTATTATTATTAAAATTGCAAAGCACCAAACAAGTAAGTAATCACTTGTGAGTTTTTTAAATGTTTTCATTAATTTTTAGAGAGAGAGAAAGGAAGAGGGAGAGATAGAGACATGGATGAGAGAGGAACACTGACTGGCTGCCTCCTGCACACCCCCTACTGGGGATCGAGCCTGTAACCTGGGCATGTGCCCTGACCAGGAAATGAACCGGTGACCTCTTGGTCCACGGCTTGACGCTCAACCATTGAGCCACACTGGCTGCGCTAGTAATGTTTTTTTTTAAATAATTTTTATTTTATAAATCTATTTAGCTGTTTACACCCAGACGTCAGTAAATGCATCATTCAGGCGAAGAGAAACATGGCCTCAGAAATATTAGGATGAGAAAGTCGCTGGGCTACTTGGGATGCCTGGTGCCTGAGCTAACTGGACCTCCCCAGAGCAGCTGCGGAGGGGCACAGACCCAGGCAGGGGCTCTCGGGAAAGTATCAGAGTCCCCACCCACTTCAATGCAAACAGCAACGGCCCCTCGTAAGCCAATCGGAAACCAAGTCCAGGCCTTTCAAGGCAGTTCTTGAGAGCCGCTGACTTGGCTGCTACATAAACAGAAAAGTCCAGCCCACCTGCATGCGCACCAGCCCCAGGCAAAGTTGAAAAGTCATCAGTGTTCAGCCTTGTGGCTGTATTAGTTTGCAGCGGCTGCCGTAACAAAATACCACAGGCTGGGCAGCTTGAGCAACAGATACGTATTTTCTCACAGTTTCGGAGGCTGGACATCCAAGATCTGTCAGCAGGTTTGCTTTCTCCTGGGGCTCCCCTTGCCTTGCAGACGGCTCCCCTCCCGACAAGGCTCATGTTGGGTTAGGGTGTACCCTGATGGCCTCATTGTAATGTACTCACCTCCTTTTTTTTTTTTTTATCCTCACCCGAGGACATTTTTCCATTTTTTGTACAGATAGAGTGGGAGGGAGAGAGAGGAAGAGACAGATAGAGAGAGAGAGAGAGAAACATCGACGTGAAGGGACACATTGAGTGGCTGCCACCCGCACGACCAACCAGGGCCGGGGACAAACTGCAACCGCGGTACGTGCCCTTAGCGGGAACCGAACCCGGGTCTCTCCGGACCGCAGGCCGACGCTCTAACCGCTGAGCCAAACTGGCCAGGGCTGTACTCACCTCCTTAAAGGCCCTCTCTCCAAGTATAGTCACATTATGAGGTGCTGAAGGCCAGGGCTTCAACATACAAGTTTTGAGGGAGACACAATTTTTATTTATTTTTAAATTAAATTTTTTTCCATCACCATTTATCCACTCCCCACCCCCATACCCTTTTCCATCTCTCCCCATCTCCCTCCCTGACAATCTCCATACTGTTATCCGTGTCCATGCGGGGAGACATAACTGATCTCATACTAGGGTCTGTCCTCCTGTAACTTCTCCCCCCAGTTACTTCCTTTCTACCAGGGTCTGTGGAGTTCAATGAAATCTCTTTTCCCGATGGGTTGCTAGCCCTCATTGCTTCTGAAGACATTTTTAGGAACGGATGGTTATGCACAAAGATGCGGGTGCTTTGAAATCTATATAGCGGTTTGAAACTGCTACATGGCCATGATTTCTGTGAGCCTAAGACAGGCAGGGTTGAGGACTAGACTGTTCCTTGGACTAACATAAGACCAAAAATGTGGGCCCCGTGAATATTTGGAAGATCTGCATATCCCTCAGAGGACTGGTATTTCCCAAGTGTCCAGTGCCTGATATTGCAGAATCACACGTGGGTAAAAGACTCATTCGAAATGCTAAGGATACAGAGCAGTGGCTTGTCATGTCACCGGCTATGAGAGTCAGCTGATAGCGATTTCAGATCACATTGCGAAGAACCTTCAAAACGGCCGCTTGCTGAGTTTGGTGTAGTATTAAAGGTCGAATGTCTCCACAATGATCTGCAGAGTTTATTAAAAGCTCAGTCCTTTGCCAGCTACGTATCTGTCAGAATCTGAAAACTCTTCACATCCTTCAACGAAACAACAAATCGTAACAGACGGAACGCAGAAGCAGATAGGAGAATCCGTCTGTTTTCTAGCAGCCAACCACGAAAGGGATTTGCAAAACAATGTCACTCTTGTAATTTTATTTGTTTGGGGCAACACAGTTATTTTTCACACAAAAGTATATTACTTAGGACAAAATAAAGTGGGCTTATCATTCCCGTAAATAAATCAATGCATATTTTTTTAATTCTCCATTTTGAGTATGTTACTCTTCTATAGTCCATATCAACTAAGGCTCCTTGGGAGTATTCAATACTACTTCGAAGTTGAAAGGGACACAGACCAAACAGTTTGAAAGTTGTTCCTTAAGTTAAAGGAATTAGTTTGCATAAAGGCCAAGTTCATGCCAAGGAAATGTGGTGAGTTCCTGAGGTTGGAAATAGGCTGAGATTCCTCCGAAGAATTGGCTGGAGACGGTGGTAGGAAAGTAAACTGGGAAGATCATAGAAGTCACGATATGCCCTCATAAAAAGTGTGACTGCCATCCTCTATAGCGATGTCTTTCATGATCAGATATCCTTTTCACATCGTAAGACAGAACCCAAACTCCTGCACGTTCGTGTAAGTAGATACGGCTAGAGTAGACGTTCACAGAACAAGACCTTTACCGAATGTGACGCACTCTGCCATTTTCTATTAAATTCTTAAAAGTTCAAGTCGAGCCACTCATTTGAACTCACCGCTCATTCACAGCTTGCAACCTGTGATCTGTAAAATGCTGCTCTGTGTAATGGAGCATCAAGGGGCAACAGATGTTTTGCCCAGAGAAATGACATGATCACTTGTGTTTCCAGGGTCGGTGGGGTGTGGGGGGCGGACCGTTCGGGAGACTGCGTGGCTGTCCAGGGCAGTGACGGTAAGAACCTGACCTCCGCCAGAGCACGGACCCGAGGGGCTGTCGGGGATTTGAAGACACACTGATGTAGGGCGTGTAGAAGATATATCCGTGACAACTCCGAGGAAGTTGGTGACTTGGGAACACTGCGCAGCTGCCGAGGCTGTTAACTGCGATGGGACATGCAGGAAAGGACGCGAAGGTGGAAAGGAACAGGCGGGGATCTGAGTGGGCAGGTCTTCAGGTGCCTGCAAGTCCCTCAAGGAGCAATGCCCAGGAAGGGACTGGAAATGTGATCCTGTCGAAGTGGAAAGAAGTCAAGTCTAGACATACAGAAATAACTGCCCTTCCTGCTGAGGACTCTGTTAGTCCTCCTCTTACATCAACGCTGTGCCGTGTGCTCTTCCGAGCACAAATACTATACGTTTTGCATCACGTTATGCAAAAGAGCTATGATCCTAGGAGACGAAGTATCACTAAAAACAATAAAACAAACAGCATATAGCTGTTTTAAGTTTCAAAATACATCCACAGAGGCTGGTATTGTGACATTTCCTCAACGTGGCTCCGCGATACGAGAGGCTGCAGGTCGATCCCGTGTCAGCCAGAGCACTATACTGTTAGGGAAATTGCTTTCGTGACGATAAAACCTCAGCATGCAGAAGACTGTAAGTACTTTATGAGCCAACGGCAAGAGAGGGCCCCACTCACTTTTTGGTAGAGATTTTAAAGAAGGAGGACACAGAGGTCCACATCGTCTGGGTGGAGAGAAATGTGAAATTAACAAGCATTAGAAATTTAGGGCACACACCCCAATTCAGCTTGTTTCCTTTTAAGTGCCTCGTGTCAAACTTAACTTATTTTCTACTAAATATGGGTTTATGCAGTAAAAAAAAAAATTTTAATCTTTGGTTCAAAGCATTTCATTTAAAAAATACCAAAAGGCCCAGGCAGTGTGGCTCCGTGGTTGAGGGCAACCCAGGCACCAAGAGGTCGCTGGTTCGATTCCCGGTCAGGGCACATGCCCAGGTTGTGGGCCAGATTCCCAGTGGGGGCGTGCAGGAGGCGGCCGATCGATGTTCTCCCTCATCGATGTTTCTGTCTCTCTCTCCCTCTCCCTTCCTCTCTCTCCCAAATCAATAAAGAAAAATTTTTTAAATACCAAAGGTCTTTACGAGCATTAACAAATGCGACACTCGTCTCCAGGTGTCCAGCCGACAGTGATGGGACCCGAGAACCAACCTGGCGAAGCAGCCTTGCCAGCACCACACCCCACGTGAATGACCCGTCCAGCTCCCACCCAGGTGACTCCACCACACAGCCCTGGAACCGAGGGACGACATGCATTTTACCCAGCACCTACCCGCAGAGAACTCTATTAGTTTGTAAAATACCAGGACTAAACATTTTTTAATTCATGTGGATTAAAACAAAAACAAAAACAAAACACCAGGTTACAGAAGCAAACTTCTTGGACTACAGGGAAGAAAAACGGATAATGTGGTAAGTTCTATGAGGTATAAGGCCAGAGTCAACACCGCCAGGAAGTCTGGTTGTTCCCCATAATCCTCACCCATCCCAAAGCAGATCCATGGGGTGCATGGCATCAGAGAGGGAGTAAACATGGGCTGCTGCTACAACGCCGTTCCCCCCTCGCCTGCCCGGGGTGACCACAGTGGCCCCATGCCCGGACTTGTCAGTGCAGTGTTGATGCTTCTGTCTCTCTGACCGAAGGAGCCTGGGCACATCGGTGAAATGCAACTGCAACTCCCAGACTGGGCAGATGTCGCACTTGAGGGCTGGCAAGTCATCTGAGCACGTGGTCTGCAGAAAGCCACCCGGGGCCCACCCTTCAGGGGACGCAGGGTGTCCCGGTGACGCAAGAGCAGTTAGCAGAGATTCAAGACACCCTCCCGCTCGTGCTTGGTCCCAAACACAATGTTTAATCCCAGCCGAAAACTAAGCAGCATTTTCAATTACGAGTCTGGCTTCCTGTTTTGCCATTTTTAATGACCCGTTCTCCCCAGCAGGGCTCAGGTTATGTGGTCGGTGTGTCTATTCAGGTGTGTTATGTGTTATGCAACCAGTAATTTCTAAAACTGGAGAAAAGGGTGAATCACAGTCTTATAATTCTATGACTACTTCCTCTAATGGCAAATGTCATCATGTTGGAGTAAATTCCTCTAACTTGAGATTTCTCTGACTTACTATTACTACAGAAGGGCAACTTTATCTCAAGGAGTAAATTGGCTTTAGTTCAACACTGGAATTCACCACAGAATCAAACCAGTTAAAAAAGAACTTAGTAGCCCTGGCTGGTTTGGCTCAGCAGTTAGAGCGTCAGCCCGCGGACTGATGAGTCCCAGGTTCGACTCCGGTCAAGGGCACCTACCACGGTGTGGTTCATCCTTGACCTGGTCCAGGTCGTGCAGGAGGCAACCAGTCAATGTGTTCCTTTCACATCGATGTTCCTCTCTCTCCCTCTCTCTCCCCCCTTCCCACTCTCTCTGAAGATAAATAGAAAAATATCCGCAGGTGAGGATTAAAAAAAAAAAAGAACTTGGTAGATGAGTCCTTTGTAAATTGGAAAGTGTATAATGTTGATAATCATGTTCTTCTTCTTACAGCTGTGGTGTGTTTACATACACTTCTTAAGTCCATTTGCTGTTTTGAAGAATTTCAGTCACTGTGCTAAGTCTTAGGAATGCAAAATCTAAAAACATGTCTTTTGCACTCAAGAACACCACGTTTTAGTAGAAGAAAACACATTTATAAACTAATAAAGTATGAAATAGGCCATATAAAAAGTAGATACATGGTTTAAAAGTATAATACTTGAAAGAGTGGTTAACCAACTCCTCAAAAGACACAATCTACCAAAACTCATACAAAGAGGAATAGATAATCTGAATTGGAGTAAATCTGTTAAAGAAATTTAGTTAAACATTAATAACCTTCCACAAAAAGTAAAGCACCTAGGCCTAGGTGGTTTCACTGGTGAATCTATCGAACAGTTAAGGAAGACAGGGTATCAGCTCTGTACAGTCTCTTGCAGAAACACAGGCAGAGGGAACACTTCCTAACTCATTCTACGATACAGCATTATTCTAAAATCAAATCCAGACAAAGCCATTACAAGAAAGGAAAACTAAAAACCAGTATCACAGCCCGGACAGTGTGGCTCAGTAGACTGAGAATCCTCCCATGGGCTGCGAGGTCCCGGTTCGATTCCCAGTTGGGGCACATGCCCTGGTTGTGGGCTCGATCCCCACCCAACAGGAGGCATGCAGGAGGCAGCTGATCCATGTTTCTCCCTCATATCGATGTTTCTATCTCTCTCTCCCTTCCTCTTGCTCTTAAAAATCAATAAAAACATATTTTAAAAAACCAATATCACATAAATGTAAAAATCCTCAACAAAATATTAGCAAATCAACTCTAACAACGTGTAAAAAGAATTATGCACCATAACCAAGTGGGATTTATTCCAGGTATGCAAGGTTGGTTCAATAATCAAAAATCAATTAATGTAATCCCTCATACCAACAGGTTAAAAAAAATTATATGATTATATTAATAGATGTAGAAAGCACATTTGACAAAAAATCCAGCACCCAAGATAAAGTGTCAGCAAACTATAAATAAAGAGAACTTCTTCAACTTGATAATAAAAATCTACAAAAAAAAAAAATCTAGAGTTAACATCACACTTAGTGATGAAAAACTACATTCCTTCTCCTAAAATAGGCTCAGGCAAAAATATCCTTACTCAATATCATGCTGGAAGCATGATAATGCAATAGTATATATAATGCAATAATATAAGAAAAGGATATAAAAGGTACACAGAGTAGAAAGGAAGAAATAAAACTGTGTTTGTTTGCAGATAACATGATTGTCTATGTAGAAATACCAAAGAACTGACCTAATAAGTCAACTAGTTGTGGAACTAATAAGTGATTAGAGCAAAACTACAAGATACAAGGTTAATATGTAAAGTCAACTGACTTACTATACACCAGCAATGAATAACTAGAGTTTGAAATTAAAAACACTACACCATTTACATTAACACCAAAAAAGGAGAAATACTTAGCTACAACTCTAACAAAATATGTACAAGTTCTATATGACAAAACTGTGAAACTCTGATGAAATAAATAAAAAAGGCTACATAAATGGAAAGATATTCCATGTTCATAGATAGGAAAACTCAATATTATTAAGATGCCAAATCTTCCCAATTTGATCGACACATTCAATGCAATCCCAATCAAAATCCCATCATGTTACTTTGTGGTATTAACAAACTGATTCTAAAATTTATGTGGAAAAGCAGAAGACACAGAATACCCAATACAGTAATACAGACTCCCCTTACCCACAAGGGATATGTTCCAAGACCCCCACAGATACTGCCGAACCTTATATATACTATATTTTTTCCTGTACATACATATCTATAAGAAAGTTTAATTTATAAATTAGGCATGGTAAGAGATTAACAATAATAACAATCGATGACCTGGAACAGTTGTAACAAATATTCCATGTTCATAGATAGGAAAACTCAGTATTATTAAGTTATTAAAGCACTTTGTGGCTTTTCTTTGGCATATCCCAATTACCGGCATCCCTACTCTTTCACGCCGGGGCCACCAAGGAGTGAAATAAGGGTCACTTGGACACAAGCACTGCGATGCAGCGACAGTCAATCCGATAATCTGCAACTGAGTGAGCAACAAGCTGAGAGCGTGCACGTGCGGATGCGCCGGGCATGGGGATGATCCACATCCGGGCAGGTGGAGCCAGACTGTGCGACGTCAGCAGCTCCTGAGAACGGCATGTCATTCAACAGTTAGGACTTGTTTATTTCTAGGCTTTCCCGTGCAATCATGTTGGACCGCGGCTGATCTTGGGTAAGTGAAACCACGGAGAAGGGCACCGTGGGTAAAGGAGGGCTGCTGTTCTGAAGAACAATGACGACGACGACGTCAGAGGACGGGCTGACCGTAGAGCGAGCGTCATCACGAGAGTGTGGGCTGGGGAAGTGTGGACAGGTCAGTGGAACAAACAGAGAGCCACGAAACAGAGCCACACGGATACGGTGAACTGATCTCTGACCAAAGAGCAAAGGCAAGTCGATGGTGAAAGAACGATGATTTCGACAAATGGTCCTGGACAACTGGACACCCACGTGACAAAACAACAGAAAACCGGGATCTATACACCTGTCTCACACTTTCACACAAATTAACTCGGCGTGGATCGTAGACTTAACTGAGAAAAGAAAACAAACTATAGAACGTTTGGAAAATAATATAGGAGAAAATCTAGGTGACCTTGGGTTGGGTGACGAATTTTCAGATATAACACCCAAAGCACGAGTTGAACTTCAGTAAATGAAAAACCTTTGCTATGTGAAAGACACCATTAAGAGAATGAAAAGTCAAGGTGCAGACTGGAAGAAGATACTTGTGAAACACAAATCTGGTAAAGGACTGGTATCCCCAATATACAAATAATTCTTAAAACTTAACAATAAGAAAACAAGCCAATTTAAAAAATTGGTGAAAGATCTGAGCGGACACCTCACCAAAGAAGATAAGTCGGACGGCAGCCAAGCACGTGGAAAGAGCTCAAAGTCATGCGTCGTTAGGGAAGCGAAAATTACAACGATAAGACACCACTACACATCTACTAAAATGGTTCGAATCCAAGAAAACTGACAAGATCAAATACTGGAGGGGAGATGGAGCGACAGGAACTCACATTAACTGCTGGTGGGGATGCAGACAGACACCGGAAGACGCTGGTAGTTGCTTACAAAGCTAAACATACTCTTACCATCAAATCCAGAAGTCATGCTCCCTGGCATTGACCCAAATGAGTTTAAAACTTATGTTCACCATAAAACCCCGGTGGGGGATGTGCAGGAGGCAGCTGATCGGTTGATCAGGTGTTCTCTCACTCTCTCTCTCTCTCTCTCTCTCTCTCTCTCTCTCTCTCAATCATTGCAATTTTGAAGACTATGGATGAACCATTCCTGGAAATGTCAGTGGTCACTGCTGGGGAGGAAAGAGGGGAAAGGGTTCCAAAGGGCAGTTTTGAGCATCTTCATTATAACTGCAGTTACTTTTTGTAAAGATCTGATGCCCATATGTCATAATGCTAAGATTTCCCCCAAACAAGTAGTATTTATATTCACCATTCACATGTACACAGTTAAAATATTTAATGGTGAAAATTAATTGAAAAATAAGAACAAGGAGAGAATAGTGAACATTCTATGGCTTGTTCCAAGTGTAAGTGGGATGGGACGTCCCTGGGAGAGGGGTCATGCTGGGCTGCTGGTGAGGGAGGCAGGCGGGGTGGAGAAGACAAAACGTCAGGGAGCTGGGGAGGATTCTGGTGTAGACAAAGGAAGGAGAGGAAACCTACTGAAACCCACAACCGGACCTTAGACACAAACCAGGGTGACACAGAATTGTTAGGTCCCTCTGGGGAGGACATCGGACACCTCGGAGGAGAGGGAGAGGCAGGCAGGACATGAAGAGAACAGATGACACCTCCCGGATGTTTGCTTTCTCAATGAAGGTGACGTGAGGACCAGGAGGGGCAGCTCCCTGGATGGTCATGATTTTAGCGCGTAGAGAAATCACTCGTGGAGCTGACCACCCGTGGTCCGCGAGGGGGCCTCCAGGCTGGAGAACTCTGGGAAATCACTCTGTGAATGTGGGCAGCAGTCCACACCAAAGGTCCACAACTCTTACAATGTTCTCAAAGGGGAGTGGGAGCCCCAAGTTTAAGAACCACTAAGCGTAGAAAGAGCACAAGGGTACGGTCAAGGTTGGCAAAAGCTGCCCCCCAACATTTCCTTCAGCTGGGGTGACCATCCCTGAAGGGCAGGCAGTCCCTGGGACAGGAGGAGGCACCCACACAGGCAGATGCCTGGTCCCGGACCTCCGCGACGGCTGGAACTTTGCTCGAACCCTGTGTCATCTTCCGGGGGGAGGGGCGCTGTCCTTCCATAATATTCCCCAGAAAAACAGAAGTGTGTTCCACGTTATCCGCAGTCGGTGCTACCTTAAGGGGTCGGCAGAAGAGAAACTGTATTTCATCACCACAGAGTTGAAAAAAACGACAGAAAACACAAGGTCAACATCAGTCTCCGCATTCCCGAGCCCCGGTCAGCCCTCGCCGTCACGTGGTGCTTCTGGTTTGATCGCCACATTTCTTGGAATCTGTAACCGACGTTTCAATTAACTCCTACACTCTGCACTTTGAGGTAAATCTGGTCGTGAGCGAAAACAGCTCACAACGTCCCAAGGCCTGACTCCCTTTTGGACCCTGAACACCCGAAAGATGTCCTGTCATCCCCCAAACCCTGGAATGTCTTCCCAGAAAGTCAGTTAAAAATGACATTTCTGCTTATTCCTGCTTTTTAGTGTGATTGCAGATGAATAACTTCTGGGTCTCCTTGCTTCTCCCTTTTTTTTTTTTTTTTTTGCCATTTTAGTTCGCCAGTGAGTTGTATCAAGCAGAGCCAGTTATAAAATAGTGTAAAATTCAAGAACTTGGAATTAAAGTCATTTTTATTTGAGGATGGGCCAAATTCCTCAGACCACCCCCACCCCCCAAAAAAATCAAAACCAGCTTCTCAGACATTTCCCCCGGGGCTGATGGCGCTCCTCTGCCCTGCATTTCTAACAGAACCTCACAAAATGGCTAAAACAATGACACTATTCTAGAGGAGCGACCCCGGAACGCGCCGCGCGTGACAAATCCTCTGCGGGGCCCAGGCCGCTGCAGCCTGCGTCGGGGTGACCTGGCGTCCTGGAGGGACCCTCGGGACTCGGCTCGGGCCCGGCCTGCCCTCTGCCAAGCACACAGGACCAATTAGGTGCGGCTCCGCTGCAGCGCGCTCCACCCGCTGGGGTCTCCGCTCGGGGCCCCACGGTGTCGCTTCAGCACAGAAAGGAGTCTGCTTTCCGGGGCGTTTTGCTTCCCTCCAGCCCTGCTGGCCTCCTCTCCCTCACTCCGATCTCACGTCCCAGAGAGAGGACGCATGTAAACAGGAAACCCCGCGTCCAGTCTCAGTGCATCTCCGGCATCTTGCAACCCAAGCTTCCGTGCGCTGTAGGGCCTTTCCCTCGGGCCTTCCTGCGGGATCGGCTTCGGCACCGCGTCCATCTGAGCCCCGGGCCCAGGGCTCAGGTCTCCGATCCATTCCCGGAGGAGAGTGACTCAGGAAGGTGACGGCCTCTGGGACCTGGATTCTGCACGTGTGATGGGGGTACGCACGACCGCAAGGACCATGCCCGGCCGAGTCCGCAGCCCCTCCCGGGCGCACAGGTGGCTCCTCCTTTCTCCTCCCTTCCCAGGCTGAGCGTCGCCTCCCAGAGGGCTGGTCTGAAAGAGACCACAGGAGGACAGCAGGCCCACCTGGGAGCGATGCCCTCAGCACCCAGCCTGGGACACGCTGGGTAGCACCACTGCTCCCATGGAGGGGATGGTTGGAGGAGAGAACAATCACCCCCAAACGTCTCAACTTCGACACAGTTAACTCTCAGTGCCTCTGTCACAACGGCCGGCTTCCCAGCGGGGGGGAACACCCTGGTGCTGCTCCACAGAGGGGTCTCTGTTTCGTGGGGGCCTGCTGTCGAAGGAAGTGCTGCGGGTTTGAACTGTTTTACGTGGAAGGCTATTCTTGGTATTTGTTTGGGGACCGTCTCTTCACTTGTCTAATAAATCGGCTTGTGTGATGCTCAGCTGGGACCCCATATCTAAATTGCACATCAGTGAGTTTGGCACCATTTGGGTTCTCCAACGTTTTTCGCACCCGTTAGGGAGGATGTGAAGAGATTTCACAGAGCCGTGCCTAGAGCCCTCCATACTCGGTCCCGGAAGAGACGAGTCTCTGTCGTTTCTGTCTCCGTACCCGTGGGACACTGCAGCACTGTGCCCTCCACCCCAGTCTCCCTTGGTCCCCCGCAGGGGTCTGGAAGTCAGAGTAACACTCGCCAAAAAGAGCTTTTCGCTTCTCACAGGACAGGACCTTCCAGATAGAAATTTCATACACACGGATACACACAGATACACGCAAATGCATGCCAAAGGGGGAAAAAAAAGAATGAATCATAAAAACTCCTTCATGCAAACGAGCAAATTTTCTGGATTAATGGATTCCACCCTAAATACACAGCAAAGGCCTGCCTGCAGCGGTGGTAACCAGCTCATGGCTGAAGTGTGTCGCCCCAGCCAAAGGAGAGGCTCCAGGCATGAGAAGGCCTGTGGACAGTGGCTAGAAACGTAGTCTTCTCCTGACCTTAAAGGTCATTTTTAAAAATCTCCCTGAGCTGCAGAATGGTTTCTTTTGCGCAATCTTTTTTTTTTTTTTTTTTCTCTCATTAAGTGTGAGTTCCCCGAGGTCAGGGACTGGGGCAAAACTCACTTTGCCTTTGCAGCACCTGGCACAGTGCCATGCGAGAGCCTTCTGCCGGCTGGCAACATGCCTGTCTTCTGGGTCCGGGCTGCAGAGGGGAGTTCCTGGCCTCCTGGGTCTTGCGCCAGGGAACGGACGCACACATCAGTGTGATTGTATATTGGAATAAGTGCCCACCCAAGAAGAAGAGGTGCATGAGAGGTAACAAGGGAAGTCTAACGTAGACCAGGAGGGAAGTCAGAGAAGTCTCTCTGAGGAAGGTCGCATTTCTGCTGAATCTCAAGGCTGAAAGGACCCAGGGCCCGGAGTGGGAAGGAACAACGGGAAGGGGGCTGGGGGCAAGAGCGGAGCCCCTTCACGTGGGGAGAGATGCTGATGAGGGCAAAGGGGTAGGAAGGGACCAGGGTGTGGGGGTCAAATGAAAGAGGTCAGACGGTGTCCTAAGTGTGACTGTGGCCACTGGAACATTTTCAGCAAGGAAGTGACGAGGTCTGACGCATGCTTTCTAAGGACTGCACTGGGAGCCCATGCAGAACGGCGCAGAGGGAGAGGGAGACTGGGCCTGTGGCCATCTAGATGCCCTGTGGCTTGGCCTAGGCCAGGCAGGTGGCCATGGGACCACAGAGGGGGAGGGGGACTCGAGATGACTTTGAGATAGAATCAGCAGGAATTGGTGATGGATAGGAAAGGGTGGGAGGAGGGGAGGGCTGAGCTGACTCCCAGCTTTTTGGCTCGAGTCGCACAAGATAACGATGGTGGTTTCCAGATGGAGTAGACAGGGCTGAGCTGATGTGGGGGCGAGGGGGACGGAGGGGCAGCAGGCATGCCACAGTGAGCATGACGATCTTCCCCACACACAGTGAGCAGGACAGAGATCCAAGTTCTGTCACAGAGAGACAGAGCAGGCTCTCAGACGCAACGCAACTAACCCAAGGTCGGACTGCTACCAAGTGGTACAACTGAGTCAAGAACCCAGATTTTGCTGTTATGGTGCCAGTGGTGGTTGTTTTAAGTCCTGGGCTAGTGATGATTCCTACCACACTGCTCACATTCTCTTGCAGGGAAACATCTGAATGCATTACCAAATAATTGGCAATAATTTTAAGCAACTGGTGTGTTTTGCCCTTCTAGTAACGGAAGGTTTTATCGTCATCCAGAGGAGCACATCCTCCACTAAAAATGTCCCCAAAGTTTGCTGTCGTGGGGTTTTGAAAACCGAAATCATTGTAATTTTCGTAAACTGCCACACGAATGATTGTAGAGCATTAATTTTCCAAGGTTTTATTAAAGACATCAAAATTTATGTCAACTGTTTTTAAAAAAGATGTTTGGATCATATCGGAGAGTTTCGACATCGGGAATCGTATATTCGTAAGGTGTGTAAAACCACCCTGTGTAAGTTTCCCAGGAATTATTCTCATTTGGAACCAAACTGCCCAAGTGCCGCTGACCTCCGTGGGCCAGTACGTGGAGGCGACGCGGAAGGGAATGACAGGTGCGGTGTGGAGACGGCGCTGCGCGTGAACGTGTAGTGACCAGACAGGTGACCTGCTCACCCGCTCTCCCTGGCCGGGCCCATCGCTTCCCACACCACCTGGCAGGTGGCACAGGACAATGCCTTCCCCACCCAGGGCCCCTCTGATAGAGAAACTGAGGAAATGGGCTAATTCCTTTTTAATGGAAATTATTTCCAGTAACTATCACATTAAAATTAGGCTTTAAAGTGAGTAATTATCTGTACTACGGAACGATTCTAGATCTCCGATGCTTAGCCTCAGAATGAAGCGTGAGAACATTGAGACCTGGGGCCCTGAACCCTTCCTCAAGCGGGATAAAGGCCGAGTATTTCAACGTTCTCTCCCTGGGTCTTCTCTCTCTGAAGATGTCCCATCTCGGGACTGCCTGGTGGGGCTCGGAAGTCCGGGACCCCTGGGACACGCCCACCTCGGCCAGTGCCGCTGGGCCGGTTCACGGCACCTCCTCTTCACCTGTGTCCGTCCTCCCGCCGAACAGGAAAGCGAGGTGTGGGGGAACCCCTCCACTGCAATTAGCTGCACGTAATCGTTGGATTTGGTTGCCTTGTTTTCTAGGAACTAGCTCTGGACATTTCAGTGCAAAGAGGGCCCCATTGCTTCAGTTCTGGTACATGTACATCCACAGGGTGGGTGGATACCCATACGCTAAGGTTCCTACTCAGAGCACCCTGTCCTCTGGCTCCTCACAGCCCGTGATACCAGGTCCCAAATTCATGTCGTGCACGCGAGGTCCACATCGCCCCGTACTGGGGCTAGTGGGCTGAGCATCTCAGAAAAAACCCTTTTTCCTCTCGAGCTCCTGTGGCTGATCTTAGACTAATCAAAAAGCAAAAAAAAAAAAAAACATAAATGCTTTCAAACTTCTTCTCTCTCTTCACCAGACTTCCCACCTTAAAGACCTCCTCCACGCTAGACAATGAAATGTTGCCCCATTCCTAACAGGAAAACATCACAGTCCATGACAAGTCAAGAGTCACAAAAACCCCAACTCCTGAACACCCTCGGGGCTCCCTTCACACGCCCTGGGTACAGCAGCGTCGACAGCCCCCAGGGACAGCCGTCGGCAGACTGGCCGGCAGCCGCCAATGAGTTAATCCCAGAACAAAGACATCAGGGACGTACACTCATGCTCAGCCTGGCTCTGCCTATTTGGTTCCAGCCAGAGACCACGGCTTCTTTCAAATAACCTCAGTTTATTTTTGAAAAAAAAACAAAACAAAAAACCCCTGCGTTCAGACAGGATATGGGGGCGGAGCTAAGGGCTGATGTTTAACACGTGCACATCTGGACGCGGCCCAGCGTTCCCCCCAGCGTTCCCCCGCCGTTTTCATTTTGCTGCAGCTTCGGCATTCATAAATTTGGGAGATTACGGTGTCAGCAGTGCGCAGGCCTGGAGCTGGGCACTCCTTGAACAGCAATATGTCTGCAAACCCACGCGGCGGCGGAGTCCGTTCCCATTGTGAGCCGGGAGAGCGGGCAGCAGCTCACGTCGGGTGCCTGGCGGACACTGCACAGCGAGCAGCCGCTCAGAGCACTGGCCTGGCAACGCGCAGCCCCGGCAGCCCCGCCGCGGAGCGGAAGAGCCGGCAAGAGCGCAACGGAGAGCCCAGGCCGCTGTGGCCAGTGTCAGCGCGTCGGCCTGCGGCCCGAAGGGTCAGGGGTCCAACTCCCCATCAAGGGCACGTACCTCGGTGGCAGGTTCAATCCCCAGCCCGATTGGTTGCCTCATTCGGGAGGCAACCAATCATGTCTCTCTCTCATCAATGTCTCTCTCTCTCTCTCTCCTTCCTCCCTCCCTTCCACTCTCTCTCAAAATCAACGGAAAAAAATATCTTCGGGTAAACATAAAAAAAAAAAAGAGTGCAATGGGGAGTTGGCGGCTGGGCATTTGTGGTCCTTGTTTTCGTCTGATCATCTGGAGTGTGAACAGATTGTATCCTCCTCCTGCAAGTGTCCAGCACTTAGAACAAGTTTATCTGAGAGATGGTGAGAAAGCACCTTCTAAAATGATATTTTGAGAAGGCTCATAGGCTTTCAAAACCACTCTGATAGACTAAGTGGTGTGTCCCTCCCCCAAATTCATATATTGAACCCTAATCGCCAATACGACGATGTTAGGAGGAGAGGCCCTTGGGGGGACTGTGAGATGAGTGTGGAGCCCTCCTGAAGGGGACCAGTACCCTCTGCAGCCACGAAGACCCGTGAAGACACATCTGCGGACCGGGAAGCAGATCCCCCCACAATCCGCAGCTCCTTGATCTGGGACTTGCCGCCCCAGACCTGTGAGATGTCAATTCTGTGGTTTATACGCAGCCAGTGCGTGGTTTTTGTGCCCAAACACACAGACCGGCGCTACGTGCAAAGCCAGGTCCTTGCCTTGCTGTTTGGGCCTCACGGTCCAGCCTGGGAGCCAGTGGGCGGAAGAGCTGCGTGCCCCGCAGCCTGGCCTTACGGGGGCAGCGGGTGGGTGCTCAGTGAATGCTGGCCGACCATGGAAGAACTATGTCTTAATGCTGGCGACCAGACGATTTATTCTTGCCGGATAGAGACTTGGGTGACACGCATGGCTAGGAAACAAACCGATCAGGCATTGGGACCTTCTCACTAGTAAACACATGTGCCGCAGGCGGGCACAGGTCCCTGCCGACACACCACCCGGCAGCGCCCCGGGCCAACGTTCTGGACTGGTAACAGCACCACGGGCAGGACGGCGCGGCTGCCCCTTTAACGGTCCAGCACACACACCGGCACTGGAGGAGTGTGTTCCTCTGGGTGGTAATTAGGGCCCAAACAGATGGTATGACAGCCCCGCAGAAAAGGCCGAGGGAAACGTTTCATTTCCTCCTGTGTTTCCTCAGGTGCACTACACAACGGGGCTCCAGACACCGAAGTGTACTGTAGCCGCAGACTTGGGCAAACAAGGCCTCGGGGAGCGGCGGTCACTGCCGGGACCCCGTCCTGCGACCTCATCTGGCCCTGCTCTCTGTAGACACACTTGAAATTGGCGGAGAACCACATTCTCTCCTGTAGCCTCGACTTCCTGTCCTGTAAAATGGGGTGAAGAGCATGGGCCCCACCTGCTCCGCAGGGTGGGGGTGAGGACCGCGGGGAGGAGATGAGAAACCCCAGGAAACACGGCGAAAAGGCGTCTGCTCTGCTTCGGGCTCGCCGTCGGAGACCCAGACGTCTACTGGCACAGGCTTGACGTAAATTAGCTGTTCTCGGCGCTCACTGCCGTTCGCTCCACTAGACGAACCGGTGACGAGCTCAGCGACTGCGGCTGTTCCCGCCACAGGAAGGGGACAGAGGCCTGGTCACAGAAGCAATGCGGCTTGGAAGACCAAGCAAGTGGGACCCAGCGACGTGACGTGCTACAATCACTACAGGCACAGTGAGGTTTTATGTAAGCAAACTGGTTTTCATCTCCTGGGCGGAGAGAACTCGGGGGTGCTCCAGGTGTGGGTTCAGCTCCCCACTGCCCACACCGCAGGCAGACAGCTGCTGCTCCCTCCGGCCTCCCCCCTGCACAGGACAGGGCAGCGCCTCTCCCGACAGCTTACTGTGAAGAGTACGAGGAGACATAAGAAGAAGTGTTCCTCAACAGTGGCCACCTGGTACTTCCTGCTTGTGTCCAAAAACTAATTAATCCACGTTTCTAAACCATGGCTGGGAAAATAAGCCCCAGTTCAATAAGGCCAAAAAAATCCAAGTGCAAGTGTTTAAGAATAGCACCGTGAACACATGCACGTATTTGTAAATAGTGCCCATAGACATCTTTTTTCTTAGAAAGTTCATGTCAGTTATACAGAAGCTGAAATAAACCATAGCCAACAACTTCTCGTCCTCTTTTTTTAAATTTTCATTTATCGATTGGTTTTCAGGGAGAGAGAAAGAGACAAAGAAACATCAGTTTGTTGTTCCACCACTTGTTGATGCATCCGTTGGTTGATTCCTGCCCGTACCCTGACCAGGAATCAAATCCACCAACTGGGCCAATCGGGATGAGGCCGAACACCGGAGCTACCTGGCCAGGTAACATGCTCCTTCCCGTGGCATCTCGAATCCAGCGGTTGTAATGCTATTTTAACAGAATGATGCTTTCGATCATTGCGTTAATAATGGCAAATGTAATTAATGCTTACACGATCCATTAACTTGCAAAGCATGAACCAGCTGTTACTTTATTTCGGTTTTCCCCGATGACACTGTGTTAAAATGATCTTGAATTCTACATCTGGTTAGAACCTGGTGGGAGTAACAACCTGTCAAAGTTGAGACCCAGCAGGACTGGTCAGGAAGCTCTGCCAGGCCCCCGGTTACCACATTCCACCTCGTCACACATAC
Source organism: Molossus molossus (assembly GCF_014108415.1). Taxonomy (NCBI): domain Eukaryota; kingdom Metazoa; phylum Chordata; class Mammalia; order Chiroptera; family Molossidae; genus Molossus; species Molossus molossus. The sequence goes on from NW_023425356.1 coordinate 49,708,767, forward strand.
ACCAAAGGTCACACATGACAGTCAGGCACCCCTCGCGATAAACAAAAATTCTGAACTCCGTCCAGACAGGGGGATGCTTTATATTAATGCAAAATTAGACGAGACAATCTGGAAGTGGGCTCCACAGACCCCCAAGTCCAGCTTCATGCAAAGCACAACGGATCAATAAATACTCTTCATGTCCTGGACGTACAGTACATTCTCACTCAGCAGCGCAAAGTGCTCCTTATTTGGGGGCTAGAAGAAAATTGCTATTTTTGCTGTCCTATGGACTGGGACACCAAGGGGTGCAGCCATGCCCAGGGAGCTAGAAGCAAGACTTAGATTCTGCTCGTTCCACTCATCTCCGGAAGGTCACCCCTTAACCCCTTGCAATCTGGCCTCCATCCTTACCATCATTTTGACAATAAGATCCTAGATATCACCGATGATCAATTAATGATCAGGCCCAGGGATCTATCCTTCCTTGTTCTCACTGGTATCTCCTTAACATCAATTTGATGCTGCGATAAACCAGGGGTGTTCTCTCTTCTCTCATCCCTCCCCCCCTCCCCCAATCACGGTGTGCACGATTTACAATCTTTTTTCTCTGTCTGCTGCACCTCTGTGCATTCCCCCGCTGTGAGTTCTCTCTGCCTGATCAGAGGTGCACGGTGGAAGAGGTGTACGAGGGTGTGCGGGGAGATGCTTGGGGGCTGCGACCATGAAGCCTGTCTCCCACCTTCCTCAGCCTCGAGCACACTTAGATCCCCCAGCCGGGCCTGTCTGTTTCCTGTCCCATTCAAACACCTCTTTCACGCGATGGATCGAGGGCGGGACAATCTCCACGCGGCGCTGAAGGGTATTGGTCTTTGCTGCGAAGCTCTTCCACCTTTGAAACACTGGGAAATTTCCCTAATAAAACGGGAGGAAGGTCCACCTAGCTCCCAGGCCCTCGGGAAATCTGTCAGTTCTCCGGGGGTTCTCTCTGTCCCAGTGGTCCCCTGGCTAGCATGCAAGGGACATGAGCTTCCCGTGTCGCTGCCAGGGACTACATGAACCACACGCCCACACGACACTCTTCGCCGTCCCCGAAATGAGAGCTGCCCCTTACATCTTTTTTTTTTTCCTTTATTGATTTTAGAGAGAGAGGAAGTGAGAGGGAGAGAGAGATAGAAACATCGATGAGAGAGAACATTGATGGGCCGCCTCCTGCACGCCCCCACTGGGGATCTGGCCCACAGCCTGGGCATGTGCCCTGACCGGGAATCGAACCGGCGACCTCCTGGTGCAGGGTCCACGCTCAACCACTGAGCCACACCGGCCGGAGAACACCTTACACCTTTACTCCCTTTTCCCATGGCGCAACCGGTAACCGTAACCACCGTAAGGGCTTAATAATGAATCACAAATAAATCGTTATCAATCGGGTTTGAGTCATTCAAATTTAGGATCTCCCTGCTACGTCGTCGGCTGACTTGTGACCACTTTTCAGGAATGAAAGCGGGAAATCCGGGCGCACAAGCAACGGGGAGAGGACTGGTGTCGGGAATGCAGGAGGACCGAGTGGCCCTCGGCACCTGCCCTTTTCCCGAAGCGGGGAAGCCCCTGACGCTCTGCGCCTGCGCGGCCGGGGGCCCGCCGCTCTGCGCCTGCGCGGCCGGGGCCCGTGCGGGGTGCCTGCGGCCAGGAGAGAGCCACGGAGCCATAGAGCGTCACCAGGGACGCCAGGCCCTTACACGGCGATGCCCTACGGGCAGGCAGCTGTGATGGACGGAAGCTCCTGCGCAGGGAACACAGTGATCATCTTCCAAGCTCAGCACGTCCACAGCGTCACGGTGAGCTCACTAGTGACGTGTCTCTTCTGGATACAGAGCAGCTGGGATACACGGCGCCTTCCTGACCTGTGCTGTCTCCTTCAGAAAATGCCTCTTAGCATCCACAATGAATGCTCGCGGAAAGAACCTTGAATAATAGAGAATAAACCCGCAACATAGCACTATCCTCCACCCACTTATGAAAACACAAAACAAAATTTTAAAAAATCAGTGATCTGTTCACAGCCTCTGTAGCACCCCAGGACCATTGCTCAGCCTTCATTAGATGCGACGCTCGACGCTCCCACACATTCGCTCTGAAAGAAGTCGACAGTAAGCAAGGGGAGTGTTAAGCAGGACCCCAACTCTAACGCTAAGACCTTTGTTCAAAAGTGCCAACCAAGGAAGATAAACCGTCAAGGTGTACTTGTGGGTCCCTTCTGCACCAGACAGTCAAGATCAAGCTGGTGTCCAAGATCCAGATACGGCCAAGGGGAAAAGGTGTGTTCGGTCTAACTCTCCTCCGTTCACTGGCGGACGCGCTTATTTCAAAACAGCACCTTGCTTGCCGGTGGGCCCACAGTAACGCAGGAAAGGTCTCGAACGAAGCCTTGCATTTCCCATTCAGACTTAAGCTCCATCAATTTATATGTTCTTCCTGAGTTGATGGACTTGAGCCCAGGAAAAAAAAAAAAACACAAGGGAGAAAAAAAACAAAACAAAAAAACACCTCATTCTATAGTCAAGCATCAAATTTGAAATAGTCCCTAATATTTGAAAGTATAATAGTCTACCTTCATTTTCCATAGAATGTACGCTATAAAGAATGGCATCATTTTAAATATTTCTAGTCGGTAAAATCAACAAAATTAGTTTTTCTTAGAACGGATGTAAGTAAAGACGAGGGTAATCGGGCGAAATGCCGGCGAGGTTGCGCGTTATAGCATCTTCTAGCCTAAATGTGTACCTCCAAGGCGCGGGGCGGGGGAATCCATCCACACTGCAGTATTTCAGAGCGATGCCCAGAGTCCCCCGCGACCTCCCCTGGAGTCATTACCGCCTGCCATGGCCGCGAAACATGGCACAGTCTGGTTGATTTCCATGTCTACACAGAGATGCCGGATCAGGCTTATGGTGAAGGGTTCGTCTAAGAAATAAATGGCACAAAGGTCGAAACGGGTCATCTTATAATATTTTGGACAGCCTGTTGCTTAGCTGGATACGATTTTTCCCCCATTGAAAATGCAATACCTTACTTGTTTTCTGCCTCCCCACACCTGGAGGGTGACATGGTTTTTTTGTTGGTTAGTTCTGTCTCTCAAGCCCCTCATCCGACCACATGACATGCTTGTCGATCCTTCCACTTGAACGCGGCTCCTGCTGCCCTTCCTCCGCCTTCACCGGCAGCACCTTCATCTGGCATCTGTCTCCCTCACACAAGGGACAGTCACTTCTGAGAGGTCTCCCTGTCTCCAGTGTTGCGTCATTTCAATCCATCCTCCACACCTCTCCTAGAATAATGTCTCTGATGCACAAGCCTGATGACAGTGTTTTCTGGCTCGAATCTCTTCAAGAGCTCTTCACCACCGCTCACCAGGACTCATCCTCTGTTTGTGGGCATAGCTGCACCTGGCAGTATATGTACTGCGTCTCACCGTCTCCAGGCAAGCAGAAGGCTGGCTGACATCAGTAGAGCAGCCCGTATTCACACATGTATCACAAATTAAGAAGTGACTGTTGGAAGCCACCTTTGAAGGGCTGGGTCCTTCCCACTGGGCAGCAGCAGCACCCCAGTTATGAACCACTTACCAGAAGGAGCAGATTTCAGCTGCCTCCCTACCCTGGTCCCCTTCACATTCCGTGCACATCTCCCATCACGCCGAGGCACCCTGTTTATTCGCTCAGCAAACATTTACTCATGCATAAACAGCGTGCACCCGCGCCGCGCCAGCCACCAGGTGCTGTTCTCTGACCACGTGTCGAGTTCCCTAACACACTCTTTCCAGCTCCTCGGCCTCTACACTTGAGATTCTTGTGTCTGGAATAAATTCCACGTCCCCTCTTCTCAGCCTCCCTCTACAACGGACAGAATAACCCCTCAAGAACTGTCATCTACAGGATTTGGGGGGCACTGCCCTGTTTGTTTCTCTCTCTCATTTAGACGCAGAAATCAGCACAACTCGAGATGATGACAGAGTAAATACTGACTATGCCAACTGGACACACCGTTCAATGCTGTCAGTGGCCTAACTCTTCTGTCCAGAGTTGAAATCGGCACGTTTTCCAAAGTATGTTTGTGTCTTCCCACTCAGCCCCGAGAAGTCGCTGGTACTGGGCCTGGGTCCGCTGTGGTGCCCAGTACCCAGCTCCGCTTTAAATGGAGAATGACAAGGAACTAAGACTCTTGGACGAAATACACAGCCAACTGGTTTCCCTTCCTCCTACAGAGGCATATGTCCCCAGAAGGTCAATTTTGACTAGGGTAGCATCACTCTTATAGTCTACTCATATATTGTTATCATATGACATTAAATTCATTTTTTAATCGTCACCTGAGGATATGTTTATTGATTTTTTTTGGGGGGGGGAGAAAAACAGAGAGAGAGAGAGAGAGAGAGAGAGAGAAACATTGATGTGAGAGAGAAACATCAATATGTTCCCACCCATAGGCACCCCGACTGGGAATTGAATCTCTGAGCCTTTGGTGCACAGGACAATGCTCCAGCCAACTGAGCCACCCAGCCAGGGTGACATTAAATTCTTTGTTTAAATAAAATGTAAGTAATTATTTGCTAATATGATCATAATGGCAAGAAAGAAATCATTCTATTGTAGATATGCTCCCAGAAAGTCCCAAGAGCTGAACTCGAATAAGGAAGATCATAGAAAATGGGGGTGAGGGGGCAGAGTCATTACCACGAGTCATTCGTACCAGTTCCGCACGCTCCTCTGTCTGAGATTATGTGCGGCTCCTCCCAGCTTCCCAGGACTCACTCGAGCAATTAGAGGTACGTCCTCTGAGGCACAAAGCCAATCCATCTGTACTTCTCAGAAGTCATGTTGAAAAGCAGCAGCAACCCCAGGCCAGGGTACAGAGAGATGGTGAATTCGATGATGGGCAGAAGGCAGAACTTCCGGCTGGGGAGAAACATCACCCCTCCCAACAGTGCGGAAATGCCACCTCGGTTAGCTTTTTCATCATCTTAGTTTAGCATAAAATGAAGACAGAGCAGTGGCCTGATCCCTAGGAACTCAGAAATAATTCAAGTTTCCTTCTTCACGATTTGGTGACAAGTGCAGGACTTCACGTCGGGCTAGACGGCCAGCCTGGGAATCGGACCGAACGGAGCCAGCCCAACTGCTCCCGGAGAAGCACAGCAAACCATGTTGTGGGTGCCAGTAACACATTCTGAAGAAATCACCCCAAGGCGACTGTGATCAGAATAGAATGATCACAGTGATGACGGCCACAGCAACACTGAAGTCTTTGCCTTATTCCCTGTGCTATGTTACGGCCTCTACATACATTTAATCCCGCTTTTGTTCACCTTCTGTAGACAGGAACAGAGCGGGGCCCAGGGCGCACAGGGCAGGCGCAGCCTCTCCGTGGGCCGGCCCCACCCCCGACTCCCCGCCGGTTGGCCGCTCACGGTCCGAGTCCAGCACGAAGCAAGGTGCCCGACCTCCCAGGCCTGTTTCCTCATCTGTCCAATGAGGTTACTGGTACCCCCACCTGAAATGGTTATTGTGAAAACATACGAAATAATGCACTGGACACACAATAGCTGCTTCAAGTGTATGAGCGTAAAACAGACAGAACAAATCCAAAGGCTCGCTGGTTTTTCTCCATGTGACAGTCGTCTGTCTAATCCTTCCCTCCTGAAAATATCTGCATAGAAGCTGATCTGGCCCGGCCAGCGAGGCGTAGTAGATTGAGCATCGACCCAGGCACCGAGAGGTCACTGGTTCGATTCCTGGTCAGGGCACATGCGCAGGTTGCGGGCTCAATCCCCAGTAGGGGGCGTGCAGGAGGCAGCTGATTGATGTTCTCGCTCATCGATGTTTCTGTCTCTCTCTCTTTCTCTCTTCCTTTCTCTCTAAAAATCTATTTAAAATAGCCCAGCCCGTATGGCTCAGTAGTTGAGCATTGAGCCATGCACCAAGAGGTCACTGGTTTGATTCTTGGTCAGGGCACGTGCCCAGGTTATAGGCCTGATCCCCAGTGCGGGGCATGCAGGAGGCGGCCAGTCGATGTTCTTTCTCATCGATGTTTCTATCTCTCTCTCCCTCTCCTTTCCTCTCTCTAATATCAATAAAGAAAAAATTTTTTAATCTATTTAAAATAAATAAATAAAAATGAAGAAGCTGATCTGCTTTGCAGTGAGTACATAGATTTCCAGTTGCTTCCTAAATATAGTTAGAAAAAAGAAGCCACTGGGTTTATAAACAGAGCGGCAAGGGGGTCTCCTCACACACTGCAAAACCAGCGTCTTACTACAAATTCCGCTCTCGATTATTTGATGCTCTTAAAACCAAAATTCGAATTTCCTCCGAAGAGAAAGAGACAACGTGATGGGTGTGTCATTTAAATATCGCAACAAACCATTTCACAGTTACAGACACTGATGGTCTCATCAAATAACAATGAGTCGATGTTGTTACTGACCGGCCGGCGTCACCCACCAGTAAACGGAGCAGCTGGGCCTCTGTCCACAGCTGCAAACACACTTTCTAGTACAGCCAGGCTTATCTGGGATGTTTGCTCCTACGTCCCACGAGATCTTTCTAAGGTTTCTTCTTATCCCAAGTTCAAGGCAACTTCTCTCCAAGTTTCCAAGCTCAGTTCCTGTCCTCGAGTTAGCTAGCCAGTTTTAAAGGGCAACCTGGTCGAGGCTCAGCGGTGTGAGTGGTCACATTTAGAGAGCTTACAAGGGAAAACAAAAACAAAAAAAGGTTGGGGGCGGGGCAAAGCGCAACCATTTGAAAACTAAATACCTTTCAGGCAAAATAGAAGTTGTTTTCTCTGAGACTTAAAGCCCAGAGGAGAGGAGGGAGAGATGAGTCTTTGTGCTTTCGTGAAAACAACAACGCAAACGGTTCTTCTGGGAAGCAGCGGTCACAGAAAAGGAGCCAGAAGACAGGAGTGAGGGTGACCGGGAGCCCCAGCGGCACATGAAGGGGTGCGGGACCCACTTGAGCCCTGGCGGGACCTCACCTCGGGCCACTCGGGCGGCTGCGAAGTGGAAGAGACGCTTTCTCTTCGAAGGACTGAGGGAAACACCGCCGGACAGGGGATTGCCCAACACAGTGCAGAAACCGGGAAGAAGCCGTCTTACAGCAGAAACCGTCCGGTGACGGTGACTGAGTGCGACCCACCAGGGCGAGACCTTGTCAGTTCGCTGAGACCTGAACTGTGGGGACAGTTATTTAAAAGGAAAAGCTAATGCATGTGTCCAAAGCCCAGGACAGACTATGTTCACCACCCCTGCCACCTGATCACCTATAAACATTTTCACCACGACGCCTTTGAAAATGCAGATGCAAAAGAACCATGTGTACCCCAAATGTATGCCAAGGTTCATCTCTTGTGGCAACAATATAAACCCCTTCCTGGGGGATTCATCCACCTAAGGTTGCTGCAGTTGGGCTGTGGAACTCGATACCTGATTTTAAACTGTCCATCAACACAGGTCTCTGCTGGCGATGAGACGGTGGGGGAGGCCTGTCTCCCATGGAGCTGGCCCAGAAAGCCCAGCAGACGCAGCGTCTACCCGAGGGCTCCCCTCGCAGAGATCTGCCTCACATTTAATGCTTCCAAGGCGGCAAAGGCGGCCAGAACAGGAAGAGAATGCTTTCGTCTAAGTCGTGGCTCTCAGGGACCCCATATATTTCAATTGTGGAGACAAGCCAGGTCATTCTGCTGCTCGTGAGCAGTTCTCCTTTCTCCGGCGCCCTGTGCAATCCAGACACGCACTTGGAGCTCTTCCAGGGGCTGTTCTCAATCACGCGATTGTCCTGATAATAGAATAACTATGTACTCAGCCCTGCTTACGGCACCCATCCTGCCTTGACCGCTGAGCGCTTTGTTAAAAATGGGAGGTTCCCTTATCATCTGCGTTAACATGTACAGGAAGAAGGGATGGACCTTGAGGAACAGGAGGTGCGCTTTCTTATGTTTCCTTTGCAGTGCCCTTGACCTTCCAAAAGAAAAGGCTGAAGAAACAGGAGGAAGACCAGACTGAACAACTAATAATCGGAAGAGACGTTCATTTATGCAGGGAGTATTCACCTGGTTCCCACTGCAAGCTACTGCAGTGAATTATAGGACTGGAAGTTAAAACCCTAATGTGTGTCTCATTCTGCAACAGAGCAAAGCTGTGTTGATTTTCAGGAAAATAACATAACATCCGTGAACTCTAAAAAGTTTCATTATTCCCGGAGATGGTATGTATGGTCATGGTTTCCCTTTGTAGTCTTTTATCTGGAGAATCCAAACCTCAACGCATCAGGAACTAATCTCCACTTTGCAGGAAACTGCTCTTAAAAAAAAAAAAAAAAAACTTACTGTTTAAAAACGGAGTCTCTCTACTTCAACCTCTTGTGAGATATTCCTAAGCCCTGTGAGCTACATAACTGTAGCAGCATGAAATTTTCTGGACGCTGATCTTGATGAATTCTTGGATGGCAAATGATGTGTCTGTCTGTTCCAAGGAGCAAGTGAGAATCACTACTATGTAAAAGAATCCCGAGGTTTTCTTTGTTGGTGAGAAACGATCAGTTCTCGGTTTAAGACTCAGTCAGAGCTTAATCCTTTGACATTTCTATAGACTTGAGAAGGAACTGACTTCCGGATAAGCCTTTTCTGTCTCCGAGTTCCCTCTTTCAGCCTTTTCAGAATCAGAGCTGAGGGGAGGGAGAGTAGAAGGAAATTCAGATCAATAAGTCCCTCTGTTTACCAGCTCTGATAAAACCATATGAGATTAAAATAACTGGCAAAAAAAAAAAAAAGATGTTGGCTGGGGAGAGGAACTGTAGTTTCTTAGATTATCAACCCCACAAACAATTGCTACGCGCAGACTCTGCTCCCCACCCACTGCCGGTGCTAGACATCTGGAATACAAAGAGGGATCGAAACCCATATGGGGCCGGGTAGCTCAGTTGGTTGGAGCATTGTCTGGTACACCAAAAGGTGGCAGGTTCGATCCCTGGTCAGGGCACATACAGGAGGCAACCGATCAATGTTTCTCTCTCACATCAGTGCCCCCACACACACACTTCTTTCCTTGTTTTCTAAAAACCAATAAACATCCTCAAATGAGGATTAAAAGAGAAAAAACCCACCCCATCCTGGGGTCCTTACAGAGTTGGGAGCACTCATTCCTGAAATTCACAAAGCTCGTTCTATGTCTGTCTATAGAGTCTCATATAAAGTGTTGACTGTGATGGCTGGTGCGTCCGTGACATGTTTATGTGACCATACATGGACATGCGATGTCACGAGGCATGTTAGTGAGGGTGCCTACATGATTGAAATATACCCTGAGTAGAAGAGAAGAAGGATCAAGAAATTCACAAGAGTGTGGGTCTCAGGTTGCTGAAAAAGTAATGATCCACTTAAGTGAGAACCTCAGACATTACGATCGCACTGGGGACAACTGTCACCTGCATGTCTCACACTCGCTTCATGCGGCGCACACACAGGGAGACGCACACAGGCGCTGTTCTGAGCGGGGGACACGGTGGGAAAGGACCCAGGCCTGTCCTTAAGGAGCACATGGTCTGGAGGAGGGACAGACACATAACCCGACAGACGATACCACTTACGCCGTTAAGTAAGGTAGTGGCGAGGCCAGGACGTGGCAGGAGCCCGCAGACTCTGGAGGCGGTCAGGGGAACAGCAAAGACTTCCTGAAGACACATTCGTCTTTGCTTCGTATCACAACCACCCAGCACCGTGCCTGGCGCACAAAAGGTAATTCGCAAGAGTTTGTGGAGTGAATAACTATGCCAAGCAATGTGGAGAATAATTAAAATATGCAACGTCCTGACTTTGAGCAGCCTACAGAGTCTAGTGGAAAGGTGACGTGTACACAATACAAAAAATAAGAGGTATTATTAAATAGAAGCACTGAAGTTTTATAAGCAATGTTTGCTTTACGATCACAGAAGAGCTAGACAGTACACTGGGCAGGGGGGTTAGGAAAGGCTTCTTGGAAGCAGTGAGATTTTAGCCCTGGTCAGTGTGGCTCAGCTGACTGGGCGTTGTCCTCTGCACCGAAAGGTTGCTGGTTCAATTCCTGGTCGAGGGCACCTGCCCAGGTTGCAGGCTCCATCCCCGGTAGAGGGCGTGCAGGAGGCAGCCGACTGATGCTTTGCTCTCACGTCAATGTTTCTCTCTCTAACCTTCTCGCTCTCAAATAAAAAAAAAAAATCTTTTTGTTTTTAAAGTGAGATTTGAGGTCGCTTGCGCGGTGGCTGTAGATTTCATGAGTTGGGATGCAAGGTTCGCTACAGAAAAACTCCTGCCGCAGGTCAATGGAGAGACCGGTTTGTCTAGAGACCTGGAGCTGGGTGGGTGACGATAGTTACACACGGGGAGGCAAGACGGGGGTTCAGTGAAGAGCTTTCAAGTTCCAAGACTAAAGAGTTTGAACTGCATCCTGTAATTTCAGGAAGTCACGGCACGTTCTCGGGCAGCGCGGTGACAGAAAAGCTCTGTGCTCTGCCTGTAACACGGAGGAACACCTTTCCTCCCCTGGAGACATGCACGTTGACCTATGTTTTTCTGAAACACGCGATCGTCTTGGTCTTCGTTTTCTGCTCTTGAGGAAAACCTTTCCTTGTGAGATCACTTTCGATAAGATGGGAAAACAGTACAGAGCTCCCTTCCCGGCTCCACCCGATCAAGTGGCACTTTTGAGAGATGAGGCTGGTTAAAGACCAGGTAGACCTTCAACACACACCGACACCCAACCAGATGTACTAGGAGAAGGGCCTGTCGCTGGAACCAGATCGTGGGCCTCGGGTGTAAACGCGGTTGAAATGCCAAGGCGGCCGGCCTGCCAAGTCCTCAGCCCAGGACGAGAGCATCACCGCCAGGGAGGGCTGCTGCCCCGGGCTTGGGAGCGAAGGCCAGCAGGCCAGCGGCCAGGCTCCTGGTCTCCATTCCATTGCCCTGAGGGTCAGGAGCCCTGGAGACCACCTTTCATCCACCTCGGCCCCCCGCCCGCCCCTCCGGGAGGACCCGTGGCTGCGGCTTGGCACACGGGCCGCCCGGGCTGAAGGGTGGACAGAAGCCAGCTGCACGCACGGGCCTTCTGGTTCCCCCTCCCCGCCCCTGTGCTGGGCACCTTCATGGCCCAGGCTCCGTCCCCCCAGGCACCAACGCTTCACCCTCACCCTCTCCCGATTCTCTCTCGCGGAGGCCGGAGTGTGATAAGGTGCAAGAGCGCAGGTATGGCCGTCAGGAGGGCGGAGGCCTCCCTGGGTGGGCAGCGGCCTCCCCGCCTCGGGGGAAGCGCTTGTCCCAGTTAGGTGGTCTGGCCCAGGCGGCCAGCGTTCTCTGCTCTGGGGTTTGGGGCCAAATCCCCAGCAAATAATGAGGTGTTACTTTGCTTTGCTTTGCCATTATTCCTTCTTCAGAAACCACCAGAGGGGCGGTAGCTGCGGTCTCTGGAGGCTTTGGGTATTTCTGGGCCTCTGGCTGTGACCCCACGTGAGAGCACCCCAAGCGAGCACAACCCTCACAGGCCAGCGCCTGACCTCGCCCGGTGGTGTCTTGGCACATGGGAAGGTCTCACAAAAAATGACAATAATTCTGCTTCTCCCCATCCTTCAGCACGGAGTAGGTAGGGGCTACAGTTCAGTTGTTTCCTTCTGTATTTTCCTGTCTGGTTTGGAAATGTGGGTGATTCAATACATTCTCAAGGACGCCCGTTTTTCTAGAGGCAGAATCTTACCAAACACTTGCTCACGTCAGAACCTGGAGAAGGAGAAGTGCTTCTCTGTCAAAGGACCGTGTCACAGAGTTCACGGGCATTCACTTTTGCAAACACCCTCTACTGCGCCCATTGTTCGATGCCCTCTCAGACCCGGATCGAAACAGCCTGGAGTACTGACCCTGAGGGACCCGACTTATTTCTCAGTTCCGAAGAATTTGTAAGACATTTTAATTACAGGCAAGAACTGACTTTTGTTGCTTGGCACGGTAACATTTTCCAACAGGCGATACATTCCTGTAGTTCAGAATTCAAAACAATATAAAAAGGTATTCAAGGGATAAGAGACTGGAGTTTTGCTCTTTTAAATTTATCTTTATTGTTGGAAGTATTACAGATGTCTCTCCTTCCTCCCCCAGGGCCCCCTCCACCCCACTCCCGCCCCCACCCCACCCCCATCCCAGGCCTTCCTCACACTGTTATCTGTGTCCACGGGCTATGCATATATGCATGGCATATTTTTAAAGAAGGAGAAATACATTAGAAAACCTCCTTTTTTGTCTGCTTCGCATGTTTATTTGAGTTCCTGAGTAACTGTCCCTATGACAGCATCTTGCATTAAGCTACCTAACATTAATCAGGAGGTCAGAATGGATTGCCAAATGTTTGGAAAGCAGCCCTTATGTGTATTACTTCATTCCAAATGATTTTTTAAAACTTACAGTTCTCTTCACTTCACGGCTTCTCTAACAGAAATCTCAAAGCGGATAATCAAGCAACAATAGGTTGGCCATTTTATTACACTAGGTTTGAAGTACCTTCTTGATATGAACCTCCATATAAACAATCCAAGGCCGGGTGTAGGCAAGAAGTTACGCATTGCTTTTACAATGATAGCACGTATGGTTGCTTCTTGCCATTGTAAAAACATGTACCAGCAGGAGTCCGTGCCGGTGTAGATTTGCTGAATGCTTTGAAGCACATGAATAGCAAGAAATTTTAACAAAAAGATGGAGACAGACAGAACTCACTTTTCAACTCCTTTGCTAATCAATAGGCTTTTGCAAGACACTGCCTCGGAGGACCGTGCTTTGGGAAGTCAGGTAAGCAACCCGCCAGGCAGAATGCACAAAGCCCCACTTGAGGAGACCACTGAAGGCACTGCCTGGGCCGGGAGGCCTTCCTGGGCTTCTTCCTGGTGCTCAGTCGGGGTCTGGTAGCAATTTACACTCATTTATTTTGTTTACTTTCCTTTGGAAGATGAAGTGTGGCTGCACATCCTTCTTCCACTAAAATCTAATTTACGTAAAGGCAGTTAGGTCAACGTTAAGCTCTTTCTCCCGTCAAAACACCGCCTTCTTTCTGAAAGTCCCCCCGCCCCTCCCCAGACTGCCAGATTCCGAACTCAAATCACTGTAGCCACTCCGTCGATTGTCCCCTCCCCAAGTGTTTCATACGGTCCTTAGAAACACAGACATTAAAATGGGAGCATATCTCGTTACACACGTGTGACCAACGCCGAGCAGAGGGAGAGCCGAGTCTCCGTGGATATGCCTCCCTTCTTCCTTCCACCCCCTTCCGTCAACACTCTTGATTCAGGTCACTGCTTTAGAAAGTTCTTCGTAAGAGTCCTGTGATACTAAGTTACGCGAGGACACGGGCCTGATGACATTCGGGACTTGGTTAGCTCTCGTCAGCCCTGACCCTTCTTCTGCTCCTCTGCCCTGCATTCCGTCTTAGTCACTGTCCCACTACACAGAAATGCCACTTGGACCAGACAGGAGGTAAACGTTACCAGCTCGTTCAGCGTCATCCAAGCACTAATGCACCTATTGTGAAGCCCGTCATCAAGATCACCAATGAAAACATACAATAACATTCGCCAATGATACCTCTGATAAGGGGTTACTATCCAAAGTGTATAAGGAACTTACACAACTCGACACCAAAAAACCCCCCACAAAAAACAAAACCAACCCAATTAAAAATGGGCAAAGGACCTGACCTCGAACAGGACATACAAATGGCCAACAGACGTATGAAAAGATGCTCAACATCACTGATCATCAGAGAGATGCAAATGAAAACTTCAATGAGGTATCACCTCACACCTGTTGGAATGGCCGCCATCGATAAATCATCAAACAACAAGTGCTGGCGAGGGTGTGGAGAGAAGGGGGCCCTAGCACACTGCTGGTGGGAATGCAGACTGCTGCAGCCACTATGGGAAGCAGTATGGAGTTATCTCAAAAACGTTTTAATGGAACTGCCTTACAACCCACTGATTCCAATACTAGGAATATATCTGAAGAAACCCAAAACACTGATTCGAAAGAATGCATGCGCCCGATGTTCATAACAGTGTTATTTACAATAGTCAAGATTTGAAAGCAGCCAAGTGCCCATCAGTAGATGATAAAAAACTGCGGTTCATTTCCACAGTGGAGTACCACGGGGCCGTAAGAGAAGGAGACCTCACCCTTTGTGACAGCATGGATGGGCCTGGGGAGTATTACGGTAAGTGACATAAGCCAGTCAAAGACAAATACCAGCCCACCACCTTTTTGCACAGCTTGGCAACAACTGGAAAGCTGAACGAGGCAGAAATGAATACATCATGCCAATGGGTCTCAAACTGCAAGATGATTTCCCAGGGGAAGTATGTGACCATGTAAATGACTTGACTCAGTGGCCTCTATTTTGCACCATTTTTGTGAGTATATAATCATGTACATACACCAGTCGGCAAAACGACCCTCCTGTTTAAAGCTTGATCCTGGGCATGAAGAAGAGAAACATCAGAACAAGAACCCCAGCTTCTATCAACACCAAGATTATCCAGCCAAAGGATGATGATTTTAATATTTAAAGCAACGTCTAGTGTACCAAGCCATGAAGCTTAACACTAACTCACATAGTAGAGGGTTAGGAAATCTTTAATTTAATAGTAAGTACCTTTTTTTTAAGTATCAATGTTTTTTTCTTTATTATACATTAAAACTATCATTGTAGTTTTATATTTTTCATTTATCTCTGAAAACGGATCTTGTAGAATTTTATGTATAAAGTATATACATGGATTTTTAAATTTGGACTTCAAAGGTGTTGTCAGCCGTTTGCTTCCATTGCCTGGAAACATTGTATTTATTTAATCAGCAGAAAGGAAAAGCCCTCTGCCTAGGTTCATGGTGCTCATTCATCTTATCCCACGCTGTGCACTCAATCCTGCGACCCCCGACCCTCCGCCTGGCAGGCATTCTTGGGTGGGTTTCATGCCTACCTCTTCCACCGCCTGGGCCTTTGTCCACATGCTTGTCCTTCCCTCAACAGAAATGTTCTCCTTTTTCCATATTCTCATTCATAGCCTTTGCGTTCTCAAGGTGCACCGTGTCCTCTAAGAAGCCTTCACTGGTTCACCCCTGACCCGCCTCTGTGCTCGTCGTTGTATCATTTAGCTCTGAAGCTGGTCTCTAGCACTGACCTCACCTCCCCTACACTTTCTCTCACCCTGTTCCAGCCCCACTGGCCTCCAGAGGTACGCTAGCCTCAGGGCCTTTGCACGTGCTGTTCCCTCCATCTGAAAAGCTCTTTCCTCAGCAGTCTGCTCCACTTGCAACCATGTCCTCACATACCACGTTTCCTAGCCACGCCGTGCAACACTGCATCCCACTCCCACGTTCTCCGCTCTCTTCTCAGTTTAGTTTTGGTTTTCTCATTGCACTGGGCTGCTGCCGGGGCAGGGTTTGGGCTGGCTGATTCGCCGCTGTGTGCCCGGTGCTAGAATAGTGTCGGGGACCTGTGAGTGCTGCATAAGGAAAGTGAATTCACTAAGGCTAACTGCATCCCAGGTGCGTGGTAAGTGTAATAAATGAAATGAATTCACCGGAATGTGTGTTCTAAGTGCTTGGTAAGTACAAATTGCCTCATGTAGTCCTCACGACACCCTGTAGGAAAGGTTCTGTTATCACCCCAGTTTTACAGATGGAGAAATGTAACAAAACGGCCAACTGCAACAGCTGGACTTCAGCCACTAGGAAGCAGCAGTGTTGGGATCAGGGGTCCTGAATACAAAGGGGTTCACACCCCACATGGTTCTTGACTTCCCCCCCATGTCCATTCTACCCTTAACACGAACTACTGGCCAAGCACTGAAGAGACTGGTTTGTGGATGGTACACATCTCTTTCTGCAAAAGGATGTGAGGCAATTCGCTTTAGATATTATTTTCCTCTTACAAGAAGAAAAGGGAGAAGGAGGAAAAGGAGCAAAGGAGGAGGTACTTGAAGAAGAGGAGAAAAGTAAACAAAAAGAAAAACAAGAGAGAAAGCCTTCACTACGGCAGTTACCAACCAGCCCTGGGGGAAGAAACAGAGAACCTAGCATTCGGCTTCAGCACTTTTCCAGACGTTCTTTGCTAAGAAAAACATCCTGAATTGCCCAGAACATGAAAATAAGTCTATACTGAGTCTAGCTACTTACAAAGATTTCAAAAGTATGAATTGCAGGCACCTAGGAACCCCAGGACTGTGATACCCACAAAACCTGGTGCGGGATGGGGGTGGGGTGGGGCAGAAAGCTTGGATCAGGAGTTTTAGGTAGAACTTCAAAGGTTTTAAGAAGAACATAAAGTGTTCAGTTTGGAAATGTAAAAGAAAAAAATCTTTTAAAGTTAAATAAAAGCCTACCAAATAAACCTTACATAACTCAGCCTTCCTTTTCCACCATAAAGTGGGGAATTGAGCTGTGAACAGTTTTAATCTGCTCAAGGATAGGCTCAACTTCATGCTACACCCTCGACGTCTGCCGAATTCACCGCTGCCGGTCGGTTTCCCCTGAACCTGGGTATGTATGACCTGGTCAAGTTCATACCAGGGGAATCACAATTGCATTATGGGTCTTTGTGTTTTAAATGTTAACATTCTTACCACTCACGTTCCATTTTATCTTAATCGGGTGTATTCTTTAAATGGCTACTTCATAACATTTAAATCATAAAGGGCCACTAAATAGAAAACGAAAATAGAATCTCCAGGATATGTGTGTGTGTGTGTGTGTGTGTGTGTGTGTGTGTGTATTTGGGGGGGGGGGCAAATAACAGAAGTCTGACCCTTCTCCCCTGATCCTCTCCTCCCAGACCTCTATCGTGTAGCTTTAAGGAGCTACGATGAAACACTAGAGTAAAATTCTGCTGTCCCTGGAAGGAACCATCTAAAACTCACCAGGAAAGAGGGTTTCCCTGCTCCCCTCCCTCTTCTCACTCCCCAAATCATGTCGGCCTCCCGAAGACCAGGACAAGACTTTCGTTTTAATTGCAGGGAAGCGAAGGTTACATTGTATCAGTGCTCCCGGGGAAGCAGACTCGCTCATCCGTTCCACCGAGACAGCTAAGACCAGGAGGACGCAACACATTTTCTCCCCCTCTGAACGGATCCTGCGGATCCTGCGTGGCGGGGTTAGATTTCACAAATTCCAGCATACGTTTATGCTCTGGGATGTTTAAATGGAATCCTTTTGCCGTTGCCTTTCGTTTCGCACAGCTTGTTTATCTTCTTCCTGCTAGTGCGCTCTGGGCGCAGAAATGGAAACCAGATTGCCGCGTGCAGTGGCTCCATGTGGCTTCCACGTTGCTCCTGGCGGCCGTGCCCCAGCGGGCAGCCCTCGAGCAAATTCCTCCTTGAGTGAGTTCTAAGTCAGACGGCATCTGCAGGGCTGCGTGGCTCACCCTGAGCTCCCTCTCCGAGGCCCTGCCGACGGCCTGCACATCACCGCATCTTACAGGGCGGCTGACGTCGAGGGCCTCGGTAAAAGCAAATGAGGACGTTAAAACGTCGTCGACGAAGGTGCTTTTGGTGGCCTCGGTGCTGAATTAAGAAGGGATCCCCTTGCTTTGACTCTTCACATCCAGGAAAATCTCACAATAATCAATATGCGTTCATTGACCGGACCCCTTCTGGGAAGCCACTGAGCAGTGTGTGGAGACTCTACAGGTGGGGTCCCTGCCCTCAAGGAGCTTGTGATCAAGTGAGGAAGAGGAGACATAAATACCAGACCGCGTCAGGCGACAGTTTGAGAAGGATCCGCAGAATGCGAGCAAAGATGGATAAATGAAGGGGACGGACGATGAGGTCTATGTGGTTTCGGGGAAATAGTTGGTACCCAGCATCTCTGGAGCCCCAAGGTAGCGGATTTACAGCACAACAGTGTGATCAATCTGAAACGCCCCCATTCTCTCTCCTCCCTTCTGAAGACAGTCAATATGTTGGGGGGGGGGGGATCAGAAGTCTCTGCTTCATAGAATTATTTCAAAGCCACAAGAAAACATAAAAGCAATTTGACTTTGAGAGCAATTTGTTCTTAAGCAACACATACATGGGGTTAAGTGAATCGGATTGAAACTCTAACAAGAAGAAACAAAATCTCAATGAACAGTCTAATACCTGTCTTCAGTGGTAGCTTGATTCCACCCATGGTCTGAAGACGATGGAGGAAGAAGCGGAGCTGGAGAGCCAGGGTTGGGGGGGGGGGGGGGCGACACACAGTGTCATGCAGAACAGAGCAAAGAGAAGCAATCAGCCTGTTGTTTTTTTTTATCCTCACCCAAGGACATTTTTGCATTCATCTTCAGATAGAGTGGGAGGGAGAAAGGGAGGAAGATATAGAGAGAGAAACATTGATGAGAGAGAGACACATCGACTGGTCGCCACCCACACGACCCCAACCTGGGCCGGGGACAAACCTCAACCAAGGTTCGTGCCCTTAGCGGGAACTGAACCCGGGTCTCTCCGGTCCGCGGGCCGCGCTCTAACCCTGAGCTACACCGGCCAGGGCGGCCATCAGCCTGTTTCACTGAGTGCCCTTGGACTGGTTGGTGGAGATACAGCAGGGGGCATCAGCACATACCCCCGCCTGCTGAGGCAGCAACTAGTTCAATTAATATTCTCTGCTCCTCTCGTGTTTCAACACCCAGGGCCACCACAGAAGTCACCAGGGCAGAGATGGTACCTGCTGCAGCACCCCGGCGCCTGCCCCCAGGCAGTGCTGTGACAATGTCCTATGAATTGCAACAGAGTGTTGTCAGAGCTCCCAATCTGTTGTGCCCGCAGCCTCTGAGCCAGGCCTTCTCCAGCCGCCTGTCGTCTGACCAGAGAGAACACGAAGAGCAGAACCGGCCGCCATCCGTTCCGTGTTCCCTCTGAGACCTCAGGTGTATCTGAGAAAGCAGGGGTTCGATTTAACCTTGGAGAAGTGGCATTTGTTCCAGAAAGACGGACTTTGGACATCACATCCGATTACTTCAATCTGCACAAACACGGAGTCACCCAACACCTTCTGCCCTGGGCACCGAGCGCCCCAGCCTTACCCTTTACTGCGAGCGTGAATTCACAGCTTCCGTCTCACAGGTGCCCCGTCCGTCAGCGAGCAAGGGAGCTGCGCCACGGAAACGACCTCACAGAGCGAGCACGGTGTCACCATGGCCTCTCCAGTCACCATCAGCACACACGCGCCCACAGTCCACTGAACTCCCCACCGACTGTGCAGGAGAGATGTGCTGCATGCTGTGAGAGTGGCAGGCTGGTTTTTCCCCACGGATTTTAGAGAGAGTGGGAGGCAGGGAGGGAGAGGTGGAGAGAGAGAGAAACATTGATGTGAGAGCAACACCTCAATTGGTTGCCCTCGGCATGACCCTGGCTGGGGCTGGGGAGCAAACCTGCAACCCAGGCATGTGCCCTTGACTGGGAATTGAACCCACAACACGTCGGCCTGTGGGCCAACACTCCAACCACAGAGCCACACCGGCCAGGGCGGGAATGGTAGTTGGAAATGCTGGGAAAAGCCTGCAGACACGTGCCACACCGACGAAGGCACTGAGGATGGCGCAGCAGAAATGGCACGCGTCTCCGTGGCTCTCCACAGACAACGTGCAGTCAGAACAAAACCCAATCAGACAATAATACAGTAATGTAGAGTTCACCGGGCCACAGGGAACCCAACCTGACCAGAGTCAGCATTACCGGGTGACCAACACCCGTGATCTGATGCTCTGAAGGCGAAGACAGAACTACGTTAGGCTGATGCAGAGAGCACAGCTGGGGGTGAAGCTACCGAAAATCAGCTCCCACTAGCTCTCTTGTATGTTGTTAAAGGTTTAGAAAAGAAAGAAAATGAGGGACTCAACTTTCCAAAAAACTCAACCAACTGAAACCATAGTACTGCAAATTGCATGGTCTGGAATCATAAAAAATGGGGGGGAAGTCCAATATCCTCAAACTGGCTTTGCTGGCAAAGGTAGTTACTTCTAGAAAAGTCCAGAGATTCCTCTTATTCCAGATCTCATTTTCTCTGTTCAGAGAACTTGAAGAAAAAGAAAAAAAAAGGGGGGGGGGGGGACTTTGCCTTCTTTTGGTTCTTTTGTGAGCTTCTCTTTAGTAAGAACTTCATAAGGCCCTAAAAATGCAGCTTGGACTCCAAGCATGGGCTCCAATGGACACATGCATGGGGCCAGGTCCATACACTTTTGTTTTAAAACCTTTTTTTTCTTCTTTATTGATTTTTAGAGAGCGTGGAAGGGAGAGGGGGAGAGAGATGGAAACACTGATGAGAGAGAACACTGATTCATACATTTTCAATGGGGCCCAAACCCCTTAAAGAAAAACACTGTCTAAAACTCTACCAGTTCTCCAGCCAAACAAGCCAGTATTTCGAAGGCAATTCTAATCCATTCTGGCCAGTGAAACCCAAGAATAGTTCTTTCTAGAAAAAGAAAAAGAAACGTGAAAGAAAAGGAAGTGAATTGTACCAGAGGAAAATGTTTTGTTACAAGGCAGAGGTTGGGAAGAAACTGACAGTTCCCGACCAGAACCGAACCAGTGGTTCACAAAGTGTGTGTGCGTGCGTGTGCGTGTGCGTGTGTGTGTAAATGCAGTCGGATACGGCCCCACCTGTGCAGAAATCAGGGCCCAGAGACGCATATTTGCAAAGCCACGAAGGCATCTCCCGTCTCATTTACACTTGGTCACCTTCAACTGTGACAGGAACAATATTTTATAAAATATGACTAAAGTGTGCACTCACCAAAACTAACATCAAAGGTTATAAAAAAAACAACACTGCACATACTCTATCCTTAAAAACTCTATCACTTTAAAGAGGCGGTTGATTTTGATGCTGGTAACTGTCATACAGTGATCTGGTTTAGTTTAAGCATATATACATATACATCTATGTACGCACACACCCACCCATTCAGACACACACAGATCTTGACATACACACAGAAACCGTAATGAAAGCAGGCAACCTCAAAGGACAGGAAGTCATTACGACGTTCCAGAGAGACTTGCCCAAAGGTGGGCTTCAGGAGCTGCCAGTGCAGGGTTTTAAAAGCAACCTGTTGTCTTTCTTTCGGAAATCAAGTATTTCCTTCTATTTTTACTTATTTTATACACGCATCCTTTGTTTACCCGGGGAGAGGATCGATGCCTTGAGGCAAAGAACACTCTCCTTGAACACCACCTGCTGGGCCTGGGTTCTAGAGTCACAGGACCTGGCTTTGAATTGGGGTCAGTAACTGAACTAAGGAGGGGCCGGGCTGGACCCTCAGAGCAGCACCTGACCTGCCCAAGGTCCACCCCTCACAGCTTCTCTCGTCCGTCCACTTAGTCCTCCGAGGAACCTCTTTACAGCTGAGGAAGCAGGAGCCTAGACTCGCCCCTGAGGGCCATGGTCACTCATGAAGCCAGGATCCAAGCCCGGGGCCCTCCCAGCACGGCCCCCCGCGGTTCCCACTTCGCGCGTAGCCACCAAGTAACCCTGCCTCTCGGGGCTCTTGGACTAGATGCCACCGCCCGTGAAAAGCAAGGGCCTGGGGGTGGTATCGAGTAAGTGCTCGAAAAGAAAAGCAGTAAAGAAACAAAGCGAACGTTTGAAAATGGAACACAGACCGCTTTCCCTCCTTAACGGCTTCTGCGCCGGCGGGCAGGTCAGGGAAGGTCCCGTCCGCTGCCCTGCGGCACAGCTGAAGCCGCTGCTGATCGATCAATACGCAACTGTGTAAGTGCTTACACAGACGTGATTCACGCGCATTCGCAACATGTAGTAAACCCTGCGTGAACTCACGTATACGCCGGGTGCTTCCCGTTATCTGTAAGAGGAAAGCAAATTCCCACAGTGGCCCGAATAGGATCGTTTTAATGGGGCCTCGTATGTCCCTCGGGTAATTTCTCAGGAGAGGGAACAGAACTAGAAGCCAGCTGCAGTGCCTACATCTTCAGCGAAGTCCATCCCAGCCACTCTGGAATCTGTGGAGAAGGTGGGGTGCATCTGTTCTACAGATTTATTTTTCTATTTATTGATTTGAGAGAGAGACATTAATCTGTCGTTCCACTTATTCATGCATCCACTGGTTGATTCTGTATGCGCCCTGACCAGGTATCGAACCCGCAACCTTGGCATATTGGCACAATGCTCTAACCCACTGAGCTACCCGGCCTGGGCTAGATCAAACCCTTGTAGCAATTCATATCATTCATGTTTCCCCTCCTGCATGTACCAGAGGATTGTAAATCCTCAAGTAAAGAGACTGTGCCATGGATGGTGCAAACACGCCTACCCTCACGAAAGACTTGGAGCTTCTAAAGTGACCTGGTGCCCACTCGCCAGTGTTCTGGGCGAAGCACAGTGCTCCCCTCACCTACGTCCTCGTAGCCACCAGCCTTCCCTGGCACCCGCAGCCAGCCACAGAGAGGATGCTCTCTGCACCCCTGAGAAAAAGTGAGGCACACACCGTTTTTCTCTTTCCTTCCTTTTGGACATCACGCATGCTCATTTGAGTCACACGCAGGAAACACAAAACTGGTGATGCCAAAAGGCATCAGGGGTCAATCTCAAACCGTCGGTGACCCGAGGACACTGTCTGTCTCCTGTCCCAGGGAGCCTGTGCTCACGGTCCGGTCTGAGTGTGACACGGCTCTGATGGAGGTCAGAGAACACAGCTCTGGGGCGCCGCTCGCCAGCCTTCGGGGCTCGCATCCGACAGCAGGCCCACTCCTGTGTGCCCTCCCTGAAGGCCCGACCCCTGTATGGTGCGTCCCCCAAACGATCCCGAGAAAGTGCTTCGGATTTTCCCGGAGTCCTAAGTCACATGTTGACCTTTGTGCGGCTGCTTTTCCGTGGCACCGGAGTTTCCCGGGTTCGTCTGTCGGATGGACTGAGTTACCGAGACTCAGAAGGGGCTGCCGGGCACGCGGGTGGTTAGGAAAACTCGGGGACGCAACAATATCTTGCTACACTGATTTGAGGAAAGAATGTCCATCAAACATATACTGCTTTCGGTTAGGGGCTGATGTCTGAGTAAACAGACTTCGCGCTGGGAAGTCTAGAGCCGAGCAAAACGAAACACATGTTTGTCAACGTCTGTGTTCCGAGCCGGCTCTCGCTCGGCCCCTGCCTGCTGTGAGCACGCTGGAGATGGCCCAGGCGGCTGCACGACGCTGACGACCCAGGGCCGCTCCAGCGTGACCCTCTGCGGCGGCGGCAGGGCCGTCGGTCATGTCTCCGGGGCTGGTGGTCTCCCCATCTCAGTCTCTGGATCGGCATCCCCGGGGGGGGAGGCGTCTCTGCGGGAGCTGGAGGCAGCCATTCGCTGAGAGTCAGGGAGGAAGGGACGGGGGAAAGCAGGCTTGGCTGCCGCAAACCTCTAGTCCTCATGGGCCCTAACGAATAGGAAATGCTGCGTATTAAGGGCCTGCACGGCCTCCGGTAAAGAAAAGGGCTAAGCCACACAGCGCGAGGCCGAACCGAGCGGGGCTACCTTTCCCTAATTTGCAATGAACTGGGGTCGACTAGATGCTTATCTCTCAGGCAAACCGGGAAGGAGAAAACAAGAAAGGACATGGCACCGCTTGGTTGGATCCTGCTTTTCACATGAGACTGTCCGGCCGATAGCTCCACCACACAGGATGCTTCCAGAAGATGAGAGGACCAACAATAAGCGAGGCGACATGGCCGGCCGGGGGCTCGCAGTTATTTCTAAAGGGATAATGAATAATGCTACGTAACGACAATACGCATGTATAAATGTCAAAATTGCACCATAGCATTCATTTGAGATTAAAAATAAATAAATAAATAAGAAGCCCTGGCCGGTTTGGCTCAGTGGTTACAGCGTTGGCCTGCGGTCCAGAGAGACCCGGGTTCGGTTTCCGCTAAGGGCACGTACCTCGGTTGCAGTTTGTCCCCGGCCCTGGTTGGTTGTGCGGGTGGCAGCCATTCGATGTGTCCCTTCACGTCGATGTTTCTCTCTCTCTCTCTCTCCCTCCCACTCTATCTGAACAAAAAATGGAAAAATGTCCTCGGGTGAGGATAAAAAAAAAAGAAGAAGAAGAAGAAGAAGGTAGCTTTGACTCGAAGTTTGGACCAGAAGCCACACGGACATGACACAGATCTGACTCAGTCTTTCTACAGTTGGACGCAGCAGTTTTCCGCCCTTCCCACCTCCCGGCACACGGGCACGGACGACTCCAATTCTGCAGCACACCAGAAAGGACATGTTTGCCAATCTGACCAAAAAAAATAGGTATGATTTCGACTCATTCACACCAGACAGCTATTGTTGTGTTGGTTGTTGTCATTCTTGTATGTGACCATCTGAGGGAAAAGAGGTCAGGGCCCCTCTTTTAAAACAGGTATTGTATGTTTTAAAAATTCTTGCATCGCACCAGATGGAAACCGCGGGTTCTGTGGATGGCCTGCTGTAGGCTAGTTAAACGAAGTATGGAGAGACCACCCCTGCCGTCAATTAGCTTACATTCTATTCGGCGGAAGCATCCAAATATGTGAACTAATAAATAGGGCATGTAACTTTGCAGTCCAAAACTAAGAGAAGGCAGCAGATAACTGAGAGATTAATAACAGGAGCCCTAGGTGCCATAAGAATTCAGTAGGGAACACGTCTCTGTGGGCTGACAACACGCTTCTGATCACAGGCATTTTAGTTTTTAAAAAGACAGCTGAATCTGCCTCTTCCTGTAATTCCACAAAGTTATTACTTAACCTCTCCGAGCCTTGATTCCATCATCAGTAAAATGGGGATATAATGGTATCGACCCCATAAAATGAATATAAGAAAGTGATAGGTTTTATCTGAAAGGATTTTGTAAGGAGAAGCTATACAATGACCATTGCAAAGATGGTAAAAAGAACCACAGCAAACTGTTACTATTGATTTGGGAGGGCAGAAGGGGCTAGGAAGGTGGAGGGGGAAATGATGGAACTTTTTCTTTACATACTTTCTATTGTTTGAATGTTTATAAGGCCCGGGCACTAATCTTGCAACACTGAGAGCAATATAAATACTATCCAAAGTGTGCATATCTGAATGTCACAAAACACTCTCATTGTAAACACTAGTAACCCTGTTTCTTTGTAAGTACATAGAAACAAGTCTCCGCCTGGTTTCAATTTGAGAATTTCTAAAGTCATAAAGTTTTGCCAAGCTTGGGAATAATAACCAACAGAAACGGTTCCTTTTCCAAGACATTTTAAAATAGAGCAAGTTTTGTCGTCAACCAAAACCATCCACTGAGTCCATCCGTTTGGTCAATACCTTCTGCAATCACCACGTTAAATCACATCAGCTCTCCAAGGCGGGTCTTGGTCCCGTCGGGCCTGGCTTTCCAGAGCCCAGCTCATTTCAAGTATCTCCCCAATAGCTTCGCAGACCTGCAAATGTCCTCAGGCCCTTTCCACAGGAATGCCAAGAGCTTCCCGTCCAGGCAGACTTTTGAGAGAGTGGACTTGATCACAGATCAGCATTCCTAACACTCTAAGGAAGAGTCAGCTCTTTGAGGGCAGGGATCCCGGCTGCCTAAGGCCTCTGCCCAGGCCCTGGCAGTGTGACCAGCACATGAGTGAGCAGCAAGAATAAAGACCGGATGGACGAGCTGGAGGAGAGAGAGCCTACACCACTCGAGTCCGCTGGATGCCCGGGGAGACAGGCTCAAGCGCTAAAGGGACACCACTTTATACTTGTCTCTGTAGAAAATCACTTAAAAATGCTTCAAAAGCAGGAAGGATTAAGTTCGAATTCCTTGACGAAAAGCATCATAAAAACCCCTGTTGGAGAAAGGGATCTCTCCCCTGTTTGAGAAAGTACAGATGTGTGGACCAAGATGAAATCATGGAGCAGTCTGATCAGAACCGCCTTTCATCTGCCTTACCCAAAATTTCCAAGGCATGTTTCCTGGACATAAACAGAAGAGGGGCAGGGAACGGTTTCCGCTACAGTGGCAGAGTCAGGCCCACACCTGCAGGGCTGGGCTCCCGGCTCCTCTAGGGGGACTTGCGAAGACAGTCACAGACACTCAGAGGGGATGGCATCGGCATCCACGCACCATAGGACCGTTACGCTGCATGTGGTTACGTGTGCCTGTCCCCAGTGTTGTGCAAGCAGCGACGGGTGGGGGGGAGTCAAGGCACCCGGCTTGCGCAAGCCCTAGGCCCTGGGAGCTGGGGAGCAGGGACGTGAGGTAGTCCCTCTGATTTCCACGGGTGATTTCAATCTCTCTGTGAACGATGCACCGAAGGCTAATCTCCTTGCTGCATCTTACACTGCTGGCTAATTCATTTCTATCTCATTTCATCCTGCTCCCAAGCTACCGGGGCTGGTCATGACTTTCGCAGCCTCTCACGATGTGTTAATTCACGAGAAGACATTTCAGGAGGAACACATGCTCCCTTTGCAGCCTGTTGAAATGTCCAGCCCGACGTACTGAAAGAGGGGCCGGTGCTCCTGCTTCGACAGACAGCTGTGGAGGCCGCGGACACGAGTCGCTCGGGCCGCCCCTGTGCGGGGCAGGCTCAGTTTCTCCGCGGGGCCGCTCACAGGAAACCTGGGAGCTACCTAGGAATTTCCTCACATTTCGATCTCTGGAAGGGCAATTAATCAAGGTCACGTCGGAGGCTCTGACTTGAGTCAGGAGTCTATGGAGGGGAGGTCAGAGCGGCATCCGCGAACAGTCACCGGCGGCTGTAATTGGAAACAGCGAGGACAGGGGGAGAAAGGGGTTGCCGGTGGGCTGATGCGTTACCACCTCTGGTCGAGCGGGACTTGGCCAATTTCAACAGATTTCGTTCGGCAGAGATAAAGCCGGGCAGCAGGACACCACGGGCACACAACAGAAGTGTCCGCACGGGGTCGGAAATGACCAGGGAAGGAGAGGGTGCTGGCCGCCCGCGTGGACGCCCCAGGGGCCGCCTGGCGGGAGCCGGGGCGGCTGCTTCACCGGGGAGGCTGGAAACCTTGACCGCCCCGGTTCTGCGGTTCTGCGGGGCAAGCTGTAGCCATCCCGGCGTTCAGGGCCGCGGCCGAGTCGCCGAGGGAACCGGGAAGGCCACATGCGGAGCTGATTACGCCCGGCGAGGCCGTGACAAAGAACATCTCCCCAGACTTTTCATGGGGGCTTCGCTTTCAGGAAGTTGCTGTAATTACTGTTCTGCCGAGAGCAGCCTGTGAGCCGCTGACAGACCCAGCAGACGACCAGGAGGAGGAGGAGGGACAGAGAGGGGAAAAATGAACTTATCTGCCCTTTTCGACGAGTAAAATACCAGAAAATAAAGTACCGCAGGAAAGCACAAAAAAAAAAAAAGTTTCCAAGTGAGCCCTGGCTCCCAGCGCCCCGGCTTTCTGTTTACTTTCTTATCTGCTCTCTGTCTCCCAGTGACTGGCCCAGCCCGATCAGACAGCGGATTTGTCCCTCTCCGCCGACTCCCTTTCACTTGGCCACAGCAGAACTGTACATCTCGACTCTTTTTTTACAGCTTTTCCATACTGGGGCCCACTTCCTGCCCAGTTGAGGAAAAAAATCTGGCCCGAAGACGAAATGACTGCTTAGCATTACAGCAGAACATCTGGTACCATTTTATGCACAGACCCATGTCTGAGAGCAGGCGATTCTAGCGGTCTCTCCAGCGGCACAGCGCATACCCAAACCTCCCCAGGGTGACATCATCCCATATATGGGCTCTCCAGCCCAGCCCTCCCCCTTTTCCTGGTCCTAAATGCATTGCCAGCTCCCCGTCTGCAGCAAATGTGCCACGTCAAGACTGGAAATCACAGCGCTCGAGTGGGGTTCAGTCAGTGCGGCCGGATCCGGGGGGAGAGCCGAATGCAACTTTTCCCAAAGACCAGGAGAGGATTTTAAGTGTCCAGATGGAAGCTTCTGGAGATCCTGCCCCGTCGGCCCAGTGTTCAGACTACCTGTTCAGGACAATGCCGTTGTACAGTAGTCTGCACATTGGTTAGACTGGGCAAGGCACAGCAACGCCCTGGACGGCTGGGGACGAGAGTGCCTGTTTCCGAGGAGAGGACATTTGTTGGCCCCTCTTTTGAATCTCATATCCAGTGTTTTTCTTCACAGGTTTTGCACAGTAGGGACCAAGAAGCCTTCGGGGACACCGCCGGGAAAAGACTGCTCCGGGGGAGACCTGCGGGTAAGGCCCTCTTGCCGCTCACCTGGGCTGTGACCAGGAGAGCCGAGGTGGGAGCCGATGGTTGGTGTCACCTGCATTTAGACGGGGGCATGTGTGTGGCCCAGGGCTGTGCATTTATCGTCACAGTGCCATGGGTGCGGTCTATCGTGATTCACTGTAAGTTGCCGCTTTCTGCAGAGGCGGTGTTCTCGTAAGCTGAAAGATCTGTCCGCCTCAAACTGAAATCCGGACAGACTGCAGACACTGGGCGTAACTTAACGAGGCTAGTTTGCAGTTGTTGAGAGGAGTAGTTCAGAGCCCTGGGAACTTACCTGGATGAGGGCCGGGCGAAACTTCAACGTCCCAGCCCTGGGTCTGTTTTGCCCCAAAGTATAGATGACTTGCCATTTTTTTTAAAATGCTCTGTGGACGGTGCTTTTCTGAGATTTTACTTATGTGAGATAAATACCAGGAATGACAGGATCTAACAATAAAAGAAGAGGCTTCCAAGTTTGTGCTCGCCAGACCACGCATATGGGACATGCCCAGAATGAGTGCCAGCCGAGAACTCTTGAGTCAGCTACCGAATGAGCCGGGCTAGAAACCTGTCTTCGGCTGACCCAGTGTATAGCTCTGTGTTTTCTGTGCCTTTTTCCAATCCAAGGATGGGTGATCATTGCTGGTCAGCTGAGCCCCGATGCCTACGTTTTACAATGTGTCTATGTCTCCGAGCATTTAAAATGATAAGGTACTTTGTCTAGAAAGCCACTGATAAAAAAGGAATTTGTAAACGAAGGCAAGTTTTTCTTGGTCAGTCTCCAGCTGTCCTGGAGGTGAAGGAGGGTGGGAGGGGGGAAGAAGGGGGGAGGGAGGAAAACCCGCGAGCTGAATGAAATCCCAACAGAGAGAATAATACAGAAAGTCTGGGCTGCAATACGATCCATGCTGAGCTTCAGAGGTGGGACACTTAAAGAAAGTTCTGGAAAAATGGTACTGCCTCACCCCTAATTCCTTCCACCCCTTATTTATAGCTACCCCCAAACAATTCTATATAATGAAAACATCTGTTCTGGCGACTTTTGTGAAAAGTGAATATAATCTCTTTGGTCCTCTTTAAATTCTTTATAAACTTACTGTGATTCCTGAATAAATCCTTTCCTAAATTAGATATTTTGCAGCAATTCAGAAATTGTAACTCATTCTCCTTTGCAAAACAGTTTCTTACAAAGTTTCCCACGTTGTCTTTTGTCAAAACGATGTATTTTAAAAATTACCCTTTTGATCATCCTAAAACTGGTATAAAAACATAATGTTTTCTCTTCTATCCGTGGTTTTTAAAAAAATTAAAATAGTATAAAAAGGAGTAATTTAGCTATGTTCTCCACTTCGAGGGTACGGTGTGTCTTCTATTGTGACTTGCAGGCTTCCATATTTATTTTTCATTGCACAAGTGTGATTTTTATATAGCTTCTTTCTCATAGGAAAAGTAAAAAGGGAAATTGTGAGCTGCTTACCAGAGCTTATTTTTTCAAGAAATGTATTTTTACTCATTGATACGGTTACTAAAGAAGAAACATGGCTGTAAGATATTTTGGTAATGTTTAAGATGTCTCAAAATTTGAGGTTTTTGGTTTTCTTCACTCTGTAGAAATGACTGCATTTTATAACTTACTTTCAGTTCCTGTGCATTTCCTTTAAATGTCTTTCTTTACATTAAGTGGCTTTTTTTTTTTTTTTTTTTTTTAATTTCAAAAAGACTAACCCCCATCGGCTCCTCACCTCTTTCCTCCCTCAGGATGGCTTTTAGTTTGGAGACAGAGGGGACCTGAGGGTGTCCTTGGCGTAAGTACAGCAGTAGAAATATAAGAATCCATGTATACGGGGGAGCCGAGGAGCCCCTAATACGTGCTCGGTGGGGTCCTTATGACCCGTTTTTTATGTCAACTTCTAATAAATGCAAAAGAACAGCACTTCTTTTTAAGTGTCACGAGTCAAATTCGAGATCCAAAGTAAAACAACAGTGACCATCCTCAACTCAAACTGCGCATGGACTCATGGGAAGTGTAAGTACCAAACTTCAACGCTGTGGTGGTCAGAGAGAGACCATCGTTCCCAGACCCGTCCAAAGGGCTCTCCATAGGAGCGTGGTGGTTCTTTTTTTTGTTTCCGTGTGTGCTTGACTGATAAGTTTGACTAGGTTTGGGGTTAAAGAATTTTTTTTCTGCCACCTCACAGAGAGGAAATTCAGAGCTTTAGCTTTCAACATATTTTCTTCATTCGGAAGAAGATAAAGAAAAAACAGTTTATTTATATTTCCAACCCCCAAACCGCCCCCCCCCTTAAAAAAAAAAAAAAGCCATAGATAACAAAATCCAAGAAGGTTTGTTTACAATGGGACAAAATTTCACACTGATCACTTTCATGCAATTAGTCAATAGGTTTCATGCGCTTCCTGCTTGTCCAGTTTTCCACCCAGATAATGTGTTTATGTTTTTGAGAGACCAAAATATACTCTCTCCCCACCTCTTGCCTACAGACCACCCAAGTTTCCACTCTGTGGGAAAGAGTGTAGGCATAAAATTCCTCCTGATAGAATTTTTTCTTTTCTTTTTTTTTTTTTCGGTTGAAATTTTAAAGCTGTTATAGGACATAAAGGAAAATGCAACTTGGTCATGTAAAAAGCTCACTCATCCAGCGTCATCCTTACTGAAGAGGGAAAAGCCAGAGCTTTTGATTTCTGGACAAGAGATCAGCTGTTTAAAAACAATCATTTTCCCCTCCTCTGAAGAGAATACCCCACCCATGACAATAATGTCCAAATAATAAACAACAGACTCAGAAATCCCGGCTTCAGTTAACTAGAGAAGGTCAGGCTTAACCTGAAGGAGACAGGACAGTCCTGAGTGAAGATGGAAACTTTCTCACTTGGTTTCCTCTACCTTTGCACCTGGCGGTACTGCAAATTATGTAGACAGAAATATTCACCCATTTTTTCAAAGAATATTTATCAGTTTTCATAAATAGAAATAAACAAGTCAATTAAGGAAAATGATTAAATCTTCATTTTGAATTTCCTGACTTATCTCAGCCACTTCCCTGGAGTTGCTGTGGTTTGTTTTTGCTTTTGAAAACTTAGAACATAATTCTTTTTATGCATTTTTTTTCATAAGATAATAAATAAAAGACAAAAAAATAGAAATAAAGTATAATCTTATTAAAAGTTACACTGTGTGATAATGGAAATAGCTCTTTCATATTTTAGCCAGGATTTTAAGTGATAACAAATTAATATTCCCTCCATAGTTTGGGAGACAGAAAAACAATCTTAACTGTTTTTTTCAACCCTTCATCTTTTTAACTGTGAGGTGTGTGCCACATACTTGCTACATTGTATTTTTAAAACTTATTAGAGACAAAAAGTGTCCCAAAGTCTCATGAGTAATCATTTTTCAGCACGATTATTGTTCCCCCTGAAAAACAGTTGTGTTTCCTCAGGCTCTGGTATTTTGGGGTATCTTGGTTTACTAGAACTGTTTCATATTGAAGGAGGACATACGGACTCACCAATATTTCTCTCTATTTTTTCAGGTTGCATGCACCATTCCTTAATTGAGCAGAGTTAACTGGATCAAATTATTTATGGGAGAGAGGGGGAAAGGTATGCAGAATGACAGTAATTTTTAACTTCCACAGATAGACTCTTTGTAAGTGAATCACTCTGTAAATATTTTCTGTTGCACTGAGTACTGTAACGATCACAGAAGGGTCGCTGAAGGTATTTGTTTTTGCATACTCTGACCTTGTAATTATTCAACAGCAGCCAAGTTCACTGTTTTGGATTGTGTCAAAAAAACAAAAATCCTCTACTCGGAAGGGATGGCCAAAAACTGAATCAGACATGTCTTCTCTTCTCAACTCTTTCTTAAACCTGTAGAACATCTAATCACTGTATACAGGTCGAGCTGTGTAGGAAACTCATTTTCTCACAGTCTCTAGTAACTTTTTTGTTCACCATAAAGTTTCTAGTTCCTATTTTTCTCAGAATTTTACAGTTCAGGGGTAATACACTATCTGTTTTCATTAAACGTCTCTGAAAAAAGTTCCTAATTGCACACTCCTGGGACGAGAATGTTTTGTTTTGTTTTTGAAGAAATCCCACTAGCTGGAGAAATTTTGACCAGCTGGAGATTTTGTTTTTTAAAGGGCGGGGGTGGGGGGGGGTTTGCAAAACCCCTCTTCGGGTATGAATGGGTCCCATATTCTCAGATAGCCAGCAGAGCTATTTTTGACTCGCCAGAATTACATTTTCTGCCTGTGTATTTAACACCATCCCTCTTTCTCAGGGAACTCTTCCAAAGGGCCTTGGTTTTCTTTTTGGATATGAGAGGAAGTCCCCTTGTCTGTGTTTGAGGGACTGTTGTGTAACTGCAGAGCGCTAACAAGGTCCAGAAGCCCTTCGGAGCGAGCATCTCTGTGGCCAACAGCTGCTGAGCTTGTGCCCTCCTGATTCATGACACGGCCCTGCGCTTAATTAAGAGAAGGACTTAAGCTCATGGCTGCTTTTGATTTGGCTTTTTCACATCCATACCTAAAAACTGCATTCAAAGGGACATGAGACATTTAAATAAGTTCCTGCTGCTCAATAAAGCGCTGGTCAGAATGCGAGCCTGTGTCCGAGGCCCCTCTGGAAGCCCTGGGCACCGAGGTCGGCGGGGTGAGCTGCCCAGAGCCTGGGGCTCATTAATTATTTCGAAAATGGCTGCCGTTTCCATGTCAATGATAAGTTTCTTTTCCATGGGCAAGGTTGGGGTGCTTATCGGCTACAAGGAACATGTATAAACATGCCTTTATCTTTAGCTTCAGTATTCAAATATGCAGGGTTTGGGGGCAGAGGGAAACCATCTGGTCCGATGGCTCCTGCGCACGCGCTGGGGTTAGGAGTGAACCTGGGGTTGCATCCTCTTTGGTTGCCTGTTTGCTTTTGCCTGGAAATTTGCAACGTGAGTTTTCTGTTTAGTCAATGAGCCCTGTTAGCACACTTGGAACGCGTGTATGCGTGTACTTTCGAAATAAAGTCCCAAGTCTAACTTGTTTTTAGTTCCATAATGTTTTAATGTTTAATTCTGTTGTGTGTTTTTCTCCCTTTCCCCGACCCTCCAAAATCACCAAATCTGGAAAACAGACTGATTGTATCTGCCCATGAGCAGAGGAAGCCCGAAGGAACCAAGGGCCTGGCTGGACGGAGTTGTCATGTGTCTGCCTGTCTACACTTGCTGTGCAGAACATCCGCTCACCTGTACAGCAGGCACAGACAGGCAGTCACATGACAACCCAGCCTGAATGACAACCAGCCATTGAGAGAAAGCAGCCCTTACACCATAGCATCTACACCACGAGCTACAACCAGTGAGGGGCGCGGGGGCCTGGGGTTTTCATCTGTTGCTTTAATACTGAACTCGTATGTATTATTATGATTATTTATTATTATTATTATTTTATTTTGATTCAAATATTGAAACCCACCCAAAGTGAAGTGAGTGGTGCCTATGAAATAAAATAAAACCCATTTCTGAAAATGTTCCTGTGCTTTCTATACTGCTCTTTCCCTGTCGTCCGCACATCCCTGCCCTTGACATGTCTGCGCACAGCCCGACAGCGCCCCACGAGCAGGGTCACAGAGCAGAACCTCGAGTCTGCTGCCTGGCTAAGAACACATGATCCTCATGACTCTCCGAGACCGAGCTCAGTTTTCTGTGTCGTGACTGTTTCAGAGACGGGGACAAAAGGAAAAGAGGGAAGGCGTCTGTTCCGGGCGCCCGCGCATCTGGAGCTAAGCTCAGCCAGCGTGCACCTGGGTGAGACAGAAGGGAAAGAGTATTTGTTTCCAGCGTGATTTTCAAATGAGTTAGCGCAGCTGCTTCCCCTTTTTTGGAGTACAGAGAGCTAAACCCGCAGCTCTGGCATGGTCAGGGGGCCCGATATGCACAGATTTCTCTCTGTGTCGTCGTTTCATTAAGAAGTTCAGACTCCAGCTCCCGGGGGAGCACGGGGCCAGGGCACTGCTGGAGAACACGCGCCCATTCCCGGGAGCGTCCAGACTCGAGATGTCCAGGCAACTCCACCATTGTCCAAAAAGCAAGGACGTGGGTCAACGGAAATGCAATGTACATTTTGCCATATCTTTTGAGGAAATGTCAAAACGTCAGTTTACATCCTGTGAACTAGAGTAAAATGATCACGGTAAAAACTGGGGAGATGGTAAAATCAGAAACGTGTCTATTTTGATTTGCTTCACTAAAATGCTTTAACCTTCATGTTTAAAATTAAGTTTCATCTTTCTTAGAAAAGTTGGGGTCGGGCTTTAAAAAAATGTAGCACAAGGCTACCCCAAATTTGGGGGGTTTTCATCCAATTCAATATTTTAAGCATATATTTTGGATGAAAGCAAACTATTTTTATTCAGATATTTCTTTTTTTTTTTTTAAATAAAAGATTTAGTCTTAAGGCTAAAAACCCCCCATGAGGTTTAAAATTTCCCCAAACCTGACACTCTAGTTTCTTTTTTAAAAGAAGTGATTGGACAAAATTATGAAGTAAATACATGAGTAAGGCTAAATTCTTTCATTTAACAATCTGGCCTAAGCAAATATGTCATTTGCTAAAGTATGCTTCTCAAAACACATTGTGCAAAGCAGGTTTTTACTTACAGAAAAATCCCAGGACCAGAACATAAAGTTCTAAACAATAGTTCCCCAAATGGGGCGGGGGCGGGGGGGACGAGGAAGGCAATATCAAAATGTCTCCCAGAGTAGTTACAGAGTACCCCCCGGTTTGAAGTGCTTTCTACAGCCCGCAGCAAACCCCATGGCCAGGCGTCCACCCGTGATCTTCGTCCCAGACCCTGCAGGCAGCCCCAGGGCACGCGAGGGACGCTGGGCCCCAGTGTGGGGGAGACTGTGCTCCCCACCCACAGGAAGGGAGAACAGGAGGCCGGCCGGCCAGCCTTCGGGGAGCCTCTCAGGATCCATTTCAAATCCTTTCCCCTTCAGGCATGAGGTTAACATCTTTGTTTTACATTTTTTTTACTTGGCTCTTAAAAAAAAAATCTTGAAAGAATGTTCTTTACACTTAATTCATTACTGGATGCATATTTGAACATGTTACTTTTCTGGGGAGGGTCATGTGGAGGCTAATACTGTCCCTCCACTACAAACTCTCCAGGAGAACGGATGACAAAGGGGAGAGGGTCTGAGTCTCTGAGGACTTTTGATAAATTTCGAAATAGCGTTTGCCATTATGGTTTGTTGAATAATACTATGTATTTTTTTTTAATTATAAATCTTTGGATCATGCCAGAATGTGGAAATGTTTATATGAAATAATCCCGCATTGAAAAGCCTAATGTGAAACAGCTTATGTATGTGAAAAAAACATACACATACCTAGGATCATGAAGAATTTCAAGTAACGGAAATGTTTTCAAGATCCGTATTTGTTGGGGCTGGCTTTCTGGTAAAGAGATATCGCGGTGTGGGCTAACTCCAACCACTCGGCGAGGGTGGGGACGAGTGTCAGCAGGGTTAACCCTGGCCTCCTCGGGGGGTACACAGACCTGGCAGGAAACCGGCGGTACCTCGAGCGGAGAAGTGAAAATGGACAGACATAAGGATTCCTATAACTTCTTGGCCTCCCAGCACTGGCCGTCCAGGGATGTAGCTGTCATTGTGTTTCCTATTACCGAAGTTACATTTGTCATCTGTTACGGCTACATAATAAAAACAATACTAAGTAAATATCCCTATAAGGGAATTATATAATCTCCTTATCAAGCTATCCAAACACTTCAACCCACAAAAATGAGGCCTGTAATTTTTTGAGTCCGAAGAATGTTCTTATTTTAATGCAGATTTTGGACTTTCTTCAACAGTGTATGGTTAGTACATTTCCACGGGAAACGCTTCTGTCGAATGACCCTCCTTCCCTATGAGTATTCCATCGTGACTTGACTCTTCGAGCTGGACTACAGAAATAGAATAAATATTGGCTGTGTGCTCTTATTATTCATAAGCTAGTAGCTGCCTGTTTTCGGAGATTTTAAATATCATTTACACATTTCTCATTGATACAGATTTTTTTAAATAAGGCTCTGTTTTCCTTGAATCAGGATTTCTTATTCCAAAATTCATATTTAGACACATTTTTAAAAGCCATCGCTTTCCCCCCCCAAAATCTGCCTTTAAAGCATTCATGTAAACGATCTGAACCCCAAATCCTTTTGATGTGACAGTTTTCTATTTTATTCCCATGCTTGCCCTTTCCGAAATTCCTCCCCAGAACTGTGCAAATAGACTTACAGTGTATGAAAACAACACTGTCAAATGTAGTTTCCGCTTAAATGGTCTTCAATCCAGGAAGTTATACAGTCAGAGGAGGGGAAAATCCATCAACCTTCCATGATGGAAACTAAGAAAATTTTAAGACAGTCCACCTCACATGGTCATTTTACCCTGTAATTCAGTCATTTGGTTGAGGCACGTTGGATACCACAACATGATGTGTTGTTGTACCGCACTTCCGTGTTTATTTGCTCAATCCCAGCCTCACATTGATATTTACTTAGTGCCGCCGATCAGTGGCATGCCCCCTGGTGGCAGAACAGTGAACAAAACAATGGCCCCTGGTCCCCGGAGGCTTACAGGTTAGCAGGAATTGACACTCAGACAATACTTAGCACGAGTGACGAGTTAACACGTCAGTGTCACCTTCTGAAAAAAAAAAACAACTCTTAAATCCATCATTTCTATCAATTTCCATCAACCCACCCAGCCCAACCTACCATTATCTCTTATGGAGACCACAGAAATAGCTTTCTAAACAACAACCCAGGTCAGTCTGGTCCTCTTCCAACATATTCTCTGCAAGGCAACCAAAAGGATTTGTAAAAAATTCAAATCTTATTTTGTGACTCTCCAGCTTAAAAACTTCAAAGGCTTCTCATCATTCTCAGGACTAAAATCTTTAATCTTTATAGAGTCCTTCTTCTTCTGTTTCACTCTCGCTGGCCTTAATTCGGATTTTTAAATTCATCAAGCTCAATCTTGCCTCAGCGTATCAACACAAACCTTCTCTGACCACTCAGCAGAACGTCCCCCACACTGGGACCCCCATCCCAGACACTCTTTAAGTCAAGCCCATCACTGGATGTCTTTTCTTCACAGGTTGTAATTTGCCTCTGATAGGTTTTCCTGTTTGTGTGTTTTCTTTATTGGGAAAAACCCTTCATGCGGGTAGGTGAATTCCTTGCTAATTTGTCCATAGGTACTGGGAGAGTGTCCGGTACCTAACAGCTGCTCGGAAAAGATTTGTTGGGAAGTGGTCAGGTGGCAAAGAGCACACACTGACATTTAGCAGCTGGCTAAGTTCCTCATTCACTTTGAGTCTCAATCTTCATCTCTAACATGGAGAAAGTAAATAAAGCACTAAATTAGCTCAGTGCCTGGTAAACTATTAATAGTCGATAACTGTTCATCGTGGTGAGGATGAGGATGACCATCATCAGCATTCAGACTGAAAGCTGACCTGCATGACTCTACGCAGGTAGACTGAATAGCAGAGATATTATCGACAACCACAGTTACTGTCGAATTAGAGAGCATCTTGTTAACTGGAAGTCCGTTAGGTTTGGTTGAACATTTGACTCGTTTGGATCTGCAAAGGTGAGCATACAGCAGAGTGAGAAGCACCGTGACGTTGGGGCAGTCCAGGTTGACAACACCAAGGGGAGAGATGGGCAGGGGTAAGGAAAGGGTGAACCAATGTACTGTCCTTGGGCTAGGGCAGCATAAGGCTAGAGCTGTAGTGACACATCCAAGTGGACAGTCCACTGGTCAAAAACTATTGTGCAGAGGGGTGTCGAACATTCCATTCGAGGCTGTTTGAACATTTCGATTGCTTCCCCTAATCCTTAGTAATGTAAGTACAACTATCCTGATGTTATTATTTTGATAGAAATCAAAGGAGCTAAGTATCATCCATTCTAGACCTAAGAGGGTATGTGTGGATACACAACCTACGTGTCCACACGCTGTCCTCACTCCCTTGAACAGCTCCTCCTTGACTTGGGCTACACACACCAGCAAAATGCCCTGGGGAGC
Source organism: Molossus molossus (assembly GCF_014108415.1). NCBI lineage: Eukaryota > Metazoa > Chordata > Mammalia > Chiroptera > Molossidae > Molossus > Molossus molossus. Next base: position 49,747,121 of record NW_023425356.1, read on the forward strand.
ATGAACCCAGCAGGAGGTCTATGCAACCCCTAGAAATGTATTCAGGGCCACTTGTACAGGAAATTTGAGTCTGGGGCACTAGAACATGATCTAGAAGGACATGTAGGTTTGGGCAAATCCCCTTGGTGACTAGTTATAAACTGTCTAACCCAGTAAAAGATAGTCTGTTTCTTTTCATGTCACAAAAAGTCCCAATCTTAATGTCAGAGGATAACAGTAACACCAAGCAGCTAGATTATGTCTGCCACAACCACATTGTATCATAAAGACTCTGAAGAAACAGTGGAAATAACATTGCTTGGGACAGCGGTGGAAACCTTTCTATTAAGCTCATCTATCAGTAGCATTACAAATAACATTATTTTAAGGTCGAGTAATGGTTTAAAAAGTACAGCCCACAGATGTCTGAGGGTGTTGATGAATTCCTCTAGAATTCAAGGGTAGTGGATGGATCTATTCAGAATAAGAAGGCAAAATGCTGGGACTTACTATTATAGTCATGCCAACTCCAGTTCAACATTCTTACACGGGGTTATCATGCTCTTGCTGGGAAATCAGAGTCTGATATCATCATCTCCACTTCCTGGCTGAAGTGTAGGAGAACCCCTAGGCTGGAGGGGAAGGCCGGGTGGAAAGTCTCACTGGAGGACTGGGATCTGAGTTCCCTCTTATTGTTTGAACCCTAACATTCTCTGCTAAAAAATCCAACCAACCAAACAAAACCCCCTCGAGGCCCCATAGATCCTATGTTACATGAGAGTTTGAGAAGACAAATTAAAAATAAGAAGACACAAAAACTGGCATCACGGATGGAAGGCACTGGTTCCTGGCAACGGCAGAAGTACACCCAGAAAGGGGAGGACTGAAACGTTTATGGAAGCACTCAGTAATACAGGATTTCTTCGAGTCCTGTAACGTCCCCTCGGGGTGACTGGTGGGCAGCGGTTCCCATCTGGGGAGCGAGGAGACGGAGGCTCAGGGCACAGTGACTTGTCCCCAGCCCGCAGCGCGTGGAGCCCACGGCCTCCAAGCCTCCCCCTTCCACCGCCTGGGCACGTGGTCTCTACGGTCTTCTGTTCAATTAACTCAGCCTGGACAACGTTCGAGCCATTGTTCCCTTCCTCACAAATACATTTCGCAAGTCGTTTGTATTTATTAGAAACCTCTCAAAAGTTCAATAAAACCAAATCTGGCCATGTGACGCAATGTGCTATTTCTTCCACAGCCGCTTGGATTACAATGAAAACATACCCGTCTAATTACACGCGAAAGCACGAGGATGGCAGAACTCGGGGAAACCGCCGCCCCCCGCCCCCCGACAACGTGAGTGCGGTGACCGTGGATGAGTGGCTATGAATAACGATGACGTGCAGTCCGTCCCGTCTGCTCACGGAGAGGGGGAGACGGGCCAGTGCACGCACGTCCAAAGCGGAGGGTGCTGGCGTGCACGGGGACAGACCCCGCGGCAGCAAGGACAAGCCCCGGGCCTGCGACAAACTGCCCGCCCAGGCTGAGCTCCGACGGAGGCCTCGGCACCGAGGACCCGTCTACACCCGGCTTCTGGGCTTCCCCACAGACCCACGCGCAGCTCCTCCGCGGTTGAACTGGAGCAGCGGGGCCTTTGCGGACCCCACGCGGGCCGGAAGCGTGGCTGCTGAAGGATGGTGCTCACGGGGCGACTCGCAGAGGCCGGAGGTGCATCACCGCCTCTGAGCCCACCCTCCCGGGCTGCTGCGGGCCCCATCCCTCCCGGCCTCGGCGCCCTAGGACATCTGCGGAACACCAGCAGAGGAAGGGCCGTGCCCCCCTCCTGTCACCCTGAGAGCAGGCTCAGAGGTGTCTGCCATGCTAAGCTAGCTCTGCAGAACCGGCGGGGTGCGGACACCCGGGGTGGTGGCCGGTCAGCAAGGCAGGAATGCATGGTGGCTCCGGTGGCAAAGGGCTCTGTCCCACTGACAGACACTTTGGGGATCAGGGTCATTCGTGAGGCAGGCATTCATAGTTGGAAAAGGTCCTATATTATTCGTCGGGCAGAGTTTCCATGGGGGGCAGTGTCGCTGTAGGCGGCCCTTCAATTTGCGACCCTGAACTTGAGCAGTGTATCATGCCACCAGGGACAGGCCACCACCTGCTCTTGCCTAGACCCCTGCCACGGTCGCCTAGCTGCCCGCTAAAGCCTGAACCCCACCGTGCCACATCCTGTGGGAGCCCTCCGGTGGTTTTCGGGTGTACTTGGAGTAAAGCCCCTGTCATTGGGTGGAACCTGGTTAGGCCCCGCCCACTGGTGCCTCTGATTGTATCCCTGATGTGTCTGTCTCCCTCACCGCTCCTCCCCCCCCGCCCCCAGCACCGGCTTCCTGCCAGCTGCCATCCTGGGTGTATAGCATTATTCCCTCCACGCGGGACGCTGCTCCACAAATTCTTCTTACGGCGCATCATTCCAGTCCGCTCCAGTGTTGCTTCCTCCCAAACCCCCCAATCCAAAGGTGCTCCCCAGATTTGCTAGCACACGGCCCTATTTTATTTTCTCCCCAGCACTCAGAATCTGATAGAATACTGTCGGTCTGTGCGTTGGTTCCATTGAGCAGCAGACGCGTCTGTTATTTTCTCTTTCCTGAAATGATCTAAACTGAGAAACCAACGCTTTCCTAAACTTTCATCTAAATCACTGCGATTTATTTCAGGGGTCATTCCCACTCTCCCCCACGCCCAACAACCCTGCACACACACACACGCGCGCACGCACACACGCACACACCTTCAAGAAAATGCCCTCTGGCATTCAGTTAACATGACACCTGCACACGTGTATCTTCTCTTCTCTGTGTTTGAACCAGGTGCTCACCGTGGAGCTTCAGCAGCAGCAGAGACTGTGTAAGAAGTTACCCCGAGTTTCTGGCCATGGTTAGTGACCACGGAGCTCCCCAAGACCTCAGGTGTCTTTCTTGCCTACAGGAAGCATCACGGGCCTTCCAGTGGGTTAGTTTCAGGACCCACACAGCCAGACAAGAGAACCCTAAAGCCATGCTCCAAAGCAGCCACCGCCCTAAGTCTTCAGAAAAGGTCGCTGCTGAGATGCCTGGGACTCAGCTCAGGATGACATCGCCTTGGACAGATCAGCATCTCTGGGATTCCGGTGTACGTTTGTGGTTCGGGACATGAGCTCCGGAGCCAGCGGCCTGGGCTCGAATTTCTACTTTGGCCCCAACTAGCTATGCGACCTTGGGAAGTTAGCTACCTCACCGACACCAAGTGTTCTGCAATAAGGGACACTGAGTCCTATAGCCGTGAATTTTCAAAGGTGGAGGATTGTTCTTGTTTGTTTACTCACCTGAAAGATGGGGATCAAAGTACTTATTCTCAGGGTTGTATCGAGGATTAAATGCGTTACATAATACGTATATAGGAAACACTAGCGGTTACTATCATGGCTCCTCCGTCAAATCTTCTGCTTTCCCTAGACAAACTGAGAAAGTGCCCAAGACTAATATGTGTGCAAATGTATGTAAGTGATCATCTAAACCCTTGGAAACAAAATTTATCTCAGAGAAGATCTCTTAAGCAACTTGAGCACACAAGAAGATAATCCGCTCGCCCATCTGGATGTCTGGGGCGCCTCGATCTCTGAGTTCCTGAAGCGGTGCCTTTTTTTTTAACTTTTATTGAATGTATTGGGGTGACATCAGTTAATAAAATCATATTGATTTCAAATTCTATAATACATCATCTGTACACTGTCTTGTGTTCAAAGTCTCCTTCTACCACCGTTTATCTCCCTACACCCTCTTCTCCCTCCCCCGCCCCTTTCTCTCTGGTAATCACTAGACTGTTGTCTGTGTCTATGTGTTGTTTTTGGTGGGTTTTTTTCCTCCTAATCCCTTCACCTTTTTCACCCAGCTCCCCACCTCCTCCCCTCTGATAGCTGCCAGTCTGTTCTCTGTGCTCTTTGAACACTGGGGACCACCCCAGAATGATGGGGACATCTAAGCGGCCCGCACAGGGAAGTGAGCACTGCTAGTCCTCAGACTCTCCCAGCGGTCAATTCTACTTTGGACTGAAGTCAGTAAAATACACGACATAAAAATAGAAAATAAAGCTTTTGAACAGACAGAAAGGTTCTTAGGACTTTTCTGTAGGGTTTGCTTTCCCTTACAGAGAATTCAGTGACCACTGGTCATCCAGTACTCAACACGCTATCGTACACAAAGCACTTAGGAAACAGCAAATCTATATAAGACATGAAAATTTTCCTCCAACAACTGACAAAGGTACCTTGTCATGTTTTTCAAAGATACAAAGCCAAGATGGGAAGGATTATTACGTCCGAAATGCACGCTCTGTAGCCCAAATAAATCTGAGACGACCTCACCTGTAAACAGCTTTGCTTCCGTGGGTTAGTTTCCTTATTGACTGCTTGCTGCCTTTTAAGCATCAAAAACGTCTCGGGTCAGCCCTGGCCAGTTTTGCTCAGTGGTTAGAGCGTCGGCCTGCGGCCCAGAGACCCGGGTTCGGTTCCCACTGAGGGCACATATCTCGGTTGCAGTTTGTCCCCAGCCCTGGTTGGTCGTGCAGGTGGCAGCCACTCGATGTGTCCCTTTCATGTCGATGTTTCTCTCTCTCTCTCTCTTCCTCTCTTTCCCTCCCACTCTATCTGAACAAAAAATGAAAAAATGTCCTCGGGTGAGGATAAAAAAAAAAAAGTCTTGGGTTAGACCAGAGCTATTAAAATTTCCAAAACATAGTTTAATTTCCATCCATGCCCTCCCCGGTTAGCAGTGACACTACCTCTCTGTGGCCCCTTACCGACTCTGCAAGAACGGTATAGAGATATTGGGGGGGGGGCTTTCATAGCTATCAGGTTTGAACGAGTAGGAAGTCACAGGACCAAAATTATTAACATCTGACATGAAGCATCATTATCATAATTCATGCTTTTGCACAGATATCAAATTCTCAAAGAGCCAAATGCATATAAACAGTTACCAGGGACTTGAAGATGAGTGACTTGGACATTTTCAAAAGCCTGTCATCTGAGGCCAACGTCGCAGCCGCAGTCCCAACGTGTTTTACTAACTCAGTATCCTTGCCACACTGATTTCGCTGTTACAACGCTCTTGCCTTGAGCCTTTTGACACGTCATTTGGGGAAAAGGCTTCCCCTTGGTATCAGCGCCTTGCCCTTAGCGCGAAGGAACTTTCCAGCTACGGACTCCTCACTCCGTTTCTCCAGCAAACACACGTGACGACCCCAAAGAAGTGAAAGAAACTTGAAGGGACAGTTATAGACCGCTGAGGGGACAACAACAGTGCTTGTTCAAACACACGCCCAAGCCCGGTCTCCCTGAGAGAGAACCCCGGGTCTCGTCACCGAATGTCGCCGCAGCCCCGCGCGCTCGGAGTGAGCACGCACCGCCACCTCTGCGGCTTACCTCGTCGTCTTTATACCAGGACAGGCTCTCGGCGGTGAGGACGAACCAGTACCCCTTGGAGCCGCCCTTCATGATGCCGATGTTGCTGATGGTCAGCCAGCCCTTGCGGATCACCTAGGAGAGAACACAGGTCAGCAGACACGCTGAGTTCAAGGCAGCCAGTGGGGACCACGGGTCTTGCACAGAGTTAAAAACAATACAAATTACAGTCGGAACAGCGGTGTCCCCCGCGTGCCACGTCTGTTTCTCCAGGCAAGAGCATCTCTCTCCACCAGCACAGATAACTAGGGAGGTCTCTCCCATCAGAGGAGCAACATCAGAATGGCAGATTTCTGGAGGCGGTGGGAGCAGAATGACAGGGAGGGGGTGGCGTGGCCTGTGCCAGGCCCTCTGTGGCCACGGCTGCCAGGGTGTAGCTGTTGCATAAACAGCAGCAGACGCCCCTTGCCCACCGCCCCTGCTCCCCTTGCAGCCCAGCGGCCACCGGTTTGCCTGGTTTGGTCTCATCAGGATTTGTACCAGGGGCTAGCCACCAAGTGGAGAAAATTCAAAACTCAAGCCAACCCAATGGTCCCTTGTTAACACCTCTGAATAAGGCTGAATGACGCTGAGAGCTGAAACAATAAGCTAAAATTAAAAGCTTGAAGTTCTTCACTCTGGCCAGTTTGGCTCAGCAGTTAGAGCATCAGCCCGTGGACCAAAGAGTCACGGGTTCGATTCCGGTCAAGGGCACGTACCTTGGTTGCAGTTTGGTCCCCAGCCCTGGTCAGGGTCGTGTAGGAGGCAGCCAGTCGATGTGTCTCTCTCACATCAATGTTTCTCTCTCTCTTTCTCTCTTCCTCCCACTCTGTTTGAAAATAAATGGAAAAATCCTCAGGTGAGGATTTAAAAAAAAAGAAAGTTTGGAGTATTTTAATGGTCTGGATTTATCCATCTACCTCTGGTTGTTATTGGCCATACTAAAGGATATATAGTAACTTCATAAAAATCTTTAAACAGCTTCTGAATTTTAAAACATGCACAACTTGGATTATTTGCTAGAAATGACTTATAAATGCCATTTAAGTGAAAATCTATTTTTTTCTCACAGTTGTGAAATTAAATTGTGTTTTTCCTTGCGGCATAGTTTATTATCCTCTCTATGCTACATAATTCTTGTCATCACAGAACCAGAAATGAAATACTATATGGAATTGTATAATGTTGCTTTAAATGTCCAAAATCATCCTATACCTAAATTGCTCTACACCCCAGAGAGCCTGAGAGAATTTTCAAATTACCAAATTATTGAATGACTATCAGTCCTCAAAGGAAGATGGACATACCCTAATTATCAGATTTTATATTTATATTGCTGTTAAGTTTTCTAATTGAAGAAAAAAGTCAATCCTAAGGAAAATTATGAAATAATTCAAGGTTATCACTATTGATCCTCCAAGCCTTCCCCTGCCCCCCTCGATTCCCTGTTTCTGCATCTCCCAGGTGTCCACTCTACTTTTAAAGTTTTATAGACCCCCCCCCCCAGAGCCCCACACAGGCCCAGACTATGAAAAGTCTCTCCACTGTTCAAAATTCCTCCTCCTTCTTACCCTGTGCTACTTCAGACAGGAGAATACACCACTTCTCACACAATGGTTTCTACTGGCTGTATCATAACCATGGGGATGCTTCCGAAAATTCCAATTTCAGGGTCACGTATGAGTCCCAAATGAACCAGAATGTGTACATATGAAGCCCCGGAACCTATATTTTGACATATTCCCAAGGTGATTTTTATTCATCCTGAAGTTTGAAAACCACCACCTGCATCCATACAAGCAAATCTCCCTCGTCCTGAGAGGAAATGATGTCATCTGGCTTTTAGTGAGAAGGAACTCGTTAGTCACACTAACATTGCTACCAAGGCTTACACAGAGCACAATAATCACAGTATCAATGAAAGTGTATTTACTAACAGAACTGTAGCACACTTGTAGCCTATATCCTTTCGTTAACCAATGTTACCCCAGTACGTTCAATAAAAATGTTTTAAGTGTAACTATTATTTCATTGTATCAGGTATCTTTGGAAAGAGAGGAGGTTTTCCAGAAAAGTCACAAGTTGCAATAAGCGAATCACTGTTTTGCCCATCGATGGACAGTCGCTCCGTTAAGGAGCCAAGTAGGAAAAGCGGGTCAGAGACAGTGTTTCGATGGAAGAGGGCAGAGGGACCGTGCTGAGCTCATGAGGGGTGCTCGGCAGCACGGAAAAAGTGTCAAAGGTGGAAGTTCAAAAGAACCTGGGAGTGTCCAGCCGGTGTGGCTCAGTGGTTGAGCATCAGCCTATGCACCAAGCAGTTGCCAGTTCGATTCCTGGTCAGGGCACATGCCCAGGTTGGGGTCCGATCCCCAGTGGGAGGCATGCAGGAGGCGGCCAATCAATGTTCTCTCTCATCGATGTTTTTCTCTCTCTCTCCCTCTCCCTTCCTCTCTCTCTAAAATCAAAGGGGAAAAAAATTTTTTAAAAAGAACCTGGGAGAGAAATAGAACTAGGCAAGTCAGGAACTAGTTTGCCCGCTTCCTTGTTGTGTTTTTTTATGAAGAACAAACAAGAAAAAAAAAAAAAATACGAAAGAGCCACTGTGTGCAGAACATGTGAATGGAGAGGAAGAGACTGGAGCTAGAGAGGCCGGCAGGGTCAAGTCAGATCCAGGGCAATGAGGCCCCACATGTTAGTGACCTCTCTCCCCTGCAGTCCCCAAATAAATGCCAAGTACACCTGTCAGTTTCTTTTTAAGGATATATGACCACTGTATTAATAAATGGTGTATATCACATTGAAATACAGAGAAATGTGAGAGTATGACATATAGATAAAATAAATATTTTAAATAGGTTTTAATGTTGTGGGGGAAATATATTTTATTTGTTACATCTATAACTTTATTATAAACTTCCCTATGACATGAAGCAAGGGTGCTGTATATTAAATATTAATAAAGGTCACCTGAAAAATACATATAAGTAGATGTTCTACTATATTCTCTTGCACAGGGTAGATTTTGCACACTCCCTGGGACCATGAAACAAGGTGCGTAAGCATAACCCACGTGAGAAATGACCAAGGTGCAAGTTAAGCCGTGATGTAGTGAGGATGACAATAAATGAACCGACCGGATAAACCCCTAGGAGATAAACTCAGCAGGTCTGGGACTGGAAGACGGGGTTCCGAAGGCAGAGGTCTGCGTTCCACGGGGCCACTCGCCGGACACGCCATGGAGCCTGAGTCTCCATCCAGATGAGCAGTAGAGTGAAATGCACACTGGATTATGAAAACTTAGTACAGAAAAATGCAAAACACCTTATCAAATGTTTTTAAATGTATCATGTGAAGATGAATAAACAGAAACCTTGTTGAGATGGGAGTTAGGAGGGCCCGTGGGAGGGGCTCTCGCCCTCACTCACTGTCACCCCAAAGGCAGAGGCAGACCTTCCGTCTCCACAGGAGGACGTTTCTATGCTCCTCCGGCAGAGAGGAGGGTCTTCTCCTCACCTGGGAACCACTCAGCCCATGGAAGACTGTTCCGGCTCAGCCAGGAAAACGCCCCGCCCTTCAGACTGCCGGTCCCCTGGGACCCTGCCCCGCAGCCGCTGCGAGCCACCCCTGTCCTCTGACAAAGACCATCTCTCTGCTGTGTTCTCTGGACTCGCCCATCGTGGGCCCTTAGAGCACACGTCTCAGACTGCGATTCCCTGCTGTTTCCCAATAAACCCACTTTGCTGGAATAGCGTCTGGCGATTTGTTTAAGGTCAACAACCACGTTAAAATCTGTTTTAACAGTCATTTCACCTGCTTCGTTTTCGTTTTCGACGTGCCGACCAGAGAACTTTAAATTACGTGTGTGGCTCTCCTTATGTTTCTGTTGGGCGTTGTGCGCTTCGAACATGGTTCCGAAACTCATGGGGCTGCTGACTCAGGAGGGGGGGAGGGGGGGAGGAGGGGAGGAGGGGAGGAGGGGAGGGGGGAGGAGGGGAGCCAAAGTTTCAAAGAGCAGGGGGGTCGGCGAGGAATCCAGCCACGGCCACGTTGGATCCTGCGAGCCTGCGGGACGCGTGCACAGAACCACCTGCCTTCTGCCCAAAGCGCAGAGGCGGGGCCTGGAGGGGGCGTGCCAGGCACCAGCACCCACACAGGTGCCAGTTTGAACGGTGAAACGAGCTCAGGCAGCATCGTGGGGGAGAACAACATGTAAGTGGTGCTCGGACGAGTGAAAAGAAATGTCAGCGAAATAAGAGCGCTGGGGTCGTGGAAGTGAGACGCGAGGCGAAGGTCGGAGTGCGCGTCTGGGGTGCACGCGGAGCACAGAGAGGGACGGTGAGTGCAATGCAGCTGTCTTCCTGTCTTCGGCTACGCCGGTGACAGCGTGGTGCTGGGGAGGTTAGCGCTCAGGGGACTGAAGAGGGGACGGAAAGCAACAAATGGAGACGATGGCAAAAAGAGCTCGTTCCAGAGGAGCATGAAGCACAGTAAAACTAGAAAACTGAAGACACGCAGGGCCGAAGGAGGTGTTTTTGCTGCTGCTGCTGCTGCTGTTTTTCAGCTTAGGGATTTCTTTTTGGGGCAAAAACTGAGCGTATTTCTCACTCGGGGGCAATAATTGGTGGAGAGTAAGAGGCTGGTGATGCAGGAGAGACGAGAAGATGGGAGAGGATGCGATGAAGGGCCAGGACGGGAGCTGCCTCGTCTTGTGAGCCGGGGAGAGGAGGGCAGACGCGGGTTCTTTGTGAGGAAAGGGCAGAACATTTGGGGAGGTTATATTTGATCTTTCCAGTATCTTGAAAAGAGACTAAATTTTCTGAAGAGAGCGAGGGTGAGAGAAGTTGCACAGAAGACTTGAGGACGGCGTGAAGCTTTGGGACACCAGGAACTGAATGAGTCAACGTAACAAGAATCAGTAAAGAATGTCTGACAACACAGCACCGTAAAGCCCCTAGAAGATAATAGGGGAAAATCTAGATGACCTTGGGTGAGGCGATGCCTTTGTAGATAAAACACCAAAGACACAACCCGTGAAGGAAAAAGCTGATAAAGTGGACTTCATTAAAATTAAAAACTTCTCCTCTATGAAAGACAATATTAGAAGACAAGCCAGACTAGGGGAAGATATTTGCAAGAGACGAATCTGACGAAAAAGTGTTATCCAAAAATATGCAAAGAACTCTTAAAACTCAATAATAAGAAAACAAACAACCCGATTTAAAAATGGCCAAAGACTTTAACACCTTATCAAAGAAGATGTACAAATGGCAAATGGGTATATGAAGAGATGCTCTATATCATATGCCATCAGGGGAAAACAAATTAAAACAACAATGAAATATCACTCCACCTCTATCAGAATGGCCACAATCCAGAATACTGACAATCCCAAGTGCTGACAAGGATGCGGAACAACGGGAACTCTCATTCATTGAGGGCAGAAATGCAAAATGATACAACTACTTTGAAAAACAATTTGGTGCTTTCTTACAAACCTAAACATACCATGTGATCAAGCAATGGCGATCCTTGGTATTTTTCCCAGAGTTGAAAACTTATCTACACACATGCCTATTATTAGCAGATTTATTCATTATTGCCAACACTTGGGGGCAGCCGAGATGCCCTTCAGTAGGTGAATGGACGATGGTGCACCCAGATAGTGGAACAGTGTTCAGCACTAAGAAGAAATGAAGGTCACACAAAGACATGAAGGAAACAGATGATTATTACTAAGTCAAAGAAGGCAATCAGAAAAGCCTACATACTATATGATTCCGACTCTATTACACACTGGAAAAGGCAAAACCATGGAGACAATGAAAAGATCAGTGGTTACCAGGCATGTGTGGGGGAGGGGAGACGTGCCCTGGGCAGCGCAGAGGGTTTTCAGGGCAGTGCAAGTGTCTGCGTGGTACTACAATGGTGGATACATGCCATTCTACTTGTGTCCAAACCCACAGAATGTGCACCTCCGAGAGTGCACCCTTAAGTGCACGTTGGACTTTGGGGATCATAAATGTGTCAGTGCAGGTTCATTCGTGGTTTAAAAAGTAAATAAATAAAGTGCCGTTCTGGTGAGTGATGTTGATACTGGGGGGAGTTATGCATGGGGCAGGGGTATGTAAAAATCTCTCTACCTTCCTCTCAGTTTCGCTATAAACTTAAAACTGCTCTAGAAAATACGGTCTTTCGGAAGCTGGTCGAGCTGAGAATGAGTATCACAGACAGCAGCACAGGTGCATGCTGGTCCCAACCGCGCTCTGCACGCCTGATATGGAGGAGAAGAGGACCAGGAACCGACCCGGGTTCTGGATTTCTGCACCCGAGTGACCTCAGGCCGTGGGGGTGAAGAGGAGGAAGGTTTGAGGTGAGAGAGGAATTCAATGCGTTCAGCCGAGGCAGGAGGGTGCCGATAGACAGAAAATGAAGACAAAAGGACCAGAGAAACCGATGAGGGGGAAAAAGCGGGTACTGTGTGTGTAAAGGCAAGAAAGGGTTTTGGGAATTCAAAATGATGGGAAGCAGTAAGATGCCTGATTTTACTGGTACCACTGACTTCCTCCCTCAAAGGTGCACCACTGTTTCTAAAAAAAAATTGACCAGCTGGTGTGGCTCAGTGGTTGAGCATCAACCCATGAACCAAGAGGTCACCGGTTCGATTCCGGGTCAGGGCACATGCCCAGGTTGTGGGCCCAATTCCCAGAGGGGGGCGTGCAGGAGGCAGCCAATCGATGTTCTGTCTCATCGATGTTTCTATCGCTCTCTCCCTCTCCTTTCCTCTCTCACCAAAATCAATAAAGAAAAAAATATTTTTTAAAGAAAGAAAAGTAACCAAAACATGATATTTATGAAACATCATTTCAGCCAGCACATAGATTCAGTTAGGCTATATGGGGAGTATGACTTACACATAACAGTTAAAATTAAATTTGTAAAGAGTCGACATAAAGATGAATTAGAATGGATCATTACATCCTAGGACATCATGGTCATGTGTACTGCAACAGGCGTTTGCGCTTGGAGAGAAAAGGAACGGAAGAGGGCGGCCACCGTGTCGTGAGTGCATGTGGCCGCATCCCGTCAGGGGCTCCCACAGAAGAGTGGTCGGTACTGAACACTGTCAGCAAGTCAGCTGCTGCCAGAGAAAGTTTAAGACACTCTGGTCCGATCCCAGACCTTTCTTTTCCAACACAGAAGTATATTTGCCACCGATGAACTTGCTTTCTCCCCAGTGATGATCAGCTCAGAACAAGAATTAAGAAAAAACAATTCCTAATGTGCTTTTTCAGAAAAGAGCGGAGGGAGGGCGAAATCAAGTTACACCGTGGAATGAGCCAGGAGAAGGCAACCATTCAGGAAAAATGGTCCGGACGCGAGAGGAAAGAATGTTAAGGGGAAATCGATAGAATAAAACACAGGAAAGTCCATGAGAAAAGAAGACAGAGACGAATAAAATTTCCCCAAAAAAATGTCAAGACACATGGGATGGATCGTAGAATCCCTTCATAGAGAAAGATCGGAAGTGTGGATTTCGTGTTCAGATTTAAAATCACCCTGATGAATCCACCACCTTTGAGTTCAATAACCACGTACGGCCTGTTCGTATTTGAATCTCAAATTCCGTTTTGCGTGCCCAGGACAACAGCAGCAAGCGGTCCCGTAATTACAGGACTCCTGAGGACTTCGAGAGTGGAAGGGGCATGTTCTCATTTGGAAGGCTTAAAACAAACCAATTTTGAAAATTTACTACCATGAATAACATCCAAGCTTCTTGGGCCAGAGAGAGAGACTTGGAAAGCGAGACCCGCCGGTGGATGAGCGCAGCCCTTGCGCTGGTGGGAGCGTGTCCTCGGTGGGTCCCTCCGTGCCAGGAGGTCAGGCCTTCGAGGGCTGGGAAGTCTGTGTTAGGGGTAAGTTTGGACCTCAACATCTGGCCAGCACACTGGGCCATAAAATTAATACACGGACAGAGAATAACATGAGGAGGAGGGGAAGAGTGTGTGTGGAAATGTTCGAGCGTGGCCAAGGCTTCGGGTCTTGAATTTTATCTGTGAGCAGGGCGTTTTGACCTTGCTGATGGGAGACGACGCAAGTTCTTCTCGGCTCCGCAGCTGGCTTTTAACTGCTGGCGCCTGGGGGGAGCTTGTACACCAGGGACTGTCTGGTGTCTTCATCTCGGTGGATGACATGCGCTTATAGACAGGCTGTGTCCGCGGACGGGGGAGCTGCTTCCACAGACGTAGTTCGGACGCTCCGGGCTGCGTGCGCCCAGCTGGCTGCCACCTTTACCGGCACCGGCATCCCCGGGAGATGGGCCAGCAGTGTGCCAAGCTTCCAACCGTAGGGAAGACCTCAAGAAGGGGAACTAAATTTACTACATTTTTTTTTTAAATAATCGTTTTAATTTATTGCATACTCTGAGCCAAGAACTTTACGGAAGTCAAAGTAAGGCAGCTGAGGTCCGTGAGTATCACAGAGCCCTCTCGGGGGGCTGGCTGTAATTTATTAAGTCCAGGCCCAGCAGGGGACAGGAAGGGTCAGATTAGCGGCCCTCGGCGCCATCCTGTACCCAGGCCCAGGGCAAGGAGGGAACCGTGCAGAGTTCACCTGGACTCGTGTGCCTTACTTACAGACTCGGGGGTCGCTGCCCACCTGGCACGTGTTTTCCAACTGGCCCTGGATTACGAAGGGGGGAGGGGGTTTCCCGGGAGGCCTGGGCTTCCTAGATCTGGAAGTTACGGAATAAGGGGCAGGAAGGGGACACATAAAGGCAAAGGAAAGGAAAGTGATGAGGTTCTGAATATACTACACAGGACAGGAAGGTCACATGCATAGGACCTGGCAACCGGGGCGACCCAGGGCAAGTTCCTGGACTTGGAAACAGACAGCAGGGTCTCGGGCATTCTCTAGGATTAGGTAGATGGATGTCCCCTTAGTGGTAAGTGCCCAGAGGCAAAATTCTCTTCTTAGAAAGAGATTTCTCCCAGTCAATGTTGAGGATCACAAGCAAGTAGAGAAAACGGACAGCCTGGAAGGGCTAAACCCAGGGAGGTCCTATCTACACCCGCCGCCATTCAGATCCCGTGAGTGGGGGCTATGGGCAGGGGCCGCAGCTGGGACAGGGGTCCCCAGGCATACATGTGGCCTGGACTAGAAGGACTGGGAGGACTAGAAAGTCAGTCTGTCTTATGAAATCCAGTTGATGTGGAGCTAGTTCTGGGACTGCCTTCTGGGTCCCACGCTTTGCTTTCTTTCTAAAGGAAGGAAGGAACACAGGAGACGATTCGACTCCAGAGCCCAGGCAGAGAAACCCATTCGCATGGAGGCCAGCCCAGGGCTGGGCTGCAGAAGGGACCCCGAGCCCACCTGGACAGCAGACCCTCTGGCTGAAGCCAAGAGAGCAAGCATCGGGAAAGACTTCAATGTGACATTCCGTAAGTAGCTCTGACTCTGCCAACTCCTTTGGGGATGTAATCTTTGGCCCTGAATTTCTGAGAACTTCATGGTAGGAGGGGGTGGGTCACAGTCACGTGGGGAACTTGTCTATTTCATTGACGTACATCAGAATAATGATGTTTTTTGACCATTGCAGAATCTCTGATCGGCTACGGGAACAGCATGCTTGGACATAATTTGAAGCAAGAAATAAAATAAGGAGGGGATACTTATTTGACCTTGGGTACAGACTGGCCTCAGAGCAAATTTCACTGGTGGGCTGTTTGGACCCATTTCAGTCTTCTGTCCACTGGTGTTTCTAGGAGGAGACTCAAAGGAGCCGAGGTTAGCTCTGGAGGATGGTGATCTCTCCCCACTGGGGCTGGCCAGACCCCTGGTGAGCTGCTGGGTGGAATAAAAGGCGGAAGAAAGCTAAGGACTATAGCCGAGGGGTGGGGGATGGAGAGGCACACCTACTGTCTCCTCTTCCGCCCTGGAGGAGTAAGCTGACTTCTCAGGTGGGTAAATCTAGAAGGTTAAATAGGAAGTGTAGCCCAGGTCCACTGTCTCCTCGCTTCATTTTGGGACCAGCCTGCTCTATCACAGGAAGGAAGGGCTTCCTGCCTGCCGCTCTGAGGGCTACATCCAATTCAGGAAAGTGTTCAAAGTGGTTCTGACCCAGAACACTGAGTAGGGCAGTCACCTGGCACCTAGGAGGGCCTGTGGTGGGCCAGGCATGGTGCCAGCTGCCCTGTCCCTCTGATCGAGTGAGGACCACCGTGAGTATGCCCGGCGTGTCTCATCAGTGGGCTCACGTACGTGACACATAGATACTCAACCTGGTGGGCCAATCTTAGCTAAAGGGACTTACGGAATAATCAAACTGCGACACTAAATAAGCGACTATTTGGTGAAATAGCATTTGTTTGGTGTTTAAGACTCTACGGCATTCTGTGAGTGAGCTGGCTACCCGGTGTCTGTGTTTGGATGCTCTTTTCATGGTTTGCACTCTAGGAAATCAGCAAGTCTCCTGAGCAAAACAGGCAAAGTAAAGAACTCAAGTGGAGTCCATTTCTAGGCCTTCAAGGGGGAAAACAAAAACGCACACTTACTCAACCCCGCCCTGAGCCAGGCACCGTGCTAAGAGCTCCGTGTGTGTTGTTTCTTTCAGCCCACGTGGCAACCTTGGAGCGAGACAGCGCTTCCCTTGTGTGGCCGGAGAGGGAACCGCCGCTGGGCCTGTGTCACAGCCACGTCCACGCGTGGAGCCCACGGGCCTTCCTCACGGGAGCCTGTGCTCATGGCCACTTTGCTCCACTCCGCAGAGGATTCCGCCTCTCGGCACCTGAACAAAATAACGTCTCTCTGGTGGCCGGAGGTCAGCGCCCCAGCCTTATCCCACAGTACACTCGAGGAAGTTCTAGTACTTTCTAGCAGCTATGAAACCACTTAGCAGCAGCCTCACTAGAAAATGCCTAGCAGACTGTGATACAACCCTGGGATGTGTTCACTAAGCTGAGCTAAAGCATCTCCTGCTTGCGGGGGGAGGGGTAGCCCTGGGCAGGGCCCAGCCACTCCAGTGCCTCCCAGGGGGACCCTTTGCCTGGCGACACTGGGCAAGCCCCCTCACCTGCATGTCCTCATGTGCACTCAGGAGTCAGTAAGTACAAAGGGCTTAGATCAGTACCTACTCGTAGTATTACATAGGGGTACTATTTCATCTATAGTTGTTCATGTGAGCACAGAAAAAGACTCACATACACCAAAATGTTAACTATGACTGAACATCAGTGACATTATATAAAGTTCGATTTATTTCCTCCTTCAATTTTCCTGCATTTCCCATATTTTCCTGCAACATTCCTGCTATTAGACATACAAGTTGCCATCACACTACTGGTTGCTTAAAACAGGCAACTTCTTTCTTTCTTTCTTTCTTTCTTTCTTTCTTTCTTTCTTTCTTTCTTTCTTTCTTTCTCTTTCTCTCTCTCTCTCCTTCCTCCCTTCCTCCTTCCCTCCCTCCCTCCCTCCTTCCTCCATTCCTTCCTTCGAACTTCTTGAGACTCTCTGTTCTGCGTGATGAGCACAGCACATCGGAAGGCGGGGGACGGTGACAAAAGCCAGCGACGGGACCCTCGACAAGCACCCTGACGAGAAACAACTCTGGACCGTTACACAGGAGGCCGCCACGACGGAAGAGGACAACTTTCGGTGAGGGACTGCTCTGATGGACGGAGGACATAGTAACAGTGTGCGACACACTGGTGGGAAACAAGGCACCGACGTGTACTATCCGTATCAAATCCCCTCCTGGCTTGAAGACACGGCTGTCAGAGAGATGACAGCTTCCTGTTTGCTCTGTAAAATCCTACTTTTACCTGGAACGTGTCTACCCCAAGCCCGTGAGTAGACGTGAAAGTGAGCTAGGCAGAGCTGCACGCTGCTGTTGCTTCGAGAACCTCACCCGGTGGCCCCTGCTGCCCAGATCGTCAAGGCCCACGTGGGCGGTGGCTTCATGGTCCTTCCCCCTGCCCTGCTCACAGGCACCGGCAGCCGAGCTCACCCGGCGGGTGCACTTTCCTCGCCTCCGTGGCTCCCGGGGCTCTTACGGCATCTTGCTCCTCAGGATGACTCCTGAGGAGCCCCTCCCTTTCCACTGCTCCCCGGTTGCCCAGCGGCCTGATCCGCACGGCCCCCGCCACATGCCCAGCTCTTTCTGAGAGTTCGCTCCGAGGGGGCTGTTTATTCTCAGCGGTTACTCACCTAAGCCTCTCCGGGTCCAGGCCATTAACCGTGATGAAAATCAGGACTCCCCTTTTCCACTTTTTTCCTGTGTATCTTTTCCATGTGCAGGGCTCCCTTTGAAGTTCATGGGAGCCCGCATGTGGAAGACATTCCCCGTGATACAAAACAGAGAGCTCAGCCGTCATCTCGTCCACACGTCCAAGGGCGCGCACGCACACACACGCACGCACATACCCGCACACACACACGCCCGCACACACACACACGTGCACACCCACACGCGTGCACCCACACACGCGCGCGCACACACACGCGGGAAGACATACTGAGTAATTTGCAAGGCCTGAGTGGAATTGGGACAGTATACTAAAAATAATTCAGATGGCTTCTTTGAGAGAGAGAGAGAAAAGCACCTTAGTAAATATTGATTAGTTCATTACGTAGCACATTGAAAATATAAGGATAAGTCAAAAAATAAATAAAAATAAAGCCACCAACCAGGCACAGTCCCTGAACTTCACGGAGCTCCCAGACAAACGGGACGAGACACGGCGCAGTCCCACAAGTGGGTGTAGAGGGACTGGGGCGCCGGGCCAGGGAGCAGCCCCGTGCACTGAGAGCCTGGGCCGCGGGGTGCAGGAGAGAGGCCGGCGCTCCGGCCCTGGCCTCAGACCGAGGGTGTGCAGCGGGACAAGGCTGCCCACCCCATGGGAGGCCTCATGCAACTCAGTCCCAGGAGAAGGCAAAGTACTCTCGGCCACAAGATTTCTGTAAAGAAATGTGGTCTTGATCCTGAGAGATGAAGCCTTTGAAGAGCTTAAAATGGGGCAGCAGCAGGTGACTGACGGCAGGACGAGATCCTTTCGGCTCTGGTTTGGTGCAGAGGTTCAAGAGAGCGGAAAGGAGGCAGGGGAGCCGCCGGACCCAGGACAGAACCCTAAGTCACAGACGATGACAACTTTGACAAGCCTGGTGGGCAGGCACATTTAGAGAAGTGGACACATTCTGAGGACTATTTGGGAAGCAAACCATGATGACAATGATAAATTGGACGTGGACGATGACGGGTGCTGGGGGTTCCAGGTTGATGCCCGAGGTTTAATTTCTGAAGCTGGAAGGACTGTGGAGGCAGACTCGCTGAGAGAGGAGAGGAGAAGTTTCGGGAGTGGGTAAGTCATGAGTTCTGTCCAGACAGGGAAAGGGCGACCGTGTAAAATAAACCGCCGCGTATAAAGAAGTCTCAGTCGGACACACAGATTTGTGAATCGTGGACACACGGATCTGTGGATTGTTACAGGAGTAACTGAAGCCATAGGCATGGAAAAACGACACAAAGCGAGAGCGTGGGTGAGAGGAGAGGAGACCGAGGGCTGAGCCTTGGGGGAAGGCAACAGGCAAGGGCTGCGTGGGGAGCATGGACCTGCAAAGGAGCAGACGGTGCCTCGAAGGGGGGACGAAACAGGACGCAGCGTCCACGGAAGTCAACAGAGGAGACTGTTTTTGTCCGAGAAGCACTGAAAGCGCCGAGCGCCACTGCGGGGAAAAGCAGGCCTAACGCGCAGACGGACTCCCCGGTCAGGGAAACCTGGAGGCTGCCTAAGGCGCAGACGGACTCCCCAGTCAGGGAAACCTGGAGGCTGCCTAAGGCGCAGACGGACTCCCCGGTCAGGGAAACCTGGAGGCTGCCTAAGGCGCAGACGGACTCCCCGGTCAGGGAAACCTGGAGGCTGCCTAAGGCGCAGACGGACTCCCCGGTCAGGGAAACCTGGAGGCTGCCTAAGGCGCAGACGGACTCCCCGGTCAGGGAAACCTGGAGGCTGCCTAAGGCGCAGACGGGCTCCCCGGTCAGGGAAACCTGGAGGCTGCCTAACGCGCAGACGGGCTCCCCGGTCAGGGAAACCTGGAGGCTGCCTAAGGCACAGACGGACTCCCCGGTCAGGGAAACCTGGAGGCTGCCTAAGGCGCAGACGGACTCCCCGGTCAGGGAAACCTGGAGGCTACCTAAGGCGCAGACGGACTCCCCGCTCAGGGAAACCTGGAGGCTGCCTAACGCGCAGACGGACTCCCCGGTCAGGGAAACCTGGAGGCTGCCTAACGCGCAGATGGACTCCCCGCTCAGGGAAACCTGGAGGCTGCCTAAGGCGCAGACGGACTCCCCGGTCGGGGAAACCTGGAGGCTGCGAAGAGCCCGCCAGGTCTGAAGGGCTGGGGGCCACAGTGCTAGCGCAGGTGTGGGAAGCCCCCTCCTGGATAAAATCTGGCCTTTAATTTCTGGATAAGGGGAAGTGCGGGGGTGGTTCTGAGAGAGAAGGCCCAGCATCTCTGACGAGAGGCCGGCGACTAGAGGGGCAGCCAGCTGCAACTGGCATGGGAGCGGCCACCGTGTGCATGGCCGGCGTGGCTCCACTCACACGCGTGGCTGCGTGGCCTTGCCAGGCCTTGCCTCTGTGGCTCGATGCAGAGGAGAAGCAGCCAGATTGGAACGGGTGGGCGACACTCTGATTTCAGATGGTGACTCAATACCTTCACAGCATCTCTGAGACACAAGAACAAAACTAAGATGTGGCCCATGAAGAAGGCACGTCTCAAACAGAGAGATGTTCCTGGAAGTCCCAGCCCACAAAGAGATGTGTCCTCGCGCCGTCCCTCGGGGTCCAGTGTCTGAAGCACAGAGCACCCAGCACGCTGACTTTCATACAACAGGCCTTCAGGAAGAGCCAGCTGTTACTACGATGTCGTATCGAAAAGCCAGCTAAGCCAGAGAGTGGCCGGTAGAAACAGAAACGCAGGTAACAGCTTCTGGATAGTGTAACACTCTGAGAGAAAAACAAAGACTCCATCTACGATACCATGTTAATGAACAATGAGGAAGCTCCAGGAGCCCGTATGGATCTCTTCCTCCTCTGAACATTCATGTTGTCCGTGATCTGAATTCAGCACCCACCTCATCTTGTTTGAATTATTCTGCCGTCTACTCGCTGTGTGAAGCTGGACAAGTAACTTCATCTAACCAAGCCTCATGGGCGTTTTTGGTTTTTGTTCTCCATCTGAGAATTAGAGTTAATACCCCCAACTCAAGTAGATGGTGGTAGGAGTGAGTGGGTTGAATATACCCAGAGCACTTGGTAGGATGTCTGGCATCGGGTAAATGTACAATGAGTGGGAGATGGTGTCACCAAGAAGAGACTCACTGTGCTTTGCGCTCCTTTGGAACACTTCGACTTTCCCCAGGTTGCAGGTCAGTCAACACATCACTGGGGCAAAGGCCCTAACCAGGGGCAATGCCAAAGCCAGGGGCTTTTCATAACATGCAGCAAGAGTTCTGTACTATCCCAGTGTCTGGCAGAATCTGAGGCAAGGTCAAGGATGATACCTGAAGAACTCTGCTATCCCGAGTGATAACACCTGCTGGAGACTGAGTGCAACTCATAACGGGGCGGTTACCCCTAAATGTGAATCAAGTTCAATTTGGCGTCATCACAAGACAAATTGAATACGTTCAGGTGGAACTGAATACGTTCAGAACGCCATTCCAGAACTAAGTAATCACATTCCTGGTGGCATATTTCAGTGGGAAATTTCAGTGCTCACCACAGGCAAGTCTGAAATGACGACGCTGAAGAACAACGACATATTCCAGACCCATTTTCCCCGCTCGATGACAAAAGGTCCCATTCAAAGTTAACCAGCAGCCGTCCGACAGTCTGGATGTTCCCGGCTCAAGGTTAACAGCACAGCTTTTCCGCCGTTACCTTGCAGCTGGCCTGCTGGGCTGGCCATTTGATTCCAGATTTTAAAATACGTAACTCTTTCTTCTAGTCCACAGTTCTTTTATGGACCCCACCCATGAGCAGATTCTCCGCTGGACCCAGAGAACGCGGCGACGGAAGGTGACGGCTGTCCCCGATCTCACCGAGCCCACGGGCCCGTGGTGGGGAAGGACCGTAAACAACACACATCCAAACACCGGGTCAGAAAGGTCCAAGTTCTTGTGGGACATACAGCGGAGGCTGCACGTGGTGGGGGAGGCAGGGATGGCGCTCCTCAGGGACTGGTATTTAAACCGAAGAAAATGAGATCTTTGCTGTGCAGGCAGAAATCTAAAAGATGATGTTCCAGGCTCAGGAAGAGACACTCCAAAAGCTCTCCCCGGAGAACGACCATGGAGGTCACAGTGGCTGGCCCGCCGCATTCAGAAGTGCTAGTGACAAGAGAAGGAACAGGACACAGGCAGGGGCTGGACAATCGTTGGTCACGTTTGGACTCTGTCCTAGAGGTAAAGAGGCCCTTTCGAGTGGTTGTAAGTATGCAAGGGAGGGAGGTGCCCAGATTTTTATTCTGTCTGCACGGAGACCAAAGCCAAGAAAGGCCTATGAGATGCCTCCCTTGTCTGGGGCTTCAGCATACGGTTTCGGGAGACAGCGCTGGATTCTGGCTAAGGGAAGGACTGTAATTATTGGTGGGTTTTAATCGCCCATGCTGCGCCGCCCTCCCCCATCACGGCTAAGTGGAATCTGGCCGTAGCTCAGGGTGCTCCGAGGAGACGTAATAAAGTGAGGAATGTAACGGATGAAGTCCCGACCTGCACAGAAAGCGGGGAGCACGTGAGGAGCGCGCTCTGCTTTCTGCTGGGAAGCGGAGAGGCCCTGGTAAGGATCAGTCATCCGGAGCAGCTATTTTGCTCGGCCTCGTAAACTAGCTGCAGATGTTGGCTCCGGCAGCGAGGCTTCGCATCTGTAATTTCAAAACTGTCTCATATTTCTAAAACCTGACTCCGTGTGCACCGGAAATCGGTGACATGAATTATGGAGCTCAGGAAGAGAGGCAGAAGAGATGCCAGGAGAGGCAGGAGATCATCTCTGCGGCCGTGGTCAAGCTCCGTGCGCAGGATGAGTGAAGGATGACATGGTCCCTTCCTCCGGGGCGTGGACCCCGCCACCAGGCAGCAGAAAATGAAACCCCGCCACGGGATGTGCCGGGCGAGAGGAAGTCATTTATAGATAGTTGAGTTCTCAAAAACAAATCCCCCTTTTCCTCTTCCCCCTCCACTTTGCAGCAGGTCAACAGGAAGACCAGGGTGGTGGAGAAGGAAAAGATTTTTGAAGAGAGAGAGAAAGAGAAAAAAAAAAACCCCAACCTGAGAACACAAACAGACGCTAAAAATGTCTTACCTTAATTAAGAAGGTCATGTTTAGTAGACCGGGGTAGGAAACCATAAAATGACGTGCTTTTAAACTAATGTTTTAGTTATGATAGTGCTTGCTCATAAAAGACAGTTATAAACAGTCCGTGGAGACGTAAATTAAAACCTGGAAAGGGGGCTGGAGGTGGTAGGACTCTGGAGATAGAGTTCGTATTAGCCCTGGCCAGTGTGGTGCAGCGGTTAGAGCATCGGCCTGCGGACCAAAGGGTCTCAGGTTCGATTCCCTGGGTTGCAGGTTTGATTCCCAGCCCCGGTGGAGGTCGTGCAGGAGGCAACCAATCTATGTGTCTCTCTCACATCGATGTTTCTCTCTCTCTCCCCCCTCCCCTTCACCCTATCTCAAAAGCAATAGAAAAAAATCCTTGGGTGAGGATTTAAAAAAAAAAAGAATTCGTATTATATTGCAAACAAAGAATAATCAAAAGCACTACACATGAAATGATGATGCCTGAGCTTCATGCTCGTATCTGTCAGGCTCATCTGTATTTCTGTGCACCATTTCCAAGTAAGGCTCCGGCCGGACGTCTCCATGACGGTGCGTAGAACAATCCACCCGCGGGGGCGTCCGTCACGGGCTTGGAGTGCACACAACCCCACCAGGAATCGGGACCGACACTTCAGCCAACTGTTCGGTGAGGCGAGAGCACAGTGTGGAGCTTCAAGCAACGTGGACTCGGTCACGAGACCAGGACACTCATTTCCTGGAGAGGGGACATTCGTCCCGTGGAACTTAGCTCAGCGGAATTCCCTGCAGCGGAGAATGAATTAAGTCACCGAGTCCAAGGGATTTCATTGTGACCTTTGGGGGGGGTAAGAAATTTTAGTCCTGCGTTTACCTAAAACTCTACATGTTTACATTTCGTTCAAGAGATCACCTCTGATAAATTTTATTTCTTTTCTGCACCTAAATAATCAGGGCATATGCACTGCTAGGCAAATAAACCATGTTGGTCTTTCATACAGATAGGAGGGCAGCATTAACTCTCTCAAGCTGCTAGAACTGCTGCAATTAGATCACCAGGACAATAGTATTAAAAATCATTGTTAATCTTAGGTGAGAAAATGGTGGTGTGGACATAAAAGCAGAATTACCTTTTTTTGTTTTAGGAAATGCAACTGAAGTATTTAGGGATGAACTGTCACAACAACTGCAACTTACTTTCAAATAGTATGTGTGTACACACACACACACATACATGCACACGCACACGCACGCTTACACAGATACATCAAAAATGGCCAAAGTGACCTCTGTTAAATCTAAGGGGTAGGTAGGTATGTGGGCATTCACGGAACTATGCTTCTGGCTCCTTGGTATAATTTACAGTTTTAATAATAAAAAGTTGAAGTAAAAACCCAACCCTACCACTTAATATGGAGGAACGCTGAGAAAGTCACTCTAAGGCCGTGGCTCTCCAGCCCTCATCCATCAAGTGGGGACAATGATAACCAAACCCTCCCAAAGCTCCTGGAAGTATTTAATGAGAGAATCCACGTCCAAACCTCGGTTTTATGACTAGCTCCTAAAAGCACTCCATAAATGCTCAACATCAGCATTGTTATAAGACAGGAAACTGAAACACCCCTTGCTCTAAAGAAACAAAAGAGAGAGAGAGAGAGAGAAAGATTTGCAGCATTGTCGGTGCTGAAAACTGGTCTGGTCTTTGCATAACACAAACTACGCACGAGAGACTGACGTGCTATTAAACCTCTGTTCGCTGGCTTCGTGTGAAGATGGAATTTCAACGTTAAAAGAAAATCACAACCTTCTTGTCCCGTACGAACCACTCTCAAGGATAAGGTAACATGACCCGCAGAAGCCATGAGAGACCTGCTCACACTGAAATGTCTGGAGAGGAAAGAAAAGGGGGGACTTCATGAAGGGGTGAGGGACGTACGACAAATAGAATTTTGCACTGACACACACAGTTCCCATCTGGGAAATCTGTGACCTCAGATTAGAAGACAAATACTGTTTTTTTTTGGGGGGGGGGGCTGTTCTCAAATGGGAGTATCTCATTACAAAACATAATTTTTAAAAATTATGATAAAATGGCCCAGCAATTTACACCAACGCCAAGATTATATGCTCTGACATTCAGGGCCCTTGACAATGAGACTCAAGAGAAACCAGTGAGCCCCACATGCCGCCAAGAACAGAGCCCACGGAGGCTGACTGCCCGGCCCCCGGCCCCCACCTAACGGCCACAGTCAGCGGGAGCTTCCTTTGCCCTGAACATGCACTTCAGGACACTCTCGATGACACAGCACGAGAGTGCGGAGGTGTCTGCACATTCTAGGACCCTGGACTGAAAATCCTGACTCAGGAAAAGTTCTGTGATGTTACTGCGCAGAGTGTGAAGAAATTCATGCTTTAGGGATGGAAACTCTCATTTGCCTTGGTCATGGCGAATCGGGGACATATTTATATGTTGGGTGGAATTGATTTCAGTACGGAAAGGAATGGACAAAACAAACAAGCTCTTCTGGAAACGTGTACGGGGATTTCCTGGCTTCTGTTTACTTCTCTTGTCGCTGAGAGAGTGGACCAGTGGCATCCTTTCAAAAGGACCTCCGGTATAAGACCCAGAGAGCGTCCCTAACAAGAGGTCCTAGAGCACCTTTGCAGGCAATGAGACTTCGTCACTCGTCCTCTGCTAATGTCTTAATTGGCTGAACTGAATGGACTGCGGTCTCTTAGTAGAGAAAATAAATTAGCTTCTCTACACGGGAGTCTCGGCATGTGAACTGGTGGTGAGACCCAACCGGCCAACAGCTGAAAGCGCTTGGTTTCCTCTTCACATTCCACTGGGCAACTACACTGAGTCCCACCCTCTGCTGAGGCCCCACCCCCACCCCCGGCTCTCAACAAACAGCCCAGTCTCCTGCTTGATCAAGCAAATGGAGATAATCAGGAACAAGACATACAGTAGTCTTTTCCCTCAAGGTCTGGGACACTTCTCTGTCAGTAGAAATTTTAATAGCATTGCAGAGTCATTCATTTTATTCTTCATTCATTCATTTATAAATATATTTATGTATTTTTATAAAGAATAACTTTATATCATAAGCAAAATTCACTAATTTTACGTTAAATAAGAGGAAAGCTAATTCAATGGCAAAAAGAGTCACCCTGCAGTGACCGAATGGGGCTCCTACTAGAAAAGCCAGGATGGTGAGTCAATCTGTCACTATAGCACATAATGTGTTCAGAATGTAAGGCCATGCTCATCTCAGTGACATTCAGTACTGGGGCTCAGACACTCACGTACATCGCTGGGTCCGTGACTGGTTCAGCTGTTTCGGAAACACCAGGACTTACACAAACCCCTGAGGGGGATGGTTAGAGAACCATGGCACCTCCGTGCTGTGGCGTATGCAATGATACCATGGACCAGCAAAAGGAGTTTTGTTGTCTTCGGTGCGGAACAATCTCCAGGACACATCATTAAATGGATAAAGTAAGTTCAACTTCAGATACACTTACTGAGCACCTACTATTCACCAGGTTCTCGATGTTACAGATACACCGTCGAGGAAGAGAGATGGGATTCTTTGCCTTTGTGGAGCTTCTAGCTATTGTGTAAAATACATACAATATATGACCACTCACACTGCTTTTAAATCAAAAACCATGCGTCTATGTGCACGTGTGTACCTACATTTGGGTGTGCATGTATGCATACTCTGAAACGATAACAGTAGTAAAACCTATGGAGGTAAGTGGGTTTGGTAGGAAAATTTCGGGGGGGTTGGGGTGTGTTGATGATTTCTTAAACTTGTAGGCAGTCCTAAAAAAAAAGAGACTAGTATCTACTAACACTAGCTTTCAGAAAGTAGGGAGGAAACAAACCCTGTTTTGATTACACACACACACACACACATACACACAAAGATCTTTGCTTGCAGCCTACAACTCAAGAAGGTTGTCTGGAGATGATAGGTTGGGGGGATCTCACACTCCAATGTACTGCAAGAGAACAGAAGGCACGGTGGTGGGAATTAAAGCAGACAACAGGCCTGGGACTCGGAGGCACCCGGACGCCCAGGAGGGCACCTGCTCTGCTCCCTGACAAAGGAGCAAGGCTTCCCAGGAGTACAACGCAGTTGGACGCAGTCCGGGCCAAGGAGCACGTCAGCTGTGCCCCCCCCCCCCTTGCTTCTCATAGCTAAAGAAGTGGGTTATCAGCCATGCACACGCACCAGCGCTGCCCCCGGCCTCAGTACATCCCGGCCCTTAACATATTCAAACCCAGGAAACTTCATCCCTGTTCCTCTTCAGCTGCCCACACCTTCTAAAGACAGACAATGTTCCAGGAATGTCTGTAGCTACGGTTTCCCCCACTCCAGCGTCTGCCCTGCTTGTTCCAATAACATCTCTGATGCTCAGGTGTCAGTCCCTTGCCTCTTAAACCTCGAGATACAACGGCCCCGCTCATTGGCTTCAACCTCCTGCCCTAGCACCTCCTTTGCCTTAATCCTGGTACATACCTCTCTAATTTCTGGAAAACGCCAGTGCCCTGACTTGCCCACTCCCTTTCCATTCCCAGTCAACCTCATCTTTTGTATTTTCTTGTCCCTGGACCCAAGCTCAGATTATGTTCCTGCTTCCCTTCAGCAGGTGGGGCCGGATGACTGAGTGAAGATCAGTGGGATGGAAATAAAAAGGATGCGTCACTGCAGGGCTGGTTCTTGAACATCTCCCTCACTCATGCTTCTTTCTCTTTCCCATCTGCCGGAACAATGAAGAGGATTCTAAAGACCGTGACTGACCATGTGAAGCAGGGCTGTCCCCGTCTCGATGACCTCGTTGGACTGTGACAGCAGGTTCAATGAACTGATGTTACAGCAAGCTACTGAAATTCTGGGATTGTTTGTTACCTGGTGGGCTTGTCCTGACTAATACATCAATCAAAACCATTCATATTAGATTGCACAGTCTTTTATTTCAATCTGTCTCCCTTCAAAACTTTAACTCATCTACTCCCTTGGCCTTACATGCTTCCTCCCTACAAAGACCTCAGCTCGGGATATCAATGTCTTGGTCTGTTTTCTGTGCTTCATGCTACCTTCCAGCTGTAGAGCAGAAGAGCAATTCGTAAGCCCAAGAGGACTGATAACACCTCAGTCGGCAGCCCTGCATGGGGCCTTTCACCAGCCCAACTATCGGACAACTTCCCCAATGTGTCTTCAGCTCTTGGTAACACCTAACACTATTGGTGTTAGGGACCTTTCCCCCTTTGAAATGTTCTCTTCCCTTGGCTTCGGTTCTACTACTCTCCACGTTTTCTGACCTCTCTCGTCACTTCCTGGACTCACGTTCAGTTCCTCATTCTTCCGAACTCTTCCTTCTCCATCATCCTTTAAATCCCATACTTCCTTCTGCGCGCTCAACCTCTGGAGGTGATCTCATCGACCCTCGTGACAACTAAAACTTCCATCTCCAGTCTAGACAAGTCTTGAACTTCAGAACCTACTGATGTCACCAGTAGGCACAAAAAATAGGTCCCAAACTGAAATCAGCACCTTCTTCTCCCATCGCCCCTGAAATCTGCTCCTCCGTCATCTGCACTCCCAACAGTGGATCCCTTAGCCATAGCCTGGGGGGATGCTTTAACATCCCAAAATTAATTCTCTTCCTTCCACATACCTCCGGCTATTGACATCTGCATTTTCTTACCCGAATCACTTCAAAAATCTCTTCACCAATTTCCATGTTTCTGGTCTTACTCCTCCAAACCATTCCATACGGCTGACACACAGATCTTTCTAGCATATAAATCAGATGGCATCCCTTCTCTACTGGAAATCCTTCAATGGCTCCTTATTACCTTTGGAGGATAGGTTCTGTCTCTTCTGAACTCTCGACACTTTTATACAACTTTCCACTAGACATTTTTACTCCCATCTCCCATAGTGACTCATACTCAACAAATACCCTTCGGAGTCCAAGTCTGGGTCTTTCGCTGTGTTCCTTTCTCCATGGAGAGCACCACCACTTCACTCACCTAAACCAGATATCTGAACAGCACTGCGCCCCACGTCTCCCCCACCCTCTGCTCATCACGCATCCTGTGGACTCTTCCTACTTCATTCTCCCAAACTCGTCAGCTTCTTCTTAACTTCAATACACACAGCCCGGCCCAGGTCACCATACTCTTTGTCAGCAACGGCCTCCTGATTGGTCTTCTTCTAACCTGGTCCTGCCTTCAGACCTTGCTCCACACTATGGGCAGAATGAGCTTTCTAAAACGTTAACAGGATCATGGCTAAAACCTTACAATGAGGTTCCATTGCTTTCAACATCATAAAATATATCTTTAATGGAGCTTAGCTCCTAGTGAATTTGAAAAATAGCACATGAGATAATAGCAGGACACTGGGGGCGGGGAGGGTGACTTGAGACCGACGGTCAGAGCCAGCCTCTTGCAGACGTGATGTTGCAGTGGGACCTGGAGGCCAGAGGAGACCAGCCTTGGTGGAGTCTGCAGTTCACTTACTTACCACCGTCTCCACTGGGCCACGAGCTCCCTGGAGGCAGGGCCTGTGAGTTATTCATCACTCACTTAAACTCCCACCACAGTTTTGGGCACTCAGGTTTTGAATACATGTTTGAGGAGCGAAGGGATGTACAAAGTTTAAACCAAATTAAATTTACACTTTTGGTCAGTCCAACTTGAAGCTCATGGTGCGCACACATATTTTTGGACATTTGCTGACATCAACTTGTAAAACTTCTAAGCAAATTTCCAGGCAGATAAAGGCACATGGAATTTAGACTTCAAAGAGGAGTTTTGCTTTCCTTAAATCCCTCTAGCATATTTCAGCCCAGATCCTGCAATCTCTGACAACCAGGAGCCTTACAGGCTGTCACAGTGGATGAACCACTTGCTAGGATCCTGCTGGATTTTCAGCTCACCAACCAGAAAATCTGGTATCAGTCAGCAGGCTGGGCCCCTGGCCCCCTGGCTTTGAGCCTCCTGACTGGCAAAACTGTTTTAATACAAACCCAAATCAGCCTCAGATACTCAGGAAAACGGTTTCAAGTCATTATGGTTCATTTCTGCTAACAAGGTAAACAGTAAAGGATTCCTTAAACTATGTTGTATTGCACCTAATTACTGGATTTGATTTCGGAAAATAAGATATTCAGGTTCATAATCCATTACTTGCAAATTAAAAGGTTTTGGGGTGTGTTTTTTTAACCAATTTGACAGCAAAACCTGACTTGGCATGAAAGCATTTATATCTTAATCTATCTGGTGTGACTATTCATTTGCTTCACTACAGAAAAATAACGTTTGAGTACAGGGGGCTGCCTCTGACCCCACAGAAATATCGGGTCATAGATGATATGTGCAACACATTGTTTTTTCTAAACTCCAAAAAATTCTGACCTTCAAGGCACAACTGGGCCCAAGGGGTTTAGAAAAGCGTCTATATCCTATGCTAACACTCACGCAGTTCTATTATCTTTGGGGCTATAAAACTTTCGTAATGCATGGGCTTTGAAATACTCGGCAAAAGTCAAGTCACGAAAACACATCAGCACGACTTGAGCATTTGGAAGTAATATCATCAAACACTGTCGGAGTTTCCCTTCGCATCAGATTTGGAGCGTCCATGCGCCGTACTATTGCCCTTGCAGTGAGCGTGTACCTCCATGGGCTGGAGATGCTTCAGGCCCCGAGGAAAGTTTCATAGGCAAACCCTTGCACATCACACCCAGCCTTAATCCGCACACTGCAGCCTTGGAATAATTTGTCACGGCTTCCAATGTTCCAAAGTGTTTCATTGCTTTCATTTGATAACTTTTCATTATTTTCTTATACTTTACGTGTCTTCTCCCAAAAGTTGCAAGGAGCAGAACCTACCTGCTGGGAGGGAGCAAGGTGTCTGCTCTTGACAGGACACAAACCCAGTACCAGCTGCAAACTGCACTGTGTCTATTATATCCAATCCCCCCAATCACCCTGTGGACTCCATGCAAACTCGGGCTCCATGTGTCCAAGGCCATGTGGCTACTGACAGATCACAATTTGAATGGAGGCACGTCTAGCTCCCAAGTCTGCTTCTTCCAAAACAACACGGGCAAATAACCGGCCCATGTTCCAAGCTCAACTTGTGCATAGTTGGAAGGAAGACTTTCAGGCTGCTTCATCCACAGCGGAAATGAGAGTGGAATCATTTTACCAAGGACATGACTACGTTAGCAATTTGATGGTATCTTTACACGTCCATAAAATTAAGATAGAGTGTCTGGTTTTAAAAGATTCAACTGTAAAGCAATATAAAATTGCCATCATTGCAAATTTGTTTTTGTCTTATTATTTAAAAAAGCAAATACAAATCACTGGAATCGGGAAGGCTTAACAATAAACAGACTAGCTGAGTGATATCCACCCACCTTTCAGGAGCGTCACCGACATTCATTAGAAATAGCATCATACAAAGGCTAACACCATATTCCCACATAGCTCAAAAGGACAGAGGTGGAGATTATTAATGATTTTAATTATTTTAAGGCCCATGAAAATTAGAGAAATACCAAAGCACCCACCATGTTAAGGGTTTATTCCTACAGCATTTTAGAGTTTACTAGTTCATACCTTTCGATCACAGCAAGCTATTAGCAGTGAAGGGATGAACCCTCTTAAGAGGATTTTTATTTCAGTGACAGGGTGTTATGGACAAGACAATCTAAGTTTAAAAAAAAAAATTAGTAGCAAGCGCTAGTTGGGTTAATCAGTTAAAGACGAACGTGCCCATGGGAAGCCAAATGGAAAAGCGGCACTGAAGCTTACAGAACTTAGCTCGTACAATTTGCCTTGAAGGCGGAAGGTTGGTTCCCTGAAATAGCAAAGAATTACATGCTTTAGTTCAGAAAAAAAGTTTTTCAAATAAAGTCTGTTATTACCTCTTCTCCTTTCAAAACAATGAAAAAAAAAAAAAAAAAAAACCTAGAGCAGAGGTTTGGTTTCAATTTGGTCAATAATTGTACCTCTGAATTAAAAACAAAAAAAGCTACTATAAAGTCATCATTGTTTTGACTTGAAAAGAAATAACAATGCAAATATTCATTATCACATAAAACATAAAAGAAACAGCAAACGGTGTCGGGGTTAATGCAATCTCTGTAGAGCGCTATTAGTCAGAGACAGAGGGT
Organism: Molossus molossus; assembly: GCF_014108415.1. NCBI lineage: Eukaryota > Metazoa > Chordata > Mammalia > Chiroptera > Molossidae > Molossus > Molossus molossus. The sequence continues at coordinate 49,779,119 of NW_023425356.1, forward strand.
CAGCCCAAAACGCAAAAGCTCAGGAGAGCAGATCTTCTGAGGAGTTAACGTCTTTAGTAATCAACAGGAATTTGGTGTGGCAGCGATGAAATGCAACAACCGCCTTCTCTATGAGCTGTCCCTTCACTGTTACCAAGCTGTGCAAATGTGTGAACTAGTCAGCAGCACCCCAAAGCTCATGCAACTACTCACCATACTTTAACCTTGAACTGACTCACAGATTTGATGTTAAACCAAATTTACTGGTAATGTAAGCAAGCAAAGTAGGACACAAGGGGTCAAATTTGAAAAGCAGAGCAAATAGCAGAAAAGTTATTCAAAATAAATCAATAGGGTTAACTGCATAATATAGCAAAATTTAAAAAAGAAATACAATTCGCTCAAAAAAATTTTTACAGCCAAAACAAAACAAAGCCAAAAGCTGCGTTTCCAAGAAAATGTGCGCGTGATTAATTTGCATTAAAAAAAATAGTCAATCAAGCGATCTAGTTCAAAGTCTTTCATACTCGCATGCACTGGTTCTTTGAAGCAATTCCTACCTGATTTCCAATTGTGTTTTTCTTGTGAACTTGACTGCTCCTCTGCTGCGCACTGAGAAAAGCAAAGGAGAGCAGCAATGAAGAACTTGCAAGACTGTCTTCTGAACAAGTAACAGACACTAAAATAGACACAGGCTTTAGAACGGTATCAACCAACAACAGAGGCAGAGCTAATATCAAAAATCCAGGTCCGTTTAATTCTGGAAGCAAAACCAACTCAGTGGAACTCTTCATCCCAATTAACAGTCATAAACCAAAAACCCAACACCACCAAAGGAAGCGAAGCTGCGTCGCCTCATCAATAACAATGCGAGTCTCCGGGGCGTCCTGCAGGTGTGCAGAAGAGTGGTGCTGAAAGTGAACAGTTAACAGTTACGACGTATGTGCATTGTTCTGAGTGCTTCACAGAGATTCGTGATTTCGATTCATTTGAACCCTGTGAAGCAGCTACTACTATTCTTTTTGTTTTACAGATGGAGAGACTGGATCACAGAGTAGCTCAATGAATGTCCCAAAATTACTCAGCTTAAAAATGGGGCACCAATTAGTTTGCCTCCAGATCCCAAACTCTTTGTCCAATCCCATTGCTATGAACTCCACTATGTTCTGACAACTGCCACAGGGCAATGCCAGCTTAGACCTATCTCCCCAACTCTAGACCCATGGATGTTTCTGACGACTCAACATCTCCACTTGATGTCTAATAGGCATCTCAAACTTAATATGCTACAACTGAACTCCTCCCACAGTGTTCCCCTTCTTAACTTTGTATGTCCATATGCTTACGCCCAAATCCTTGATTCCGCTTTCTCTCGCACTCCATACCTGACCATCAGCAAATGCTCTTGATGCTACTCCTTAAAATATGTTTAAAACTCAGCATCTTTCCACTGCTACCACCTTGGTCCATGCCTCTGTGATTTCTGCCTTCACTCTGGCCATCACTCACTCACTCTCTGTTCTCTGCTTCCACACCTGTCCCCCTAACATCTGCTCCCAACACAGAAACCAGAGTGGTCCTTTGAAAAAGGGGATCCTGTCACGGTTCTGCTCAAAACTCTCTACTGCCATGCAACACCACGCCCCAAGGTCGAAGTCAACGTCCTCCAATAGTCCACCAGGCCCTGCTCAACCCTCCCCACCTCTGCTTCTTCGACTCACCTCCTCCCACTCTGCACCTCATTCACTGGAGAGGCCCAGCCACACGGGTCTCCTTTCTCCTTTTTCTTTTTGAACCCACCCAGCACACTCCCACCTCAAAGCCTTTATGCTGGTGGCTCCCTCTGCCTAGAACACACTTCACCAGATATGAGCATAGCTCTCGACATCATCTCCTTCAAGTTTTTATTCAAGTTTATCTTTTCAGCGAGACCTACTGTGACCGCTGTGTTCAAAATCGCATCCCTCCCTTCTCCAGGACTGTCGTCGCCTTTACACTGTTTTCTCTACGGCATTTTTCACCTTCTAACATCCTATATAGGTGACTGAGTTGTGTGTGTTTATTGTCTGTCCCCCTCCATTAGAATATGAGCTTCTGTGAGCAGGGGTTTTGTCTCTTCGACCACTGCTCTGTCCCCAGTGCCTAGAATCCTCTGACTGGCCGGCACACATGGTAGTGCAACAAGCATCTGTCGAATAAAAAGCCCAGGGAGGTCGACACCATCACAACATGACGCACGGGGGTTAAGAGCCAGAGACGAGCCGGCGATGACCCCAGAGCCCTGTGTGACTCTCAAACGAGCGAAGGCTTTCTTTCGGTGACTCCCTGAGTAAACATCTATCGATAGAAGAAAATGCAACTCAGTTTGGTTATTCTGGGGAGCCCAGCAGCACTGAGCCCTCCAACTGGCGGTTTCCTAGTTTATCAAAGCCTCTTTGGAGATCGATGAAATAGCTTAAAATAGAGGAAAAGGGTCACGTCGTGAGCGAAAGGCTTGAAGTGATGGGATATTACAGCTCAGCAGCGCGTCAGAGGTCAGCACCACACCCAGAACGGTCGCTCCAAAGCCAACTTTCCTAAGTTCCCATGACGCCCCTGAGCCACCTCCCTCCGCTCGGACGTGAAGCCCGTGTCCTGTGCTCACACGAGGCTGGCCAGGGGGCGCGGTGAGAGGCCGCAGGGTATTTGATGCTCAGGGTATGTTGTGTGTGTTTTTGCCTTTCAATGTGTTCGTGTTAGACTTTGAGCTATCTTCTTTCCTCATTTTTTTTTGTTACTTTTTGAGTTTTTAGTTAAATGCCTATGTCCCTCAGTCCCTATGAAGACCTTCTCTCTCTGTTTCTCTAAACAACCCGAATCTACATTATTGGGGCTCGTGGTAAGGCTGTGAACGAGGTCGAGCGTGTGTCTGTCTGGGGTGGGGAGTGTGATGCCCCCACACTGCCCTCCGGCTGCCCACCAGGCCCCGGGCACGGAGCGTGTCCACGCCCCGCTGTGGGGGGCCCAGCACCTTCCCCTGTTCTGTCTCACCGCTCCTCCGGGAAGAAATGGGAAGCCACGACCATGATGTGGTCACGCCTTCTTCCTGGGGACGGTCACCTCTTCCAAGTACCATCATCGTGTTTAGGAGTGTTTGTTTGTTATCCTTAAGGAAAAATGTTTTAAAATAAATCACTGACTCGTGGTGATAACTTCAAAGGATGACAGACCCAAACCATTGGGGACCCTTGAATTCACAGGTTCCCTAAAATCACGTAAGAGAAAGGGAGCTGAAGGCACAGGAAAAGGCACAGAGATTCTCGAGGACTCCTGTGCGACCTGAGGCAGAGTCGACCTAAGTGCATCTCAGCTTCTCACCTGTGCGTGTGTGTGCATGTGTACCTGTGTGTGCGTGTGTGTGTTAAACGAAGAGACAGAGACAAGAGGTCAGACACCTGCCGAGCTGCTTCTTTGGCTCCTTTTAGGCCCGAGATGCTTTGAGACGCATTCCCTCAGGAGCGTGAGCCACACCAGGCAGAGGCACTTCTGCTGGAGAGTCTCTGTGTACTAACTAGTGCACACGTAGGGTCTCTGTGTACTAACTAGTGCACACGTAGGGTCTCTGTGTACTAACTAGTGCACACGTAGGGTCTCTGTGTACTAACTAGTGCACACGTAGGGTCTGCCACGTGTAAGAACACAAACGTTAGTGTAGAACAAACACTGAATGACCTTTACTTTCCACCTAAAGAATATTCTTTGTGCATCACCTGGCCCCATCAATCCAAAGATGCTGTTAATGACGTATTTAGGTACTTGAAGTGACTCCACACGTAACATCATAAAAAACAGGCTGCCTCGTTGGAAAACATCCTTCATCATCATCCTTATGAATGCCAGGATACCCGAGCTGAAAGCCCAGTTCAAAAACACTCACTGAAACGTGTGTTCATGGGAAGCCAAGTGAGGATTTGCAGACGAATGTGAGAGCCTTTGGCCACAATCCTGGCCCTAGGTCCTGAACTGGTCATCTGTGCGACAGTGTGAAGCAGACCTCTGCATGAGGTTCGCACTGAACTAAGTCAAAACGGGGAGGGCCCCAGCGAGGTGAGGGCCCCAGCTCTCTGCAAGGCACCCTGTGGAAGATACAAACAGGACTGAGGGGGGGTGGCTGCAATCAGAAGGCCACAACGTGTCTAGTGTGGGGAGAAGGCCACAATGTAGCTAGTGTGGGGAGTGAGATACATACACAGAGGACAAGTAGCAGAGGGAGAATCAGCTGTACAAGACTAAATAGGTGAGGATGTGATACAGAGCCGCCCCCCCGAAGTGCTTCTGGGTCAAAGGTGAGCTGTAATTACCCCGTTGCTTCCCATTGTGTGCGAGTGTTTGCTGTAAGCGTGTGCATTCCTACTGCAACCGAGTCACCGGGGAAGGGGAAGGCTTTTCCCGAACACAGAAACCCATGAAGCCAAATTAGGTTCTCAGTGGAATGCTCTGAGACATAATGGTTTTGAAAGTATATAACAAGGGGTTAAATTCTTGTAAAAATAAGAGCACATTGGAAGACAGTCAAAGAGGAATAAATGCATGTTACCACGTCGCTCAGGTTTTTTTGTTTTGTTTTTTGCATATTTGTGTTCACGATACAGGAGTCGAATCACAGGAGAGGGAGCCAAGGAGCGTGTGGCCATTTCCAAACCCTGTGCGTGGAGACGGCGCTGCATGTTCAGAGGCAAACGAAAGGGGATCATTCTCGTCTGATGTGATCTGAGACTTTCACGGAAAACTTGGAGGAAGGTGACATTTGAATAGAGGAAGACAACCGAGTGCATTCCACGAGAATGGTGGAACATCAGCAGGGCCAGGAGGTCGAAAAACGAGGCATGTGGGAAAGTTGTGGAAAGTAAAACAGTTACAGCAAAATACACCATCATAGACTCGGGTCTGTCACTGACCTGAAAAGCCATCCAGTTCAAGGACTGTGAGGGCCAATTATGGAGAGCTGGGCTGTTCCAGTAGAGGAGGAAAAAGTATTCAACATTTCTGAGCTGGCACATGGCACGATCAAAGCTGTGTTATGTAGAAATTGCCTCCCTGACTCTGAAGCAGGGAAGACAGAAGCCTAGACCCCTCCTTCTGGCTGTTGAAGTCTTGTCCAGCCTTCAGAGTCCAATCAGGGACTATTTCTGGATTATGCCTTCTTAGAAAACTCCAGTTACCTCTCCTTCCCATGGGTTCTCAAAGATCTTGATCAGTACCTGTATTACATTAAAAGGACTGCGCCGGACAGGCCTCTAACTCCCCTCCGACAACGTCTGTTCCTCCATGGCCGATGGCACGTTGCATGAATCTCGGTGTCTCTACCTCCCTCGCCACTGACATGACCTAGCACAGTGTTGGTAGAAGGGGTAAGCACAAGACAGTTTCAACAGAGCCTTTAAGACCATACTGATGAGGTCAAACTTTGGTCTGACAGTAACAGGGAATCCCAGAAGGAATGATAAAGAACATGACGAGACTTATAGCAACCCAAGAATAATTTTAGGGCTCCATCGACCTGCAGGTCACTCTGTGAAAGATATTATAAATGACAGGATTGGACAAATCCAGAGACTACAATAGAGGCAGAATCAAGTAGACTTGGTAAAGATGGAGGGAAACAAAGCGGAGAATACAGAGTAATGAACGACACTCAGGTTTCTGGTTTGAGCAACGGGAAGTTACCGCCCACAGAGGGGGACAATGGAGGAAGTGCAGATTTGAGATCCGATGATGAATTTAACTTAGGAATATCAGCTGAGGCTTCCCGAAGATAGACAAGTAGAAGTGCGCAGAATGTGGCTGAAGATGCTGCCCAGTCCAGCAAGTTCTGGAACGGAGACCTAGATTTATAGTCCTCAGATCAAGTCGGTAACTGACACCCCTGCAGTGGGTCACACCAGCCAGCGATTGTGCAGAGGACAGAGAAGAGAAGAGGGTCTATGAAAAGCACTGATTAAAACCAGCTCTGCCCTGGCCAGGGTTGCTCAGTTGTTAGAACGTCGGCCAGTGCACAGAAGGGTTGCAGGTTCAGTTTCTAGTCAAGGGCACGTACCTGGGTTGCAGGTTCAGTCCCCGGCTCTACTCAGGGTATGTTTGATTGGCAACCAAAGCAAAGGGATCTACAGTCTCCCAACAGGATGTGGCTCATGGGGTCACATGCAGAACGCAGAAATGTCCACTGGATGAACCGCTAGTCCTGGCCAAAAGCAGTCTCAGCACAGTGGTGCAGGAGAAACAAGACTGCAGGGGCTGGGAAATGAGAGAGGACCGAGGACGTTAAGTCAGCCCCACGAGGCCTGGAATGAAGCGAGGACATGGGGTCCCTCGGGGACCCGGGCTCCACAGCGTGTCAGCACACAGGGCAGGCTCTCCCTCCACCGTTCTGCTCGGTTTGTGGAGGCGACTTCGGATTCAGAGAAACTTCAGCAGTAACCATGATGGAGAAAATACTAGCCAAATGGCAACAGACCAACCAAGGCAGGGAGGGAAAGGCCCATCCGTCGTAGGTTAGTGAAAGAGGATTTAAAGAGTTGACCATTTATTCCTGAGCCCAGAGTTACCCCTTTGGCTTGCCTAGAAGTCACCGCAGTAGCCAACCACCAAGCCGTTAGCGTCTCTGTATTCTGCAAGCGTGTTGTCCAGTGCAGTCTGATAGTCCGATGAAAACTTGAATTAATTAACACTTCATTTCACGTCCTCGGTTTTCAGTAGCCACAGTCGGCCACTCAGCAGTCACATGTAGCTTGTGGCTACTGTACTGGATGGAAAATATTTCCATCGTCTCAAAAGTTCATCGCACAGCAACACCCTGGAGTCAAGTTCTTTGGGAATGTCCTTTTATTGCCCCCAAGAACATCATAAACATGTACACAGGGTCCCTAGAGGGCGGCTTATCACAGGCAGGCCTGGCTCCTCCCACCGAATTAAAGCCAAAGGGAGGAGGAAGCTAGTTCCCCTGCAGGATCCTTAGTGACGTCTCGGGCTCAGTATTTCGCAGGACAACCCCCTAGACCTGGGGGCCCTATGGAGGAGGACGACTCATCTCCTAAGATGCGCTGTAAGGAATCTTAGCGTGAGGTTCAAAATGAGTTTTGAGGATGGAAGAGAACAGTCAGTCGGGGTTTGGAACACGGGAGCGTCAGCTTCCGGGAGGAGGTGCCCGGGGGGAGCCCTCGTGAGCTGCTCAGCCCTGTGTCTACCCGGGGGAAGCCCAGCAGCCACCGAGCACTGAATCCCTGCCTGTGCACACGAGTCCAAAGAAGGAGCTTGTCCCCTTCGAAGGCCTATTTTTCGATTCCACAAGAGAGAAAATGCTCAGCTGTGAGAACAGAGACTGGACACTGTTAGAACAGACTCTGAGTACACACGGCGGGAACACACGCGGAGACTGGGAAGGATGGCTCTGGAATCTGGTGGCAAATGGCAACGGGCCTTCCAGGGGACGAGGAAAGAGATACCGGGGCTGTCACAGCCCACAGGGTGTTCATGGTGCTCAGAGACCAGCACTGGAGTCCGCCCACGGTGTGGAGTCGCCCACGGTGCCATGTCCACCGTGAGAAAACAGGTGCTGAGACCTGCTCCACAGGCGGAAAACCAGCCCTCAGTCTGACGCTGGTGTCACGGAAACAGTCGTCCGCCAGTTGCTCTCTGGAGCCCACGATGCCCGCAAGCGCCCGACTGCAGGCATCTCCGGGGCAGAGAGGAAAGATGCCCTCCACGGACAACGGGGGAGAGCCCGCGAGTTCAGAGAGTCCCCCAGGGCGCGGGGCTCGCACGCTGGTCTCTGCAAGGAGCAGGGACACGCGGGCGGGGGGAGGGGGGAGTGGACGAAAGACTCGAGTGGCCCTTGTTCTCTTCCACGGCAAAAAGTAGTGACATTGCGTTAGAAAAAAAAAAATAGACTGTTGGGTTAGACATATATTTTTTTAACAAATTGAAATCCTGAAGTTTTGAGGAAAGTTGACCTTTTCTTCGGGAAGACGGGATTTTCGGGCTCAGAAACGTTACAGTTGAAAGATGAAGCCGTCAGAGATCGGGAAACTCCGGAGCAAGCCCACAGCAGCGCTCACTCGGACCCGTGACACATGGCACGTATTCCATGGTCCACGCTGCACAACGGGCTGGGGCGGGGGAAGGGCCACGCTGTCGGCACGGCAGAGTAACGGCCGCAGCAGACGGGAGGTTTCGAGGTGCTCCGATCGCTACTCTGAGAATTCACTTTGTTTTCCTTTAAAGATTTTTTTCAGAACAAAAAGCCGTCCCAGTCGAAAACAATCCACGTGTAAAACACTACGCACATCGCTATTCTAGGAACGCGGGAGCTGGTCCCTCTTTTGACAACTCTCTGAAAACCTCATGAACAAATTTTGATTTTCCTCGATTCAAGACCTTAATTTTCTATCTCTGGAACTTAAAAATACTTACATGCTTGTCTTCCAGTACGGCTCCACTTCCTTCCGTGATGGAAACGGCATTCCTGCCAACTTTAAAGTGTATAACTGCAACCATACTTTTTACATGTTTTAAAGCACACAAAAAAATATCACAGCCCCTCAGAGTAATTATGAAAGGAACATTTCTTGGTCTCCGTGATCCTCCCACGCCGCTCTGAAACGCACTGCCACCCAGACACGGATGGGAAGAACGTCTGCCTGAGTCGTGGGCAAACCTCCACGCTGGGAGATGACACGGGGTCTGTCACCTGTCCCCGTGGCCACATACTCCAAACAGTGTCCCCTTCATAACAGAGGGAATGGTGCGTCTCGGAAGCAGATTCCTCTCTGTGCGTGAGTGTGCGTCTGTGTGAGCATGTATCTCTGTGTATCTGTGTGTGTCTGTGTGAGTGTGTGTGTCTGTGTGAGTGTGTGTGTGTGTGTGCCTGTGTGCCTGTGTGTGAGTGTGTGTGTGTGTGCCTGTGTGTGCCTGTGTGTGAGTGTGAGTGTGTACGTATGGCACTTTCTCACTTTTACAGACTAGACCACAGTCCTCAAAAGCATTTCCACAGCACTTCATTAATTTGATCTCCCGACAATCCTGAAAGGTATACGATCAGGGGTTATTTATTATTCCACTCGATAGAGCAGTAAATTGAGCTACAGAAAGGCCAAGCGACTTGGCAACACCCAAAGCTCATCAGGCAAAGTCTGGCAACCGCCGACTCCCGACGGCTGCAGGGGGAAGTCCAGGTGTGAGTTGCGCCTCAGCGTGAAGTGTGCAAAGCGGCTGGACTCCGGAAGCTTCTGAACAAGGCTCCTTTTTTCTCCCCCAGCACCCTAACGGCTCCCACTACCCCGGCTGGAGGAAGGGCCGCCTGGGCTAGAGACTGCGTGCCCACGGGCGCTGCGTTTGAGTTTACATTTGCAGAATTACACGCCTTTGCAAATCTCCTCAGTTAGCGCCACAGCCCTGCAGCTCCTGGGGCAGAAAACCTGGAATTTACTGGGCACAGTCAACCCCGGATCATTTTCCTTTACAAAGAAATAAAAGGGTCATCAAGGAAAAAAGTGTTTCAAGCAGAGTCCGGGGTGAACCTGAACTTGGAGTGCTGGCTACAGAACGTGTTCCAACTTGAATTTCCCCAAACGGATGCTGCCTTGCCCTCCTTGCTCTCCCTGGCTGGGCCCGCGGCGGGCGGCCGGCCGTGCTCCGTTCACCGCGGTGAGGTTTACATCCACCTCTGACCGGCGTTTGTCATCAGTGAAAATCACCGTTCAAGGCAGCCTGGTCTTTCCAACGACTCAAGGGTTTGTTTTTCTTTTACATTCCTCGAGGAAGCAAGGGGGGGAAATGGAGAATGTGCCAACTTAAAATGTTACATGTGTTTCTCTGTATTTTTCAATTATTAGGCAAACTCCTAAAAGACGACATTTCTTCTTTCTTTTTTTCTTGTATTTTTTTTTCCCCCCGAGACTAGAGCTTGCCACAGGCCCCATGGTCGTCACAGACCCTGCTGGAAACCAGGCAGAGGTTCTCAGATCCCCCTCCCAGGACTGGGGCGAGGAGGCATCTCAGGGCCTAGGGGCCTCCCAGGGGTGATCTGCCGGAGGCAATGAGCCGCGCACACGGCGGAGCCGTGGGGGCCGAAGAGGGGGAGCAGGTCTGTGTGGAATGGTCGTGGAGCAAACGCCTCTCTAGAAGTTGGAGTGGACAGTGTGGCAGAAAGACAACTGACCAGAGGAACACACTGCGCACTGTGTTCTGACAACGCCACACACAGGTCACAGAGAGAACAGCGGAGGGACACCATCCACCGCAGGACAGGAGCAGTTGCGCTCGGCTGGTCCGGCCGCTCGACTGCAGCCAAGTTCCCCCGGAGCCAGCGTGCGGCTGGGTCGCCGGCCCTTCCTCCCCAAACGTGCCCATCAGTTCCTGGGGCCAGCGCCTGCTTCTGGTCGCGTGATCTACCTTCTGTGCCTTTTGAGTCAGACTGGAATGAACTGGTTTTACACGTTGTCGTGTTTGGCTTTTCATGTGCCCCTGTTCTTGAACACATGGTTCAGGCACACAGGCCCCTTTATTTTTTTATGTGAAAGAGACTATATTTTATATATGTGAAGTTGGAACCATTTACATGCCAGGACCGAATTTTAGAATCAAAACTCCTTCAGAGAAAACAAAAACTGGTTCCACTCTAGGGCAGGAAAAAGGGGTGAGCTCCGGGTCCTGAAAATGCCACACAGTGAATAACCAGCCCTGAAAACTACGCATAATGTCTACACAGTAATATCTGTGCGTGTAGTGACAGACTATTAGAACACAACAAGCCCTAGCCAGGTAGCTCAGTTGGTCAGAGCGCTGTCTTGATATGTCAAGGTTATGGGTTCAATTCCTGGTCAGGGCACATACGAGAGTAAACCAATGAATGCATAAATGAGTGGAACAACAAATCGATCTCTCTCTCTCTCTCTCTCTCAAAATCAATACATTATTTAAAGAATATAACAAAATACGTGCATGATAAAATAGTAAAATCTATATACGTATTATAGAAAAGAGAATGTTCAACCCCCAAAATTATATCTCAGTTCACAAAGGACAGTTTAAAATTTTTTTTAAATGGCCCTTCCCAGTCAGTGTGGCTCAGTGATTGAGCGTTGACCTTTGCACCAAAAGGGCATGCAGGAGGCGGCCGATCGGTGGTTCTCTCTCATATCAATGTTTCTATTTCTTTCTCCCGCTCCCTTCCTCTCTCTCTTAAGAAAAAAAAAAAATCAATAAAAATATTTTTTAAAAAGATAGGCCTCGCCCTGGCCGGTTTGGCTCAGCGGTTAGAGCGTCAGCCTGCGGTCCTGAGAGACCCGGGTTCGGTTCCCGCTAAGGGCATGTACCTCGGTTGCAGTTTGTCCCCGGCCCTGGTCGGTCGTGCGGGTGGCAGCCACTCGATGTGTCCCTTTCACGTCGATGTTTCTCTCTCTCTCTCTGTTCCTCTCTCTCCCTCCCGCTCTACCTGAACAAAAAACAAAAAAATGTCCTCGGGTAAGGATTAAAAAAAAAAAAAAAAAAGATCGGCCTCTATATTCTAACGTGGGATGTTAAAATACCTGTATCCTGTGAATCATACTTGCTATTTCAAATGTATGTGAGAAATTGTCCCTAAACATATTTTCAGTGTGCATCCGTCACTGCTCATCTCTGAGAGTCCAAGTACAAACTGCAGGAGGTCATCCAAAAACAGTGAGTGTACACGTGACTTCACGTGCTGGCCAACCAACCAAGGAGCCAACGGCGTGACGGGAGCGCGTGGCCCCACGGCCATGAGGCTCACACCTCCAAACCGGTCGGCTCAAGGTTAACCTTGACCCAGAACAACGAGGCTGTAGGGGACATTCCCAGCGTATGCTAGACAGGCCCGCGGGCGGAATGCGCGCGCGGCGAGTCGTTCACCTACTTTGCAAAGCCGATGAAATCTTCGTGGTTGGTGTTGATGTAGGAGACTTGGATGTCGATCAGCAGCAGCACCTGTGAGCCGAACAGAAACACCTGGATGAGACCCACCTTACAGAGTCTCAAACACGGACGTCAGCCACTGCCTGAAAATGACCGTCGTCGGACTTTTCAGGGGTGCTTCCGATGAGAATGAAAAGGTGCAGTCATCCCTTTTTTATGAGACTCATAATTTTTACTCTAAATTTAGGAATTTAAAACCGACATGAAAAGTCTGACTCCCGCAAGAAGACAACTGCATTGCAGTTGCTAGGCATGCAGTCTTGGCCAACTTAACACGGGGCCGGAATTAGTCTCTTCCTCTAAAATGGAGGCACAATGTTCAAAAGAAGGACACGCGTGTAACGAAGGACACGTGGCAAGGCGGCCAGTGAGGGCTGCTCGCGTGTCCTGCCCCCACAGACGCCACACATTGGCCAGGAAACAGCAGCAGTATCCTCTCGAGCTTTCTCTCTCTTCCAGCTCATTACGCCCCCTCTAGGCGAGCAGAAGCATCTCGCTGACCAACGCAAAAAGCCAATATACGAATAAATGAAAGCCTTCTCGAGATCAGTGAGCTTCGTCATCAAAGCCAGACTTCCGTCAGTTCTCTGCTAAAAGAGCACCTCATCCGAGGGTCCCCCGCCCACACTGTCTGCATCAGCTCTCTTCCTACCCTCTGGCCGGCGACCCTATTTTCCTTCATAGCACTAACCACCAGCGGACACGGGAAGGTTTTACAGATCGATTTCCTGGGCCCCGTTGGCTGTCGCCACGCTATGTCCCAAGGCCCAGACCAGCATGCGAATCCAACCAAGACTTCTCAAGGAATGAACTGGGTCCATGTCCCAGTGAGCATGAAGATGGACTCATCGCAGATACTTAAAGAAACTGTGAGTCCGGGGCTGGGGAGGTCCCCCTGGAAAAACCATTCTGCAGTGGAGACCAGCGGTCTTGGAGGGAACAAGGAGAGAGTGACGTGAGCAGACCCTCGAGGGAAGAGCGCTCCATTCCGGAGTTCTTTAAAACTGGGTGCGTCTCCCCGATTCCTCTCTGTCTCCTGGCCGTACCCCGTCTTCCTAGGGCGCGGGGACTGGCTGACGGGGGAAGCGTGGAGGAACCGCTGCCTGGCCACCTCCGGAGCGCTGCGCTTCGACTGTGTCGCATGAACTCTTCGTGACCACGAATGCTCACGTGGTCCCTCCGAAGGTGACCTTGAAGAGAACCGCCACACTGGTGCTGACAGGTGTTAGCGCCATCTGCAGGCTGCTCCCCTGCAGGAACTTCCTCGAGGAAGATTTCTTCTGTGATCCTCACCCCACAACCGCACCCAACACGAGGTTGGGTCATGTTATGCCTCTCATTAGCCCATATGCCCTATTTTACATACGCGCACCCTACCCTGCCTATTTGTGGTGTTTACCATCAACGTAGTGAACACTTGTCTATTCTGTTTGCTGCGTCTGCTTCCCTGAAGGACCGTCAGCATCACGGAGGCAGGGATGACATCTGTCTCGTTCACCACTTGATCCCCAGGACCCAACACAAGATACGCAGTGGGTGTCCCATGAATACTGGGGGCTGTGAGTGTGGCAACCATCTCCCAGCTCTGGACCACAGCTTGTTTCCAAGGGCACAGTTTATTCCCACATAATCAGTACGTGGGCCGTTGTTTCTCACGCACCACCCGATGCTGTGGGCTCCGAGGCTCTGTTTTGGTGGGGAATCTCAATCCATCCTCTCTCCAGATCTTGCTGTGAGTCCCAACGGGACCTTCCAAAATGAATAGACAGATCACCCCAAACCCATCCTCCCCATCCTCACTCTCAAACACAAGTCAAGGCTATGAGGCCAGTAATATCACAGCCGTATGAAAAAGTCCTATCATCAGACACAGCTGTGTTTCTTCTCTTCTTCTTGTAATCCTCACCAGAGGATATTTTTCCATTTACCTTCAGAAAGACTGGGAGGGAGTGAGGGAGGGAGAGGAAGAGAAAGAGAGAAACATCAAAGTGAGAGAGACACATCGATCGGTTGTCTCCCACACAACCCTGATCAGGGCCAGGGACCGAACCTGCAACCAAGGTACGTGCCCTTGACCGGAATCGAACCCAAGACTCTGCAGTCCAAGGGCTGTTGTTCTAACTGCTGAGCCAAACCAGCCAGGGCTGTTTCTTCTCTCAATGAAGAAAGCTACAGAGGTAGGAAGAGTGGTTTTCGCTGGATTATGTGTGGTGGTGCCTCGATCCTCCCTGTCACAAAGCCAGAGTCCACTCAGCGCTAGAGTCCCGGGCCCACGTGGCCAGGAGTGGATCCGAATAAACCGTCACACTGAAGCGCGAGTCCACTGTGACCCACAGAAAGAGCGAAATGTCGACAGGCTCTCCACCCTGCCAAGGGCTGTCAGGAACGTTCTGGAAGCTCGCGCACATGAACTTGGACTGCGGTGTAGGAAAAAAAACACCACGTCTGTTCTCATTCATATTCCTGGAAACTGGGCGTCTGTGCTCATCCTAGGAAGAGAGCCAGGGCACATATGGGGATGAGGAGAAAGAGTCCATTTCTTTCCCGTTGTGTCACTTTCCCGGCCTTTCTCTGCCTTGCCGGCCCCCGGCCCTTGAATGTGGAGCTGAGCGGCAGCAAAGCTGCCCCCAGGAGCAGTCATCGCCCGCGAGGTCGGCCACCTCAAGGCGGGTCTCCTGCTAGGGGGCACCTGAGGTCATCGTGGGCCCCCGCTGACGCGCAGAAGACCCTTGTTTTAGGGAAGAACAGAATATGGGTTTCCATATTTGTAATTCTGAGGAATTTTTCCTCCCACAAAGCTTCCAGAGCAGAAGTTCGTAGCAATTCCATTGTTTTATAAAACAGCCTGGCCGGTGGGACTCGGTGGATTGAGCATCGTCCCAGGGACTGAGACATCCCGGTTCGATTCTTGAGCAGGGCACGTGCCTGGGCTGCGGGCTGGATCCCCAGGACGAGGTGTGCAGGAGGCAGCCTGTCGATGTTTCTCTCTCACATCAATGTTCCTCTCTCTCTCCCTCTTCCCCTCTAAAAAATCAGTAAAAACATATTTTTAAAAAATACTGCAGCCCTGGCCGGTTTGGCTCAACGGTTAGAGCATCCGCCTGCGGTCCGGAGAGACCCGGGTTCGGTTCCCGCTAAGGGCACGTACCTCGGTTGCAGTTTGTCCCCGGCCCTGGTTGGTCGTGCGGGTGGCAGCCACTCAATGTGTCCCTTTCACATCGATGTTTCTCTCTCTCTCTCTTCCTCTCTCTCCCTCTCGCTCTATCTGTGCAAAAAATGGAAAAATGTCCTCGGATGAGGATTAAAAACAAAAAAGAAAAAAGAAAAAATACTGCAAGGTCCCCACAAAACAGTCCCGAGGACACTGGTCGCGGGACCCACGGCTTCCGAAGCAGCCCGTGGCCCGAGGCCGCACAGAGAGCAGAACTCAGGTGTGAGCGCTGTGCCAACGGACCCAAATCGGGCGTGTGTCCGCTCGGCCACACAGGCCGTGCTAGAGCTGCAACCCCAGCTCCCGCAGCCACCCGGGGCGGTCACCTAGGAGGAGACACCTGCCGTCTCGTCTGCCCCTTGGGGTCGGTGGCCAGCACACCGGAGTTGCACGTGGAAGGTAGGCTGCCACCGTGTGCACAGCCCTGTGGGAGAAGCACCTGCAAAGAGCAGCCAGCTGCGGCCACAGCCGGTGACTGCGTCTCGTCCTCACGAAATGCCTGCGAGCTGCCTACCACTGGAGCCCCCGTGGAGATGAGGAACCGAGGTGCGAAGGCGCCGACTGACGTGTTTGTTGACACAGACTGTAAGCGGGAGAGCGGGATTCGAACTCAGACCTTTGGAACCCGGAGCCCACAGTCCTAAGCATGACTCTATGAACATGTACTATAGCAATGATGCTACTTTGCCCTTCACATTGCCTTCCCAGAACAGCTAAGTAGGATATGTGGTCGTTGAAACTTTCTAGAAGAGAGACCCTAAGGTACAAAGTGACCTTATTTACTCAAGGTCAGAAGTACAGCGGAGGCTGAAATTGCGTTTTCTTGGCCAGGCAGCCGCCCTGACAGGAGAGGGGGCATCAGGCCTCAGGCTGCACTCCTGGGCGCGGGCAGGATTCGCCCCTCGGGCCCGGCACGGCTCGGGCTACCCCTGCCCAGGCACCAGGCTGCCGGCCCCGTGCCCGGCTCTCCAGGCCTGTGGAAGTGGGAAGACCAAGAAGAACGGTTCACTCACTTTCAAAGCACAGTGATACAAAGGGTGCAGTGCATCCTCCGCTCAGGCAGATGCTGGGCTCCAGCCCGGCCCTCCGCTGTGTCCCTCACCCCACCCACGCTCTCGCCTCACCCCCGCGTGCACCCTTGGCTCAGCGGGCGTCTCCCCCTGCGGTCTCTCCCTCTCTCTCTTCCATTCTGCCTTCCCCCCTTCCCCGGCTCTCTCTCCTCCTTTCCAGCTCGCCTGCGAGACACAAAACCTTAGAGTCCAGCGTCCAGAGGACTTCGGGGATCGCACAGACCGACCTCTGCTGTGGGACAGGAGAAGCAGCCCCGGAAGTGATCTGACCAGGACAAACTGACTTTGTGGAGGACACACGCCCGAGTGCAGGGTCCCCTCCCTGCCGTGACACCTGCAGCTGTGTCCCGGGATCCCCGTGATAAGGTTTTGTAAGTGACTACAGAAAATCCACCCGCGTTTGCGAAGGCTTCACCTTCGCGGAGCCTCCTCCTTTCCCAGGGCGTTATCTTCGCTGGAAAAGAATCTCTTGGATTCAGCCGGCTGGGATTGGAAGACGACTTCAAGGTCGCTCCTTGCAGACCATGTACTTTTACCAAAGAGCCGGGCACGCTGGAAGGGGCCCTTCGGAAAAGCTTTAGTTTTGCACTGAAAGGCCCCCCTGGGTCAGCTGAAGAACCGCCTTGCCCGCTGCCCTCGGACAAAGGAAATCAGAGCACTGAGCGTTTTGCATAACATTTCAGGAATTTATGACGATCCTGGCCCCCATCTGCGGGCCCATTAAAAGTTGGAAAAAAAAAAAAAAGTCTTAAAGAAAACATGTGCTCCGTTTCTGGATTAGTGGTTTTGCAAGTGGGCTGTGTACATGCTAGGGGTACACTGAGCAAAAACAATGCACCTCCTCTTACTGCACCTTCAACTGCGTCCTTCCGGTCTTCACGCGTGTTTATATTCTTAACATACACAAGATGTGAGTCGAGCAGCACATGTATGAAACCCACAAGGAAGTGAAGATAAACGTTGGTGGCTGTGTCCTCTGCTATTTTTTCCCACTGGGGAGGGCCGACCGGTGGAGACCAGCGCACCTCCTTGGGGACCCCGCCCCTCCCCGCGAGGCCCCGCCCTCCAGCGCCGGCCCCCTCACCTGGTCCTTGGTCTTCCCTTCGCGCTCCCGGATGTGGTTCGCCACGATCCTCTCGGTCTCCTCGCACAGGCGGGGGAAGGTGGCCAGCTGTGGGGCAGGACAGAGCCGAGCGTGAACACCCACCCGTGAGGCCTCGCAGAAAGGAGGCCGAGACGCGCGTGCGATGGGACAGAGATGCCATCTCGGTCCTGGCAGCGGGAGGGGCTGCTCTAAAGGCCGCGGAGTGAGGGACGGGACCTGGGGCACAGACGCGACACCACCGAGCGCTGGCGCCCCATGAAGGACGAGGGTGAAGCAGGCAGGAACGAGCAGGAAAAGAGGAGGGACTGACCGCTGCTCGCCAGGGCTCGGGCAGAGTGCTGAGCGCCTCATGAAATACCTCATTCAAAAATGACGGCAATCAGAAAAGATAAATACTATCATTTAAGCCCATTTTGCAGAGAGGAAAGCAAAGCCCAGAGAGGTTAAGTAACTCGCCCAAGACCAAACAGCTCAAAATCGGTGGGTCCAGGATTCTCACCCAGATCCCCGGACTCCAGAGCCCAGGGTCTGGTCTATCCCTCTTTGATGTCGACCCACCACAGAGATCATTTATTTTTCATTCTCCCTCAATAGGTGAGTGTGTGTGTACTTATTTTTTTGGCAAAACTGCAGAAATAATGCATGTCGACCACGTATCCCATCTAAATTATGCAGGTGATTGTCCAGAGTCTAGTTTGCAAACGTGAGTGAATGAATGATAGTTGTTTTCAATGTGAGGAAGGAAAAGCATGGGGTGTGATGACGATGTGTGAAGAGCCCTGACCTAGAAGGGGACTCAGGGAAGTTGTGTGAGGACAGCTGCGGGACCTGGAGCTTGGCAGGCTCAGGAACGTGTGTGGAGGCAGCGGGGACACGGCAGTGAGTGGGGAAGCCACTGGGGACAGAGACGTGACACGAGTTGTGAAGAAGCCGGAAGTCAATGCAGACAGCTGGGAGGATGGTCTTCAGGCAAAGCCAGGAGGGTAAACAGGTCGGGCAGAACGTCAAGTCTAAATGTCATTTTGAATTGCTGGCTCTCCAACGGGATGCTCCAGTCCCAGTTCTTCACAGTACACAGGGGAACATCCTACTGACACTCTAATGACTCCTGATTAGAGTGTCTGCCACCCACTTGGTTAGCTCCGTGTGCTCAGCCCTTGACTTCGTTCTAAAAGGTACTTGACTCTGACCGCGAATTCATCCCCTCACCTCTTTTCCGCCTCTTACTTAAGGTGCTATCAGTTTCCTCAACGTACATCATTCCCGTTGTTAACCTCTTCGCTCTGGGTGCCGAGTGAGAAGCCTACAGTTGTAAGAGCGTGTTTACAAAGTCATCAAAATGCTAACCACGTGTGCCACCAAAACACTGATCCAGTAGACACCACCTTCAGACCTTCATTCTCCTGTTCAGTATTTAAGTGTGCTGGTAAGTCGATGTACATAGCATCAAGGAATGAAGACTTCACCATTGGCTATGACCGGGTTGTATTTCTAAACTTATTTCCCATCAGTCCGTCACTGACCAGATGTTCGCTGGGCCCCTGCTACAGGCCGACTGTACGCGTGGTTTCTGCCAGAGCACCTGATGCTAGAACCCTGCGTCTCCTTGTCAGGTTGACGATACGTTTCAAATGTAATGCGAACTATATATATATTTTTTTTCTTTCTTTTAAAGAAAAGCAAGAAACACACAAAGAACTAAAGGGCCAAACCAGCTCTGAGAAGGCCTCAGAGGGTTTTCATGCCTAAGTTATGACAACGAGATTTCTAGACCAAGCTGGGCACCTATCAGGCGGTAAATTACATCGAAATAATTTATTATTCAAATTACATGGGATACTCTTAAATAATAAGGAAGAGACGATCAAAAACACAATATATATGACTTTAGGCATCAAAACCTGAAATCTAGAATTCTCAGGAAACATTTTAATGGTACACATTTTGAAAGAAAGCAGCACCATAATTTCTAAAAATATATATAAAAACATGTTTTAATAAAATCCAATGTTTTAAGTGTTATTTAGGGCAATGTTTAATTATTTTGGTGGGACCTCAATATAAAATTTTAACGTGAAGCATGAACAACGTTTTCCCTAGAGGAAAAGAAAAATCACTTGAAAGACATTTCTTTCCAATAAAACAAAAATTACACACTTATTAAATGTATTAACCATTGATTAATCAGATCATGAGAGCCATGTTATCGGGTTTCTCTTGGAACAAGCAGGAGACCAGGCAAAATTTCCATACCTTCAAGAGAACTAGTTCAGTGCCTTAAGGAAAGACTTGGGTCATTATGTAACCATCTGTTCATAGTTCCACAGCACACATCACTGCGAAAATAAACTAAAACCAGAACAAAACGTTTTTTATGCACATGACTTGAGTTGATTGGCTTGGCTGACCCGCAGATATGGGCTCTGTTTTGATCAAAAAGCTATAAACCTTCCAATGTTAACCACTCACTACAAACTGAGCAGCAATAATGATTTTACTGCTCCTAAAAGCATATAATAATTTTATTCCATTTCTGTGAATTAAAACCTGCCCCCCAATCCCTAATAATCCTTCGGTTGTATATAACATAATGTTGCATTTATTTAGGAGATGAAAAAAGGTCCTTACCTGGGCACAACACATTTGTTATAAAAAAAAAAAAATTTTTTTTTAAGGGAAAACAGAAGCATTTACAAAGAGAATCAAAGATGAGAAGTAATTCTAGTATAAAGAGGTGGAGAAATTGCACATAAGTAAATGGGGAAATACTGTATCGAGCGTTCTGTATTTTAGGAGTGGCACGTGGGAAGTCTAGAAGACCCACGTTGATAGAACGGAAAAGGAAGCCAGGTCCCGTTCTGGTGGCCTTGGGTAAAGTGAGCAAAGAGATAAAATACTGCTAGCCCTCCTTCTCCAGGGGGAGGCAACCCTGATCTCTAAGGCTCAAACACGTTGGACGATTGCGGGGAGAATTGAGGTACGAAAGGGGAGCACACGGGTGGTATGTCGGTAGGTGCCCCGCCACAGAGCTCACTACCACTTCTTTAAGCAGAGAAATGAAAACTCATGCTTTCAAAAAACCAACAAGGTCAATCTTGGGTGAAGTAAAGCTACAAAGGCAGTCAGAAGAGACGTAACCTTGCTAATAAGTCAGAAATCACCCAAACGGGAGGTTGGGGTGGAGACGATGCTACAGCAAAAGAACACCTGCAGATAATCATCAGTTTTGCATCTCTTTCAAAGTTTCTCTCTCTGGTAGACATGTTAATGAGCGCTTAAAAAGACAAATCCAAACAGAAAGTAAGCCCTGGCTAGTGTGGCTTAGTGGTTAAGCATCGGCTCATGCACCGACAGGTCTTGGGTTCGATTCCCAGTCAAGGGCACATCTCTGGGTTGCAGGTTTAATTCTTGGCCCTGGTCATGGTGTGTGCAGGAGGCAACCAATCATTGTGTCTCTCTCACACTCCCTTCTCTCTCTTCCCCTCCTTTCCCTCCACTCTCTAAAAATCAGTGGAAAAAATCTCTCTCCTCGGGTGAGGATTAACAGCAACAAACACAGTAAGAGGAGAAGCAGAGGCCAAGGTAAATTATAAATTAAAAATTAATTAGAAAGATCATAACTCCTTTAATGATTTGTGAGATTAAACAATGAGACTGCTGGAATATTATTCAGCCATAGAAAAGAAGAAAATCTTGCCATTTTCAACAACAAGGATGGACCTTGAGGACATGTTAAGTGAAATAAGTCAGACAGAGAAAGACAAATATATGACCTTATTTATACATGGAATCTATAAGTAAAAACAAACAAACAAAAACCAACCTCATCAATAAGAAAACAGATAGGTGTTTATCAGAGGCAGCAAGGGTTGGGTTCGGCAAATGGGTGAAGGGGGTCAAAGGTACAATCTTCCAGTTACAAAATAAATAATTCCTGGGGATGTAATATACACCATGATGACTATAGTTAATACTGTATGGTACATATAAAAGTTGCTAAGAGAGTAGATCCTAAGATTTCTCATCTTAAGAAAAAATATTCTTATAACTGTGCAATGATGAATTTTAACGAGACCTATTGTGGTGATCATTTCGTGATGTATACAAATATTTATGTTACGCATCTCAAACGAATGCCATGCTATCTATCAACCACATCTCAATTTTTAAAAAGGACTTAAAAACAGGCACCACCACCAACAAAAAGGTGACACTCCCATCCCCTGAAAGCCAAATCCCAGGCTTGAATTCCTTATAACAGCCCATAAAAAGTTTGCACTTTAATAATCAGCCTGAGTACCCAGCCCCGGACACGAGGCCTCGCCTGTCCATGGAGCACTACCGCAGTCCGTGCGACGGGGTGGCTACTGGGGGAGGTGACAAGCCCATCTGTTTGTAGAGAAAACCACAGAAGATCAGTCCGGACTCAGAGAAAACCCTGCCCGAGCAGAGCTGTACGGCTCGTCTCCTTCAGCCTCCACTCTCTCGTGGGAAGTCAGCCCGGGGCGGCTTCGGTGCCGGCCGAGTCAACGAGACGTGACTCGTGTATTCTTTCGAGTATTCACTGAGTAGTTGGAAACATGGCTATTTAAGGGGCTGGGAAGAGAGTGATGAGCTTAGGAAACCAAGTCACTACTCTGGTGGAGTTCACAGTCTCAAGTCTCTGCATTGTTCACCACCACCACCACCAAAACGACAAGGGACATAGATTGCATAACTCAAGGGGTCACGTGTGCCACAAAGAAAAACAAAGTTTGGTAAGCAGATGAAGACTGATGTGTGTGTGCACATACAGCTATAAACAGAAGAGTCAGAGAAAGGTTGTGATTGGGTGGCATCTGGGCAGAGACCCGAAAGAAGCAATGGTGTGACCTGTGCAGATATCTCAAGGCAGAGCATTTCCCACACTGGGAATGAGAAGTGCAAAGGCCCTGCGGTCACGTCCCCTGACTTGTTCCAGAAACAAGAAACCCAACGTAGCTGGAGTGGATGGGGGGGGGGGGGGAGAGAGAGTGGAAGTTCACAGATGGAGAGAGGTAAGGTCACAGAGGCCTTGAGAGCCCTGGCCAGGTCCTCAGTCATCGTTCAGGTACTGTGCTCGGGCCAGACATTTACTCACCTAACGTGCTGCAAAATCCAGTGTCTTTTCTCACAGCCTTTTTTAGTGAAAACTCTTTCTCTGTATTTCTGACAGCCAACTGAGGTACCTTTTATATTTCCTTGCAAAGCTTTGTTTGTTTGTTTGTTTGTTTTTCTAAGCAGGGGGAGAAAATCCACTAATTGGTATGATGGAGACCCAAGAATGTGGTTTCCCAAGAGGCCGATCAATGGCAGACTTGCCGAACTGCGGCTGGAAAGACAAGATGTTCTCCTTAGCGTTTCCTGAGAAGATCCTGGGCACCCTGCGATGATGCTCCGGAGGAGGAGGCGCCCAGAAGAGGCCCACGTGGAGATGTCCCTGGAGCGGAGCCAGACAGCTCCAACGCTCGGATGCTCCTGCCTCGTCCTCCCCGAGGAACAGGGAGCAGCAGCCCAGAGAAAGCGTGTGCCCTTCCCCGGGGCCCAAGCCGAGCTCTGTGCTGTGCCATCTGAACATGCACCAACCCCATGTTCTCCACTGACGTTGGTTTACATGGTTTGAGACAAGGAAATGAAATTTTCTACACATACGGCATTTAACACGAGGATCTGAAAAGGACAATGCTATCGTTTTAAATATGTCCAGTCACAACACAGCTAAAGCCCATATTCTTCAGACTGTCCGGGCCAGTCTAGGTTCAGGCTTATTATTCCGGGGAAAGTATTAATAGCCTCCCTTTCGATTTCAGAACTGCCGTGCGTTGGATGATACATGATATGGTCACTTTATCTATGACTCATGTTCAAAGGGGGGCGTTCAAGCAATAAAGCCCTGGCATACTCAACTTTATAGCATGGTTTTGCTTTGCAAAAGATTGTAATTAACTCAGTTTTGAAGTAAAAGCTCTTAAAGGTAGGTATAATAAGGCCAAGGAACAAGAACACAGTAATGAGGACTAAGATAAGAATAGGTATTTGAAAGAAAACCTGTCCAAATTTTCATTTTAAAAAGAATGATGAAAATATATATTTTTTAATCCTCACCTGAGGACATTTTTCTATTTTTTATTCAGATAGAGAGGGAGGGAGGGAGGGAGGGAGAGAAACATCGATGTGAAAGGGACACATCGAGTGGCTGCCACCCGCACGACCAACCAGGGCCGGGGACAAACTGCAACCGAAGTACATGCCTTAGCGGGAACCGAACCTGGGTCTCTCTGGACTGCAGGCTGACGCTCTAACCGCTGAGCCAAACCGGCCAGGGTGATGAAAATATTCTCTAAAAACCAAGTACAGCCCTGGCCAGGTTTGCTCAGTGGTGAGAGTGTCCGCCCAAGGCCCGAAGAGTCTCGCGTTTGGTTCCCAGTCAAGGGCACAGATCTGAGTTGCAGGCTGGATCCCTGGCCCCAGTCAGTGTCATGCGGGACGCAGCCAAATGATGTGTCTCTCTCACCTCAATGTTTCTCTCTCTCTCTCTCCCCCTCACTCCCTTCCACTCTCTCTAAAAATCAATGGAAAAAATCCTCAGGTGAAGATTAACAACAACAAAATCAAGCACAGATTTCTTTAGCATCAGGTTCTCTTCTGAACGCCTAAACTCTTCATAAGTCTTCGTAGAAGGCCCCTTCTGTAGGGTTAGTCATTGTGTTGGGTGCCAGGGATAAGATGATACAATCACAGCTCTTTGTAAAAATGCGCTTCTAAAGAAAAAAATAACTCACAGACACAGACAACAGCGGTGATTTCCAGAGGAAAAGCGGGGGATGGGGGAGGTAGAAGGGGGCAAAGCCCGGTAAATGGTGATGGAAGGAGACTTGACTTGGGGTGGTGAACGCACAAGACAATATACAGGTGCTGTATTATAGAATTGTACACCTGAAACCATTATTAACCAAGTCACCCCAACACACTCAATGACAAATGTTAAAATAAATAAATAAATAAAAGGCACTCATAATCGGCAAGAAGAGGCAGTCACCGAAACAAATAAATGATGCCCAAGTCGTAAACGCTGCGATGAGGTGAACACCAGGCGCCGTGGGGGCCGAGGCTCCAGTGACCCCGGGACCGGCACACGCCCTGCAGGGAGACTTCTGGGGGGAAGACGATGGTGGAGCTGGTCGTAAAGCCTGGGAGCAGATGGCAGGTGGGGGGGGGGCGGGGACAGGAGACGTCTGAACGAGGAGGACCGCGTGTGCTCACGCTAAGGGAGCAAACGTCTCGGAGACGATCCCTCCAGATGCTGGAGGTAGCAGCCAGTGACCACGGGGCGGCTGGAGAAGAACTCGGAGGCCGGAGGGCGAAGCCACCTCCGCGAATGGGTGGAAGTCTGTCAAGACCGAAGGAGCCAGCGAGTGACCGTGACCACGGGCAGAACAGACATCTGTGCTTGGCGGCTCCTCCGACAGCGGGCGGAGGCGGCCTGAGGGCGGCCAACCGGTGGAAGGATCAGCGAGGAGGCCCGGGACTAGTTTCGTTTCCATGAAAGCTGCTGGGGCCTGAGGACAGAGTCGCTGCAGAGGACCGCAGGGCAGGCAGTCCCGGGAGGGAGGCTCGGCTGGTACAGCCTTGGGGACGGAGGATGTTCCCGTGGCAGCCGGACTGAGCGAGGACAGCGGCCGGAGAGGAAAACCGGGAGCCGGCGCTGCAGGGCTCGGTGCGCGGGGGCAGGGAGCGCAGGGCCGTGGAGAGGGGCCGCTCCAGAGAGAGGGGTCGGGCCTCCGGGGTCAGAGCTCCCTTCGATTTGGGGAGCGGGTCTCTGGCTGGCCATGCCGTCACTGTTCCTGCAGAGCGGTGGGAGGGTGGGGGTCACATCCCCCAGGCTGAAGGAATTAACGGGAGGTGACGGAGTCAGGGGAGCTGGCAGAAACCGCTTTCCCCAGGAGGCAGGCCATGAAGAGCCGGGGAGGGTGAGGGCAGAGCGCAGGTCCTTTGCTCTTGCTGTTACTGCTTTCAAGTTAGGAGACACAAACAGGCTTATATACTCTCTCTCTCTCTCTCTTTTTAATGTGATGGAGGTGATGATGCAGGAAATAAGAGAATCAAACAGTAAGTTCCTAAGGAGGGTGGGAGCCCCGCCCTGGTCAGGGTATCACCCCCCCCCCCAGACAGAGAGGAGGGCGGGGCTGGGAAAACCCTAAGTTTGGGGGTCAGAAGACAGGAAATCGATGTTTGCATGTAGGGTCCCTATTTTCTCTGTAAAATCATTTCTGAGAATAAGGACGAAAGTGATGAACAAAGAGGCTTGAAGAAGGCGCTAACGGTTGAGCGCGGCCGCTGTGAGCGCACAGGACACGGCGATGACGCGCTGCGCATAACGGATGCGTCATGGCACCATCCGCGCAGGGGGATCGTCCACCCAGGCTCTTCAGCAACCGGGCGGAGGGGGAATAAAGACAAATGGGCCATCTGACCAGCCCTGCAGTCTCAACAGGGTGGCGGAGTTGACCCAGGTAGAACTGGAGTGATGGATGGGGAGATGGAAGGCGGGGCACGGCCGGCCAGTGTGCGCTTCTCCGCTCCGGACGCAACCTCGGGGCCGCTAGCGGTTTTGCCTTTGCCGCCGGCGCAGTGGAAAGCTTCGCTGGGCGAGCGCTGGACCTGGAGAGGCCCGGAGGGAGGACGAGGTTTGCTTCGGGTGTGCCCGCTGGGCGGGCTGGCGTGCCCTGGCACCCTGCCCCCTCTGGAACAGCCGTGTGGCAAAGCCCCTCCACTGAGACACAGAGACGCCTCCGCGGATGGTGCTTCCCTCCCGCACGTGTCCGGGAGCCAGTGTCCCGAAGCCCTTTCCTGCATCCAGTGAGTCACGTCTGTGGTCCGGCTCTCGGCCCTGGGCAGGGTCCTCCTCCCCCAGGGCCGCTCAGCACCCGCTTCCTAGCTATAGTCCCTTCATTCAGTCGTTCTCGTCACTTCTCACGGGCCAGTCCCTGCTGACTCCGGGCCCCTGTTGTGGTCAATGAACATTCCCCGTTCACGTCCACGTGCGGTTTCAACTCTCCTCTGATCAGACACAGACGGACAACGATGGTCAGGAAAGAAAAGAAAGCCAGGAGCAGACGGGTAGCTTGGAGAACACCAAGGCCAAAGGGCCTTAAGGAGGACTTTACAGGAAAGTTAAGGCACAATACTGGGGAGCTGCATGAGGAAAAGGAGGCGCATGGCAAATGATTTGGGCCCAGATCCTTTGGGTCTGAGCCAACCAACGCTGTTCAGCGGAGAGAGTTGCAGGGTAAACAGCAATCTTGGGACAGAGCGAGACTTTAAGGCAAACTATAAGATGTTTTGAGAAACAGTACAAATATGCAACCGCTGCTGATCCAGACGGCGTAATGGGAAGGGCAGTTTCAAGGGCGGAGCGCACAGGCCAGGGCACAAGTGTCCGGGGAGACGCTGTCCCCGCCTGTGCCGTCAGGGCTGAATGCTGGCTTCCCGGTAAGGTGGACGCAATGGGAAATGATCAAAGGAAACTGATCATGCATACCATAAACACCTTATGCATAATTCAAAGCATACCCGTGCACACACAAACCGACCTGATGTAAGGCCTGTTCCCTGCACATGACCCTGTCTTCTCTCACATCCGCCACATCCTTCATCTACCATCTCCAGTTTGCTTCCTTCCAAGTGGAGGCAGAAGCTGAACGCAGAGCCTGTCCAGGTTTGAACGACTCCCTCACCTCCTTTAGCGTTATCCCGCCTAGACCTAGTTGACGGCAAAACTTACGCCGCTTGCCCTGGCCAGCTTGGCTCAGCGGTGAGAGCGTTGGCCCTCGGAACGAAGGGTGGCAGGTTCGAGATCCGGTCAGGGGCACCTATCTGGGATGCAGGTTCGGTCCCCGGCCCGGGTCAGAGTCGTGCAGGAGGCAGTCAATGGATGTGTCTCGCTCACATTTATGTTTTTCTCTCTCTCTCTCCCCACCTCCCTTCCGCTCTCTCTAAAAAGCAATGAAAAAAAATATCCTCAGGTGAGGATTAACAACAACATCAAAAATATTACGTAGCTTTCTTTGTATTATATCTTTATCAAGTCTTTTCCAAAACTGAGTCTTCAGAGAAACAAAGTCCGGTCTTTCCTGCATCTGATCCCTTTACTGTTCACTTAAACTACACAGTTAAAATAAGAGCTACAACTGGCTGAACCACAGCATCCTAAACATCATCACTAATTCCCCTCCTGCGTTTTCCAATAGGGGACACCCCTTTCCTGTCCCCAGGGGAGGGGTGGAACCCAGCACAATCCTGCCAAGTTCCTCAGTGAGGGGTCCCCCAGACTGAGAAGTCTCTCCCTCGCCACTCTACAGATGCAATAGGTGTTATAAGGTAGTAATGGCCATTTATAGATTAGCCACTAATGACTGATCAATTACTATGGTTCATCAATGTGTCAAGGGACTGTGGCTCTCAGGCATCATCTTGTTTAATCTGCACTGAGGTAGTAGGTACTACTCTTATCATCCCCATTTCACAGAGAAATTACAAAACTCTAGGGGTTAAGTATGATGCTCAAGGCCACACAGCAAGGGAGTAGCAGAGCCAGGATTCAAATCTAGGTCATGTGACCTCAGAGGCAAAGCTCTTAACTACTGGACCACACTGCCCTTTCCAGAATGTCCAGGTTCGAGTGGAATTCGTGTGCATGTAGGAGAACGTCCTTACCGACGCACACAATGTCAGTGATTCCCTTCCCCCTAACAGTCACCCTCGTCTATGCACCAAAGAAAGGTTAGCTTCGGGCATTCACCTAATTCTTCTAAAGAGATGCTGACCTGCTTCAGCAGCCAACTGGAATGGGGCGATAGGAGACAATAAGCCGTCTATCAGATCGATTCCCACTCAGCGCGTCTCACAACCCTGCCCCTCGAGCAAACACGCCACCCTCTGCGACGAAGTGGAGGGTCAGGCAGAGGGGCGTGCGGCAGGGTGGGAGAGAGGGTCAACCGGACAGGTGCGTGTCGGGAAGCTTACTTTTCTGGTACACTTCTTGACGGTGTTGATCAATTCTTGCATCACCAGATCCACGCTCTTCAAGGAAGGCCCTTTCAGCTTCACAATTTGTTTTTTGACTATCGCCTCAAACGCCATGTCTGGAGTGAACAGCCCTGTCCTGGATGAGAGGAAGGCAGCGGCATATTAGATGGTCTTTTAAGTGAGTCATATCCAGTGCCCAGTTGAAACTGTTTGGCTGACAGGCCACTTAAAGCATATAACACCCAAGTTTAAAGGTTACGAGCCCTTTATTCCAGCCAAAGAACCATTTGTAATATCTTCACTACTACTATTCCACAATCGGTTCTGTTCTGCAGACGATCGTTACCTGACAATGGCCCCACCGTGGTTCCACGGCACCCCGGGGGCCTCCTCGCGGCCTCGCGGCATGAAAGGGGTGCCGTCCTGCAAATGCCACCCTAACCCGGCGTTTCTCTTTCTAAAGTATTCTGAGAGCAATCCTCTCCTGCCTCCGCGCATCAGGGAACGGCCCTCATGTCTGAACGCTTAGACAGTGACACGGCTGGGGTCTGTGTTCTGGCGAGTTCAGTGGGTCCCCGTCTGAGGCCCCCGGAGCTGGAGGGAAATGATCGCAGTTCCACAGGACTGACCTGGGACCGGGGATGCTGAAACGGTGAGTTTACAAAAAAATAAAAATAATAATAGTAATACCCAAAATAGGAAGTGCCCTTTTCATTCAAATCGGTATCGTAAGGGTGCTTTTCTCGCGCCGTGCAGGAGCTCAGGAAAGCAGATGCGTGCATTTCATAAAACGTGGAAAGCGATTCCTCACATTTGAACAAAGGGCTCATGGAGACAAGCCACAGCAAGAGGGACCTTGGACCCTGAGCCGTCCCCAAAGACCGGAGCTCTGGGCGACGCAGCTGCCTCCCCATTCCTGGACCCCATTCCTGGACCCCATTCCTGGGCCTTGCTCCTGCCTCCTCTCAACTCTCCTACTGGACTTCTGCTCCCACACTCAGCTCTGTGTGTCTTTGGGAAATCTCTTCAGCTCGTCCCTTACCGGTTACTCTCCGCCCCTCCTAACCATTTAGCCACACCCTCTGTCCACCTCTGTTCCTCACTGTAGTGACCATACCAGGCTGGAACTGGAATTTCTGCACCGCAGAGACAGAATGAAATCCATACTGTTCAGTCTGACATTAAAACGTTCCCCATGTTACGGTTCAGACTGACAAACATCAGAGGAGGGGGCTGGGGGGTGGGGGGGATGAGATAAACCAAAGAACGTATAGGCATGTACACGTAACCAATGGACATAGACAACAATGTGGGGGGGAGGGCGATCAGGAGGAGGGTGTCTAGGGGGAAAAGGAGAAACATCTATAACAAAAATAAATGAATAAAAATTGCAAAAAAAAAAGTTCCCCATGTGACCCCACCCTTCCTTTTATGCTCCTCCTCCCTCTCGTGCACCCCGTTTCCACCACACCAGACCCTCCGCCTTTCCACCAGCACATTCACACGCACAGTCCCCATCTCCGCCTCCCTCCATGACGTCCACGCTGGGTCCCTGCAGCTGCAGCCCGTCCACACACTGCCTCTGCGTTCGCACCCCATCTCAAGCCCACGTCCACAGCACCTGCCCAGCCCTGCCACCAATGAGGCCCTCCTCCTCTGCACCCCAACACCCTCTTCTCACCGCAGCGACCCCAGCACGTTTCAGTCCCCTCATTACGCGGTGGGAGAGGTCACCATTGTATCCACCTGTGCTTGTCCCACGAGGACAGTCTCCCTCCCTTTCTCGTCACTGGTTATCAGAACAAAGAAACAGCATCCAGTCCCGAGTGGTGAGGAAGGTTTCTCCCACCCAAATATCTAACGGAATCAACTGGGAACGACACTTTGCCCATGTACACTGGGGTCCAAACAATCGTGCCACGGGTATGTCTTATACAGGACAGCACCGCCTCATGGGTAGACCGAGTCCGGATAATCGGCCCCCGGTCTCCTCTCTGCGCACACAGGCGTCAGAGGTCTACTCACAACAGAAGCGTCTCTGGTAACAGAAACTCTGCCTCCGTCTCTGGAGTTTCAAACGCCAAGGGAAGCCCTGTATTTGGCTAAGTACAAATACTCTGTGACCCCAAAACTGCGATCGGATAGATGTGTTGAAACACTAGCTGTGCCCAGTTGAGGAGCAAGGTGTGGTTCTGGACCTGATGCAGTCTGTCCAGACTGAGGGAGAGGGACCAGGGCTGGCGGGGACCGAGGAAGCCGGTGGAGGGAGAGACACTGGGTTTGGTTACACGTTCTCTCCTTTCGCGTGGTGAACACGTGTGCACCCGCACTGCCTGAGACTTGTGGAGATTATCTCGATTTTAAAACGATAGGTAACTCGGCCCGGCCAGTGTGGCTCAGTGGTTGAGCGTCGACCCTGCACCAAGAGGTCGCAGGTTCGATTCCCGGTCAGGGCACATGCCCAGGTTGTGGGCCTGAACCCCAGTCGGGAGCACGCAGGAGGCAGCCAATCAATGTTCTCTCTCATCAGTGTTCCTATCTCTCTCTCCCTCTCCCTTCCTCTCTCTCTAAAATCAATAAGGGGAAAAAAAAAAAACTTTTTAAATGATAGGTTATTCAAATGTCAGAACTCCTTTGGAAAATTACCCATCACCGTCACACTCATGGTCAAGCTTTGCCCTCTCAGGTTCTGTTCCCCAAACCGTCTCCATTTGGCCCTGTGGGCACAGGGCACATGGGCACAGGGTACATGGGCACAGGGTACATGGGCACAGGTACGTGGGCACAGGGCACATGGGCACAGGGCACATGGGCACAGGGTACATGGGCACAGGTACGTGGGCACAGGGCACATGGGCGGACGCAGCACACTCTACTGAAGCTGAGATACCGCTGCTGATAGGCAGGGGGCGCCTCCTTCCTATGGGACATCCACGAAGTAGGTGGCCTATGTTTCACCCCTCTGAATTCAGGACACCTCAATTTAATATATACCTCGTGACATTTTGTTTAGCCTTCTGGACATGAACTCGAGAACTGTGTATTTTAAATTCTTTTTTTTCCTATCATAGTTCTTTAAAGAAAGTAAACGCATATAATACCACTTTCTACAAAGGTAAGTTCAGGCACAAGGGCCACTCCCATCTTCATGTCCTCTGCTCTCCGGTCCACGGTCCTAGCTCCAGTCAGTGTGTGTGACCCCCGCGCTGTGAGCCAGGCTGCTCGCCACCGCCTCAGCTGTGTTCAGGCCGAGCCTGCCACTTCGTGCCTGTCCTCCGCCAGCCCCAGCCGCCCATCCTCGCCCGTCTCGGTCCACGGCCCCTACGCCATCCACACACACACACAGACACGTGCACACACACACGTATGCACACACTCACAGAGACAGACACGTGCACACACACACGTATGCACACAGCATGCCTGTGCCAGTTAAATCATTCTTCTCCTCTAAACAGACAAGGTTCAACTCCAAAGGGGCCACCTTCATCACTCTTCCCCAGTGTCGCTGTGCTTCTCCAGCTGTTCTGTCCCTGCGTCAGTACCATGACTTCCGAGCACACCGGGCCCCTCCCTGAGACGGGGGCCCTGGAGAACAAGGGTCCCCGATCGAGCAAGCACGGTGCGTAGCTGGTTTTCTAATTGAAAAAGACCAAGCACGACCGCGCGGCAGTGACCGCTGAACCCAAACCAGGACCTCCCGCCTCGGGGTCCACTCGGCCCGAGGCCCCGCGGCGACGTCACCGCCGCTCACAGACATTCATCTTCCAGGAGCCGTGGGAGCCAGGAAGGCGGCCGTCACTTGCCTGATGCCGTGGATGTTTTTGATGGCGTAGCTTATCTCCCGCCGCAGCTCCTTCTCGTTGAACTCCATCTGCGGACAGAGACGGCCGTCAGCACACTCCCCCCGCCCGCCGCACAGGAACACCGCGGACTGGGAAGGACGGACGGCGCGCTCCGTGATTCAGAAATGGGCGCTCGTGTCTTCCCTGCTGAAACCCGCTGGAGCACATCTGCTCCTGGGAAGCTCGTGGCACCCGAGAGCACTGGGGATTTGGGGGCGTCTGTCTCAGCGCAGCAGGCTGCCGCTGTCACAGAGCGGGGTGCCGTGCACAGGGGTGCCTCCCGGGCATCTATGTGGCCACTCACTTGAAATCTGTAATTCTTCATTCTTTTGCTACATGTGAGAAAGCAGACTTGGAGGGTCCCCCGAGGGCCACAGCGGCCCAAGGGTGCTGAGATGAACAACGGCTGTGTTTTCTCCCCAACCATTATAACCACTGGGGTTCAACGCCTCTTGGTAACAGGAAATGAATAATACGTTGCCAGTCCAACACGGGGCAGGTGGCTGTGTACACATTTTGCAGAAGTTCTAGGTACCTGAAATGTTCTGGGAAGTAGGGCCAAAGGATCGTGGAGCTTATACCTGGAAGGGTATCAGAGAGCACCTGGTAGCCCTGGCTGGTTCGGCTCAGTGGTTAGAGTGTCGGCCTGCAGACCGAGGGGTCATGTATTTGATTCCCAGTCAAGGGCACGTGCCTGGGCTGCAGGTTTGATCCCTGGCCCCGTGCAGGAGGCAACCAATGGATGTGTCTCTCTCACATCGATGTTTCTC
This sequence comes from Molossus molossus, assembly GCF_014108415.1. Taxonomy (NCBI): domain Eukaryota; kingdom Metazoa; phylum Chordata; class Mammalia; order Chiroptera; family Molossidae; genus Molossus; species Molossus molossus. The sequence continues at coordinate 49,812,115 of NW_023425356.1, forward strand.
TCCCTCCCTTCCACTCTGTCTAAAAAGTAATGGAAACACATCCTCAGTGAGGGGACTAAAGGGAGCATTTGGTTTGATCTGACTCCCGAGATTCGGCCTCTCCGGCCTGTCTGTCTGTCCCTTCCCCTCGAACTTGGCACTGCACCACAACGAATGGCTTTGTCGCCCGCCCACACCCTGTGGCTGTGCTCAGTCTTCACCGGGCCTCCCTTTCTGGCTGGAATCATCTTCCCTGCCCCCACCTCCTCCTCAGCTAGCTGCTCATCCTTCCACACCGGCTCGGAAGCCAGGCTCCCTGACACTCCGGGCAGGGATCCGTGTCCGTGGGCTGTTTCCGTGACACCCTGTGCCGAAGTTCACCACTGTCCTCAGCACACTTTGATGAAACTCTGTTCACCCATCTGCCTCCCGCACCAAGACACAGCGCCTGCCTGTGTATGTGGGAAAGTAGCCCAGGCCCTGGACCACCTGGCTGCCTCCTGGGCGCCTTGCACAAAACAGGGTTCGTGCTTCCGCACAAGCTCGGCTCTGCCTCGGTTTCCCTCACTGGACGGGCACGAGCGTGCTCAGCTGTGCAAACCAAACCCTCAGGAGTCATCTCGAATGTTCTCCTTCTTGCATCCCCCAGATTCAGTCCAAGCGTTCTTCCCAAATCCTAAACCCACCCTACCTGGGCTCTTCTTTCCTCCAAATGTGTGTCCTGCTCCTTCCCTCCGTCGGCCCTGCACAGCCCCATCTGCTGGCACCTGCCTGGCCCTCGCTGCTTGTCCTGGATGACCTTGGAAAGATCCTCACAGTTGACTTTTCCACGCCATCGTGGTCACGTTTGCAATGTCCCCAACACAGACACACCTTACCTGGTCGTCCATCAGAGTGGTTCTCTCTCTCTCTCTCTCTCTCTCTCTCTCTCTCTCTCTCTCTCATCATGTTACATAATTACACTTAAAATCTTACTTTGTCTGTTTCCCCACCAGGGTCGTGTCTCTGCCCTGATCAGTGGCACCTAGCACACTGGCACAGAGTAGGTGCTCAAGAAATCTCTTTAAACTGATTAGACAACAAATCAACGCCATAGGAACGCACTGAGTATTGGTCGAAATAATGTGAGATGCCACCAGACCTCACTGGACAAAATCGGAGCCGACGGTCAGAAGCCGTTTCTCTCCTAAATGTCATGACCTGCGTGTGAAGGCTTTTTGTTCCCAGAACTGTCTTCGTCCCATCTCACGCCCGACAGGCTTCATGAACACGTATGTAGCATGGAGTGTGGGCACGGAGCGACACGGACGGGGAAAGGGGAGAGCGGCGTCGGTACAGACCTTTACGATCTCAAAAGGAAAGCGCTCGTGGAAGATGCGGTTGATTTTCGCTCCCCCCGAGAGCTCCAGGGTATCCACCTGATCCCCCGAGCCTTCGATTCTCTTCTCAAAGTCCACGGCAAACTGCTGGACCATCCTGCGCGAGAGAAGCGAGCCTGCGTTAGCGGGACAGGGCTCCGCGGTTCTCGGATTCAGGTGGCTGTCCCCTAGGAACCGTTCCCCGGGGTTCTTAGTGGCACCTGCTGGCACAATTAACATTGCACTTTGCTCAGCACTCAGAATGGAGTGATCTAGAATGCACGTTATTAAGATTCATTTTAGACATTTAATTAAAGTATGTATTCTAAACGTCCGTGCCATTCAATGCGCCCTGTCTGTTCCGTGTAGTCATGGGAGACATTTAAAAATACCCGAATTCACGTTAAGCAATAACACTCCACACAGAACCAACGAACCACGGCTCCTACGACATCATCGCTGGTGCTCCAAGGCTCCAGCGGGGCCCCCCGGCATCATAGACCTCACTCTGCCAGAAAAATGGGAAGGTGTGACCCCCCAGGCTCCCCAAAACCAGCTCTAGCCTGGCTTCTCGATGATGCCTCACAGTTTGATGATAAAACTAAAACTCCTTAACCCATCGCCCAAGATGCTCCGCAGCCTGGCCCTGGCTGCCCATCTCTCACTACTTCCGCAGCCTCCGTCCACGCCGGCCACGGAGAAGCAGCTCCCCACGTGTACCGCGTCTGCGCTTTTTCTTTCTGCACAGACTCCCGTTCTCTCGGCCCCTTGCTCCTTTAGCGGGTTCATGTCCACCTGTCCTTCGAGACTCAGTCCAAGGATTCGTTTATCTGAGGAACAACCCACGATCCGGGGTCCTACCCACCACCTCTCCTCAGTGCCACCAGGGGCTTGTCCTCGGCACCTGGCAGAGTACCTCGCGGCGCTCACCCACAGTCCCCCTCCGAGAGCAGGGGCAACGCATGTGATTTCTCTCCCACTACGCGATACGTTCAGTGCAGAAAGGGTTACCTTCGGGGGGTGCTAAACACCAACAACGAAATACACCCCAGGGAGAGAGACCCATGCGTGCGTGCAGGTCCAGAAACTCCAATTCTGACGTGCTGAGACTCCCTTCTCATTCGAAATCCAATAGGAACCCATTCGAACCAGCTAGAACTTGCAGCATTTTTGTCAAAATCATGGAGAGATGACCAGTACCTGCCGGTGATTTGGCCAGAAACTCTGGAGCATGATGGGATGTAGCTAGAGCCATATTCATGCATATGTTGCTCATCTGATGTCTTAAATGGGTAACGTGCATGCTGGAACACGGGGGGATCTTAGGAAACAGACGCCCCGCCCTTCTTTCCCATCCCGACACAGCCAGTCCACGCGACACGGAAGTCCACGCTGTCCTCGCCCTCCTCCCGCCCCATAGCCTCCTCCCTGTTTCAGGGTCTCAGTCAAGTTCACTTCTGCTGGGACCTGACCGCCTCGCTCCCTGTCCCTGGTCTGCTGGGACCTGACTGCTTTGCTCCATGTCCCTGGTCTGCTGGGACCTGACTGCTTTGCTCCCTGTCCCTGGTCCGCTGGGACCTGACCGCCTCGCTCCCTGTCCCTGGTCTGCTGGGACCTGACCGCCTCGCTCCCTGTCCCTGGTCCGCTGGGACCTGACCGCCTCGCTCCCTGTCCCTGGTCTGCTGGGACCTGACCGCCTCGCTCCCTGTCCCTGGTCTGCTGGGACCTGACCGCCTCGCTCCCTGTCCCTGGTCTGCTGGGACCTGACCGCTTTGCTCCCTGTCCCTGGTCCGCTGGGACCTGACCGCCTCGCTCCCTGTCCCTGGTCCGCTGGGACCTGACCGCCTCGCTCCATGTCCCTGGTCTGCTGGGACCTGACTGCTTTGCTCCATGTCCCTGGTCTGCTGGGACCTGACTGCTTTGCTCCCTGTCCCTGGTCCGCTGGGACCTGACCGCCTCGCTCCCTGTCCCTGGTCTGCTGGGACCTGACCGCCTCGCTCCCTGTCCCTGGTCCGCTGGGACCTGACCGCCTCGCTCCCTGTCCCTGGTCCGCTGGGACCTGACCGCCTCGCTCCCTGTCCCTGGTCCGCTGGGACCTGACCGCCTCGCTCCCTGTCCCTGGTCCGCTGGGACCTGACCGCCTCGCTCCATGTGCCTGGTCTGCTGGGACCTGACCGCCTCGCTCCCTGTCCCTGGTCTGCTGGGACCTGACCGCCTCGCTCCCTGTCCCTGGTCTGCTGGGACCTGACCGCCTCGCTCCCTGTCCCTGGTCTGCTGGGACCTGACCGCCTCGCTCCATGTCCCTGGTCTGCTGGGACCTGACCGCCTCGCTCCCTGTCCCTGGTCTGCTGGGACCTGACCGCCTCGCTCCCTGTCCCTGGTCTGCTGGGACCTGACCGCCTCGCTCCATGTGCCTGGTCCGCTGGGACCTGACTGCTTCGCTCCCTGTCCCTGGTCTGCTGGGACCTGACCGCCTCGCTCCCTGTCCCTGGTCTGCTGGGACCTGACCGCCTCGCTCCCTGTCCCTGGTCTGCTGGGACCTGACCGCCTCGCTCCATGTGCCTGGTCCGCTGGGACCTGACTGCTTCGCTCCCTGTCCCTGGTCTGCTGGGACCTGACCGCCTCGCTCCCTGTCCCTGGTCTGCTTCCTCTCTGGCCCCTCACATTCTGTACCTACCAGACAGGCACATCGATCGATTCGCAATCACGTGTCTGTTTCCTCTGCTCTACTGTGGCTTCTTCCTGAGGCCAAAAATCTTAGCCACTGTTGAACCCCCAGACCCAGTCCCCAAGCAGAAGACACAGAGATGAGAGGAAGATGGGAAGCGGGCAGAAAGGGAGGAAGGAAGAAAATAGGAAGAGAAGGAGGTGGGGGGGGGGAGAGGGGGAGGAGCCGAAGCACTCGTCTGTGAGGGGATCTAACTGCGGAAAAGTCTGTCATCTGAGTCATCTGTGTCCGTGGTGTCACAGAGGCAGGACCCGGTCTTCGCAAGGACAGTAGTTTCGGTTGGATGTTAGGATGGTGACCTGGGGCCTCGACAGAAATCGCTTTCCTTTCTCTGTAACTGGAGGAGTTTGTACGGGTGCTTAACCCAAGCCAAGAATTAAAAAAAAAAAAAGTCAACTAGGAAAAAGTTGAATTCAAGGAAAAATGATTTCCTCTGTATGATCTCATGTTTTTTAAATGGGATAAGATGATGCATAGAAAATGCTACCCAACTAATTTGAGCATTTAGAAATCTCCCCACAGAGAAAGGAATTACACTGTGTGTTTTAACCAAATTAAGGGTATTTTGCCTGCAAGACTGCAGAGAAAGGAGGAGGCCATGAGAGGTGGCGTCATCTTTGCACATGGACTTCAGACGTCCTGGAGTGTAAACTGGGCCAGGGGTGGACAGTCTTCTGGTTGAGGGGGACCTGAGGCAAGTTCCCGTCCAGGGATCAAAGCACCGATGTGGCTGGAAGGGACCGGGAGAGGGAGTCAGGGTGAAGGGCACGAGGAGCTGTCGTTCTCTGACGGGCCGCGATCCCACCCCGCGGCCCACGGGGGAAACCAGTAACCAAGGAGAAGACTGTGAAGGAGGAAAAGATTCCTGGCGGTTTTCACGTTCGCGTTTTCAAAGGGCTACTGAACACCACGGTCGACAAGGACACAGAACTGACACTGTGTCTGTGCTTTCTATCCAATCCCCGGTTCCCATTCCACCGAAAGCCCCACGCAGGTCACGCGGGATGACCGACAGGAAAAGGTGACCACGGGCGAAGGCAACGGAAGCGAGCGGTCGTACAGTGCAGGGGACACTTCCACGCGGGCCTGCCCACTTCCGGTTCTTAGGGCAAAACCCCTGCCGAGGGGGCACATGGGTTTTACCCCCTGACTGAATCCAAGCACAAAAACGCAATAAAACTAGGCGCGGGGGTGGGCAACTGGTGAAATTCATAGCAGCCGAGGAAGACCAGCGACTGCTCTTCAGGAAAACAGGGAGCAAGGCTCGCCGGGTCACATACACAAAGCCTCAAGTATTGACTTCTGCTTCGGGTCTGCCTAGAACACGTGACCGGGGACAGACCGAGGCACTGGCCAAGGGAAGAACTGTGGGCCGGAGGGGACGGGGGAGGCTCACTGCAGCAGGGCTTTGGTCTTCCTGGTGGGGTCCTCCGGCTTGAAGCTCTTGTAGGCGTCCACTTCGTGTTCTATGGAGAGCAGCTGGGCCTGCAGTTTGTTCCTGAAGGTTGGCAGGGTGTCTCGGATGTGGTTGGTAAGTTGCTAAATAAAACAAAACAAAGTCACACACACAGATGACAGGTGGAAGACGAGCTCGTGAGACACAAGCCGGCCCTCACTGTTTCCCTGATCCCTGCAGACTTAGGAAATGGTACACGCAGTGCAGACTGGGCCTGGGGTCAGGAGCAGCTCTGAGCCTCTCCTCCGCTGCCCGAGGCCACGCTCAAACGACCTCAATTAGAGGCACTCGCTGGGGCCAACTGGTAGACCCCGGGCAACTGCAGCTGACGTTACTAAGGAGGCCGCCTGGTAACACCTGGCATGGGTTGAGGCTCAGATCACTTACCTTGTTGAAAAACACCTGAAGTTACAATGTGGTGAAAATGGAAGAAGTGGAGAGTTACAGGGGCTGCCTGACATTCTCAGGACCACATGGCTGGCCACCCTGGTGGCGCTCAGAGACATCTGTCAGCCGTGAACCATCTCTGCGTTCTGCAGCCACACAGGTGCTTGCTCTCATCTCTACCTCTAGGCCCCGGTCTAACTGTGCTGGGCCCCTGGCCAATGCCTTCTACAGGCTGCATATAGAAGTGTGTGCTAGGCCTGGCCGGTCTGGCTCAGCGGTTAGAGCATCAGCCTGTGGACCAGAGAGTCTTGGGTTCAATCCAGGTCAAGGGCACATGCGTACTTCGGTTGTGGTTTAATCCCCGGTCCTGGTCAGGGTTGTGTGAAAGGCAACCAATTGGTGTCTTTCTCACATCAATGTTTCTCTTTCTCTTTCTCTCTCTCTCTCTCTCTCTCTCTCTCTCTCCCCCCTCTTTTCCTCCCTCCCACTCTATCTGAAAATCAATGGGAAAAGATCCTCAGGTGAGGATTTAAAAAAAAAATGCGTGCCAAATGTTCACTGTCCCTCCAGAAGCATTTCTGTATTGAGCACTGTTCTTTCAATAACATTGAGGTGGATGATTCTATTCAAGAGAATAGTAACAGTGTGGATCTATTTATACTTGTTTTTTAACTCCTATCATTTAAGCTACGTGCCTTATGTTAGAAAATAAAAGAATGTAAGAATTAGAAATACGAATTTCAACAGTCACATATCTCCTAGTTGTTCTCGTTGCTTGAAAACGCATTTTTACCTGATTAAGGACCTTCTGCAGGTGTGGGGTCCCCATCCGATCGGCTATGTGCCTATACGCCGGGTGTGAGAGGAAGAACTTCCTCTCCGACAGCATGGCTGCCTTGACGTCCTTCTTCCCGTCGATGTCCTTCTGGCTTCTGTTCACCACCCCCACGTACCCTGGAACCGAACACACATGGTGTTGGGGGCACTCTTTGTGGCGTGTTTGGAAGCGATTTCAAGGCTCTCAAAGAGGCTAGGAAAGGCAACATTATTTTCCAGGCCTGAGGATGGGTCCCCTTACAAAACTCAATTCGAGACGTCAGGATTTAAGAAGGCTGGCCAGTTTGGCTGGTGACAGTTTTTAACATTAACACGATAATGTCTTTAGCCCTTAAAAGCTCTGCATTTTAATGGAGTAGGTTTCTTAGCAGTTTTGTCAAATATGGGCAAGTCGGTCGGACTTAGAAGAGAACAGTATGTACCAGGCATCCCCCCCCAAAAAAATATCAGGGTGTCTGTAGATTCTATTACATTTTGAAAATGAAAGGTACTTCAATAAACACTGGCTTTATAATTACTCAAAGTTGTATCTGCCCCTTGGGGGGACACCGTGTTTACGCGGTCTGTGGATATGTATACCTTCCCTTCCAGCCCCTTCCTTTTCCTATTTTCTCACTGCTGTTACGGTGAGAACAGTTTCCCCCAAGGACGTCCTGCGTGGGACACAGTACGTTACCCCTGCGAAGAGGCAGCAGCTTGTTCTCCAGAATGTCCCTGGCATCCGTCCCCTCATCCATAAGGTCCAGCTTGGTGATGACGCCAATGGTTCTCAGACCTGTAGCACAAACAGGCCCGGCATTGCACGGTTTGCAGAACACTCACAGTGTGGAGACACGTTTGTCCCCACGCTAAACACAAAACTCTCCAATGCCTGGGCCGGCTCCTCTGTGTCGCACTTTATGTCCTAATCTGCTGCTGCCCGGCCTGGTGAACTTCAGTGTGATGAAGCAGGGAGTTGTGAAACCACCCAGCCATAAGGTAACTTTCTATGCAACAGACAGAAAAATGAACAGCTGTATCACCAAAATGCATTTTAAATTCATGAGCTTATTTTTGTACTGGGCGTACATGGAAATCATACATTGACATTTCCTCCCAAGCACTGCACGCCGTATGGATGCTTACGTTTTTTCACGTAGGGCATGATTTAAAAACACAAACAGACACGCTGCCCAGGCCCAGTGGTGAGAGTGTGTTCTAAATCAAGGCTTATTACTGATCCGGTTCTGAGCGCTGAGGTGGGAACATAGGGAGAAGAAAATTGGATGTAGGAGAGTGTCATACCCAGGAATAAATGTGCAAGTCTCGAAGCATTTACTGTTCTTAGAAAAGGAAATACGACTTGATGGTGAAAGACTGAGCGAGGGATCCTGGACTCTAGTCTCCAGGCGAGTCCCTTAGCTCTCTGGGCCTCAGTTTCCCTCATCTGTTCAATACAGACAATCTCAAGGTTCCTCTCAGTAGTAAAACAATGTAAAAATCTAGTAAGAAGCCAAAACCAATAAGCATTATGAAACAGAACTTGGAGAAAACAAAGATAATGCAGAAATACAGGGGGAAAAAAACACACCTTATCATTTTTATTAATCTCCTCAGTGAGAAAGGAGAGGTCACTGAATTTATGGTACAGAAACAGAATATCATGGGGAAAAAAACACATTCAAACAACCAAAATTCTCAATAATTAAAAATATGAGAGCGCGAATAAAAATGTTAGTGGAATGGTTGGAATACAAAGTGAAAAGCCCTTCTAGAAAACAAAAGGAAAATAAGTAAACAACAGGAAAGGAAAATATTTTTTGAACGAGAGAAATGGTGCAGAAGATCCAATATCTGAATAGCTGACGTTCCGATAGGAGACTGGGGGTCAAACAGAACAGTTAGGGGTGGGGCACATAGTCAGGAAAATGAGCATTAAATGAAAGATGAATCTACGGACTGTTGGTCGTCAAGTACCCACCACAGTATAAAAAAACAAAGACACGCAGAACATGGCCTGTCAGTATATGATTTCAAAACACTGAGAACAAATAAAATATCCTAAAAAGCCCCCAAAGCAGTTTAAAATAAAAAGAAAATAACCTTTTAAAAAAGGTCTGGGAATCATTATAGCCTCAGTTTTCCCAGCAGCAAATTGGAAACTACAAACCGACAGAGCAATGTTTTCCAAATTCCAAGGGAAAAATCATTTCAAACCTAGAATTCTAAACCACCAGTAAATGTGATTGTAAGAAAAGAAAAGATAACCAAAGACCTGCAAAATCTCAAAAAGGAGAAACCTCCCTTTCTCCTCTTTTGGGAGGGAACTACGAAAGGATGTGTTCTACCAACACGGGAGCAAACGAGCCAGAAGACAGGAGACCGGGAAGCAGGGTCTCCAACTACCCGAGAAAAGGAGGAGGGTCCCAAGACAGGCCAGGAGAGCCACCAGTATCTGTGGGAACGAGAAGACACAGATTCCCGAAGCAACGTCTTCCTCCACCGAGACAAAGAAGATGAAGGTCACAGGATATGCCTAAGCTGTTTGAAGGTATTCAGAGGTTGCGACTTCTGAAGGGATGCATTGTGATGGACACGTGGAAGATTATCCAACAGAGAGCCAACTATCAATCTCAAAGAAGACAGCCGCATGGAAATGTAATCATAGCTGACCGCGTGGCTCAGCTGGGAATAACATTTTCAGAAGCATAAATATTCATTTAGCAAAATTTGACGGTATAATTACATTAGCCGAACGTGAGGGCTAAGTGTATGTATGTATGTGTAAGTATATGCAGGTACGGGAGACGGATATGGAACAGCTGGGTCTTTTCTACAGCAGGAAGTCAAAACAGAATATCTAAAAATAAAAATAAATCAAGAAGTAGTAGTATAAAAAGACTGCAAAAAGATACGGAAGTGAATACAGAAAAAAAAAAAAGACCAAAAGTGTTGAAAGCAGTAGCCTCTGAAAATAAGTACCAAGAGTTGGGAAGAACGAGGAAGGGACTAAGAATTTTGATTAAAAAGCTTTGGGGCTGATTTTTCCAAGCGAAGTACATTGAAGACGTTAACAGAAATGAAAGCTGAATTTAAAAGCATGTTCTTTTACTCCCTTGGCAGAAGGCAGAGGAGTCGACGCCCAAACACGGCAAAGGACATCGCTGTCTCTTTCCCGTGTCGTGATACGAACGGGCAGCTTCAGGTCATCAGTGAAGTCCTGCCCCCAGACTGCAGACCCACACTGACAGCTCTCAAAGCCTCGGCCAGAAGGGTGTCCAAGGCGGCAGGTCTTAAAGGCACCTCACTGGAACCTAAAGACTCAGATAAAAATAATAATAGAGACCAATTACTGAGCTCTGATTGTGAGCCCGCCTCATCCAGGACTCGAAATCACTCTGTGCGGTGGGTGCTAGTAGTTCCTCAATTACACAGATGAGACTTGGAGAGGAACGTATGCTGTGGAAAGGCTCACAGCCCGTGGGGCGTGAAGTCCAGGCAACCGAATTCCATGCTTCATCGCTGTATTTCCCTGCCTCCCGGTTCTTCGCTAGATCCTGCCGCGATCCGCTGTGCTCTTTGGCAGGTTTGTTACATCGTGTGGGCCTGCTTATTACAGAACCAAAAGTTTCCCTGGTGTCTCTTCCAAGTCCAGAATTCTGGGACGGAGAGCAACTTCCAGATGCAGAAGGGGTTCGATAGATAAAGTAATAAACTAGAGAGTAATTTAATAAAGCGATTGCCCTCCAATTCAAAAGGAAAACAAATCACAGATCAGGAGCGAATAAGTGACGTGTGATATTGTTTCAGTTACGTTTCTCTTCAGGAAAGAACAGCCACGAGGATGCGGGCTGATGAGTTCTGGCGAAGGCCTTTCAAAGACACCCAGTCACACCAAAAATCTGGTTCTTATACAGCCTCGAGGCCAGGAGCACTGACCCAGGCTGCTTGGGTCCAAGGCCCACCTGGGCCTCTTACCAGCTCCGAGACGGAAGTGTCCTCGTCAGGGGAGGCCACGTCAGTGGTGGACCATCTGTCAGTTTACCTGATGCCTGGAATAATTAGTAACAGCATCCCTCTAACTCTCAAAAAACTTTCTATTTGAAGAATGAGTTATATATGTTCACTGTAACTCATCAACAGTGGCAAAAATAACACACCTATCTTCCTTTCTTTTCTTTTTTTTATCCTCACCCGAGGACATTTTTCCATTTTTGTTCAGATAGAGTGGGGAGGGAGAGAGAGAGAGAGAGAAACATCGGCGTGAAAGGGACACATCTAGTGGCTGCCTCCCGCACGACCCCAACCAGGGCTGGGGTGAACCGCAACCGAGGTATGTGCCCTTGGCCGGAATTGAACCCGTGACTCATTGGTCCGTGGGCTGACGCTATAACCACCGAGCCTAACCAGCCAGGGCAACAAACCTCTCTTTCCAAATTAAATGACAGCACCTCCAGTTTCCAGTTTAGCCTGCGAGGACTTTGGAAGTCACCACTGTGCCCTAACAGTAAGGCAAAAGCAGAACAGACTGAGAAATCAACCACCCTTCTTAGATTCTTCAGAGAAGTGGGGTCACAAAGCACTGCCCCCCAAATATGGAGAGACGAACAGATGTGAACCAACATTCACCACCCAGAAGCAGAAAACTGCGAGGGAACCAGGCCCAGGTAGGAGAAGCGGTAACTGATGAACGGCTGGAAGTTCCGTGTGGACAGACTCAGAGTCGAGAACCCCGGGGGGCCAGGCATGTGGGTACCCATACTTCTGCTAGTTGTGCCTCCAGGAGCTTGACCATGATTATCTGAGAAAAAGCCCCTCGTGTTTCTGGCACAGGGGAGAAGACGAACAACCTGATTTTTGGAATGGGTGAAATCAACCACGCCCGAACAGACACCTGTCCAGAGAACAGGTACCAACGGCAAGGGTGTCCCTGAGAAGCTGCCCGGGCCCTAGGTCATCAGGGGAACACGAAGGAACGCTACAGTGAGGCCCTGCTACACGCCTCCCAGGGGGGCCCAAGTCCAAAACCTTACACCGCCACATGCTGGCGGGGATGAGAAACAAAGGACCCCCCACCCCCACCCATTGCTGGTGGGAGCGCAGAATGGTGGCTGCTTTGGGAGGTAGCTCAGCAGTTTCTTACAAAACGGAACGGACTCTTCCCGGGGGATCCGCGCGTCACGCTCCTCAGCATCCACCTGAAGCGGCTGAAGTCGCGCCCGCCCCAGAACTTGGACACAGATGTCTGCGGCAGCTGTATTTATTCCCAAATGGAAGCAACCGAGATGTCTGTCAGCAGGTGATTGGATAAAGGAGCTGTGGTCCATCCAGACAACGGAATATTAGTCTTTGCCGGAAAGAAATGAGCTATCAAGCCGTAAAAGGACAGGAGGACCCTTAAATGCCCATGACTACATGACAGAAGCCGTCGGAAAGCCTGTATAGAATAGGATTCCAACGACATGACATCCTGGGCCAGGCCAAGGGACGGGGGCCACAAGAAGATTGGTGGGGGCCGGGGGCAAGGGGAGGCAGGCATGAAGAGCAGAGCACAGGTGTTTGGGGGCAGGGAGGCTGTTCTGCACGAGAGGACAACGGTGGGTCCGTCAGTACACATCTGTCAAGGCCCATCGAAAGCACAACACCAAGAGTGAGCCCTAAGGTAAACTCCGGACGCTGGGTGGTCGTGATGTGACTGTAGGTACGTGGACTGTAACGAATGCACCCCTCTGGCGGGGATGTTAACAGTGGGGAGCGGGGCTGTGCACGGTGGGGACAGGATGTATACAGGAGCTCTCTGTACTTCCCACTCAGTTTGTCTGTGAACCTAAATGCTCTAAAAAATAAAGTCTACTCGTTAAAGACAATTAAAAATCAACACATGAAAAGCACTCTTGAAAACTGCTACATGAAACCTGCTCAGTAAATGAGAGGTGTGATCTCACCGGCTTTGTTTCCCAGCATGTCCTCACTCTGCCCCAGCCCTCGGCTCCAGGAACACCCCCTCGGCTCCAGGAACACCCCCTCGCCTCCAGGAACACCCCCTCGCCTCCAGGAACACCCCCTCGGCTCCAGGAACACCCCCTCGCCTCCAGGAACACCCCCTCGCCTCCAGGAACACCCCCTCGCCTCCAGGAACACCCCCTCGCCTCCAAGTAGCCTTCCCTTCTCTTCTTTGCTTGGGTAGCCCCGACCCCCTCCAAACCCAACCAGGCCTGTGGGTCTCTGTCAGGCCCCCAGGGTAAGTTTGGAACCCTTCCTTCGTGCCCAGAAATTGTTCCTGTATGACACTAGGAATCCGCTTACTGACAACAGGTCATGATCTCTTCGAGAATAAAAACTATATCTAATTGGCATATTCTAAGCAATTCATATAGACGCCAAGCAGAGTGGGAACTCCATAAATGTTTGTTTATTAAATAAGTGAATGAACGAAAAAAATAAGCATATTTACTTTTCTTAAGTTCAGGCAAGAATTGAGATGCAAATTGCAGAGAAGAAATACACCATCCCGCCACGTTCCCGGTTGGCTGCTGGCCCGGTGGTTCCCATCCGAACCCTGCGTTCCTCCGAGTGCGTACGCAGCCCAATTGCAAGTCGTGTGCTGTTTCATCTCATTAAGAAATGGGACGAACCCAAGCCAGGAACCACATTAGCCGTTTCCAGAAAAGTAATCTGGAACACTGTGTGCACTAGAACAACAGCCGTGAACAAAATTCAGTGAAGAGTTAGGCTAAACATGTATGTGGCAGAATTTAAAACAGACCTCGGAAATTAGATGTCTTTTGGTTAATGCATTTTCTTGTTTTGGGTTTTGGTAGGATTTCGCGGGGGGGGGGGGGGACGTTGTTAAAGTAAATGTTGTTCTTTCTGTCTGGCAAAGATTGTGGAATATTTTATTTCTGTAATCAGCGATGAATGGGGTTCGTTTCATGATTTTTTTTTTCCTATAAGTTTTCCACGAACACGATTTCCTTGTTACTTCCAGCAATTCTGAATAGCACAGTTTTCATTTTCAAAGTCATCAGGTAACATCATTCCATGTGATAGTAGGTAAAATAGTAAGTGATAGGAAACACAAAAATTACTGTTGCTATGGGAACAGAGAGTATCTTGCTCACCAATAGATGCCCAGAACCTAGCAAAATGTTTGAAAGACTTAATATTTGTGGAATGAAGGGAGAGAAGGAGAAGGAGGAAGAAAAATAAAAGAGAGAAAGGAGGAAGAATTACTTCAAAGATAAGAAAATGTAGGCACAGAGTGGCACTTTCACTGAGAATTTGTACTTCAAAGTAGAGCAGGGCAGCTGGCTGGTGTGGCTCAGTGGATGGAGCAGCGTCCCAGGGACTGAGAAGTCCCGGTTCGATTCCCCGTCAGGGAACAAGCCGGGGTTGCAGGCTCGATCCCCAGTGGGGAGTGTGCAGGAGGCAACTGATCGATGTTTCTCTCTCTCTCTAAAGAAAAAAAAAATCAATAAAAACATATTCAAAAAATAGAGTAAGGCATAAAGGAAGAAAAGAATCCTACACACTTAAATCTCTCTGCGTTTTTGTCCACCTAAGTCCATTTTCTTCTCCTTCCTTGGCATACAGCTTAACTGTATTTCTAATGTCTCTTCCACTGGAGTTACAATCGGCCTTCTAATCCTCCTGTGGCCGAGTTCCAGCCAATGGGATGTGAGCGGAAGTGATGCGTGCCCCTGCCAATCATGGTTTGGTTAATTTCCCCCACGTGATCCTGCCTCCTTTTCCACCCCCCAATGCTGGATCTAACCATGGTAAGTCCCTCCGGGTGACAAACAGAAGTACCTGGGTATATGAATGTCGCAGAGAAGAAACACCACAGACTGAAAACCCACCCAGGATGGACATGTCTGCGGTGCGCACCCTGTGTGCCACTGTTACTGTGTCGTCTCAGCACCAACAGTCACGCTCTGCAGAAGGGGCTCCCGTATCGGCCTGGCTCAGCAAGGTGAGGTCGCAAGGGAACACGTGTTGCAAGTTGAAATATCAAGATTCCGATCGGGCAGTAGCTGTATATTTTGTGAACCTGCCTATTCTGATAACGTGTAAGACAGACTAAGGACCTACTGAAATGAAACGCTGATGGAGAAGAGCCAGGATGTTCCTTTGTCTTGGTTGTTTCTCCTGCATAGAGAAAGGTAGTTAAGAAACAGGAGTTCACACAAGAAATGTATCGTGGTGCAAGCAGAAGTAAAAAAGATCAAAGAGAATCTAGAAATGTGGTCCTTTAAATGGTTAGAAAAATAAAAGCCAACTGTTCTTGTAACTCAAGCAATACAAGAATAGACAGAAACGACTCTGAGTGACAAAGGTCCCCTAAGAATTTTCAGTTAAGCAAAGGAGCTCGGTACTTTCTGTAGCTGGCGATGAACAAATAACAGAGTTCAGACATACCTTTCTGCTGTAAACTAGTAGAAAACTGATAAAATACACAAAACAACTGTTTTCAGACAGGACACTACAGATTGCACAGGACTGTGACGCCTGAGAGAAGAGAAACAAAGTAAGCCATACAATTATCCAGTATATGCTCAGAGGTCATTTGTGGACGGCAGTGGCCCAGGAAGGTTCTCACAGTCCTGCTCAGTTGAGGAGACATAGATTGGATTTCAAGACGGCCAAGGCCGCTGGAGTGTAGGACACTGTACCAGGTAAAAGGGAGCTAAGAATAGGAAGAACTCTAGGAGTGTGCAGAGGAGCTCCCTTGAGTCTTCGAATGCGTGCATGCTTCAGGTAACACGCCACGAGCTGGGCACAAGCAACTGCCAGGCAGCTCTGACCAAACAATTCCCAGAGCTCACACAGGGCTGGGAATCATTTACATTTCCACCAGCTAACAGGGAGAGACATAGATGAATTAGAGACAAGGGTCAAACCTCAATAAAGATGACTGCAGACTCACCCTTTCAAGAACCTAGAAATGAGCTTCAGGAAATCAAACCGATCTGAAAGTAATGTAACTACTTGCTGGAACAAAGCCCAACACATTTTTTTTTAATACAAAAATACTCAGCACTCAACAAAGTCAAGTGCAAAATGTCCAGCATTCAAACAAAAATCACTGAATATACAAAGATGGAAAAGGCAACCACAATCAGGAAAAAGGGGGAAAAAAATCAGTAAATGGAATCTCATTTAGAAACACTAGACTTCACAGATGACATTATAATAGCTATAATATATATGCACAAAATGTTAAGGATATAAAGAAAATATGAAGATCACATGTAATTAAAAGAATGATAGTTGATAAAATAGAGTTGATATAAATGCACCAATCCAAGAACTCAAAGGACAGCAACCACACAAAGGAAACTACATCAAGGAAACACCATAGTTAATTTCTGGATATCAGTGATAAAAGAAAAACATAAAAGGGGGGGTGCAGATTCTACAGTTATTCTAAGATAAGAATAACTGTAGACTTCTAATCAGAAACTATTAAAGTGAGACATCTTTAAAGTGCTAGGGGAAAAGAAGAATTATCGCCTAAAATTCTATATCAGTGAAGAAAATATCTTTCAGAAATAAAGGCAAAATTATTACTTTTTTAGACAAACAAAAAATAAGATAATTTGTTGCCAGAAGACCTTCACTACCAGTAGTGGTAGAGAAGGTTCAAGCTGAAGAAAAAAATAACACAAGATAGAGATTCAGATCTCCACAAAGAAATAAAAATATCCTTTTCAATATCTTTAAAAGATAATTGGTAAAGCAAATGACCATACATTCTGGGTGTCATCTAAAACTTATGTAGAGGACATACGTTTTATATGTGGAACGGTTTATAACATACATAAAAGACAAAGAGCAAGAGGATAGACTTAAATCCAACTATAATGATAATTATATTGAATGTAAATGGTCTAAATACCACAATTAAAAGGCAGAGAGAGAAGTTTAAATAAAACAGCAAAGTGGAATTATGGGCTGAACCACAAGAAATACACTTTGAACATAAGGAAATGAGTAGATTCAGAGTAAGAGTATGGAAAAGATAAACAATAAACATACTAATCAAAAGAAAGCTGGAGTGGCTATTGGACAGCAAATGTACTAGATTTTAGAGCATGAAATATTACTAGGAATAAAGAGAGAGACATTTATAATGATAAAGCTTTCGATTTATAAAGAAGACATGATCATCTTAAATGTGTAAGCAACCTAATAATAGTACTTAAGCAAAAGTTGACAGAACTGGAGGGGAAAATAGACAAATCCACAAGTATAGTTGGAGATATAACATTTCTCTCTTGGTAACTGAAACAAGTAAATAGAAAAATCAAGAGATATGCAAGACTTAACACTGTCAACAAACTGGACCTAGGGACAGCAATAGAATAGGCCACTCAGCAACAGTGGCACAGACTCTGTTTGCAGAAACACACTGGTCAGAATGCACCCTATGTGGAGCCAACAGATTTCAACACATTTAAAGGGCATAAAGCCACACAGATCTTAATATCAGAAAGTTTTCTGGGAAATGCCAAAATATTAGGAAATTAGCAACACATTTCTAAAGTGCCACACGTCCAAAAAAGAGTCACAGGGAAATTTTAAAATATTTTTAATGAATAAAATAAAAGCGCAGCATATCAAAATGTGTACTCTACAGCTAATTAAATACTTAGAGGGAAATTTATAGCTTGAAAATATCTCTGCTACCAAATAAAAAAGCTTTGAAACCAAGTATCTAAGCTTTGATCTTAGGAAGCTAGAGAGAGAGGAGCAAATTAAATCCAAACTGAGTAGCAGTGAGGAAATCATAAAGATAAGAGTGGAAATAAATGAAATGAAATACAGATAAACAATATATATAACCAATTAAACCGAATGCCAATTCTTTGAGAAAGTCCGTAAAATCGTCTACGTGTGCTCTCTGACTCGACATTGCGTGGAGCTCTTAGCCGGTGAAACAAGGCAAGGGGAATAATTCAGTGCCTACAATTGTAAAGAAAAGAGTAAAACCGATTTTAGTCACAGACAGTAAGATTGTGTATGAGGAATATTTTAAGGAATCTACCAAAGGCTACCAGGACTAATAAAGGAAGGTTATTAATTGAGATCACTGAATATAGGATCGAAAAGCAAAAAATAAATTGCCCAGTCTGTGTGGCTCAGTGGACGGAGCTTCGTCCCAGTGACTGAGAGGTCCTGGTTCGATTCCTGGTCAGGGCACACGCCCAGGTTGCAGGCTCGATCCCCAGTGGGGGGCGTGCTGGAGACGGCCAACTGATGTTCTCTCTCATCGATGTTTCTCTCTCTCCCCCTTCCTCTCTCTCTAAAAAATTAATAGGAAATGTTCTAGAAAGCAGACCCTATTTTTCTTCCTATGGTTTTTTGGAGGGGAGCGGGAGAAGAGTTTCTGATTTTAAAGCCTATTTTGGTTCTGAAAGCCTACAACTTTGTAAGTAAGGAGTGGAAGAAATTTGCATGTGGTTTAAAAAATAAAAATATTTTTTTTAATAAATGAAATAAAATTTAAAAAAAGCCTGGCCAGTGTGGCTCAGTGGATTGAGCATCATCCCATGGACTGAGAGGTCCTGGTTTATTCCTGATCAGGGCACATGTCCGGGTTTTGGGCTTGATCCCCAGTGAGGGGCGTGCAGGAGGCAGCCAATCAATGTTTCTCTCTCACATTGATGTTTCTCTCTCTCTCCCTTCTTCTCTCTCGAAAAAAATAAAATAAAATAAAATATTTTTAAAAAGCAAAAAATAAATTGTACACTTCTATATACTGGCAACAAAAAAATTGAAAAATGAAAAATTGTAAATACTATTTATAACCGCATCCAAAAACATAAAATACATGAGGATAAGTTTGAAACACTATACGCAAGACGTCCGCTGGAAACTATGATACACTGCAGAGAAGACCCAACTAAATGAAAAGAAACACCACGTCCGTTGACTGAGGCGTTCGACAGCGTTGCCGGTCCTCCCGAAATGGGTCCCCAGCGCCACTGCTCAGTAGAATCGCTGCCGGAATAAAAACGCTCTGTACGTCCGCTTTCCAAGGGATGGCGCTCGCCACGTGCTTACTGAGCACGGGGAATGAAGGGTGGCCGAGAACTCAGTTATTTTTATTTTGTTTCATCTTAATTAATTTAACTTCAATTTTAATAGCCACGTGTGGCTAATGGCCAGCATGTTATATTAGACAGCATAAGTCGCACAGGTTTAATGGAATTTCAAACAGATTCCAGCGTTTTTTTGTTGAAACTGGCCAGCTAACTTAAAAATTCACATGAAAAGACAACGTACTAATCTAACCCAAAAACGCGAAGAATAACAGCTTGCACTATCGGATGTCAAGGCTTACTGTGAAGCGACAATTATTAAGACGGTGTGGCATTGTCGCAGGAATAGACTATATACAGATCAACGAAGGGAAGAGAGCTGCAGATCTCACACGTGCGCGCAGTTGGTTTTGGACAGAGATGCCGAAGTCAATGGAGAAAGGACACCTGTTCAAAGTTAATGGTGGAGAAACAATCACCATCCGCATGGAAAGCAATGTACTCTGACCCTCTCTTACTTCACATCACACAGGCACTAAAAGAATTACAGCCCTACAGGTAAAGCTAAATTTTCTAGAACACCTAGAAGAAAACATAGGACAGAATCTTTGCCAACCTGGGTTGGCAAATACTTCTGAGGATTAAAAAATGTGCATATCGTCCAGCCAGTGTGGTTCAGTGGTTGGGTATGGACCCATGCACTAAGAGGTCACCGGTTCGATTCCCAGTCAAGGCACATGTCCAGGTTGTGGGCCCAATCCCCGGGGAGGGGCATGCAGGAGGTGGCCAGTCGATGTTCCCTCTCATCAATGTTTCTATCTCTCTCCCTTTCTCTCTCTCTAAAATCAATAAAGGGAGTAAAAAAAGGCATATTTTAAAAATTAATAATTGCACATATCAAAATAAAACTTGTTCGTTAAGAGATATACTAAAAGAACATTTTAAAAGTAAGTTATGGACTGAGAGAAAATGTTTACATTACACATTAAAAGATTTGCATCAGAATATATATGTATTATATATATGTGCGTGTGTGTGTTGTTAATCCTCACCTGAGAATATTTTTCCATTGATTTTTATATAGAATGGAACAGAGGGAGGGGGAGAGAGAGAGAGAGAAACGTTGATTTGAGAGAGACACATCGATTGGTTGCCTCACACACAACCCAAGCGACCGGGACTGGGGATGGAGCCTGCAAGCCAGGTACACATGCCCTTGGCTGGAAATCAAACCCGACACCCTTCAGTCTCTGGGCCAATGCTCTAACCAGGAGCCAAATTGGGCAAGGCAGAATATATATATTTTAAAACCTCAGAACTTGATATTAAGAAAACAAACACTTTGAAATAGTCAAAAGATTTGAAGAGACACTTTACAAAAGAAAACTTACAAATGGCCAGAAGGGAGTGAAATGAAGCTCAGCGTCATGAGTCATCAGGGACGTGCAAACCAGGGCACAGGTGTGACAGTAGCCGCAGTTAAAGTGGAATGCGTGATACCGCCCGCTGCTGAGCGTGTGGGGCAGTTGGGACGCTCATATCTCGCTGCTGGGAACAAAAACGTCGCAACCCCTCTGGAGAAGAGCTTAGCGGTTTCTTACAAATAGTAAGCACACCCTTCCCCAGCAAGTCCACTCTTACGGGATCTTCCCAAGTGAAATGGAAACACATGGCCCTAGCCAGTACGGCTCAGTGGTAAGAGCATCGCCTGAGGACCAGAGTCCTGGGTTCAATTCCAGCCAAGGGCCTGTGCCTCAGTTGCGGTTCGTCCCCGGCCCCGGTTGGGGTTGTGCGGGTGGCAACCAGTCGATGTCTCTCTCACATCAATGTTTCTCTCTCTCTCTCTCTCTCTCTCTCTCTCTCTGTCCCTCTTTCCCTCCCACTCTATCTGAAGATTAATGAAAAAATATCCTTGGGTGAAGATTAAAAATAAGTAAATAAATGAAAATAAAAAAACATACGAGCATAGAAAATCTGTGCATAAACATGTATGGCAGCTTTCTCTGTAATCAGCCCGAACTGGAGAAAACCGCAAGTCCCATCAGCAGGTGAGAGGGTCAACGAAACGTGGTGTATCAACACACTGGAAGAACGAGCTACTGAAAACGCGACAGCGCGCACGATTCTCCAGGACTGTGCTGAGGGGGAGGACCCGGGCCCCAAGGGCACCTGCTGTACAATTTCATCGTCTGCGAAAAGACCAGTGGGATTGACAGTGACAAGGAGCAGAACAGCGGTCTCCTGGAGCCGGGAGCGGGGGCCAGGGTGGGAGCGACTGGGGAGGAGCACGAGGAAACCCCTGCGTGATGGGACTTTGTTCTTCCTGCCTGTGGTGGCAGCTGCAGGGGCGTCCGCCACAGTCACCGGACGGGACACTCCCAGTGCGTGGCTCCGACCCCAGCCTACTGCCTCGGGGACCCTCCAGGTAACAGGAAGTTACACAAAGAAGAGCAGGAGACAAGGGTATTGGTCACAAGGAAACGAAGACGTAGACCGGATTTGAGGCCAACGTCTAGGAAAAGCTTCAGGCGCAGTTATCGGGCCGGAATTCACTGGAAGCAGACAGCGGGGCTTACTGAGGTTCCCTTTCCAGAGACCGGGTTCGCAAAGGGACAAAAAGTCTGGCCTGGAAAGACTTTGATATTTTGAGTCTTAAAACACCTCGACGGCCCGGAGTTTTACCAGTAGAAGGCAGGGCGTGAAGCTGTGCAGTGCGCCTTCCCCTCCGATGTGCCCAGGGGACCACGGTCCAGGGAGAGCCTTCTGGAAGGCGCACACAGCATCTGTCAGGGAGCTCCCGTCTGCGGCCGCAGGTCCTCACCCCGGCCTGCCAGGAGGAGTCGGGGCTGTGGCCGGGCTGTCCGGCCTTCCCGCTCTTACCCTCCCACGCAGGGGCGGTCACTGCCGACGGGGACAAAGGAGGCGGCTCTCGGCAATCTGTCCGGAACCCTGAGCCCAGCCAGGCAGGAAGGGAGCCGAAAGCAAGGGTTAACTTTACAGGGTGCGATTCACGCTTAAGAGCTCCGTGCTTCCTGGAACTGCTGAAACTACTGGGTTGTTTTAAAGCCTTCTAGAACAGAAATTTCTGCAGGAAAAACAACTTTGCACGTCTGAAACTCGAAAAACAACTTTGCACGTCTGAAACTCGAAAAACAACTTTGCACGTCTGAAACTCGACGGCCACAAACCCGCTTTTTAGCCAATGAAACCAATTAATTTGGTCATACTTTAAAACCGCCAGACCCTGTCTAAGTACTTTGCAGATGCTAATTCGTTTCATAACAACCCTATAAGGAAGGGGTTACCAGTACCCCCATCTTACAGATGAGGGAACGGAGGCACGGAAAGATGAAGTCGGTTGCCCAAGATCACAAGCTGGCAAGGGGCAGGGCCAGGATTCCAGGCAGTTTGTGCTAGTCAACACTAGGCTGTCCTGTTTTAAAATGTAATTTTATGTTGCATGCTGTTATTAATGTAATTTCTTATTAAGGCCAAGTTTCTGTAAAATGTTTCTTAGTTATTTTGCAGAACAGTTTGTGCTTCTTTCCAGAAAGCTGCCCACTTCCTCCCTTGGCTGCCGTTCTGCCAACCCCCTCGCTGTGCCGTCGGGAACCGTCTCTGTTGTCACCATATTGCTCCAACACACCCTCGCTCTGGTCCAAACAATGGTTCTCGCTTCCCTGCGGTCATTCAACGCCCTTCTCTAGCTCATGCCTTTGGGTGGAGACCGCTGGGCTCCGAGGAGCTCGGGGCTGGAGGAGAGGAGCTGAGACGTTAAAGAAGTTTTCTGGCTCCTCGCTGCTGCTCCGACCTCTGTTCCTCCCTGTGGCTGTTCTCTAGAAAATGCTCAGACCCTCTTCTTGTGCACACACACACACACACACACACACACACTCACGATGTTCCTCACGACCCCTAGTCCCACCGCTATCCGAGCACCTTCACTGCATGTGGCTGGATCCAGTCCTCTCCTGCTGGTGGTTTTCACCGGCATGCCGTGTTAGCCATTCCCTCCCGTGACCACATCCTGGACATCTGTGCCCTGGCCTTGCCCGGCTGCACATAAGTTCTAACGCGCTCCTGTCCAGCCACAAACTCCTGTGCGCCCCATTCCTTCGCTCTCCTGGTATGAACAGTGCATCGCTATTCTTCAGTCTCATCCAGAAGCCCATCCCTGGGTCCTCTTCCCATTTCCCCCCAAAACTTACAGGTCCTGTCTGGCTTCACTTTCTTCCCTTCTTCTAAGGGCTTCACCGTCCATCTCTCCCGTGATTGCTTTTCCAGTGTCCTCAACTCTTTTGCCCACTTTGCCTCCCCGCCAGCAGATCCTGCACAGTTCTGGCTCGAGAGCAGCCGCAGCATGTGCCGGTGCAGCCCCCGCTGCCGAGTGACGCTTGGCGCACGCGTGCTCTGGTCCCGGCGCCCTTCCGCGCGGCCCTCTCGCCCCATCTCCCTTCCCCGTGCGGCTGTTCGAGACACCTCTCTCCTCGAACGCTGTACACAACCCCTTGCTCTCCTTTCCGCCTCCACTCCCAGTGTTTCCCTAGCCCACAGCCTTGCTCCAGCTTAGAAAAATCAACGTCAACAGGCAATAAATTCTTCAAATGCCTCTCCAGATATCTCCAAATTAACCACTATCTGCATGTACTTTCTCATTTCCTTCTGGCCTCAGGGGAAGAAAGAGTCTCCTTCTGCTCCAGAAATACTGCAGAAAAAGAACAGAGGGAGGAAAAAGGAAAGAATGAAAGAGGGAAGGAGAGATGAAGGATGGGGGAGGGAGGGAGGGAGGGAGGGAGGGAGGGAGGGAGGGAGGGAGGAAGACGGGGAAGAAGGAAGAGGGAGGAAGGGAGGGAGGGAGGGAAGGAGGGAGGGAAGGAAGGAAGGAAGGAAGGAAGGAAGGAAGGAAGGAAGGAAGGAAGGAAGGAAGATGGAGGGAGGGATCCTGAAGTCGGCTAGGGAAAATGAAAGTCTTACAGAAATTATTTTTTAATTTTGGTTTTTTTGTTTTGTTTTGCTTTTTAATGGTCATAGTTTATATAAGTAAACTGCTACAAAATAACTTTATGGATCTGGGGATGGCTTGTAGAATATGTTTCCATAGCAACTTTTAAAAGAGCTACTATGCCAATGGTAATGTTAGAATTCAGGAGTAAGATTGAATTGTATAGGTGACTGTTAATTGTTTTTAAATGTTTTTGAATTTTTTTTTAATCCTCGCCTGAGAATATGTGGGGGTTTTTGTTGGTTGTTTTCGCTTTCATTGATATTTTTTAGAGAGAGAGTAAGGGAAAAGGAAAGAGAGAGAGAGTGAGAGAGAAACATTGATGTGAGAGAGAAACATTGATCAGTTAGTTGCCTCCTGCACACACCCCAATAGGGGATCAAACCTGCAACCTGGGTACATGCCCTGACCAACTGAGCCACACCAGCCAGGGCTAACTGTCTTCAAATTCTGAAACAAGGCGGCATGAGAACACAATTGTTCTTTAATACTAAAGTCGTTTTAATTAAACACTTCCAATTTGAACAGCAATGCAACACATTCATAAATATAACGAGAATTCCTAAGAAAGGATTCATATCCCTAGTTTGCAATTAAATTAAGGGAGAGATTATGTTTTATTGCTTTCTTACATGTTTGTTAGACTTTCTCATAAACTGTATGCCTTTCCCACATTTCAATTTCTACATTCAAATGCCACAGAGAGTGAGGGACATTCGGGACATGTTCAAGCAACGTCTCTACAGTGACCCCCAGTGGCCAAAGGAAGGCACATGTCTGTGTTAGTAACCTTTCTCAAATACCCTCTCACACAGATAACATCTTGATGACAATAACAAGTTCCAATTCTGTAGCACATTTACGCCTGGCAAAGTGCCTTCACACTTCTCTCCTTCATTCCTACGTTTAAAAAAGAATTCAAACATATATCTATTCGTATTCATGATCTAAATCTATTCTCCCTCTCTTTCACGGTAAACTTCCCAATCAAGGTCGTTTTATCTTTCCCAACAAAAATAGCATTTCAAAGAGCATATAATTCTATAAAATAGCTTTTCTTGGCAGGAGAACATTTAAGATCTGCTCTCTTAGCAACTAAAAAAAAAAGCTTTTTTTAAGCCTATAAGATGCATATCTTGTGTTGTCCTGTTCCCAGTTCTAAGGTTCAACATCCTTTTTATGGTAAACACAAATCTGGATATAATTTTAGACATAATTCTACGATTGAACATACATTTTAAAAGCTTGAATGGAAACTTTCCTCTGCATGCGGGCCAGGCTCTACATCAACCTACAGATGAACTGCTCTCTTTTGCAAATGGGCTGATTTCTAACAAAAGATATAACAAACCTACTTGAATAGTATGCATGAAGCTTTTAACATTCAAGTATGTACCATGCAGAATAGCAGCATGGTTTGAAATACGCATCTATATTATAATACTTCAGAGTAGTATAGTATGGTGATCTGTTCCACACCCTCCTACCTGATCTGATCACACAGGGTTGTAGGGCATGAACCCTGTTTTCCTCATGGCAGACATGTAAGTTATAAGTCATTCCCTGGTCAAGCCTAGTACATAGTAGACACTCAATTTAAAAAGAATGACTGATGGCCAGCTGGTGTGGCTTGGTGGTTAAGCATCGACCCATGTACCAAGAGGTCGACAGTTCGATTACCGGTTCGATTCCCGGTCAGATCACATGCCCAGGTTATGGGTCCAGTCCCCAGTGGTGGGCATGGAGGAGGCGACCAATCGATGTTCCCCCTCATCAGTGTTTCTACCTCTCTCTCTCCCTCTCCCTTCCTCTCTTTCTAAAACCAGTAAAAGGAAAAAAATTTTTAATAAATAAAAAAGAATGACTGATTGAATAGAATTGATATAAAATGACTTTTATTCAGACCACAGGCCTCTGTTCTTTGCACTTTCACCATTAAAGAAAAATCTAATTGAGTCTAGAAATCAAAATATGGTGTGTCTAAGCTACACATTAAGTCATTTCTTCTTAAACTATAAGATATCTTTACACACATTAATTGAGTCAATTAATATCAGGCAGGATTTGGGCTCATGTGCAGTAATTTAACATCTCTTCATCTCTTTAATTGGGTCGAGTGTATTTAAGCTGAGAACGCCGAGTAAGATGGGAACCAACTGAAACCTGCCTGGAAACAGGCTTTCTCTGTGAGCGCTCCGGAGTTTGCACGTTAGAAATGCACTCGTTGGATTCTGAAGGCTCCTCCATGCCTGATGCTTGAAGCTTCTGTCCAACTTAACGGCACCTCCAGGACCAGACAGAGAATTAGACGTCTGCTCCGTGTTGCCAAAGGTCAGCGAGTATCGGTTTACATCACCCATGACTTCAGCGTTTTCTGATTGAAGGGGGAGCCTTGTCGAAGGCCAAACCTTGAGGAGGTGGGCTGGACACACCTTCACGAAACAAGTAAGTCTACCTCCAGCGTCCTGGTAAATGCGCACAGTTCATCTCAAGACAGGATGGTGCCCTCTCCCGAAAGAAGTCCAGCACCCCTCCTGGGTGGGGCGGGGGCTTGACTCCTCCAGGAAGACCTCTGGTCATGCTAGGTTTGGAAATGAAATTCATTATCCGAGACGTAAATCACCATGAAAGGAATTTCCAGGCACATCTGCCTCCCTGGGGAGGCCTTTGAACAGCCCTGCACTGCGGGCCACTAGCCTGATGGGTGGCGGCACAGGGCTGCGCCCAGGACATGAAAGGCCTCCGTGGGCGATAAATCAGTAGCACTGTGGGGCCGACCCGTCCGCTCTCTGCACAGACGCTGTGAGGGTCACTTCGTGAGGAGCTGTTCCGCGAAGGCACAGCGGTCTCTGGGAAATACGCGGTGTCCACGTCACTTCTCGCTGCCCCGAAGAGCCATGGAAACGTGGGGTCTTCGTTCCCTGGCCATCGGAACCCATCAGGACAGCTGGGTGGGCCACCTTCATAAACACGCTATACGACAAAAGCTGTCTCCGCACCCATGAATCTAACCAGCTGACCTCATCTGGCCCCATGTCCCCGCTACTCCTACTGTTCAAGTGGAGAAACAACCCAGTCCTCTCCTGGGTATGGCAAGGACTCCCACGGGTGCCCTACAGTATACGCCCCGCGCCTTAATCAAGGATTGCTCTCCTGTATTGATCCAGCCTGTATGCTGCCTCTCCTATATTTACCCCGCCTCTGTCCTTCATCACTAATCTCATCTCTCTCCTGGGTCGTTCCATCAACACACAAACGCTACAATGTCCCATCTTTCAGGACCTTACCTTGATCTGCTACCAAGTGTCCCATTGTTCTGTTTATCTGGCAGTGGAACTTGGCAGAGTTGCCCTCCGCGTTCTGTTTCCACCCCTCATCCAGTCTCCTTTGAACCTCCTACCAACCCCTTCCGGCCAAGCTCACCGCTGGCGGTCAGGTGCCAAATCCCCGGCTCAGTTCCCTGCCCTCACCTCGTCACGGGAGCACAGAATAGTCTGGTTGGGACACAGAGATTGGAGGCAGTTTGGCTTCGACCACGTTCGAGGCTGCTTTGCTTCTATCTGCCACCCGATATTTCGGCGAGCAGCGCAGAGGGCTCCTGGCTAAGGACCCGAGTGACCGATGGCGCTGCTTCCCGGCCCCCCGGCTCCCCGAGAGGAGACCCAGGGTGAGGGGAGCGCAGCCTGGGGACTGGCGACGCTGCCAGCCAGAGGAGCAAACGCCGACGCGCTGCCTTTTAGGCCCTGGGGTGGGTGCAGCCATTCAGTCCGGGGAAGGGACCTCTGGCTCCCCCGTGCTTCCCGCGCCGGGGCCCAGTTCCGACTGTGTCGCTGGATGTCCTCACAGCCTCCGAGAGGCAGGCTCGGCCTGGACCTACCAGATCGCCCTCCTTGTCTCTCCGCAGCTGGGACACAGCTGCTGACCGTGTCCTTCCTGGAGCCCGTTCCCAAGGCCCCCGGAGCGCACCTGGCTCTCCACCTCGTGTCCCCCCACCCTTCACCAGGGCTGTGTCCTTGGTCCTCCTCGGTCTTCGCTGATCTCCCACATGGTGTCAACTCAGCCGCCCTCAGGGAGTCAGACACCATCTGAATCCGTTCCCTAGGGTGTCCCAGCGCACTGCCACAAACGGGTGGCTTCAAACCACGGAGCTTACTTCCTCGCCGTTCTGGAGACCGCCTGATGGGTGACACGGGCATACGGAGACCCGAGTCTGAAATGAAGGCGTGAGCGGGGCACCACCCCCCCCAGCCTCCTCTGCCTTCAGTGGCTCCGGGAGTCCTTGGCTGTGGCCACGGTGCTCCAGCTCCTGCCACACGTCCGTGGCCTCCCCTGCGTCTCTCTCAAGCCCCCCCCCTTCTCTAACAAAGACTGCCCATGGGATTTAGGGTCCACCTAAACCCAGGATGATCTCATTTCAGGAGTCTTAATGGAATTCCCCCTGCAAAGACCCTATCGGCCGAGAGCACATGCGCGGGTCCGGCAGGGTAGGCCTTAGACGCACCTTTTGGGGATACCATTCACCTCAGTACCCCTCCTCGGGGCTGAGAGCTCCCAGGCTCCCAGCTCCGGCCTGCACCTCGCCCTCCAGGCCCAGGCGCTGGCAGCCCTGCTAACATCTCAAGGTCCCATCTCCACAATGGAGCGTCCCACCCTCCCCAAACATTTCCTCTCCTGCGGTGAACGGCGTGACCACTACGGGGTCTCCTCACTAAGATTCTTGGGGGCGCCCCTGACTCCTCGCAGCAAACCCGAGCTGCCCGCTCGCTTTCAACCTGTGTCTTGACTCCAACGGCGTCCCCCCCTGCACCCCTTCTCTCGTACTCCAAGCCACGCCCACTCCCGCCCCACGGGACCTCGGTGAAAGAGTCCTCTAACTGATCCCCCGTCTCCACCCAGGCCCCCCTTTTCGTCCCTTCTCCTCCCAGTGGGCAGACGGACCCGTGAAAACGCGAATCAGACCTTCTCTGTCCTCCGCCCTCCAGTGTGCTCCCCACGCTTCCCACGAACAGCCCTTGCCCTGGCCCAGGGGCCTGCTCAGGGCCCGCCCGCCCCTCTGACGGCAGAACCTGCCCCTCCCACCCTCTCCGAGCTCCATCCCCAGCGGCCTCCTTGCTGTCCCTTCACACCGGCTCCACCCCGGTCCTTGGTGCTGCTGTCCCCTCTGCCTGGATGGCCCGCCCCAGAACGGCCGGTCCCTGCTCCCTCCGCCCTCCGCCCAGACGCTGCTTCCGCGGCCCCCTGCCCAGAAGGCCCCCCCCGGCGCTCTCTTCCTGCGTCCTGCCTCAGTTTCCCGTCACTACCTGCCAGCAGCAAGCCTGACACACAGCGCTCGTTCCTGTCGTCTGTCCCCTCAGCAGGACGCGAGCTCCGTGTTCTGTGCGCCACTGCGTTCGCGTGGAGGGGGCCCTCGAGCTCCCCCACCCCATTCTTTTCCCGCAGCTACGTTTTCTCCAGGAAGTCGGCCCTTACGTTTGCCAAGGGGTCTGCTTCTTCCAGAGATAAGACGTAGAGATGTTCACCGAGTCTCTGCGCGCGCACACAGCACTCGGCAAAAACGACTGCCACCTAACTTAAACCACGCTGGGCCACGTTTAGTGCCACAAAACAAGCAGGCTTCACTCCAGTTCTAGAAAACTCTAGCGTGTTCGCGTTATTCCTGAATAAAGGGTTTGAAACACAGTTAGTATGAGAAATCTGGATGATGTGATCAATAGCAAACGGGGCCTATTGGTAGCACAGGTGTGTGGGCTCATATCACGCTTCTGCTCCTTACCATCCTTTTGGCCAAAGCAAGTTCCAGAACCTCTCTCAGTTCCCTTTGTAAGACTGAGCAGTGCCATCTACCTACAGGACACCTGTGGTTATAACAGCTGACAGTGTCTCACACAACCCATTTCACCTGAATTAACTCCCGCTGTGAGCCAAATCGCATCCCCAGAGACATCAGAATGTTCATTTCATCAAGCAGGCCCTCTGTCTTGTTGCCCCTACGACCTCATGGTGCTCTGCGGTCCCCTGTGACCTCATCGCATAAGAGAAGAGGTGATGCAAACAGACAGCGTCCTTGTAAGAGCGGTGGAGTCACAAAAGTAATCAGAAGCTTGTACTGAGCATCAACCTAGTCTAGTATCCTAAGGAGCCCAGCATTCGAGTTTAGGCTCCTGACCACGAACACTTTGCTTGGCTCGAGAGGGCCTCCTAAATGTCTGCTGAATGAGAAATTAATGAACGAGCGAACACAGGCAGGGACTGAATCCTTCCTGTACCCGAGTGGACGTTCCAACTAGCGGACGGAGTGTTCCCGAGAGGGACCAGTGCGGTCTCCATGGGGCTGTGCTAAGGGACCTCGTCGGGCCCTCTGAGCCCTTGAGCAGCAGCTGGACGACACCTTCAAGTGCCAAGCCAAGGACAGCCCTCCTGCCACCATCCAGCCCGGCCCCACGAGGTCTGCGTTCAACCACAATTAAGCAATTCGCAGGTGAGTCTGAAATCATTTTTACCTTCATGATCCTTTATTAGAATATCCACAACATTTCTATTACAATGCTAAGAGTTCCCGAGCCTCATTACCTCGTGTGAGGGTAAGCAGCAGTTGGGTTGCGGAAAGCTACTGCCTGCGTGCACAGGTGTATTTTATCGCGCTAAACTGTGAGCAGTGAATGCAACAGCAGAGTAGGTCCTGTGAATCTTCCCAAGAGGGAATCATGACTGGCACTTGGAAGCCACCTGGAGTCGGAAGTATCTTCACAGATACACTTCTTGTATTTAATTGTCATAGCAACCTTTTGAGATGAGGGTTACTACCATTTCATGTCCTTTCAGAGATGAAGTAATAAGGGTCAAAGAAGTTAAATAACTTGCCGCAAGGTATGCAACCCGGAAGCGGAAGGTCACTTCCAAACTCTGGCCTGTCACCCGGTTTAATACAGCAACTCACTGAGGAGTCTGACGGACAAGCATTGCGTGAGGGAGGGGGCAACAAGTTCACTGGGAGGTCAGAGGCATCACCCCAATCAACTTCTCCCCAAAACAGGACCTAAGTCCAACCAACCTCACATCATTCTGCTGAAACTTAAAACCAAAACCTGTCCGAGCCCTGTGAAAAGTCAGGACTGCTCTACAGGGAAATATATGTAAAACTTCATAGAATCCTGATGACCAGGAGTTTGACTTCTTTGTTGTGGTTAATCTTCACCCAAGGATAATTTTTTCCATTGACTTGTTTAGAGAGAGTGAAAGGGAGGAAAGAGGAAGAGAAGGAGGGAGAGGGAGGGAGGGAGGGAGAGAGAGAGAGACGCATTGATGGGTTGCCTCCCACCAGGGCTGGGGATCGAACCTGCAACCCAGATACATGCCCTTGACCGGGATTTGAACCTGAGACCCTTCAATGTGCGGTCCGACGCTCTAACCACTGACCCACACCAGCCAGGGCTGACCTTTTAAACCGAATGGCCATTCCCCTTGAAATTGTACTAAAAATTCTTGTTTGGTCGGTAAAAACATTTTTTTCACAAATGATGCAACAGGTAATGTTGAGCTTTGTCTAGCCACAAATGTGTGACAGTCGACATATACCGGGAGAATAATTCACCGTGAAACTTATTTTAATATATAACATACATGAATATTTTCCAGCATGACAATAATATTTA
This sequence comes from Molossus molossus, assembly GCF_014108415.1. NCBI lineage: Eukaryota > Metazoa > Chordata > Mammalia > Chiroptera > Molossidae > Molossus > Molossus molossus. Next base: position 49,843,537 of record NW_023425356.1, read on the forward strand.
TTTTGTAAAACCTTTCATTTTGAATACCATTATGCAAATAATTTGATACTAATTTAGCAACATAAATGTCCTTCCCAAGAATATACAGAATGGGGCAAAAGTAGATTTACAGTGATTCGGAAGGAAATTATTACAGTAATTGATCATTAATAATACGAGAGTCAACTCTGGGTTTCATGGACTCACATATGTAAACCTACTTTGGCCCCACCCTGTATTTAAACACACACACGTAGCCCTGGCCAGTTTGGCTTAGCAGTTAGAGCATGAGCCCAAGGACTGAAGGGTCACAGGTTTGATTCCCGGTCCAGGGCACATACCTGGGTCGCAGATTTGATCCCTGGCCCTGGTGGGGGTCATGCAGGAGGCAGCCCATCAATGTGTCTCTCACATCAATGTTTCTCTCTCTCTTCCTTTCTTCCTTCCACTCTATCTAAAGAGCAATGAAAATATCCTCGGGTAAGGATTTTTTAAAAATTTAAATACACGCAAGTCCTATTAGGTGGTCTTAATTTTGTACAGAATAGCTACTGCCTAAGTAAAATGCCTCCCAGAAAACTGTAATTGTGTACCTTGGTGGATCAGGTTGTAATTCAGGTACCTGGAATAAAAACCCATCCCCTGCTATCTAAACAGGGCATCCTCGCTGGGCAAGGGCAAAACTCCAGGAAAGATGGACACACGGTGCTGAGAACAGGCCCCCTGCAGAGCCAGCAAGTTCCTCGTGAAGACCATCAGTGGGACAGATATCACGACCAGACTCCCCTCACTATCCCAGTTCAAATGTCGTTTAGATGAAAATGCCCCGATGATTAGGATCCGAATGAGGAATGATGAAATGGAAGGAGAGATGGTGGAGTAAGAGCCTCTGAGCAGCCATTCCTCCACCCAAGCAGGAAGAACACTGGCAAAAATGGTCAAAACGAACTTTTTCAGAACTCCAGAAGTTAATCGAAGGCTCGCAACAAACTGGAAGGTATTTACTCAACGGAAATGGCTGGATCCCAGTCGGGACAGTGAGACGTGTGATGTCTGAACCTTCCCTGTCCCCGTTCCCCTCTCCTCCGCTTGGCGGTGGCCCTGAAAACCCAGAGCCCACAAACAGTGACATCTACCAGCTGGCCCTGCTCCAAGGTCACTGACTCCCACTGTGCCCACAGAGCTTCCCCCAGCTTTGCGGGGCTCCGCTCGTGCCCGGGACCAGTCGTAAAGATCGCCCATCCCTGGAGAAGGGTCTCTGAGGTCAAAGACAACGACTGGAACCACCGACCCACCAGAGGATATGGGCTCACAGACGCCGCCGCGGACAAAGGAACCTCCAAAAGCTCTCATTAAAATCTCGCTGCACGAGCAACCAAGAGCTCATTGGATTGAAAAAAAATAAAAATAACATTCACTCAACAGGAAAAGGCTGCTGCAGCTTATTACGTGAAATCGAAAGTGGAACATGTGTTAGAGGGGTTGCAGATAAAGCTGACAGACTCCTGCAAAAACAAAAACAAAACCAGAAATGAGGATGGACCCAGAAGTTCTGACATGCTAATGCTAAGAATCCCAGCTGAGGAGAGGAGAGAAAATGGGGACAATTAATGGTCAAAAAGAAGAATCGGCCCTGGCTGGTTTGGCTCAGTGGTTAGAGCATCAGCCTGCGAACCAAGGAGTTGTGGGTTCGATTCCGGCCAAGGGCATGTACCTCGGTTGCAGGTCATCCCCAGCCCTGGTCAAGGTTGTGTGGGAGGCAACCAGTCAGTGTGTCTCTCTCACATCGGTGTTTCTCTCTCTCTCCCTCTCCCACTCTATCTGAAAATAAATGGAAAAATATCCTCAGGTGAAGATTTAAAAAAATGAATTGGAGACCATGCACCTCTGTGTTGACCAGACATGTCTCTAATGAGCCTCTGTGATTACTTTAAACAGACATATCACGGAGTCTCTGTTGAGAAACTGTCCTTACTCAGCTCACAGAAAGAAAAAAATATCAGATCATCACCATAAATAGGAGACGTTTCTGGATTCTGAAATGCCAAACAGATAAATTCCTGCTTTTATAACATATATTTATGTCAAGTAATTATGAGCTGAATGTCTTACATGCATTAAAAGAGCTTCCTGTTTTAGAGAAATAAACAGATTTTTTTCCTATTGGGAGAATATTCAGGTAATTCTTATAATAACTAAGAGGACTGTCTGAATTCTGTCCCAGAAGTGTACTTCATTGACTTTTCAGAATAGTAGTTCATGAAGATTAGAAATGTCTATTTTCTTAGATCTCAGTTCATCTGACATGTATTTGCATAGATTTCGTCTTTCATCCCTAGTTATTTTTCGTTCGGTGTCTCAAATACAAAAGCTCTCATGATATCAATCATTGCAAATATAATGAATAAAGAACTCAAGTCATGAGAAGTGGTGTTACCTTACATTTTCAGCGAATTCCCTTCCATCCTGCGGGTCACCCACTCACCTTGAGGGTCGACGTCTTTCGCCAGCTTCAGGGCATCTGAGTTGGCAAGGTCGGTGTTGGCTGGAGTGACAGCCAGAATCAGACAGTTCTCCCGCGAGATGAACTGCATGATCATTTCCCTGATCTGATGCTCAATGTCCGCCGGCTGGTCCCCCACGGGCACCTTCGTAATCCCCGGCAGGTCAATCAGGGTGAGATTTAACACTGCGTGGAAAGAAGAGAGAGTCTTACGTGTACCCTCAGTGCGAAGCGATATCAACAATGCAGATTCACCTGTCACTTTCATGGACATTTTTAAAAAGCTCGGCCTCACAGATGGTGCATCTGAATAACCCCAACTCAGGTGTGTAGAATAAAAAGCAAAGAATATAAAACAGCTTTGCAGGTTTTTGCTGTTTTTATGCTATGACTGTGCCATGCCACACGGCCACTTCTAACATAGTTTGAACAGCACTGACGTGCGTGTCTAATGGACGGTTTTCTCAGGGAACTAAGTGGCTATAAGTACAAACTGACCAGCACGTCCAGACACTGTCTGCCCGTCTCGTGCCACGCACTGCCTTCAAATGTGTCATGTTCTCAGGGTAAGATCTGTCCTTCCCTTCAAAGCATCATGGGTGGTTTACAGAGGGCTAGGCGCTTGGTCCACTGGAACGCAGGTAGGCATTCCCGGTGCCTTGAGGTTCCTGGGGGGTACACAGCCGGCTCCCGGAGCAGCACCCGGAGAGCAGGAAACCCCGCCTCAGGGACCCCGGCCTGACCTGCCTGTCATTCTCTGCACGAAAGAGTGTCAGCACCAAGTCTTCTCGGGACCTGGGAATCGGGCTTATTTCTTTCGGGCTCCGTGTGAAAAGCAACTGAGCTGGAGAGAAGATGACAGATTCAAATCGACTCTGCTAAAAACCCGGTCAGAATCCGGGCTATTCCACATCCCACACCACGAATCAGTTCGTAAGTTGTCAATTGCTGGTTATCTAAGCTGTAAAGTACAGTTGATGGCTCGGAAGGAGCATAAAGAGGGTACGTCGGCTGCAAGAGCGTCTGCTGGGCAGACCACAGTGCCAGGCGCCACTGAGACTCTGCAGAGGCTGGAAATACCCGGAAACGGCAGTTTTCACGCAAACCTCTTTGGAATTCCAGAAGTTTAAACTAAACACCAAGAAATGACTTACTCAATTTTGATCTTTTTCAAAGTCATCTCTTCCTGACTTCCCATAAGTAAATCTAGGAGCTCTCTGGACCATAGCACTGATGGCTGTATCCAAACCCTATCCTAGACACCCGGCACTTCCCGAGAGAACAAGCCATCAAATAGCATACAAATAATGCATGTTAATGAATGTAGTAAAAAAAAAATATTTTTTAACTTATCTTCATGGTTGTTGAAAATGTGTCGTAAAAATTTTTGAAGACAAGAATTGGGAGTTTTGTGCCTGGACTTACCATGTGGGGAGTAGACTCGTAAGTTGATGGGTATGGGGGAAATGCCCTTATTCATTCCCGTCACCCGGTCTGTTTCTGCTTCGATTTCATGGCGCACTTCATCGAAATCTGTGAATTTTCTCCCTTTGCAATGTAGAAATTCCGCATATTCTACAAAAAGATAAATTAATACAATCGAAAGTCATTCCCTCTTGCAATCATTATAGGGAACCAAAGCCTCTTTAATTACAAGTCCCAGAATCCAGTACTGACTCTCAAGCCATCGAGGTGAGGAGCACAGCCGTGCAAAGGAGCAGGTGGCACTGTGGGAAAGGTACACACGACCACAAGCAGACCTGGAACCTTCCAGCCTATTAGATCATTTAAAGGAAATCTGGGTCCTCAAAGCGACAAAGCCAACAACAGCATCTGATTGTCGGAGAAATTAGAGGAAGGGCATACACAAAGCCTGTCAACGAACCCGCTAGCATGTGCTTTTCCACTAGCACCACCTTTGTATTTTTATTTTTTTCCTTTTTTAAAATTGTAACAATTGTAGCAGTAAAAACATTCTTGTTTGTTTGTTTGGGCTAATTGGTTTTTTACTGGGAAGCTATTTTATAAAGTAACAAAGTCATCCCTGGTTGCAAAGTTGTAAAAACTATTTCCAAGCAAAACATGCTGTTACAATTTCTCCCCTCCCCCTCCCTGTATATATATTAGCAACCGTATTATGATGGAATGCTAAGTTCTGTCAATACAGCTTCAGGAAGCAAGGAGATTTTAAAACAAACTCCCCTTAACTCTTTAAAAAGACAAATATGTGGAATAATGTAGCTTTACAACATACTATTCAAAATACCACCCCAACTTCCGTAATTTATAAGATATTTTTCTCAAGAAAAAAAGTATTATATCAAAGAAAATATTTGCCTGCAATCTAAAAACAAAATTGTGTCTATAGGCAGGAGGGCAAAAAAGAAAAAAGGAAAAAAAAAAAAAAACCTCTAACAGAATTATCCAATAAGCAGAAAGTGTGTTTTTTAAGTTTCAGCAGCATCCTAGCCACTCTGGACTACCCATTTCTATACCTGCTTTCTGAGATGTCAGGTACGTACGTGATAAATAACACAACTTAAAAAAGAAGCTGATACTATTGGACCTAAAAAATTTATAATAATTTACACAAGGGAACAAGTCTTAACAAATATGTTAGTTTCTCTAGTAACTAGCTGAACAATTGCTCTCCTAAGGCTGCCTTGGGTCCAGACGCCAGTTGAGACCATCATTGGTGGTCTTTCTGCCATTCCCCACCGTAAATATGTAACCTGCACCCACTGTGGCAAGGTCAATAGGCACAGAACTATGAGATGTGGTCCCCTGTCTTCAAGTAGCTGAGCATCAGCTTAGCAGCTAACGATTCTTGCAGTGCTCAAAAATAAAACCAAACAAAGGGGCTATGAACTGAGTGCTGAAGAGTGAGCAGGGTTTCAGTGTGCAGACAGGAAGCAAGGAGTCAGAGAATCTTAATGACTTCGACAAATCCCTGGCAGGTTGTCATCCGGCCTCTGCCTGAACCCACCCAGATGAGGAACTGAGACTGTGAGCCCTGTGGACAAAAAACTCTTCGGAAAATGTTTTTAACATTGGCATGAAATCTGTTTTCTTATCATATACCATGGGTCCAACTTTTGCCTCCTGGAGCTACTCAAAGTCTTCTACCGGGTGAAAAGGCCAGAGTAACCTCTGCGTGAGCACACAGGGCCCATGTTCCCGGGCCTCCCTCACCATGATCTTCCCTGCAAGTCCTGATCCCTGCTCTGGCCTCCGGGTGGCAGCCCCACCCCAGCTGCTCCGGACTGGAAAGGTCACAGGCTCCAGAAGTGGACCAATGAGTTTCCGCTTTGACTTACCAGGTCCTGTGATAACCCAACTGTTTGAAGGTTTGACTGACAGTGACAGACTGTAATTGATTTCATTAATTCATTTCTCTCCTGTCAACATACATGAGCATGAATGTCTCTACCTTCACCTCTCCATGTAATTATATGTGCATTTCCTGGAAAATGGCACGAAGACCAAAGGCCCACTGCCCGGTGGTGGAGACAGACTCCACACGAAGGCCTTCAGTGGGCTTCGGAAGGTCTGGCCTTAGAAGCACTTGGCAAGCTTTTCGCCCATCGACCCTCATAGGTGCTGTTTTTATAAGAATATAAATTATCAGAAGATAGAGCCTGGATTTACCCACTTAATGGCTAGGCCAGTACCATGTGAATGTACGAGTTTAAATAGAGGATAAAATAATAGAAAAAATAAAGAGGAATAGAAGATGTCAAATCCCAGAAAACAAAAATTAATAAGTAAAAATGAGTCATAAGTAATTTAGAAGAAATGGAACTGCCCTTTTTAGATCAATATATCCTGTGGAAAATGCACACTTGAGGACTTATGACGATCATGAGCATTACTTTCACAGAATTAATAAGCTTCTGAATCAGGAACTACGTTTTCATCCATAATCCAAGAAACACAAATGCGGTCTCCCCTTATTGCCACTAGATGGCACCTACTTGCTTTCTGTCCGAAACGCTTGCCCTTCTAGAAGGTTGTAAAGTCAATGCAATTTTCCAGTTAGATTTAAACTCACTCCCGGACTCCTGAAAATCCTTTTATCTTGGCATTGAGTGGTTACGACTGTGCGGGACCATCTCAAACCTTTGTGTCTTTGTAAGGCTAGGACCCCGCGGAGAGGTTTAGGGGTGCCTGCATGTTTCAGCCACTATGTCTCGAGTTCCTACCTGCCGGGCAGGCACTGTTTTAGAAGCTGGAGGTGCAGCAGAAGTGAAAAATAAGTGTCTAGCCTCGTGAGCTTGAATTCTAGTGATGAGAAACCATAAACAATACGGACAAGTGCAATGGAGAAGACTGAACAGGACGAGAGGATGGGGTTACATGCTGGGGAGAGGGGTTACTTTGTTACATGCTTTGGTGGAGGAAGGCTCCTCTGATACAGTAACATGACACGTGAGCCAAGACTCCAGAGAGGAGGGAGCAAGCCACGCTTTATGGGAGAGCCCGGCAGGGAACCACCGTGCCAGGGGCACAGAGCGGGCCCAGGAGGAGGTCTGGGGGGAGTCCCGAGCAGACCCCTCGGAGGGTTTGGGGTAGAGAGAACAATGTGGCCCAGGTTTTCAGCGGGTAACTGTGGCTGCTGCACTGAGAACAGGGAATGAAGAGGACGGGATGGGGGGGGGCTGGTTCTTGGGAGAGTCGGGGTGAGAGGATGGGCTTGGACCAGGGCAGCAGCCGTGAGCGGTGAGTCGTGTTAGATTCTCATGTATTTTGAAGAAAAGCCAACAGGATTCGCTGATGGATAAAGGGGGAGTATGGGAGAAGGAGAAGAGTCAGGGGTAACTTCGAGAGGTTGGACCTCAGCACAGGAGGAACTTTGGAACAGAGAAGACTAAGAGGAAGAGGTTGGAAGGATGGGACTGGGGATGGAGGGTCCAGTGGGGAACCTGTGCTGCCCTTTCATGCCACCTCGCAGACAAACGGCCGTGTCAATGGCTAGCGTTACGCGGCTGTAGGACACGCGGCTGTAGGAGACACGGCTGTAGGAGATGCAGCTGTAGGAGGCACAGCTGTAGGACGCACGGCTGTAGGAGGCATGGCTGTATGACACACGGCTGTAGGACGCATGGCTGTAGGAGACACGGCTGTAGGACGCACGGCTGTAGGAGGCACAGCTGTAGGACACACGGCTGTAGGAGGCATGGCTATATGACACACGGCTGTATGACACACGGCTGTAGGACGCACGGCTGTTAGGAGGCACAGCTGTAGGAGACATGGCTGTAGGACGCACGGCTGTAGGAGGCACGGCTGTTAGGAGGCACAGCTGTAGGAGACATGGCTGTAGGACGCACGGCTGTAGGAGACACGGGTCTCACTCCGTCATCTATCAGTGTACGTTTACTCTGAAATGTTTCCAGGAGATGGCAGTCAAGTGCTTGGGGAAAGGGGCAGCTTGTTGTAATTCCCACAGCAATGCCTTCAGGGCGGGGTATGTGAGTCTCGTCTGGACTCTAGAGAGAAGTCTGAGCTGGAGCCGGGTTCTGGGAATTCATACAGACCACTGAGTGAGTGAGAGGGACAGGGAACAGGTCTGGGTGCTGGGCCCTGGGTTTTCTAACGTTCAGAGGTGAGGCGATGCAGAGCAAGCAGAAGCGGTCAACCAGACAGAAGGAAAACTGAGAGAGAGACAGGTGGGCCAAAGCCAAGAGGGCCTCCCATGAAGGAGGAGACTTTCACCCCATCAAATGCAGCCGACATGCCAGGCAAGACGAGCACTAAGGAGGAGTCGTGGGGTTGGGCGACTTGAGGGTCCTTCAGGAGGTCGACGAGAGCAGTTGCCGCGGAGTGGGTGGGCAACAGCGGGTCTGGAACGGAGTTTAGAGAGAGTGGGGAGGAGGGTGGAGACTCGGACTTCTTTCAGGTTCTGTTGTCAAGGAGACGGAAAGTGGGAGGGGCACAGACCCTGCCCTGGCACGTCTTCCGTCTGGCTGCTCCTGAGCTGTGTCCTTTCATAATGAGCCGATAACCCGGATGTAGCATGTCTCTCTGAGTTCTGAGTTGCTCGAGCAAATTAATTGAACCCCAAGAAGAGAGTCATGGGAACATGTGAGTCATAGCAGGTCGGCCGGCAGTACAGGTGACCAACTGGACTAGCAGTGGGCACCTTGAGTGGGAGGGGTCAACTGGAACCTCTGATATGTAGCCAATCTGTCAGAAGCCTGGGCTTAGGACTGTGGCTGAAATCAGGGTGGCGGGGGACAGGGCAGTCTCGTAGGACTGAGCCCTCAGCCTGTCATATCTTACATTACCTCTGGGCAGATCATGTCAGCACTGAGTTGAATTGTAAGCTACCCAGCTGGTGTTGGGAAATGGCTTGTTGTAAGGGGACACCCCAGCCCCCCAACCCAGTGGGATTGGGCCCCAGAACCTAAAGAGGCTGGAACCACAAAGTCCTTTCTATGGGTCCCAACAAACCTCCTGGGAAATAATGTACCCTTCAGGACAGGCTGACATAGCTCATCAATAGCTAGACTTTTCTTCCTTTTCTTAATTTTTTTTTCTTTATTGATTTGAGAGAGAGAGGAAGGGAGAGGGAGAGAGAGATAGAAACATCAATGAGCAAGAACATTGATTGGCCGCCTCCTGCATGCCCCCCACTGGGGATCAGGCCCACAACCTGGGCATGTGCCCTGACCGGGAATCGAACTGGTGACCTCTTGGTGCAGGGTCGACGCTCAACCACTGAGCCACGCCGGCTGGGCAAGAGCTAGACCTGTCAAGAGCTCACTACTGTGTGTTAGGTCTTTATATCGAGACTCTTGCACCGTGGTAAACTGGTGTGTCTGAGGATCTAACCAGCCTCGTCCGTGGTTCTGAAATATTCTCTCCAGCAGAGAGGGGGTTCAGGGGCACAGCTCTCTCGGCAAGTCGTCGGTGCTCCTGTCACCCGAAATGCTTGGTCGCTGGGCACATGCAACGCGCTCTCAGTCAACGCCAGGCTTCCGCCAGGACCACCCCGAACAGCGATGCGGCGTCTCAGGCACGAGTCCACGGGACGGGGAGGCTCTGTGCACACGGCGTGGAAACCTTCACGCCGCGCCCACGAAACCACAGCGTGTGCCACCAGAACCCACCTTGCTGAAGTTCACGTCACGCTTTCAGTTTCGCAAAATACGACGCCTGGTTTTAAAAACTATTTTCCTGGTCCCTCCCACCCCCTTGCTAAAAATGACCAACATTCGAAGCAAAGACTGAGGTACATTTTTTTTTTTTTTTTTATCCTCTCCCAAGGACATTTTTCCATTCCTGTTCAGATAGAGTGAGAGGGAGAGACAGAGAGAGAGAAACATCGACGTGAAAGGGACACATCGAGTGGCTGCCACCTGCACGACCCAACCAGGGCCGGGGACAAACTGCAACCGAGGTACGTGCCCTTAGCGGGAACCGAACCCGGGTCTCTCTGGACCGCGGGCCGATGCTCTAACCACTGAGCCAAATCGGCCAGGGCTGAGGTACATTTTTACAGTAAAGAATGAGTTGTTGGTGGGGAGAGGGTTTTGGAAATTCAGAGCGATCACTTTATTTTATTTTTTATTTCCCAGTGAAACATTTTAGCACTGTCCTCTCTACTGGTCATGAAAAACAATTACCCTGGGTCCCACAAGTGACGAACTGTTTGGGGGAAGGACGGCACGGCTTATGTCTGGGCAGTGTTCCAACCCTCTGTGAAAAGCACAGCATGACCATAGGAATTTCAATATTTCCAACACGCCCCTTCCGTGGGAAAGACATGCACGTGTTGGATGAATCGAGGTTAAGTACAAAGGACTAAGGATGGAGCACATGCGTGTAACCGCTCGTTGAGTTTCACCCTAGGAACGGCCGCCGCCGGAGTCTTCTCTCCGGAGTGTTTCGGCGGCGGTGTTTTGTGCGCACCGGCTCCAGTGAAAACGGACTCGTGGGCCACGTGCACCGGGAGCGGTTTTCCTGCCACGGGCTGATGTGCGTGGAGAGAGCCCTGACTACGCTGAAGACAGCCCTCCGCGCAGGCACAGGCTCCACGGGGCCCCACTGGGCTTCCCTGGTGCCTACACGTTCAAAGAACGTCTATGGGTTTCTTCATTCTTTTCTTTTTCTTTATTGATTTTAGAGAGAGAGGGAGAGAGAGATAGAAACATCAATGAGAGAGAACATCGATGGGCCGCCTCCTACATGCCCCTCCCTGGGGATCGAGCCCACACCCTGGGCATGTACCCTGACCGGGAATCAAACTGGTGACCTCTTGGTGCAGGGTCGACGCTCCACCACTGAGCCACACCGCCGGGCAGTCTCTTCATTCTTTAAAGCGGCGCACTGTGATGCCACCAGCAATGCCGGAGTAGCAAGCAAAGCTCCCGAGCCTCCAAGTCATCCCGAATGGAAGGCTGCATCCTCGAGTGTGGGTGCGTGAGAAGTGGGGTGCGGAAGGTGTGAACTATGCGACCCAGACCCGGAGCAGAACTCAACCATGTCGCTCAGGGAAACAGAGAAGAGGAAACCTAAAGACGCAGACCCTGACCTGGGGGAGGAAGCCCGGCAGTGGGGGCAGGGAGGTCTCGGCGGGAGGGTCAAGAACCGTGGGGCTGCTGGAAGGAAGGCCAGTATTTCAGAGCAGACAAAAGGCAGGTGCCAAGAAGACTAGGGTCAGGGTCCTGGGACTCCCAGGCAGAGCAGGAGATCGTGAGAGAACTCCCGATCCGAGAGAGCCAGCGGTACCGGGCAGAACACCGAGATGGGAACTCGGTCACAGAATGAAGGAAGACAGAGCCATTTCACAGCTGCTCAGCCAGACCACTCAGGGCGACCTCGAGGCGAAGGCATTAAATCAGCGCTGCCTGGGCAGACACTGCTGGACCAAGGCCTTCACTCTTCTCGCTCAAGAGCTGAGCTGGTTCTCAAGCCTGGTGCGGACTCGGTGGCCCAGGTGACTGGAGAGGTGCTGGCCCGTGAGACCAGGCCAGCAGCCAACAGACGGCCCCAGTGACAGGATTTCTATGGAACATTCCATGTCAAGTATCCAAAATACCCATCAGATAGTCAGCAGCTGCGATACCCACGTAGCTCGATGGAATCCCGCATTTTCTCAAAGGCGCTCGAAGAGTGCAGCAAAAATCAACTCTATTTCATACGCACAGATAGTCCATGCAAAACACAATCAAGAGAGAAACTCCATTCCAAATACTGAGACCAAATGAGAAGGTCGTCCAGCGCTTGGCCAAAGACTGCTAGGTGGGTAATTATTCCACGTCTCACACATCTGCCATGATTTCCTCTCTCCCTGGGAACAGTTTCTCTGCTGACGAGCCCCCGCCCCTCCAGCTTGCGTGGTTCTCCTCCTCCCTCGCTGACGGCTCCTCTCCACATCCTGCTCTTCGCGTCCACGCGTGTAAAACACCCAAGTGCCACTGGCCTGCCTTCCAGACCTGCTGCTCTTCTCTGCCGTCTCTGTCCTCTCTCTGGTCACTTGCATCTCATCTACTTGCCTTCAAACAGCATATATGTACATTTATACATATATTTAAACACGTACATCCCCAAACTCATGTCTCCAGCACTCACCTCTGCCCTGAACGCCAGACTTAGACGATTATGCCTGATTCTAATACTTAATTGACATTGCTACTTGTCTAATACATTTCTACTATGTCTAATAAATATCTCAGAATTAGCATGTCCAAAACCGAACATAAATCCCCGCTCTCCTCCCTACCCCCCCTTCCCGCATGCACACCTCTGCCCCCTCCACAGCTCAGTTATTGATACAGCATTGAATCAGGGCTCAGACCAAACAGAACCCAGAGCTATGGCTGCATCGTTATCTTCCTCTGCTTCTCCCAAACAGCTTCTCCTGGGCCGTCCTCCTCCTACGTCCGCACCGCCTTGAACCTGGACTACCGTAAAGCATCCTAGCCGGTCTTTCTGATTCTACTCTGGCTCCATGAATCCATTCTCCACTCAGCAACTGGAGAGATCTTTCTACGACACAAATCAGATCATACTTCTCCTCTTTTTAAAACCTCCCGTTGGCTTTCCAGTGCAGTAAGAAAATTCCAAATGCCTGCCCTAGCCTACAACGTCCCGGGCCATCTGCGCCCTGTGGGTCTCTGTCCTCTGTGCTCCGATCCGTTAGCTGCACACCAAGTCCGGCCCGGCTCAGGGCCTCTCTGCCAGCTGCTCCGCTTCCGGAACCCCCTCCCTCCTGGCCTCTGCCAGTGTGGCTCCTTCCTGCCATGTACTTCTCATTCAAAGTATCATGTCTTCAGAGAGGCCGCCTTCCCAGGCACAGCAGAGCCGCGGCTCGGGCACACTCCGGCACAGCATCCCACTTAATTCCTTCAACGCCCATAATCACCCCCCGATGTTCTTCTCTGCTGCACCCCCGGTGCCTGAAACAATGAACTGCATCTATGGGCCACTCCGTTCACATGTGTTGAATTAAAGAAGAAACAAGTGAAGGCGTAAATAAGTGGATGGATGGACAAATAAACACTGGAGGGCCCTCGAGGTCTGTGGGTGGGAGAAGCAAAGGGTCATTGACAAGGCTGTGGCCACACTGAGTGGGAGATGCCTTTGAAACGTCCAGGTCGAGTCGCAAGCAGAGTCGGCAACGCGAGGCCAGAGTTTAGCCCGGGCCTGTAAGTGAGAGACCGTGGGCGCCTGCGTTGTCGCCGAAGCCGTGGGGCAGAGAACGTCTCAGGGAGACCAGGGAAGAGTCCAGAAGGGAGCCCTGGGTCGCAGCACATGTTGAAGGCCGGGTTAAAGGCGGCACACCAGCAGGGACAGAGAGGTCGAGGAGAAGAGAGGGAGCCACAGCGTCTGGTTCCATGGCAGCCAGAAGAGCAGGGTGTTCCCAGGGGGACAGAGCTCCCGAAAGGGCCAGGTGAGGACTCACAGGTGGCCGTTGGGATTGAGAGAGACTGAGCGTGTGTGTGTTTCCTGGATTCCGAAATCATGTTCTGCACAGCGTTTCAATACGTCTTGTCGTGTCAATGACTTTTCCTACAGATTGCTTTGTTTACCTAACAACTGTCTTGTCTTTCTCATGCTTTCCTTCCTCGTCTCGTCCCTGGCTGTCGGGTGACAGCTGTCGCATCTTGCTGTTGGCAATGCACCTGTTTGTAAGCCGTGTTCCCTTTCTGACTCGTAGCTTTGCAGTTGGCTCTAGACCGAAGAGCCCGAGCACCAGGGCGCATGCGGGGTCCGAAGCAGACCTGGGGGGGCCCAGAGCGAGGCCAGGCTTAGCCCCCGGGCTGTAGGTGCAGACGGGGCATATTCACGTGGGCTGCCGCCTCCTGGTGCTCCCTCCTGATCATCAGCTCCGCGTGGAAACTGGAAGCAAGCTGAGGTTTCTGCATAGCTGCATTGTGACAGTACTATTTAAGGGGAACTACATGTACAAATTCAGAAACAGCAGAGGATCCCATGCCGCCCTTTGCTTTAAGACAAAACGTAAGAAGATCTGCCAGGTAAAAACCCAAGTAACTGAAAGTAGACCGTCGTGAAAACTCACGGGATCAGATTTCAATCAAACAGAATACAACAGAAAGTCTAAGATTTTCAAAATGAAAATACTGTTTCCCAATAGAATCTTATACAGAAGGAATGAAGTATATAAATGAGATTTAAGTAGTAATCATATCAGAACTACAAGTGTATAAATCTGTAACCAAAAAGAGTCTCAAAGGAAGCATTGGAGCCACAGTGTTCGTAGCTGGATACATTGTAACATCCTAGCTGCTTGGCGAAAGGAATGTTTCCATCAGTACACACTCTGTGTACCAGCGGCCAGGGCCCCACTCCACCAAAACAGTTCACAGGATCTCAGTGTATTTGGTACACTCCTCACGTGTCCCCCTGACAGACTGCAGAAGCTCCCTATCAGCTGGAAACAGAGCCAACATAACTTTCGTATATGATAAAAGATATAAACAGAAGTTCATTTTTTACATATAAATATTCAATTTTTCCAATAACGTTTATTGAAAATATTACCCATTCTCCACTACCCTGTCTTTTTCATTAAAAATCAGCTGTCTGGCCCTGGCCCATTTGGATCAGTGGTTAGAGCGTCAGCCTGTGGTCCAGAGAGACCCAGGTTCAGTTCCTGCTAAGGGCACGTACCTCGGTTGCAATTTGTCCCCAGCCATGGTTGGGTCATGCAGGAGGCAGCCACTCAATGTGTCCCTTTCACAATCGATGTTTTTCTCTCTCTCTCTTCTCTCTCCCTCCCACTCTATCTGAACAAAAAATGGAAAAATGTCCTCAGGTGAGGATAAAAAAAATTAGCTGTCTGTTCGTGGGTCCATTTGTTAACTCTGTTCTGTCCCATTGTTTTATTTATTTAGACCCCCTCCCCCACTCTCTTGACTGTTGTCACTTTATAATAAGTGTTAATGGCAGGTAGTGTTCATTCGCCGACTTTGGTGTTATATTTTAACGTCGTTTCGGCTGTTCTGGGTCCTCTGCTCTTCCTGTGAATGTTAGAACCAGCTTGTCAGTTTATACAAAATCATTCCATTTTTTAATATCTACAGCACTCTGCAATGTACTTGGAAAAGGTTGCCGCCTGTGGCCCCGGTTTGCACGGATATACACACGCATGTGTGCAAAGCACAGACATTTTCTCACACGTGCCCACTCTGATCAGTGCATTACGCTGTAATGGAATCCAGATTTTATAACTGGGAGCTACATCTCCCCTAAACCCCGTTTCATAGCAGCGAACCCTCCAGGGTTGTTGGGGCCACAGTAAAGCATGTATCACCTGTGGCCCAAGCACCATCTAACTGGTCAGTACGGTACGGCTTGGTAATGAGGACACATATATTTGCAACAGGAGTCTGAGCACATAAAAATAAAGATTTTATCTGGAATAAAAGAAAATTCTTGAGCATGATATTCACAGCTGATTTCATCACACTAAAATGCAAAGTTAACTTCCTCCGATAAGATGCCTTTGCTTCATAAATTGTAAAAAAGTACCCTGTGACTCAGACAAGAGTCAAGTCAACCATTTCTTCAAAACTTTTCAAAAAGGGTGATGGGGGAGAAAAACTAAAAATTGTTCCTTGTATGAATAAAACTCAATTAATAGAACAGGTCAATTAGTACAAATTCACAACATTGATCAGGTCTCCCTTAAGTGATTTTTGTTTTTAACCCCAAGGGATTCATATAAGAACATCCAGCCCTGAGCAAAGCCCACTGCATTACATGGTCTGTGTAAATGATGTTAACAGAAATGTACCCATAAAAAAATAAAGTTCTGATCTGAAACTCAGTACTATGGTTTTTCAACTCAATTTCCAGGTAAAATAATGCTTAGCTACAATAGTCACCAATTATCTCAATGGGAACTTAATTAGCAGAAACTCTCTCACAAAGACACCTCCTTTACACGGGGCTCAAACATGGAGGTAATTGATTACTTTTGCAAAAGAGATACAATGAGAGCAGTTGTTAAAAGGACAGTCAGTGAAAAATGTACGAGATAGCCATTGTTTTGCGTGAAAAACAAGCACCCTCATTTTAGAGCGTCCTGGAACATGAATCTGCCGCATGGACCACAGTGAGAAATGCAGTCTCCGTAACCGTAGATTAACTCCTCGGTCCTCCAGATGTCTGTCATCTTACTAAAAGATGATTTCAAAACATGCTCTGTTACTTGATAACCCCTTTGAGTTTCATAATGTTAGAACAGCGCATCCGAAATACCCCCGCCCTTCCCCTTTCGACCAGGAACCCTCTCTCACCGCGAAGGCCCGCGGCGTGTCCTGCACAGGTGCTGTGAGGACAGGGCACGGCCGTCTGCTGCCTCCACCCGAGTTGTCCCAGGCGCCGGGAACACAGGCCCAACAAACGTGCATCGCGTCACAGCGGGAGGGTGAAGGCATTTACCACCTAGTAAGCCCTTCGTTTTACAAGTAGTCAGAGGAACTCTAAGTAAATATAGGAACAGCTAATCTAGACAGCAGAAGTCTTAGTCTCGGAGAGGTTAAGGATGTCGCCGGAAGTCACCCAGCTAGAAGGTGGCGGTCCAGGATTTATTAAATCCGGACACTCTGGCCCCTGGAGACCATCGTGGACCATCCACACCAGGTGCTTCATGCTACGTCAAGCTCTCCCCCCTCGAGATTCCGACTTTCCACACCTCCTGTGTCCCCACGGGTCCTGCGCTCCACCCGCACGGAACCCACGCGGGCGGGTCTCCAGGTCTGGGGATCGCATGCGCTACCCTCGCGGCCATGGTCCACGGTCCATGGGGCTCTGGTCCCTTTCCACACGAAAATGTGCACATCTACACACGCCCAGAATCTCCCATGTACTTTCAGGTACTCACCGATGACTCAGCTCTGCCCCCCTCCTCACCGGAGTATGTGCTTAGACACTCGGGGCGCAGCCTCCTGCTCAGCAGACGCTCACGGAATGGTCGGCATCGTTACCACCCCATAGTCGGTGCCTCTCAGACTACTCCCTACAGGCCCACCCGAGCATGGTTCCCGCTGAGCACTGTCCCCGGTCACTGCACTGTGAGCAGTGCCTCTTCCTCCGGATGTCCCCGGGCCCCGTGGGCACACCCCTCGGGTGCCTTCACAGGCAGGAAGAACCTGAGTAGCGTGTTTAAGATCACTCCTGTGACAGGCGTTACGCCTTCCACAGCACAGTATCTGTCTGTTTACATGTCTTGTCTCCAGTGTTAGATGTACTGTCTCTGCTGCATCTTCGGTGTAATATTCCTTGGGGATTCAGGAATAATTAAAAGAATAAATGGGCGCATGAATGAATAATTCCAAATGAAAGGTGAACCACCATTCACTATTTTTCAAAGCCTCATGAGGCTTTGGACGTGTCTTACGGTATTTTAGAAAATCCAGTATATTTTCCCTTGTTCAGTATGAATCAACACGATGGAGCAAAATCTTTCTCTAAGCAGATCTCTCTTTTCGTTTTAATATGTTTTTATTGACTCTTAGAGAGAGAGAGGAAGGAAGAGGGAGAGATAAAAATATTGATGAGAGAGAAACATCGATCGGCTGCCTGCTGCACGCCCCCTACCGGGCATGTGCCCTGACTGGGACTCAAACCCATGACCTCCTGGCGCATGCTCAGTCCACTGAGCCACAGCAGCCGGGCTGCGCAGGTCTCTTCAGGACCCTTCCGTGAGACTTCCCCTCGCCTGGTCTAATCAGCGATAGACACTAGCTCGGCTAAGACGCTCGAGAGTATGTTACTGCTCTCTGGATTGCATTTTAGTGAGAAGTTTAATACCACAAAAATGCTATATTTTTCAGTCTCCCGAAACCTGTTCTGGCTTCTGTAATAAGGTTTTCGATGTCCTTGCTGAGCCAGCCTTCAATTACAGATTGTGCTGCTTAGGTTACAGGCTGAGACTGTTTTCCATCCTGTGAGATGAGACAGCCTTTCGATGGGGAGCCGAGTGTTCCGGCCATATAAAAATCTACTCCTCATTAGGAGCTCCAGGGGACACCAGGCGTCGACTGAAATTCACAGTCTTGAAGAACGTATCCCAGATGCAAAGAGAAGACAGACTCGTGAAAATGAAGCAAGAGATTTCAACACGACGTCATGGTGAATGACTGACCAAGGAAAGGTGAACCTCAGAGCTTTAGGTTTAGCAGGGAGGGGTCCTTTCGGCGGGGAGGGTCTGTGTAGGATCTATGGAAAGAGCTGGGTCTGAGTTAGCCAAGAGGAAAGAGAACATTAAAAACTACGAGCAAGTGATACCAAAACCGCCGAAGTGGGAGAGCCAAAGGGAATTGGGGGTAAACAGGCTGGGCAAATAACAAGCGTCCAGTGAAAACTACGTTTGTGGAGTGAGTGGGAGAAGGCACAAAGCATCTGTGGAGGGTCAGAGACACAGTGCACCCTGTGGGCACATGTCACGGGAGATGCTGCACATACAGCGTCTGTCCCTTCCACGCACAGCATATGACAAAGGTAGGCTACTGTGACAATCACTACTACTTCTTAAATGATCCATATAAAGGTAATGGCTGAATTCTGATAACAACAATGCTTCTTTGCTAATATCCTCAAAGAAGAAATTAAAGAATGAATTAAGTGATAAACCCTGACTGGTGAAAAGTTAGAGGATATGAGAGCTGTACGTACAACACCACGTGTGTGTGTGTGTGTGTGTGTGTGTGTGTGTAAAATCGTGCTCTATGGTCTACTAGTAAGTTCAACTATAACCCATCTTGGCCTAAAGAGCTGACCGTGGAATGCAGTACCTGTATTCTACACAAAAAATCACATGCACCCCAAAAATAATTTGAAAGGTAAATGTATATCTTCCCAAAAATCTTCTCACTTATCACATTTAAGATAGAGTTTGAATCCAAATTTTATTTTGTGCACATACTCGTAGGACATATCTGGTGTATAAGTTAGGATATAAATTAACACACATTAACTCCTGTTAATACCCACAGTACCCTGGAAACCAGGTATTATTATCCCGGCTAAACTAACTTCTCTGTGCCTCAGTTTCCTCCTAAGTAAAGTCAGAATAATCACAATATCCCATAAAAGCTAACAAAATCGAGATTTAACAAAGACATTACCCTTACAATTTCTTTTTTTTTTTAATCCTCACCCGAGGACATTTTTGCATTTTTTGTTCAGACAGAGTGGGAGGGAGAGAGAGGAAGAGAGAGAGAGAGAAACATCGATGTGAAGGGACACATCGAGTGGTTGCCACCCGCACGACCAACCAGGGCCGGGGACAAACTGCAACCGAGGTACGTGCCCTTAGCGGGAACTGAACCCGGGTCTCTCCGGACCGCAGGCCGACGCTCTAACCGCTGAGCCAAACCGGCCAGGGCCTTACAATTTCTAATGTATGTGACTTCACTTTTGTTTCTCATTAATAACTCTGATCATGCTACTGGCTCTGATTCTAGCCCTATTCTTTTTAATTGATTTTTTAGAAAGAGAGGAAGGGAGGGAGAGAGAGATAGAAAATCCATGTGAGAGAGAAACATCAATTGACTGCCTCCTGCACGCCCCCTGCTGGGAACTGAGCCCGAAACCCAGGCACGTGCCTTGACAAGGATTCGAACCAGGACCTCTCAGCCCATGGGACAATGCTTAATCCACTGAGCCACACCAGCCAGGCTGATTCTAGCCCTACTAAAGCTTCTATGACTGGGCAATGGAAGATGGGACACTGGAAACTCAGGGATTTAATTCAAATAAAAATCACTCATTATCCTGGAAAAAAAATTTATTCCAAACCCTGGCTGGTTTGGCTCAGTGGTAAAGTGTGTACCCGCAGACCAAAGAGTTGTGGGTTCGATTCCGGTCAAGGGCACGTACCTCGGTTGCGGTCCGTCCTGGCCCTGATCGGGTCGTGCAGAAAGTAGCCAGTCCATGTGTTGTTCTCACATCGATGTTTCTCTCTCTCTTTCTCTCTCTTTCCCGCCCTCCCTCCCTCTCTATCTAAAGACAAATAAAAAAAAATATCCTTGCCCTGGCCGGTTTGGCTCAGCGGTTAGAGCGTCGGCCTGCGGTCCTGAGAGACCCGGGTTCGGTTCCCGCTAAGGGCGTGTACCTCAGTTGCAGTTAGTCCCCGGCCCTGATTGGTTGTGTGGGTGGCAGCCACTCGATGTGTCCATTTCACATCAATGTTTCTCTCTCTCTCTCTGTTCCTCTCTCTCCCTCCCACTCTACCTTCTACCTGAACAAAAAATGGAAAAATGTCCTCGGGTGAGGATTTAAAAAAAAATATCCTTAAGTGAGGATTTAAAAAAAATTATTCTGAGATATAGTGGACTTTTGTGCTCAGAGTGTCAGTCCGTCTACGCCATGGACATGGAAGTGGGGTGCAGAAGGACTAGGGGGGCCGAATGAGGAAAAGTGCCCATTTTGATCAGTTTCAGCATAAAGCCGAGGTTTTGCCCAGTCACAATTCTCAGAGCCACATAGACTCGAATAACTAGTGATTTTTGATACTTCCTTTGTAAAAATGTCTTGACTCCATTTCAGATCCTGCCCATCAACGCCAATCGACGGAAGCCTCATCTCTCACCCGGGCACCTTACGCCCCAAGTCGCCCTGTTGGATGTGTCCTCACCTGGTCGTCACAGCATCCTCTCAACACGGAAAGCAGACGAGCCCGACCCTGCTCCTAAACCTCTGAGGGTCCCCCACCGCCCTCAGCTCCTCACACCCCACCCCCGTGTCACGTTCACACAGACACTACCCCTCCAGCAACCGGGGTTTCTCCCTTCCAGGACTGTCCCACCGCCTTCCTGGGTTCTCCCAAACACAGACACCCCCACACACATTCACACACATGCATGTAAAAAGTACACGCACACACACCCCTTCACCGGGCCCGCTGACATCCAGCGTCAGCATCTCCCCAACAGAAAGCTTCCCTGTGATGCTGCCCAAGCCCCTCGCCCGGGCGGCCGGGCCTCTCTCCTTTACCCTCTTGCATTAGATAGATCGCTGAGGGCATCGCTGGGGGCGGGGGGAGCAGCTTTATCATGTCATTGGCCACACTGTGCTATTTAAGTCTCCGCCTCCCCTCTGGTCTGCGGGTTCCTACAGGACCAAGACTCTCTCCCTTCACCTCTGACCCGCCACATCGGCCACAGAGCCTGGAACACACAATGCACGCAGCATACTTCCGGGGCGGGGGGGTACCCTTGTTCTGTGTAACTAGGAAAGTCAGCACCTTATTTTAGAAAATTAGATTCTTCATGAAATAATCAGATGTATCATGTTTTATAAATGGAAATGTATCACATTGTCTAAAGTACAGGCTGGGCCTAGCTTCCACGCCATTACGTGGTTGGTTAACCAGCACGCCCAGGCAGACACACTTGAATGGTACTGCTCCCTGGCTAAGAGATAACCCCCAGCAACCCCCGATTCATAAGACAGGGAGAGCTAAGGGCCCGCCCATCTGGAACAAAGCCGAAGGTTGCTAATACATGGAAATGCTGCCCAAATAAGTACTTCCTTTTTTTTTTTTTTTTTTTGCATGCTGAGCCAGGTGTTTAAAAGAGAGACTATCCATGTAGGCTGTTCTAACAGAACTCCTCTAACTTTCAATGGTGGCGACATTGTATCTGCGCGCTAAATGCCCCTAATTAAGACAGGACTGCTCGGCCCCAGATCACTGCAATTCCCCTAATTCTCTGCTGGGAACGTATTTTTAGCTATCTCAGGGAAAATTGCATAATGTCGCCCCAGTTTTCTGAATTCTACTTATCCTACTTGAAATGTCGGAACAAGCAGACGGTTTTGTTAAAAATCATCCACCTTTGGTGGCCTTTCTCATCGGTGTGATTTCGAGTTTTCTGGATGCGTCCCGAGAGCTAATCCTCCCGGGTAGGAAGGAGCAAGCCTGCTCGTGGAGATGGAAGGCAAGCAGATATAAAATGCCACTGCCCCCAAAGCAACTGCATCCCAGTTGTGAGAATACTAAGCAGCAAAGTGATTTAAG
This sequence comes from Molossus molossus, assembly GCF_014108415.1. Classification (NCBI taxonomy): domain Eukaryota; kingdom Metazoa; phylum Chordata; class Mammalia; order Chiroptera; family Molossidae; genus Molossus; species Molossus molossus. Next base: position 49,865,514 of record NW_023425356.1, read on the forward strand.
ACCATTAGGAGTAACAGCCACTCTGCTACCGTAAGAGGATTTCATTTTCCGCTTTTGTCACCAACGAATAACACTGGGCGCCCAGAAATCCAAGAAGGTTTAGACATGTGTGAGGGGGAACAAGGCCCTTCTGCTACTTCAGAAGGTCCCAGACCCTGATCTGACGAGCCCTGTCCCCACCCCTCGCCGTGACATAAGGTGGTAAGCCCATCACAACCACAGGGGAGGAACAGTAAGTCAGAAAAGAGAGTCAGGACCCCAAATTATCTCAACAGGCTGGAGGCATCAGTGAAATTTAACAAAAGAAATGTATTATCATAAAAAAAAAAAAAATGTAAAGTCCTGCTCTTAAATCAACAAGCACAAGGTCCAGGCAAAGTGCACAAGAAGAGTTGGCGGTCACAGTGGACTGCAACTCAGTATCGACCGATCATGAACTACCCCGGCCCCAAACCCAGGTGACCTGACTGTGCTGGTTGCTCGCCAGTGTCTGAAACACGAGCGGCAGCCATGCTCTGAGCCGTGCCGGCGGGTGGCGGGGATGCTCGGCAGGCACAGCTCTCCCGACACCGGAGAAATGGAAAAGGGTGACGTCCACGACAGTGAGGAAACCCAGGCCACGTCCACGCTTTCCTACAGAAACAAACGCAGAGGCTTCGCGGGGATTCGATAGGTTTACTCCGAAGGAACGTCTTCCCAAGCTGCACCTGTTGGCCTCCTTCCTGGAGTTAGCATTCCTCCAGGCAAATGTAAGACAAAGGAGGAAGTAAAGAGGTATTGTAAATAAAGATGAGGAACTGAGGCCTGGCCCTGGCCAGTTTGGCTCAGTGGTTAGAGTGTCAGCCCTCGGACCGGAGGGTCTTGGGTTCAATTCCCAGTCAAGGGCACGTACCTGGACTGCAAGTTCAAACTCCAGCCCCCGTCGGGGTTGTGCAGGAGGCAACCAATCGATGTGCCTCTCTCACATCAATGTTTCTCTCTCTCTCTCTCCCTCCCTTCTACACTCTCTAAAAATCAATGGAAAAATATCCTCCAGTGAGGATTAACCAAAAAAATAAATAAAAAATAATTGAGCCCTGGCTCAGTTGTTTGAGCATTGTCCAGTGTGCCGAAGGGTCACAGGTTCAATTCCAGGTCAAGGCACATGACCGGATTTCAGGTTCGATCCCCAGTTGGGATGTATACAGGAGGCAGCTGATTGGTGATTCTCTCTCTTTCTCCCCCTCTCTCTACCTCTCTTTCTAAAATCAATTTTTAAAAGAGTTCTTTTGGGGGGGAGGAGAAATATCTGTATCAAAAATAAACTAATAAAAACAATTAAAAAATAAAATATATTTGCCGTTAAAAAAACAAAAACAAAAAACCACCAGAATTGAGCATCGGGTACACTGTTTAAAGCGCAGGTAACTGGTATCATTGAAAGTGCAAGATAATTTGCCTAAACTTCCAGAACCAGAAATAATTATCACGACTGAAGGTGTAAATATGGCATTTAATTACAAGGGGGAAAATAGCAGCCAACTTTGTGATCCGTAGATAACCGCAAATACCACAGTCGGCATATGATGTTTGAAAGAAACGCATCTTCCAGGAGTAGGGGGCATAAATATAGATACCCGCATCTAACACAAACTGAAGAGACCTCTCGTAAACGGCAATTTTTATTGAGTGAGAATTTGAATGTTTTAAAGCTGTGAATTCCTTCCCTCCAAAAAGAACTATTATGTAAATGTCTACATGAATCAGCCATTTCTCACCAAAAGCCATAATGACTACCTCCCGGAGTGAGAGAATAAAACAAAGCAAAAAGGAAAGTGTTTTCCAGCAGTAAAATCAGTGCTATTAGTGATGACAGATGGAAATGACAGCCCCTTAAGAGAAAAGAATCATAATTTGAAAACATACAGATGTATCCCTTCTCCAGTTGTAGAAAGTCTTTTTTTTTTTCGGTTAATCCTCACCCAAGCATATTTTTCCATTGATTTTTAGATAGAGTGGAAGGGAGGAAGGGACAGAGAATCATCGATGTGAGAGAGACACACTGATTCATTGCCTCCCACATGACCCCAATCAGGGCCAGGGATCGAACCCGCAACTCAGATACACGCCCTTGACCAGGAATCAAACCTGTGACCCTTAGTCCACAGGCTGAGCCATATTAGCCAGGGCAGAGCCCTTAGCTTTCTAAGGCAGCAAAAAAGCAGCTAAGTTATTGGATGATTCATATTACAAAATAACTCTCTTCAAAATAGCCAGTGAATAAACTAGTCTCTCCATTTAAGTTCCATGTGCAAAATTTTGCGTCATTAGACTTCCATGGAAAACAAACCTCCACTGTATTTTCACCCACTGAAGTTGATACAGGGTTGGATCTCCCAAGTCCTCAAATTCAGCACTCACGGGGGATGGAGAGGGACCCACTCATTCATCAAGAGCATAAAAATAAAGGGCTAGCCCTGACCGGTTTGGCTCAGCGGTTAGAGTCTCGGCCTGTGGTCCAGAGAGACCCGGGTTCGGTTCCTGCTAAGGGCATGTACCTCGGTTGCAGTTTGTCCCCGGCCCTGGTTGGTCGTGCGGGTGGCAGCCACTCGATGTGTTCCTTTTACATCGATGTTTCTCTCTCTCTCTGGTCCTCTCTCTCCCTCCCACTCTACCTGAACAAAAAATGGAAAAATGTCCTCGGGTGAGGATAAAAAAAAAAAAAAATGAAGGGCTACCATTTTACAGGAGCTATACACGTAGGTGCTGGGCACAGAGTGTGGCCTCCGCCCCCAGGAAGCTCACTGATCACTAGGTAAGACGTCGGCTAAACACCCAGTTGCGGAGCAAAGGGATGGGTGTTCCTAGAGAAGTCTGTGCCAGGTGCTGTGGGGCAGAAGGAAAGGCACGAATACTTAGGGGAGGCGGGCATTGGAGAGGCTTGCGGGAGGGGTGGCTCTAAGCTGAAGCTCTTCCCGCAAGAGGACACACGTGCGCCGGGAAGAGAGGATGAAAGAAGGAATTCCAGACAGGGAAGAGCCTGAGAAAGGCCAGGCTCACTGCTGCCAAAATAGAAGGCCGACTGATGAACACAAGAGGAAATGAGACGGGGACGATGGAACCCAACTCTGAAGGATCCCAGGATAAATACGAACCCCTCAGCAGTGCTAAGTGATTGATTTATACTTCAGGTACAACGGTTGCCCACTGCCCTGGAGCTGCTTTGCTGCAAGACTTCTAGACGAGGTTCTGACAATGCTTTTAACCCACAGCATCACCCTGCTCGGAAATCCACAATGGCTTTCGGTCTTGAATCACAAAATTCCAAGCTCCCCGCTAGGTTTCCAGTGTTCTCGCTAACCTGGCCTCACCCTGGACCAACTCAGCCTCCTCATCCACGGGGAAGAGAGGTCTGCTCACTGTCTCCTCTATATCCCACCCTCAAGATTTAACTTTTGTCCAACCAGTATGGCTCAGTGGTTGAGCATCAACCCATGCACCAAGAGGTCGCCGGTTCGATTCCCAGTCAGGGCACATGCCCAGGTTGTGGGCCCCATCCCCAGTGGGGGGCATGCAGGAGGCGGCCAATTGATGTTCTCTCTCATTGATGTTTCTCTCTCTCTCTCTCCCCCCCTTCATCTCTTTCTAAAAATAAAGAAAAAAATATTAAAACATAAAAAAGATGTAACTTTCACTCTGCCTCTCCACCTACAAAGCCCCAGCCTGCCCTCAATTCATCCAAAGTACTTCAGCTCAGGGCCTGCACTGCACCTCATGTAACCCCCCAACCCGCCTGGATCTCCGCCCCTGGACTGCTCCGCAACCACCTGCTCATCACTGGACCGTCAGCTCCACCCGCGTCTCCCGGTACAGAAGCTACTTCTTTTATATCAACCTTGTGCCTCCAGGCCTTGCAAGTGCTGGGCCAACCGTGCCATGGTGTGGTTGGTGATGCATCGAGTAAACACACGGTTCTGGCTGGCATGCGGAGCAGAAAGCACATTTTCAATCTTTTGTAAAAGTATGGGAATCTTTTTTTAAAAAAATAACAATATATGGTGTCAGATGGGGACTAGATTTATCAGGGTGATCACTTTGTAAGTTATAGAAATGTCTAATCACAGAACTATACACCTGAAATTGATATTATATTGTACATCAACTGTCATTTAAGAATTTTAAAAAATATATTTTTAAAAAGTATGAAAATCTTGCTCCGGTCAGTTTGGCTCGGTGGTTGGAGTATCGGCCTGTGGACCAAAGAGTCACGGGTTCAATTCCAGTCAAGGGCTTCAGTTGCAGTTTGCTCCCCAGCCCTGGTCGGGGTCATGCAAGAGGCAACCAGTCGATGTGTCCCTCTCACATTGATGTTTCTCTCTCTCTCTCTCTCTCTCTCTCTCTCTCGCTTTCTCTCATGCTCCCACTCTGAGAATAATGGAAAAATATCCTTGGGTGAGGATATTGAAAAAAAAGAAGTATGGCCCTGGCCGGTTTGGCTCAGAGGTTAAAGCAATCAGCTTGTGGTCTGGAGAGACCCGGGTTCGGTTCCCGCTAAGGGCACGTACCTCGGTTGCAGTTTGTCCCCGGCCCTGGTTGGTTGTGCGGATGGCGACCATTCGATGTGTCCCTTTCACGTCGATGTTTCTCTCTCTCTCTCCCCCCCTCCCACTGTATCTGAACAAAATATCAAAAAATGTCCTCAGGTGAGGATAAAAAAAAAAAAAGAAGTATGAAAATCTTGATTCTTGCATACTAACCTTAGAGAACACCCGATTTTCAGTTGCTCTGATGGCCTCTGGAGTTAGGCATCGCCACACAGCCTGACAGTCGGGAGAGAAGAGCTCTTTCTGCGTGGAGGACGCACAGTCTGGTGATGGGGGACCGAGGCTTCGGGGAACCACTGCCCAGGGCTCAGGGCCAGGGTGGGACTGTACTTAGGACACCACATTCCAAGGAGAGAACTCAAGGCCAAACGTGCTCTGCTGGCCAAGGTCACAAGTCCGCACTACACTCACTTACAGAGCTTTGCTGCCCCTACAGGAACCTGGGTGTTCAGAAATGCATTCCTTCACAAATGAATTAAAACTCGGGCTCATGTGAACACATTTCAGGGACGGAAAGGCAAGTGGATGACAAAGGAGGCCTTCAGAATGCAAAGCAGTGCGAGTAAGATATTTCAAAGTTTGCTTTCTGTTTACTTTGCCAGCTGGTGATGGAGCAGCCCCGCGTCCTACACGCGTCAGAAGAGGCAGCGATGAGAGATTTGCAATGCTTTTCTGCCTTGAAATCAAAATGTGAGTTTTTTCAGAGTAGCCATCATGTTTTTTGTTGTTTTTCTTTCTTTATTGATTTGAGAGAGAGAGATGGAAACATCAGTGAGAGAGAACATCGACTGGCTGCCTCCTGCATGCCCCCCACTGGGGATTGGGCCCATAACCTGGGCATGTGCCCTGACCAGGAATCAAACCAGCGACCTCTTGGTGCATGGGATGATGCTCAACCACTGAGCCACACCAGCCAGGCACCATCATGTTTTAAGTAAAAGAACAGGATAGAACAGTAATCACCAGGATCATTCCAACCGATAAAGAACCGCCAAGTCGTCTTCTTTGAACAAAAGACTCCACAAATCTGAGTCCAGTAGAGTCTATAAGACCTTAGAGAGATTTAACCTTGAGACAATGCACATGTGATTAGTCACATCGTGTTTATTATCTAACAACTTTGGGAAACAGGGCAGAGAAATCAAAGCACATCCCCCTGCCACCCAGCCCCCAAATAAGCAACAGTCTCTGTGTCTGACTTGGCCACAAATTCAGAGCACCGGGCTAGAAGGACACACCATATTTCTAACAGCTTTACTTAGGGATAATTGATATACAGTTGTTTTAGTCACGGTTCTCCAGAGAAACAGAACCAGTAAGATACAGATAGATATATAGAAAGAGATTTACGAAGAGAGACAGGCTCACATGATCACGGAGGCCGCAAAGTCCCGCCTACAAGATTTCCTGAATGGATGGGAACCCCAGCTCCTCTGTGTCCTGGTGAGCACTGTGTGATGCGTCTTCTTTATTTCAGACATTCTAAAAGCTGTATAATGATATCTGCTTCTGGTTTTTGTTTGTCTGTTTGTTTTGTTTTTTAATCCTCAACCAAGGATGTTTTTTCCATCAATTTTCAGAGAGAATAGAAAAAAGGTAGGGAGTGGGGGCAGAGAGAGAGAAGCATCTATGTGAGAGAGACACATCAATTGGTTGCATCTTGAACCTGAGACCCTTTGGGGCACAGACCAATGCTCTAACCACTGAGCAAACCCGTCAGGGCTGTTCTTCTGGACTGAATTGGCATTTCCCTATTGACGAAGGATGTTGAGCATCTTTTCATGGCTATTCACCATCCCTCCCCCTGCCGACACTAGAAGCTCCACCCTGCACCCCCCCTCAGTGAACCATGGATCCTGGCCCCTGGAAGGAGAACCCACGTGTAACATTCTATCCACACGTCGAGCTGAGACTAGACTAGGCACTGATAGGACAAGGCGCTTCTATTCCGGGTACAGTTAGCAATATCTTACGATATTTAAAATATATTCTACAATTTCCCATACGAATATTTTACCAAAAAAAAGCAGCCATTTATTTCGTGAAATCAGTGAATTCTTGCAGTTTCCCCATAATTAACAAAAAATAAAATAATTTGTTTTGTTTAAGTAACTTGAACGCTTTTCTCTTCTAAAAAGAAAATTAGCATGATAGGACTATTCTCTTTAATATAAAACTGAGATAAAATCTAAGCGAGGTAGACATAGTTTCACTTCCTAACAAATGTGCCTAAACACATTATATAATTAAGGAAGTCGCATAATACTGCATTTGATCAGGACTCTTGAATGCCTGAAGACCAGGAAGTGGAACATTTTTCATAATTGAGTTGTAGTCGACAAATCCTGACCTTAATGCTTCCGCTCTGTGGGTTCCGCCCTAACTACAGGAGTCACACGGTGTTTGGGTCAGATTACCACTTAGGAACCCAGCTCCTTCCGGGAGCTCATCTGTGGACAGGGCTCCCCCAGAACCAGGAGCCTGGGGGCCGTTCCCCTCGACCCTGCTTCTTCCGTTACCTGTGTTATCAGTGAAGAGCTTGCCTTGCTCCTTCCCTCCAGAAGTGACCACATCAGTGCGAAGTCCCTGCAGATGTGAACTCGTGTATATAATACGGACATTTCCCCCTGGCACTGGGCATTGGACAGTCTATCACCGCGATTTGCAACCCCTTGACCTCATGGCACACATAAACCAATTCCTAAAATTCTGCAGCATACCAAAAAACATAGGTTTTGCTCATCTGACCAAAAAATAGGTATAATTTTGATTCGTTCACACTGGAGGGCTGTTGGCGTGCTGGCTGTTGTCATTTGTTTATTTGACACTCTAAGGGGAAAGAGGTCAGCGCCCCAGACTCAGGAGGCAGGCACTGCGTTAACATTCTTGCAGCACCCCAGTGGAGGATCACTGGGCCGTCACATTCCCCTTCCATTCCCGAACACCCAGAACTCTGATCATCAAAATGACAGTTTAACTTGGGCACCCGAATAAGGAAATGTCAGAATTCTTAACCCAGCTCAATCTGAAAACATCTCAGTATTAACTTCTCCTACTTTCCTTATCCATTATAAATTAGCACCTTGATTAAAAATTTAGTGAGACCACTTAAATTGTCAGGTCTGCCGTAATTTACCAGTGAAAGTTTGATTGTTTAATGCAGTCACATTTTTCCAAGTGTTTTCAAATACATTATTTCGCTTCTCTCAAATGTTGTACTTGTTTCATCAGCTGTCAAGCAGATTGACACGCTGTCTGTTCTCTACAAGTAGAATGTTTTAAAGACTAGAAATAATTTATGAATCACCCTGAACTTACTGTAGATGGAATTACCTTAACGTGTCAACCTTGGCTAGAAACGTAGCTGTAGCCACTTAGGTGGTGTGGTTTTAAGAGCTTAAAACTTCTATAATGTAAGGTTTCTCTATTTTTTTTTTTTTTTTTTTGCTGCTAAAATGCAAAGACTTTTAGGATAGTAACACTTTAAACTGTATCAGTTACTTCTATTTGAATGTAAGTGAATTTATCAGATGCTCCTAGAAGGCTTTAAGGTGCTAAGAGTATCCAAAAACGCAGGCACCTGGGAGAGATAAGCTAATATAAGGAGCACAAAGGAACACAGAGATAGCATGTTGACACACAAAAAAACCAAGTTCATTTCCTTAACTATTTTATTATTTTATCTTCGCTAAATCTTGAAATTCTACATAAACACCAAGTTATTGTTATTAACGTACCTAGAATTATTATTGATCAACTTTTGGAAGTAAAGTAAATGAGAGAGTTCCAGTATTTGCTGAGAAATCCCGATTTTTCTCAGGCTGTTGCCAGGAAATTTAAAACATTCAAACTACAAGTAATACTTTTTAAAATATCTAAGTCCAATTAGAAGCCTTGATGGACAGATAATGCCTACCCCTTTCCCCAACATACATACTCACAAAACCCACTCTAATAAATTAATCTAAAAACAGTATAGCATGCGTACATGTGTACACACACACACACACACACACACACACACACGTGCTATCGATTCCAACTCTTTTGAAGCTGAAGATAAGGCTAAAGGCATAAAGAGAAGAAATAAAACCTCAGCCCAAATGCAGCCCCTTGATCCACAGGAAGCACAAAATCCACGCCGCCAGCATCTCGATTCTGATAGAGACCATTCATGACAATAGTTGCACACCCCTCGCTGACCGGAAGAAACAGCTTTTCCTTGAGAAGAGAGAGGGTACTCGATAAACCTTGGAATAGTATTCTTTATGCATTTACTTTTATGAATACCCCAACGTAACGATCTCCATAGCATAGACACAAAACAATTTAAATTTTTATTTAAAAGGCTAGCAACAATGCAGACGACATCTCAAGATTATGCCTCTTATATGTCAAATAGACCTGCATTATATTTAAGTATGCTGATGTTTATTCTGAATCCCACAACGATCCTTGGTCCACGAAAAGCCTACGCAGAGTCTGACATCGACAACAGTGGACATGGACATAGCAAAACAAAATGTTAAAATAATACAGTGATGAAGAGTTAGATATAACACGTAAAAGGTCAAGAAAAAGGGGCTTTGATGAAGAATAAAAGGAACGGGGGCACATGGGTATTTAAAATGAACATCGCAATTAACATGCCTTAGATTTCAGACCCTCCAAAGGACAGAGACTCTCAAATTGCTTTTGACAGGTGGTTGGTAAAGCGCGTTACTTGTACCGTATTGCATGACCCCAAATTCCTATCTGGCAGGACAGTAAACACTGAGGTTCAGTGCGAGAGGCAATTCCATCGGGTCTGCTACTTACACAGAGGTTTGAAAGACGAGGTCTCTTTAAGTATCAGACAAAGTAAGAGTAACAAGAAGACAACTGACGAAACATCGTCTGCAGGACACAAGGTGGCAGCTTCTCTGTCATGTGGCACACTGTGGGCATTCAAAGTCTGTTGAATGAGTGAATGAATGGATGGATGGATGGATGGATGGATGGATGGATGCCAAAACATGAGGATACACTTTGTATTACCCAACAAATACACTTTGGGAAAACAATGAGGGGAAATTCCGCCAGGCTTGCAGGAGATTATTAAACTAACACAACCACTTGAAACGTATTTAACGAGAATTTAGTTCCCTTTGTAAAATAAACACCCTCCAGTTAATACAAGACCATCTGTTCGAATGCTGTTCAGACAAGAGAAAAACCAGTTTCTTGCACGTGTAGGGGTAGCGGTCAACAGACAAGAGAGCCCACCCTCGAGCGCATGCTGACACCGATGTTTGGGGAGAACTAGAAGCGGCGGGAAAGTTAGCGCAGGCCCCACAGAGGAGGAGAAGGCAGAGCAGACACATCCCAGCCTACTCGACTCATCCAGCACCTGGGATCTACCATTTCTGTTGTTAGAAGCCCAGGAGGAAAGGATGAGAGCGAAAGGGTAGGTAAGTAACTGTTCGTCGGCCACAGCCACTGGCGTGCCGTGAAACAGCAGGAAATAGAGACAAGTCGAATGTCTGAGTTCTGCAAATCGTTGAAGAGCAGTGACCTGAAAACACAAACCAGACTTGAAGTAGGTCTGCATAAAAGTCTCAGATAGCACAAAATACCTTTTTCCTCTCGGAAACAAGTTTTATGAGAATCCTGAAAGAAAACCAGTTTGACCTCTCAAAGGAAGAGGTTATAAATGGGGAACTATTTGGACAAAGTCTCACCTTAATACATGTACACAGCCTTTACATCTCTCTCCATTTCTCAAGAATGTTGTTCCTGCTAGGACCTTCGGAAGTTCGGTTGTTTATTACATTGTATCCAATTCAAGGACTATTAACCCAACGCATCCCCCAGAGAGACGGGTCCCACCTGCGCCAGTGAGCCTCAGACTTCTGGGAAAACCTAACAACCCATTGTCTAACTCCCCCACCAATCTATTCTAATGCATTTCTTGCTAGTTACATTTTCCCAAATTAAAATTACATGCTTGATAACTCTGTGACAGTCCGTGGGGTCGGTGGGAATCCCGGGAATCTACCGGACGCCGAGGAGGAGGACCCCAGCTCCGAGAGATGAGTGGCTATGCACTTGCTGCTTCAGAGATTTCACCTGAATGCTTGGTACTCGGCCTGGGTACCAAGCCGGTTATGTCACAACAAAACTGGGTGCTCCTGGAATCTCAGCCTCTGACCGTCTATGGAGATCCTCTGAGACACATGCGCACCACCTTAACCTTACGCAATGTTATATGTTAATTACATCTAAATAAAAAGTTGTATCTCAGGCTCTGAAATGCCGGGGCCAGAGGTGCTGGGGCCTGAGCAGACGCCGGCAGCCTGGGGAGAGCACACAGCAGCCTCGGATCTGCCCCGACGGCCAAAGCGCAGGGCACAGACCCGCCTGGCGCCTCCCTGAGCAAACGCAGAGGCCGTTTTTCTAAATGATGGGTGATTTCTCACCAAAAGGAGCCTATTAAGAAGAAGAAGAAAAGGAACCTAGAAAAAGGAAACAACACCGAGAGAATCAGATGACACGGTCATGAGTGCTTCCCACAGGGTGACGCAAACACCAGAGACTCCCGAACGCGACTCGGCTGTCATTCTTTATGGTGCAGCCACCGGGCCTACCTCCCTGAGCTACAGCGGGGGGCGCCCTGGAATCTTCTGACCATAAAAATGTCGAAATAACCCAACCCCAGGGACTCAGCTAGGAATCCACACTCAGCACGTGGCCCCACCCTGCGGAGGGAGAGACCCAGGTGCGGGCAGGGACCGGAACAAGGGCAAAGCCGTCGTTAAGAAAGAATGTTTTCAGAATCACATTTGTTTTCACCCTGAGGTTAATGTGTGACGATGGAAAGAAAAGAAACAGCGAGTCCTCTGCAAAAACATTCTCTCATACTAACACATCCATGTTCATTAACTTCAGATTTTTAATGTGGCACAAAATGAGATCCGTCATTTTGAACTATTTCCAATGTTGTTATTCGAAATAAGACTCGAATGCCTTCACGCACGTGTCTCACGCACGACAGCAGAAAGCGAGTCCTGGTCATTGTACATCAATCAGGGTTTTAAGTCCGACGAAATTGACAACCATCTTTAAAATATCTCCCCCGTGAAGGGTGACGTTCTTCTCTAGAAATGCCCTATCACAGGAGGGAGCCAGCTCCTCAAAGACCCTTCGCCCAGGTCCCCCCGACTCACGAGGCCCTTCACGCTGACCTGAGTGGGCATGGAGCCGGGTCTGCAGCCCGGGGCTCAGAACCTGCTGAGTCTCCACACACAAGCCCCAGGGCTACTCACCCCTGTGGCCTGAACCCCGTGTCTCCGCCTCAGCCTCAGCTATCTGGGCCTCAAGACTGAGCATCTTTGTTAACATGGTCATTTGCAGCAACTCCAACCAAGGACCCAAAATACGGAAGAGTAACAGTTCTCCAATAAGTGAAAAGTCACAGGAAATTGGTAAAACACGGACACGTGTTACATTGTGCAGTGAATGCCATTCGAATGCAGGAAATCAAGTTTTGATGAAATAATCACATATCTGACGTGCATGAAAGGAGGAAGCCGCAAAGAAGTCTTTCACAAAGAGCACTTCTGTAATTTGAACAATTACCTTCAATTTACCCACTTTGTAAGTTCTGATTTTTAGTATCTTCATTTCTTACACAAATGTCACTGAAATAGAGGAGGGGGGGCAATACAATAGCATTTGGAGAACTATTTTAACACAGTCAAGTTCTCCAGGAGACAAAACATTTGTCCTTACCTTACTTTTGTAAGTCCCTAATAGCACCTTTTTTTTTTTTTTTTTTGGTGAGAGAGAAAGGAAGGGAGAGGGAAAGAGAAAGATTGATGTGAGAGCGGAATATTGATGGGCTTCCTCCTGCACGCCCCCTACTGGGGATCAAGCAACAACCCAGAAATGTGCCCTGACCGGGAATTGAACCAGCAACCTTTTGGTGTATGGGACGACACCCAAACACCTGAGCCACATCAACCAGGGCCTTAACGGTAACTTTTGTTTAAAGATTTTTTTTTCCTTTATTGATTTTTAGAAAGAGAAACATCAATGAGGGAGAACATCGATTGGCTGCTTCCTGCACGCCCCCCAGTGGGGATCAGGCCCACAACCTCGGCATGTGCCCTGACCGGGAATCGAACCGGTGACCTCTTGGTGCCTGGGTCAACGCTCAACCACTGATCCACACCAGCCGGACTTAACAGTAACTTTTAATGCAGAGAGGGACTTGGATTCTGATGTCTTAAAAAACCACCTCTCTGCCCTCACTCCACCTCCAGACCTCCTGGGCTCCTTGTTCAACTTCAAACACACGGCAGCCCGGGTCCAAGAACCCTCGCACATCCCTCTGCCTACACAATAGCACCGCTTGGACGCTCACTCTCTCCATCGCCCAGTGTTCTGTGTGTTTGCTTTGCTATTCATTTTGCTTGTGGTTGGCTTCACCCAACAAGAATGTCAGCTCCGTGATGACAGGGATACTTGCCTGGTACACGGGAGTCACTCAATAAACTGGTTTAAGTGAATGGATTAATGGCGAGATAGTAGTATTTATGGAACTGACTCCAGCGAGTTGCTCAAGGCACAAGTATCCGTGACATGGGTCTCAGCCTGTTTCCTTCGGCCGTTTCGTTAGCCTCCCATCAGCCCAAGCCCACAGTCATGCACGGGCTGGTTCACTTAGGGTGAAGTAGTGAGCCTGCTTCTCAGAGTGCTACAATACAAACGCCCCACTTGGGGTTCCTGAATTGTCGTGGGGAACTCAAGTTCTCCGTGAAGAAAGACTTTCTCATCCACTCTGCGTCAAGAGAGAGGTGGGGAGGAGGAGGATGATTAATGGAAAGAATGAAAAAAGAGACAAGACTGGGAGACTGTGGACAAAGGGTATTAGGGAGAAGCCTGTGACGTACCTTCTGAAAGGACTTCAATGTGTAAGAGAAATGTTCCCTTAATCCTCACCAACAAATCCCCCTTGCAAAGGAGATTCTTAAGATTCTGCTCTAGAAGTCTTTTCTCCACAATCTCAGGATTCGCATGGAAAGTATTCGCTGAATAAATTGAGAAATGCAGATGAAATGACTATGGAACTAAAATACCCAAGAGAATCAATTAAAAATATTTTAATCTGTCTTATGTAGTGTAAGATGGTCAATTAGAGATTTGAAAGTAAAAAGAACAGCTTTTGTACATATCAGCAACGAGGAATTAGAAAATAGGATGAGTGTGGGAGAATCCTACTCAAATCACCAGAACAACAAAAAATAAATATGAATATGCTAACCAGAGATGCATGGGCACTGCATCAAAGACCATCTAGGCTTTTACAGAGAAGATCTGAGCCAATGAAAGGGTAGAGCGTGGCCCCAGGACTGGGAAACGAATATTTTAAAGATATCAATTCTTCCGTAATGAATCTATAGATTAAAAACAATCCTAGTGGCAATAGTTTTGTCTTTACCAAATTATTCTAAACTTTGCTACACAAATAGGAAAGAATCCCTAAATAAAAGCAAGTCATGGGGGGAGGACAATAACCCTCAAAGCTAGATATTAAAGCAAATTATAAACCTGCGAAAGTAAAACTGGGGTATTGATGCAATGAAAGCAGAGAAGACACTCAGAAAAAGACTTTGATAGAAATGGAATAGGAGATAAAGGAGACTAGGAAAACATTATCTCAGCATACGTGAAAATTAATGTCAGATGAATAAAGACCTACATGCTAAAAAATAAAAAAGTATAAAAAGGAAAAAAAAAAGTGCTGAATATTTTCTTTTTGTTAAACGTACAAAGATGGTTTTACAACCATAAGGATTAAAACCTCTATACAAGAAAATGTTGTAACCAGAATACAAATCACCCAAAGGGCGGGGGCTTTGTCCTGGTCACAGCTGTATCTCCAGACGTTAAGACAATGGCTACTTCTAGCCACCTTGCAAGAGAAGAAATACAAACACCAAATAAACACACAGAAATGTCAACCTCACTAGTTGCTAAGAAATAAAAATGAAAACAAAATTACCACTGTGTACTGTTTCAATTTTTTCTTTCGAGAGAAAAACATTGATTTGTTGTTCCACTTATTGATGCATTCATCAGTTGATTCTTGTGTGTGCCCTGACCGGGGATGGAACCCGAAATCTTGGCATTCCGGGACGAAGTTCTTACCTACTGAGCTACCTGGCCAGGGCACTGCTACCATTAAGAGGGGCAAACGGATAGCACATATGATACAGATATGGATGTAAATACAGATACAGACACACATACACATGCATACAAATATTAGATAGATGTTGAATTGCTACTTTTTAAAAAGCTCGCCAACCCCCTCCCCCAACACAGGCACAGAGGAAAGAACTATACCAGAGAGGTATTAGTGGTTATGCTGTACCACACAGTTACATAGACTAATTAATTACAATGATAAAATACTATTTTCTAGACATAATTACAATAAAATATTGTTTTCTAGGTGTTTAAAAATCTACATGCACGTGAGCCTTCTCCCTTTCACGTAACCAGAGGACTTCAGAGAACAGTAAAGGAGGGGCATCTGGAGAGAAAGGCAGGAGCTCCCCACAGCGAGTGATCACAACCCAGCACCCCGGAGGCGCCGGGCACGGGCGATGCTGTCCGTGTGGTCAGCATCCTCATTCCTCACCTGCTTTGGAAGTAACAAGCTGTAGTACAAGAGGCCGTCTCGTCACGATGCCTGACCCTCGAGGGAGAAAGTCCCTACAAAAGAGAAGAGATAATAAAGGCATTAAGGAATTTTGATGACTAAAAATTTATCAGTCAATTTCCAGAATCATTCTCCTAATTCCCCACTTTTCAATGTATCACATGTCCAAAGAATGTGAGAACCATCTTATAAAAGATCATTTGCACCCAGCCGGTGTGGTTCAGTTGGTTTGAGGGGCGTCCCATGCGCCCAGAGGATGCTGGTTCGATTCCTGGTCAAAGCACATGCTCAGACTGCAGGCTTGATCCCCAGTAGGGGGTGTACAGGAGGCAGCCAATTGATGTTCTTCTCTCATTGATGTTTCTATCTCTTGCTCTCTCTCCCTTCCTCTCTATCTAAAATCAATTAAAAAAAACATATTTAAAATTATTTTTTAAAAAGAGAAGCATTTGCAAAATTAAAAATAAATAAATAAAGGGGTGGGCCCCTTATATTGCATATTGATCCCTGTGTTTTATCCCAATGACCTTGCTGGAGTACATCACTCATTTATATAGCTGGAGGTCATCAAAGTTTGCATTAAATTATTGTATACTGTTAATTAATTTGTATTGTCAGAGGGTTAGCATTAACAAAAACATTTGATGCAGAAATTAATCCTTAAACTTTTTCTTTAATCCTCATCCGAGGATATGTTTATTGATTTTAGAGAGAGAGGAAGGGAGGGAGAGAGAGAAACACGGACAAGTTGCCTTCTATATGCAGCCTAACCAGGGATCAAACCAGCAACCTCGGTATGTGCCCTCACCAGGAATCAAACACAACACCTTTTGGTGTATTGGATGACGCTCCAACTAACTGAGCCATCCGGCCAGGGCGATCCTTACATTTTTTATAATTAAAAAATTCAGTACTCCAACCGAAATCAAGATCAATATTAGTACCATCAAATACTGACCACTACTAAAGGTACATTAGATTATATCATTGTATCTTCTAAATATCCTGAATTTTTTCTCCATATAAAATGTGAGATCATGTGGAGACAAATATTGTGTATATAGAAATTAATAAATATATATATATGTTGCAATGTGAGTTTTGTTTGCTCTCAGTCCTGATAAACGGGAGTGTTTAATAATGAAGATCGTGTGTAAATGGCCCGTTAATGTACACTAGACCAATAAAACTGCAGCAAAGAAGGTCTTATATAATCACATCTGCAGAACCACATAAATCATGCTGATTCTTCAATGTCAAAGAAGAATTCGGAAACGCCTAGAACACAATTTTTAAACACATTTAGAATGCCTCCCGACTTTGAGAAAAACCATCATTTTAAAAACCACAGAACTCTATTCAAAATACATCTCTGGCTCAATGCGAGCGTTTCTCGGGAAGGGTCCCCCGGACCCCCCGAAAGTGTTATAACCGCACGTGCCCCCACCCAGCCTGCAGCCAGAGCTTCCGGAACGTTCAGGGAGGCTGTGCGGCCCCTGCACCCTTCCACCAGCTCCGGGGGACTCGCACGCTGGCCTGGGTTGAGGAGCCCCGGCCTCGAGTGGGCATGTTTCCAGGGGTTCGGGGGGCGATGATGACAGGGGCGCACTGGGCGTTCGGCAGGAACCTGGCAGAACCGGGAGCGGCAGCACAGACGGGCGCCGGTGAACCGCCGTCGGCGAGGCAGGTCGCGGCCGGTGAGAGGGCTGCAGGGCCCTTCGCTGCGCTGACTTCAGCACGGAGGGTCGCAGAGATAAAACTCCACGACTTCCCTGCCACAGTCCTCCCGCTGACACAGGGAATGACACAGAACCGCCTCCCTACCGAGTTAGTGACTCACTCCACGCCAAGGCTCAGTTCACTGAGAACCTCCCTGTTCGTGACCACAATAGAGAACCGAGAAGCTACAGACTTGTTCTTGCTCTTTAAGAAATGCCGCCTGAAATAAAGACTATTTATTCACCGAAAAGAAAGCACTACGGCGCTGAGAAGTGCGAGGCAGAGGCCGCGTGCCCTGCAGCAGGCTGGCGCCGGGCTGGAATCTGGGGGACAGGAGGGCCTCTCATGGTCCAGCCTTAACCAACAGGGCAGGAGAACGGTGCTGCCGGCGGGAGGGGGGCTGGTGCTCTCCTTCCCAACATGTCTGAATGCACGTAACTGAAGACCCGATCATTTCTCCGAGAACCACGTCGGAGTGTTTGCCAGTGTGGGTGGTTTCAGTAACCATTGAAATGTAATTACATTAGACAGAGCATCTCTTCTGTGCCTGCAACCAAAAAGGAAGACATTAATTTGATAATCAAATAGAGGAAGGAAGGAAGGAAGGAAGGGAGGGAGGGAGGAGAGAGAGAGAGAGAGAGAGAGAGAGAGAGAGAGAGAGAACACTCCAGAAAAATGAGCTGAGGGCATCTGTTTGAGCTATTAAGACCTTGGGTGAGGTTTCAGGTTGTAGAGATGTCAACGAGAAATGCACGTCTTAATGCTGTTTAATGAATCAATAAAATGTTTTCGTTTTTTAAAAAGGTAGGGTAGAGAAGAAGGAAGGAAGAAGAGGGGGGCGGAGGTTACTTAATACCTTTGTGCTAGGATCTGTTTCAACTCATGCTTATGACCGTATATTTAAAATCCCTTTGAATATCATGAAAGCAAACCAGAATGTATGAAACATTTATTTGTTTGTTTGTTTTGGTTAATTCTCACCAGAGGATATTTTTTCTATTAATTTTTAGAGAGAGTGAAGGGAGGGGAGAGGGAAAAGCGAGAAACATCATTGATGTGAGAGACATACATCCATTGGTTGCCTCTGCACTCACCTGGACCAGGGCCAGGGATCAAACCTGGAACCCAGGTGCATGCCCGTGACCAGGAATCAAAACCAAGATCCAGTACACAGGCCGAAGCTCTAATCACTGGGCAAACTGGCCAGGGCTGCATCAAAAATTTTAAATAGCAAATAACTATCATGTGTTTGGCTGAAAAGAAAGTCCACAGATGCATCTAATTGTGTACTTTTTTTTTTTTAACCTCACCCGAGGACATTTTTGCATTTATTTTCAGATAGAGTGAGAGGGAGAGAGGGAGACAGGGAGAGAGAGAGAAACATCGATATGAGAGGGACACCCCACACGACCCCCACGGGGGCCGGGGACAAACTGCAACCGAGGTACATGCCCTTAGCGGGAACCGAACCCGGGTCTCTCTGGTCTGCTGGCCGATGCTCTAACCGCTGAGCCAAACCGGCCAGGGCTAATTGTTTACTTTTTTATTCAGCAAACAGAACATTGCAGTCGGAGAAATAAACAGACTCAGCTATCCAGGCCCCCTCTTACTAATTCACACTCATTGGCCCCCTTCATGGCTCCATTAGTCCTGCCAAAGTCCAAAGATTTGGTAACCAAACCTTGCTGACCGGAGGTCTCCCCTGACTTCGCAGGACAGTAGGGGGGGTTTCTCGCCCCTGCAGAGAGCGGCTGACCTGGCATCCAGGAAGCACTGGTCGTGCTGAGAGCTCAGCAGCAGCAGCTTGGAAACCATATGCCCCGCACACTCCTGCAGGGAAGCCAAGGGGCGAGCCGGCCAGTGACACACAGGGAACCTGGCCTTGAGTCGCAGCCCTACCAGTGAGTGGGCAAGACTCTCTCCGAACCGCAGTTTCTTTTACTACTAAACTGAGATGATCCTGTGGCTCAAAGGAAATGCACCATATGGCAACTTTTCAAACACCCACGTACCAGAGGAAAAAACAGTCCTGTTACTATGTCCTGTACTGCTACAATATAGCCACAGTGTATTTCCCCTGATAGTGTAGCCTTCTCTTATCTACAAGACAAACGAACAAAACCATACAGCATTTTAACATTTCATGAACGGAGTTTGGAGGTGAGGGGCCTCGGCCCCCACCGGAACCATCCCCTTGCTGTTGGCTGGTTGCACTGGTTGGGAAAGCTCAGTGCTCATTCCTGCCCCATCGACAGGGAGTCGAGGCCTGACACAGACAACCATGAATAATTCAGTTGGCACTGAGTGCCATCGTCCATTTGAAATGCATTATGTTCTGTGCAAAGGTGGCTGGTTTTCTCCCATAAGTACACCTTCTGGGAAAATTACTTTGCTGAATTATTGCAGGGGAAAAAAAATCATGACTGTGCCTTTAGTACTACTTTGGATTTAAACTGTACATATATTTGTTTATGGTCTAATACATATGTACAAAAAGAAAATTTGCATGCCGTTTTCCTCCAGCAAGGACCTTTGCGGGAAGAAGAGAACAGTAATCAGAAGACGGACCGTGAGTACGGGGACTCCGTGCTGTCGCCCGAATGCCTTATTTATGAGCGGAGTGCTTTTCATTCTAGGCCGCAGAGCAGCTACAATGCAAGTGCTTTTCTTCTCTCTCAATCCACCTCAAAAATAGCATCATTCTGCACAGTCTTTACAGCTGAGCTTCAGGCAATAAGTCACATTTCTTCATAGTTTCCTGACTCGGGCATGCAAAGCAGAGAACAATTCCCGTGCTTTGGTCTAAGAACCATCATGATGATATTTCTTATTTCTTATTGGTTCTTCCAGAGACTTGGTTACCAAGAAATAGTATGGCTCCGCCTGGAACTGATTGGCCTGTGGAAGCCTAAAACAGGAGAGGCCCTACTGCATCGACAAAGCTAAAAAGGAGTGTCCCTCCCTTAGTGCAACTAAATAACCACAGGGATGTTTTTCTTCATATAGACATAAATATCACTAACCAGATGATCTCAACAAATAAATGTTTAACATCTTCCCTTGACTAAACACGAGAGCCATAAACCATATACTCTGGAAGTTACTTCATGTAGCGGATTCTTTCAAAAATAAAGAAGCTTCGCCCTGGCCGGTTTGGCTCAGCAGTTGGAGCGTCGGCCTGCGGTACAGAGAGACCCAGGTTCGGTTCCCACTAAGGGCACGTACCTCGGTTGTGGTTTGTCCCCGGCCCTGGTTGGTCGTGCGGGTGGCAGCCACTCGATGTGTCCCTTCACATCGATGTTTCTCTCTCTCTCTCTCCCTCTCTCTCCCTCCCGCTCCATCTGAACAAAAAATGGAAAAATGTCCTCGGGTGAGGATAAAAAAACAAAAATAAAGAAGCTTCGTCTTGCAGGAGAACGACATTCCAATGCGCACACTAAGCATGACAGGTGCACGGGGTAAGCCCCTGGAGTAGGGACACAGTGTGGAGCGTTCTCTCTGCTGCTCGGGGGACTAGCCAGGAGCTACGTCAGAGGGACCCGGGTAGCAGGCATCCCACAGGGGGTCGGATGTGCAAAGGCGTGGAAGGCCAAGGTAACACAGAACATCAGGAAACTAAATACTAAAGGGGGTCAGAACGAGGTGGAGGAGAGCTTGGAGAATAAAGAAGGAGGCGGGAGCAGATCCTAGAGGCCTCTACTTGTGTGTTTTCTTCCTGTGAAGGATTTTTAAGTGATCAGATGTGCATTTCAGAAAAATCACTAGGGACGATATAGAGAATGTCGAAGGAGAGAGACAAAGGACAACCCGGGTGCTAACAAGATTAGGTTGCTGAGGAAGGAGATGATGAAGGTTAAGTCCAAGGCAGTAATGGCAGAGATGGGGAGAGGACAGAGAGAATGGACAGTCAGCAGGACTTGATGATTGCTTGATACAGAATGAACGCTTGGGGGAGACGGGACCAATCCCACATTCCTGATTTGGGTAGCCAGTCAAATAGAGGTACCGTCAACCAGAATAAGAAATCCAGAAAGATCAGATTATAATCGATATGTAGCTGGTGTGGACCACGCATCAGCCACATTCTCATTTGATCCCCGTAACAACACTATGAGGTAGGTGCTATTGTTGTTCTCACTTCAGAGATGAGGAAACAGAGGTACGAAAAGGCCACATAAGTTTCTCAAGGTCACAAAGCTAGTACGTGACAGATCTAGGGCTCAACCCTAGAGAGGTAACTCTAGCTCTTGACCATTAGGCTTTACCACATTGCAAAAGAAATGGGGGAAGGAGCTGCGGGAGCATGTTTGGACATGTTCATCTCCAGGTGCTTGCAGAACAGTAGAGGGAGACAAGCCCACAGCTAGACTGAGCAGCGGACCTTGGGCTAGTCATCCAGTCCGGAGATAATGTGACGGTCATCAGTGGAGCGGGAAGCTGAGGCCACGAGAGCGGATGAGCAGGAATGGAGAGAAGAGGGGTGATGACTACGGCTCTGGAAGATACCACTTGATGGGCCCCTGAAAGGTGTAGGACCGACTGAGAGATGGAGGAGGGGCTCTGGAGGGATAAGCCAAATACCAGACGTCAGAGGTACCCCCAAAGTCACAGTAGCCTCTTAGATATCTCCACTGAGGTGTCTCAAAGCCACTCTCTACGTTCAACTCATCATCACCACCCCTAATTCTCGGTCACAGCCCACGGCGTCACATCCAGCCAGGCAAGGACCGGGACTCACCCATCCTCCATCATCCTGTCTTCAGGCTCCCAATCAGTCCCCAGGTCCTGCTGATTCTACCTTCTCAGCGTCCCTGCAATGATGGGCGTCCCCTCCTCTTCCTTCAATCACCACCCCAGGGATCACCAACAATCATCTAGATAAAGGGTGTAGTTCCTTTCCCTGTGTGAACACCCTCCAAGCCAACCGCAACAGTAACC
The DNA here is from genome assembly GCF_014108415.1 of Molossus molossus. Classification (NCBI taxonomy): domain Eukaryota; kingdom Metazoa; phylum Chordata; class Mammalia; order Chiroptera; family Molossidae; genus Molossus; species Molossus molossus. Next base: position 49,887,462 of record NW_023425356.1, read on the forward strand.
AACATCCCATCGCATCATTTCCAGACCCTGAATCATGAAATGACACCTCGTTGTCTTTTTTTTTTTTAATCCTCCCCGGAGGACACTTTTCCATTTTTTGTTCAGATAGAGTGGGAGGGAGAGAGAGGAAGAGAGAGAGAGAGAGAGAGAAACATCGACGTGAAAAGGACACATCGAGTGGCTGCCACCTGCACGACCAACCAGGGCCGGGGACAAACTGCAACCGAGGTACGTGCCCTTAGCGGGAACCGAACCCGGGTCTCTCTGGACCGCAGGCCGACGCTCTAACCGCTGAGCCAAACTGGGGGCCACCTCGTTGTCTTTCGCATGAACTCCAAACTGAAAATGAAGCAGAAAGAGTCCTGCCCCCTAGTGGCCGCCTCTGCAATCTCACCTCGGTGCCTTGGCACACTCCAGGCTCGGCTCCCCTCCTGGCCTGCCCCTCCCCACTTCTCCCTCTGGCCAACTCCTGCTTGACCTTCAGTGCCCATGAGACGCCTCTGTGAAATGCCCCTGTACGTGCTTCTATAGCTCCACACACAGTCACACTGATCTGTTTCCATGTCTGCTCCTTCGCCCACGGCCCGCCAGGGCCTCCTTCAGTGCCCAGCAGTAAGTATGTGTGTGTAACACGTGCTGCCTCCCTCTAAGGAGGGTTTCTCCCTGCCCCGTATACTCATTCCAGGAAAGGACAACAATCCTATGTCTGATTCCCCAACAGGCGGACAGCTCAGTGGCATTTTATATCAACAGGAAGAGCAGGCAAGATAACTTTCAATTTACCAATCACTTGCTGAGGTCATTTCAATGAAGGCCTTTACCATGAACGTTTAAGATCCAGCACGATCCATCCAAGTCCAAAATACATCGGGTGAGGTGATACTACTAAGTGTCTAAAGACATGGAATTAGTTGAAAGGAAATGGTGATTTAAACATCCTAGAGCCAAGATGCTTTGGGGAAAAAAAAAAATCTTTCCTTAAAAGCAGAGAAATCTCTTCTAAAATATCTGCAACATATAATTTGATGCGCTCCAACATAATCCCTGTACAATTACTCTCTCTCAGCCCTTCAAAATGATAACCCCATTTGCGACGGAAAAGAGAAAGAGAGAAACAGATTGAGAGAAAAACAGAGACAGATGAGTCACTGCCAACTCCGGCCACCCCTGCCCCCAGAAGCACTGAGGTCACATGTTCCACACCCAGGACACAAAGGACCGTGAGGCGGCTCTGTGCCGGAGGGTCAGACCCGGGGCTCTGCAGCGGCACCATGCCCCTCAGATCGCTGGAGGAAGCTGCTGCCAACGTCCACAGCGTCACTGGGAGTCTCCCCTGCCGGCTTCCTCCTTCCCCTAAACTCGCCCCGAGTACGATGCCAGCACTGAGGCTGGCAGGTTGGTAACAGAGCGCGCCGGGCGCCATCGGTTCCCCACAACCTGAAGTCTGTGGTGGGCACCGGCAGGACTTCGTTTGGGCACAGCCACAGACCCCACAGGGGAACGGGGGCTCGCTCACTTAGTTTGCTAAGCATCTCACTTAGCATCTAAGAAATGTCAGCGTTTGCCTTTTATTCACAGAATAAACTGTCTAAGCGAGACGGTCCCGTGGAATCCAGTCGATGGGTAACGCGTGTTCGCACCGCCACATTCACAAAGCGCCCGTTTCCGAGCCCGAGACCCGGAACGGAGCGAGCGCGTCGGCGGCGCCCTGTGTTCGGCCCCCGAACTCTCGGGAACCAGCCTCCAGCTTTGCTCCACTTTTCGTGCTTGTTCAGGGTCAGCCTGTCAAGAATTGAAGCATCAGAGTCGTGAGTCGCAGTACGAGGCAGAGGCCCTTGCTGTCGCTCTCGTCCGGAGAGACGGCGCTTTACCCCGGGCGGCTGCCAGGCAAATGAATGACAAGAGACCGCAAACGACAGGCTAGTTGCTGGCCTGGTGTCCATTTCCCCAGATTCCTCAGTAACAGAATCCCAATTCTGTTGGGCGTGGCAATGTGCCCGACGCTGAAGAATAAACAGACCAATAAATCCACGTTTCCCAGCCTCCCTTGCAAACAAGCCCACAGGCCTGTTGTAGTCAGTAGGACGTAACTAGACCCGGCTGAGCGGTGGCCAAAGGGTCTGATGTGTACCCGTCCCTCTTCTCCCCGCCACCTGTACGTGACACGGGAGCGGCAGCAACCGTCTTAAGCCACAGGCAACCTGGAGATGGGAGCTGCGGGCTAAGGCGGGCAGAGCAAAGGGAAGAGCGAGGCGTCTGGGACGGTGGGGGGGCTGAGCCAGCCCTGGGCCCGGGGAGAGTGAGGAGGGACAGGCACGCTGTGCTTCAGAATCGTGTTTCCCGCCTTCTTTCCAGTAGGGCCCCCTAAGGGGCCTTATTAGACATTTTCCCGTTGAATTTCTCCCTCTTACATTTAGATACACGGATACACTAGATATAAACACTGTAGATATATCTGTGCTTTATACATAAGCAGAGTAAAGTTTTCCCTTCCTCGGGGCAGGATCGGCCGGCACCCCACTGAGAACACGTGCAATCGATCAAAGAAGAGTAAGAGAACCCAGGATGCTAAGCATGCGATGCTACCCGTCATCCCTTCTAGGGTTTCTAAGCGATTATGTGGGAAGGACAAGGCCAGATGGCTTTGCCTCACACCCCAATACATCCCCTTCCCAACCCTGGAAACATGGGCTGGAGCAGAGGGAGCCTTTGGCTTAGGAGCAAGAGGACACTGACCCGATGACGAGGGCACCTTCCCTACTATGGCCTGACTTGGAGCATGGCCCAGTTACTGTCCTTGGTCCTGAACGTCTATTTCCAGTTCCTTGGCGGGGGGGTTGGAGGGAACGAGCAGGTGTCGAAGCAGGAGTAAGCTTCCCTAGTCGACACTGTGCTTTCTGTTCCCACTCTTTCTCAGAGACTGGAAGAAAAATCAGGTGCCTTGTTGGAAGCCAAAAAAGAACAGGTTAGTTTCGCCACTAAAACCGAACATAGAGCCACAGCCACACTATTACTTAAAAGAACGGGAATCTGACCAAGTATCGAAGAGGGATTTAAGTGGATCCTGGGATCCCACACCCTCTTAACATTCTAGAAGCCTCGTCCATGATTCCCCCACACAAGCCTTTTATCCCCAGAACTCTGGTTCCCAAGGGACTGCGCACCAATTTCAGGCCTCTGACTCGAGGAAGCAACGACGATGCATGAACTCACACTGGGCGCTGGAGCTGAGCATCACCCTGCCGTCAAACTCACTGCCATTTCTCTAGCAAGGCGAACAGACGTGTGCTCGCACTGACAGAGACAAGACGGACGATGGAGAACCTCAGGTCGCTCAAGTTTGCCTGTAATGAGTTTAGGTCAGTATGAGTTTTGCCAAGTGAGTTCCAAAAATAATATTTCGTTTTCAGAGCATCTGTTTATTTTGAAATCAGCAAGAAGGTCGAAGTTTTTACAGTCATACCTATCATGCAGTAAGTGGTCAAAAAAGTGTTAGCTGCCATCATCATCACCGTCATCATTATTACCATTTATTTTTAGAAGAAATGGTAGCAAGTGTCCGGCTGGTGCAGCTCAGTGGTTGAGCCTTGACCCAGGCACCAAGAGGTCACCAGTTCAATTCCCGGTCAGGGCACATGCCCAGGTTGTAGGCCCGATCCCCAGTGCAGAGCATGCAGGAGGTGGCCAATTGATGTTCTCTCTATCATCAATGTTTCTATCTCTGTCTCCCTCTCCCTTCCTCGCTCTCTGAAATCAATATAGGAAAAAAAAAAGATTTTTTAAAAGAAATAGTAGCAAATTACCCTGAAACACCCAAATTTGTTGCAGAAGCTACTCTATCCCCATAGCAACAAATGGCGATTACCTTTTGCTGGCCATGGGCACGTGGTTCTATCGTCCCACCGTGTGTCTAAGATTCTGGGTGGCGTGAAAGCTGTCCAAAGGCAAAGCTGTCCAAATAAACACCTATGACTTTAACCTTTTCATCCGCTTCCTCAAAGTCGCCAGCCACCTAGAGGCTTCGTTCTCTAAAGCCCATGGAAAAGGTTAATGAAAACCCTGGAGTGAGGGCTTTCAGCCGACTAAGAATCAACACGCATTCCAGCCACAGTGCGCGTGATTCCAACGGGGAGGGCAATGACCCCCTGGCATCTAGAATATTCCACAAGCGTGTGGCAGTGTTATTTCTGGCCACTTAAAAGCCCCAGTGAAAAGAGCTCAGAGACTCAGAAGAGAAAAGCCCTCCCTTCCCATGAGCGGAGGCATTTATTAGCGCTCAATGGGCCCCTTTCAGGGCCTTCCCGCTGACGCATCTCCAATTGTTCCCATTCGCACTTCCAGGGCAAAGCCGGTCGTGGGGACGGTCCGCAGCTCAGTGCGTGGGGCGCAAGGAGGCCCGCGACAGCACACGCCAGTAGGAACGCACCTGACGCCAGGGATCTGGGCGGGCGCTCTCACGGTGAAGGGACGGGAGGAGGCACAGCGAGCAATGGACACCAGACCAGCTGAGGTCCCAGCAGCGACCTCCACACATGCTCTCGTCTCTGAGAGACTCCGTTCCTACAGCTTTAACGTGTGAGGCTGACCGGGGCCTTCTGGAGCCTCCGCCGTTTCCAATGTGCTATCGGTCTCTGCTGCTGCTGGAAGTCAAGCGGGATCCGCAGAAGCCAACCCCACCCTGGGATCTGAGGCAATCTTGGGGTGTCCTCCTTTCTCTTCCACACCTGGGGGCGCGTGCCCAGTTTATGGCCAACGAAGGCAAGGACTGTCTTCTCTTTTCTCCCACTGCCATGTATGGCAGATAGCAGGTGCTCAGAAACACCAGAGAGAAGGAAAGAGGATGGATGGAAGGGAGGGAGGGAGGGGGAGGGAGGGGCTGAATAATTTCATATGGTTAGAGCATTGCATGTAAAAGAACAGTGACGAAAGACAGCTTGAAATATGGGTTTCTTGCTGCTAAGAAAGATCATATTAGGAATATTAGAGAATATACTATGTTAGAGAATATTGCAAAGGTAATATCTACTGAATGTCTTCTGAGCTCAGAAATTAAGATGCTAAAATATTTAAACATGTGATAGGCTATGCAGGGTTCTGTGTTCATTATTTTTGTGATACTTTAAATTGTGGAACACAAATGATGTTTTTCAGTATCAAGTTATCCGATTCCACATTGTTAGCAGTTAATATCAATATAGGTTTAAAAAAGAAAAAAACAGACTCCAATCGATTGGAGGTGAAAATATGAGATTTGGATGTGAGACAAAGAACAAACGAAAGAAATCTCTTGATTCGCTGGATGGAAAGTGGCATTTCTAACACAAGAATTCGAACATTGGCAAAACATGTTAACAAAACAGAAGCACTTTAAATGATTTAATTATACATGCACGCAACCAAGTCTATATTACTTCCGTGAATCTGAACCTGATACTGCAAACCTTCACTGACAGTCATATGTCAAACTCCAGGGTACAGTGAAGCTTTGACTGTACCCTCCAGAGCTTCTGATTTCACGACATTAACACACAAGATTCATGTATTATCTCCTGAGTCAATAACATTTGAGATACAAGAGGCCAATATTTCTAAACTATGGAGCGTGACCAATAAGTGGGTCATGAAATCAAATGTATAGATCATGACCAACATATTTCTCATAATAGAAATGAATAGAATGTAATAGAAAATATCTGCATCTATCACTTGTAAGAATGCTAAGCATGCAATAAAACTTTTGTTTCGGTTTTGGAAACACGCACTGGTCGCAACGAGAAATGTATTTCTTACAAGATGCGGCCAGTGTTTAAAAACGACTGCGAATCTCCACTGTGGCACTTGAGATTGTGTGCATTTGTGGTATTTCAGAAAAATTCCAATTGTGTATTTCAACATAAAAAGAAATAGTTAGCATTTCACATAGAAGCAGAGAATTTTAGAGTTTTTGTTGTTGTTTTTGTTTATCCTCACCTGGGGACATTTTTGCATTTATCTTCAGCTAGAGCAGGAGGGAGAGAGGGAGGAAGAGAGAGAGAGAAACATTGATGTGAGAGAGACACATCGACAGGCTGCCACCCACACGACCCCAATCGGGGCCGGGACAAACTGCAACTGAGGTGCGTGCCCTTTGCAGGAACCGAACCTGGGACCCGCTCTGGTCCACGGGCCGACGCTCTAACCACTGAGCCAAACCGGCCAGGGTGAATTTTAGAGTTTTAAAGAATTTTACCAAGAGCTTGGAAATCCTAGATGATTCTACTTTAAGTCCCATTGGGGCCGCAATTTTAAATAGTGGCTCAGAGCACAGGGTACGACTCAGGAGAAAACGAGGTCTGAGCAGTGGCTTGAAGGGGTGGGCGTGTCACCGCGGACTCGGGAGACGCCTGGGAAGGAATGAGCAGGGAGAATGAGCAGAGATTCGTCTGAGGGAGAAGGAGGGGCCAGGTCCCGGGGCCACTGCGAGATCTCTGCCTTTTCTCTGTGTGAATTGGGAAGTGGCTGATCTGACTTACATTTTAAAAGGATCACTTTGGCCGAGAATAGACTGTCGGGGTCAAAGAGAGGACAGAGAAACAGGAGATGATAGTGACAGAGACAGAACATGGGGAAGTGGACCAGGGTGGTCGCCGTGGAGGCGCTGGGAGGTGGTCAGCTTCTGGGTGTACTTATTTTTGTTTTGGTTTAGTTTTCTTTTTTAATCTTCACCTGAGGATATTTTTCCCATTGATTTTTAGGGAGTGAGGGAGCAGGAAGAGAGAGAGACAGAAATATTAATGTGAGAGAGGCACACTGGTTGCCTCCCGCACGCGCCCCAACCAGGGCCAGGGATCGAACCTGCAACCCAGGTACGTGCCCTTGACAGGGAACCAAGCCCACAACCCTGCGGTCCCCGGGCCGACGCTCTCACTGCGGAGCCACACCGGCCAGGGCAGAGTCTGTGTGTTTAAACACAGAGCCCGCCTGGAATGGTCTCCACTTTGCAGCACAGGGAGGTGGACAGGGACCAACTGCTTCTGGGAAGTTTTGGGTTCCAATCCCAGCCCTTCCGCTCATTCAGCCTATGTGACCTTGGCTACGATGTACGTTGCCTCTCTAAATCCCAGGGCCCAGGTCTGTGGAGAAAACGGCATCACATACGCTGCAGGGCTGAGAGGACCGAGGGGCACCCCCAGCGCACAGCCAGGACTGCGGTGCCCTTCCTGTCCGGCCACCCGGCATGACCCTCTGTCAGAGACACACCGAGCACAGGGGCCCGGAAGTCCCCAGGTTTCAGACTCTCACTTAAAGACAAAAACATTTCTCAGGAACCTGGGGGTCTTAGGGTTCCAGGCGTGTCCTTCCCGGGTGTCAGCAGGGCTACACGTCCCGTGGGGAGCATCCCTACTTTCGTTTCACAGAGCCTGAGTCTGGTCACAGGCCATTCTCGAAGGATCGTGACAATACTTCTTTCTTTGAACTGGTAGATAAACTCTCACGAAACCTTCCTATTTGATTTGCAATCATTTCTGCCACAGGTCACTACTTCAGAGAGAGAGAGCAAGTGGAAAGAAGACCATGTCTTAGAATAAGAGAGCTGAATGGTTGCTGCTGGTGGGGTGTGTGGACTTGCAGGGTCAGACACAGTCTGGGATGGGGTTGGGCTTATTTTCGAAAATTCCTAGCCATTAACTTTTTTACTTATGATCACATTGGGCAACGTCGACTTACAAATGTTAATGTGCTACGGAAACATGGACTTGAAGTGACGTAAACAGCGTTCTTGACGTTCCCTTTGCCTGTCACCGGGTTCCCATGCCACCTCCACGCAGCTCCCTCCCCCCGCAAGCCACGCAAGCAACACAGAGCCCCGAGCGTCCCGCAAACAGGGAATCCCACAGCGAGGCCTGAGGAAGACCCCAGCCGGCGCTTGAATTGCCAACATTTTGTTGTGATGGAAACTATATAGCTGATATTCTCTTGGTGGCGTGCTTAAAACATAAGTACCGAGTATTTACACATTTCTTGATGCATCCATGACTGTACTGTGCCAAACCCTGGGCATGCCCACTGTGGACGTTCTTAGAGGCCTGGCGACCCTGCACCATGCACTGTGTTCCCTTAGGAGGCACTCCCCATGTGTCCCTGTCCTTCTTTGCTGCCAGAATACTGAGTGCCCCTGCTCCTAACCACCACTTCCTTCCTGGTGCCAGCCAGCCTGCGCACCCACTGGGCAAGGGGCACGGACGGCAGGCAGCCCGGCCGGCGACAGCTGTGAGCAGGTGAGTGGGCTCCGGGTGGCAGCCTCCACTGCATCACGCGCAAGGCTGCCAGCGTGGCTGGGTCCGATGCCTGTTTGGGTTTCTGACCTCTGGCCCGGTGAGGTCCAGTCGCAATAAGGTCGTCTTTCCGTGCACCGAACTTACACACTTCAAAGCGCTGACGAGACACACGTCGCCGACTCCAGTTCTCTGGACAGAAAGGAGCTCAGGGCCTGGTTCTCAGCCCTCCCATGGCCAGTCAGAGAGAGACGGGGGCAAAAGGCCCCATCGCTGTCACAGGACTTCACTGGTGACTGGGCTGGAGCCTGACGCCCTGCTCTCTGAAGAGAGAGCCCCCCAACAAGCTGCCTTGCACGAGTTCTCTCTAGAGGGCCCCACCACTTGCAAAGAGCGTGTCACTGAGAGGGCGAAAGAAATATGTGGAGAAATTGTATTCTCTGCTTTTCACAGAAGTTAATCAGCTCACATCAGGGAAAAATGTTTAGATCATAGGTTGAACAAGAGAGGGGCAGAAAGTCGGGTCGGCTGAGAGGGAAAGCTAAAAAGCTCTCAGATGTTATGTGTGGTGGGGAGGGGCCCAAAAATGTAAAGACTCAGAGACAGGCTTGTACTGCAGACGCACAGAGTGAGAGCTCCCGCCCCGTCCAGGACCCAGCGTGTGGCTGGTGTGTGTGTTCGTGTGCATGTGTGTGTGTGTGCGTGTGGCTGGGGTGTGTGTGTGTGTGTGTGCGTGTGTGTGTGGCTGGTGTGTGTGTGCGTGCGTGTGTGTGCGCGTGTGTGCGTGTGCGTGTGTGTGTGCGTGTGGCTAGGGTGTGTGTGCGTGTGCGTGTGCGTGCGTGTGCGCGCGTGTGTGCGTGTGCGTGTGTGTGTGTGTGTGTGTGTGATTGCTCCAGCATCTCTGCAAGGTCTCGGCATGATGACGCATTGTGTGCAGAAGGACCTCCTCCCTCCCGTCTCCTCTGAGACCTCTCAGCAGCCGCTACATCTTCTCACGCTCTCTCCTGCCTTCACCTCCTCCCCTGTCAGGCGGTCCTTGTCCAGTTATCCATCCTTGGGGGGAAACAAGCAGCCGGACTCCTCCATCCCCTCCCATGGGTCCCCGCCCCCACCCCTCACCACACCCTCTACACGGAGTTTCTGAAGAGGATTCTAAAGCCACACCTAAACTCACACAGCCTCACCCACGCCCACGCAGGCCAGCTCCCCCTCCATCCTCATGCTGCCCTCCCCGAGATCAGCGGTGCCCGTCCTATGGCTCAGAGCGGGGGACCCCCAGAGCTGTCCCCACTCCTCTCGGCCACTCCTGACATTTAGCTCTCCCCCATCTGTCTCGGCTAACCTCCCTCAGGCCGTCCCCTCCGCTCACCCTCCCATCTCTCCTCTCCTTCCACGTGCCCTCCCTCAGCGACTGCACCCACTCCCTGAGAAGTCCCCCTTCGTGAATCGCAGTCCCAATACCTATTCTGAGCTCCGGGCTTCTGCACGTTAGATCGACAACTCACAGGCACCCCAAATGCACTGTGTCCAACCTGAACACGCTCATGTCCCAATCTGCTCCTTCTCGTTACCTCCCATCATCACGAAAGGCACCGCCAGCCGACGGACCAAGTACCACTCTGGAAGGCATCCTTGGCTGTCCCACCCCTCACTGTCTTAACTCCGGCCCTCATGAGCTATGTTTTGCCAGTCCTCCTCCACTTCAGCCTCTTCCTTTGCTGCACATCTGAACTCTGAGTGGTGCCCTGTATGCTCGCCTTCCTTCCTACACCCTTGACTTTGCACGGGCAGCTTCCTCCACCCGGAGCACCCTCCCCCTTGTCCACATGTCCTGAGACTCAGCTCGGGTGTCAGCCCCTACCCGACTTCATTCCCTCCTGGGCTGGGCCCTGATATCCCTACTCCAAACTACTACTTGGAGAAACCTACATTATAGATCCAACTACATGCGTTTGACCATTTCCATCTTCCCAACCAATCTGTCAATTGCTAGAAAGCAGGAATCATGTCTAATGCACCCCTGTGTGCCCAAAGTTTAGTGCAATTCCTGCTCCACCACAGGCCTGCAATTGATGTTTTATGAACAAACAGGACAACAAACCCTGAGTAGCTTCCAATGTCCACATTTCTGCACCTCCTACCTCCGTTACTGCTCTCAAAATCCTACCCATTTTTATCACCCCATTCAAATATCATTCCGCTTATGAACCTCCCCTGGCTCCACCCCCTCTCATTCCTCACCTCTCAGGGGACTAGGTGCGGGGCCACGCAAACAACGTTGTATTAGGCGGCTGTTCCTTCACAGGAGGCTCGAGGGGAAGGACAGCTCAGCATTTAGTTGCCTCCAAAGCGCTTTGCTTTCTCCGGGTTCTTCAGAGGAAGGCACGCTCACATTTGAAAGAAACCAAAAGCAACACGCTAGCAAAACCCCCTCGGCGTGAAAACTCAGCAGCATTGCACAATAGAGAGCTCCAAAGGAGCTGCGGGTCCTGTGCAGGGCCGCCTGCCAGCGTCACGTGCCAGCAGGGGGACAGCACACTAGCGCCCGACCCGGCACAGAGCGCAGGGATGAGGCCGGCTCTGTTCCTGCTGACGCCACGAGGCCACTGCTCTCTCAGCTGGGCTGAGAGCACCCGGCCCGGGCGGCCTGCAGGCCCCCCTCCTACCCCCCGGCGAGCAAGCCCGGGGCCCAGGGCACTGGCTCCCAGCCTCCCACCTGCCCTGCAACTTCATGTCAGCCCCAGATAAAGTCCACCACGGCTGCCTCCTGACAAGTCAATAGCATAACCAACATCCAAAAAGAGGGGCCGTCCTATCACACAACGGAATACTACTAATCATTAAGAATAATGCAGCAGAAGACTTAATAACGTGAAAAAAAGTGATCACTCTCTACTATGAAGTGAAAAAGCAAGTTAAGAAACCTAAATATGTAGTATGATCTACATGTATGTGTATGTCTATATAACTACAGTTTAAAATTATATCATATAACATAATGGAATATAAGATAAATCTATGCCAAAATGTTTGAAGTACTAAACTTCTTTCTAGGCAACTAGATTATAGGAGATTTTCATTTTCTTATCATTGCTTCAGTATTTTCTACATATTCTTCAATGAACATTCATCTCCTTAATAAGAGGGGAAAACAAGTTTCAGAAAATGAAATGGTCATTGCCTGATTAAATTCTATAAATCTCTAAATCTTCATAAGTATATTCAATTTTTTAATTTATATCCTAAAGACTTTAAAAAAAATTTTTTTTCATCTTGCTCTTATTCAGTCTCACAGGGGATGGGCCACAAAATGTCATCTTGGCATGCTCGATAGAATGCTTCCTTGTGAAGCTAGGTTCAAAATGCAAACAATAACAAGAAAGGCACTCATTTAAAAACTAAGTTCTTATTCACAAAAAGGTTAAGGCAAAGTCAGAAAACCAAGGTTAAATTCGACTCCCACTGGCCAGTTAGGGCAAAGTTCATATTTTTATTATGTTCACCTTTAAAAGGTAGAAAATGCCAGATGGTTAACAGTCAAGGAAGTTCTTATCAGGTGGTAGATTCGCTATCTTCCCAGGAATGAATGAGATGATTTGGGAAGATTCATCGTTTTTCTCATCTAGCAGGTGTTTAAGCATTCAACAGCATGTGCCCATCTAGGTTCTCAGCCAAAGAGAGAGGCGCGATCACTTACTGCCGTCAAGTCTGACGCCCGTTCTGCTCCACGAAAGGTCTTCGGTGACATCTGAGCAGGACAACAGGTAACACTGTTTCACAAAAAACTCCTACGATAAAAGTGGATCTGGGGAAGTCGCTTATATTCATTAGAGGAACAGAGTATGAAATCTAAATTTGACATTTGGAAGGGCTTTCCTACCTGATGGGAGGCCTGCGTGGTTCACTTTGAATGTCCAGATTTGACAGAGTGAAAAGGAGCCAAGAGTCATGGCCGTTTATTTGTAACTGATGTGAAATTTAGCCACCTGGATCCACTGGACCCAAGAGCATGCCGGCCACCCAGAAGGTGACCAGTCTGCATTTGGGAACCCTGCCCGTACACAATGCTGCACATGAGGAAGAGGCTCAAATAACATTTGTTGAATGAAGAAACGTGAACCTGTTTCATATAGAAGGTGTGGTTTGGGGATCCCTTTAAGAGGGCTCAAAGACCTAGGAAGGTTCAAGAATGAAATAAGAGAAAAAGTCATACATTAAGTTATCTTTAAGGGAGGCTGGCCCTGGAGAGCATGATTTCCCTGCACTTTTTAACCCATTGTTAACACTGCCTGAAACCCTAACCCTGGTGGTATACATCGGATCGATGCATACTCTTCTTTGAAAGTGTAAATAATTTGGAGAAGGTTAAGGAATGTAACCATTACCTTGACTGTTTGACCAGAAAAGTTATCGTTTTGTCATAGTGTTTACTAAATATATGAAATATAACCATTAATTTAAGATGCTATCTTTATGACTTGAAACCTATTTGAAAGTTGTAACTAATTCATGTGCCTGCATGAAATATCAAGTTATATTAGCTTGAATCATCCAAAATTGCTGGATTTTTTTTTAGTCAAATATTAAACAATCAAAAACAAGTTGGGTTATACCATACTGTAGTGTGTTATCAAGACCTATAAAACTGTAAGAGCACAAAGAGTGAACCTTAATGTATGCAATCCTGAAAAACCACCAAGGCCATCAGAGGATCCCAGAATGGAACGCAGAATGCAACAAAACAACCGAATTGTATCACAAACGTGTGAGACTCCCTCAATAAAAGGGGGTGGGAGGAGGGCTGCAAGTCAGGAACTGAGCGAAACCAGCAAGACTAAAGGCGAAAGGGACTGTGCCCAACCACTGCACCTAGTTGACAAAGCTGTTAACCCTCCCCCGGGGGGGAGGGAGGTAACATTTCTGAGAGTTATACATTTTTTGTAATCCTCACCTGAGGATATTTTTTCTGTTTATCTTCAGATGGAGTGGGAGAGAGAGAGAAACGCAACATGAGAGAGAAACATCAACTGGTTGCCTCTGGCGTGAACCCGACCAGGGCCGGGGACAAACTGCAACCAAGGTCCTTGACCGGAATCAAACCCGAGACTCATTGGTCTGTGGGCCGACGCTCTCACCGCTGAGCCAAACCGGCCAGGGCATGAGAGTTATACATTTTTGGAGCATCTTCCGAATGGACAACATTGTGTTAGGGACAGGGTTCCACACTGGGCCAGCCAGGAAGGTTTACAGGAACCCATGTATTTTTAAGACCAGATTTATCAAGAACCACATGGAATGGCTTTTACAAACCATGCCCACTGTATTTTACCTTCATTCAGGATGTGTGACTATTTTTGTTGCTGTGATTGCTCTCTCATAATCAAGACCAAAATGATATCCTTCTAGATTTATGCACACCTTCTCCCTACACACACACACACACACACACACACACACACACACACACACAGGCTATGTCACTTACGTCTCTGATTTACTTTGCAGAAGTGTCCAAATCTTTAAAAAACCAACTTACTGATTTTCTTCCCCATCGGAAGTTGTTTATATGTTAATTCAACTGACATTTAAAATTGCATATGAATTCTTTTTAATCCAGAGGGTCAGGGAGTAGCTGAAAACCACTGTTCTAACTTCTGTTGTTGTTGGGTTTTTTTTTTTTTTTTCAATTGAATTTATTAGAGTCACATTGGTTAATAAAATTGTATCAGTTACAGGTGTACAATTCTATAATCTATCATCTGTATATTGTACTGTGTGACACCACTGCAAGTCAAGTCTCCTTCTGTCCCCATTTATCCCCCACCCACTGTTCTAACATGTAAATATGTTCTGTTGAATGCATATTTTAAAGCCAATTTTACTACAGGAAGGTCGCCATCCCAATTTTAAATAAACTGGATTATGTTTTATCTCTAGGAAAGCATCTGTTAGTTTTCTAGGAAAATGAAGCAACTAGTCATTTGTTTCTACTTGGCCAGAAATGCAACTTCTCTATAAATTCACAGAATAAGTACTTCCACACGAGGCGGAACACCGTTTTGAAAAGCAAGATCTTAAAATGAAGCTGGAAAACAGCCCCACGGGGAGCATTATTTTTAGCATCCTTCTTACAGTACAACATCCAGCCAGGCTCTACGCGTGTGCGCACCCGGGGGCTGCTGCCCGGCTCCGTTCTTCTCTTTGGAGGTGAGCTGTAATGAACTCGAACGTAAGAATGTCAGTGAGAACGCGGCCCAGTAAACAGCTCATTTGAAGGCTCGACGTGTCAGCTTTGCAAGGGAGGTCTGAGAAGGGGTGCCCAGGCAAGCTGTAAGGTACCCTTGCCGACCAACCACCCGTCTGGCCCTCTGATGGGTAGGCCCCACACGGTGTGAGAAGAGCTATCTGAAGAACTGCACTCAATGTCATCGCTCCATTCATTGATCTTACTGCAATAATTAGGGATGGTTTGGAAAACAGAGACTGGCACTTGTCGTTTTTCTCATTGATTTTTCCTTATACTTTATGTCTTAGCCCTTGGTAGCATTACGAATATACAAACTACGGCTAAGTCCTAATCTACAGAGGAATACACATGAGGCTTGGACTCGGATCAGGACGGCCACTGCCACCCAGACGTGCAGCTGGGATGAGGCTACCCTGGGTATGTTCGCGAGTGACCCCACATCTGTCACCTTCCACCACGAGCCCTGTGGCTTTCCGTCCGTCTCTGCTCACCTGCTGCCTATAAGGAATCTCCGGGGGGCTCCCTGAAGTGCATGAGCAGTAGGAAAGGCTCCCTATCCGCCTCTCAGCGGCCTTATCCCCATGTCTCTTCTAGAAGCTGTGATGAGAAAGAAGAAACAAAGCCCTTTCTCCTGTCTGCACCCTGCTTTGGTTTGCCTGCCCGACCTTTGCGAAAGCTCCAGCTAGGTCTCCGCTCAGCCTCCCTGCCTAACCCCTGGACCAGGGTCGGAGCGGCGGAGCCTGTGACTGTGCCATGTGGTTACCTGCGCACCCGGTCAGCGCCACGGGAAAGTCACCGCTCCATTTCGTTTACTTATTTACTTTTTTAGAGTGATAAAGTTCCTTATTTAGAACAATAAAGTATATGTATATATAGTGTAATTTCACATTCAAACCTCTATAGAAAAGGTCAGGACATAGACTTTTTTTTAATCCTCACCTGAGGATATTTTTCTATTGATTTTTAGATAAAGTGGAAGGGAAGGGGAGAGAGAGAGAGAGAGAGAAACATCGATGTGAGAGAGACGCATTGATTGGTTGGCTCCCGCACACGGGGCCAGGAATCGAACCTGCAACCCAGGTACGTGCCCCTGACTGGGAATTGAACCCGTGACTCTTCGGTCCTCTGGCCGACGTGCTAACCACTGAGCAAAACCAGTATAAATATACCTGTAAGTATATACCTATTTTTAAAAGTATGCATACAGTATATACACACACACACACATCACACTTTACAACCCTTTTTATTTAATTCAGCTTCGGCCATAATAAAACTGCTTCCACCAGTGTTGACATGTGGTAGTGACATTCCCACCACCACACACAGCTCCCGCCTGATGAGCGAGTGACAAGCCTGTGCACCCGTCTAAATGTCTGCACACATTCACACCCGATTTAAAAAATCATGGCAAGCGGGAGACTAGGACCATACACGAGTCCTTAGGACCTAGGAGAATAGAACATTCGGAGTGGAAAATGTTACTGAGCAAGTCTTACAGCTCAGAAATCAAGAAACTGAACATCCTTATGATTTTTTTCGCTTAAACAGTTATTTTATTTTTTTAAAACATCAGAAGGAGGTAGTTGGAGTTGGCAGTTCTCTGTTTGCAAAGCTTAGCACACGTTTTAGGATCGTGACTGCCCATGTCACTGTGGATTGCTTCTAAAACGATAGCTTGTTAGGAGACGAAGGTACTGTTACTGTAGCTCCCCAGCAAAGGCGTGTCCGTGGAAAGCCACAGCACCAGGCGTCCTGTGACGCGATGCCGCCAACAAACCAGTCAGAATTCCAATCCGAATGTGTATACCTTTATGCCCATTTCAAAATAACATGGTTTCAAAGACAAGATAGCGTAGTTAAAAATTCTTACCCCTTTCCAATTTAAAATGAAATTTACGAATTACCCCTTTCCAAATGGATTCTAGACTCTCTTTTGGCATTCAGAAACACGTTGCGAGCATCTTACATTTTCTGCTCTTAGCTTACAGGAAGATGAGAAGGTTTAAATGCCCAATTTGGTACATTTCCAAATGTTACGCACAGCTTACAGTATCTCTTCCTGTCGAAAAGGCAGTAATGTTCGTCATTCTTCAGAGGTGATCCGAAGACAAAGTTAAGCAAAGCAGAAAGCCGACTCTTGTGTTATCCAGTTCACCCGACATGAGACTGAATCTCACTTTTACTAACGGACCCTATTTACTTTACAAACAAGAACAGCAGACTTTATGTTCAGATTGCTTATTCCCAGAGATGAGAGCTGGATATTTTTCATGGAATAGTTTCAGCTCTATTTAACCTTCACTGATACAATGACACCCAATGAGAGGAGGTGATTTACCAGGATCAGTTAACAGCAGAATGAAGTCTTCTTACAATTTTCCCCAACATTTATCCCGCTATGCCAAACTGCCTTTTGGAAAAATAATTTTTAGTTAAAGAGACATAAATACGAAAAGGCTAAAAGCCCTATATCGGAATTACATTTTGAAAACAAAACCGAGCTGCAGAAAAACATTAAGAAATACCCATGAATTTCAAATAGATTTTTTTTTTGTCAATTTAACTTCAATTGGATTAGAGTTCCAAAATATGCCACAAAATTTCTCCCAAGTATTTTAATGCACAATGACATATGTTTCTTACTAACAACAAACACTTCATTATGGACACTGACTTTTCATACATTTTCATTTTTCACATACTTAATCCTTTCTTAAGAGGATAGGTTCCTTATTCTATTGTTGTAGTTTAAAACAACCAATCTGTCTCTGACTCATTAAAAAGTGGCAGTATGGTAAGCACATTATATCATATAAAATCCAGGAACACTTTGACATCACTGGGCGGGAACAGTGTATCACAGAGCCAGTGTCTGTAGAAACGTGGGTTCTACCAAAGAGGCACAAAGCTTTAGGTATAATTTAGAATCTGCAGACTTCTGAGATCAGCTTAAAAGGCAATTTTGAAACACTGACTTGTGAAGAAGAATATTCAGAACACATATTAGATAAGACAAAGTAAAGATATATGTTTGTTTGTTTGTTTGATCTTAATGCAGATATGACACAGCTAATGCCTACCCACCTAGCATCCAAAACACTTTCGGTCCTTTTCTACTGTCCGTGCACTTTATGGAACGTCAGTGTTTTAAAAACTGGCAATCCATGTAACTCTCAATGAACCAATACATTTAATTAAACAGAATATATCTCCCTTTGCCTACCATGCCAGATTTCATAACTTGCTGCATTGTCTATTTCTCTTTATTGATCAGGACCCTGTCCTGGAGTGTCAGAACCCAGATACAGCTGAGAACAAAAGTGTGTTATTGTACTCTCAAGGGTATTAAACAGCACTGGCCCTTGCCTAAGAAAATCGAAGCCATTGGTGAAACAAGCCGAACTGTTAAGTATCAATCTTCTCAATCTACTCAAGACCCACTCACATGACTCATATTAATCTATGTCTGGCTTCCTCAAAACGATCAATGTCACATGCCGGAGACAGGTCCTTTCAGCAATTAAACTGATCGCTGATCCTATTACTGATTGATTACACGGTGGGCTGAGGGCCTAGGTAAGTTTACGCAGCTTCCCAAAACACTGGGTTTATTTTTAAAAAATGACTAGTGCTTGGGGAACCACAGAGCTTTAGAGAAGGAAGGGATCATAGAAATCTTTGGGGCTCTTTGGTCCAAAAAGAAGAGCAAAGGCCACATACTGATGTTGTATTTGCATTAGCTGTGAGCATAAGCTACAATTCAACCACCCTAGAATTCCCCAGACTTTAGCCTTGGAAGGAAAGCTAGCCCTTTGTATCACCACACGGACAGTGATCACCTGGAGGTGCTGGCACATGGCAACAATGTATCATAAGGACTAAGCTATCACGGAAAGCTTTGGATTCCTTTATGTGTACGTACATGATACAGTGAAAGAAGCTTCTTCAAAATAAGTCCTGAGAAATCATTCAGATGTTTCTTTGACCACAAAAAAAAAAAAATTGGCAAGGGAAATTCACACAGTGTCTTACAAGTTCTAGTTTAAAGGCGCAATGTGCATCGCGGGAATTCCTTGTAATATTCACTCTTAATAAGACAAACGCTGCCCTATATTTTCAATAGCAAACTGACATGCATAACTACATAGAGATCTCTTTTTATTTTTAATTCATAAACCTTAATGGATATAGAGTATCTGACTTTTTTTTTTTTTATCCTCTCCTGAGGATATTTTTTTTATTTTTAAAGAGAACGGAAGGGAGGAGGAGGGAGGGGGGAAGAGAGAGAGAGAGAGAGAGAGAAAGAAACATGGATGTGAAGGAGACACACCAATTGGTGCCCCCCACACGCACCCCAACCAGGGCTAGGGATTGAACCTGCAACCCAGGCATGTGCCCTTGACCGGGAATCAAACCTGCGGCTCTTCAGTCTGCAGGCTGACGCTCTAACCACTGAGCAAATCGGCCAGGTCTGCTATCGAGATTTTGTCTTTAAAATTCTTCTAGGTCCCTTTAAGGAAAACGATAACCCCGACTACCCAGGCTGACCTCTACTTGAAGGGACCAAGGTAACACACACTGCGGGGTGTACTCAGAGTAAAGCGTGGGGCTCCGCAGCGGGCGGACGTTTCTGGAGCCCGCAGAGGGGCGCGCAGCCGGCTGGGCACGTGCTCTCCCACGGCAGCCGCAGGTCCTAGACGACACGACACGTCCCCCGGGCCCTGAAGGCAGTCCAGCTCTGCACAAGTGATTCATCTGGTGCCAGTTTCATAGCAGAACACTCCGCTCCCATTTCTGGGTCCCATATGGAGGTCACGGGCAGCAAGAGCAGGTCACCGCGCGGTCTGTCGCTCCACCTGGAATATGTATGTGTTTAAAGCAGCTGCACTTATGACGCAAACACGAACTGGGACCCACCAAGGCACGAAAGCAACGGTGTTCATACAAGCCACCGCTCGGCTTCTTAAAACTCTCTCTCTTTCCCACAACATACTCACCTGATTACCCCCTCCTCCCTCGGGGGGCTCTCAGCCGCCCTGGTAAGAGCGGGTGGTGTCTTCTCCCCGGGGCAGGCTCCCAAACCAAAGCCAGTTAGAGGAGGAAAGATGCTGGCACTGCCATGCTGCCCGTCCTAGGCGGGGGGCTCCACGGGAATGCCAGGCCTTCCTGTTGCTGCCCTGCGGTCGCTCCTAAGGGAGGCGGCGGCGACAGGAGGTGGCATCAACGGTTTTGCCACACTGACTCTGGAACCATGTTCAGGACCTGATGCTGAAGAAGCCACACAGTCACTAGGTTCAGACAGTGCCATCTCCAAGTCCTTGAAGACATCGATGGATCTACTAAAAATTCCAAAGAATTCTTCAGGGGTCAACAGCTTGGGTTCCAGGCTCTCGGACGACCTCTGGACCTTCTCAAAGAGGTGTTCTTCCATGCACTGCACCAGGTCATCCACGATTTGCACAAGTTTGTCTATGATGGAGTAATTACTCCAGCTTCCAGGAACATTGCTGAACTTGTCCAGGAGATCAGTCAGGCTGACGGACAACTGTTCCACCATGTCACTTATCCAACAGTGACTAGGCAAAGTGTCCACCTCGGGGACATAGTTCAGCGCTATCTTATAGTCTTTGGGGAGATTTGCCACCAGTTTTGTAATGTCATTCACATCGTCGGTTACGCGGCTGGTGCAGACCCCTGCAGTTTTGACGAGAAGGTCGAAGAGCAGGTGAACATAAATGCAGGTGATCATCCAAGTTTGGGTCTTCATAAGGGCAGCAGCGCTGGTCCCAGCCCCAGCAGCGGCGTGGAGACTCCACTGAGCTGTCCTGAAGATTCAGCCCTCTGCTCTGTCAGCTGCGGATGGTCCTGCACTGGGCAGTGCCCCCTGCACGGCCTGTGCTCCTCTGGGCGCCCCAGGACCCGGCACAAGGCAGCGAAGGAAAAGCCAACTGCACATTAAACAGATAGTCCTCCTGTGATGTCCTTAGCTGCACACCTGCCCCTGGGTGTCCTCTCCATTGCCCGTGAGCTGCACGCTCCGCCGGTCCCCACCTCTGGCTCTCAGAGAAACCACCTTGCCCCTGGACCTTCCCCTGCTGTTTACGTCACTCACGAGCAAACCACCAGCATTTATTTCTTTTTGTTATCAACCATCTTCATGAGTCACCGTTCTTCTAAAACATCTCCTTTCTTCTCTCAACTTTTTTAAATCACCTTTTTTGAAAAGATGATATCGCCAACAGTCTTGCCTTGACATTGTACCTCTAAGGAGGGCATCCGTTCCCAGAACTGTTTTTAAGGCCCTAGCCCCAATGTATTCTTTGCTCGTCACTAAAAGAATGAGTTTTGCAATTCCTTCCACTGTTTCTTCCACATCCGCAGAGATGACGAGATAACAGAGGAATGAATCAGATGCTGCGGCCGAATGCTAAGTCCCTCCTGTCCGGCACTGTCTGCAAAGTTCACTGTTTCGAAAACGTGCGTTATCACGCTGGGTCCTCACAATGGCCTCCGAAGAATGGAAGGACGGGCGTTATCACCCCAAGGTTAACAGCTAAAGTATGTACTTAAGGTCACGAGACCCAGCAAGTGGCACTGGGACCTCCTTTCCTCTCCTTTCATCAGACTTAGTGGTCCAGCCAACGTCGGCATGCTGGGAGCTCCCATCACCGCCTTAAGTCTATGCCAGTTTCATCCTCTATATTAAGAATTCTTTTATTTATTTATTTATTTATTTAATCCTCACTCAAGGATATTTTTCCATTTATCTTCAGGTAGAGTGGGAGGGAGGAAAGGGGAGAGAGAGAGAGAGAGAGAAACACCCATGTGAGAGGGACACATCGACTGGTTGCCTCCTGCTCGATCCCGACCAGGGCCGTGGACCTAACTGCAACCAAGGTACGTGCCCTTGACCGGAATCGAACCCACGACTCTTTGATCTGAGGGCCAATGCTCTAACCGCTGAGCTAAACCGGCCAGGGCTATATAAAAACTCTTAATTGTTTCTAGTAGGTACTAAGTTTGTTCTCTGGAGAAATGACATCATTTCCCCGTTCTCTAATTTCGCATACGATGGTGTTATTCCCAGCTCCGAGATCTTTGCAGTGTATAGCCCTGGGAATTTCAAAATTCTGTTACAAATATAGCATTATTATTTGTTCATGCTTCACAAGCAACTGCTTTTTGTAATCATAAAAACAAAAATTCCTCTAAAGTTTTAAGACATAATGATAATAACCATCTGATTTTAACTATAGCTAATAGAATATTGAAAAAATATTAAGACTGCCCTGGCTGGTGTGGCTCAGTGGTTAGTGTCAGCCCAAGCACTGAAGGGTTTGGCTCCCAGTCAAGGGCATGTTCCTGGGTTGCAGGTTCAATCCCCAGCCCCAGTTGGGATGAGTGCAGGAGGCAACCAATTGATGTGTGTCTCTCACATCAATGTCTCTCTCACTCTCTCTCTCTCTCTCTCTCCCCCTCCCTCCCTCCTTCCTTTCCACTCTCTCTAAAAAATCAATGGAAAAAATATCCTCAGGTGAAGATCAACAAAAAAATAATAATAAATAAGGAGATAACCAAGAACTTCTCGACCTTATGGGTATTAAAATACAAGACAGGTTACAGAGCACATGATAAAATCATAATCCTTTTAAACTTCTTAAAAATCAATGAAATTGTAAGGATTGTTTTACATATATCCTAAAAGTTTCATATGTCCCTAATGAGAAAAAGACACAATGGGGAAAACTATGGATCAGGTGATGCTTTAAAATAACAATTTATTTATGATAAATTAAGAGTGAATGAAATAAATCCCAGATCGTTTCTAATGCTGACAGGCTGCATGCACATTGACACATATATAAGTTGCATAAATATGTTTATAAATTATCAAAGAAATATTGAAACACAGCAGAGATTTCTGTGAAAGAAGTGCCTATTCAACAAAGTAAATAAAACAGCAAATTTATGGGCTCCACAAATCACTGAGAAAAAATCCATTAAAAAAAAAAAAGTGCCCTGGCCCTGGCTGATTTGGCCCAGCGTTTGCAGCGTCGACCTGCACACCAAAGGGTTGCGGGTTCGATTCCAGTCAAGGGCATGCACCTCGGTTGCGATCCCTTCTTGGCCTGGTCGGGGTCGTGTGGGAGGCAGCCAGTCAGTGTGTCCCTCTCACATCGACGTTTTGCTCTTTCTCTACCTTCCTTCCACCTTCCACTCTGTCTGAAGATAAACAGAAAAATATCCTCAGGTGAGGATTAAAAAAAATATATTTAAAAATTTTTTTAAAGTGCCCTGGCCGGTGTGCTCAGGGGTTAGAGCATCAGCCCGAGCGCTGGAGCGTCTTGGGTTCAACTCCCCATCAAGGGCACGCGCCTGGGTTGCAGGTTTGATCCTCGGCCCTGCCAGGGCACGGATGGGAGGCAGGTAATTGATGTGTCTCTCTCACGTCGATGTTTCTCTTTATGTATCTTTAGCTCTCTCTCTCCTCCCTCTCCCTTCCTCCCTTCCACTCGCTCTAAAAATCCATGGAAAAAATATCATCTGGTGAGGATTAACAAAAAATACAAAAACAAAAAAGAGGAATGATTTTGCTACTTTTGTTAACAGTGAACAGCGTCAGATATTAGACCTCGGTCCTTGAACTCCGGGTAAGAAAGAATTCAGAGCTAGGACTCAAACACAAGAGAAATTTTATCTAGAAAGTCACAGAGGTGGTAGCGAGCCCCTGGAGAAGGGAACAAGCCGGGCTGTGTGGACTCCGGAAACAAGTCACGGAGGCAGAAGAAGGGCCCTTCGAGCTGAAGGGAAAAAAAGGCAAAGAAAACGCACCAGGAGGAAGGAGAAGAGAGAGAAAGAGAGACAGAGAGAGAGAGAGAGAGAGAGAACGCTCGGGTCCTTCATCTTAAGGGGTTTTATCTGTTCTCTAAAGGCGGAGATTGTAGGGGTGGTCTCAAGGGAAGATCTCAATAGAATATTAATCAGCTTTCCAGGTGGGTCTTTTTCAGGGTCGTGGCAGGGGTCACTACACTGCAGCCAGACCTGATATCAGCCATGGCTCACCCGCCTGTCCTTGCTGCTTGTCAGGGCCTGGAGCTGAAACACAACTGAGACCTAGATGCTATCTCTAGTTTGACCTAAACTCTTGTCTCTGTGGTCAACAGATCCGAGGTTTAGTTCCCAAGATTATTTGACGCAGGTCAGAACCTCGCTGTCCTGAGGTCTTGGCTTCAGGCGGTGCCCCGCAAGGGCGCGTGGGCATCCGCGAGGATTCTCCAGCCCCCCGGCCCTCCTCTGGGGTCTATGGCATGACTAGCGGCGTACGGGGGAGGAAAAATGGGGGAGGGTCTGACCCCCATGACTAGCTGTACGCTGGGGGAGGAGGAAAGGTGACCCTGCGGACAAGGTCCCACCCCAGTTCTGCCTCTTGGCAGGTACGCAGGGCCTTCCGCCCCGGTGACCTTCAGTACCCACCCTACTGCCGCCCTTCTGCTCAGACCTAACCCTACAACATCACTTCGATGCCCTGACAGTAAGAAAGACGAACCGAGAGTGTAAACACAGGCTGAGACCTGGCTTTAGAGTTTATGTGCCCAGGAAAACTAGAGAAAACCTTTTAAATATTACATGGAACCAACTTTTTAACAAGATTGCCTCCAGAACACGTAACTAATTAGTAACAAAAAACAGACACCATCTGGATTTAGAAGTAATGGTCATTAGTTCCGGGCTATCTGTGATGCTTAGGTTCTATCTACAGAGTGACCTTGGACCTCAATATCCTTATTTTTCAAGTGAGGGTGCTAGATTGGGCAATTTCTAAAATCCTTCTATAACCCTACACCTCTATGAATAACAGCAGAAGTCTACTGGTCCAAGCCTAATCTGTTTTGTTTTTTCTTTCTTTATTTTTTTTTAGAGAGAGAGGTGAACAGAGAGGGAGAGAGAGATAGAAACATCGATGAGAGAGAACATCGATTGGCCGCCTCCTGCACGCCCCCCACTGGGGATTTAGCCCACAACCTGGGCATGTGCCCTGCCCGGGAATTGAACTGGCGACCTCTTGGTGCAGGGTCAACACCCAGGCACTGAGCCACACAGGCCGAGCAAAGCCTAGTCAGTTGTAGACCTCCAGCAGGGACTGGAAGCTCCTTGTCCACAACCCGCAGGTGAAGTGGGTTTCTCCTCACAGCAGTAACATCTCCAGGGACTCCATTCCTGGTAAAGCTACCTTCTCCCGCCCTAGTAGCAGATGATAGTATGTTGCTATCCAACTGTGTCACAACA
The DNA here is from genome assembly GCF_014108415.1 of Molossus molossus. NCBI lineage: Eukaryota > Metazoa > Chordata > Mammalia > Chiroptera > Molossidae > Molossus > Molossus molossus. The sequence continues at coordinate 49,912,254 of NW_023425356.1, forward strand.
GAATAGAACTCTGCTACAAGCAATGGGAAATCATGTTCGGCAAGGAGCTGAGTAGTGACTTTTAAACACTGCGTCGGAGAAGGCGATGCCAGCTCTGTGCCCACTTGCAACAGCAGCGTAGCTTCAAGCCAGCTGGGTGACTCTGAAGAAATGGTCGCGGTGCAGTGTTCAACCAAGTGTCTTGCAAATGAAATCACTGGACATGTGTTCCCTGCTACCGAGTTCTTAACCCAATTCTCAGATTATAAAGACGAAAAATTTTACGTTTGCCCTTTCTTATTTTAAAGTCAAGCCATAGCCAGGAAACAATAAGCTCTGATTCTGCCTCTCCTGGGAAGAAGTCTCACATCATTCCAAACTTCCTAAACGTAGAATGTAAATAACAAAGACAAAGGTAGTTTTGCAGGCAGGAAGTGGTTCACCATGGGGATTCTTTAAAAAAAAAAAAAAAGGTGGGTGGGGGGTGAAGGCAAAGAAGAGAAGGAGACAAAGAAGGCGCCATTGAAATAGTTTGGGCACAGTCACACCAGTCCCCCAAGCTGTTTCTTTTTTTATTGATTTTTTTTTTTTTTAACAAAGAGAAACATTGATTTGTCGGTCCACTTGTTTCTGCATTCACTGGTTGCTTCTTGTATGTGCCCTGACAAGGATCGAACCCGCAACCTTGGCATATTGGAATGATGCTCTAACCAACTGAGCTACCTGGCCAGGGCCCCCCAATTGTTTCTTACATCTTCTTTGCCCTCAGACTTGCCATTTCTTAGAGCTACTTTCAGCGCCTCACTCTGATGAACCTTGATTATCGTCCTCTCTGTTGTAGGCGCGTTACATCGCCGTCTTGTCTGTTTCCGACACTAGCTGCAGGCCCATCAGCACTCACTGTATTACTGTCTGTGCAGCTCTATGAGCCAATCACTTCGACCGCAAATCAAAGATTTTATTGTTTATCAAAGAAAAGTAGCTTAACAACTAGACGGGTTTCCTTAAAGAGAGATTACAATCTCACAATTTCGCCCTATGTGAACAGGAATCCATGTTTCTCTTCATGATCTCACGAAAGAAGAGCCAAATTCGTTTACTGTCCTAAAATGTAGTGAGTTAAAGAGCTTTTTAACAGTTTTGAGTTCGTTATGTTCCAGAATTCTTTTGATTTTAGCAACATTCCCAGAATCCAAGTGGAGACCAGTGCAGCCCTGGCTCCGGAAGCTCCCGCTCCAGCAGCCTCTGGACCCCGAATGGGCCGCGCGCACCGCTGCGGCTGAGCCTGCCGTGTCTCCTCCCACACCGCGGGGCCTCCAGGGTTACGGTAACCCAGCCCAGGTCCAGATCCGCCCACTCCCTCCCCGCTGCGCAAGCTCCGTGGCCATCTCCTGGGCTCCGGGGCCACTGGTGCCCTCCGCCTTCAGGAGGAGAGCGAGGGGTCCACACAAGACCCTAAACGCAACGGCCGTTTAGGCAGAGAACCCTGCAGCCCAAGCTACTGGAGCGTGGTTTAGGAGGGCGGTGTGACCTCTGGGTGGGCACATCTCTGCCCGTCTTCCCCCCCCCCCCCGGCACATCCTTGCCCCCTCCTCTGACCCCCCCCCCCCAATGAAGCCGCAGGAGAGGCAAAGGAAGGCCTCTGAAATCTGAGGCCTCGGACACAGGGCCCCAGTCCATACATCTAAGGCTGGCACTGCTCCTGGTCATTTTAATTTCAAGATTGCTTCAGCCTGGCCACTGTGGCCCAGTGGTTGAGCGTCGACCCATGTACCAAGAGGTCCCCAGTTCGATTCCCGGTCAGGGCACATGCCCAGGTTGGGGGCCTGATCCCCAGTGGGGGGCGTGCAGGAGGCGGCCAGTCGATGTTCTCTCTCATCGATGTTTCCATCTCTCTCTCCCTCTCCCTTCCTCTCTAAAATCAATAAAGAAAAAACTTTTTTTTTTTTTAAAGATTTCTTCAGAGGCCTTGACTCCTGAGGATGTGGGGACTTGGCCAAACACCGCGGTGTGCTCTCTCCCTAGTAGTTCTGCAGAATGAAACCAGATGAACGGAACCGCGACGCGCATTTCGGGGTGCTCACTTCACCCTGGCTCGCTCCGACCTTTGCCCTCCGGTTAGGCTGGCTGCCCTGACAGCATGCACCAGGAACAGGAAGTCACTGCACAGGACAGTCCACAGTATGCTGTCTAACGTCTACAGACTCCAGATCATTATTCACTCGACAACTGCTTACGCTCTCTTCGCTCTACTTAATGCTCTCTATGCCAAAAAAAAACAAAACAAAACAAAACAGAAAAAACCTCAGTGAAGTGCTCTAGCTTAACCACCGGTGGGGAAATGTCCATTTCAAAAGATAGCCAAGCTCTAAAGAGCAGACATGCGGAGTTCAAAGTATAGATACACAGACACCTGAGCGCCTCCACCTGGGCACACCTGGCCATGTCAGTGCTGACTCCTAGATGCTCTTCTGGAGACTTAGATAATAAAAACTAAACATCGACTTTCAAAGTCTACATGGAGACCCAGGTGCAACAAACCAGGTCTGTATCTGAACATCGTTTCCATCATTTCATGAATCAAATTCGAAATTTAAAATTATTTTCTAGCCCTGGCTGGTTTGGCTCAGCAGGTAAAGCTTCGGCTCGCGGACCAATGAGACCTGGGTTTGATGTGGGCCGAGGGCACGTACCTTGGTTGCAGTTCATCCCCGGCCCTGGTCAGGGGCACACGGGAGGCAACCAGTCAATGCGTCTCTCTCACATCAATGTCTCTCTCTCCCTCTCTCCCTTCCTCCTAATCAGTCTAAAGATAAATGGAAAAATGTCCTTGGGTGAGGATAAAATAATAAAATAAAATTTTAAAACAGGTTATTTTCCAGCAGTCACGGGGGATAATAACATAAACATTTGTGCTGGATACAGCGACCAGCCGGCTGAACGTCTGTCCCCATCTCCTACTTGCTTTCCTGAACGGCCGAGGCCAGAATGCTGAGCTCTGCTTCCCAGGCTCCAGGTGAGAACTGCATTACCACCGTGGCCGGGTTCCCCGTGGGGTGCCGCCCGGTCAGCTGAGTTCACGCGGCACGGACTGCATTCTCACCGTGGCCGGGTTCCCCGTGGGGTGCTGCCTGCCCGGTCAGCTGAGTTCCACGGCACGGACTGCATTCTCACCGTGGCCGGGTTCCCCGTGGGGTGCTGCCCGGTCAGCTGAGTTCCACGGCACGGACTGCATTCTCACCGTGGCCGGGTTCCCCGTGGGGTGCTGCCTGCCCGGTCAGCTGAGTTCCACGGCACGGACTGCATTCTCACCGTGGCCGGGTTCCCCGTGGGGTGCTGCCTGCCCGGTCAGCTGAGTTCACACGGCACGGACTGCATTCTCAAAGTGGCCGGGTTCCCCGTGGGGTGCTGCCTGCCCGGTCAGCTGAGTTCACGCGGCACGGACTGCATTCTCACCGTGGCCGGGTTCCCCGTGGGGTGCCGCCTGCCCGGTCAGCTGAGTTCACGCGGCACGGACTGCATTCTCACCGTGGCCGGGTTCCCCGTGGGGTGCTGCCCGGTCAGCTGAGTTCCACGGCACGGACTGCATTCTCACCGTGGCCGGGTTCCCCGTGGGGTGCTGCCCGGTCAGCTGAGTTCCACGGCACGGACTGCATTCTCACCGTGGCCGGGTTCCCCGTGGGGTGCTGCCTGCCCGGTCAGCTGAGTTCACACGGCACGGACTGCATTCTCACCGTGGCCGGGTTCCCCGTGGGTGCTGCCCGGTCAGCTGAGTTCCACGGCACGCAGGCGCTGCGTTTGTGGGTGCCAACCTGAAGCGCCCCAGGCTAGAGCAGTCTGACCAGGAGTCACAGCTACGGGGGAACGTTCCAAAGACAACGGCTTCGTGACTCCTGGTTGCGCTGACCTGGCGGCATATGGACTTCCCGGTCCCCGGCTTCCTCAGTGTAACAGAGGTCGGGAGTCCCCTGGCAGCCAGACCCGTGTGTCATTCCAGAGGCCATTCCTGCAGACCCCGCCCACAGGCTGACCCTTCAGCCCTTCCAGTGACTGGGAAGCAGCCAATGTCTTTCTGTGTTTCCTTTTCTGCTTAAACAGCTACAGGGCTTTCCGTTATCTGCAACTGCGTGGAAACATGTGACTATCTGAACACACATTTTCAAATATTCAAAGTAACCACGTGTGGTCCAGACTCTCAGTCCATAGCACTGAGCAGTAAGGAGAAGAAGCTTAGATCGTAAAAACACAGCTACTCACACACTAAGTCATCTGTCACTCAAACTCATGATTTGATGTTTCAAAACTATAGCAAAGGAAAGACATTCTAACTCCTTCCAATTCTTGCTTCTTTGAACAACTAAAGCAGCACTTTTCCTATGGCAGACCTGTGAGCAGCTGAGGCTAGACAGAAGGATGCAGCTGATCCAAACTACTAAACAAGCCCAAAGCACAAAAACCATGTCAGTTTTGGGGGGCGGGGGCGGTGTTTATCCTCACCTGAGGACTTTTTTCCATTTTTGTTCAGATAGAGTGGGAGGGAGAGAGAGAGAAACATTGACGTGAAAGGGACACATCAAGTGGCTGCTTCCCGCACAACCCCAACCAGGGTTGGAGACAAATCACAACTGAGGTACGTGCCCTTGACCAGAATCGAACCCGTGACTCATTGGTCCACAGGCCAACGCTCTAACCGCTGAGCAAAACCAGCCAGGGCGCACATCCGGTTTTTATTTGGGGGTAGCAGATTAAATTATGAGACAGTTACAGATGATATTAAGATACATTTGCCTTATTGTACAACTACACACTCTGACATGCAGTATCGTCTCCATGTGAACATTTTAGAAAATTTCTATAAAGGCTGGAATAGTGTAATAATTTCCCAAGATGGCAGAGGATCTAATCAGATAGATAATTTCCTCAGTTTATTTCTGTTTTCTTTATATATATATATTTATGTGTTTTGTTGTTGTTGTTTTTTATGCGCTTGATGACTGGTCCCAACAGTATCTAATTGCCTCTAGGGGTCACTACAATGGTCTCATTTCCTAGGGGTAAGAATGACATGCCTTTTCATGTAAAAATGTTATATAAAAGCAATATAGCCCAGGCCGGTTTGGCTCAGCGGTTGGAGCGTCGGCCTGCGGACCAGAGAGTCCCGGGTTCAGTTCCCACCAGGGGCACATACCAAAAATAAAAATAAAAGCAATATACTTGTGGCCACCTGGCTCTCCCCTGGACGAGAATAGTGCAGTCCGGGTTCACGGGTATGCAGGGACAGGGGGTAAATTAGGGCTTACTTTTCCTCTGTCACTAAGTCTGTTCTCCAGTCCCCGGGAGGAAAGGGTGCTTCAGCAGGTCCTCCTACCAGCAGCATGTGTAGTTTAGGAGAGAAGTCAGCTCCCTGTGTGAGAATCTTTCATGAATGAATCCCCACAGTCATATCAGTTTGCCAACAGATTCCAGTTTTTCCCAACCTCCAAAAAAGTATTCAAGGAACTTTACATTTTAAAATTGCATTTTAAATGTCCCAATCATTTCGTGCAAAGTGATTTCCTGATTGCCGAGGAAAGCTATACCTGAATCAGAAACCAGGTCCCTATCCCCAAGGAAGTAGGAAGAAAAGTTCTCAAGCCATTTTTTCAATCCAGATGAAAGGGAAAAAAAAAAAAAATTAATTAGAGATTCCACAAACTGTCAGTCATCTTTATTTGGGGGAGTTGTTGGAATCTTATCCTTAGTACCTACTTACTCCTTCCTTCTTAATAATTCCACGCGGCATATTTTCTCAGTGAAAGTTTTACGGGGTTTAGAATTCTCTTTGAGCCTTGCTAGTCAGCCAAAGCTCTCAGGACGCATCACAATGGCTACACTGAGAATTACTGTCCTGAGTGCGAGGGAAAAGCTAAATGAGCGAAACAATACCGCTCAGTGAGCGCTGGGTGGGACCGTAACACCCCCTCGGAACACCCACTCGGAATCAGACGCCCCGCCGAAAACTTAACCATGATTCAAACCTTGCAGACATGAAGGAGGCAATTCACTTCTTGTGGATTTGAATTCTTCAGTGTAGTAGCTAAAGGTCAAGGAACTGGGTTAATGAGAACAAGCCGCTGGGCGGTTGATGGAGACAATCAAGCCCAGTGACCCCTCTCTACTGCCAGGGAGAAGGGCGGGTGACAATGCCTTGGGGCAATAGAGCCCCATTCTTGTTTGTTTGTTTGTTTGTTTGTTTGTTTGTTTTAGGAACTTGATTGTTTAGTTCACAGATCAGTTATATCCTTGAGTGCTTCTTTTTGCATTTAGCATCGTTGTCTAACTATTTCCTTGGTGACGAGCACCTGTATAGAGGGTGGAACTAAGAAGAAGACTGAAGGGAGATTCAAGGTAGCCCCATGTCACTGCTTGGCCATAAGTTCTGCAAAAAAAATATTTATTGTAGAAAAAAGACTAAGATGAGTGAAGCCTTCACCTTTGGTAAGCTCAATTTATATGCAAGCAGATTTACAAAACCCTGAAATGAAAGGTTCATTATAATTCTTTGCTTTAAAACAGTCTCTGCTTTGCCCTGGCTGGTTTGGCTCAGCGGTTAGAGCCAGTGGACTGAAGGGTCTCGAGTTTGATTCCCGGTCACAGGCACTTATGTACCTGAGCTGCAAGTCCAATCCCGGGCCCCTGCTGGGGTCATGCGAAAGGCAGCCAATCGATGTGTCTCTTTTACATCAATGTTTTCCTCTCTCTCCCTCCCTCACTTCCACTCTAAAAAAAAAAAAAAAATCAATAGAAAAACATACTCAGGTGGAGGATTAACAAAAATAATAATATAACATAATATAATATACCACATCTCTGCTTTATAAACTGATTCCGCTTAGAACTATGTTTAATAGACATAAAATTATTAGATTTTAAAAATCGCGTTGACTTTCCAATGTGTGCTTTACATACGGTGTCTCAAGAATACACCTACAGGAAAGCTTGCTTGTGCTACTCGGAGGGTTAGGTGGCCCAACTCATAGTTATTTTAATGTATTTCTATGGTTTCAGGACCAAAGCAGAAGCAAAGTAAAGTTCTGTGGTTCGGGTTTTCAACATTAACATTTCCAACTTCATACTTGACTCTTTTTTGCATCATTAAAGCCATTAAACGGAGAAAACAATGTGGGTCCCCAGGTGAAAAGCACTCCTACCTTACACACCCACACAGGGGAAATAAGTCTTACCCACGTTCTAGTTCCAATATGCCAGAATTAAATGGGCATGTCTGTAGCTTAGCTAACAACCTGGAACAACATTAACCTTCCAATTAAAGTTCTTGAAAAGATCAAAGAAAATGTCTCCAACAGCGAAAATACTCCAATAAAAAGCCCCAAGTGTTCCTATTTGATACTACCATTTAAAAAATAATAATGGCCCTGGCCGGTTTTGCTCCGTGGTTAGAGCCTCGGCCCACGGACCAAAGAGTCTCAGGTTCAACTCTGGTCAAGGGCACGTGCCTCCGTTGCAGTGTGGTCCCCGGCCCTGTTCCGGGTCATGCAGGAGGCAACCAACTGATAAATCTTAATACTGAGGTTTCATCCAGATACATGCTGCTTGAGCAACAGCTGCGGTTCTTTCTGGGGTACAGTCAACAAAGGCCATTTGTTCAACCAGGTTTGATGGGCAGAAAAAGACCCTAGTGGGAACACCCACAAAGCCACAGAGGGTGCAGACGGGCCCCAGGCTGGCCTAGTGGGGACACCAGTCAGAAGAGAGGAGATGGGGTATGGCTGGGGTTTTCCCGAAGGTGGCATTCCAAGTACCGAAAACAACAGACGTCATGTGCCTGATTTACATAAGGAGTGATAAGGAGTAGGGGAAAAAACCAAGAAGGGACAAACTGTCCTTTTGTTTGCGTTGACTGTGTTAGAAGCTTTGGTGCACACAGTTCAGACACTGCCATCGGGGCCCGAGGGCGGGCCCTTGACAAGGGACGCGCTGCTTGGATATCACATTCAGATGGAAAAAGCACAGTGTCTCCAAATTACTTCTGAAAATCCAGTTCCATCCGCTGGACACCGCGTGCCTGCACCCGGCAACATCTCGGCTGAGAACCAGCAGGGACTGTGACTCCCCGAAGTGCCAGGACTGATTTAATTTGAAGGGTGCTACACCTCGAAGAACTGCTGGTTTCCCCAACTGTGTCGAACAATGAAAAGTTTAATCAGATTAACTTAACCACTAATATATGCGCACGTGGGTGTACACACATCCACACACAACGGTGTGCCGACATTCAAAGCACCCAGTTTTGATATCTGAAGACCTAGATATTTGAAAACTACGTTACGTTTTAAAATAGAGAAAAATGACCACCTCTGGTTAGGAAACGAAAAACTGAGTTCAGGTGACAGCAAGTTTCCCAAGGAGTGCCGGGAAGGAAGTTACCGGCCACTGACTGAACGGTGCACTTTTAGTGCCTTGGGTCTGGCCAGAGGCCTCCCCACACTTCTTCCCTACGGCCAGTGACACTCAGAACAAAAGGGAAGTGTCCTTCGTTTGCAAACACCCGCAGCAACCATGTCGCATCATGAGAGCAAACCTAGGTGTGCCTCTGGCCGGGGTCAGAGCAAGGCCCTAGGAAGGCGCGGGGACCAGGACGGCGCTTGCTCGACTGTGGCCGGAGAGAAAGGGAGGGGTCGGTACTCCCCTACATTCTGGACGAAGGAGGGGAGGCACGTGCTCTCACATGGTTCAGCCTCCCTGGGAAGGACACCGGACGTGGTCACAGGCTCCGGAGCTTAAAAGCTGTACTTTAAAAAGGGGAGCGGGGGGGGGGGGGGGTTGCTCAACACGCCTTTAAGAGATGTCGCTTCTCGCCTTCCGAAGCTACCTTGTCAGTAATAGTGACGCTTGATAGTGAACACGGATGGAGAGGGAGCACCTGCCCTAGGCCCGGCCCCAGGCTGTGCCCTTCAACCCCGTGAAAGGAACTCACCACCGAGAAATACATACCCGCTTACCGAGGAGGAATGCGTCTTAGGGAGACCGACTAACTTCACCGTAAGTGAAGCCCATTTAAGACCTCTCCGTCTTGATCCAACTTGACTTCTTAAAGGACGGCTGTACCTCCGGAGTCAAACCCACCCACGACGACAACAGTGAACAGGGACTTAGCGAAACTGAGCCGACGACTTCGCAAGTTCGGTCCGGCGCACAACTCGGACCCCAGGAGTAATGATGGAACGACTTTGCGCCTCCTTGATGTGTTTATACTCCTCCCTGGAGCTTAAAAGATTGATAGCTTCTGTAATACTTTACAGTTTGTGCTTTTATAACATCATCAGATTCGATCTAGGCCGTCCAGGAAACAAACCGCGCTCTTCCGCCGACTCCAAAGAGAGAAAGAACGCCTCGTGCAAAGGGCCGGGATGAGACCAGATATTCAGAAGGGACCTTCTGGGTGGTTTCTGTGACTTGCAGAGCAGACAGAGCCCCCGGGTTTGCTGTCACCTGAGGGAGGGGCCAGGAGAGGCGTGGCACTGAGCTGTGAACTCCCAGCACACGGGGCCAACTTGCCGGGATGGAAGAAGCGCCCCCTACGGTCCCAGCTACGAACACCTTGCTTCCACATTTCCTAGGAAACGCTAACAGGAGAAGCAGAGACGCTTCATTCACTGCTGCATGAACTATGTTGATGAGACAGAAGGTCCCATACGCACTCGTGGCTGCTCTGTGCTCAGCTCTGCGAGATGTAGTGAAACACAAGTGGTCGACCCTCGTGGACTATTGAGAAGACCAGATACAAAATGTAGAGACAAACAAAAGAAAAATCAACTGCACAGGGAAAAACTAGAAATGGGGGGAGGGGAGCAGCAAGGAAACTGTAGCATCTCAAGAAACATGAGGCATGTGGCAATCCATTGCAAAGTCTGTGTCATTACTATACATTTTCTGTTACAAAGTAATGCACTCTCCAAATCCTGTTAGAGTTACACTTGTTCTTTAAGACCCCACTCAAATGTAATTGTCTCTGTCATGCCCTGGCCTTCCCTCACCCTGGACAAGGCTTTGGCATATCTCAAATTCTCCACATCCCCCTTATCACACACCTGACTTTCCGGATGGGCTAGTGACCGGCTCCATGAGAGCAGAGGCCGTAGCTCATACGTACATGGTACCCGGCAGTCAAGTAGCGGTTCAACCATTGATGTCTAAATGGAATAGGATGAAGAATTTACTGCTTCTCAAACCCACAGAATCTGTCTTCCTAGAGAACCCACTTAATACGTGACCTCTGAGTGATTCAGGGATTACATTTAAACGTTCTCTTTGGCAGGTAAAAATGGCAAAACAACCACACGCACACACACTTAGACGAAAAGGGAGAGAGGGTGTGTCGGTGATGGTCACTGATGCAGCCACAGGGCAGTGGGCACCGAGAGAGGGCAATGTGGGAATCCGTGGGGGTGTCTCACAGTGACACCCTCTGAATCCATGGGCAACTCCTCGTGCATCCTGCGTGATTTTCCAGTCTTTCGCTACACACTCGTGTCTGTGGAACTGTCTGAGCTGGAGCCCAGTTCTGATTTCTATAGCATGAACAAGGATTTCAGCCATTCATTGATTTTTCTGGGAATGACGCTACCGTGTAAATTGAGAGGAGATGGTGCTTTGTTTTGTCTGGAAGCTGACAAAGAGTTGCTCAGCATTTTGGGAAATCAGGTCCCGGACAGCGATGTGTCCACCTGTTCCTGTGGCTCTGGGCATTGAGCACAGAGTGGTGAGCACATACACGACTGTGTGTCGTGTCACTCGACAACGTTCACTGGTGCTCTCTGGTCCCCTTCCACCCCGAACAGCCCTCTCTGCCCCATTACTTTGGACAATGTCCACTGCAAGTTCCGGCTGTTAGCATTTGAGCTCATTTCGTGTCTTTCCTCCTTTGGCATAAACTCGACCCTGTGACCAAGCTCTTCCCTGCATAACCCTGACTTCTCCATGTCTCCGAGGGTCCATCCAGGCCATTCCTCCTCCAGACACACCTCCCACCTTTCTCTGTCTCCCCAAACCTTGTCCTCCTCCAGGGCCCACCTAAGTGAGCCCGCCCTCATCAACTCGTCCCAGATACTCCCTCTCAACGAGGACGGTTTCCGCGTGGACTGCCCGTTTCAACAGGCTGCTTTGGTAGCAGACTGTGTTCCGTGTAGCATTTTAGAGTCTTACGTTGTCTTCTGCTGTTCCATGTCTTCTCTCTCCCCGAGAGAATATAATTTTGAGTGCAGGCACCAGACTATGCCCTTTTTGATATATAATCTGCTTTGAAGTGACTGGCAGATAGCAAGTGTTCAATAGAAACCTGTTTAAATGACGATCAACTCTTCACTTTTTATTCACGGAACACTGGACGATGCATGAGAGACTTCAAAGGTTTACAAGTCCCAAAGAAGCCTGATAGCAGGCCAGCTCACAATGGAAATATGAACACTGTGGTTGTCAATTGGTCCCACTTCAAATTTATCTTCAGTAATGTCTTCTTTTTCTTTTTCTTAATTTATTTCTGTTAGAGATGCCCCCCCGCAGACACCCTGCTCCTGACACCCCTCCCACCACCCCATCCCACCCCACCTCCCTCACCCCCCGCCAAGCACTGCTGTCCGTGTCCACTGGTTACACAGACATGCACATAAGTTCTTTGGTTGATCTATCATCCCCCCTCCACCCCTCTCCCCTGACGTTTGTCAGTCTGACCCATACTCCTTTCTATGTCTCTGGGTCTGTTTTGTTCATCAGCTTTTTTTGCTCATTATATTCCACAAATAAATGAGATCATGTGGTACTTGTCTTTCTCTGATTGGCTTATTTCGCTTAGCAGAACACTCTCCAGGTCCCTCCGCGTCATCTCGGTAATGTCTTCTTAATGAGGCTATCGTGAGGGTCCGAGCGAATCAGACGTGTTAGCAGTTTCCCTTTAAGTCGGTATGGACACGAGGGCCAGCTCGCAGCACGTGGACAGTATCACCGAATCTGCAGGGCCGTGGGAAACATCGCGGCGGAGGGACTCGCAGGTGACAGTCCCGAAGCGGCCAGCGGAGCCCGGACCGCAAGGCTCGGTGCCCTGTGGCCTCGGCACGGTGCCGCTCCCACCGCCGGTGCTAATCACGACGGCCGCGCGAACCGCTGGTGCAGAAAGCTGAATGGCAGACACGAGCTGCCGTGCTGACAGTTCCAGGGGATGTCAGAACTTCCTGTGTTTAAACATCAGCTTGAGTGCACGTAACAGTTACCAGTCCCTATCTTGAACCAGATGAAGCTTACGTTAAACTGGAAGTAACTGGAGATAAGCTGGTTTCTGTCCCAGGTCACGTGAACGGCTGCCTGTGAGCATCAGCGTTAACTTCTCCCACAGCAGCGCTAAGGCAGAGCAGAGGAACAGTCCCCGGCATCACATCCCTCCGACAGCCAGCGACCGTCGGCCGTGACACGGATCCACTTGTAATTAAGTAAATGGGCAGAGAGAAACTAAACGGCCGGAAAGCCCGAGGTCGAGCGCCTCGGTCCCCGTGTGGCTGTGAGTCCAGGAAAAACACGGTTATCAACTAAGGAGAGCAACCCTACAGTGACCAACCCCGTCCCAGCTGCGACCGCGACTTCCCTCGCGAGGAAATGCCTCCGAAGAGGCAAAGTCAAGCGAGTGGCAACGACACCCGAGGGCCTGGGGACTGGCGCTGCTGAGAGCCTGCGTGGCCGAGCCTGCGTGGCCGAGCCTGCGTGGCCGAGCCTGCGTGGCAGAGCCTGCGTGGCAGAGCCTGCGTGGCTGAGCCTGCGTGGCAGAGCCTGCGTGGCGGAGCCTGCGTGGCAGAGCCTGCGTGGCTGAGCCTGCGTGGCCGAGCCTGCGTGGCGGAGCCTGCGTGGCCGAGCTGCGGTGCACAGACGGCGGCTCTGGCAGGCAGAGGGTGGCCCCCGGCGGGAGGGCACAGGAAATGGCACCAGGGACGAGCCACGTGTGTCCACACACCTTAATTCAGAGGGCAAAGCTACCGACGCCACAGAGGGCCTCCACTCAGTGGTTTCCTCCAAAAGCCCACGTAGTGATGCTCAGAGACGTACAAGCACCTGCCGGAGCCCCGGGCCATGCTACCGGAGTAGAAGAAACCCCATGCAGGCCGCTAGAAGCTTCTTGTTCCCTCGCAGACTGCGAGCGCTCCATCAAAGGAAGGAAGCAGTAACAAGTCGCTCCGTCGGTGAGGCCGCCCCTTGACCCAGCAAGCCACCCACCGAGGGCAGCAGCTGACCCCCGTCCCGCCTGCCTGAGAACGTGTCTCGTTGGGCGTCTCTAAGCCAGTGACGCGTGTCGGTGAGGAGGCCCTGAACTCGGTGGGGCTGACATCTCACACACATCTGGCGTGGAGCACTCCTCGCGCGAAAATTCCCGCTCACTCACACAACGTGCAAATTGCCGCGCCAGGGCTGGACGTAGGAAAAATCACTCGGCTGGCACGGAGGGCTTCAGGGCATGTCGGTGACTGCCCCTTGGCCGGGCAGACCATGGAGAAGACGGGCACCTGGCATACTGCACACCGTCCTCCGGACACCACCTGACACCCTCGCCGGGGAGGATGGGTCCCAGGGCACGAACCAGAGGACCCACACCTGGCGGCCTTAAGGGAGCCTCTCCGTCGGGAAATTACTATCCCACTCAAGCAAGATGCACCTTTCAAAGACATGCTTCACCGCCGATGCTGAACAGCAAGGCGGACGGTGCTGGGTGGAAAATCACAGCTTCAGTCACGCACGAGAGGGGTTCGTGAGTTGGACCCAACGTGACGAAGTTTTGGGGAATAATTAGGCAATGCATTTCATTTACATCTTATAAGGCATGTGTGCATATGAGTGACAGATGAGAAAAATCTCTTCCTCAAGTCTGAGAGCCTTTCCAATAAGTACAAAACAGAAATCCTAAGTGATGGGAAAGGCTTGTTTAACTAACCGTGGTTTTCTCTCCCTTCTTTGTTAGCTACTTAGAAAATAATGGTGCATCGTACAATGGGAGCATCTTTGACAGGTGAATTATGGTAGGTTATGGTAAATACAGATATACAAACACGTATGTGTGCTAGATGACCAAAGCTACCACACTGAAGTAAACCCCACAAACACTAGATAACAGGGATTCCCTTTGACACCTGAGCATGTAAAGTTGGGGACTGTTAATACTTTCCAAAGTGGATTATAATTATGAGGTATACGTTATTTGAAGAAGAGATTAGGTTTAAATAAAAAGGAGATTCGAAGAAAATGCAGACAAATTTATAAGTGACAATACCATACATATATAAAAAATATTTCAGGTGCATCCAAGCTTTGAAACAAAAGCCACATGCCCTGCGTCTCCCCACAACACGTCACTTAGGTATCAGTTGGCAGAACTATGGCCCGGATGGGCCACCAAGGTGACGTCAGGATTGCCCCGTAGAGATGTGACTTCTCTACTCCAAATATTTGAAGCTGAAAGCAGAAACAGCCCTATCAAAATACAGGATTCCTCGTGAATTAAGTAATCGTAGTAGGTCAAGGAGAGGAGGGACGCTCAAGTACTTAACCAGTAACCATTTCCACAGGACTGGCCAGAACTATATCGAATTTCAAAAGCCCTCACCTCTCACGGGTGCAAGTTCTCTGCAAGTCTGTTCCAAGCTGACCTTGAGCTCACCTCTCTGGGGAGGCCTGCCCTGAGGTCCGCCCCGCCCCTCTCGGACCTTCCCCAGCTCTCCCACGCTGTGTGGAGTTCCTGCCCACTTCAAAGGCTGTGCGCCCTGTGCCGTTACACCCACTCAGCAGGTTTAAAAATGCATGCAAGATTCTAATCAAGAATCTTGTGTATACCTAAGCTTTTTTTTGAAAAGGCCTAAAAGCGGCTTTCAAAACAAGACCCCAAAAATACTATGAGTGTTTTGACACAGTGATATTTACTTCTCAGGATCTATGTGTCAGCTCAGCCAAACGACCACATACACAACCCTGAAAAAACTCACTGGACATCTACTACGTGACACCCACCATGCGCCGAGCATCGGGGCCTCCGGAGGCCGACAACGTGATGCACAGAAGCTTATGAAGTGATGGAGCATATGAAATAAGTCATATTTTAAAAATACAAGTGAAGTCCGGCCAGTGTGGCTCAGTGGTTGAGCATTGACCCTGCACTAAGAGGTCGTCAGTTCAATTCCTGGTCAGGGCACATGCCCAGGTTGTGGGCCCGATCCCCAGTGGGGGGCATGAGGAGGAGGCCCATCGATGTTCTCTCTCATCAATGTTTCTGTCTCTGTCTCCCTCTCATTTCCTCTCTCTGTAAAATCAATAAAGAAAAAAAAAAAAAAACAAGTGAAGGCTTAAAAAATAAAAACATAAGAGAGAGAAAATGTAGGCTGGGCAATTAGAAAGGCTTCAGAGCAGCAGCAATCGGTGAACTTCAACTGACCAGTTCTTCTGAATACTCTGTGATCCTCCACGGGGGGGGGGGAGGGTGACCGTTCTCAGCTCCGAACCCACAGTCCTTTGCGTGGAGCAAACATGCCGTCGAGTGTCAACAAATTGAAGTGACACGAGAGGGATAGAAAGAGCAAAAGTACTCGAGATGGGTGATGACATGGGAGAGAAAGTACAAGGAATGTTCCAGAAAATGGTACCTTTGGTGTGTGAGAGAGGAGTGGAAAGCATGAAAGTAGCTGGTGACGGGGTCGCGGAGGACTTGAAATGTGATGCCAAGAAGTTAGGATTCTCAAAACACCAATCAGAAAGAATATGCGCACCCCCATGTTCATAGCAGCACTATTTACAATCGCTAAGATCTGGAAGCAGCCCAACTGTCCATCAATAGATGGGTGGGTAAAAAAGCTGTGGTACATGTACACAATGGAGTACTATGCAGCTGTAAGAACGAGAGATCTCGTATCCTTTGAGAGGACATGGAGGGGCCTGGAGAGTATTATGCTAAGCAAAACAAGCCAGAGAAAGATAAACATCACATCATCTCACTTATGTGTGGAATATAATGAACAAAAAACAAACTGGTGAACAAAATGGACCCAGAGACATAGAAAGGAGTACGGTTCAGACTGACAGACCTCAGAGGAGAGGGGTGGTGGTGGGGGGGAGATAAACCAGAGAACTTATATGCATGTATGTGTAACCAGTGGACATAGACAACAATGCCAGGAAGGGGGCGGGATAGGGAGGAGGTGTCTGCGGGGGGGTGGGAGGAAGGAGAGGAAGAAACATCTGTAACAAAAATTTAAAAAATAAATAAAGTGAAAAAAAAAGATTATATACCATGAGAAAGAAGTTCAGATTCTAGGATGTGAGAAAGGGGAGTGAGTGGGGACGATTTGAGTTGTGCTTTAAGGACTCCGGATGGTCGAGACGGGCTGGACACTGGAGATCAGAGGCTCTCAGAGGAGCACCCGCAGTAGACAGACAGAGGGAAGTCCGTTCTGAACCCCAACAGCTCCCCAAAATGGAAAAGCGCTGCAGAGCCGGAGGCACCGCTGAAGTTGAACACAAAACTCAGCGGGTGTGGGGAGAGGACAGTTGAGGAAAATACAGAAGTTTCGAGGTTTGTTGATTCCGAGAACAGAGGAAATGAGCCACCTGGGGAAGATGCCAGGTCTATTAGTAAAAGTCTGAGCACTTCAGCTGAAATCTCAGCGTGATCTGAAAATATCGGGAAGGGGATCTCTGCTCAAGATCCCAAAGTCCCCCGCCCCGCTGAACCCTGATAATGGGTGAGAACACAGAGGAAGGAAGCTTTACTGGTTGTTACAAAAAGTAAGAAATTGTTTTTGACTCAGTTCTAGAGGAAACAGTCTAAGCATGAAGGTCTCTTCCTTCTTCCTGATAAAGCATATTTCACTTTTCCCCCTGGCTACCAGGGTGCTCACATGTGTTCAGTTCCATTCTTAGGATAATTTTCACGTGTGGAAGTTTTCTATTCTCCATTTCTTGGTCTTACCTTAGTTACTTCTTTTTCTTAGTCCTGCCTCTTCACTTCTCTTTTACCTCATTGCTTCATTTGACGTGTCCAATACCTCCCAGATGATTTGTTGAAAAATAAATGAATGGATAAATAGAGTTTATAGGAAATTGAGGCTTCCAGAAGGAGAAGAGACCTGAGTTGAAGATAACAGGAGTTAACCTGGTGAAGGCTCATAATAGTATTCTTAGAAAGGGATCTAAGTGAAAAGGCAAAGAAATGTAAAAGGGTGTGGTGACTGTGTGCAGAGTATGAAGCGCAGCTGAGTAAGAGAATAGCAGATAAGCCAGGAGGCTGGGGCCGGGGGGCCTTTCCATCATGCCAAGAAGCTTGCATTTTATGCTGTTGGCATCAGGAGAAGTTTCCACCAAGAGAGTGACATCATTGCATTTTAATTCCATATCAATCGTGCTCTGGCTGTGTGGGAGGCAGACTGGAGGGCTGCAGATGGGGAAAACATGAAGTCTGTTGCTACAGTCCAGAAGATGAATGATGACAACTTGAACCCGGTCAGCGGTGGTAGGAATTCAGCACAAGCGATCAATTTCAGGAATACTTAGGACGGAAACCAAGCTGTTCGGAGCTCATCAGCGGCCTTGGCGAGGGCAGTTTCGGTGTGCTGACGGGAAGGGGACGCATCTCCGTGCCGCCGGGGTAACAGGAACTGTGGAAGTGGTGAGTGGCAGCTCCCAAATCTGCTACTTATCAGAAGCAGGGGGAGAGCTTGGAAAAACGATGGCTCAGCTCCAGGACCACTGAGCCAGTCTCCGTGAGCAGAGCCCAGGGACCCTTATTCTGACAAGTCCCTCAAGTAGACCTTCCACGAAGATCCACATATTCGACTTGGAGGAACAAGTCCGAAGGGGAGGCACATGGCCTAAGAGCAGCACTTTATCCAACCAGACAGTTTTATCTCAGAAATAAAAAAAATAAAAAAAAAAGTCTCTTACTAAAAGCCCAATCTTCACTCCCAGCACAAAATCACCTGAAGTCAAGTCAACAATTTAATTAGTAAAACTCAATAAGAGTTAAGCACCCGAAACAGCACTGCGCAAGAGACTGAGGGGAACACCAGTCAAGAACTTGCAGTCTGCCTGGGGCCGAAACGGAGTGTAAATCAGTGGGAAATGCAGCCGTGCCGGGCGGTGCGGAGCCAACCCTGTCATCAGGAGGTCAGAGAAGGTGATCGTGACCTCACTACATCGAATTCTTACTCTTGAATGTTCTTTTCCAATCTCACCGTTTTCAGGAAATCGTCCCTCTCTACAGGGCTCTCTGCCGTTGCTTGTCCAAGACCCTCCCTGCTTCCAAAGGCACCTGCAAGGTTCAAACGCAGTCCCCAACTTGTTGTTGGAAGAGGCCCGCACGCATCAGCAATTCTCGCTGCCTGCTGGGGTCCTACAATCCAGCTCGCTCCTGGTGCTGCGTGGAGTGCCAGGTTCCACGGGGGAGGGCAGTCCCACAGACTGCGCCCCGGACACGCACACAGGTCACATTCCATTCGCAGTCCAGGTGCCTCTGACCAGCAGGCCACAGACTGGAGGTTCCCACGACCCCCTCCCTGGGTGGATTGATTTGCTAGGGTGGCTCACAGAACTCAGAGGAACATTTTTCTTACTAGATTTCTGGTTTATCATAAAAGATCTGGCTCGGAAACAGCCAGAGGGGAGAGATGCACAGGCAAGGGGTGTGGACGGGATGCAGGGCGTCCATCCCTGCTCAGGTACGTCACTGTCCCCGTAGCTCCGAGTTCACCGGCTCTTGGGACCCTGTCCTTTGGGGCTTTTAAGGAGGCTTCGTTATTGGGCAAGACTGATTCAATCATTGGCCTTTGGTCACTGAAATGGGTGGGAGGTGGGGCAGGGTGGTGGGAGGGGACTGAGGTTCCGTCCCTCTGATCACATGGTTAGTTCCTCTGGTGACCCACCAGGGACATCCAAAAGTCACCTCCTTAATATAACAAAAGACACCGTTATGCTGTCAACACTTAAGAAAGTCCAAGGGTTTGAGGAGCCGTGGGCAGGAGCCTGGGATGAAGATCAAATATGTATTTTTCATATAAACCACAATTTCACAGCCACTGTTTATTGAATATGTATTATGGGCTGTGCGTTTTACATGATTTTACTGAGAACTCACATGCACACTAGCCTGTATTATTATCTCATACTGCGGATGAGAAAACTAAGTCCCAGCGAGGTTCATGCGCCTCACTACCCACAAGCCAGAGGGGAGCCCGAGACACCGGTCAGCAGAGCTGCCCGCTATCAGCAGCATGCAATGACTCCTTTCCAAATATTGGCCTTTCCAGGATCTAAGCGAACAATATCATGAGTAAGATTAGTCCTGCATCAAATGACTTATGTAAATGGATTAGTCTTTGCAATTCCAAGCCTCTGAGACAACAGATAATGAGGCCCTTCAGAATCCCTACCCGCTCCTCATGGGTATGTCCGTGAATATCAAGACCTTGGAGTACTGGAAATGAGCATGAGACACTGTCCCAAGGAAGCACTGAGCCACCCCCTTTAAACTCCTAGAAACAGAGTACTTTCAGCAGGGATGTTAGAGAAAAACAAGACCAAAAGCAACCCTACACCATTCCTATAGCTCCTGACCTAAACATGCCATCCCCAGTGACGATCTCGCCTTTGTCATCAATTCACGTTCAGAATTCAACACAGTATGAATGCTCGTTTGTTGAAATGAATTGTTAAAATGTCCATATCGGCCCTGACCAGTTTGGCTCTGCGGTTAAAGCTTCGGCCCGCAGACCGGAGAGTCCCGGGTTTGGTTCCCGCTGAGGGCACGTACTTCGGTTGCAGTTTGTCCTCGGCCCCGGTTGGGGTCGTGTGAGTGGCAGCCACTCGATGTGTCTCTCTCACTTCCTCCTTCTCTACTTCCCACTCTATCTGAAGATAAATGAAAAAAAAAAAGTGTCCTCGGGTGAGGATAAAATAAATAAAAAAATGTCCACATCGACGGGCCTCCCTCTAAGAACACAAGCACAAAAAACAAAGATTATGAAGACTATGAAACAGGCAAATGGAAGGATGAGAACGTGCTACCCAAATATATATTTTATTTTACCAAACGTTCATCCATTTCTTTAAATAGTAACCTTTCCACTTATATGATTTATTTCTATACAACTTTTCAGAAACGTTCCTTGACTGAAATAAGGCCTATCAGGTACCCTCCCCAGCACATCTTTCTAGACGTGCCCCCGTGGAGGGGAAGCATCCACAGCATCCTCTTCGCATTTCATCTTTCCCTGGGCCCATCGGTTCCCTACGAGTCACAGCCTACTCTAGAGGACATTACCTCAGCCAAAGATCTGGTCTACGCCTGGGGAAAACCCTGATCCTGTCTCCTTCCATTATTGCACACGGGAAAAATAACATAAAAGGTCGCTGCTGGTCCGCTCTGCAGAAAAGTAGTAGAGGGGACTGTCAGGGAGGAGGGAAGGCTGCCCCGCAGGAGTGCAGGGGAGGAGGGGGAGGAGGGCGGGGGGAGGGAGGCCCTCCAACACAATGAGAGGAGGAGGAGAAGACACACTGACCCAGGGCTCCCAGTCCTGAACACCGGGTTCCAAGCTCAGCTCCCGATTCTGTCCCTGACCTTGGGTACATTTCTCAGTTCTCTGTTCCCCAACGTAGCTCCAGGAAGTTCGCAGAAACTGAGCCAGGAGAAAGCGTCTTACAGAACATCGTGAAAGGTCAGTCCTTGCTACCGATACAAGAAAAGCCAGCCTGGCCAAGTGGCTCAGTTGGTTGGAGCGCTGTCCCATGAAACAAAAGGCTTCGGGTTCGATTCCTGATCAGGGCACATACCTAGGCCGTGGGTTCAATCCCAGGTTGGGGTGCATACGGGAGGCAACTGATCAATGTTTCTCTCTCACATGGATGATTCTCTCTCTCCCTCTTCCTCAAAAAAAAAATATGCCAACATGGTAATAAAAAACCCTCTAATTTGCCCAGCTAGTGTGGCTCAGTGGTTGAGCATTGACTCAGGCATCAAGAGGTCTATGGTTTGATTCCCGGTCAGGGTACATGCCCAGGTTGTGGGCCCGATCCCCAGTGAGGGGCACGCAGGAGGTGGCCCATCTATGTTCTCTCTCATCAATGTTTCTCTCTCTCTCCTGCTCCCTTCCTTTCTCTCTAAAAATCAATAAAGAAAAAAAAATGTTTTAAAACAAACGAACAAACAAAAACACTCCAATTTGATGGAATGGGGGTTAACTCAAGAAATGCCAATCATTTGCAGTCAACCCTCCCCCTTTACCCTTCCATCTGTCTAAGCAACACTTTCCATCTCAGATTTTACTTTTGAACATGTCCCTGACATTGTGTCTTCAGTTTACTACTCTACTTTAAATAATTGCCTTGTTCTTTACAAAGAAAGCCGAACTCCAGCACGCTTAAGTATTAATGCCGCGAGGTCCTTGCAGAGCCGTTGGTTGGATCTGCGCTACTCTCGATTAGCCTCCACTCCCTGCCGCCATAGCTTTAATCCCTCCAGCCTCTCGCATCCCCTCCTCCTCTCCTGGGCCCTCTCCAGCACACAGTATCTCTCTGTGATAACGCGACCGTCTAAATTCAATGCCTCGTGGTCAAGTCAGACACCGAGACACAAACACCACCTCCCGCCTCGACACAGACACTCAGGACCTGCAGCCTTGAGCTAGAATGACACCGGCTGCCAAATGACACTGGAAACTCATCCACTGTCTGCTTGCCACTCACGTCCCAACTCAATTTCAGAACTGTCATTTTTGGGGATTGTTTTCCTTTTTTTTGTAAAAATAAGTTGACAGTATAAATTGCTGTGTCCCGACTAGTTTGCATGTCCCAGCTGCCTTCATTGTATGAACTCATTTGAAAACTGTCATCTCATGCCTTAGGCTCTCCGGTTACCAGTTTACTTCCATATTTTTTTATTTTTTATTATTTATTTTTTGAGAGAGAGACCAGTTCTTACTTATTTATGCATTCATTGGTCGCTTCTTGCATGTACCCTGACCGGGATGAAACACACGACCTTGGTGTATGAAGACAATGCTCTAACCAACAGAGCTCCCGGGCCAGGCCTATATTCTTATCCTGTACACTTAGAACTCAGTCAATGTATGCTCATCGAGTTTACTGTCCACGTTTCTCACCAGTCCCAGTAGACATCCTGTCCACGCCTACATCCCAGCTCGGCCATTCACTAGCCTCGATCCTTCCCAAATTACCGGTCCCACCAGAAGTGTCCTGCTCTGCTGACACAGGGATGTGAGGGCAGGGGAGGGGAGGAAGGCGCGGGAGGTGTGGAGCAGCCTCCCTGCCTGCCCCCCGGTACAGCTCAGCAGCTACGGACCCCTTTCCTTCCCCTTCACAGAAATCTACTTGGGATGACACAATCTCAGCATCTTTAAATTAATGCTGAGAGTGTGAGAAATTGCAAAGCAGACGGAGAGCTGGGCGTGCACAGGGCGTTAGCGTGAAGCCTCCTGCCTCGGCTCTGGTGGGCGAGGGAAAACCGTCTATTTCATTCAGTGGCTTGCAACCCTCTCGCAACATTAAACAGAACATAATGACAAGTAAACCGGCGCAACGGAACTCTGCTTATTAGCCCTAGCAGGAAGTACCGCCTAGACAAATGAATGCCTGACGCAGTAAATGTGTGTTCCATTGGTAGAGAACCCAATAACCGACCTTCCAGCACAGCTAACCATGAAGTCTCCATCTCTCCAGAGCTCCGGACAGCTGCCCGCCCAACTTCATTCTTAAAGAAGTCAATCAAGCCCTATTCTTTTTTATATCTGTTTATCATAAGTAAATTCTAACACAGAGATAGCCTATGCAGGGCAGTTCCCCTAAGTATTATTATTAGGTTATATAAATAAAAATGTACGTTGACTGTGGTAATTAATCCAACTGCAAATTTGTGACAGCCTAAAAGTACATTATGTAATGTTGATTCAGCAAAAATATCTTTGTAATTTTAGGTTTTAGCAATTTATTATTGGGTTTAAAAAGTTTATGTTTCTGATGCTTCATTGAAATGGACTCCTGGGAACCACAGAGCGTGATTTTCTTTCTTTCTTTTTTGTTTAATCCTCGCCTGAAGACATTTTTGCATTTATCTTCAGATAGAGGGGAAGGGTGGGGAGTGAGAGAGAGAAACATCGATATGAGCGAGACACATCGACTGGCTGCCACCCACACGACCCCAACCGGTGCCAGGGACAAACTGCAACTGAGGTACGTGCCCTTAGCGGGAACCGAACCGGGGACTCTCTGGACCACAGGCCAACGGTCTAACCACTGAGCCAAACCGGCCAGGGCAAGCGTGATTTTTTTTTTTTTTACAATTATCACATTTCAATTGATAGCGTCCATGTATCTAATAACTTTAATGCTTAGATGCCACTTGTTAAAAAATATTCACAAATTCAGATGCTTTGATATTTTAAAAAGTCTTTTCCCTCAATACTAACCTATTTCTGAATTAAGAAGTTTTACTAATATCAATGCTTCTGTGCCTAATCTCATTTGCAATTAGAGAACTCGTACCTCTTCAATTTTTAAATACACTCTTGAAATCAAAGGATTTGATAATAGATTAGTGTCTATCTAAGCCATATCAATGACTTTTGGATTTTTAAAAAACTATCTGGTCATATGATTCAACAACAGCATCGAATGACTCACTGTAATTTGATAATCAACCAGCCCATCTTTACAAACTTCACAACTAAGTAAATATACATTATTTGACATTTCCACATTGAAAGGAACTCCCCTCAACATAGCCAGTTTTAAAAAATCTTTTATTTGGTCCCCAGTAATTACAAAACCTATTCTTTTTGTGCAAAACTGGAAGTCTGTTTACCACTCAGGCTAGAGTAAAATAATGGCGAATCCTCTGTCTATATAATTAGCATTAAGAACTGATGCTTCTAACAAGTGTATCATTAACAAACATTTGCACATTAGCGACTGGTATGGTTTTCACTTAACACCTCTATAAACAAGCTATATGCACTCTAAACACACAGTCAAACAAACGACCTGATTGTGGTCCAGAGCGCCCTCCGAGGATGTCTAATATAGTAAAGAAATATGCTTATGTTCTAACTAATGTTGTTTTTGCCTAAGGGCTTGCTTCAAATCCTCTGTGAAACGAGGCAAGGCAGACATACATAGAAAATATAAATAAAATTATTACTGTAGCAGCTTATTAATTTAGGTGGTGCATGTTGCTGCTGTTGTTAATCCTCACCTGAGGGTATTTCTTCCATTGATTTTCAGGGAGAGTGGAAGGGAGGGAGGGAGGAGGAGAGAGAGAGAAACAATGATGTGAGAGAGACATCGATTGGTTGCCTCCTGCACGTGCCCCAACTGGAGCCGGGGATCAAAACTGCAACCCAGGTCCGTGCCCTTGACCGGTAATCAAACCTGAGACCCTTTGGTACATGGGCCGGCGCTCTAACCACTGGGGACACCAGCCAGGACTTGGGTGATGCTCTTAAATGTGGTCAAAGAATGAAGTTAAAAGCGTGTATCCGAGGCATCGGTGTGTCTCCGCTCGGCGGGCCACACAGGTTGCAGAGCCCGGTTGCAGAGCCCAGACACCGCAGGGTGAATCCTAGCACCA
Organism: Molossus molossus; assembly: GCF_014108415.1. Classification (NCBI taxonomy): domain Eukaryota; kingdom Metazoa; phylum Chordata; class Mammalia; order Chiroptera; family Molossidae; genus Molossus; species Molossus molossus. Next base: position 49,936,888 of record NW_023425356.1, read on the forward strand.
CTGTTTTTAGGTGAAAGTAGCCCTTAGCCGGTCACTCGGACCCTCTAAACCCCAATTTCCTCTTTTGTCGAATGGCGCTCATAAGAGTGCCTTCCTCGTTGGGGTTTCCTGAGGATTGAGTGAGACTGTGCGTGTGACTGGAGCTAGACCAGCACGTGAGGCGCGCATAGCACGCACTCGGGAAATGCCAGCCACCCTCCTCATCTCGCTGCTCTGCCAAGAGACAAAACTGGATGTCAAGGCAGCTGAATCAGTTCTTTTGTACAGAAACCAATGGCAGACCCCAAGGCAGCCAGTGAAGCCCTATCTTCAGACCACGAGTCTCAGCCTGTACTCATGAGACACTACGCTGCCTCCCGCTGCCCGCCTAGGTCTCATCTGAACAACCGAAAGAACAGGCTGGTCACTCCCGCTACATCACATTAATATGTAAATGCATCTCTTCAGCAAGAAAGTCACAAACGAGTGCTTCATTCACGACGCGTGTTATCCGTGGCAATCTCAAACTTGTCACCCCAAAATTGCATTTCACAGCTACAGTTAAATGAAATAAACACATTCACATCCACATTCACTCAGTGGTGTCCAAAAAAAATCAATACAAACAAACGATCTGAGAGAAGAAGGTATGGTCAGCCCACTAAACATGGACTGTCAGAGACGGAGGAGAAAATGCATCAGTATTTGAAGAGAACAAGTACAAATGATGAGCAAACTATTCATTTACACAAGCGATCACCCCTTGTGTTGTGACTATGTTCAGTAACTGCACATAGGTCAGTCTTAAAAACATGTGAAAGAGGAAACTTCCACCCTCAAAGGAAACGACCTTATCTTTATTGCAAAATGTCTGGATAATTAAAAGATAAAAGGTTATAACGGAATACGAATAGTTTTATCTGCCTAAGATGAATCTCCTATTGAGAGAGAGAGAGCTCCTTTGCCCCTAAGGTTGGTTTATAATTAGAAATTAGATTCCTCAATAATTCAATGACCAAAACCTTTAAATTCAAATGACCTTTTTAATTATATTTTCTCCTCATATATAGGCTCTGCTAGGCAGGTATCATCTCTACAGATAATAGACCCTTTACATATTTATTAAATGAGCTTTCCCCTCTGTATTCATCCTTTTCTTTGATTTGACATCCTAACCATAATTAATTATTGATAAAACTTTAAAAGCATAACAAATTCCTAATGTATTCTGGTAAATGGTCTGATTTGTATGATATTTATAATGTCCCTATTGTTCATTCTACCATGAAAAAATGTTCAAACTAAAATATTTTACTCTTCCACATCTCTTTTTAAATTTCTCATTTCCAGTGAATATAGTTAGTGAGGGGAAATCTGCACAATTTTATTATGGCATGAAGAAGTGTGTTAGGATTTGAAAATCTAAAGGATAGAATTGAGTATGTACATACAATTGACACTAGATTTAAAAGCTCTTGCCACAGACAATGCATTTATAATATAGGCTCATCCAACTAAACATATGAAAAATGCATAAAATATGGTAATTGTACTTAAATTACATAAAAATTTAATCTTTAAGTATCTATTCAAAAACCAAAAGTAGTTAAATGACTATTAAGGCATCATGTCAAACACTTTGGAGTTTATAAACCCAAAAATACATTGTCATCAAACCTTGCTTTCCCTACAGGTACCACTTTAAATTTAGTGGATTTCATTGGCAATAAATCAAAGAAAGTAAAAACCCCTAAGTATGTGACTGCTGTGTGTATATGTGTGAAATACATATTCCTCCAACACGTCATCGTGTCTGTGATGACATGGACAAAATGATTTACAATCACTTTTCTCATTACTCAAAATAAATGACAAAACCAAGGCAAAGTGAGTGATTAAGTGACTTATTAAAAAATACTAGCCAACTGTTGGAATTTTTACTTTTTTATTAGGTTTCTTGGCTTTCTAGTTTGGGGGAGGGGGGCACAAAACAGTGCCACCTGAGAGAGAGAGCATCATCTGAAAGAATATAAAATACACTTTATGGATACTAACATTCCCAAAGGAGGTTTGGAAATATCTAAATCTTACCCATCACCAAACATCGGCCAAAAAAAAAGGGGGGGGGGGACAGGACCCTTCTGAATCCCAAATCACTAACCTGCCAAATAAAAAGAGTAAAGTACAGTCTCTGGATCGCCCCGCTCAGGCCCACTCTCTCGTCTGTTTTTACCTGGAAACACATTTCAGCTTTCAGAATGCTTTCAAATGGGCTTGCCTTAGCAAATGTCTGCACTCCTCAGTCAAGGCCTCTTAAAGTAACTTAACCCCTCCTGAATTGTTCAGTGGAAGAAGAAATGCTGATTCCCAGTTCAAAAATAAAAGCGTTCGCTTTTTTTCCGTATTAAGAGTCTGCGAAGAACCCCCTAGCTGCGGTTTCGACGCGGCCCGTTATTCCGGAGACTGGCAAGGCGATCTGAGCTTAGGGAACGGAAGATGAGGCTGGGGGAGGGGGCGCAGCGAGAGGGCCAGAAAGATGCTGGCCAGTTCCGAGATGATGCAGGAATGACATGGCACCTGGACAGCCCAGGTCCACGTCCGCCCGGCTCAGAGTCGTGCCTCGGCTTCTCGGGCACAGGCCTGGGGCTGTAAATAGGTGCGCACGCGAACACACCACCTTTTATTCTCGACTCCCTGGGAGGAGAATGGTGGGGAAGCGTGGCTGGATAAAGCTGCACCACAACAAACGAGGTCTTTCTCCTCGCACCCCGCCCCCCCTGCCAGGGGCAGGCGACGACTGTCTCGAACAGTAGACACAGCTGGGAGGAGCGGGGACGCGGGGCGAGGAGCGGAGCATCTCCGCGGGGGGCGGGGGATGAACCCCATCGCCCCGAGAGAGCCCCTCGCGGGGGGCCGGCAGGATAAGAGGAGATGCGGCCGCGAACAGGGGACGGGGGGCTGGGACGCGCCCCGCGCGCTACGCGTCTGCCGCCCGGGCTGGCGTGCGCAGCCGGGGGAAGTCCCTCCCGGGGCGGACACCCTCCCCCGACTCCTGGCCGGAGGACGCGGAGGAAATGGCTTTGTATCGCAGGATGAAAGGCAGACAGGAGGGCCACCGGGCGGGGGACGGAGGATGCCCGCAGCCGGACGACCCCGCCCGCGCCCCGGCCCCGCCGCTCCGCCGCCCATTCCCCGCCGCTCCCGGGACCCCCTGGGGCCCCAACGGCCGGAGCGGGCGGCCGCCTGCGCCGCGCTCACCTGCCCACGAAGTTCTCGAGCACCGAGCTCTTGCCGGCGCTCTGGCCGCCCACCACGGCGATCTGCGGCAGCTCCAGCAGGCAGCTCTGCCCCAGCGCCGAGAAGGCGTCCTGCAGACGGTTCACCAGCGGGATCAGCTCCTCCATCTCCCGGTTCCCCATGCTGCCTGCGCCGCCCTCCCGCCGGCCGCCCGCGGGTCCCGGCTCGCCTCTGCGACGCGGTGGGGAGCCCGGCCGCGCGGGGTTCAGTCAGCCGGGGCCAGCACCTACGTCGGATCCCGCCGCCCGCTGGCCCGCAGCTGGGCTCCTGACAGCTAACAGTCCGAAGCGCGCCTGCGCGGGCGGGTGGGCGTGGCCTGGCTCGCAGACCGCCCCGCCCCGCGGCCCCGCCCCAGGGTTCCCCAGACAGCACGCGAGCACTGCCTCCCAGCTGCGGCCAGATGCCACCGCTTCTGTCTGCTCTGCCCAGGCTCAGCGGCAAAGCTACAGGCCTGGGTCAGCACCCGGTCAGCAGCAGCCGGCGACACTGCTCCCTTCAGCGGCTACACAGCCAAAGTCCAGGGCAAAGCGCTACCACCGATAACAACTCAGCACTGTCAGCAGCAGCAGCCGCCGCCACCAGTGCCCCGCCTCCGGAGTCCCGTTCCCAAAAGGAAATCTGTTCTCACGCCCTGCTCCAGAGCCCGGCTCTTCCCGGCCCGTCTGTTGGGAGTCTGAATTCTCCATCCGACGTCCATTGCAGGCCCTGTGTAGTCTGATTCCTCCGAATTCTTCAACTTGAATGACTGTCCTCCCCACCCACCTAAGCTAAGGTGGAGTCCTCGGTGCTCACCCCTCCCACTCTCCCTCTCCAATACACCAAGTTCATTCTGTCCTGTGCGACTCCTCACAGCCACTCCTCTTCCTGATCTACCCCCTTGTATGGGGCCCATCAGTAACCAGGGCCAGGTACTCTGCACCTATTCGGTTCAGCTTAGCAAACTGAGACTTGCAGTTGGGTGCTGTGTCTGATAATGGAGACACAAAGATAAAAGGACATGCTTCTCTTAGCCTCCTTAGAGAATTCACCTTTTCTTTCTTTTAAATATTTTTTACTGATTTTTTTAGAGAAAGAGGAAGGGATGGAAACATGGATGTGAGAGATACATCCCTCAGCTGCCTCCTGCACGCCCCCTACTGGGGATCAAGTCCCCAATTGGGACCGCGCTCAATCCACTGAGCGACACCTCTGGGCAGTTCCCCTTTTCAAACATCAATAACGTCAGGATTTAATTCATGGGCCTTACCTTGTCTCATGCTTTATGCCCTACCTGAGGACTTTCCCACAGCTATGACTCCAGGTCATGGCTAGCTCGCCTCTCTCTCCTGTGCCTCAGACTGGACTCCACTGGTCCTGGACCTCACTACCTGAATGTCCTACAAGTCCCTCTGACATAACTTTTCAAAACTTAACTCATCTTCTTCAGTCCCTGCATTTAATGCTACAAATTCTCCTCCAACCCTCAAAAGACTTGCATGAAAATGCCCATAATAACCAAAACACTAAGAACAACCCAAATGTCCATCAAAAAGTGAATGAATAAACAGGCAAGGTATGTGGATAGACTCATATATCAGACTCATATACCTGACCCAAGTGGCAGCAATCAGAGCCCTTTCCAAGAAGCTTGGATTTGACAGAGAGAAAGGAGAGAGAGATGAGAGAGAGATTTGTCTTTGTCTGGGTGACTCAACTATGATATATGTAAACTGTAAAATCTTGGAACTACAGTTAGTAATGTTTTCACCAACAAAAAGGAGATGTAAAAGATGCTGGTGTTTGGGAGAAAATTAAAGGACAGAAAGAGAGGAGCAGAGGGAAAACAGAGAGTAGTCCTGATGGTACTTGGGTCCTCATTCTAGTTCATGTCTGATGCTCTGCCAATATCCTGCCAAAAGTTCCATGAGCCAGCCTCCCATCAAAAACATATTAATTCCCCTCTTTGCCTAATCTAAGTTTATTTGTATTTCTTTTATTTGCTCCCTGTCTCAGCAAGAGGCCTGCCCAGTCCCAATCCAGAATCTGGAAATCATGCTAATTCCCTTTCTCTCTCTCTCCTTCATCACTTAAATCAAGTCAGTTCCCAAATCATGCCCATTCTACCTCCCTGGAACCCTCTTCTTTATCTCTGCTCCCAGTGCCTCTTTATAACTATCATTTGCTGAACCCTCTTCTCTGCTTCCCATGTAGGTGCACCCTGAGTAGATTTTCATTATTGCACTTGACACACTGCATTGTGTCCAATCTACATGTCTCTCTTCTCCACTAACTTGGTCGGCAGACTAATGCTCCCCCCAACAGATGTCCCCATTCCAATTCCCCAGAACCTGTGAATATGTTACCTGATGTGGCAAATGGGACTTTACAGGTGTGATGGAATTAAGGATCTTGGGATGGGGAGATCATGCTGGATTATCTGCATGGGCCCAAGATAATCACATGCTCCCTAAGAATAGAGAGCCTTTTCCAGCCGCCTCAAAGGGTGGTCATAAGCCAAGGGGTGCAGGCAGCCTCCAGCAGCTGGCAAAGGCAAAGCAACAGATTCTGTCCTAGAGCCTCCAGGAGGTCCAGAGCCCTGCCAGCACCTTGACCTGTGCCCAGTGAGACCTGCGTCAGGCCTCTAACCCACAGAAGTGTAAGATAAGAAACGCGTGTTGTTTTAAAACACTCGGTTGTTCCAGCAGCCACAGGAAACGGATACAATGGATGACAAGCTCCTTGAGAGTCTCCATGCCTGGTGCAGTGCTTGGCACCTAAGAAAACCATAGTCTACTGGGGACAGACATAAACACATTATTACAACACAGTGTAGTGAGTATACCAGGGGTGTTATGGGCTGAACTGTGTTGCCTCAAACTTCACATGTTGAAACCCTAACCCTCCATGTGGCTGTAGTTGGAGTAAAGAAGTAATTAGGTTAAAGGGGATCATAAGGGTGGAGCCCAAGTCCAATAGGATTAGTAACCCTATAAATGGAGACATCGAGCTCTATCTATCTATCTATCTATCTATCTATCAACTATCAATCACTTTTCCTACTCTCTATCACATTTTTTCCACATCACCTTCCTAGCCAGGAAAAAGATTCCTAAAGCTTAACACCCTTTTTGGGGTGTGGCTCTCTATCTAAGAAGTTAGAATTCTTGCCTTGGCCAGTTTGGCTCAGCGGTTAGAGCATCAGCCCGCAGACCAGAGAGACCCAGGTTTGGTTCCCGCTAAGGGCATGTACTTCGGTTGCAGTTTGTCCGCGGCCCCAGTTGGGGTCGTGTGGGTGGCAGCCAGTCGATGTATCTCTCTCGCATCGATGTTTCTTTCTCTCTCTCTCTCCCCCCCCCTCCCTCCCACTCTATCTGAAGATAAATGCAAAAATGTCTGTGGATGAGGATTAAAAAAAAAAAAAAGGAGTTAGAATTCCTTTAAGTGTATCAGAGCTCTTATATCTAAATGAGTATTTTCCTTGAGGGTCATTTTGAGAAGTGACTGACCTATTACAATAACACTGCCTTACACACAGTATCAGTGGAATTTTTTCAAAACTGATGAAACAAAACTCAGCGTAACACAGTCAAACATCATTTTATTTTATTTTTTTATCCTCACCCAAAGACATTTTTCCATTTTTGGTTCAGATAGAGTGGGAGGGAGAGAGAGAGAGAGAAACACTGACGTAAAAGGGACACATTGAGTGGCTGCCACCCGCATGACCCAACCAGGGCCGGGGACAAACTGCAACCGAGGTACATGCCCTTAGCGGGAACCGAACCCGTGTCTCTCTGGACCGCAGGCCGACGCTCTAACCGCTGAGCCAAACCAGCCAGGGCTATACATTATTTTAGATGAACAGAATAGTGTTCATGTTCAACCCCGACCTCATTCACAGGACTCATTCACATAACTTTTAGCTAATTCTAAAAATTAAATCTACACTCTATATTCTATACACACATACACATATTATATGCCTATCGTTGTAAAATATGCTACAGACTGAAGGCAAGCTCTAGGAGAAGAGTTAGAAAGCTCTGGAGAACTGGAAACATCCCTGGAAAAATATTTAACCTCTCAAAGAAGAGCACAGAGCTGACTGTATGAATTCAGGAATTCACGTTTTTTTAAATTAGTCCCATCAGGGTGGAGGCACGTTCCCTATACCAAGCGGAACTCAGCGCGCCATCAATGTGCACGAAGCAAGGGAACCAAAACACTGGGCATTCGTCGTGTCGCCCACGGTGCGAATCACTGGGCAACAACATCACTGCTTTAGGACGTCCTCAGGCCCCCAGCCCTATCTCCGGGGGCTATCGCACGGCCGGCTTTTGGCCATTACTGCAGCTCGGCTTGTCTTCGGGCACCTCTGGAGTTGCCTTACACCCAGCTGGCATCCGACCCCGACGGACAGACGGACAGACGCTCGGTGCTGTGGCCACCGGGGCGGACCCGTCCCTCGGGGCGGCTCTCCTGCAGCCGAAAGGGTGGGAGAAAGGACGGACTCCCAGCTTTGCTGGCCACATCTTTCACCAGCTGTCGCCAGGAGGCAGAGTAACTGGGAAGAACTGCCCCAGTCCCCTGCCCCGTGGCTTCTGCCAGTCTGCGATCCGCCGATGGAAGCTCACCAGCATGCGGCCTGGGGGAGCCCCGCCGAACCCCACACGGCTGGAGGACAGGCCAACGGGCAGCTCAAGCGTCGGGAGAGGGGCGTCAGGAGGCAGTGACGCCTGATGCAGGGGCCTCCCGGCGCCACCCCCTATGGAGTAGGCAGAGCTGTGCCCAGCTGTGAGTGTAACCCACACACACTAAAGCGAGCAGGGTTTCTTTTCAAAGGAAGGACCCCCAGTGCTTTTTAATGCTCATTGATTGAATGATTAACATCTATAGATATATACAGATATAGATACATACCGGGTAGCCCTAAAAAATGAATAGAGGGTGTCTGTAGATTCTATTACATTTTGAAAATGAAATGTACTTTAATAAACACTTGCTTTGTAATTATTCAAAGTTGTGTATACGTTTTTGGGATACTACATACATATGTAAAATTATAATTAATAATGCAATAATGTAGGTAAGCTATAAATTGCCATTTATAATTATGTTTATGAAGATTTTTCAATTACATAGAGAAATGCCATGAACAAAATATTGAATTTAAAAAGCAGGGTACATGCCCTGGCCAGTTTGGCTCAGCAGATAGAGTGTCAGCCCGCAGACCAACGAGTCCCGGGTGCAATTCCGGTCAAGGGAACGTACCTTGGTTGTGATTCGGTCCCTGGCCCTGATCAGGGTCCTGCAGACACTTCTTTCTTTCTTTCTTTCTTTCTTTCTTTCTTTCTTTCTTTCTTTCTTTCTTTCTCTCTCTCTCTCTCTCTCTCTCTCTCTCTCTCTCTCTCTCTCCACCTCCCCCCACCCCACTCTGTCTGAAAATAAATGGAAAAAAATCCTCGGGTGAGGATTTTAAAAAGTAAAATAAAAAATCAGGGTAAAACATTGTATATATGGTATTACCACATCTACATAAAAGATCATGCATGACTAGTAAAGACGAAATGGAAAGAAATGTGCCCCCAACTTTAATATCATTCCCTATAAGAAACTATGGGGGAACCTGGGTTACTGTCAAACTTTCTACGATGGGCATGCATTGCTTTTACAGTTTAAAAAGTTGGATTGATGCCATCTGCCTGAACCTCAGTTGGTTTACGTGCTCAGCAGCTGGTCAACAACAAAAGAGTTGCATCACGTAAAGTTCAGATAACTTTGCAAACAGAAACAGGAAAGTCCACAAGTCCCCCTTTCGCAAGCCTTCGCCCCTCACTGGCAGCTGATAACTGGCCGACTAGAACGAAGCTTTTAAAAGGAGAAATGGTTCTTTCGGACTCCAAGAGCAGAAGTGTCACAAGCCGGGCCACAGTGGTGACACGGACTATCACTGGCAGAGTCCATCCAGCGCACCCACCTGCAGCCCAGCCACCCCGCAGGCAGACGGTCCCAGGAGCTGAGTCTCGTTGCTTCCAGCATCCGCCAGAATCTGTGTGACCAACAACCAGACGTAAAAGATTACATCTCGTACGAAAACATTCATGTGACATTCTAGAAAAAGTAGAGCTAGTCTATGATGACAGCAGAGGGTAGGGACGGGACTGACTGCAAGGGGACATGTGGAAATTATAACTTAAGTGTAGTGGTGGTTACATGGCTGTGTGTGTGTCAAAACTCATTGAACTAGACATTTAAAAGGTACATTTTGTGCCCTGGCCAATTTGGTCAGCAGTAGAGTGTTGGCCTGTGGACCAAAAAGTTGCGGGTTCAATTCTGGGCACGTACTTGGGTTGCGGTTAGTCCCTGCCCCTGGTCGGGGTCTTATGGGAGGCAACCAGTCCATGTATCCCTTTCATGTCGATGTTTCTCTCTCTCCCTCTCCCTCTACGTGAAAATGAATAGAAAAATATCCTTGGATGAGGATTAAAAAAAAAAAAAAGGTGCATTTTGTTTTATGTAAATTATACAGTAATAAAAATAACATATGGCATTTATGACACCGTTCTTTTCTGTTTATTATTGATTTTGAGAAAGAAACATCGATTTGTTGTTCCACTTATTTATGCATGTATTAGTTGATTCTTCTTGTATGTGCCCTGACTGGGGATCGAATCTGCAACCTTGGCATATCGGGCCGATGCTCTAACCCACTGGGCTACTGGGCCAGGGCTATGACATACTTCTACACGGCGTAATGGTAACAACGAAGCATTTTCACAACAGTAATCCAGTAATGACAGTCTGAGCCTTGGGACCACCTAAATATCAAGCGGCCATAATCACGCTGGCTTCCGAAAGTCCAAGCTAAAAGTGCACCTCACCCCCAGGAAACTTGCAATGACTCCGAAATTCTGTCAATACAGAGACAGTCTTACGGGATTTCTGAGTATGTTGGTGGGAAAATAGCAAAAAGAGCACTGGGCGAACGGGAAGGCACACCTAAGCCGTCATCAGTGACCTCTTAGACAAGAAGGCGACCCAGCAGGGCCAGCTCCGGAAGGTGGCCTGGGAGTGGGGCAAGGGGACAGGAGTGGACACGGCCTCCTAAACCCACCAGCGTGAGTGTCCTCGGGCAACCTGATGATTTCACACGGTCTCCCCTGTCACCTGACGGGAGAAATGTCCAGCTCAGCAAAGCTCAGCCCTGGGCAGACGTGTGAGCCCAACTGAAGCCCGTGGCCTCCCTCCTGGACCTTTGCCAAAGATGCCAGCGAAATACCCCGCTTTTGAACACTCTGCATCCCAGCCCGTTCTCATGTCTGTTCTGTCATTCGAGCCCTTCAGCTGCCTTTGGGGTAGGGACCAACAGTCGGAGAGCGACAGCACCCCTGTTCACTGTCAAGGTTAACAGAGAAATCAGCTCAGGGGACGTGGCCGAGGCCACAGCGAAGATCCACCAGGATGCTCGCTGACGTGCCTCAGGAGACCACACTCGGGTCGTGCCCATGTGAAAACCTCGAACCTGGCAATACTGGATTAGTACCTACATCTGCCAACCGATTACTGAGATGGGAAATGCACAGTAGGCTGTGGCCGGGGGACCTGCAGGCGACATCTTTTTTTTTATCCTCACAACTGGAGGACATTTTTACATTTTTTGTTCAGATAGAGTGGGAGGGAGAGAGAGAGAGAGAAACATCGATGTGAAAGGGACACATCGAGTGGCTGCCTTCCGCATGTCCCAACCAGGGCCGGGGACAAACTGCAACCGAAGTACGTGCCCTTAGTGGGAACCGAACCCGGGTCTCTCTGGACCGCAGGCCGACGCTCTAACCGCTGAGCCAAACCGGCCAGGGCCAGATTTTATCTTTTATCTTTAAGTGAATGATTTCCGCTGCCACGACCTCAAGTCAGCAGACTGGGATTCAGATTCCAGCTGGCTACAGGACACCCTCCTCGCCCTTAATTCATCTGTAAAATGGGTACATTAATGTCTCTTCTTCATTTACAGAATTCCTGTGACATCAGATAAACAATGACCACTAAAAAAGTCTATAAACTGCGCAGTACTGAATAATTCTTAGATGCTTTATTTAAAATTATCCAAACCTCTCCAGGAATTATAAATATATTCTATGAATTACCAAAAGGTTTTTCTCTGGATTAACTAACTTTTCACTGATGTGGGTGATGGACATCTGGATGAAAATACCGTTATCTTACTGTGCCTGCATCTCGTCAGTCTCAGGAGTCCTTCCTCCAGTAAGTTGAACTTCGGGAGAGTTCTCTCTCATGAGCCCAGAAACAGCCACACAGAAAGCACAGTTGAAAGTAACAACCCACCAGGAAGCAAGCCCGACGGAGAATGAAAAGCAAGATGACTTTTCACAAATCTGGAAGAAGGTCCGGGAAGCAGTGAGTTAAGAGGAGGCAAAAATGCCCTGAGATCGACCGGGATGGAGAAAGACAATTGAGCCGAACTCCTTTGAACTTTTGCTGTTCTCCACGCACAACTGGAAAGGGCTTCCTACTGGCTCGAGGTGGCCAAGGACACGAGCAGGATTTCCAGATTCTCGAGCAAAACTGTGCAAAGGCACCGTGTCTAGGGAGCCAAGGGCCTCCAAGAGGGGCCACTCCCTACAGGGGCATCTGCAGACCCTCCTCGGGGACTGTCCCAGCTGAAGTCCCCCTCTGCCCCGTTCCTCCCAGCCTGCTGACCCCCTTCCCCGAGCAGCTGAGTTTGCCTTGGAAAAACAGTTGCGGCTCTAACACCCAGTTCTGGAACAAGTCTGCCAAAGAGCAACTCATCGTGGAAGGTCAGTTCCCCGACGCCTCACTAGCTGAACCTGGGACAAGGTCAGCACCGGCGCCCCGACTGCCCGTGTGTCCCTCCTCCAGTCACCAGGCTCCCTGATAAAACGCTCCCGTGGTTCCCTCCGGGGCCTCCAACGTCTGCTCCCTCTAGAGGGGCTTGAGGCAGTTATTTTCTTCTGTTTTTCGTCCAACCCCACATAAATTAGTTTGGGAGTAAATCTGCTGGCAGAGAAGGGCTGAGAGAATGGAAAAGAAAATCCACATAAAAGGGAACAGGCACGTTTGACCCCCTCTCCCTCCCAGGCCATTTCTTTTTACTGGTGAAAATGGCCAGAACACATCTTCTTGCTAAAGAATGTGCCTGAAAAATCAGACTTGAGCTGGGAAGACGGGGGGCCAACTCCAGGGCACAATGGTTGATTCCGTCAGGGCACGCTCTACTTACATCCTGCTGTAGACTAGGGATGTGTCAACACACACACACACACACACACACACTCACACACGAGGCCGCCACCACACACACACACACACACACACACACGAGGCCACCACACACACACACACACACACTCACACACACACACTCTCACACACACACACACGAGGCCACCACACACACACACACACACTCACACACACACACTCTCACACACACACACACGAGGCTGCCACCACACACACACACACACACACACTCACACACACACACACACGAGGCCACCACCACACACACACACACACTCACACACACACACACGAGGCCACCACAACACACACACACACACACACACGAGGCCGCCACCACAACACACACACACACACACACACGAGGCCACCACAACACACACACACACACACACACGAGGCCACCACAACACACACACACACACACACACACACACACACACGAAGCCACGGCAGCAGCAAGGAAAGGGTCTGCTGTCTGGGAACGAGTGTGCGCGTTTCGGACGAGCCATTTATCGGCTGTCCTCATGGAATTCGTTTTCTTTATTTTTTCCCTTTTTCGCTTTAAACCCAGTTGTCAGCAGCGGCTGGCCAGAGGAGGACGCGACCGGAGTGCTGGCATTGACCGTCCGCTGGCACGATTTCTCTGCCAGCCCGAAGGGGCCAGGCACGGCCATGGGGCGGGGAGGCTCCCGGTGCCCAGTCGTCCATGAAATGGACACAGGCCCTTCAAAGACTTTTCTCCCCTCCCGAGGCCTCCATCCAAACAGAGCGAGACCTCTCTCTCAGGGCAGCCTGTCGGAGAGCTGTCTGCTGGCGCTGGCTGACCCTGCACTGCTGGCCGAGGGTCCCTCCGCTGTCCGCGTTGCAGGGCCCTCCACCTGCTCTGTTCACGGAAAGGGCTCGGGCAGACGCAGGCAGGCAAAGTCTCCTTACACCATCACTAGTAATCTACCTTACGTATGGGCCGCCATTATTTCCAGAAAGCTCTGCTGATCGCCCCTTGTTTCCATCCCTCCAACCCCCCGAAACTCCTCCACTGTGCCCTCTGCACCCCATAGTCTCTTAGCAGTAAATTCTCTTCTAGCCTCAACTTTTCATCAAAGTGACTAACGGAAGCCTGGCTTTCTTCTGAGGACCCTGTTTCTACTGACGGAGTCTCGAGTGGTGGCCGTGGTCCCTGTACCTCCTAAATCCCTACGCCTACAAATGGGGTGTGTATGCCCCATGCTCCTCCCGGGCTTCTCCCCTTCCCTGGAATTCTCCAGCACCGGATCTCTCTCAGTCTGTGTCACCCCTGCCTCTCCCTGTGGTAGACACCCCCCCCCCCCCGTCAGTTTCCCCTGGAGTTCCGAAGGTTTGCATTCCTGACCCACTGCTCCGAACAACACGCTTGTCTTAACTCCCAGGGATTTCAATTCCCTCTTGAAGATGCTGTCAACACCGTCTGCTTTGCTCTGCTCTATACCTTCTTAATGTGCCCCCGTCCCGTGACCGCATCCACCTCAGGACCCTCCAGGCCAGTTTCCAACAACTCAGAATCAGTGTGATGGCACCTGAGGCCCCACGGAGGAATGGGAAGAGCTACCTCTGAAACCGGCGGCGGGAAACTACAGAGAAGGGGAAAGGAGAAATCTCTAGTTCTGCTAACGTTAACGGCCAGCACTGGAAAGACCTTGTGACTCATCCATAGAAAAACACCACATAGACATCTAAAGCAGATTCATCCAATGGCTGTTTGTTTGCCTAATTTATTTCTCTGGCCAAATGTTTGGCCTTATACCTTGCTAGGACCAGATGGAAGACTGTGGAGAAGAGACTACAGATTTTAGGAACTTTCTCGTGACCTCCCACCTGGAGACCATCTTACTATCTTTTTTTTTTTTTTATCCTCACCCGAGGACATTTTTCCATTTTTGGTTCAGATAGAGTGGGAGGGAGAGAGAGAGGGAAACATCGACGTGAAAGGGACACATCGAGTGGCTGTCACCTGCACAACCAACCAGGGCCGGGGACAAACTGCAACCAAGGTACATGCCCCTAGTGGGAACCGAACCCGGGACTCTCTGGACCACAAACTGACGCTCTAACCGCTGAGCCAAACCAGCCAGGGCCTGTCTTACTATCTGAATAGTAAGATAATCGTTTTGGTTTATCTTTACCTCCAGGAAAACCAGTTATTCTGACGATTCCCATTCAGGCAGGCCTCGCTCTGCCAACAAGGGGCCTCCAGCTACGACACTACTAACTGTCCACTTAACTCAGGGAAAGCGGAGCGTGGCTGACAAGATGAGAAAAGCATTGCTATTCTTTTCTTTTTTTACCTTTTTTTCTTTCATTAATTTTAGAGAGAGAGGAAGGGAGAGAGAGATAGAAACATTAAAGGGAGAGAACATCGAATGGTTGCCTCCTGCATGCCCCCCACTGGGGATCATGCCCTGACCGGGAATCGAACTGGCGACCTCTTGGTGCATGGGTCGACGCTCGACCCCTGAGCCACTCCAGCCCGGCAGCATTGTTATTCTTGAGAGCGAAACAGAAATATTTCTTATTGTATAAAGATTCAGTCTTAGATCTCAACTGAAAACGCTGGAGAATTTTACCAGTTTCTGGAGGCAGATCTAAGTATTAGGGGTAGGAGATTGAGTTCTAGCGATAAGAAAAAATTCCTAGCATGGATAACCTAATCAGGGTCTAATCGCAGGCACAATCCCATCCACACCTGGGCCAACACCAGGTCTGTGGAAGGCCCTGATGCTACACTATTTAGTTCCTTATCTCTTCTAAACTTAAGGGTTCTAGAGAGCTAACCTACTTATCAGAAAAGGTAGCACACAATATAGATTCTATTTTCATACCATTTCCCACATTTGTTTTAATGTAGATCTATTTTTGCAGCTAACAAACCAAGCTGTGACATGAAACTATTCTGGGGATGCTCAATTTTCTCCTCTTAGTGGACAAGCATTACCTTGTCCACTGGCCTCAAGAAGTTGACATAAAAAGAGAGAATGATCCTAATGAAGGAGAAACCCAGCCCCAGCCAGGAATATCAGATGGATGGCTTGCATCGGAGACCTTCAAACCCCATCATCGTGAGACCACTTGTGGGTTTCTTTTTGGAGTTTCCCAAGGGGCATGACAACACTGGTAGGAGCTCATCATCCTCCCCCGCCCCCAAGCCAATGGTAAATGAAGCGCAGAGGGATGTCTTCACATGGAATGCTGGTTGAGCATCGACCC
The DNA here is from genome assembly GCF_014108415.1 of Molossus molossus. Taxonomy (NCBI): domain Eukaryota; kingdom Metazoa; phylum Chordata; class Mammalia; order Chiroptera; family Molossidae; genus Molossus; species Molossus molossus. The sequence goes on from NW_023425356.1 coordinate 49,952,668, forward strand.
ATGCACCAAAAGGTCCTGGTCAGGGTACATGCCCAGGTTGTGGGCCAAATCCCCAGTGGGGGGCATGCAGGAGGTGACCAATCAATGTTCTCTCTCATTGATGTTTTTTTCCTCTCTCCCTCTCCCTTCCTCTCTCTCTAAAATCAATAAAGAGCCCAGCCGGTGTGGCTCAGTGGTTGAGCATCGACCCATGCACTAAGAGGTCACCGGTTCGATTCCCGGTCAGGGCACATGCCCAGGTTGTGGGCCTGATCCCCAGTGGGAGGCATGCAGGAGGCGGCCAGTCGATGTTCTCTCTCATTGATGTTTCTCTCTCTCTCTCAAATTAATAAAGAAAAAAGAATTAAAAATAAAGGCAAAGAGGGATAAATAATGCAAAAGAGAAACAACTCATCTTTAAAAATAAAATTAATAAAGAAAATGTTTTTTAAAAAGAAAACTTCAACGCAGCCCTAGCTGGTTTGGCTCAGCAGTTAGGGTGTCGGCCTGCAGACCAAAGGGTCACGGGTTAGATTCCCGACCAAGGGCACGTACCCCGGTTGCAAGTTTGATCCGGGGTCATACAGGAGGCAACCAATTGATGTGTCTCCCTCCCTCACTCCCTTCCACTCTATCTAAAAATCAATGGGAAGATATCCTCAGGTGAGGATTACCAAAAAACAAAAACAAAAAAAAACTTCAATGCAAAAAACAAAAAGATGTTCATCGAACACAGTTTTAATAACCACGGCTTCTGAGCGGGGATGTTCTCTGGCTTCTGCAGGGAGCGGTGCTTTTCTTCCCCAGCCTCCCCCTGCGCCAGGAGCGCCTACCAGCTACCGACGCAGCTCAGCCGCAGCTCAGCCCGCAGCTCAGCCCGCAGCTCAAGCCCGAGAAGCCCGCAGCTCAGCCCGCAGCTCAGCCGCAGCTCAGCCGCAGCTCAGCCCGCAGCTCAGCCGCAGCTCAGCCCGCAGCTCAAGCCCGAGAAGCCCGCAGCTCAAGCCCGCAGCTCAGCCGCAGCTCAGCCCGCAGCTCAAGCCCGCAGCTCAGCCCGCAGCTCAGCCCGCAGCTCAGCCGCAGCTCAGCCGCAGCTCAAGCCCGAGAAGCCCGCAGCTCAGCCCGCAGCTCAGCCCGCAGCTCAAGCCCGCAGTTCAGCCCGCAGCTCAGCCCGCAGCTCAGCCGCAGCTCAGCCGCAGCTCAAGCCCGAGAAGCCCGCAGCTCAGCCCGCAGCTCAAGCCCGCAGCTCAGCCCGCAGCTCAGCCGCAGCTCAGCCCGCAGCTCAGCCCGCAGCTCAGCCGCAGCTCAGCCCGCAGCTCAAGCCCGAGAAGCCCGCAGCTCAAGCCCGCAGCTCAGCCGCAGCTCAGCCCGCAGCTCAAGCCCGCAGCTCAGCCGCAGCTCAGCCCACAGCTCAGCCGCAGCTCAAGCCCGCAGCTCAGCCCGCAGCTCAAGCCCGAGAAGCCCGCAGCTCAAGCCTGCAGCTCAAGCCCGCAGCTCAGCCCGCAGCTCAAGCCCGCAGCTCAGCCCGCAGCTCAGCCCGCAGCTCAAGCCCGCAGCTCAGCCCGCAGCTCAGCCCGCAGCTCAAGCCCGCAGCTCAAGCCCGCAGCTCAGCCGCAGCCTCAAGCCCGAGAAGCCCGCAGCTCAGCAGCAGCTCAGCCCGCAGCTCAAGCCCGAGAAGCCCGGGCTCTGCGCCAGGCTCCGCCGCCTGGGCTGTGCCCCGGGCTCTGCGCCAGCCGCTTCCGCCTTCGGAGCAGCCGGTGTCATTTCCACCGATGCGAGCCCAGAGCGGTTTAAACGAGGTTACTTGAAGGTCCCCTTTCCTGGCCACACCCCGAGTCCTTGACTAGTCCCATTTCTGCAACAAGGACTCGGTGCTTAACACTGTGTCCTCGCTTGGTGGGCGACAGGCGACTGTTCGGGGAGACGACCACCAACTGCAGTCATCTCTCTTCACTGAGCCCCGGAAGCGAAGGGTAAGAAGCATGGCTGGCATGTCATAGCTCTTAGTAAACCAGACACCTTCCAGGGGGCAGCCATTTTCTGTCTGGAAATTTCCAGGCCCAAAGTCTGTGCACACCCTAATCTTACGCAAAGCACTTGCCAAAGGCAGACGCTGGGCTCGCTCACTCTGGCCCCTCTTTTGCAGCAGTGGTTCCTCTAACCCCTTGGAAGAGTCTGCACAGAACCCACTGCAGAAGGTGGACCCTGCTACCAAGTGCATTCTCTTCCTCACTGACTAAGGTGGCACAAATGCCATCGCTCTCTTTTCACTCACTCCTTTAACAAACACTTCTTGAGCACCTTCAGAATACCACGCCCGGCGCTGGAGACGTGAAGAAGCAGCAAAGATGTAAGCAGAAAGAAAAATATTTCAACCACTTTTTGAAAAGGTCGATTTCTAAACGTGCAAGAAGGGCAAAACCACCTCAACAGGGCAGGAGGCTGGCACCTCTAGACTCGGTTTCCAACTCAAATGCTATTCTTCTGAACACCTTTTCTGATGGTCTCATTCCTCCTCTAATCATTCCTGTCCGAATCGCTTCATTGTGCATGTGTGACTGCATGACTGTGTGTGTGAGTGTTCACATAGATATCCTTGCATATTTCTGTACATTTTCTACATAGATACAGAAACACACACACACACCCCTTCACATCCTTCTTGCTAACTACTCCCAGCCTTCGGAGAAGCAGCGGCTGCCGGTGTCACTTTCCTTCTTCATAACCCGGTTGTCACGGGTCCCATGCCCACCCCCAGCATCAGGAATGGACTACGCACATAGTCGGGTCTGAAGAAGGGCTGGGAACCAACAGGGAAGTGAGGAATTTACCTTGGTCACTGTGGTATTGTTGTTTCCTCATTCTTGAAAAGTTCAACAACCTCACACTCAACATTCACCAAGCCCTCCAGGCTTTTCAGAACCTTCTACCTACGTCATCTCATTCCATTCTCACGACTAGGGAGGCAGAGGGATGGCCTCCTTTTACTGATGAACAGAACGGAGAACCAGAGAGGAAATTAGCTTGTCCAGCCAGCAAGTTGTGCTAGATGCTTTCTGTTCATCCCCAGACGACAGGCCCCTTCTCCAGCCTGCCCTCCACCCCAGGTGACCTCCATGGCCGGCAGCAACAGCTCCCTTGCTCTCTGGCCTCTGGTTAGATTTGGCCAGTGGAAGGGTCTAGGAAGCGAGGGTGGAGAGTGAGTGAGGCTGGGTATTTACTCCTCGAGCCCCCTTCTCGTTGGTGACGACGAGTGGAGTTGACCTGTAAATGTTGCCACAGGTCCTCTCTGATGACCCTCTCCACCTTCTGTCCCCACCCTTGCTCTTCAACCTCTTAATGGCTCCCCTTTCTTGCTTTTCCAGGGACAATGACCCCTCCCTTCTTGTCTCCCTGAACCCTGCTCACACCTTGTAAATCGTCTTTGTAACGAGCACTCTTCCGGAGCCCACTGTGAATGTGCCACGGGTCTTGCTGAGACCTGAGAGAGAGTCGTGGCGTTAGTCCCGCTCACACTCGCTCCATCCTTTGGCTCCCAGCCTGAACTCTTGCTCACCGCGATGCTAAGTCAGAAGAAAGAGCGTCTGCACATCACACTGGGAAGCCCCCGCTGCCGGGTCTCTCAGAGCCTGAGCCCAGAGCCTGTGCCTGCAGACGGGTAGCCTGCTCTCAGTAAACAGTCGGGCCACAGCTGCTGGGACATGGATGGAAGCAATACAATGACTCATCAGGGGAGCTGCAGCCCATTGACCCCCCATGACTCAGACATTTTGTGTTCAACAGAGCGCTGAGCTGAATGAAAGCTAGCAGACCAGTGCCCGGCTTCGCCCAGGCTCCAGCACTCAGGGAGTTCCAAAGCACTGGGAATATGCGTCTCTGTGGTCCTGTCCTCAGATACTCTCTCCTGTCAGCCTCCAACCCTCTGTCATCCCTCTCTCCCCACCCCACCCACCAAAAACGTCTCTTGCTGGAAATGAATCCGATAAAGAGGCACACGGGTCACCACTCCCGAGACAACAAGCTCGTGGCCACGGGCCAACACTGCACTTCGCTGGAATCACTTGGTGGTGCACGGTGTCCTCGGCTGCAAACCTGCCTCCCTTCCAGCTGCAGCTTCGCAGACGAGCTGCTGGGGAGGCCAGAGCCCTCCGCAACCGGCTGCCACGCCGCCGTCTCCCCAGTTCCCCTCTCGGCCGAGGCTCCTTGGGTTTTGTTAAGTTTAAGACCTGCACCCGACTGGCCTGGCCAAAATGTTTGATATTTAATAGCCAGACAGCCTGCTGGGCTGCAACACGTTCCTTAGACAACACTGAGTAATCATGGGGTGTCAGGCATGGCGCTAAGGTCTCTACTTCGGTTAAACTATTCAGCTGTCCTACTAACCATCTGAGCCCGAGTGTGTGTGTGTGTGTGTGTGTGTGTGTGCGCGCGCGTGCATGTGTGTATGCATGCTTGTGTGTGTTTCATACATGAAGACAGGCTCAGAGAAGTGATTTCGGCCAAGGTCACAGTCAGTGGCAAAAAAAGGAATCTACCTGTCCTTCAATTCCATACCCTTAACCGTCTTCCTGCTTCTGTGTATACTGATTTAATCATTTAATTTTCAAGACTTTAGAGAGGTCAAGGTGTGCCCTTGATCTTCCCACTGAGGTCCAGCACTCAGTCCTCGGGCTCCTGCTGGGCACCCAGCACTGTGCGAGGAGGGCACAAAGGGGGAAGACAGCCTCCACCTTCCAAGAGCTCACGTTCTAATCTGGGGCAGCTCTGGGGGTTCCCTGTGGCCCTGGTCTTATGTAAAAGCGAAACTCTGCCTTTGTTGATGTCAGCCTCCTAAGTGCAGGATTTCTGCTTCTTGCTCAACAATTGCAACCGAGACCGGAACAGGAGAACAGGTGATCGATCACCTATGTATATATTTTAGGAAGAGAGAGTGTGTCAGCCAAGGGGGTGGGGGTGGGGAATGGAGCTGGAGGGGGCAGGTTGGGAGAAAAATTCCAGAAGAGGTGGATTACGCAAAGGCAGGGAGGTAAAAGAACCCTAGGACTTTTTGTTGTTGTTAATCCTCACCCAAGAATATTTTTTCCATTATTTTTAGAGAGAGTGGAAGGGAGGGAGGGAGGGAGGGAGGGAGAGAGAAATATCAATGTGAGAGAGACACGTTGATTAGTTGCCTCCCTCACACACCCTGACCGGGGCTGGGGATTGAACCTGCAACCCAGGTACATGCCCTTGACCCAGAATCGAACCTGAGAGCCCTCAGTGCTTGGGTTGATGCTCCAACCACCGAGCCACACCAGCCAGGGGAAGAGCCAACCCCAGGATGTTTGATGGGACCTACTGGACATGTGCCTGAAATTCACACCATGAAAGTCATCCCAGGACTTGGTATCTTTAATGTTTTAAAATAGGTAGTACAGTCATGGTTCAAAATTAAAACAATAATAAATCGTGTTCCCATGCCTGTGTCCCCCTTCCCCGTCCTCTCTACCCCGTCCCGTCCCCCCGTCTCCATCCCCAGGTAACTGTTGATAACAGGCTGCTGTCTCTCCTGCTTCTTCACATAAATGCAAGCTGCCACCACCACACATACACCACACATACACACATACACAGGACGCAAGACCTTCTGAAGGAGCGTGCACTTTTTACTACGCGAAACACTATTACTTGCGGAACGTAAAATATTACACTTTTTAAAAAATTATTTCAGATGTTAGTCTTCACGCAGGGAGTGCCTTCGACACACCGTTACACTTGGTGGTCACGAGAATTGCACTTTATAGATGACAAGAAGTAACAGGACACGCAACTTGTCAAGCTCAGATGGCTGGTCACAGCAGAAGCAGGGTGCCCGGCCTCCAGCACCCTGAGAACACTGGTCCTGCCGTTCGCCTAACTCGGGAGCCAGAAACCCGAGTCTCCTCGCTGCACCCGCCTGGGACACCCAGGGACAGGGGACCACAGCACTCTGTGACCTCGTCTCACTGAGGAAGCCTCCCGTTGTTGGAACTTGTGGTCATCATCACGCAGATCACATTTCTGTTTACGTCGCCTTCTTAGGACGAGGGGCCGTTTCCTGTTCGTTTCTGGCATGGTGGATGGCCATGAAGAGGGATGAACTGAGAAATCACCTTTCATATTGAGATGAAATCATTCTTTTAGCCATTAAAACAAAAATCTTCTCTCTCCCAGGCCCATCCTATTCAACCATGCTGTCACGTTCAGTTAACAAGAAGGGGGAGAGTGAAATCCTAGGGCCACATCCCAGGGGATGGTCAGGAGGTGGGAGAGGCCCCGCTGAGCTCCGGAAATAAGCCGTAACCCGGGAAGAGATGAAGGAGCGTCAGGAACAGCCTCTGGTCTTGAGCCACACCTCTGAGAAGAAAGGGGGCTCCCACGGGCCAGTCCCCAGCCCCCACTACCGCCACTGCTCAATTTTTGCTACCAGGATGAGCAAGGAATCAAAGATGATGATGACGGGGGTGTGGGTGGGTGTGGGGGTGTGTGTGTGTGTGACTGTGGTCTTTCCCCCACTTCCTCTTCTCCAAGGCAACAACTTCCCAAACCCTGGGGTGTTCACAGCCACACACATACCCCCTCCCTGGTGTATTTAGTGTGCCAGGCATTTATATACAGAACCTCTCAGAATATTCCAAACAACAACCCTGGAAGGCAGGCACTTTTAAATCTTTACTTTATAGGTGAAGAAACTGAGAGTCAGGGACATGAAGTGGTCTAGCCAGAGTCACAAAGCTTTTAAGGGATGGCCCCAGGATCTAGGATGAGGTTTAGTGGTTTGGTTAATGCCCAGTGAGTGCTGCTCTTGCCGGCCATGCTGCTCACTCCCGACAGGCCAATCCAGGAGCCCAAACGCCACCAGCCACAGAGGCGCACGAAGGGCTCGGGGCGTGGGGAGCAGAGCATTAGAACCAGAAGCAACAGACCAAAACGTGATCACATGTCCATGTCTGCCTTGTCTGGCAGATGCCTCACCCCCTTTCAGTCTCTTCATCTCAGGAAAACGAAAAAAATACGAGCACCTGTCTCGAATAAACTACTGTAAGGACAGAACGAATACATGTGGATACGAGTAACATCCACTTTCTTTTTTTTTCTTTTTTTTTATCCTCACCCGAGGATATTTCTCCATTTTTTGTACAGATAGAGTGGGAGGGAGAGAGAGGAAGGGAGAGAGAGGAAGGGAAACATCGACGTGAAGGGACACATCGAGTGGCTGCCACCCGCACAACCAACTAGGGCCGGGGACAAACTGCAACCGAGGTACGTGCCCTTAGCGGGAACCGAACCCGGGTCTCTCCGGACCGCAGGCCGACGCTCTAACCGCTGAGCCAAACTGGCCAGGGCGTAACATCCACTTTCACGCGTGGATCTTAGTTAAGTCATTGAAATACCGATTAAAGCAGCTATATCACACTACACTTTTCATTTGGATTTATCTGAACTCATTTCCAGATGCTGGAGCATCTGCAAACCTCATGGGTGGCAGGTAAGAAAAGGCAGAGAACCTTCTGTCACTCTGAAAACTACCCGAGTCCCTAAGCTATGAGAGCTATAGTTCTCTCCCGGGCCCCAAGAGGCTACCTCTCCGGCTCCCCCAAATGGAAAGCCAGAAGCCACGTCTATGAGAGCACCCGGCTGGACCCCGGCACACGCTCCATCAACAGGGGCTGCAGTTAACTGAACTCCCAAGGGCCCTGGAAACGGCCTCAGAGGGACCGTTCCGTGGAACCGAGCAGTGGATGGACGGCACCGTGCGGACGGACACAGGCGGGGGGTCGGAGGGGACTCTGCATTCTGGCTCCTCGCTGTCCCGCAGCCCACTGGACAGCAAGGACCCCGCAGGAGGAAAGTGCTGGGTCCCATGGTGATGGCAGAGCATGCCGGGAAGGGGCCCGGGGTCACCTCATCCGCTGCTCAGCAGGCGCTGTTGAAGCCGGAGGTCGCTCGGGAAGAAAAGTGTCCTTTCATGAAGGTCACGGCCTTCTTGCTAACAGATGACACTTATAGACCCAAACCAGTACAAGCAGGACTTCAGACTTCAGTTGATGTGAGGGAACAAAAAAATTACCACCTTCTATTTATGGAATTACCGTTAGTGCCTTTCCCTCCAACAGTTCCAAGCTTTTAGTTACTGCATCATGGAATCTTAAGAATTCAGAAATACTGTTACGGGAGAGGGAAGGAGTCACGAGAGATCTAGGGGTCTCCTTGGGCCAGTGGGGCCGATCACTGGGTCACTGAGATTCGTGTGATTTCACAGGTGTCCAGAGGCCCGGGAGCCTTCCGCCATGATTGCTGGACACTGTGCCCACACACCCATCCATCCTGTACCGAGGGCCTTTCTCTGTGTCAGGCACTGCACTAAGCACTTGGGGAGAAGAGTTTTAAAGGAAAATAACTTTGCCCTGGCCAGTTTGGCTCAGCAGTTAGAGCGTCAGCCCGCAGACCAGAGAGTCCCGGGTTCGGTTCCTGCTAAGGGCACGTACCTCGGTTGCAGTTTGTCCCCGGCCCCGGTTGGGGTCGTATGGGTGGCGGCCACTCGATGTGTCTCTCTCACATCAATGTTTCTCTCTCTCTCTTCCCCCTTCTCTCCCTCCCACTCTATCTGAAGATAAATGCAAAAGAAAATGTCCTCGGGTGAGGATAAAGGAAAATAACTTTGTAGGACAGAGTTAGCACTTTAGTATTTTCTAATCCTCACCTGAGGATATTTTTCTATTAATCTTCAGATAGAGTGGAAAGGAGGGAGGGAGGGAGGTAGGGAGGGAGGGAGGTAGGGAGAAACACCGACATGAGAGGGACACATCCACTGGCTGACTCCCACACGACCTCGGCCAGGGCTGGGGATGAACCTAGCCCATATGGTTCAGTGGTTAGTGTCAGCCCTTGGACCAAACTGTTGCAGGTTCAATTCCTGGTCAAGGGCACGTACCTGGGTTACAGGTTCGATCCCCGGCCCAGGTAAGGGTTCATGAGGAAGGCAACCAATCAACGTGTCTCTTTCACACGGTTGTTTCCCTCTCTCTCCCTTCTCCCTCCCTTGCTTCCACTCTAAAAATCAATGGAGAAAATATCGAGTGAGGATTGGGGAAAAAAAAAAAAAAAAGAATAGCCCTGGACAGAGCAACTGAAAGCCCCCCCCCCCCTTCCTGGCAGGGCGCATTTGCCTGCCCTGAAGCTCACACCACTGGGGAAGACTGGCCTGTAAGCCAGCCCCCAGCGCCCCCGACACCCCATGAGCCAGCAGAGCGGACGGAACCCGGGCTTGGAAAGAAAATGCACCTGGAGTCAAACCCTGGGTTTATCTTTAATTAGCTTAGAACTCAAACCAAATTTTCTTGTGGGAAAAATAGGACTAAAAAACACTCACTGGAAAATTAGGTTATTAAGATTAAAGTATGTGCCCTGGTTTCCACTTCAACCGCATGATGGAGGCCAGGAATCCGAGCCCACATTGGCCGGGCTGGTCCGCCAGGGGCTCGCAGGGAGAGGGGTCGGCGCCTCCTGCCTTGCCCCCGTGGCTGGTGGCTGGTGGCTGGCAGCAATCCTTGGCGGTCGTGGGCCCTGGACACAGCTCTCCATCGGCCTGTCTGCAGGTGGCCGCCCTGAGAGCCTCCCCTGGCTCTATTTCCCCTCTTGGTCGAAGGTCTTATCTTTGGGCTTAGGGCTGCCCTGATCTAGGGCGATTTTATCTTGAGCTCCTTAATTACACCTGCAAAACCCCATTTTTCCAAATAAGGTCATATTTACAGATTCCAGGGGTTAAAACGTGCGAGGAAGGGGGATTGAGTGTGAGTGAGTGTGTGTGCGCACGCACATGTCCATTATTTCAATCAAGTTTCATTTTTGCCCACCTCTCCTGTCCGTTATTCACTGTGATGGAAACGACCTGGGCCTTCACAGGAGGCTTGACGGCCCCAGGCAGAGGCAGGTACAGGACATTCCTGTTCCTTACCCCGTCCTCGACCGCTCTTCGCCTCCCCCCATCAGCAGAATCCCGCTGCTTTATTTCCTGCCATTGTTTCTGAAGTGGGGGGCGTGGGGCAGAAGATCGGGGCCCCGCCTGCCCGCCATCCGGACCTCCCTCCCCGAGAAATCCTGCTGAGCCCCGCCCACGGGAAGGACAGGGTGGGGGGAGGGAGGATGGGCGGGGCACGGGGGGGGGGGAGGAAAGGGGGCCGAGGGGGAGTCGTCTCAGCCCAGAGGGAGCAGCAGGGAACGCGGCTCAGGTGTCGGCTCCCGGAGCTGCTCTCCCCCGGCGGGAGTTTTCCCCGCGCCCAGACCCTGAAGCGGTTTCCAGCGCCACCTGCGGGGGGACCAGCTCGGACGCAGCCGGGAAACAGGCGGGGGCCTCGGGCGCCTGGAGGAGGCCGGTTCGGAGCCCGGCCGCCTTCCTGCCGGCTCCCACCAGGGCCCGGGATGCTCGCTCGCCCGCCCGGCCGCGATGCTCACGCTGCACTCGGGGCTCCGGAGCTCACCCGTCTCGGCTCCGCCAGAACACCAGGGGCCCAGCCTGTCTTTCCTCTTTCTGTTCTCAGCACATGTGCCTGGCACAGAACAGCCTCTCGAAACAGAAAAATTCCTATTGACTATAGAAAAGAAAAACCCAACCTAAGAATTCTACTTCAGAAACCGCATGACAAGCCCCGAGAGGGAGCCTGGACCAGCGGTTTATCTGCCGGGTCCCCAGAGGTGCACTCAGCCCAATGGGGGGCTCATGCCCCACGGAGCAGCCGCCCCTCGCCCTACCACCCTCCACTCAGCTGGGGCGCGCGAGGGGACAGGTGCGTGAGATAATAGTCTGTGCTGGTCTCTGACCCTAGTTCCTGACCTGCACCTCCCCGACGTCCTTCGTTCTGACGAGGTGACCCGTGGGCTGCTGGGTGGGAGCAAGTCACCAGAAAGGTCAGGCCCCGATTACAAGCTGGGCGCTTCCAACCCACAGCCCCCTGGGGCAGGAGAGGGGCTGGGCCGAGCTACTAACCCACCACCACCACACAAGGAAGCTCCTTACAGTTCCAAGGGCACAGGTTCCGAGAGCCTTTGGGTGGGTGAGCACAGGGGCTGGGAGACTGGCGCTCCCGCAGAGGGCAGGAAGCCCCCACCCCGCCCCTGTACCCTTTCATAGCAAGCTGGTCATCCCGGCAAACTGCTTTTCCCAGTTCTGTGGGCTGCTCCAGCACACCAGCAGGCCCGAGGAGGGGCCGGGGGACCTCTGAGCACAGCCGGCTGGTCAGCAGCAGTGACAACCTGGACCTGCGACTGTGAGGGGGCATCTGAGGGGGCGAGGGGCGGCCTCGTGGAGCGGGCAGCAACCCCAGGCGGACGGCATCGGATTGTAATTACGCGGCACGATCCCTAGTGGGTGCTGGAGAGCCGGAGAATTCTTGGTGTCCCTGTGAGTGTGGAGCCCCAGTGAAGACCATGAGCTCTTCCTGGACAGAACGGGGGTCAGCACCCTCCCAGCAGCCTGTGGCTGGGGCCGCTGTGCTCACTGGTGGGGAGAGCAGCGCCCTCCCTGTCCCCAAAACACAGCCACTCACAGAAGCCCTGCCTTGGTGGGCCTCAGCTTGGCTGCACGCCGTCCCCCACAGAGCTTTCCCAATCCTGCCGCACAGGCTGCTCCCGACCAATTCAGGCCGGATCTCGGGCCTAAGTGTTTCCGTGTTCCCAGGTATCGCACCGTCGGGGGACGCAAACGGGTGCAGCCGCTGTGGCAACCAGTATGGAGGTTCCCACAAAGATTACAATTATGACCCAGCAATTCCACTTCTGGGTATTTACCCAAGAGAATGAAAACACTAACCCGGAAAGACACCTGCACCCCCTGTTCACTGCAGAATGACTGACAATGGCCAAGACAGGGAAACAACCGAGCGTCAGTCGACCGATCAATGGATAAAGATGTGGTCTATCCACACAATACAAAAGGTGAGACTGCCAGGTGCGACAACGTGAATGGATCCTGAAGGTATTATGCCAGGTGCAGTCATATAGAAAAGGACAAAAACCGTATGATTTTACTCGTATGTGGAAAACAAGAAATGAACAACAACAAAAACCCTCACAGACACAGACAACAGACTGGTACTCACCAGAGAGGCTGAAATGGGTCAAGGGGGTCAAATATGTGGCGACAGACGGAAACCAGACTTTTGGTGGAAAGTACCAAATTATAAAGCTGTACACATTTGAAACTGATGTTATGAACCAATGTTACCTCGATTTTTTAACTCAGAATTTTAAAAATAATACCAAAAAAATGGAGTGACTGGCTGTCTGGGGAAAGATGGGCTGGGCTCCAGACCAATGGCGCTGCCCCTGCCCACAGGGCCCTTCCGTCGCTCGGCGAGCACAGGGAGCCGACTGGCATCAGCTCCGCACCGCCACGGGGCCCGGGGCCCTCCCTGGCCTCCCTCTGTACAGATCTTCGTAGGAAAGTAAGCTGGAGCTGCCCAACTGTCTCTGTGCCCACGATCCTTCTCCAGCCTTTGGAGACACGTGGCCAACCTCACCCTCTTGCACCCGTCTTTCAACATTCTGAAGACGAACATCCTCACCTGAGTGCCTCTTCCCACCTCCAAAGGCTTCTCTCCAGACCTGCCCAATGCCCGGGACGACGACTCCTGAGACCGAGCCAAGGCCTTGCCCTCGCTCTGGTAACCTCTCGCTTGGCAGTGCCACCTGCGTGTGCGGCTACCCCGTCTGCAGCCTCAGGCCAGGCTGCGGCCCTTCGAGGTGCCTGAGACCACCTTCCCTTCACACAGCTCCAGCGAGACCCTCCTGCACCCACGGCCCTTCTCCTCAACGGGCTACAATTTCATAAGGCTGCCCACCTACCTTTGAAATATGCTTTGCCTCCCGAGGTTCGAGTCCATCTCACAGGGCCTGCGAACAGACGAGCAGGGAGGTGGAGAGAGACAACCCCTCTTTCATCAAGTTGGACATGGCCTAATTCCGAGAGAGGAAGTTCAAGCCAATCAAAACTACGGCGTGACGGGTTTCGGTAAACAGGTAAGACTGATGCTTCTGGCTCAGGTGAGATTTGGGGTTAGATGTGGTTTGGGTTTTACTACGCTTGATCTCAGGTTCCATGAGACAGCATACGTCCATCACTTAGAACAGTCCCTGGGACACGCTAACTTTGATCACTGATCCGTATTCTGGCCGTTTGTGTACATCTTCACTCCACCACTCCTTACGCCGGGCCTGCATTTAGCTGTCACTCAACAAATGCGAGCCCCGAGTCAGACACGTGGTCACGGGGCCATTTACCCACTCCCTCGGAGGAGAGCGCAATGCCCTAGGCCGCAAGGTTTGCGGAGCTGGGAAAAGCTGTGTCACGGTGCAGCGGCCCTGGCTGGTGTGGCTCAGCACACCAGAGCAGTTGGAGCGTCGGTCCGTGGACCAAAGGGTTGCGGGTTTGATCCCTGGCCCTGCTTAGGGTCCTGCCGGAGGCAACCAATCGATGTGTCTCTCTCACATCGATGTTTCTCTCTCCCTCCCTCCTACTCTCTAAAAATCAATGGAAAAATATCCTTGGGTAAGGATCAAAACAACAAAATAGCGCAGTGGGTTAGCTGTCTTCAAGCCTGGACCACGCCAGGGGCACTTGCATGCACGGAGAGCCCTGTTTTCTCAGTCTCCCATCTAGGAGGGCCCGCTCTGTCCAGTGTGTTGGCACAGAACTGAGATCATTCCCACCACCCGAACCGACAATGATAAGCAGAGCAAACCACCAATCCCAGCAGACCATCTCCAGCCCCAGGGATCTGGTGCTCACGCGTTAAGGCGCCAGCATCCGCTGGCCGCACGGAACCCGCTCAAGGACACGGTACAGGGAGCCAAGGGGATCAACCCAGTGGTACTGAAGAGGATGGGAAAAACATCTTTATTTTCCCAGATCCTCGGGCAACCTCACCAGGCTGAAGGTCGCATGCAGCTGAGTATGAAACCAAGAAAAATATGAGGCTTAAAATGTACGGTGCGTTCTAGTCCATAGCTCTCTGGCAGGCTGGGAGCCCAAGGTCAGTCTGGCAGGAGGCCGAGGCCGGCGATCACACGATCTTCACCGTCTTGAGCATGTCAGACAGGACGTACGAGCCATCCCAACCCCTCCCTGGCTTCCGCAGGGTCTGCTCCAAGGCCTGGGCCATTTCCAAGAGCTCAGACGTGGCAAGTTTCCGCTCGGGATGAGGCTGACAGAACAAAATCTCGTTCACTTCCCCCTCGATGCGCCGGACATACAGGAGGGGGAACACCGCCTGGAGCCCACTCAGCACCGAGTCCTTTAGCCCCGAGTCTCGGCACACGAGGTTGAGGATAAAGACACCTGTAGGGTGGGAAGGCGAGAGTCAGAATGACCGCAGATCAGGTGACATGTGGAGACAAGGCTCGGTTCTGAGGAGGCTGGGGGACTGAGCACCAACGGCGGCCAGGTCTGCAGAGCACACACGACACACGCAGGCAGCGAGGAGCCTGGGAAATACGCAAGGCTGTGCCAGCCTGATACTCTGCTCCCCAGTGGTGCCAAGATTTTACCCTTCTCCATGCTTCAGTCCCGAAGACTCGCTCTAAGAACTAATACCCCTAAGAAAGAGCACACAGCTCCGCAGGGATGCCACGTCCCTGACATCCGCCACGCAGCACGGCCTCGCCAGGGACGGCCAAGGTCACCCTGCGGCAGTTATGTCCCACATCAGCTCCGCTCCCCACAGCGCCTCCCACTAAATCTGAACACGCAGGGCTGCAGGTGCAGGACTCGGAGCCCCAGCTTTCGCAAGGACCTGGGCTGGAGCCCCAGCTGCTACCTCGTGTCACCTTGGCAAGTCTCTCTACCTCAGTTTCCCCGTCCGAAGTGGGCTGCCATGGACCCGAGACCACATGCCACCTCGTCCAGGCATGGGGAAGAGTGTGGCCGGGAGCCAGTGTCATGGTGCTGGCAGGACCGTGAGTGCCCACGACTGAACCCCGCGGCAGCGTCTGCGATAGCGGAGCACAGGCTTCACCACGACCCAGCATCATTACCCCGCGCACGCGCCCAGCGGACCCGCCAGCACCGCAGCCAAAGGCGTCCGGCTGCTCACGGCAGCCTCCCTGTGATGCCCCAACAGGACGCAGCCCAGACCCCGAGAGCAGAGCGAGACGGAGCTCCAGCCACTCAACACTGCACACGTGGAAGGAACAGTGGGAACGCGACACCGTGGATGACTCCCACGCGCACCTCGCTGAGGGAGGGCAGACAGACTCAGGACTACATCCTGTAGGGTCCATTCCTATGAGACCAGGCACAGGCCGGCCTAGGCTGCGCGGCAGGAGCAGCAGTTACCCCGAGAGGACCGGAGGGTGCACTTCTGGGGTGCTGCCATGTTCTGGGTGGTGCTGGTGAGTGGGCGTGTTCGGAGGAAGGAACCTATCGAGCCACACATTTATCACACGTGCATTTTCCATTATAAAGAAAACGGTTTTCGGGGACTCATCAATCCTCCCTTCCCAACTTCTGTCCACATACCTTCGGGCGCCAAGATGCTCTTGACCTTCTGCAGGAAGGGCTGGTCCACAAACGCTGGGGGTGGACAGCTCATCCCCAGTGTTGGGTCCTTACTGTCTACATCAAACATTATGACGTCGTAGTGAGGCCGAGCTGGGAATGAGAAGCAAATCGAGTTTTCGTCTTGCCAGATGAAATAATGCCACCCACATCCCTACATCGAATCCCTCCTGTGGCCTGTGGTGGGCACAGGTGGCTAAGCCAGAAGGGGGACAGGCAGGATGTGCCTCGTCAGGGCACGGTCATCCATCGTCTGGGGGATCATCGCCAGGGTTCTGCTGTGAGCACCCATTAAAGAGGAGCCTTGGTCTCCTCTTCTGGAGTCCACTTTGTGGGACAATGATCTGGTTGAGTCCGTCTGTCCCAGCAGCTGCCGATGGCAGAACATCAGTCACTGTGGGAAGCGTCTAAGTACTTGGAGCACCTGAGCTCCTTTCTTGGGCAGCTGAGTTCAAAACCCCGAAGTGGCAGAGAGCAGATGGGAGGGGAGATGGGAAGCCTGGCCTTGTTCTCCAGCTCCCCAGGTGATTCTTGGTGCAGAGTTGAGAACCACTGACCTGGATGAGCAGCTGCCTCAGCCTGGAAGGGCTGACCTAGCAAATGGCAACATTCGCTCATCTCTGGAAACAACATATGTTGCCTCCTGGGAGAAAATGTCTGTTACAGTGAGCGTATCTTTTCTAGTTACTTAGCAGTAGCGCAAGAAAGAAATGGTTTTGCTAAATGGGCGAAAAGGACTGATGACGGTCGCATCACTGCCATCATGCTGACAGCCTGCTAGGGCCGTTTTACAGGGGAGACCTGCCGTGCCGCTGACTTGTTTTCGGCAAACTGAGGCTATAATGATAACTACTCAACAATTAACAAACATTTCCTTGGGCTACGGCACACCGATCACTGTTCACAGCACAGATCTGATCGTGGATGGCTTCTTAGAGAACAGAACATGCTGGCTCATCGAAGTCCAAGGACAACCATGGTCCACGGCTGCAGCCTGGAGCCTCCAATAACCTGAAAGGTTGTGGTGGTTCGAGATCGTGGCCAGGGCTGTTCATGTTGTGGACTGAGCCCCTACCATGTGCCTGGCACTGTTTTAAATGCTTCACACATATTAGCTACGTTGGGCTTGAGCCCCCAGAATGGCTTCAGCCTCAGACAGGGAACCTAAACCCTAATGTGGATGGTTAAGTTCGGTTTGCAACTAAAATAAGGCAGCACCTGTCCATCCCAGCACCACCATGGCATCCCGGTCTGCTGCACCCGTACCAGAAGAGACTCTGGTTCAGTGAGAACCAGGGCATCCGTTACAGGACGAGCAGACCAGGAAAGGCGGGTGGCCTGAGCTCCCCAGGGTCACGTAGGACTGAACCAACCTGAATGCTCCCTGAGGGACTCAGGCTCTGGAAAGTACCGGTCCACCAGAGCCTGTCTATAAAGCTGCAGAAGGATCAAGGGACCTCTTGCAGACCATGAAGAGGACTTCTGATCTAGTCTGGGATATGAATTATTAGAGCAAAATGGAACCTTAAACCCACAGCTGCAGGGCTGTCGGGATTCCCACTGAGCAGCCCCTGCCTCAGGGCTCCTGAGCCCCGGCACCCCGACCTTCAGGGTCAGGTAACTCATCGTCATCAGTGGCTGTCGTGGGCACTGAAGGAGGGCCTGCAGCACCCATGCTCTCTCCCACCAGATGCCGGAAGCACCACTGCCCAGTGGCTACACCAACCAACAACGCGTGTGCAGACGCAGCCAAACACCCTGGATTCGGAGCCGCTGGTCAGCGTGGACGCCGCTTTGCTCTACTGGCTTCACCTCCAGCTGAAGACTTAGAAAAGACACCTCCCAACACACACCCCACCTCCTCTCCCCTCTCCTCACCCAGCTCCAGACTTGAGGGGTCCTGGATGGCCAGGAGGTGGCAAGGCTGCGGGTACGAGAAGCTCTGGCTGTTAGCACCAACGGGGCAGGAAATGGTCTGTTTAACGTGCTCAGCCCCTGGCACAGAGCTGGGTATGTGGTTGGCCCTCTGCATTTATTGAAAAAATATGTCAGCAAATGTACAGATGAAAGATGGATGATGCTGCCGTGGCTGGTTTGGCTCAGCAGTTAAGAGCGCTGGCCTGCGAACCAGAGAGTCCTGGGTTCAGCTCCCGCTAGGGGTGTGTACCAAAAAAAACAAAAATGAAACAAAAAAAAGATGGATGATGCTGATGCCGCCGTTTTAGAGATGGATGCTAGAGGCTCTCGCAGGCCTGACAACCTTGGATCCATCTCCCCATGACACCCCCAAATTCCCTGATGGCAGTACCTTCTCTTTCCGCCAGGCTGGTGACATAGTCCAGGCCGTCTGCAATGTGGACCTTCATCCGGTCACTCTGGGAAAAGCCAAACCACTGGGTGGCCACTTCCAACATGCAGGGGTCGATCTCCACAGCTTCGATGCGGGACTGTGGGAAATGGTCGTGGACAAAGAGCGGGAGGCTGCCCCCGCCCAGGCCTACCACCAGCAACGCCAGTGGGGTCTCTGTAATACAGAAAGCAAGCACCGTTTGACCATCTGCTCACTGTAAAGTTTGGTACCAGCTTCGAGAGGACAAAAGAGGGAGTCGGACTGCCGGCTCTGCCCGGGGGATAGCAGATTTAGGGACCCGATGTCCCTGTCTTACCCTAGAAATTTAGGAGTTCATTTGACATGTGAAAACTCAACCCTGGCCTCACAACCCTTCCCTCACCAGACGCAGAAGGTGACCGGTGTGTTACTGTGGCCCCGAAAGATCCCGAAGCACTCAGCTGATGTCGTACCAGGAGCCCACCAGGAGCCTATCAGACCCTCTACAAAATGGACAGACAACGGCCAGCACTGGTTCACGGCCACAAGGCAGGGGCTCCGATGCCCTCTGCCCAGCTTTCCACTCACAGGCCACACTGCCCTCTCAGACACATCAGCCAGGTGAGGGCAACCCACTCAGGTCCCAGGAATCACAGGGAGACAAAGGCCCAGATCCTGGACCTAAGTCCTCCCTTTGGGACCTAGGTCCCAAAGGAGACAAGACCTGAGGATTAAATGTAAGAACTGAACCTCTAGGGACATAGATCAAACCCAAGATGGGCCGAAGCACAGGATGTTCCTGTGAGAAACCTCCAGAGACTCTGGGTGCAGACAGAGCAACATTGTTGCTACTGTGGTCATTCCCAAACCCGTCACTAGTGATGCGGCTATGGCTGTACTACCTGTAATAGGGTTGTTTTGGGTTTTTTTTGGTAGAAATTCAAGATGGAATCAAATAATGCATTACTGAAAGCCATAACTGCTCCTAACTGCTCCTAAGTGCTCCTAAAGGCATTTCTCCAGGGACGTGGCTCCGCAGGGCGGCCTGGGTAAGAATCGCTCAAGCCAAACGGCCAGATCTGTGCACTTGACCCATCTCACTGAATGCATTTCACACCTTAATTTTTAAAATGAATGAGTAGAAGAAAAAAGTTTACACATCACCCTGGCCGGGTGGCTCAGATGGTTGGAGCATTGTCCCAGACACCAAAAGGTTGCAGGTTCGATTTCCAGTCAGGGCGCATACGGGAGGCAACCAATCGATCTTTCTCTCTCACATCCATGTCTCCCCCCCAACCCCCCGCACCCTTCCTCCTTGGGTGAGGATTAAAAAAAAGTTTAGCCCTGGCCGGTATCAGCGGTTAGAGCGTCAGCCACGAACCAGAGAGTCCCGGGTTCGGTTCCCACTAAGGGCACGTACCTCGGTTGCAGTTTGTCCCTGGCCTTGGTTGAGGTCATGTGGGTGGCAACCACTTAATGTGTCTCTCTGACATCGATGTTTCTCTCTCTTCCTCTCTCTCTCTCTCCCACTCTATCTGAAGATAATTGCAAAAATGTCCTTGGGTGAGGATAAAAAATAAATTTTAAAAAAGTTTACACATTGACACATGTAGCCATTTCAATATTACAACCTCAGTTTGGGGAAAAGATATTGGGACGTTCATTAAGTTAGAAGCAGGGTGGGAAGAAGACATGGGTGTCTACGCTCTTGCCGGTCTGTGATCACGGCTCTTAGACCACAGGCAACTCCTAGATCCCTCTGCCCTCTCCCACGCCCCCACTGTGGGAAGCAGCGACACCCCCTCACCGAGGAGCAGCTCGGGGCGTCTCAGCAAGGCCAGGCCGGCGACCATGGCCTTGTGGTGCTCACAGCACAGGTGGCTCTTGTCGATGCCCTGCCCCGGGGCTGCAGGGGGCTCCTCTGGGCCGCCAGCTGGCCGCTGCTTCTTCCGGTCCTTCTTCCGCTTCTTCTGGGCTAAAGGGGAGAGAATGAAGCCCTGTGCTGAGCCGGGTCCTCAGACAGCGAGGCACCAGAGGCAGCGGCACGGCTGACTGCTCCCCCAGGAGCCCACCGTTACACATGCAGGACTTTTAACCGATCACATGTCAGAGAGTCGGAAAGGAAAGCGGCAAAGACACACCCTGAAGCCTGGGAAAACCCAACTTGGTCCTGGTACCTCCCCTCTGAAAGCGGGAGGCCACTCACAGGTTCTGCATAGATTCTTGGAGGGAAAAAGGACTTTGTTACTGGTTACCTCCTCTACGCCAATAACTATCCTAGGGTTCTGACTCTTTGTTCCTTTAACAACCCTTTCACTCTAGTTACTGCAAGACAGAACCCCTGAGAATCTGAAGAGTTAATAGTTAGGCCCAGAATCAGTAGCTGGCACAGCCTGGACTTGAACCCAGGGCTGCCCGTCTCCAGCGCCTCTCCTCTCTCTGCTGCTCCACGCACGGTAGAAGGGCTCACCACAGAGCCCTGCCGGACTACACCAGCCCTGTGCGGAGCAACTGCAGAGCAGGCAGCTTTCCACGGAAGGCGTGAAAGCGAGGGTCGAATTTCCTCAGACCCACCAGCCCTGCTCAGCACTTCCGCCAGGCTCAGCAGCAGCCTCTATCCCGCTACGGCCACTCGCACCCTAGGAGCCGGACGGTGTGAGGGCACCCCACAGGGCCATGTGCCTCTGATCCCGGACCAGGTCTGTCCTACACTCGGCCACACTCCCAGGTCCTTCCGACCACCCCAAATCAAGAGTCCACGCCGTGCCCACTTGGGGGCCCCCGCGCCTGACGCCTCACCTCGGTGAGACACGTCCTTCAGCAGCCTGGCCTCCGACTGCACCACGTTCCTGCTGCCGAGGAAGATGAGCCGCCGGAAGTAGTGCCTGTCATCCCCCTGCACGTCCTCGATGACGTAGTCGCCACTCAAGGGGCTGCAGTCTTGGTGCTGCACCGTGCGTACCCCAATGTCCCCACCCACGGACAGGAAGGGCACCTGAAGGCACAGCAGAGATGTGGCGAACCAGCTCAGTTACGGAATATGAGAAAGTGAGCCCTTCCCGTGGGGCGGGGGGCCCACACTGAGGCTCTGGGCACAGAGCTCCAAGGACGGGCCTGCTGTTCCAGGGCTCCTCCGGGGCCTTCGCTTCATCGCCAAAGGGTCAGTTTCTGAAAACCAGCTGATCCCCCAAACCATTAGTGAAATGCAGTTGGTTCTCCCTGAGAAAAATGTGAGTATCTCAACAGTAACCCTCAAAAGCACTTTCGACAGTCCCGGACCATCCAAGCCGGAGGGAGCCCTGGGGAAGGGACTAGGACTATGAGAGGAATCTAACCGGGGATGAGAACGAAACCCAGGGAAGCAACCCCTCCAATGTGGGGAAATTCCCCCTGCCCTCAGCTGTTCTCATCCTTCTCTTCCATTGTTCTAAACAGGAGGAAACAATTAGGAGAAAAATACGCATCTCCCCTAAACCGTTCCCTTTCCCTTCCCAGTCTTTATATCTATTTCCTTTTCAAGACCTACACGAGTACTTAAATAACCCGGGATTCCTGACTTTGCAGACACACAGGCACTGGTGAGAGGTCACACCTGAACCTCCCACAGGAGCTGGCTCTCTCTGACGGACACCGACCCGAGTCTGCCGGGAAGACTCACACACATGCAACCATAGGCACAGGCAGCCCAGTGACAGAGCCCAGGCTGGGGACTGGAGCCTGTTCTCTCGCATGTGGCACTGCAGCACCAGCCGCCAGGTGCCTGGTTTCCCTTGCAGTACAGTCACTTGTCAATTACCCTGCCTTGTGACCAGGATGGCACCAGACAGACCACGTCGACCAATAGCTCCACACTGCCGCTTGGGCAAAACCCCTTCAGTTTCTTCCCAGTAAAACACCAGACCAGCAATATCCTGAAATTATCCACTCTGACCTCAGATAATGATGGTTCCAAGAAACAAAAGGGCCAAGGAGCTCCTGTGCAGACATGGGAAACAGACACAGGCTGAGCGATTCACAGAATGAAGAGCTAGAGCCGGCCGGGGGGACAGTGTCTCCTTCGTGCCACCTCTGCGGAGTCTGAGGACCCCCATGCCCCAGACCAAGATGCTGCTGCAGGTCTCAGTAAGGACAACCCCTCGCACTGCCTGGGGCAAGGGAACCTGACTTATGCCCAGTGAGTTCTCAGCTGCTGACAGGCCCTCCAGGACCGACTGGTCACAGACCCTGCCCAGCTCCTTCCAGGACACCCTCTGTTTTTGGGCTGCTAATGTGACCTCTCGGTGACCCATGCAAGCTGCTGCCAGAGTTTGTTACCTGCTGCTGGGAGGGCATCCCGGCCGGGGCCAGCTCCATGACTCGGGCCGACAGCTCGGCCTGGATGCTGTCCATGCCTTCATACTGCTGACCTCGGTGAAGGGCCACTGTGATCAGCCTCCTGAAGCCGGCACTGATCGCCAGCTGCTTCCGTCCCTCCTCCATGCCGAAGAGCCACTCGGTCTCCCGACCCTGGGGAACTAGAAACAGCACCTGGTGACAGGGAGTCCCAGGAAGAGTGTTCAAGGCCACTACTGATATGACCTCATGGCAGAGAGCCAGGCCCAGGCCAGCATCCCTTCCAACTGTGACCACAGAGGGGCATACAGTTCCCTAGAGCACAAGGCACAGAGCCAAGCCACCATCCGACATGAGGCAGGACCAAGGGGGACTAAGAAGTGTAAGCACAAGTGTAAGGGCAAGGAGGCAGGTCCCTGGTGCAAGAAAAAAATAGCAATAATACTAACACTTATTACACACCGGGTATTATTCCAAGCAGTTTACAAACAGAAAGGAATTGAATCCTCACAACAGCCCGGGATGCAGGTAGAGGTATTGCTCCCATTGCATTAATGAGTCACAGAGGTTACACTATTTGCCCAAGCTGACAGCTAATAAATGGCAAAGCCAGAACTCAAACCCAGGCTGTCCAGCCCCAGCCTCCATACTCGCCTCCTGCCCAGGGCACTGTTTGTCCCCACAGGTGCAGTTAGGATTATGGAACACTGGGAAAATGGCTTGGTCGTCAGGAAACAAGTGACCAGCGTGACCATATCAACACCTTGAATTTATCTAAGATTTTCTATTTTTAAAAGCATTCCCTCATACTTTCTCTTTTGAATAATTACTATATTAATTAATAATTGCTAATGTATAATTAGTAATGATCTTGTATCGTTTACCCCTTCCACTAATAACGCTAATGCTCACAAAGCACCTATCACGTGCCAGGCCCCCTCCTAAGAGCTCTTACACTTCTCACAACTACACAAGGTAGTTATGATCTCACTTTATGGATGAGGAAGCTGAGGCACAGAAACAAATAATCTGGTTGCAGAGCTGAGTATTTCAGTCACTGCTCTGTGGCGTCTCTCCAAATTCAGCAGGGAGACACGGCAATGTCCCTGGGTCCCACAGCTCACAGGCCACAGAGCTGAGACTCTCCTGCGCCCACTACTCCATGTTACAAAGTAACTACCATCTCTACAGTGTGTGACTTGCCTAAATGTATCTGTATTACTTCTCTCCTCCCCACCAACGCCCTTCTCCCGCCTCACCAAGCCTTTGCGATGGAAGATGAGAAGAAATAAGCTCCAAATCTTAGCAGAAGCTGGAGAGCTGCTACTGTGCCTTCCTAGTGCCTTGAGAAGTCTAACCTCTGAAAGTACCACCTCTGCAAGACCAAACCAGCCAAGGCATACCCATCCGCCAGCACCCCCGCCCAGCCCCTCCAGGGAAGAGGGACCAATCCCAACTCACTGATGAAAATGGCAAAATGATTGTCCCGCGATGGTTTCACAGTGGGGCTGTCCACCACGTGGAGGGTGTAGCGTGGCTCCCCTGTGTCCCCATTGCACAAGTCCAGGGACACACTCCCCAGCCCGGCCTTGCGGTACAGCTGGCTACACAGCCAGGCATACTGCTGGCGCTCCCGCACCGCCTCGGCCAGCTGCTCGGCACTCTCCAGCCGCATGGGCTTTCCCTGCTCCTGAGCACACAGCTCAAGGATCTGAAGGGAGGAGCCAGGGATTGGCCTGAACTTGGTCATGATGAAGGCAAAGACAGGCAGGGGGAACCGAGGCTCTGCTTCCAACACCTGGTCCTGGCTGCTGGCCACCTGATGCACCCTGACCATCCACCCCTCCCGGGAGAAGTGACCCACTGCTTTCTTCAGGACGTGAGCCTGAGCCAGGGAGATGCAGAGGTAGCGACCGCCCACCTGCAGGACACGGCCAACCTCAGCCAGCATCCTGTCCACCTGTTGCAGGGTCCTCTCCTCCTCATCTGTCAGGACAGCATCCAGGGTGCCTTTGTCCAACACCACCTGGAATGAGGCATCAGGAAACTCCATCTGGGTCATGTCCATCTTCAAGAAGCTCATCTGGGGCCGTCGGTTGGCATTGCGTTCCTTCATCTGCTTGATGACGACCTCACTGATGTCAATGTTCACGATATCCTGATAGCCCACGTCGTACAGCTGCTCGCTGAGCTCTGAGTTCCCGCACCCAATCACCAGAACCTGGAGGGAAACAGCACAATGGAGATGACCAAGGCAAAGGAATGGGCTTCAAATGCTTTGAGGAATCAAGTCTCACCTGGACTGTTGCATGGTTTCAGAAGGGGGAGATGCTATTGTCACAGAAGAGAACACCAATGCACTAAGTAGTTACAGTTGAAGGCTCCTATTTGTTTACTGTTGAAAACCTAGTTCTGGCATAATCCTGTTCCACTCATGCCTTTGGCTCCTCCTGATACTCTGGTATTTTCTGAAACCAAACTTAAAAACACAGGTTGTGGCCTCCTGTTCTGTGGAGCAACCTCCTATTGATCCTTCAAAATCCTGCCCTGATGTTGCCATCTCCGGAAGAGCACAGTATATACAATGAGAGGTGCATAGCTTTGGAAGTAGATGGGCCAGAGTTTAAATTCCCATGTGGCCACTTACTACATGTATCATCCTAGGTGAGAAACTGGTTCTTAGAGCCTCAGTTTCCCCATCTGTAGAATGCAGACAGCACCACTCACCTCATGTAATTTACTATGAGAATTCAGCTATCAAATGAACACACACCCCCCCCCCAGCACAAGGCTTGGCACTTAAAGCTTCCTTAAAGCCTTCTACTCTCCCTCCCTCCCTCCCTCCACAGGCCCAATGCTGTCATACCTATTATGGTACCTATCACTTTTCACTTTGGGATCATGCCCGAGGCTCATACCTTAATGCTCTTGTAACTTTAAGGCTAGGCACACGGCCCCACAACAACTATTTGAGAACAGATTCGTGGATCAGTAAAGCCACAACTAGTGCCTGCTTCATCAACATGCAGTTCTGTAGGAGACCATACCTAGGTTGGGTTACTATAAGAAATGATTCTTCCAGTGGGGTTATGAATTGAAGGATCCCCTGGGGGCAGGAAGTCTTTTATCTCAAAACCTTTAAAAGAATACTTTTAATTGTCTTTTAGCCAGAATGACTAGCATGAAATCCTGAAATTATGGGCTCAATTTTGGGCCCCCACGCGTGTCACTGCCTACCACGTGCAGGATAACGTGGAAGGCAGTCCCCACCTTCCCAGGCCGCGCTTACCTTTTCCCGGGGCTTGATGTACTTGTGCAGCACCCCGCACAGCTCCAGGTACGTTCCGTACCACTCGAAAGCTTTCTTTCCGCGCTGCTGGAAGAACTTCTCCCAATAGTCAACGGAGCCAAACTCCTTGGAGCTCTTAGGCAAGAGATTCATATTCCCGCACTGGAGCTGCGTCTTCAGCCCTGTCCACACCCCCTGGAAGGGAGGTCCCGATGGAGGGTCCTTCCCCCAAGCTGGCTCCGGGACACTTCAGTGCGATTTCTTCCCACGGATAAGCAGCCACGTTGTTGTTGTTTTCTCCACTCAAAACCAAAAGGAAGGACCCTTTCATGCGGACCGCACGCGCGAGACACTGAACCGAACACACGCTCACTCTCTACCCACAGCCCCTGCCCACACGCGGAGCCCCTCACTTTCCCAGAGCACGAGTTCAGATTCGCAATCATATCCGGGTGCGAGGCTTCGCGATTGGTCGGCTGCCCAGACCATCCCAGCATCTCATAGGTCACTGGTTTTCGTTCCTGGCACCTCATTGGCTGCAACGGGCTCACCTCACGCAGGCGCCGAGCGTGTATTTACGTGAGGCGGAAGGGGGCGGGGCCGGGGGCGGGACGGAAGTGGCCAGCTGCCCGGAACCCAAGCTGGGCCCCGAACCCTGGGAGAGGGCAGGCTTCCGGCTTTCTATGTTCGCTTCGTCAACAGTCCAGATAATGAGCCACACAGGGCCGAGCACGGCCGGGGGGCACCCTGGAGGAGGGGATTCCCCCTCGGAAAAGAGAAACCTGTAGAAGGAAAGGGAGGCGTGGGAGGAAGGCCTAGGGCAGGGGAATGGCTTTGCAAGGGTGACTTCCCTCCTGAAGCCGGAGGGCTCGGCGTCTGCACCTGGTTACTTTGGGCGAAAGGACGCAAGGGCAAGAACAGGGGCTCCTCGTCCCAAAGCAGCTGTGCAGCCTCTTCGGTAAGGCTGGGCCCGAGCCTCCTACTGTCTAAAATGAGGAGCCTGCACTGGAACCCTCAGAGGCTCTCTCCAAGCCCAACTCTGGCTCCCTAAACAAGGGGTCCCACAGAGCTCCCTTCAGAAGAGCCCCAGACGGCCCGAGGCCGGTCCTGTTCTCCTCGGCTTCCTTCGAAGGGTCTCCTCCGCCCGCCCCGAGTGACCTCTCAGAGTCGCCTCCGCCTCCCCGGAACGCCGGAGCCAGCTGCTCCTCCCTTAAAGCACCACATAACCCTGGGGACCCCGATTCGGACTCCGGACCTTCCAGGTCCTCCCACTCGGTAGACAGCGGAGGGCGAGATCGACTCCTTCGGCGATCGCTGCGGCCTGGCCCCGCCCAGGCCCCGCCCCCTCCGCCCGGCGCCAGGCCCCGCCCCCTCCGCCCGGCGCCAGGCCGCGGAGCGCCGATGGGCTCGATGAGCGGGGGCGCAGCTGCAGCGGAGCGGCCGACGCCAGGTGGGCGCCCACTGCCTCCGCTGCCCGCCCTCTTCCTGGGCTCCCCGCTCCTCCCCGCAGCTTCCCCGAGACCTCCTCGGAGGCTCAGGTAGGGCGCCCGCCTGGTCTCGGGGGGTGAGGGCTGGTGAGGAGGAAGAAAACAGAGACGACGCCCCGGCCCCGCAACGTCCGCGTCGCGGTGCGGGACCGGCCTGCGGCCCCGGGAAGGAGGGAGCCCCGAGCGGGAGGAGGCGGGAATCGGTCCGGGGCGTCGTGAGGAAGGGCGACGGGGACGCGTGTGCGGGCGGGAGGAGCGGGGAGGCGGCGGGAGGGAGTGGGTGCCGCGGGGCCCCAAGGACCGGCTCGCAGACCTGGGACGACGGAGCAGGCGGAGGGAGGAGCCGCGGCCGGAGGGCCGGGCTTGGGCCGGGATTTAAAAGGCTCGGGTGTAATGACTGGCAGGTGCGGGAAGCCCTTGCGCCGACAGGTCTGTGACGGGCAGCATCTGCCAGCTGTGTCCAATTCAGGCCACTGATTGCCCGGAAACTGCACCAGCCGAGGCCGCGGGCGAGAGATGGGAACCAGGAGCCAGAGAGGGAGTGGAGGCGGGTCCAGGGAGGCCTCGCCGGGGTGCAAGCGTTATGCGAAATGGAACAGAGGTTGCTTGTTACTTTTCTGCCAACATTTATTGACCAGGTTAGAAGTGTGTTAGGTGTAAAGGCCCTGAACAGAGCACGTACTGCCTCTTCTAAAAATACACACATGACATTGTAAAAGTGGGAGGATGGCATAAGAAGCCGACGGGGATGACATTTTTTAGGTGAATTGTGCATTGCTGTTTTGCCCTCCATGCTGAAAAATATCATCAAGCCTCTTGTTTACGTAAATACCTAGACAGAAGCACCTGAATGCATACGTGTTTTTTGCAGAAATCATCTCAGATAGACTATAGGTCTAATTTCTAAGCATGGCTTTTTTCCTACGAGTTGGTTGGTACAGGTATCAGCAGTTGCCCTGTGGTTCATGCTACATAATTAATTTGCCTGCTGCGTTGCTAATGGCTTTTTTGTTGGATTCTCGCCTTCCCGAAGCTGATCCTTGGATCATGGGTCCTGAACGTGGGTTTTGCCCACCATTAAACTTGTGGCTTCACTGTGTATTTCATAAAGGTGTTATGTAATTCTGCCTGTTACCTGCTTTGGGAGGTTGAGGTAGACCCTCTGTGGGGTTTAACATGCAAACAAAATCCAGGTATAAGGAAGAGCTCAGTTCTTCAGTTGCTTCCTTTGTCATTTTTTTTTTTCATGCGTTTTTTAACATTTCTGCATGAATGAATTATTCTGAAATCAAAGAGGAATAAAATGGGCCAGATGCATGGGACAGAAATATTGTTGAAGGAACTCTAGAGTTGTTTACTCAGGTGGCAAGAGTTTGTTTTTTCTTACACATGATTACGTTTCTGGTTCAAAAGCATTTCTTATCAAAGGAAAGTGTCTATCGATTTGTTTTGACAGGAAACCAGCTTAAAATATTACTTGCATTTGGTTTATGAAACTCGGCTCTGGGCTTGTTTATTTTATTTATTTTTTACTGTGTAGCATTAACCAACAAACGGGTATCCAGCTATACCTAATTTGAAGATTGTCTTCAGTTTCTTGTGGAACAGGAAGGAGGGCTGCTGGGTTTTTACAGGGAAGAGGTCTTTCTCAAATCCAGCTGTGTAACCTGAGGGCCACTTACTGAATAAATATCACAACTGATCATGTACAGCCATTGATTAATCAAGGCCTGTGTTTCTGCTGTTTCAATGAAGAGTGACTAACACTGTTCATTACTTCTCTTTACTAAGCCTTAGCTTTCTTTCTTGTTTTCTAGTGCTTTCTTCAGAGGAGTAACAGGAAATGCACTTAACTCCCTGAACACTGTGCTCAGCATGTAGTAAAACATTGGGCACTCCTTAGCTATTCCTATTATTCATCCATCTTCTAGTCCGAGATGTTGAAAACTTATACTGCCTGTACATGTCAGCTTTTTCTCAAGAAAATTTTGAGTATGTTGCATATTCAAGCATTTTTCTGGAAAATCATTATGCATATTAGCATATAAAAGGAAGTGAGACTTTCTGAAGGGAAAAAAAAACCTGGCTTTGTTGAACAGTACTTACCAAACATCCCTTTTCTTGGAACACCCAGTGCTGTGCTTGAAAACAAGATGTTAGAGTTTATAGAATGTTTTCATATATATTACTGATTAGAAGCTTAAACACTATTTTGCAGATGAGAGAACTGAATCGTCGTTCTAGCAGCTAACCTAAAGTGAGCACCAGGAGTGATCCGCTGTCTTCTGACCCAAGTTAAAACCCTAAAACACGCAGTGCCTCACTTTTAGGGAAGCACCTCCTGTATTCCCCTCCTGTGCAGTTTGCTTTTTCATTTTAAAAAACTTTTTTATTTATATAATGTCACGCCCAGCCAGTGTGGCTCAGTGGTTGAGCGTGGACCATGCACCAAGAGGTCACCCATTCGATTCCTGGTTGTGGGGCCCGGTCCCCGGTGGGGGCATGCAGGAGGTGGCCAATTGATGTTCTCTCTCGTCGATGTTTCTGTTTCTCTCTCCTTTCCTCTCTTTCTAAAATCAATAAAGAAAAAAAAAATTAAAAAAAACACACAAAACTTTCACTAGTTTCCTCCACATATTCTCCTAAGAAAGTTACATCCATTTTCTCGTGATTTTCACTATCGAGGCCTAGCATGGAGGCCCCTGGGAAGGAGCTAGTGCCAAGGCAAGAGTTGAAGTCAGAGAAGTGAGGGAGGCCCGTTGGCCTAGGGCCTTGTACTCTGTTGTAAGTATTTTACCTGATACCCTAAAGGCTCAAATCCAATGAAATCTATTTTCTCTTTAAGGTGGTGAGGACTCACTCTGCTGGGAAGTAGAAGGGCACCTTCTAGAGTAAAAACAAAATGCCTCCCAAGTTCAAGCGCCACCTGAATGATGATGATGTCACTGGTTCTGTGAAAAGTGAAAGGGTAAGTATAGAATCTTAAACTTTCAAAAGAAAGACTGAGAATATGTTTTCATTCCCTTTGTAATTTATTTTAGAAAAATCTAAAGTTTATGGCTGTATTCTAATCCGCTTGTCTGTCATAGTAAACATTTAAAAGTATACGTTACTTACCTTGGTGGTAGCTCAGCTGAATTCTCACTTCTGATCACAGCTTCTTTCTAGTCTTTCAAAGGGAATTTTATACAAATATGCAGTGTCTCACTCAGAACTCTGGAGCCAGATGTGGCTGGAATTTAGAAAGGTAGTTAAGTGCATATTATAGACCCGCCTTGTGGGGGTCCAGAGCAACACCTCCAAACATTAATACTTCTCAGCGCAATGTCTGCTTATTCTAGGTATGTAGGTAAAACACATAAGTAAATTAGCTAGCATCAGTTCAGGTTTTCATCCAAATGAGTTTTGGCTCCAAACTTACAAAATCTCTTGGTTTTTCTGAACTTTTCAGATTTTGGAATTGCACAGAAAGGATTCTGGTCCTATAATTGTCTCAGAATTCAGAGTGGTATTTATATAATGTTCAATTTCTAGCTTATTCCAAAACATTTAATGTATATATGTATAAATCTAGAAATTATGCACCATCTTGGAGACAACATTTGATATGAACATTGTAAATAGGGCACTCTTTATTATAAGTATTCAATAAATATTTTTAAGGGAAGGAATTAGTGTTATTCTTTTTTTAAAAAAACTATGTGGTAACATTGGTTAATAACATATAAATTTCAAGTGTACAACTTTATAATTTGACATCTGTATACTCTAGATTTCCAGTTTTATACCACTGGTCAGAACATGTGCTTGGTGTGATTTCAGTCTTTAATTTATTGAGACTTGTTTGTATCCTAACATGTTGTCTCTCCTCAGGAATGTTCATGTGCACTTGAGAAGGTGCAGTCTCTCGTTGTAGGATGGAAAGTTTATTAGACCATCTGGTCTGATGTGTCATTTAAGGCTAATATTTCTTTGTTGACTTTCTATGGTCCCCCTCTATTACATTTTTCTCACTCATTTAAACTATACAATTCAGTGGTTTTTAGTGTATTTACAGAATTGTGCAACCATCACTACAATCAGTTTTAGGACATTTTCATCATTCCTTTTAGCAACCATCCCCCATTATCCTCATCCCCTCAGCCCTAGGCAACCACAAATCTATAGATTTGTCTATTCTGGGCATTTTATATAAACGGGATTATACAATTATGTTGTCTTTTGTAATTGGCTGCTTTGGTTTAGAATGTTTTCAAAGTACATCCATGTATCAGTGCTTCATTCCTTTCTATTGCTTAATGATAGTCATTATATGGATATACCACATTTTATGTATCCATTCTCAGTTGATGGATATTTGTGGTTATCTCCACTTTTTGGCTTTTACGAATAATACTACTGCTATGAACATTCATGTACAAGTTTTTGTGTGAATGTGTTTTCATTTATCTTGGGTAAATACCTAGGAGTGGAATTGCTGAATCCCACTAATAGGTGATCCCATGTCCAGTGTTTTGGGGACCTGCCAAACTGGTTTGCACGCTGGCTGCACAGGGCTTACATTCCCACGTGTGGGCATTCCAGTCTCTCCACAGTTCTCCTCGACACCAGTTCCTTTTCACCCACAGTTGTTAATTATCTGCCTAGTGCGTGTCACATGGTATCAAACTGTGTCCCGTTATCTTTTTTAATTTCCAGCACTAATGTTTGTTCAGTGGACGGGTATAAAACACTGGTTTTCATGTGTGCTTCTCACTATACAGCCAGTGCAAACTCTTTATCTTCAGTATCATCATCCTCTAAGGCAAATAAACTATCATGAAGGTGATGATTATCTTGTTACGTACTAGCTAGAATAGCATTCAGGAAATATTTGTTGAAGGAATTAAAGCATCTCCCTAGATACTGTTGACTTTGAACATCTTTTCATGCGGTCAGTGGCTGCTGCTGCTATTGGGAATTGTCCGTTCCTCTCCTTTGATGATTTTCTGTAATGTGTCTTTTTCCTGCTGGTTTGTCAGAGCTCTATATAATACAGATAGCAGACCTTGGATCTGAAAGTATGTTGCAGATTTTTATTTCTATCCAATTTGTTACTTGCCATTTAACCTGGCTTATCATGTCCTTTGTTCTTTGTATTTTAAATGTATTGTAATCAAATGCATTACTCTTTGTCTTTAAATCTTCTGGGGTTGTATGTTGCGTGGGAATAACTTACCCACCTTAAAGATTAAATTCATATTTTATATGTTGTCAGTCTTTGTGATTTCATAAATAAATGCATTTAAGATCATGTTTTTCTCTTAAGTACTACCTTGACATACCCTATGATTTTGTTCTGTAAGGTCCCAGAATCATTCATTTTTAATTAGTCTGTTAAACTTCCATTTATGTTTTAATGCGTTTAATTAGAAGTGTTTTAAATTTTCCTTTTGTTATTTGTTCAAATTACCATTGCATTATGCCCAGAGAATGTGACCTCTGTAGCTTTTGGAATGTATTAAAATTCTTTTCAAGCTTATCCTTTCCTTGGATATTTGAAAATAAAATTTGCTGAGTACAGAGTTGTATATTATTTAGTCTTCTCTGTTTCTCCATCTCTGAAGACTATGCTAAATTTTTCCTATAATTTTGAATGCATTTGTTTCTTCTTGTAATTTAAATAACTTTTGCTGAACATATTTTGAAGCTACATTGCTATGAACATTCATTGTTGTTAAATCTTCTTGGTGAAGTGTGCATTTTATCATTGTAACATCTTTTTACTTGATTATTTAATGCCTTTGTCCTAAAATTCCTCTTTATATTAATGTTGCTAACTCTTAAGTCCTTTTTTTTAGAATTTGCTGATGTATCTTCCTCACCTCTTTTTTTTACCTTTTACTTGACATTTTTTTAGGTGAATTTCTTGTAAACAGATGCTGGCTGGACACTTTTGAACTTTAACTGTGGGTAGTTTTTGTTTTTGAAAAAAGTCAAATCGCACCCTCTGCTGGCCGTGAACACCCCCCCACCCCATCTTTGGTTGGCCCTTTGTTACCATTTGGATCTCAGCTTAAATTTCACCTCTTGAGAATGATTTTCCGTGACAACCTAATCTCCGTTCGTCACTCTGTCACTTTCTGTCCCATCACTGTTGTAACCCGCACATTTATCACCATCAGCTATTTTTTGTGCGAGCTCAGGCCTTGTCTGCGTCGTTCACAGCTGGCGCTTGGTCCTTAGGGCAGTGCCCAGCGCGCAGAAGGTGCTCAAGCTTCTCTGTTAAGTGACAGCTGAATAGAGAGCAACTGGAAGGCAGGGGAAGGAGAGGGGACTTGCTGCCCCCGGCTGCCTGCTGTTCTCACTCCTCACCGGCTTCACTGACGTTTCTGCCCTGTGGTCAGTCGTGGGATCCCACGAAGAGAACGTTTTCTGTGGGAAGTCTGCAGATGTGGTTCTGTCTTCCAGCTTCTGCTGAGGCACATGTAATCCCTCTTCACCCTGGAGGCCTGGGGTTCGAAGGTTTCACCACGACAGAACTTGTTTTATTTATTACTCCTCCTGATGTGTGTAAGCCCCCAGAGTCCAAAAACTCAGGCCATTGTTATTTGTTTCTTTTAACAGAGAAATCTTTTGGAAGATGATTCAGATGAAGAGGAAGACTTTTTTCTGTAAGTTCTTTAACAGCTTCATTGGGATGTAATTGACATATAACAGCAGTTGCGTGTCATATTGATGTGTAAAAGCCATGCAGTATGGTCTCGACCTATGTGCTGTACACCTGTGAGATCACAACCCAGATCAGATAACAGAGCACCACCACGGAAGTCCCCTCGTGGTCCCCTCTCGTCCTCCCAGTCTCCAGGCAGCTGCCATCTGCTTTCTGTCACTATCGTTTGTATTTTCTAGAATTTGGTTAAAAGTTTAACCATACATTATGCCTCTTTTTCTACTGGCTTCATTCACTCTGCATAATTATTTTGAGATTCATCCATGCTGTCACGTGTATCCAGTTTATTTTTTATTTCTGAGTAGTATTCCATTGCACGAATATTCTGCAGTTCATTCATTCATTCACTATTGACGGCTAGTTGGGGTCGTTCTAGTTTTCAGCTATTGCAAATAAGGCTGCTATAGACATGTGCATGCAGGTGTTTGGGCATCTGCCTTCGTGTCTCTTGGGTAAATACTTAGGTGTGGAATGGCTGGTGTGTGTTCAGCGCTCTGTCCCGTTTTACGTTCCCACCAGCGCTGTCTGAGACTGGCTGCCCAGATTCTCATCAGCTCCACACAGCCCGTCTGTCACTTTACCGCCCTCGTGGGTGGGCAGTGGCATCTCGTTTGGGTTTCGTGTTGTTTGTTTTTTTATCCTCACCCGAGGATATTTTTCCATTTATCTTCAGATGAGTGGGAGGGAGGGGGAGAGAGCGCGAAACATCGATATGAGAGGGACACATCGACTAGTTGCCTTCCACACGACTCCGACCAGGGCCAGAGACAACCGCAACCAAAGTATGTGCCCTTGACCATGATCGAACCTGTGAGTTACTGGTCCACGGTCCGATGCTCTAACTGCTGAGCCAAACTGGCCAGGGCGCATCTCATGTGGTTTTAATTTGCATTCCCCTATTAACAAAGTATGTGGAAGTCTTTTATGTGCTCATTTTTCATCATCTATTTTGATGAATTATATGTTAAAATCTTTTGCCCAATTTTATATAAGGAACTGTTCAAGAAACAAGTTCTTTGTCAGATACGTTTTATAAATATTTTCTCCCAGTTTGCAGCTAAATCATTTAATTTTTACAACAGTATCTTTTGAAGGTCAAACTTTTGATTTTGATGAAATAAATTTATTAATTTTTTAAAAATTATTTTTGCTTATTTAAGAAATCTTTGCTAAACTCAGTGTCACTAAGATTTTTCTTTTTCCCTAGGAGTTTTATAGTTTTGGCTTTTACATACATTTAGGTCTATTATATATTTTTTAAGTTGTTACATACAGTTAAGTGAAGGACAATTTTATTTTATTTTTTTTGGCATATATTCAGTTGTGCCACCACCACTGACTTGCCTTGTCGCTTTGTCGGAATGAATCAGTCTGATCAGTCGTGTGGAGCTGTGCTTGAAGGGCTGTCACACGGCCTGGGTTTGTATGTGCAGAGTCGGGAAGAGGGCGTGCTTTGCACTTTCTCTGGAGGTTGATGTAGAGCCTACCTCCCTTTCTTTTAAAGTTGTGACCTTTTTTGTAGAGGCTTTTCCCCTGCCACCAAAAAGAAATTATAAAAAGTAATTGACAACTGCCCTGGACAGTTCTGCTCAGTGGTAAAGCGCTGGCCCGTGGACCAAAGAGTCAAGGGTTCGATTCTGTACCTCGGTTGCAGTTCGTCCTCGGCCCTGTCGGGGTCGCGTGGGAGGCCGCCAGTTGATGTCTCTCTCTCCCCCTTTCCCTCTCCACCCCACTGTATCTGAAGATAAATGGAATACAAAGTAATTAATAACCATGAACCAATGAATAAAAAGAGCCTATAGGATATAAAACAAACCCAATGACAGGAAACAGTATCGTTTTTTGCAGAAAGGTCAGGTGAAAGGGGGAGAATCTCCTGCAAGTGGCAGGATCTGCGTGGAGAGGCCAGCTGACGACTGGTCGTGCTGATCACAGCGGGAGCCTCGTCCGCAGCAGGGCCACCTGTCAGCAAGCCCCGCTTTGGAAAGAAGCCAGGCGCTTCGGTCGCTTGAGTGCCACCTGCATGGAGTTTAGATGCCCCTTGGGCAGCACTAACTCCCCAGGCAACAGTGTGCCACAGGAGGTCCACTCCGGGTCGTGCTGAGTGTCTTCCCGAGGGCCTGACCACGGCGGGCGCACTTGTCCACAGTGCAGCTTCTGTGCCCTGTGCTTTTGACTGTGTATTGAAAGGGAGACACACCAAATAAAGTTCTTGAAATGATTTTTTTAAGTTAAACAACACCCATGTTTATAGCAGCATTATTCTCAATAGCCAAAAGTTGGAAGCAACCAGTGACCACCAGTGGATGGAGAGAGAAACAAAATGTGATACCTACATAGAGTGGACTGCCAGTCTTAAGGAGGAAGACATTCTGACACATGCTACAGCGTGGATGAACCTTGAAGACACTAGGCTAAGGGAAAGACACTGGTCACAAAAGGACATCTTTGACGTGATTCCACTCGTATGAGGCCCTGACAGTGGTCGAAGGCATAACGACACCGTAGACTGGAGGCTGCTGGGGCCTGGGACTGGGGGCTGGGGATTCGTGTTGAATTACTGCAGAACCCATTTTCTTGTGAGTTTTGTAGTTTATACCTTATTCTCTATCATCAGAAGAATGATGATGATGTAAAATATTCAAAAGGTTTTTTTTTTAATTTCCAGAATTTTAAAATGGATTGGTTACAGTGAAATACTATTTGACTGTAATAGAGAAATAATAATTTGAGAAATGTTGATAGACCCCTGCATTTCCCTTTAGCTATGTTGTTAGTTTTCTAGAGTTGATCATAAAGCTATGCATACTCACTGGCCCTTTGGTTGTAGTGGTGTTTCAAAGTTTAACCATTAGAACATCCTTTGTGTAAGGATTATATAGACCCTAATTTCTCTGAAAGTTATAATATTCAGAAGAATTAGGTTACTTGTGGCCAGCAGTAGGTACCAGAGAAGGACAGACATTACATATCATTCAGTTCCAGCAATACCGACTCTTACAGGAAGGACTGACCGTGTGTAGAATTCAGCTTGATTGAGGGTGTGTTTCTGTTTCTGCCTTTGTTTGTTATGCTCTCAGTATTCACGTGCACTTGGTATTTTGTTTTCAGAAGGGGACCGACTGGACCGAGATTCGGACCTAGAAATGATAAAATTAAGCAGTAAGTTTCTGAGATACTTATTTGTTTAAATGATTATCATTTTTCTCTGTAGACCAGAGGTGGGCAAACTACAGCCTGTGAGCCATGTCTGGCTGCCACCTGTGTTTGTAAAGAATGTCTTATTGGAACACAGCCTGCCTGTTTGTTTCAGTGTCTATGGCTGCTTTCAAACTGCAGTGGCAGATTTGAGGGGTGTGACAGAGACTTGTGGCCCACAGAATCTAGACTGTCAGCTGCCTGGCCCTTATAGACACATTTTCTGAGCCCTGACACAGACAAAATGTAACTGCTGGGTTTTAAAACCCCAGTCATTTTTTTTATTTCCACAAAGCTCCCTCTGAATTACAGCTAAGGACATGCAATTCCTGGTTCTTGGATTTTCTTGGCTTGATTACCTTGTGTCAAATCCATTCATTTAGTACAATCTCAAGGTGTATTTTGGTTTTAAGTCTATAGCTTGAGTCCCATTGTCAGAATGATAAATGAGAGCAACATAATAGATTTAGTTTTTTGAAGTACAGTTGTCTTTTTGTACACCTCCAGAATTTTTTCATATCTATTTCATATCTTAATCCAGATGTTGATCTAAGTTTTACGGCTAATTAATTTTCAGTTTAAAGCTTTTGCGTGGCCTGTTGCGGGTGACAGATGATGGACGATGCTGTAGGGAGTGTGGCTGATGTTAGAATGTGGGAGTCCCGACAAGGAGGGAGAAGGAAGGGGCGGCGCGGGGAAGGGCCCTCGGAACGGACCGCGCCCTGAGACGGCTGTGGGAGAAGAACGGAGAGCCGGTGCCAGTGCGCAGGAGGCGTAGGCTGCCCTGAGGCTCTGGGCTTAGATGGCGCATCGAGGGAAGGGTGCTCTAGTGGGATGTCGTATTTTTGGTAAGATACTTGGACTTTAGTCAGGTAGCTATGGGTGTGAAGAAATATGTCCTCACTAAGCCTGATTCTAGCTCAGATTCTGAACTGTAGAACCAAGGTACCAACAAATTGATTCAAGTACTAGACAGGATGTTTTCTTTTTTTTTTTTTTTATCCTCACCTGAGGATATTTTTCCATTTTTTGTACAGAGAGAGTGGGAGGGAGAGAGAAGAAGGGAGAGAGAGAGAGAAACATCGACGTGAAGGGACACATCGAGTGGCTGCCACCATCACGACCAACCAGGGCCGGGGACAAACTGCAACCGAGGTACGTGCCCTTAGCGGGAACCGAACCCGGGTCTCTCCGGACTGCAGGCCGATGCTCTAACCGCTGAGCCAAACTGGCCAGGGCTGTTTTCATTTTCTGTTGCTATGTAACAAATTGCCCTGAACTTCACATCCTAAAACAGGACACATTTGTCATCTCACGTTTTCCATGGATCAGGAGCTCAGTCACTACAGAGCTGGCCCTCGGCACAGGGTCTCAAAAACCTGAAATCAGCCCTGGCCGGTTTGGCTCAGCGGTTGGAGCATCGGCCCGCGGACAAGAGAGTCCCGGGTTCAGTTCCGCTAAGGGCACGTGCCTCTGTTGCAGTTTGTCCCCTGTCCCGGTTGGGGTCGTGTGGGTGGTGACCACTCAATGTGTGTCTCACATCGATGTTTCTCTCTCTCTCTCCTCCTCCCTATCTCCTCTTGCTCTATCTGAGGGTAAATGCAAAAATGTCCTCTGGTGAGGATAAAAAAAAAAACCTGAAATCAAGGCGTCCCCATGACTTATTTCATAAATGTACCGAAGGCAGTTTCTGCCTAATGCTTGGAGCAGCCGAGGGAAACCAGACACTTGCAGACCAGCCGAGCGTGGCGAGTGGGCTCCCGAGGGCGAGCGCGCGGCTGCGGGCAGCGGCCGAGCCTGCCTTCCCGGTCAGCCCTCTCCGCACGGTCTGAAGTGTGGGTAGGACCGGCCCGCATCACCTGGTATAAAGGAGGAAAGCATATTTATTTTGAAGAACAACAAAATTTTTCCTCGTTGCTCCATTGTGGTTGCCGCACACCTTGCCAGGTGTTGCCAGTTGTCATGAACACTGTTTAAGAGAAAACCGATGACCAGTGAGGAGTTTTACCCATTGAGCATCGGTGACCCAGCGTGTATACCTTAGATTTCCGTTTGGGAAACAGTATTTTCATCAGCATCTCACATGCCTGGGCCAGTGCCTCTGCTGGTCCCAGCGTGTGAACTGCCCAGAGAGCGGGTCCCAGCTGTGTCGGGGGGGGGGGGGGGACCGAGCTCCCAGCTGTGTCGGGGGGGCGCCTGAGCTCCCAGCTGTGTCGGGGGGGGGCGCCCGAGCTCCCAGCTGTGTCGGGGGGGCGCCTGAGCTCCCAGCTGTGTCGGGGGGGGGGGGGACCGAGCTCCCAGCTGTGTCGGGGAGGCGCCTGAGCTCCCAGCTGTGTCGGGGGGGGCGCCCGAACTCCCAGCTGTGTCGGGGGGGGCGCCCGAGCTCCCAGCTGTGTCGGGGGGGGGCGCCCGAGCTCCCAGCTGTGTCGGGGGGGGCGCCCGAACTCCCAGCTGTGTCGGGGGGGCGCCCGAACTCCCAGCTATGTGGGGGGGGGCGCCCGAGCTCCCAGCTGTGTCGGGGGGGGGCGCCCGAGCTCCCAGCTGTGTCGGGGGGGCGCCCGAACTCCCAGCTGTGTCGGGGGGGGCGCCCGAACTCCCAGCTATGTCGGGGGGGGGCGCCCGAGCTCCCAGCTGTGTCGGGGGGCGCCCAGCTCCCTGCTGCGAAGACAATCCGCTATGAGTCCGAGCCGACCTGGTCGCCTGGATTCGCAGCTCCCGAGCACCCAGACAGCCCCTTTCATTTGCAGAAACGGGGCTACAACTAAACATCACTGTATTTCTATCACGGTGTCTTTCGTTGCCTGAGGTACTAATTGTGAAATACCTTAAACTTTGACATGTCCTAGCTGAATAATTCTGAGAAATTGCTATTTTCTATCATGTCTAATGAAAGTTTCAGAAACTATAAAATTCTCAAAAGAAAAATAAATGTTTTTAATCTTTTTTTTTCCCCAAAACTAGTGTTCAGAATCAGGTGGACGAAGTCATTGATGTCATGCAAGAAAACATCACAAAGGTGATTGAAAGAGGGGAGAGACTAGATGAGCTGCAGGACAAATCAGGTACAGCTGTTTCATCAGTTCTTGGCGTTACTCCCCTGTTCTGATGGTTCCGTCTCCCGTTTCTCTAGCCCGGGTTTAGGGACCTGGACCCGGAAAATGCTCTTTGGTTCTTAACTGAGTGCTCTGACATTTTCGCTTTGGCTCCCTTCACTTTGTCGTCTTGGTGCTGGATTATTTAAGTGCTCAGCTGAGAATGGAAAACTACAAAATTCATTGTTGCAGAGTTAGAGTGGAGTTGTCTTCTCTCCTATTCTGTTGATGTGTCCAGGAGGAGAGGTCTGTAATCACCTCGACTCTTACTTCAGACTTCTCTGGTGTTCATCTCGTGCTTTCCCTGGTACAGTGAGCTGCCTGCCCTGGCAGCTGCCGGGCTCTGCCTGTGGCAGGTCCTGGCACGTCGGGCACTGGGACGTCGTGTGAACGGTGAGCGGCTGCACGCCCGACTCATCCTGTCGCCTGGCTGAAACACGCTCGTCTCACCAGTTCTGAAATCGGAGTGTTTGGCTTCTGAGTCAGTCGCTTTTGGTGTCTTCTAAGACCGGAAACTCCACGTGTCAGTTTTTTTCTATAGCTGTGCCAAGTAGTTGAATTTTTAAAGAGTATTTTCTTATCCGAATTCATGTTTGTTTGAAAGGCTTGAGGCCCTGGAAAGACTTCTCTTATTGTAAAAATGGGTTGAGCAAACTGAACTTCGGTGATTTGTTTCTTGCTTTTGGGGATTGTTTTTTTTTTTTTTTTACCATACAGAATGTCAAGGTTTTGGGTGGAGGAAAAGGAGGATATTTTCATGCTTAAAAAGAAGTAAATTTGCAGAAGTAGAAATGGATGTTCTCTTGTCTTTGTGTGACTAGATAAAAGAATCCTGTTCTGTCGTTTAATCCCTCTCTCCATCTTCTATGTGATACAGAAAGCTTATCGGATAACGCAACTGCTTTTAGCAACAGATCCAAACAGCTTCGCCGGCAGATGTGGTGGCGCGGGTGCAAAGTAAGTAAGGCAGAGGCCCGCGGGACAGTTTGGTCAGCGCCCCCTGCTGTCCAGGCTCAAGCAGAAAAGGGCCCCAGAGTATCCGCTTGAGGGCAGACCAGGGCCTCTGCTCTCCACCTGTCTTCTGCCTGGGCCGGGGAGGGTCCCGGGGAGGGACCCGGGGAGGGACCCGGGGAGTGTCTGCTGCAGGATTGATCGTCTGGGGACGGAAGTAACTAAAGGATCAAGCAGTGCCTAAAAGAATGTTTTGATGATTTCTTCATAGACACTTATCTACATTTTATTCATAACTTAGCTCCTTCTAAACTTATAGGAACTACTCGTTTTTCTTAGAATTTGTTGTTAGTACCTTGTGGCGGAGCCTATAGAATTTCATACGATGTTAAAGAGGTAGAACAAAAGCTAGAGAAAATATGATTTTTTAAGTGGGGAAAAGGCAGTTTATATGTTAGAATATGAACAATTTGGCTAAAAGGGGGAAAAATCCACTGTCTCTCATTATACCAGAGAAATAAATAAATTTTTAAAGGGGAAAAATGAGATTGTTATATATTAGTATATTCCTGCAAAACATTTTATAGAAATGAATTGACTTCTTAAGTCAGGTGTGGCTATTAATCTTTAAACAGAAAATGTTTCTTTTCAGAGTTTGTAGCATGTGAGCAAATTTTTTCTTTTTCCTCCTGATTCCGTGTATCATTTTTGGCGTTGTTGAAATCTGACTTTCACATACGCTCCTTATTTCCATTTAAATCTCTAAGCTAGCACAAATTAGCAGGGCAAATTGACGTGTGTTTTGGGTAAAGTTGAAAAACTACTGTAAAATTCTGAATTACTTTAGAAATGTTTTTAGGTTAAATAAAAAACAAAGCATGCATGTACTGTGAATCACTTTGTCCCTAAAGTACTTGAGTTTATAGTCTAATGTGGACCCAGACACCTGATAATGTCCTGCTGTATCACAGTTAATAATCTCAACAGGTACCTGGTGTCCAGATTGCAAAGCGTCCCTGTGTTCTGGTCCCTTTGTTCTTGTCAAGAGTGGAAGGCCCTTATAACGTCACCAGTACTAGTTTAGAAGCATTTCATTGGCTACTTCTGGTTGCTATTTTTGATACTCAGAATGTTCAGGTGTTTACAATAACTGGGTATCTTTTTTTCTGACTGAACCACCTTTAATCAATCATCTGTGAAAACCTTTGATAAAAATAAGACTTTCATTTGAAGTCATCAGGAAAGTCAAATCAATTTATAATTTACGTATTTTAGGATTAAATGAGGAATATGACAATATTGTAAAGTGAAATGATGTGAGCTTAAAATATTAGCTCACTAAGGACTAGTCTTAAGGCTTCTTCCCTGCAACTACGAAACTGATGCAGAGAATGCCACCTTATCTATTACATCAGGTAATTTATGGAGAATCTAAATCCCTTCCTCAAACAGATAAAAATGCAGAAAGTAGGCGGAGCCAAAGCCAACAGAATCCGCGGGTCCTTTGGGAAGAGAGTGTGAACTGGTGTGCTGGGTGCTGAGGCTACTCTTTAAGAGTTGGTAAAACATCGTACTTTTCTGGCCCCTATTAGAAATCATTGCAAGAAATCATAGACAGTCCAGGGCCATGGAGACTGATTGGTCCTGCTCACTGGGCAGTGAGCCCTGAACAGAGAAATTCAGGCAGGCAAAACCCCCATGTTCAGGGAAACGTGATTATTGACAGAAGGGTGCAAGTAGCCAGCAATTTCATATGAAAACACATTTGAAGACCTTTAGGGGATGACTGTTCACCAGTGAGTCAGTATGGTATGGTGGGTAACAGCAGATGCTCGTGAGAATGAGCTCGGGCTTCACACCAATGTCCTCCGTTTGCCTCTTTGTGTGTTGCAGATAAAAGCCATCATGGCTTTGGTTGCTGTTATCCTTCTGTTGGTGATCATCAGTAAGTATTTCCTGGATTGTTCACTTTGGGGAGTATCATTTGTTTGGGGATTCATTTTCTTTCCCTTTTTCATTTGTTTTCTGTTGACCCGTATGACTGTCAGGATCGAGTAATGATTTCTGACCCAAGTCAAGATCCCTCAGCCTAGACTCTGATCTCTGAACAGTCTCCTAAGCTGTGCGAGCACAGGACTCCGTGCTCTGCGGCCAGGGCGGCCCGTGCGGCACCAGGCCACAGCTCGACCTGTCTGTGTCAACGTCCAGGAGCGGCGGCTTGCACCCCCCATACTTTTCCATTGACCTTTTAGATACGGTGGGGGGCATTGAGTGGTTGCCTCCCACACGACCCCGACCGGGGCTGGGGATCGACTTGCAACCGAGGTACGTGCCCTTGAGCAGGAATCAAACCCACAACTCTGGTCCTCGGGCCAGCGCCCTAACCACTGGGCACACTGGCCAGGGCTGCATTTCTTACTGTTGTGTTTGACGGACAAACCTAGATAAATGCTCCAGATGAATGTTTTGTTTCTGTTTTGCATTTGAACTTGATTTCAGTCACTAATATCCTTAATATTCCTTTTCAAGTAAGATCATTTTTAATACCGTCTTTTGTCCGAGGCTCTTTACCTGTGTTTACAGGGACTTTATGAAGATTTGGAGCGCGTCTCAAAATATCCATTTGAGCCCTGGCCGGTTTGGCTCAGCGGTTAGAGCGTTGGCCTGTGGTCCATAGAGACCCGGGTTCGGTTCCTGCTAAGGGCACGTACCTCGGTTGCAGTTTGTTCCCGGCCCT
Organism: Molossus molossus; assembly: GCF_014108415.1. NCBI lineage: Eukaryota > Metazoa > Chordata > Mammalia > Chiroptera > Molossidae > Molossus > Molossus molossus. The sequence goes on from NW_023425356.1 coordinate 49,996,342, forward strand.
GGTTGAGTTGTGCGGGTGGCAGCCACTCGATGTGTCCCTTTCACGTTGATGTTTCTCTCTCTCTCCTTCCCACTCTATCTGAATAAAAATGGGAAAATGTCCTCGGGTGAGGATAAAAAAATAGCTATTTGAAATTTTCCATGGCAATCTTCTGGTGTTTTTTTCCTCACCTGAGGATAATTTTCCATTTATCTTCAGATAGAGTGGGAGGGAGCAGGGGGGAGAGAGAGAGAGAGAGAGAGAGAGAGAGAGAGAAAGAGAGAAACATTGATGCGAGAGACACATTGACTGGTTGCCTCCCGCACGACTCCAACCAGGGCCAGGGATTGAACCGCAACCGAGGTCCGTGCCCTTGACTGGAATCGAACCCGCAACTCTTTGGTCCACGGGCTGATGCTCTGACTGCTGAGCCAAACCGGCCAGGGCCTAATCTTCTCTTTTTAAAGAGAAAAGAGTTTTGTGAAGCAATTGCGTCGCTCCACATTCGTACTGGTGGGCTCAGGGCTTGCTCGTCCACCTGCAAGTGGACTCGTGACCACGGCGGTTCTTGAGGTGCGCTCAGAGCATGACGTGTGAGTCCCTGACACACGTGTCCCGGCGGTGTGACGAGGCCGTCTGCCTTCTCGTCTCCCTCAGAGCAAGCAGGTGGCCAGAGTCCAGTGCCCCGTTTCTCACACCTGAGCCTGTCGCCGGCGGCGTCGCTGAGTGCGCCCCACGTGCCGCGCGGAGCCAGCAGGGCAGCCGAGTGCAGAAAGGCCGTGATGTGGGGAGAGCAGCCTGTTCCGGAGGCGGCTTCCGGCCTCGGTTCCAGTGCTGTCGGCCAGGAGGTCGGGGTTGATGGTTTGACCGGAAGTATTTTCCGTGAGGTCTTTAAACAGACGCACACAAAACACGGTTATGTGTTGATCAGTTGACAGCTGCCGTGCCAGAGGCCACAGGAATTGAGCCGGTTCCCGTGGGAGCGATGGGTCAGCATTCACTAACAGCGTTTGTAGTGACTCGCGAGGCCCCAAGTACTGCTTGGATGCAGCCGGTACTGCTGTGGGGTGGTCAACACTCCCATGGCCAGAAGCTTCTCAGAAGGAGGTCTGTCGAGCCAAGTGCCCGCCAGAGAGGACCAGGCCTGGGGTCTGAGCCGCCAGCAGCAGGGCCGGGTGGGGAAGACAGGGGCACTGCCCGGAGGGACGGGCTCTCGGCTGTGCTTCCTGGCGGCCGCGGCATCACCAGGGGCGTTACCAAGGAAACGCATCTCACTCATGCGCTCACGGGAGGCAGCGCCCCTCCAGGGATGAAGAGCTCTCCCCAAAGAGCGGCTCTGCCATTCTCCCTCCCGGTAGATTCCCGCAGTGTGAAGGGCTGTGAGGTTCTGACCGAGGAGTTGCTTTCCACGCCTGAGGGAGGGCAACTGTTACCATGACAACTCTTCAGATGACAGCAGTGACTTAGAACGCGGTCTGGAATAAAGCAGTTGAGCAGCGTGGTGTCCCAAGACGACGACCAGCACTGCTAGGAACGGGGCGGGCGAGCGGGCGGTCAGAAGCGAGGTGTGAGAACCCTGCCCAGCCCAGTCCACGTGGAAGGTGTGCCCGGCCTGCAGACTCCAGGCGGAAGCACTCAGCCCTCAGAATCCAGCTCTCCCCGTCCAGCGAGGCCGAGGCGGAGGCCGTGTGCAGGTCACCCAGGGGATTCGCCCTGTTCGAGGGGGGAACGTGGGCCCAGGAGTCGGGTCCCTCTGGCGTGGCCGCACGGATTCACAAATACCTGGAAAGGACCCTCCAGCAGGGTCGTAAAGAACTCTTTCCAGGCCCTGGCCGGTTTGGCTCAGCGGTTAGAGCGTCGGCCTGCAGTCCCGAGAGAGCCGGGTTCGGTTCCCGCTAAGGGCATGTACCTCGGTTGCAGTTTGTCCCCGGCCCTGGTTGGGTCGTGCAGGTGGCAACCACTCGATGTGTCCCTTCCACGTCGATGTTTCTCTCTCTCTCTCCCCCTCCCACTCTGTCTGAACAAAAAATGAAAAAAAAAAAAAAAAACTCTTTCCAGGATGTCTTTTCCAGAAATTTCTCTGAAGATCAGGCATGCTACAGCAAGCATCAGAGTAGGAGAACCCCCGTGTAAATAAATGACAGGCCAAAATGACGGTCTAAGGTGGGATTACAACCCAGCTGACCCAGGAATGTGCTTGTCTCTGCAACACACATTTTTAAATTAGCCAGAATTGTAAATAAAAATATCAGGACATTCCAGATTCTTGGAAATTTTATATAATTTCAAAAAAAAAAAAAAAAAACCATTTTAATCGCAATAATACATGCATACGAATGAAGACTACAGTTACTTTTTACTTGACACTTCCTGCTTCCCGTGTAATTTTAACATCAAGTAGGCCTGACTTGCCTAATTTCCCCTTTTGGTAAAGAAGTTTTCTTCGAAATGTTTCAGGGACCCTTTTACATAAACGCACGCACAGTTCAGCTCCAGATCCCGTGCAGAGAGCCCTGGCCCGGGTCCCTGAACAGGGAAGGCTGTGGAGGTCTGGGAGCTTCGATTTCCCATAATTCAAAGTTTTTGTTTTTGATCAAGGCCAAGGAACGGTTTGGGGTCTGAAATGTGCTGCTCCTGGGGTGGTGGCCCCTCCCTTACGGGCGTGGAGGAGCCTGGGCACCACACGGTATTCAGGGGCTTGAGTATCAGGTGACCAAGCCCTTGCGTGTACCAGACAACCCAGAAGTGTTTCCTCGAGCCCGGAAACGGGCAGGGGACCCTGTGAGACAGCTACGTGTCACAGGCAATGAGTCTAGACACTTATGGAAAGGCTTCTAGTGACCTGGAACCGCCCCTGAGGGGCCAGAAGGAGCCGTGATCTCTTGGGAGTGAAAACCACCTCCTATAATTTCAAAGCTATAATCTAATGGCATTGGTCCAAGAGAACCCAAACTGTAGTTACACCGAGTGGCCACAAGATGTCACTATGCTCGGTTACCAGAAAAAATGAAAGTCAAAGTAAAAGACATACTGGTGCTCACAGAACAATTAATAAAATTGACTTGAGAGTGTCCCCCTATAACTCACCAGCCAGGCGAAGTACCTTTCTGGCACCAGTGCCACATGTCCTGGCAACCTCTAATGGACCATCAGGCAAGGGAACCCTCTCCACAGGATGCCAAACACACAGAGGACCCCGCCCCCTGTGGCACGTGTCTCAGCCACTCGTGGGTTTTTGTGGAGGGATGCCCCTCCCTGGTCCAGCCAGGCTGCGTGCATCAGGCTCCGCAGGGCCGAAGAGTCCCTGTGGGACCGCTGTGGGCACCCCACTCATCAGGGAGCAGCCTCCTTTTCTGCTCTTGGAAAGATCAAATTCCACTCGTGACAAGCTGTGTTAAACAAGAAAACTCACAGCTGAAGGCTTTTCAGAGACAGGGTCGATCGACCCAAGCGCTAGCCAGAAAGGACGGGTCCCGGGCCTTGGGGTCTACACCAGCAGCTGTCACTGGCCAGCCTGTCTCCCCTCCCTCCGCCCTGCTGCAGTTGGACCCGGGACTTCTCGGGACTTTCTCCTCGTCAGTGGACAAGAGGAACATTGGAACAGCTTAAAGGAGAAAGTACAGTTCCACTGGGACATCCAGAGAAAGCTGCTGTTACTATAACTACAGCATACACACCAAGTCTCTTCCTGTTGATCAGAAACATGTTTCCCCAAACTAAGATAATACACATTTCCTTATTAACAAGCGTGTCATCGCACGTTACTGAATATGTTTAAAATACTTTGGCAGCGGCATGCGGAGGATCTGCCGTAATCTGTGATCAAACTGCCAACGTTAGACATTCGGGTGGTTTTGTGCCGTTTTTCTTCTCCGTCCCCATTGTTACCTGGTCTCGGCCAGAAGTTGAGTCCGCAGCAGCCCTTCCAAAGCAGCCGCCGCCGCCCTTAGGAGCAGTGTTGTAACACATGTGAGTCCCCGTTTGACGTGTTCCTTTTCGTGTTTTCCTCTTGCAGTTCTCACAGTGGTGAAGTACCGCACTTGACTCGATGATGGAGAGCTTCGGTAGACAGAATCGGGACAATAATAGTAATAATACAGGATTGCTGCATAATTTAAATGAAACCCATGTATATAACTTTCAAAACTTCTTTTTCAAGAAACTAAGAGGCAAGTACCACTTCCACCTGGAGCATCGAGAATGTCCATTGTCTTCTTCCCCTCTAGCAAAACGTGCTTTTAGTAATTATGTTCAAGGCCAAGAGCCCGCCTCTGTCCTGCCATGTTCCAGGGACCTCACTTGAAGCCACGCGCAGCTCCATTTGTGTCTAGTGAAACAGACAGCGCCAGTCCCTGCCGCTTTAACGGCAGAAGGCTCGCATTCCTGCACCGGGGCGGGGTCAGCAGCCTCTGTGGCCTTTCCCCCTGACTCCCAGATGCTCCTCACATTACCGCTCTCCACGTGTTTGTGGGTGTAACAGAAGCTAAGTGTTGTGACCGCTGCTGCCTCCAGCTGTAACTAAAAACATTCCAGTAAATCTATTTTTTGACTATCAAGGAATGTGTAGTAATTTCTTGACATCTGAATTATGGAGATGGGAATTTTAAACAGTGTGAAAGCATAGTAGTGTGGCACCATAACACTGGAGATAATAAGATTATTGGAGAACGTCATTGTAGTTTTGCAAGTGTCCACCATCTGCCACAAGCCATGGTCCAGTCTCCCTGGGTCGGCCTCCATAAGGGGGACCAGTCCTAACAGGAGTGAGGAAAATCCGCAGGAACTCACCCCTGGCTTGATTCTCCCTGATGGCCCCCCTCTTGAACTTCCACCAACCCTTATTTATCCAGACATGCTAAAGGGAGCAGAGTTGTATGCTTAGAATTTGCTGTTTTTGCACCTGATCATCCTCTGGGAGATGCATTTTGAACAGTCAGGTGTCCAATTAGCCAACAGTAATGAATATAAAGTCAGGAGCCTGGGCAATCAAATGCGGGTCGCCACCAATCTGTTTTCAGAACAAGAAAACACTTTAACGTTATTAAAACATACCAACTTCCTTGTGTTTAAACAGGTCAGAGCAAAAATCAATCCTCGACTATGTTGAGGAAGCTTTATAATGAAGTTGGAGGTTCTGCAGAAGCTTGTGCGCTGGACATCTTGACATAAATATCGCTCTCCATCTGAAATAGGGTTAATAGAAAATACTGGTATTTATAGTGGGGGATGATCCTCTGTAGGTTTTATTTGTTTTGGTCATTTTAATTCAAAATGTATGAAACAATCTTTTCTTTAAAAAGTCTGCAGGATTAGCACTAAGAAAGCAAAAATGTTCTGTTGAGAATGGAAAGAAATTTGAAGGGAGGAAGCAGATCGAGAGAGACTCAGACACCTGCAAGTTATGAAAATGTAAATGTAATTGCTCAGTTTTACAGCTCACTCGGAGCATTTAAAGAGAGGAAAGTCTTACATATGCAGAGTGCGGTTGCTGGTCTCCACTCTTGGTGAATGTCAGTTAACGTAAGTAAGGTAGTAAATACTAAATCTTTTGACAAAATGGATACCCAGGAAATTGAGGGTTTTTAGAATTTCCGTTAGTGGATATAGTTCAGTAGTAGGAATGTTTAACTGAATGGGCAGAATCAGTCCTGACGTGTTGTGTGTCCTTTTTCGGGGATTGGAACTAGACTCACCGGTGGTTAATTTTCCACTAGTTGGTGTAGAATTCTGGTTTCTCCGTACCTGTCAGTGAAGATGGAGATTATTTCTCAAAAGAATCCTTATTTCCAGTGTTTCTTTTAATAAAGTATGCTACTTTAAAAGGAATATTTAAAAAAATATTATAAAATTATTTTTTAAAATTTTAACCATAAAAAAAAATAAAGGAAACATTTATATGACAAAACCGTGTGTTTGTAGTCCTCTCTGCGTTTACATTGCTGCTGGGAGCCTGGGCCAGGATGGGTTTCTCTCCTCTTTCTCTCGTTTCATCCTGAGGCCCTTCCAATGGCGGCATGTCTGACTGCGTTGTGGTAACCTTGGAGACGGGAGCCGCCTTGGTCAGAAACACAAGGCAGTGTGGTTCAAATTGATGCCGGGCCTGTCTTCCTGCCTCCCTCGGTCTTTTTTTCCGTTCAGCTCAGATCATGCTGCACTTAAAATGAAGTTTACCCTCCATCAAACTATCATTATTTAGCAATAATGAAAATCAACAGAAAAATTCAAGTAACTTTGTAAATACTAGTTGATACCCAATGAAATCAGGTCAGTATTTTTATAATGCCCCCTGGTGGTTTATGTTTCTTTAATCACAGAAACCTATGGCTCCGCAGCAGTTCTGTGACCCCAGTACTGGGTAATGAGCTCTTCCTGGGCTGGACCCCGCAGTATCTGTGGTCTTTTGGCTCCTCTGCTGTCATAACTCGAGGTCACCAGTTGGATTCCCTGGGCACATGCCCAGGTCGTGGGCCAGGTCCCCAGTGGGGGGCATGCAGGAGGTGGCCATTCGATGCTCTCTCATCGATGTTTCTCTCTCTGCCTCTCCCTTCCTCTCTCTCGGAAATCAATAAAGGGGGGAAAATGTTTTAAAGAAATGGCGGGAGCCTAGTTCGTACACATCAGACAGGCCCCCTGTGGATGCTCACTTTATCAGCCTGCCTGCGCAATCACTCTTCACTAGAAAATTGTCACTTCAGCGTTTTATCGCAAAAACTGGCATCTTTCATTTCTGTGCAGCATGCAGGGCCCTGAAAATGCCAAAACATGTGCAGACTGGGGAGGCAGGAATAAAAGGAAGCCGAAAGTTCTCCGTCAGCCTTGAAGCTGCTTGGTGCTCGGCAGCGTTGCCGGCGCCGACTCCTCTGCAGCCCTGGGTCCCTTCACTCAAAGTAGGCCAGCAGCCGTTGAGAATGACCGCCACTCGGTGTCCCTCGTGCCGAGCCAGTATTACTAGGCCAAGGGTAACTTCTCTTCATCTAAGTTTGTGTTTCCGCGTGGAAGTGGACGAGCCTGTCCCGTTCTTCCGTGGGTGAGCAGTAGGAGCGTGAACCGGCCAGAGCATCTGCACATTTGTCGCAGAACGCAGTACAGTGCGTGTCTTCGTGCGGGACGTGCCCAAAGCAATGGGAGGACCCCGAGTCCTGGGAGCTGCACCCCACTTCCCGTACCGTCCACCGCTGTGTGCGTGCTGTGGATGAATGGAGTCGTCCCTTAGCCCGATGCAGGGCCCCGGCCTCGTTCCTAGGGGTCGTCCCTTAGCCCGGTGCAGGGCCCCAGCCTCATTCCTAGGGGTCGTCCCTTAGCCCGGCCTCGTCCCTAGGGGTCGTCCCTTAGCCCGACGCAGGGTCCGGGCCTCGTCCCTAGGGGTCGTCCCTTAGCCCGACGCGGGGCCCGGGCCTCGTTCCTAGGGGTCGTCCCTTAGCCCGGTGCGGGGCCCGGGCCTCGTTCCTGGGGGTCGTCCCTTAGCCCGACGCAGGGCCCGGGCCTCGTTCCTAGGGGTCGTCCCTTAGCCCGGTGCAGGGCCCCAGCCTCATTCCTAGGGGTCGTCCCTTAGCCCGGCCTCGTCCCTAGGGGTCGTCCCTTAGCCCGACGCAGGGTCCGGGCCTCGTCCCTAGGGGTCGTCCCTTAGCCCGGTGCGGGGCCCGGGCCTCGTTCCTGGGGGTCGTCCCTTAGCCCGACGCAGGGCCCGGGCCTCGTTCCTAGGGGTCGTCCCTTAGCCCGGTGCGGGGCCCGGGCCTCGGTCCTGGGGGTCGTCCCTTAGCCCGGTGCGGGGCCCGGGCCTCGGTCCTGGGGGTCGTCCCTTAGCCCGGTGCGGGGCCCGGCCTCGGTCCTAGGGGTCGTCCCTTAGCTCGGTGCGGGGCCCGGGCCTCGTTCCTGGGGGTCGTCCCTTAGCCCGGTGCGGGGCCCGGGCCTCGTTCCTAGGGGTCGTCCCTTAGCCCGGTGCAGGGCCTGACCTCGTTCCTAGGGGTCGTCCCTTAGCCCGGTGCGGGGCCCGGGCCTCGGTCCTGGGGGTCGTCCCTTAGCCCGGTGCGGGGCCCGGCCTCGGTCCTAGGGGTCGTCCCTTAGCTCGGTGCGGGGCCCGGGCCTCGTTCCTGGGGGTCGTCCCTTAGCCCGGTGCGGGGCCCGGGCCTCGGTCCTAGGGGTCGTCCCTTAGCCCGGTGCAGGGCCTGACCTCGTTCCTAGGGGTCGTCCCTTAGCCCGGTGCAGGGCTTGGGCCTCATTTCCAAGTCCATGTGTGTTTTACTCGGACTTTTTCTGAAAATCAAGTAGAATAAGGGACACCAGTTCTTTTATTCTGGCTCCTGTTTTATTCTGAGCAGCTTCTCGGAACAGGTCAGTGGGGAGATGAAGGAAAGCGTGACCACCCCACCTAGGAGGCAGCGGAAGCCGGTGGCAGCAGTGGTCCCCACAGCACCTGCGCGGTGCCGCGCCCCCTGGCGGTCGCGGCGAAAACCACACTCGTGCGCTAGTGTCCGAGTGAGACCAGGCCTCGCAGTCCTCACTGCAGGGGGCGCCGTGCACAGAGGGGGGGGTCCTTTTATAACAACAGGGTATAGAAAGATTCCGATTTTACACTATTCCATTAGGTTCTTTTCATGTGACGAGGCCCTGGAATCAAAACATCTATGAAACAGTCCAAGGCAACAGTAAATAGCATACATGAGAGGCTAGAGTCAGACGTCAGAAACCGAACTATAAGAAAAGTCAAGCATGCGATTTTATGCCTCGGGTATATGTCATTGTTTTGAAACCTACACTCCTTCATTTAACCACTTCGACAAGTGCCCTTGATGACTTATGATGAGCAGTGGGAGAGAGGCAGTGTCAGCTCAGCATGGCTCCACCCCACAGTTCAGCTCTGTGCCGCGCCCCCCCCCCCCCCCCACACACACATAACCCTCTGTAATCTGACCTGCTCTTATCATTTGAAAGGCATTTAGGTGCTGACACATCCCAAGTGAGCCTCCCGCTTCGCTCCTGAACTTGGACTGGTGTCTAATGTTCTCTTTGACATCATCATTCTTCATTTCGAATCTAGCACGTCCAAAACCACGTTCCAGTCTGTTCCCGGACCTGGTCCACAACATTCTGTGCCGTCTCCGTTGATGGAAACTGAATCCTTCCAGTTGTTCAGGCCACGAGCCATGGAGTCATACCGACCCCTTCCCTCCCCGCACTACCCACACCCAGTTCCTCTGGAAATCCTTCTGCTCCTGCCCTCAAAATCTGTCTGGAGTCTGACCAGTGCTCATTACCTCCTGGTCTGCAACTACCTGGTCCTTAGTTACAAGCACCTCTCACCTGTTTTCTCACTGGCCTCAGTGTGTCTACCGTTCACCCCCTCCCCCAGAGCCTCCACAACAGAATAGTGGAAACGGTTCTTGTCGATGTAATCAGATCGAGCCTTCGCTCGAAACTCTCCACGACTTTCCATCTTTCGGGTCAAAGGCAAAGTCCTTTCGGTGGCCTTCACGGTCTCTCATGATGTGTCCCCGAGTTACACTTGTGTGGCCTCTTCGCCTGTCTTCTGTCCCTGGTTGGCTGTGTTGCCTGGGCTCCCTGCTTCTCTCCAAGCACACCGGGCATGCTCTCGCCTCGCGGGCCTTGCACCTGCCGGATCCCCTGCACCTGCCGGATCCCCTGCACCTGCCGGATCCCCGTCTGCTAAGCTCTTTCTCAGGAGCAATTCCTGAGCATTCTTCCGGTCTGATCAAATTTCACCTTCTCGACGAAGTCTCCCTGTGGTATGCCATCCAATTACCTGTACCACTCTGTTTTGCCAGAACTTTGAACCCTTCTAACATTCTGCAGTACCTAGTTTTTGTTTTGTTCACTGTCTTTCCCCTCTCACCCAAATGTAAACTTAAGGAGAAGATTGTCTCTCTTGCTCTGATACATCCCAAACCACCCAGCACAGCAGTGTGTCACATTAAGTGCTCGAGTAGCTGTTGAATGAATTAGTCAATTATCCTGAAGATGCAAACAAAATCCGTATTTTGAAAATGATGTACCACAAGAACTCAATGAATTTTAGGGCACCTCAACATCCCCAAGAAGATGTAAGACATGGCCTCCATAATTCAGAAAGTCATAAAGAGAGAGTTGAGACGAAAGAACAACTAAAGGATTATGAAGACAATTAGATCGGAGCCATGGGAAATAATAAAACTGGGTCACTTGTATACATCATATACAAGAATAAACTCAAAATGGACTAAAGGCTTACAAGTAAGGCCTGAAATCATAACAATCCTGGAAGGACACAGGCAGTGAACTCTCAGACATTGCTGTGAGCAATATGTTTTCTGACTAGGTCTCCCCAGGCAAGGGAACAAAACAAAAAATAAGTCAATAGGACTACATTCAAATTAGTAAGTTTTTACACAGAGAAAGAAACCATCAACAAAGTTAAAAGACAGCCTACTGAACGGGAGAAGATATTTGCCAATGATTTCAGTTGCTCCTTTGCCAATGAATTCTTCCATTTGCTCAGGCCAGGAACCATGGAGACATGTTATAGGCTTAATATCCAAAATATATAAGTACTCATACAACCTAACACCAAAAAAGTAAACCAGTTAATTGGTCAGAGGACCTAAACAAACATTTCTCCAAAGAGGACATACAGATAGTCAATAGACATATAAAAATATGCTCAACATCACTAATCATCAAGGAAATGAAAATTAAAACCACAATGCAATATCACCTCATACTTGTCGGTATGGCAATCATCAATAAATCAACAAACAACAAGTGTTGGCCAGGATGTGAAAAAAGGGAACCCTTTGCACTGTTGGTGGGGTTATAAATGGGTGCAGCCACAGTGGAAAGCAACATGGAGGCTCCTCATAAAATTAAAACTAGAACATCTGACCCAGAAATTCCACTTCTGGGTATTTACCCAAAGAAATCTAAAACATTAATTAGAAAAGACATATACACCTGTGTTCATTGCAGCATTATTTTCAATGGCCAAGGTATGGAAACAACTAAGTGCCTACTGACGGATGAATGGATAAAGAAGATGTGGTATATATGTACAAGAGAATATTACTCAACCATCAAAAATGAAATCTTGCCATTTGCAACAACACAGGTGACTTAGTGGTTCTCAACCTTCCTAATGCCGCGACCCTTTAATACAGTTCCTCATGTTGTGGTGACCCCCAACCATAAAATTATTTTCGTTGCTACTTCATAACTGTAATTTTGCTACTGTTATGTCTTAGGCGGCCCCTGTGAAAGGGTCATTCGACCCCCAAAGGGGTCGCACCCCACAGGTTGAGAACCACTGATTAGAGGGTATTCTGCTAAGAAGCCAGACAAAGACAAATACCATGTGATTTCACTTGGGATCTCAAATGGACAAACAACAGAAACACACTCACAGGCACAGAGCACACATTGATGGTCACCAGAGAGGAGGGAAGTTAAGGAGAAAGGGATTAAGAAGTACAAATCACCAGTTATAAAAACAGTCACGAGGAGCCCAGCCAGGGTGGGTTGAGCATGTCCCATGGACTGAGAGGTCCCGGTTCGGTTCCTGGTCAGGGCACATGCCCATCAATGTTTCTCTCTCTCTCTCCCTTCCTCTCTCTCTAAAAAAAAAATCAGTAAAAACTTTTTAAAAAAACAGTCACGGGGATGCAAAGTACAGCATGGGGAAATCCAGCCAATAATATTGTAATAACTATGTATAGTGTCAGATGGGTACCAGATGTATCGAGGTGAGCACTTCATAAGTTCTGTAAATGTCTAATCATTATGTTGTACACCTGGAAGTAATAAAACATTGTATGTCAACTGTTACTGAAAAAAAAAATACTTCAAAAATAATTCATACAGCTCAGCATCAAAAACAAACAATCCATTTATAAAATGGGTAGCCCTGGACGGTTTGGCTCAGCGGTTAGAGCATCGGCCTGCGGTCCAGAGAGACCCGGGTTCGGTTCCCGCTAAGGGCATGTACCTCGGTTGCAGCTTGTCCCCGGCCCTGGTTGGGTCGTGCAGGTTGCAACCACTCGATGTGTCCCTTTCATGTCAATGTTTCTTTCTCTCTCTCTCCTTCCCATTCTATCTGTACAAAAAATGGGAAAATGTCCTCGGATGAGGATAAAAAATAGATAAATAAAAAATAAAATAAAATGGGCAGAGGACCTGAATAGACATCTTGTCTCAGGGAAAAAAAAAAAGAAAGAAAAAATAGGAACATAACCTGAGAATCAATGTAAATGGTGAAAAGAATACCATGAAGTATAGATGATAGAATTATGCTGAGTACATGGGCCTTTGATAGATGCATGGCTTTCCCTTTACATAGGATGTTAAAACACATGAACTGACGTGGGTACGTCCAGCTCAAGCCCTTTTTAAAAAAAAAGGAATGTTCATCTTGCTTTTAAAATTAGCACGCACATTGTCCGGCCAGAGTGGCTCAGTGGTTGAGCGTTGACCCTGCACCAAGAGGTCGCCAGTTCGATTCCCGGTCAGGGCACATGTCAGGTTGTGGGCTTGATCCCCAGTGGGGGGCGTGCAGGAGGTGGCTGATCGATGTTTTCTCTCATCCATGTTTCTGTCTCTCTCTCCCCCTCTCCCTTCCTTTCTCTTTGAAATCAATAAAGGAGGGGGGAAAAAATTGAAATTAGCATGCACACATCTCCTCCGCTCCTATGCATGCCCTACTGTCTGTCCCCTTCTCTTCGCTGACAAAACACAAGCTCGGACGTAAAATTACTAAGAATTTCCAGACAGCAAGAGCTTGGAACCAGGTGCCGTGTCCTGAGAGCGCCCGTATGACATACATGCCTGTGCTGCAGCCCTGCCCGCTGGCTACTCCGCTCGGAGGTCACGCATCCTCACCCCCCTCTTGGGGGATGGGCACACTGCCCTCAGCTCAGATGTAGAAAGGTCGAGAACAGCGGAGGACGATCTCACAGAGCCTGCTCTGCTCCCTCTAGGACCAGGCCCGTGTTCGCCGGTTCAGTGCCTGTGCCCCGCTGCTGACTGTACCCTCTGCTCATCATATTTCACGTCCTTTTCCGAATGCCAGGCCTTCCTCTGGCCCATCCACCCCTGGATGCTCAGTTCCATTGCTCAACCGTGTGCTTCCTTCTCAACGGATGACAGTCTGCGCTGGATGCAACTTTGTATCTTAGACCAGACATAAAACAAGTGCTTCGCACTTACTGCACTGATTCATCAATGATCTTATTAACCCTCAGGAAGAAAATGAATCAATGTCCCAAGGGGGTGCGTCTACTTGTCCTTCAGCCCCGCATCCCGTTACGTGTTCCGGTCCCGCGCGCCAAGCACCTGCCCGCTCCAGGCAGGCACACCTCTCCGCTCTCACGTCTCCACTCAGCTCCCCCTCTGGACCCAGGATGGGGCGCGGGCATGGTCATCATCAATGTCAAGTGCAGGAAATCACTGCATATTTCCACCCACTCCTCTGAAACCGCTTCCCACTTCTTACTGGCCGCCTGCCCCCCACGACTGGCAAATCCGTCCTCCTAATATTCCTTGCAGATGTGACCTGCAAACTCAATGAACTATTTTTCTCTAGAACCCAGCCGTTCGCTAAAAAACATTCAAAGCACTGGCCTGAGCAAAGGAATATTCAAAATATTTTGAAATATTTGGGAGGAGGCGGGCCGGGGCAGGGACCCTCGGGGGCTCAGGGCCACAGCAGTTTACCAGAGAAGGGTGCCAGTGCTTCCAACGGCTGTCCTCGCACCCCAGGCCTGGTGCCAGCGGGGGGCGGGGGAGGCCCTCCTGCTCTGTATCTGGTGCAAAGCCCGAGATAAGTCACCCGTCAGAGCTCTGTGACGGGCGGCCCCTCAGTGCAGGGCCCGGTCCCAGGTGGAACTTCACGCTGGCCCTTGAACCCTGGCTCCCTGGACGGGTGAGCAGGAGGAGGGACAGCGGTCAGGAGCGAAGACAAAGAGGCACAAGAGCCGGCCACCTCTGGAGCCTGGGGCGCTCACCTGCGTGGGGGCGGGCCTGGGGCACTCACCTGGGGGGGGGCCTGGGGCACTCACCTGCGCGGGGGCCGGCCTGGGGGCTCACCTGGGGGGCGGGCCTGGGAGCTCACCTGCGTGGGGCGGGCCTGGGGGCTCACATGGGGGGGAGCCTGGGGCGCTCACCTGCGAGTGGCAGGCCTGGGCGCTCACCTGGGGGGGGGCCTGGGGCGCTCACCTTGGGGGGGGCCTGGGGCGCTCACCTGTGGGGGGGCGGGGGGTGGGCCTGGGCGCTCACCTGGTGGAGTTCATGCAGAGCAGCTGTGCTGTGGCTGGAGCACCCGGCTCAGGCTCTCGGGAGGAGGACCTGCTCCCCTAACAGCTGAACTCCCTGCACTTTCCCACACGTTCTGGGCTCGTACCCCGTGGTGAAGCGGGCACGGTTGCCCCAGAAGATCCTCGTTGGTGTCCTCCGTGGTCACGTTCACCAGAGTGCACGCAGTTAGCGTTCACGAGAGCCTCACATCTAGCACGTTTTTAAAATCTGTATCAAAGTGGACGCGGATGTCAAGACATCAGAATGTAATCTGAGGAAGCTGAGAGGTTTACTCCATCAGGGACCCTCGAAACAGCCACACTCTCTGCCTCTGCCTGTCCCGTGGGTGTGGATGTCTCACAAAGCTGGGTCAATGAGCCGCTGGGGTCATCGCCGAGGAAAACCAGTGTCCTGAGGAGAAACTCCTCGGTCCTCTTCCCCGCCGCCCAGTCCACCATCCTCTGTCCTGTGGGGCCTGAAGCAGAGGCCCGTCTTCATTCTCTTCTCTCTCTCCCTTTCTTCCCTTCTCCCCCCGCCCCCCTTCCTTCTAGCATCTTCTGAGCCATCCCCATCACTAGCATTTCTAAGCTCTTAAAGTCAGGCACCGTCTGGATGTTTTAGCCGCATCCCCTTGACACCAGGCACTTGGTCACAAACACTCTGCTGTTGAAGGTGTCAACCGAACAAACAGCGGATGCTCTTTCTGCTGCCATCAGAAGGTGACTCCTGGTGGTCAATCTCAACACGATGGAGAAGCCAGGCTGGGGGTGAGTCTGCATCTCCACCACCCCTGGACCTCTGTCACTGCAGACAGGTCTGGGTGTCATAGCTTGAGGGGGGCGGGGATGTGTCGGTCTAGTGGAGGGAGGTCAGGGGTGCTGCACTGTGTTCGAGAACACACAGAAGAGCTCACCCCCTTCGGAGAATCACCTGCTCAAAGTGTCCAGTGCTGAGGCTGATAACCCCGAGAGATGCTCGTCTTCCTCGGGGCTTGGAAACGACGCGTCGTGGAGGGAAACGTGGGTGTCGTCGTGGAGGGAAACGTGGGTGTCCTGGACTCGCGTCACACACGCTGAAAGCACCTCAGTTTCCGCACCTCGCTGCCATCATCCCGACTGTTTCAAAGCGTGTAAAACAAGTCCAAGGACTTTACAGCTTCATAAAATGAGCGAAGGAGTCGACTTTTTAGCATTATAAAAAGATAATTTTCTCAATGAGCAAGAGTATCACCAGCTCAGCGAACAATGGCTTCTTTGACCGCAACTGGACCGGTACCATTGGGTTGCAGCTCTGCCCTCCAACGTCGCTGGTTAGCACTGAGCGGAGCCTGTTTACCAGCCTTTCAGGGGAAACGTTTCTCATCGCACTTTTCTCGAATGCAGGGGCAAAACCCTCTACTTCAAACACACATCAACCAACAGCAGAGTCGAACATTGTCTTCGTTTTCTCTCATCTCTGGCGCTTACCCCTCAAAGTCTCCGAATTTTATTCTGTGGAACCCTTTTCCTATTCTGTGTCTTAAGTAGTGGCCACTTTCTCCTGGGATGGCTTTCCTGTATGTCTCCCCAAAGTTTCTATGATCCTGCCTTCTCAAAAAGTAGCTCGTCTCTGCACACCCAGCCCCGTGCCCGCTCCTGCACGGCTCTGGCCTGTCCTCCGGTCCGCGGCCAGCTCTGGGCTCGGCCAGCCTGGCGTCCGTGGTCGCCCCCTGTGCCCAGAACCGCCTGGAGAAACACCACCGGCCACAAAGCCAAGCATTTCAAACTCCTTAGTTATTTTCAAAGCCCATCTTCCTTGCAGTCAGAAACTCTTCCTCTGCCTTCACCCCTCTTTCCAAACCAAAGCAGCTTTCGACACGAGGCCCACGCTAGGGTCACAAACGGCTTCGTACCCTCGAGACCTGGCCAGCCGTTTCCGAATTCTGAACAGTGTGCCCTACTTAAGGGGTGGGGGCTGGGAGGAAGGGGGAAAAAATAGCTTTCCCAGAAGCACGCAGCTAAAATATTTTTACCCATCCACTTTTAACATTTGGAACGATTTCTTCCTTCTTTTATTACGAGAAAGACTGGCTGAAGGCCATGGTCGTCTGAGGACTTCCAAAGGCCGCCCCGTCTTTGCAAGAGGCCGCCCGAGCCTCCGCTCGCCCTCTGTCCACGGGCCAGAGGTCGTTGTCGTTTCTGAAAGGCAACTGTAATCAGATGCTTGTGGTACTGTATTAACTGGAAATACAAGTCAGCTCTAAAGAGACTGGTCACTCCCTGCTTGGCGTTCTGCTTGGGACGGCCATTCCGTTTCCAAGTAAATATCGGATCCTCCGATTTGGCCGTGGCCCCCCAGTTATAAACCTGATCCAGATGGGACTGAAATCATCAGGATGATTTAGCAAGAAACACTTGAACGATGAACATAGCTTTCCCTCTTGGCCCGTAACTCTCTGGTTTCACAGGAATCAACATTTGGAATAAGACTTAAGGAAACACATTCGCCAGAGTCCAAGCTCAGCCGCCTTCACACATCAAACTCAAGCACCAAGTATCACCGTTTCTCCCGTTCGCCCGTACAGATTTTTTTTGGGTAAACTTCTTGCCTGTAGAGTTTGGGTACGAAATGCCCGGACACAGCCATTGTCCTCATCCCCTTCCCAGCACCTTCACCGTCACCGATCCGCCTGCTATTATTCTGCGTCCCTAACGAGAGACCCTTTCATGGGGTGGCATCCCGATATTCCTAAGATCCTTTCCTGAGACTTTTCTCTGTGACCCTTTTCTTTTTTAGTTCCTAAAATGGAGAAACGAAAGAACTGACTGCCTGTAATAGTCTCCTTTCCATCACGAAAGCACTGCTACGGAACCACATCTTAGAAGAATATGGGAGATCTCCCCAAGCCCCTTGGTTTGTGTCACATTTTCTCTCTCTCTCTCTCTGCGGGGCAGCCTAGAACATCTTCCCATTTCCCCTCCAGCTCGCCAGCCCCCTCTTCAACGACATCTGATGAACCTACAGCTTTGCCGTTTAGTCTGTATCGTTGATTAGTTTCACTCTATTCGTCACTGTTAGAAGTTATCTTTCCTTTCCAAGTCTGCTCGTTCTTCTTTTCCGAGTCTCTTGTGCTTTCCTTAGGATTTCAAGTCTGCAGTTGTTTCCACGATGACTGTGCCCTGTCCTCTTTCATGTTACCATGAACATGATGAGGGTCCCCGTCACAGTGCCTGCCAGTGACCGCTGATGGCGGACGACCCCCCAGCCCGTCCCCCGGTGCGCAGGGTCTGTCTCCCACGGGAACCCCCAGAAGCTGCTCTGCAGCGTAACGTCATCTCTGCTGAGCACGGCAAGAGTGTTCTCGGGGTCCGTTTTCAAATGATTTCTAAACTTGGGGGTTTCTGGGCCACTTATGCAGCCTGCAGATCTGTGCAAGGACAAGGCAGTTCCGTTTCTCGGGAGACAACTTCACGCTTCTCTCCATCGCCTCTGGCTGGTGGCTTCTTTTCCCTCTTGTCATGTGTTCACGGTGAGACGCCTCATTCCTGTTGCTTCGGCCACCGGTCGTGCCTCCTTGTGGCAGAAGCCCCAGCACTCGGGCATCCACGTTAGTCTGGAACCGGCAGTGTCCACCAACGGCTACAGGGATCGAGAAGTGATTGACAACCACGTCCGACTCTGAAAGCCCGCCCCGTGCCGAGAAGGAAGCCGCTGCCCGCGCACCGGGGTGATCGGGAGCACGAGTGCTAGCGGCAGAAGCCGGCAGATGGCATATGTCCACGCACAGGACATTGTTGTTGTTTTTTATCCTCACCCGAGGACATTTTTCCAGTTTTAGATAGAGTGGGAGGGAGGGAGAGGAAGAGAGAGAGAGAGAAACATCGACGTGAAAGGGACACATCGAGTGGCTGCCACCCACATGACCAACCAGGGCCGGGGACAAACTGCAACCGAGGTACGCACCCTTAGCGGGAACCGAACCCGGGTCTCTCCGGACCGCAGGCCGGCGCTCTAACCGCTGAGCCAAACCGGCCAGGGCCACAGGACATTCTTGAAAAGGTAAAACTCTAGAGACAGAAATCAGACCAGGGGTTTCTAAGTGCTGGTGAGGAGGAGAAACTTTCTGGGGACCAAGGAAATATTCTGTATTTTGATTGTAATGGTGGACACAGAATTATGTTTTTGTCAAAACTCACACACATAAACAGGGAGAATTTTACTGTGTGTAAAATTATACTTCAATAAACCCAATTTAAAAATTAAATCATATTTCCCTGGCCGGCTTGGCTCAGTGGTTAGAGCGTCGGCCCTCGGACCAAAAAGCTGTGGGTTCGATTCCATTCAGGGGCACAAACCTCGGTTGCTGTTCATCCCCAGCCCTGGTCAGAGTCGTGCGGGAGGCAACCAGTAAATGTGTCTCTCTCACGTCAATGTTTCTCTCTCTCTCTCCCCCTCCTACTCTATCTGAAGATAAATGGGAAAATATCCTCAGGTGAGGATTTAAAAAAAAAAAAAATGAAATCATATTGCAAAAAATACAAAAGTGAAAACCAAAACATCAGGTATTCTTATCACCTAAATATAATCACCACGAGTATCTTGCTATCTTTATATTTAGCTTCTATATACAGAATGTATATTTATAAACTTAGAGTCACATTTCACCTAGCGTTTTTTAAATTTTGTCTTTATTAATTTTAGAGAGAGAAGGAGAGAGAGAGAAACTTATCGATGAGAGAGAACATCGACGGGCCGCCTCCTGCACGCCCCCACTGGGGATCTGACCCACAACCTGGGCACGTGTCCTGACCGGGAATCAATCCTGCGACCTCTTGGTGCAGGGTCGATGCTCAACCGCTGAGCCGCACTGGCGGGGCTCTTGCTTTTCTAATGACAGCAAAGAGGTCCCTGGAGCTCCTCCGCCTTCAACCTGTGATGCCGGGAGCAGCTGTCTTGCAGCCATAAGGGACTCTGAGGGTGAGAAGCCAACAGTCTCATCCAGCAGTAATGAGGAGGGTCGAAGGAGCCTGGCCCCGGGTGACACCGCCGGGCCACCCACCACGCCTGTTCCAGATGTCACCCCCCAGGCTCTGGCTGGATGAGAAAAACAACCTCTGCCTGTTTGAGCCCGACTTGCCGTGTTTGGCCGAGGACAGCGTCCCTTGCTGACGTACCAGCCGCCGTGAAGAGCAGAGGAGGTGCAGGGATCGGGCTTCGGAAAACGGAAAACCAACATAAACATGCCGTTGGTGACGCGCGGGCCCATTAAACAGAGAGGTCAGGACACGCTCACTGTTTCTCCAACATCCCATTCGTCACCAATTTATATTACGTTTCCTGTCCTCTTTCGACCTTTTTTATTTTTTCCCCATTTACTCGGATTAATTGTTTTCAGGAAATTTTCTTTTTTCTTTTTTTTTATGATGAGGATGATTGATATTTTAGAAGGAGAGGAGGGAGAGGGAGAGAGAGACACATCGATGAGAGGGAAACATCGATCGGACGCCTCCTGCACACCCCCCACTGGGGATGGAGCCCACAACCTGGGCATGTGCCCCAACGAAGAACCGAACAGGTGACCTCTTGTCCATGGAGTGACGCTCAACCAACTGAGCCACACTGGCCGGGCGCAATTTTCCTTTTTAAAAAGAAATGCCTTCTTTAGTGAAACAGGCGTTGTAAACAGCTCCTGTGTCATCAAAAGTCGGACTAAGCGTTCCCCAGTCAAAAGCAAAGGTAAAAAGGCATACTTTCTTTTCTTTTTGCTAAGTTCACTAATGAAATCTTACTCAGAAAGTATTGCATCAGAAAGCAAACACGAGGCGTCTCTATATTACAAAGGAAATCAATGCCCTGGCTGGGTGGCTCAGTGGGGTGAGCACCCTCTTGTACCCCGGAAGGTTGCCGGTTCGATTTCTTTTGTCACACACGTCCAGTCTTCTTGCACACTTAATGGAAGTATTCCTTCACCAAAACAGACTGGATTCCGTCAAAAGGCCTGAGATTGAAATAATGCTTTGTGCTGTGATAAAATGGGACACCCAGTTATTCACTGATTCCTTAGACACAATAGTACAAGATGCCGTCTGGGAAAGTCAACAAGTACTTATAGGAAACACGGGTGATGGGTGTTCAAGGCCAGCATGGACTCTGCAAGTCCCCGTGTTCCTAGGCCGGCCAGGGACGCTAACTCTTCAGGGTTTCTCCTGTGCATCGTCTGTCGCATGCACTTCCGGAATGTCCCCTCAGTCAGCCGTGTCCTAGTTGTGTTTGAGTAACACGTACATGTCAGTGTTTTGTCAAAACAAGATACAGGGTTTGCAAAGCACGACACGGAAAAGAGTCTCACGCCCGCGTTGCCCCACCCCCACCCTGCAGGTGCACTTTCGGGGGCGGCCCAGCCACACACACCCCGGCTCCATCTCGGGACATCCCCCCCTGAGTCAGGCACCCCACTCGGTTCAGTCCGCGGGAGGTATTGGAGACGTGGCTGGGAATGACCTGAGGGTGCCGAGCCCCTCATCCCTCCTAACTCACAGCTGAGCATTTACAGAGAAGAGAGGAAGCCTCGGAGCAAGTCTCCGGCCAGGCAGACTCGTTTTTCTGACTGTAAAATGGGGACATCCTATACCGGCCCCGAGGGGACATACGCGCCACGGTTAATGTACCTCCAGCCCTCCGCCCCACCAGGTGCCCGTTAAACAGAAGCGGGCCCCGGGGCCCGGAAAGGGCCGTCTCCCCCTTCCGATCGATCGCAGCAGGCCAGCCCTGGTCTCTGAGTCACCGCCTGGGGTGCTGGACGACGCGTCGCCTTCTCATCTGTGAGCGATCAGCACCTCTTTTACAAGTGTGTTATGAAAGGCCCGATGTCACCCTGGTACGCGCGTAGCGCCTGGCGCGGGCTGTGCTGACCAGTCCCAGCTGCTCTTGTCGTTAGGACGCCTCCTGCCCCGTTGGCTCGCCCCTTCCGCACATAAACATTCAGTTTTTCCATCTTAAACAGAGGAACGGCCCACGGCCCCGGGTCAGGTACCAGGGCAAGCGAGCTCCGGGCACAGAAGAGCGTGAGGTCGAGGCAGAGGGTCGTCTATCCCAGTCCTGGGCCCACAGTGTTCGGGTGTGTGGCCTCGGGCAGATCTCTTGTCCTCTCTGAACCCCAGCTTCCTCACCCATAATCTGGGGTGACAGCATCCGCCTTGCAGGCCTGCAGTGGCATCAGGACGTGGGATGCACGTGACGTGGGTACGTGGTGCACTCCCTGGGCATGGCAGACACTCCACGCGTGGTCAGCCGCAGACACTACCATTTTCACTCGCAGTCTCGCTGACCCGGGAGGCAGGATCTTGGGGGCCGTTGTGGAGGCTGGCTCCCACCCATGAGCTCGCCACGCCACTGTGTCGATTGTGAGAGAGGCAGGTCTTTGGGGTATTCTGAGATCCAATGTCCAACGTGGGGGAGAGGGGGTCCCCACACCAGCAAACAATTCTCAGACACCAGCAGGGTGTCCAAGAATTCAGCTCAGTTCTGACACGGTGACCGAGAGACAGCACCAGACTCCACAGGCCACGGATTCGGCCCCACCAGACCGCCCCCACTTCAGGTGGGGTCCAGGCCCAGGTCTCCCCTGCCGTTCTGTCAGACCGGCTGCAGATCGGGGGTTCCCCAGACTGCATCCTCAGGTGTGAGGAACTTGCCAGAGCCGCTCACACAAGGCAGAGATGTTTAGCTGACGACATGATCCACGTACTGGAAGATGACTCAGGAGGGCCAGAGGGAAGAGACGCAAGGTGGGGAGGAAGAGTTTGTGACCTCCCCAGGTGCCTCCCTGTCCCCGAATCTCCACGCGCTCACCAGCTCTCGGAGCCACATCCTGTTAGGTTTCTAAGGAGGCTCCATCATGCACGGCAGCCCATCTGCTCCAACAACAGGCCCAGCCCTGCCGCTGGCCGGACACACTCCCAGGAGCATCCCCCTGGCTGCCGAGCATCTGAGCGGGAGACTCCCTAGCTCCGAGCTCCAGAAAGGAAATGAGGATGAAACATGGTCCAACAGCCAGTCTGGAGCGGACGGGGTTTCCTCAGAGGGAAAGAGGTCTCCAGGTCCAGAATTCCAGGAGGTGGGGCTGCAGGGAGTGGGCTGCCCCAGAGGAAGGGGAAGAGAACAGGCTGAAGCTGACCAGATGTTTGTTGCTGTTCAGGGGGCTGGGGGTTTCCTGTGTCTTGCGGTGAACCCTTTCTTTCTACTTTCGGGAGAGCACGTGATTCTCTCTTGCGAAAGGATGCAGCTTCACAGAATCGTGGTAGAACTCCAGGGTGTGCAGGCATGCTCCTCCACCGAAGGCCTCTACCTAGCGGGGGCACAGGGAGCGACCGATTTCCTGGAGGGTCGGTTTCTGGGGAAAGGTGACCGGCGTCTTTCATGTGTTCTGGACAGCCCCTGGGCACCTGGGTGGCCTTGGCTAATGCCAGAAGGGGGAAAACCTTGGAATCAGGAGACCTGCACTTTCTTCTGGTTCTGCCACTCAGTGGCCGTGTGACCCTGGGCAAGTCCCTCTCCTTCTCGGGGCCTGTGTGTCCGCATCTGGAAGGCCTGTGTCTCTAGCAGTCCGGCAGGCTTGGAGGAGGTGTGAGGGCCAGCAGAGCCCACGCAGCTGAGGTTAGCAGGGCTGGTGACTGGGGCCAATGTAGGATGGGGGGGGTGCTTCCGTGGTCCTTGTCACCTCAGGCCCCAGGGCAAGAAAGGACCTCGAACCACCATGATTGAAGGAAGCTCAGAGGAGCCAACAGCCACACTTTCTCCCCGAGCATGTACGGTGGCTTTTGCCGGGAGCCATAAGGAACCTGAAGAAAGACAGGTGGTAGCTCTCGCCTGGCGCTCAAGTTCTGGGTGGGGCCCTGGCCGGTGTGGCTCAGCGGTTAGAGCGTCGGCCTGCGGTCCCGAGAGACCCGGGTTCGGTTCCCACTAAGGGCACGTACCTCGGTTGCAGTTTGTCCCCGGCCCTGGTTGGTCGTGCGGGTGGCAGCCACTCGATGTGTCCCTTTCACATCGATGTTTCTCTCTCTCTCTCTGTTCCTCTCTCTCCCTCCCACTCTGTCTGAACAAAAAATGGAAGGGTGTCCTTGGGTGAGGATACATAAAATAAATATAAATAAATAAATAAATAAATAAATAAAGTTAGTTCCAGAAGAATAAGCGTGTTCAGATAAAATGTTAAAAAAAAAAAAAAAAAAAAAATCTGGGTGGGGCCCAGTGGAAACACCGAGGGGTGTTCCACTCTTCACCCCGACCTGCACCCTCACTGCTCACCCAGCCCGTGTGGCTCAGGTGGATGACCACTGTCCTGCGCACCAAAGGGTCGCTGGCTCGATTCCCGGTCAGGGCACATGCCTGGGTTGCAGGCTCGATCCCCCTTTCTCTCCCTCCCTTCCCCTCTCTCTTAAAAAAAAAAAAAAAAAAGACAATAAAAAATATAAAACAAACATAGTCTCTGCTCGTCCACAGACTGGTCCGCAGCCTGGGGGAGATGGAGAAGGGGTAGAGTTCGGGCAAAACGCCCCACAGATTCATCGCAGGGCTGCGGGAACGACCTGGAACACCCTGGGAATTTCAGGCAGATGCCCCCGTATTTCCGCAGTCAGTGTCCCCAGGGAAGGAAGTCAGGGGCTCCTGTCCCCCGGTCTTCCCTTGCGAGCAGCCACCCCGAGCGAACGGGCACTACTGCCTTCCCCATCGGCCAGGCCCCCTCTTCACCGTCAAGCCAGACAGATTCCAACCAGGTCTTGCTGACAGGAAGCGAGTCTTTTAAAAAGCTGTGTTGGTGAGGTTTTTTTATCTGATTCAGGAACTGAAAACAGCACCCTTTAGTTCTCTGCAAGCACACCCATTTATAAGTCTCAAGTTCAAGTCTAACTTTAGACCCAAGCCAGTGAGAACAGAACCTTCGGAGCAAACCGCACTCCCAGTCTCGTGGTGAGTCCGCCGGGTGCATCTGCGATATTTACTTCACAGCATCAGAGATGTTACTGGTATCACTCGGCCCAGATCGCTCCAAGACAAGCATGATTTTATTGATCTATTTTCTACCTATCTTCAGGTAGAGAGAGAGGGAGAGAAAGGGAGAGAGAGAGAAACATTGACGTGAGAGGGACACACGACCCTGACCAGGGCCTGGAATGAACCACAACCGAGGTATGTGCCCTTGGCTGGAATCAAACCCGGGACTCATGGTCCACAGGCTGATGTTCTACTGCTGAGCCAAACCAGCCAGGACCAAGACAAATGTTATTTTTCTTCTTCTTCTTTTTAAATCCTCACCCGAGGACACTCTTGCTTTTGTCTTCAGATAGAGCGGGAAGGAGAGAGGGAGGAAGAGAGACAGAAACACCAATGTGAGAGAGACACATTGAGTGGCTGCCACCCACATGACCCCAACCAGGATTGGGGACAAACTGCAACCGAGGTACATGCCCTTAGTGGGAACTGAATCCGGGTCTCTCCGGTCCACAGGCCGACATTCTAACTGCTGAGCCAAACTGGCCAAGGTGACAAATGTTATTTTATTTTTTTTATCCTCACCTGAGGACATTTTCCCATTTTTTGTTCATATAGAATGAGAGGGAGAGAGGAAGAAAGAGAGAGAGAAACATTGACATGAAAGGGACACATCGAGTGGCTGCCACCCACACAACCCAACCAGGACCGGGGACAAACTGCAACCGAGGTACATGCCCTTAGCGGGAACCGAACCCGGGTCTCTCTCTAGGCCGACGCTCTAACCACTGAGCAAAACTGGCCAGGGCAACAAACATTATTTTAAATGTTACTGAATTGGCTGGCTGGTGTAGCTCAGTGCTTGAGCATCAACCCGTGCACCAAGAGGTCGCTGGATCAATTCCTGGTCAGGACACACGCCCAGGTTGTGGGCCCAATCCCCATTGGGGGGCATGCAGGAGGTGGCCAATTGATGTTCTCTCTCATCAATGTTTCTATTTCTCTCTCCCTCTCCCTTCCTCTCTCTCTAAAATCAATAAAGAAAAAAAATTTTTTTTAAAAAGTTACTGAATTGCATGGACCTCCTCTTGGCAGAGTTGGTGAGTTTGTTTGTTTTTGTTATTTATTTATTTATTTATTTTTTGCTGATTAATGTACAACAGGGATCATCAATCCAGGGCTCACAAAGCCCATAAATTTGGATGGAAAAAGTACATCTGCATTGTCACCACCTTCTAACTAGAATTTAGGCCTAACGTCTCGTTGTACCGTGGGTACAGCCACGAGTCTCCGTGCTCACCAGCGTGTGATGGGGCTCACCTTCGGAACGACTTGGACATTAGATCGCATCCCACCAGACCCGGTTTATAGCCTGCTAGTAAACGACAGGTATATTTCAAATTTTTAAAATATTTTGATAATAGTATTTCAACGTCACGTGTTTTCTTTGCAACCCTGTCATTTTATACATTTTAAAACATCTTCCTGAGAAAGGTTCCAGGGATTTTATCGGTGAGGTTCATGGCCTCTGCACACACACACATGCACACGCGCACGCGCACGCACACACGGTACAGACTGACGTTGACGTTGGTCCCTGCGCTGTAAGACCGGCATGAGGAGTTCCTCCAGTCCCGGCCGGTGGCTCAGTTGGTTGGAGCATCGTCCCAGTACACCAAGGTTTCAGGTTCAATCTCCAGTCAGGGCACATACAAGAATCAACCAATGAGTGCATGAGTAAATGCAACAACAAGTCGATGTCTCTCTCTCTCCCCCTTCCTTTCTCTCTCTAGAATCAATACATTTTAAAAAGCCAGGGACAGGGAAGGGGTCTGCTTCTGCCACCCCTGGCAAGCTGGTGCCCGCTGCCCGCACGTGCGGGCAAGCTGTGGTCTCCCTGCCTCGCGGCAGAGGGACTGTGTCCGAGGCACGTCTGTGTCCCAGTCCCTAGCACAGTGCCCAGCACAGAGCAGGTTCTCAGCAAAGTCTGCAGGACGCGTGGTGCCACGAGCTGGAGGTGAGCCCTTGCTGAAGTCGGCACACAGCCGTCATGCTGGACGAGGCGACGTGTGAGGGTGTGTGTGCGAAAGTGGCGGGTAGAGGGATATTATGGGGACACGGGATGTGTAAAGTCGGGTTTTTGTTTTTTTTAAAGGAATTCAAAACAGACTTCTGGAAGTTCATTTCCTAAGAGTCTTGCCGGCAGTGCAAAACAACCCTCCTGTCCCTGGCCCCACCCCGCCTCACGTGGCCACCTCTCTGCCCCCTGCAGGGCTGGCTCCCAGTATATCTGACCGGCGGGGCCACCCAGCCAGGCACCTCTCGAGTGGGAGAGCCTTCCAGAGGGAGCCTCGCCCAGCCTCTGCCCCGGACTCTGCACAGCGCTGCAGTCACAGGCCCGAGATGCCAGCTGCCCAGCTGCTGCTGCTGGCCTGTCTGCTGTGGGGTGTGGGAGCCAGGACAGCCCAGCTCCACAAAGCCAGTGACCGGAGTGGCCGATGCCAGTACACCTTCACCGTGGCCAGCCCCGATGGGTCCAGCTGCCCCGAGCAGGGCCAGGCCATGTCAGCCATCCAGGACCTGCAGAGGGACAGCAGCACCCAGCGCGCAGACCTGGAGAGCACCAAGGCCCGGCTCCGCTCCCTGGAGGGCCTTCTCCACCGGCTGACCTTGGCCCAGACGGCCGGGGCCCCCGAGACCCTGGCGGGGCTGCAGCGGGAGCTGGGCACGCTGACCGGGGAGCGAGGTCAGCTGGAAACGCAAACCAGGGAGCTGGAGACGGCCTACGGCAACCTCCTGCAGGACAAGTCGGTGCTGGAGGAGGAGAAGCAGCAGCTGGTGGCAGAGAACGAGGGTCTGGCCAGGAGGCTGGAGAGCAGCCTCCAGGAGATAGAAAGGCTGAGGAGGGACCAGTGTCCCCAAGCCCGCAGCACCTCGCTGGGTGTGCCACCAGGCTCCAGGGAAGAAGGTAAGAAGGTGACATTGTTCAGGGTGGCCTGTTGCATGTGGCCAGGTCTGTCCTTCTGCCCTCTCCTTCCTCCCGGAGACCACACATCAGCCTGGGGCCGATGGCGAAGGAGGGCAAATCCGTGGCTGTCCCCCGTCACTGGCATCCCGATGGTGACGGTCCCGTGTGGGTCAGGGGTGCGGAATTTTGCGCCCAGCGAAGCTCCCAGCAGGTGAACGGGAAGGACCAGGTGAGATGCTCCGGGCAGGGTCTGTAGCAAGTGCTCCCTTCTCAGAAAACGATCCTGTCCTGAGCAGCCGATCCCCACCTTTGGGGGTTGAGATGACCCCCATTTAGGAAACGACAAGGGATTAAGAAATAATGCGAGGTGGTCACTCTGTGGGGTGTTTTAGTTCTCGGATGTCCTTCCTTGGCCACACAAAGAGGCAGTCACCCTTGGTCAGTCCCTCGCTGTGTTTCTGGACGTTTTCCTTCCCTGTCGTCTGAGAACCTGTCGGTCTCCAGGCTGCTCATGGCGGAGGCTCTTGCTAAGTGAGACGCTAGCGTCCATCCCGGCCCCGCAGATGGGGAGTCTGTGGGTGTGTGCGGGGGAGGGGCGGGCACACTCCCCCCAGGAGAGGGGAAGACGGTACTGGTACCACTGTTTGTGAAATTGCACCCCCAGTGTTCACTGTTGAAGACGTCGTCCAATCAGGAGGAAGCAAGCAAGTCGATCCGGTTGTAGGACAGTTAGTCTGGACTCTTCAAAGATGTGAAGGTCAAGACTGAAAGGGACTGGAGACACGCAGTGACCCCATGCGGCCGTGACCCTGAAGTGGCTCCTGTGTCCGGGGCAGAAGAGCCACAGGGGGCAGGTTTGGGATCAGTGGGGGGATTTGCGTGTAGACTGCTGAGCAGATAGTGGGATTGGATTCATGTTAGGTTCCAGCGTGTGCCTGACGATCCGATCACACACGCTGATTCTACAGAACAGGGGTGATGGGGCAGCAGCCAGGACAGTGGTCAACTGGTCTTCTCTCTCCCTGAGTTCTCACAACAACCTGTAATCATGTGGACACCCCGATTTCTCTTCATCCTCTCCATTTATACAATACTGACCTAACTGTTCAGGCAGTGATAGAAAAAACTATAAACATCATTACAATGTCTCTTGCCCATATGTACTATATTCGACGTCTGAGTTAAGCTCTCTTGAAGGTGCCGACACAGCAGGGGTCTGAGGGAGACAGGGAGGAGTACGCCGATTTTCAGAATTCTGTAACAGACACGAACCTTTCCCCCTAGGACTGAATTTTAATAGAAACAGAGCCCGAAAAACATTGAACAGTCTGATACTATATAGTCCTTAATATATTCATAACCTCCTTCCCCCCCCCCCTTCGGAATGAGCTATGATTCTGAAACATTCCCAAGAAATTTTTGTGTTGACACATCCTTATTGAGGACCATTTTATTTATACTCTGAGCTAAGAATACTGAGGCTCAGAGAGGTTGAGTCACTTGCCCGAGGTCAAACAGCAGGACTGAGCTAGGAAGCTCGGACTCCCGCCCAGCCCAGGCCCCGTCACACGGCTGCTGTGCTGCCTTCCGGCCTGGACCTCCGGGCCTTGTGTCCTGTCCCGCGGGCTCCGGCCCCCACGCCAGACGCTCTGCTCTGGGGGTCTGACCACCGCCAGATGTTCTGGCCCAGGCCGCCGAGTAGAAGCCAGCAGGCTTACAATCCAGCCAGCCACCTGCCAACTGAGCCGGCCTTGCACTCACTGGGGAGCGCTCCCTGACATGATGTTTTATCGTGATGCTTGTTTACTTCAAAGCACATGCCCAGTGGCTCCTGCAAAGCATGGTGGGAAAGGGGAGGGAGGGAGAGGGAGGGCCAGGGAGAGAGCGAGGCAGAGCGACATCTTCGAGGTAACCATCTGTCCCACAGAGCAGGTTAGGTGGGGGCATCTAATCCAAAGAATCTGTCTCTGTATTGTGAGAGGACATTTATTAAAGCTGGGACAGTGACACGGGAAGGGCTTAGGGCAGAAGCAGCAGCAGGAGAGACCAGGCGGGGCTGTCGGCTCACTGGGAGTCAGAGAAAAGGGGCCTTGGGGACAGGTTCGGGGGTGAGCCCTGACAACTGCCACTGCCCATGCCCCCCCCCCCCCGTTGCAATTCTCCTGGGGACCCTTAGAGTCTAGAACGCTGCCTGTGGAGGACGAAGAGGGGGAGGGGAAGGCATGGGAGCTCCCCGGGAGGGAGGACACTGTCAAGAATCATTAGCAGTGACAAAAGAATAACACGACATGTAAGTAAAGGCTACGTAGCACCCTTGGGCTGAGGAAGGACGGACTTGAAGGGGTTGGGACCTCAGTAGGAAGGCGGGGTTCAGCCCATCAGACAGGAGGGAAGGTGGGGCATCTGGCTGGGAGCTGCAAAGACCACCCCCCGAGGGCAGGCCCAGGACCTGTGGCTGGGTGCAGAGGTGTCAGGGACAGGCTGCAGCGGGAGGGGTCCCCGTGCAGGGACTCTGGGTTCCCTGCTGAGAGGGCCATGGCGAGGTCAAGGCCAGGCCACAGCTTCCGGAACTCCACCCAGGGTGCTCACACTCAGGCTACCCACCCACCCCCAGAAGACGGGAGAACTGCCGCCTCCCACCATGGCGCTCCAGCGCCCTCTACTGAGACAGCGCCGCACTGCACTCCCTCCAAAGGAGAAACGCCTTGTTTTTCAGGGCATCCAGCCCTGAGAGGCAATAGATCCACTTACAAGTGACACCCCCTCCCCCACAAGGTGGAAAGGGTCACAGCTGCCGTGGCCTTGGCAGAAGCGTGACCTCCAGCAAGTTACTCAAGCTCTCTGAGCCTCAGCTGCCTCGTTTACGAAATGTAGATACAGGTGGACTAAAGAGGAGATGATAGCCGGCTCACCTTTCCTTTGCAGACCAATCAGTCCACGGCCCATCCCCCTCAGGCTCTCACACCCACATCAGCTAGTCCCCTGCTCTGGTCACCCAGGGATAGCGCCCCTGGAAATGATTCAAAGTGGCCAGTCCCAACTCTATGACGCTGCCTCACCTGCTCCTTCCCACTGAAAGCACCCGGCCTTGCCCAGGGCTCCCCTCCCTCCTGACCCAGCCGGGCAGCCCTGGGTGGCCCCCTGGTACGGGCCCCTCCTCTCAGATCAGTGAGAATTACAAGGAGTGTCGACTCCTGGCCTGGGGTCTCCCCGTACCCAAATCACAAACCTACAGTTAAAAAAGATTTTTTTTTCCTTTATTGGTTTTAGAGAGAGAGGAAGGGAGAGGGAGAGACAGACAGAAACATTGATGAGAGAGAACATCGACTGGCCGCCTCCTGCACGCCCCCCACTGGGACCAGGCCCACAACCTGGGCATGTGCCCTGACCGGGGATAGAACCAGCGACCTCCTGGTGCAGGGTCGACGCTCAACCACTCCAGCGAGGGATTTGTGAGCTTTTTTATGGAATTCTCCCAACATTCACAAAAGCGGAGAGAATGATAGGAACCCCAACAGACCCATCTCCCGCTCCGAGATCCCCGCTCACTGCCAGCAAAGTCCGGTTTGTCTTATCTCCCTCCCCGCACTGACCGTCCTCAGACACATCTCAAACATCACGCTGTCTCCGGAAGCTGATGGAAATGCGGTCCTCGGCCTCGTCGCCGGGCCATGTTCCTCGGGGTGGTGCCACATTGTCTCTTTCTCTGGCTGCAGTTTCTAGAAGGACTTCGGAGACCTCGGACTTCCAGGAACTGAAGTCGGAGTTAACAGAGGTTCCCGCCTCCAGAATCCTGAAGGAGGGCCCACCTGGTCATCCCGGCACTGAAGAGGGGGACACCGGTAGGCAGTGAAGTGTGCTCTCTGGTGCCCCCATGTGGTCTTTATCTGCATCTGGTCCTGTGTCTGCTCCCTCTCCGGGGCAAGTCCTCAGGAGCACACAGGCTACCAAAGGCATCTTTTCTGAGCTGTGGGTACTTAGGGAAAGTGCACCTCCCCTGTCAGGTGTTCCCTGAGAGCCTGAAGCTAAGACCAGGCTGTGATTTCCGAAACGGGGACCGTGTGCTGTTGACAGCTGTTGCTGGCACTGAGGGACAGGCATGGGGACGCGGTGTTTGGAAATACTCAAAGCAAGATTCCCTGAGATACGAGTACTTTCTCTAGTAAATTCTCGCCTTCTCTAAAGACATTGAGGGTCCCTGCTCGAGTACAGACATTTGTTGTGATTCTGCTAAAGTTAAAAAAAATATATTTTTTCTTCATTAGGTGTGTAAAATTGTATTCAGATTTTATTGCATTAAAATCATGCATGAAACATATGGTCCATCCCTTAGGGCTTGAATAATTCTGTCTTAGAGAGATTAGAATGATGTTATTTTTGTCTCATTTTTAAAAAATAATGAGATGAATCAGAGATGACAGTCATAGAGAATAATATAACGAACCCACGTGAGACCCTGGGCAGGGTAAGCGGAATAGGACAAATACAGCCTCTGCGGAGGTTCGGTTCTCATCCCACGATCGCGTAACGTTTACTGGCCGTTTACTCTAACCAAGCACTGAACGTGTCTCCTTACACTGGAGATGGACAACAGCCCGACTACCCCAAACACGATCACCATCCCCCTTCCCAACGAGAAAGCTGAGGCAGAGAGAGCAAAGGAAGTCACTCAGCCAGCAGGTGGCAGAGTCTGTCTCTGGGCCCCGGAGAGACCGTGAGTCGGTGTTTTTGTTGTTGTTCTTCCTTCACCAGGATGCGGAGAGCTGGTTTGGGTGGGGGAGCCTGTGACTCTGAGAACAGCTGAAAGCATCACGGGCAAGTACGGGGTGTGGATGAGAGACCCCAAGCCCGTCTACCCCTACACCCAGCAGAGCACGTGGAGGATCGACACGGTGGGCACGGGCATCCGCCAGGTGTTGGAGTACAGCCAGCTCAGCCAGTTCACGCAGGGCTACGCTTCCAAGGTGCACGTGCTGCCCCGGCCGCTGGAGAGCACGGGCGCGGTGGTCTACGGGGGGAGCCTCTACTTCCAGGGGGCGGAGTCCCGGACGCTGATCAGGTACGAGCTGAGCACCGAGACCCTGAAGGCCGAGAAGGACATCCCCGGGGCCGGCTACCACGGACAGTTCCCCTATTCCTGGGGCGGCTACACCGACATTGACCTGGCCGTGGACGAGTCCGGCCTGTGGGTCATCTACAGCAGCGAGGACGCCAAAGGTGCCATTGTCCTCTCCAAGCTGAACCCCGAGAGCTTGGAACGTGAGCAAACCTGGGAGACTAACATCCGGAAGCAGTCGGTGGCCAACGCCTTCGTCATCTGCGGGACCCTGTACACCGTCAGCAGCTACTCGTCGCCTGACGCCACTGTCAACTTCGCCTACGACACGGGCACCGGGAGCAGCAAGGCCCTAGCCATCCCGTTCCAGAACCGCTACAAGTACAGCAGCATGATCGACTACAACCCCCTGGAGAAGAAGCTGTTCGCCTGGGACAACTTCAACATGGTCACCTATGACATCAGGCTGTCCAAGGTGTGAAGGGCAGCCAGGCGGTGTCGGCTGAGGCAGCGGGGCGCCAGCCCCAGCCCACGCCGCTTCGCTGCTCGCCCAGCTCCGGCGTCCCGGGCCGGGGCCTCGGGCTGTGTCCCCGGGCAGAGCAGCCTGGGCCCCGCGCTTCGCAGCACACACGCTTTTCTTTTGGCGGCTCTTAAAGGGATGTTTCGCCGACAGTTTAAGCTTTCTGGCGATCCGGGCAAACGCTGTGGTGCGGGGTGGTTTCCCCAAGCTTTGTGCAAACCCCAGGGCTTTTCACAAACGGCCTTCTCTGGCGAGAGGAGAGGTTTAGAGAGAGTTTGGGGAGTCAGGCCGGAAGCCAGGGCCACACCACGGGGAGAGCAGCCCGTCTGCGGGGACAGGGACACTCTGTGGCCAGACTGGTTACAGAGACGCACGGCTCCTCGCGCTCCAGGTAGAGTCCAGGTGGGCACCCACAGCCTCCGCCTGCGCAGTAAAGTACTGAACACGCCCTTCTGTACGTTGTGGGGTATTTTGCATAAGGGACGAGTCTAGTCTCCAACCATCACATAATTCCTTTGGGTTGGGAGCTGTGATGGCAGAATGCTCAAGGTGGGGTGCGCGCGCATATGTGTGTGTGCGTTCACGTGTGTGCATGTGTGCCTGTGTGCATGTGTATGTGTGCAGTCACGTGTGTGCGTGTATGTGTGCGTTCACGTTGTGCATGTGTGCCGGTGTGCGTTCGCGTGTGTGCGTGTGTGCATGTGTGCCGGTGTGCGTGTGTGCCTGTGTGCCTGTGTGCGTGTGCATGCACGCACCTGCGTGCATGTGTGTGTGTGTGTGCATGTAACAGAGGTGTTGCCCAGGATGACACCTGGCAAACAGTGGAATGACACCTTCCCAGCCCCACCTTCTGCTCCTCTTGGTTCTTCCCAAACCATCTTCTCATCTTTCCCCAACTCGTTCTAACTCCACTTGGCTTCTTATTTGCTGCCATGGGCGTGAGTTTCATAAACTACAGCCTCAGGTGAGCAGACCTGAATAACTGAACTTATCTTGGGGTGCCGTCGTACCTAATGGGCAGAACACCTTCTCCTGCCAGTGCAGCGTGGACTGTTCCTCGGCTTCCTGTCTATTCGGGGCTCTGCTCTCCCTGTTCTCCGGGGCGGCATCTGCGGTGGAGATGAGCAAGGGAGGGGCATCCAGCCAGGAGGCGCAGGATCCAGGCGCCCTCTCCCCACACCATCTGCAGTCATCAGCGCAGACGGCGTGGCTGTGACGCAGAGCCCCCAGCGCTGGTGTCCTCCACGTTCCGGCCTTTGCCCAGCCTGTCTGCGCCCCACCAGGGACAAGGAACATGTCAGGAGCTCACCTGTGCCACAGAACTCAGGGTGCTTGGGCCCTTTCCCCCAGATAGACCTCAGGGTCCCTTTGGTTTTCCTGCTGGTGAAGGGTCACCTCTCTTGGAACTTTGCCACCAACACACACTTTACCCAGAACAAGCAAACATCTCCTCTTGGTGTCTCATGCCCCAAACTCTGGGATCAAAGGCCTGTCAGGAACGCTCGCTCTAGAAGCCAGACTGTGCCTCTTCTTTCCTGAAACCCCCTACAGCTTCCCATTTTACTCAAAGTCAGAGCCCCATCACTGTGGCTGCATCTTCTCCGAATGTCCCCCGATTCCTTCCGCTCCAGCCACGTCCCACTGGCCTCCTAGCGCCCTTTGAACAACCAGGGCACCCTTGGGTCCTTAGGGCTTTGCACTGGCCCTTCCCTCTGTCCCTGATGTCCAGGCACCGAACTCCATCACCATTTTCAGTCCTTACTCAGATGTCACCTTCCGAAGGAGCTGTACCCAGACCACCCTGTTGAAACTTTTGCTGCCGCTTCTGGTCTTCCTGACCCTGTCTTATTCTTTTAACACTTCTCCACGTATCATTTCCTGACGTATAACTCACTGTTTACATTGGATACATAATTCACTGTTTACATTGGACACACAATTCACTGTTTACATTGGACACACAATTCACTGTTTACATTGGATACACAATTCACTGTTTACGTTGGATACACGTCCCACACTGAAATGGAGGCTCGGAGCAGGTGTGGATGGCTTTGTTCAGTGGAAATACTCAAGAATATTTTTTGAGCAAATGACCAGGAAAAACAACAATCCTGAAACAAGTTCAGAAACTGGAAGGAACTACCACCAGAGTTCGTGTTG
Organism: Molossus molossus; assembly: GCF_014108415.1. NCBI lineage: Eukaryota > Metazoa > Chordata > Mammalia > Chiroptera > Molossidae > Molossus > Molossus molossus. The sequence continues at coordinate 50,031,271 of NW_023425356.1, forward strand.
GCCCTTCTCACCTTCCCCCTCCTTGAGTCTGTTCCTCGCTGACCACGACCTCAGACAGGACCCTCAGCCTCGGTCCCAGCTGCTGTCTGGTAGAACTTTCTGTTCTTTCTACACCATCCCATGTGGCAGCCACCGGTCACGAGTCATGACTGGGCACCTAGAATGTGGCTAGTGAGACCGAGGCACTGAATTTCCTATTTTACTTAATGTTAATGAATTTAAATGTAAGTGGCCACGTGCGGCTCGTGGCTTCACTGTGGGCAGCACAGATCTGCCTCCTCCTTGGACTGAGATGATGGTATGTGCATGTCGGACGCCCAGCTGGCAATGCCAGGTGCCCCCCGCGTGCCCCCCGAGACCCGCGTTGCTGCAGCAGACCCCAGAGGAGGGGCCTGACTTGCACACCAACGGCACAGCCGCGGGCTATGCAGGCAGGGGTCCGGAGCACACTTTGAGGGCAGCCAGGAGAAAGAACATCTACCAAGACTACGAAGAGGTGGACGATATCAAAGACGGCACCTGTGTGGCTCAGTAGGTTGGGTGTCGTCCCATGCACCAAAAGGTTGTTGGTTTGATTCCCAGTCAGGGCACATGCCCGGGTTCCGGCTCGATCCCTGGTAGGAGGTGTGCAGAGGCAGCCAATAGATGTTTTACTCACACATTGCTGTTTCTCTCTCCTCTCTCTCTCTCTCCTCTCTCTCTCTCCTTTCCTCTAAAAAACATCTTAAAAAAAATGACACTGAACAATCACCTTTTTGATGCGTTTGAACTGTTCAGAGAACTGCGGGGACCCTTCGGGGAGCTTTGGGACCCGTGGGAGCCTTCAGTGTGGGGTCTGAGCAATATACTCCCCCCAACGAGGTCTCTGCTCTCGGCTGCAATCAGGGTGCGATTCTTCTGTTGTGATTCAGGCTGAGCTTTGCAAACCCAAGTATCCCAGGGTTCTCTGGAGCTGGGATCTTCACACAGGGGCCTGGGCTCTCCAGCACCCTGATTTAGTAACAAACACTGAGGCCCGATTGTTGTGTGTGTATGTGTGTGTGTGTGTTTTATTCAAACACAACCAACTAGTAAGTGTCCTACAGCGTGACGGGAATGAAAGATCAATATACGGCCACGTCAGAGACTCGGCTCGAAGACCAAAGAGATGGCTCTGCATGTGTTCGTGGGATGACAATGGGGTGGGGGTGGGGGGACAGGAAAGAGCACACAGGTCTGCCAAGGTCGCCCTCAAAGACAACCCATGGCCTGGAAACCGCTCCCTGGAGCCTCAGGTCCAAGTCTATTTCAAAATGACCGCCGTCTGCGCGCCTAGGAGGCTTTGAGGTCCTCAGCTGGAGAGGGTGGCGGGGCTGGGGGGACTGGGGGGTCGGTGGTGCCAGGGGAGGGGACTTGATCCGAGTCCGAGAACATCTCCTTGGCTTCCTCACACGTCTGGGTAAACGTCTCTTCTCTGGGAGGGAGGCACAATGAAGGCTATTTCAACAAAGACAGGACTTTTTAAAAGAAGGAAGAACCCCCCCAGCCCCCAGCCCTGGAAGAGACCCGCTTCCTGCCCCGTCTACCAAGGCTGAAAACAGGCAACACGCTGCCGGTACACTTTGACCGAGTCAGCTGTTCCCGGGGCAACTGGCCGTGCGCAGGGCCCTGCGGCCCCGATGGCCCCGATGGCCCCGCCCGCCCCTGCCCGCGGCTCTCCGCCGGCAGCCCAGGGCAGCGCCTCCTCTAGCTTTCACGGCACCCCAGCTTTTCTTGGCCAGCTCAACCCCAGGCTCCCTTCGCCTCCCCTTCCTGCCTAACTTACCCCCCCGCCCCGCCCAGGGCTGGGCAAATACTGCTTTTAAGGACCTATGACTAGCCCATCAAGTGCTAAAGACCCAGATTTCAGGGTCCCCTGACCACCTGTGATGTTGCAGGGACCGGAAATGAAAGAGAAACGAACAACATGCAGATTCTCAGCCACGTCTCACGTCTCCCGGGGAGCCTTTCGGCCCGGGGCGCCGAGACGGACGGCGCCTGGCCCCGGTCCTGGGGCCGGTGCAAGGCGGACTAGACGGCGGACTGGGACCTCCTGACCCCGAGCTCGTGCTGCCGTCTCAGGCAGCGTGGGTCCCCAGCACCGCTCCGCAGATGAGGGGTGCTGAGGGGTCCCGAACTGGGGGGGGCTCCTCCTTCTTGCATGGACGTCAGAGCACAGTGGCCATGGCCCGGGAGACAGTCTCAACCAGTGGTCAAATCTGCCACGTATCACCACCAGTAAGTGTTCCTACAGCCTGTGGCCGTGTTAACTGGGAAGCCGCACACCCTTTACCAGTTCATGGACATCTTATGCTCCAGTAACCTCTAAGGCGAGCTAGCATTGTGAACAATATTGGATACAGGTCCATATTTTAAAATCAATATTTAAACATTTTTTCTGACTAATGTATCAGGTGTAATAAAGTCATTATTTTTAAGCTGAGCCTGACAACTCAGAAGGGCCAGCCCTGCCAACTTGTTTTTTAAAATTCTTTTTTCTTTATTGATTTTAGAGAGAGAAGAGAGAGGGAGAGAGACAGAAATATCGGATGAGAGAGAACATCGACTGGCCGCCTCCTGCACGCCCCCCACTGGGGATCGGACCCACAACCTGGGCATGTGCCCTGACCGGGAATCGAACTGGCGACCTCTTGGTGCAGGGGTTGACGCTCAACCACGAGCCACCCCGGCTGGGCAGCCCTGCCAACTTTTGTTCTTTACTCGTATTTGCCTTATTAGGATTATTTCAACCCAGGTTTCCCGGCAGAAGTTAAGAGCAGATAACATAACTCGGAAACCCAGATAACCAACACCCACCGTGACAGGTGGGCACTGGCCGTGAGGGAAGAAGCCCCGCCCACTTCCCCCAGCGCCTGCCCCTCCCCCAGAAAGCCTCAGCTTCTACCCAGGACCTGTGACACACGCCGGGTGGCATCTGGCGCACAGGGGTTCCCACAGAGCTCAGTTTCAATGGGAGCGGCGTCCTACTGTGCTGTTCACCCACCTTCGTCTGCGGGGGTCTTCCGATCAGCGAGAGACCGCCCTCCCACAGCGACCAGACTTTGCAAAGGAAATACCAGGTGCCAACTCAACAAACACCCTTTCTTTTGGGCCAGACAACTGTGAGGTGTTTTTCTTCTAACTGGGCACCAGGCACATCATGGGGAAGGAGACAGAGTCCCTGCCTACAGGGAGCTTACAGCCTTATTGGGAATGAGGGCGACTTCACGGGGTCCATGCTGCCCCCAAACTTTGTAGTCATGCATTTTTTTTCTTGATTGATTTTAGAGAGAGAGGGAGAGAGAAAGAGATCGAAACATCGATGAGAGAGAACATCGACTGGCCGCCTCCTGCAGGCCCCCCACTGGGGATCGGGGCCACAACCTGGGCACGTGCCCCGACCGGGAATCGAACAGGCGACCTCTTGGTGCAGGGGTCGACGCTCAACCACTGAGCCACACCGGCCGGGAGCAGTCATGCATTTTTATATGAAGAGGGTACCTTGTAACTTGCGTCTGATTATCAAGGGAAAAGTCAGTTCCTCGCAGCGGATGACAAAGCAAGTTCTCATTCACAAAGTCTGCCTCCTCACAGCCGTGGAGGAACACATTTAAACACAAATGAATACATCTGAATACATCTGCATGCACCAGTGTCTGCCTAGCTTCAGGCGCCGCCCGACCCGCTGAGCTCCGAGTACCTGGTGGCCATGGTGAACCTGCGTCTGGTCACCTCGGATGCCAGGTCCTTGTAGAGGAGGTTCAGGCTGTTGCCCACGGGGCTTTTCTGAGCCATGGCCTCGCACTCGGAGGACTCGAGGATTTAGATCCAGGCCACCTGTGAATGTGAGACGCGAGCACCAGCAACACACGCAGCAGGGGGCCGAGGAAAGCAGCTGGGTCCAGCCCGGCAAGGTGTGCGGAGGGCTTTCCCTGCCTTTCCTGCAGCCTGTCCCCAGCCCCAGCCCCGACCTGAGGCAGTAGCTCCTCGAATCCCTGCCAGGGGGAGTTGGGCCTCCCAGCCTTGCAATGTGACGATGGAGGCCCAGAGCGCCGGACTGACTCCCGAGTTGCACAGCTGGGCCCTGTCGGGCGCTTGCTCCCCTCAAACGGGGGCCAGAGCCTCGGAGCTGCTGACACCTGCTGGGCTTTCCGCCCAGGGAACTCACCTTCTAAAGAGCAGAAAGGGGACACGACAAAGCTGCAGCTCGGGGCCGGGCTACTTGCTCAGATGTGCTCCGAGGCTCGATATTGAACAGAAATCATCGCGGCCACCCATTTAGGGCCACGGAGGGGTGTCCTTTCACAGGACCTCATTTGATAACCACAGTAAGTGGTAGGTGGTAAGGTCCCCATCGAACACAGGGGGACGAGCAGCACTCAGTGGCTCCCGCAGGGCCACGGGGCTGGGACCTGAACCTGGGGCTGTCTGGCTTCAGACTGTGCTCCCCCACCTCAGGGCTGAGCAGCCGTCTGCCTCGGTGCCGAGCCACCGCCCAAGGACCGGAGCCCGGCGCCCATTTGTGGCCACCCGGTCAGCTGTGGCAACAGCGCCGTTCGTAGACCCTGGGCTGCAGTGGTCGGAGCTCACCAGCCGGTCTTCTGGCTGGAAGCTTGTTCTTAAGAGAAAGCCCAGCTGACTTACCTTCCGACGCCAGACGAGCTCAGTCTAGAACCCCTTCCACACCTCAGCTCATGGCCTTGCAGAGAAACGCCCTGCCGACAACTGTCTCCGCATGTCCGCTCCGCCCCCTCCTCCGAGAATGGAAAGGCTGACCCGCACCACCCTCCGCCGCCCCGTCTTTATCCTCCTGGAGGCCCTCTAAGGAGCTGGACTTGATGGCATTCATCTGCGCCCTTCTCTGCAGCTGCGGATACAAATTACGCCTGCAGCACTGACCTGATGAGAACGCCCCCAGATAGGCAGGTGGGTCGGCGCTGGGGAAGGGCATTCTGCCCTGGGCAGGGAGGAAGCGCCCACTAGATGCTGGCGACCGAGAGGAGGCCTGTGGACTATATTTGAAAACTAACTCAGGCGTACCCCTCCTCCCAGCACCATGACTCCGAGGCCACGCCTTCCCGGCGATGGACAGCGCTCCTGCAGGGGTGGCAGGTGCTCTGCCTTTGAAAGGGTTGATTGACGGCAGGACTGACTCCCAGTGCAAGCCGACGGATCCTGGGCGAGTCATTTGATGTCAATGAGCCCGTTTTCGTACCTGTAAAGAGGAGTAACTCTTTCTCCTAGGGCTGTTGCGAGGATTGAGAAAATGTTTGCAAAAAGCCCTGACTTTATTCATAGTTGGATTGTTGGATGTGTGTGTGTGCACGTTTGGCAGTGGCGAGCCCTTGGCGGGAGCCCAACCAGCATTTAACGGAATCAGAACCCGCGGGGCGCGGTGCTCCCATCAGCCAGCATTGCCCAGGTCTCCCAGGTGGGGAGGGTTGTCAACGAAGACAGGTTTCTGTGGTGTCAGAAGCAATGACTGGATGTCTACTTCAGGGGACGTGGGGACCGTACTGATTTCTTAGAAAAACGATCTTTTTTGTACATGTTGCCGTGTTGGTGTCACAGCTTGGGAGAACCATGCCTGGGTTCTCGGTGGGAGACCTGGGGAATCCAGGCGCATCGGAAGTGGTTATATGTGAGATTCTAGTTTAGCAAATGTTTTGAAGAAATGCATAGACTTCACCAAAAGTCTGGTGGAGCCCTGGCTGGTTTGGCTTCGTGGTTAGAGCGTCAGCCTGTGGACAGAGGGATCTCGGGTTCGATTCCCAGTCAAGGGCACGGGCCTGGGTTGCAGGTTTGATCACCGGCCCCGGTCAGGGTTGCCCAGGAGGCAACCAACTGATGTGTCTCTCTCCCTCCCTTCCACTCTATCTAAAAACAAATGGAAAATGTCCTTGGGTGAGGATTAACAAAAAATAAAAATAAAAGATTGAATGGAAAACAAACGTATACCTAACACATAATCAAATGAAGGTGATTTTCATCAACAGGTCAGCCGTGCTCAACTGCAGCCGGTGGGCAGGAGACGGTGAAGACACCAAAGATGCCCAGAAGCTAGGAAATGTGCTGCGACTGAGCACGAAAAACCCTGGTGACGTGTTAACAAAGACACACCTACAAGGTTTAAGTTCCGACGGTCTATTCTTGACATTTTACCTTTTAAATTTATTTGAGACAGAGGAAGGGAGAGGGAGAGAGAAACCATCGACTGGCCGCCTCCTGCACGCCCCCTACTGGGGATCGGGCCACACCTGGGCATGTGGCCTGACCAGGAATCGAACCAGCGACCTCTTGGTGTGTGGGTCAACGCTCAACCACTGAGCCCCACCAGCAGCAGGGGAACTCTCGACCTTTTAAAGTCCAGGATGCGTCCTGACCCCACCTCTCCACCTCGCCTCCGGCCAAGAGGATGTTGAGCTTTACTTTCTGTAGTTCGTATTGTGAAAACAAGTCAATAAAATGCCTTTTCGAACCATCCCCGCCCCCATTCTCCAACCCTACCCCCCCCCTCTTTTCTTCCATCACAAAGCACAACTTGTCATTAGCGAAGGACAAAGGGCAGAGAATGTTCCAGGCCCACCATCAGCTGCTGACTCATCTGCGTTATCCTGTCATGTCAGAGGAGCTGGAGACGAGGCTTGTACGACCAGACTGGGGAGCAGCACTTAGACAAGTATCTTTATTTTTTTATCCTCACCCGAGGACATTTTTCCACTTTTGTTCAGATACAGTGGGAGAGAGAGAAACATCGATGTGAAATCGATGTGAAAGGGACACATCGAGTGACTGCCTCCCGCAGAACCCAACCAGGGCCAGGGATGAATCGCAACCGAGGTACGTGCCCTTGACCAGAATTAAACCCACAACTCATTGGTCCGCAGGCGGACGTTCTAACCACTGAGAAACCAGCCAGGGCTTCATTTTATGTTATTGATTTTAGAGAGGGAGAAAAACAACTGGCCACTTCCTTCGTGCCCCCAACTGGGGACCTGGCCCTACCTGGGGCAGGGGCACCGGCCAGAGACACGGAATACACAGCTGTGAGTACTGCCATCTCCTGTGGGCCCGCACCTTCAACTTCTGCCCAGAATGGTGACACTACTTTCTACACTCAGCATCATGAAGAAAGGTCTCTCCTCCTCGAGGACAGACCGTGTCAACCCGAGAACGGCCGCCCCAGCACGGGCCGCAACCTTACCCCGCGCGACCTCCTTCGGAGCGAGCCTCGGTTCCTAGTCAGAAACTAAGTCTGAGTCATGATGTCCACTGCTTCTGCTGGATGAGTCTTCGGATTTGAGACATGGATCAGAAGCCCCAAGATTCATTATTTAGAGAATACTTTATTAGTTTCTGTAATCAAACCCATGTAGATTAAGACCTTACATATTTAATACAGTGCGTTACCCCTGTACAAATGGAAAAAATTATGTTGAACGTTTCTAGACCAATATGGCTGTTAATTTCTGTACAATGCCAACCCAACACAGTACAACTGGGGTAGTTTTTCCAAAGTTGACAGCACAGCTAAAGTTTCCAAAAATTCAAATTATATATATATGTATATGTATGTACTTATTTATATAAAAGACCATCGCAGTGTGTTAGCATCGGTAGCAGCAGCCTTCCGGGTGATGTGTCATCGGAACAGAACCACAGACATCCAGCACACTCCATAAAAAAAAAAGAAAAAGGTACAAAACAAATCCCCAGAAAACAGCAAAGTTCCGTTACTGCTGTGATACCTGGCACCATCTTTGTTCTATTATTAGCGTCTCCGTCGTGTCCGGAGGAAACGCGCTAGAACATCATCATTAGGAACAGCTCTGAGAAAGCACGGCCACGACCACGTCAGGAAGCAGGAGCGAGGTGTCCACATTCACGGGGCGACACAGCACTGCCTACAGCTACACTACTAGCGGGACGGACAAAGGCGTTGAGACTTGATTCTGTTTCCCAGCAGGGCCCAGGGGTGGGCTGCGGCTCCGGGAAGAAGCCTCCTCAGACAGATGTCCTTGTGTTTGCAGCACAGTTCCAGATGCTCACTGATCTTCATGAGTATCACCCCAAAACCATGTTAAAAAGACCGAAACAACAACAACCAAAGAAACCCCACCACACCCCACTGGATCCCTGCAGAAATGACCGAGCGAAGGCAGGCAAGATGCGCCTGATGAGCACTCGCCAAGTCTGTGTCTGGGGTCAGGGCTCCACAACCAGAACACAGCGTCATTCCACGCAGAGGCAGCCGCCAAACGCTGCCCACTGGGGCATGTTCAGGATGCGGACAGCACTGTTCCACCATCGCTCACTCATCCAGGAAGGAGGGAGGTCAGTTACTAGACTTTGTGTTCGACTCAATTACCAGGTCATAAAGACAGCCAGCTGAAGGCGGCACAGGCCCTCCTGCAGCCCACCCTCGTGCTCCTCACCACCGGGCGGCCCCCACCGCATCCGCAGGCCGAAGGGAGCAGTCGCAGCTGCTCTGCCAGCTGGGCCCACCGCACCGTTCGGGGCCGGGCTAGCCCCTGCAGTTACTTTCCTCTATTTCTGGTCTCATCTAACCATAAGGACCAAGTTCTAAAGGACACGCACTCCAGGAACGCGTGCACATGTGTGTAAAATCGGACCGCCAGGTGCGCGGCCACCGCCAGGGTGCATGCTGTGTAGTGGGTGTGAGCTGGCAAGCCTCGGGGTGTGGGTGCGGCCCGTGTGCCTCTGAGCCCGGGACTGGAGAGGGACTGGAGAACGTCACAGACCATTCTCACCTCTGGCTGCTGGATGACCTGGCTGCACCCTTCCTTCTCCCCTCCCTCCTCCCCCAGGCCCCTGCAATAAACCACAGCCTTTTAAGATTTTGTTTCTTCGGTTTTGATGGCCTGAGGTTTGATGGGTCCAGTCCGAACAGGTTTGGTGGCCATGGTGGGTGCAGGGGGGGGCTTTTCTTCTGCTTTGTCCTGACAGACACCAGGAGCAGCGGCCAGCGTCTCGGGGGGCTTGCTCGGATCGCCGTCCACCTTCGGGGCCTTGCCGCCTATCTGTTTGCTCTGCTGCTGCTCAGAGAAGAAGCGCTGCGTGGACTGAAGAACCTCTGCTCTCTGCTTGGCCTTAAAGAACGAGAAGCGACAACTGAAGACGCGGCAGCATCACCAAAGCCTGTCAATCACTCTCAGTGTGAATTCTTCCACCAATCACCAATCACCTTCCCCACGGTGGTCTGGCCCACACCAAAACCTGATTGATTTTTCAGCTTTTAATGGGTAGATGTCTTCCTATCTCTGAAAACATTCCATGTGATTTTTCTCTTAATATTTGAAAAGACAGGACCACCTCCCACCACCTTTTCAAAGTTTGCCCTCTAATAAATTAATAACATAAGAATTGCTGTTGGTTTGTATCTTTTCTGGGACAAACTTTACTGATATCGAATTGTCTCTAGGGGGCCTGCTTGCAAACTTGAAACATCTATGCAACATTTAAAGCTTCTAGTTAGCACTCTGCGGTCTACAGTGAAAGGAAAGGAAGCACTTATATTGCGGCATTACCAACACCTAGGACCAAATGGCTCGTGGCTGAGTCCTCTTCCCACAGCTCTCTTCTGCAGGGGAGAGCACCAGAGGTTAGTAACTACGACTTCCCCGGCCACCACGTCTGACACTCCTACCACCCTGAGCTGGGGTAACTGCCTCGTCTCAATGACTGCGTGCCCCCAGCATATACTTACGCCGACCTGTGCATGACACCCCTGTTCCACACCTTTCTACACCTCTTGCATATAAAAAAGCCCTACACATTCTACAGATCATTTGTACTGTCCAAAAATCTGAAGCAATTTTTAAATTTTTGCCCTCCTCCACCCATTAAGCTCCAGTGCCATTTCCAACACGGGAATTTATGAAAACTCAAGAGCCAAGGAGCCCGGAGCAGAACTGGAAACCAAGGCCGAATCGTGCCCAGAGATTCCCACACATACTAGTTGTCTGCGACAGTCACGATGAGATGGAAACCCTAAGCACACAGCCTTCGTAAGAGCAGGGAATGTTTCAGTTTCTCTGCAGGGCAGTCTTCACACGTGATCACTCAAGACCAGAAGAAGGAAGGGACATCGCCCAGAAAGCAGCTTCAGCCGCCCCCGCCCCACGGGACGCCGTGCACAGGTTCCGCCTCGGCTGGGCCCACTACGGCAGCTCCCCGGCCAGAGGCACAGGGGCGGCACGAGACCACTCAGGCTGCGCGCACGGAGAGCAGGGCAGCTGCTGCCCCCGCCCGGGCGCCCGAAGGGACCTGAACCTCACGGCGCAGTGCCCGGCACCGGGACGGGTCCCGAAGCGCTTTGCTGAGCGCCCCCCTACAGCTGCACAAACTGCTGTGGAATAAGCCACCTCGGGTGCAGGCAAAAGGAGGGACGAACCGTTCGAGAAGAAAACTGGACTCAGATGACTCATGAGGGAAGGAAAATCAAGCCAGGCATCATGTCTTACTCCTTCCAGAATTTTCTCAGAAGCATAATTAATATCTTTACTTTGGGAAGGGGGGTGGGGGTGGTGGGAAGAAAAATAAATGAGAGAAAACGGGGAACCCTATAATAGCCCAAATTACTGTTTTTGCTCTTCCAAAAAATGTAGCAGCTAAACTCAGATCTCCCTTAAATATTTCTTTTATAAGCACTTCATTTGGCCACAGAGTTTAAAATATTCACTTATTTGTTGACAATAGTTGCAAAAGAAAAAAAAAGGTAGGGGGACAGGGAGAAAAATAAAAAGGAACGAGGGGAAGCAATGACTGGTTAGGTCTGCTGAGACAACGGTGCCTGGACGTGCGGTTATGGGTCCAGGGCATCGGGAGACATGTTCAGAGACAGACGGTGCTCTGGCGGCTGCCAGCACTGTACTAACCTTCATGTCTTGTTCAGCCTTCAGCGCGGCCTGGGCCTGATTGCCTCTGACTCCAGACAGTGATCCACAAGGACCCCTGGCTACATGTGGCAAACGAGCATGGCTCATGAGGCCTGTGGTCAGCGGAGGAGGCATCTGACTGGCCAGTGCCATTGGCGGCCTCTGAGCGGGCGCTGGGAAGGTGTTAGTATGTGGGGCTCTTACCAATGGAGGGACCAGGTTAGGCTGAGAGAGAATCTGAGTGAAAAAAACAAAACATACAACATTAAACTGTTAAAAAATTTTTGCCACCGAGACCGGCTGGCTCACCCCAGAGTCAATCTGCACCGCTTCCGCCAGCGAAGGGAGAGCCCGGCCGAGCGGCCCCGGCGCCGGGCCGAGCAGCAGCCGTGCTGGCGGGTCTGCGGGAGGCCAGCCCAGCCTGCTGGGCGCTCCAGCCACAGATGCTGAAGGGGGCAGGGGACTGGTCCTCAGGGCAGCTTTTTAAAAAGATTTAGTTGCAGAAAAGGTGTACCCTTATAATTATAATATCCTATTAAAAAAATGCTAATTTGACAAATAGGTGTTTTTTCAGACACCAATTCTAGTTTGTGAACATTCTTATCAATTTTAGTTAGTCCTTCCATCTGATCAGCAAAGGGAAGAGAAGCCAATATTTTTATACATATATCAGATTATCTTTTGGAAAATTTATCTCACCTACACGGCTGTCTTAAAACAACAACAACAACAAAACCCAAAACAAACAAAAATCCCTAGAAAACTTTAAGCGCTGGGACCCTTCTCTGAAAAGTCAACTTATTCAAAAAGATAAAAAGGAGCGGGACTGAAATCAGTGATCAGAGCTGTGTGGGAAACCTTCTCTCTCCTCTGCTCTAGAACTCCATGGCTACCTGTGTCTAGCTAAGAATCGCAGACTCTACTCGGATGTCACAAATTTACTGCTAAGTAAGAAACCGTTTCTCATTAAAAACTGTGCTTCTGGACTGGCTCTAGCAGGGCAAGGCTCCCGAGGGCAGACCCGCAGGTTAGCAAGCACTGGCAGGTAAAGCATGCTCATGTCTCACTGTGTCCGCCCACCTGGGGTGCAAACTGTGCAGGAAATGGCTGTGTCATTCTCACAGTGGCGGGGGCTGACGGGAACTGCTTCTGATAGACAATGCTGCTCATTTTGCTGGGCTGGCTGTTCGGACTTGTGGAAGTGGCCCTTGGAAAGAAGTCGTCACTGGTCAGTACGGCAGTGCCGGGTAAATGATGCTGTTAGATTCGTAGACAGTGCACTTGGTAGACTCATCATACTTGGTGGCTGATGAGAATTTACCAAGGTGAGTTACCAAACATCACAGCAGTGGAGACAGTGGAGGGGCAGAGGTGAGAACGGATACTGGCCACATTAGCCCTGTATTAAAAAGTTTTTCTTAAAATACAGTATAACATATACAGTCTTAGTAATTCAACAACTTACTTAACAGGTCAGACGAATCTGTCAGAATGTCTGTGCTTACCACAGGACTGCAACATAGTGACTCTAACAGACAGACGGTGCTGTTACTGGAAATGCTTAGCAAATGCAAACGCCTGCTTTACCGGAAGGGACTCGAGGTGGGTGTGGTGCTCCTTCCGCTGATGGGAGGGGTGCCCGGTTTCATATCAATGCCACTTCCAAAGGCCTTAAGTTCCATTTCAGACATCTGAGAAAGAGCATAAAATAAACCTAACATTTCTGTAATCCCGTAAATTAATGTGCTGTGGTTAGTATTCTATATATGAATACTTAATCTAGCAAAGGGCAAAAAATCTCAGTATCAAAATCCTATAATTAGTTGTCAAGTACAAGGCCAAATATGTGGCTGAAAAATCTAAGAGGCTTGGTGTAAATCCAATTCTCCCACAAATTTGTGAATTCTTTGTTCTAAGGTAACACAGAGAAGGGGCCAAACACATTAAAAAAAGTATCCTGGGGTTTGAGATTTCCTAGAGGGTGGTAAACTGATGAATTTCATTTTTACAGGGCACACAATGCACCCATCGCCACACGGCCTTAGATTCTCAAAGGACTGCCAGTCTGCACTCACCTTGCCCGTGGTCGCCATCATGCTGTGCTGGGTCCCAGCAGGAAGCAAGCCCCGGAAAGGCTGGCTGACTTGGGCAGGGCGGCTCAGGCTCTGGGCCTGCGCTTGGGGGGCGGTGTGCTGCAGCGGAGGCTGAAGCGTCTGAGGCAGAGCTATCAAAGGCTGCCCCGTGGATCCAAAGTTAGGCAAGGAAAGCTGGGATGCTGGTAAAGGTACTGTGACCTAGGACACAAGCAGACAGAGACTGTAGCAATTTGCTTATACAGAGCCTGTTGTACATATATTCCTGTAAGTGTAACACAGCTCTTCAAATACTTCTGACTAAGACATCAATTTTAAACAAAAGATATCAATATATTAAATACATTTCACATATCAATCTTTTGGTTAGTGACTATCTCCACTCTTTTGTTAAAGATGCAAAAGTATGGCCAGGTGGCTCGGTTGGAGCATCATCCCATACACCGAAAGTTTGAGGCTTCAATTCCCAGTCAGGGTGCATCTGAGAGGCAACCAATCGATGTTTCTCTCTGCCGTCCTCTCTAATATCAATAAACACAGCCTTGGGTGATCATTAAAAAAATAAAATAGCCCTGGCCAGTTTGGCTCAGCGGTTAGAGCGTCGGCCTGCGGTCCGGAGAGACCCGGGTTCGGTTCCTGCTAAGGGCACGTACTTTGGTTGCAGTTTGTCCCCGGCCCTGGTTGGTCGTGCGGGTGGCGGCCACTCGATGTGTCCCTTCACGTCGAGTTTCTCACTCTCTCTCCCTTCCTCTCTCTCCCTCCCACTCTATCTGTACAAAAAAAATGGAAAAATATCCTCGAGTGAGGATAAAAAAAATAAAATAAAATAAAGGTGCAACAGTATAATAAATTGCAGTGGAGAAACTATTTAACTGAAAGAATTATAACAGTCTTTGAGTTCATCTGCAGTACATGCCAAATAACCACAAAACACAGTAAAATCATGGGGATACAATGCAGGAAGGTAGTCACAACTTCCCAAATAGCGATTCATCTCAAATGTCAACACGTAATATAGTTGTGTTGCCGCCCCTAAAACAGCCACCAGAAACAATTATGGGAAAGTGCGTGAAGGCCCGCCTCTCTCACCAGCCCTCCGTCAACTTTGAAAAAGCAAGCTGAATAACGACACTGCTAGGAGATAGCTCTAAAAAAATATTTTCCCACTAAAAATACGATTACAATCACATGTAAGACATGTGTGCCATGACTCCTTCAGTCTCGTGTGTCCCCAGCGTGCGGGTGAAGCACTCGTCACCTGCATGTGCCTGCACACCCCAAACAGCTGTCGGACGTCTACGTTCATGAGGTCCTTTGTTAAAATAAACAATTACAGGGAAACCTGCTAAAAGGAGGAGAACCGACAGAAGTGGGGGTGGGAAGATGGGCACTGCGGGATCTACCAGTGGACCCCATGGAATTCCTAGGGCACCTGAGAAAAGTCTGGAAACTACCACACACCTCCCCTTCTTGGTTTTATTTAAATTCCCAAACAGAAGCAGTAACAGTGACAATAACAGTAAGAATGATGAAGAAAACGGAGGAAATTTACCATGCCATAGTTTACCTGCTGGAGAGCACTCGGTGACTGGGCAGTGTTATAGAAACTTGTCTGACCAGGCTGTTGTACTTGTCCGGAATAAAGATTTGAAGCCTGGGTAAGATTTGCTCTAGCCTAGAAAAAATTCAGTAAGAAAACAGCAATAAGATTTTTAAAATTCACAATTCAGATATCAAGGCTATGGCTTCAGAGCAATCTCTAAGAATTCCAGTATTAGATAAAAAGGAAGACCTTTGTTTTTTCATGTCCTTTAATATCTTTTTCTTTAAAAATTGTCCTTAAATCTGCTGCATAAAAACACAACGACAGTGCATGCTCTCGCCCTGTGTAGTTACCTGGAGGAGATGTGTATCGATCAGCTGGGAGCCTCCTAGTCCTGATGCCTGACCCAGCTGATGTTCATACAATATAGGGATAGGCTGAGTATTGGAAGTTTGTTGAAAGGCAAGACCTGACTGTGCCTTGGCAAGTTCCTGGTGCTGGACAGCTGGGAAATTGTGGATGGCAGTACCAGAGAGGACCACAGAGGGTTGGGACAGGCTGCTCTGCATGAAGGCTGGCTGAGATCTACATCAATATTGGAGAGGAAAAAAGGCTGTGTTAAAAGTTAATTCTTCCTAGAATCTGGTAATCTTAAGAATGACCAGCCCCAATGCCCAAGTACTGTAATTAGCATAAAAAAAGAGCCAGAGCCCTGGCCCATGGACCGAAGGGTCTCAGGTTTGATTCCGGTCAAGAGCACATAGCTGGGTTGCAGGTTCCATCCCTGGCTCCCGTCAGGGTCACGAGGGAGCCAATCAATCAGTGTCTCTCTCACCCACCCCCTTCCACTGCATGTGAAAACCAATGGAGTAACCCTTGGCTGAGGATTAACAGGAACAAGAAGAGCAGAGATCGCAGGCCTCACCTAAGGTGCTTGTTTCGAGGCTTCAGCCCACAACACAATGAAGCCCCACAAGTAAAGGTTCTGGAAAAAAAGCTTTTTGCCGGAAAAACTGGCAAGATTTTTCCCTCTTGAACAAGAAGAATGATTTCATTTTCATGTTTTTACTAGCAAGCTCAGAACCAAACTTACTGTTTTCTCTTTGGTGCTGACATTCCATTTAATTTATAGCACCAATAGCCCTGACTTGTATCATCTGTATTTCATTACTTCCCCTCATACATTTCTTACAAGAGGCCTCAAGACCTCTGTGGAATGAATCAGAGTACTGTTTACATCAGGATTATTCACAAAACATCTTTTTTTTTAACTGAGGTATTACGAATACATAACATTATATTAAACATAATGACCTAGTATTTGCATATATTGCAAAATGATAAACACAGCAAGTCTAGTTAACACCTATCACCATACAGCTACAATTTTTTTTTTTATAAAGAGAGTTTTTTTTTTTTAAATCCTCACCCGAGGACATTTTTCCACCCTTTGTACAGATAGAGTGGGAGGGAGAGAGAGAGAGAGAGAAACATCGATGTGAAAGGGACACATCGAGTGGCCGCCACCCGCACGACCAACCAGGGCCGGGGACAAACTGCAACCGAAGTACGTGCCCTTAGCGGGAACCGAACCTGGGTCTCTCCGGACCGCAGGCCGACGCTCTAACCGCTGAGCCAAACCGGCCAGGGCTGAAGTTTTTAAGACTTACTCTCTTAGCAACTTTAAGATACGCAACATAACATTATGATCAAAGAGTACAAAGCTTCATTATAAGTCATCAGGCTGAATGTACTCAATGGCAACTATATGAAAATTAAAACAAACAAAAAACCACAATGCTGAAATCTGAGGTGGGTGAACACACAATTCAGTGTACAGATGATGTGTTGTACAATTGTACAACTGAAACATGAATAATTTTGTTAACCAGTGTCACCTCAATAAATTCAATAAAAAGGAAAAATAAGTAATTAAATCAAAGTAGTGGATTGAAGATAATATAATAATTTTGCTCTGTTAAACTGACGTGTGGCAGGAACAAAAGCCACCAAGCAGGAGGGCCAGTCTTGAATCCCAAGTAATTTTTTTTTTTTTAAAAAAAGGTATTCTTTTTTTTTCCTTTATTGATTTTAAAGAGAGAGCAAGAGACAGGGAGAGAGCTAAAAACATCTATGAGCCCTGGCTGGCCTGGCTCAGCGGTTAGAGCGTCGGCCTGCGGTCCAGAGAGACCTGGGTTAGGATCCCGCTAAGGGCACGTACCTTGGTTGTGGTTTGTCCCCGGCCCTGGTTGGTCATGCAGGTGGCAGCCACTCAATGTGTCCCTTTCACGTCGATATCTCTCTCTCCCTCCCCCCCCCCCCCACTCTATCTGAACAAAAAATGGAAAAATGTCCTTGGGTGAGGATTAAAAAAATAATAAAAATAAAAACGTTGATGAGAGAGAACATCAACTGGCCACCTCCTGCATGCCCCTACTGGAGATTTGGCCCACAACCTGGGCATGTGCCCTGACCGGAAATCGAACCAGTGACATCTTGGTGCATGAATCAACACTCAACCACTGAGCCACACAGGCTAGGCCCAAGTAATCTTAACAATGTCTACTTGTAATTTATGCTTCAAATATAAAATGGAAAAACATAAGCATAGTGTTATAAGCTGCGCTGGCAAATACTGATTCAGGGATTCCCTATTAACAGCACAGCTGAGGAGCCTAAGAGCAAGGAGTCACAGAATGACGTGGTCGAGATACAAACTGCTCTCGAAGTCTAAACCTGTGTCTTCCAACACGGCAGCCACAACCACATATACAGCTTACACTGTTCCTATTCAATAGGTCTGCCCTGCCAGGCACCTGCGACAATGGGAAGCACAGATCCAGAAGGCTGGGGCATCGCTACTCCATCTCCATGGTGATGGAAGACATCACTAAGCAATCACTGAACTCTGTCAGAGCTGGAAAGTAGCTGCAACTTTTCAACAATGTTTTAAGCAACAATACCAATTAAAAGGAGACTGATGCCAAGTCTAATCTATAGAGTAAAAAAAATTCGATTTGAATCACATCAAAACCCAACACACTTGTAAAAGCAAATGCATAGCTCAGGTCGGTTTTGCTCAGTGGTCAGAGTGTTAGCCTGTGGACCAAAGAGACACGGGTTCAATTCCGGTCAAGAGCATGTACCTCGGTCATGGTTCAGTCCCTGGCCCT
This sequence comes from Molossus molossus, assembly GCF_014108415.1. Taxonomy (NCBI): domain Eukaryota; kingdom Metazoa; phylum Chordata; class Mammalia; order Chiroptera; family Molossidae; genus Molossus; species Molossus molossus. The sequence continues at coordinate 50,048,996 of NW_023425356.1, forward strand.
GGTTGGGGTCGTGCGAGAAGCAACCAGTCGATGTGTCTCTCTCACATTGATGCTTCTCTCTCTCTCTCTCTCTCCCCCTCTGCCTCCCTCCCTCCCACTCTATCTGTAAATCAATGGAAAAATATCCTCAGGTGAAGATTTTTTAAAAAAGCAAATGCATAACCTGCCCTAAGAAGTAACTTATTTTTTTCTCTTGGAGGGTTGAGAGCCATCACCATGAGTACTGATGACAGCCATGAGGACTGCTATCACCGACCCCTGCCCTACCCGTCCACTCTCATTCAGTAGATGGGACACCTGGGGTTGAGCCCAGCCCTGTCACTCATTCTGTGTCTGGCCCTCTACTACTCTCCCCACCACGCTCCGGCCTGGCCCCGCCCTCACACAGCGGACTTGGGTTTCTAGTTGTTGGCAGCAAAACGGTACTTAACCCTTTGGGTCCGCTGGCAGCTATTTCCTGTGATTTCTAATTGCCACGGGATGGCTGTCACCCTCTCTTCTTCAAGAAGCTTTCAGGCTTCACTGTGGTAAAGTCTGACTGAAATAACCAGAGGTTGAGGTTCACAATCAACATGATTAGTAATTTAATACAGTTTGTGAGAGGGTCATCTTATCTTGGAGAGGGAAGGAAGAAGCAATTCCAATGTTTCCAAACCACAGACGTATTTCAAAGCATTTACCTGTACGGTTGAAGGGAAGAACTGAATAACTCCTGGGCTTGGGAGACAGCGGGTCCAGCAGCCAGACTCAGCTGGGCCTGGTGCTGCCCCTGCAGGGGCGCGTAGATAGGGATCGGGATCTGCTGGACCGACGCGGGCTGCCGGGAGGAGAAGACGGCACGTGAGCACACGGACACGATTCACGGCTTCGGAAAGGATACGAGATTAATGCACGTACCAGCTTCTTTTAAGACAAAACTGAATGTAACCACGTACATTTTCCATTCAATCCATTACTTGATTCTACGTCATTATACCATTAAGATTAGCAAATTTGGGAAAGTTTTAACATTTTGCTTATGCACACATACCTAGGTAATCATGGGTTGTCCATGTTGTGAAAAGATTGTAACTTCAAAGACTGTTATTTGTAGCCCAAAATAACTACTACGCCATACACATGCCAAGCAACTGGCAGGATGGAAGGAGTTGGTGGTGTTACCTGAGAAAGACCTGGTTGGAAGCCTTGCTGCTGAGCCAACGACGGGGGGGCCAACCGTGCATGCTGGGTACTGAATAAGTGACTAGTGTCCATGTAGAAAGCCGGGATCTGAGCTATAGACCGCCAGAAAAGAACAACCAGTCACAAGTGTCTAAATTTCAGAATTTAGCAGACAGGTATATGCAACTTAAAACAATGAAACTCTAATACTTGTGAAGGTACAGAAAAACAAGACACTCTCATATACTGCCAGTGGGGCACAAAACCAGGAAAATTTTGCATATTCTACTAAAACTGATAATGAACCTACCTGTTTAACAGCAAGTCTACTCCAATTTTAAATCTACCAACCAGAATTTAGCAAAATATTTAAAAGAATTGACATTTAATAACTGAAAGAACTTGGTACAGATTTTAAGAAGTATGTTTTATTTTTATAGAAAGAGAGAAAGGGAAAGGGAGAGAGAAACATCAATCACTGCCTCCTGCACACCCCCTACTGGGGATCAAGCCTGAAACCTGGACATGTGCCCTGACTGGGAATTGAACTAGTAACCTTTTGGTGCATGGGATGATGCTCAACCAACTGAGCCACACCAGCCAGAGCTGGTACAGATGAATAGATTTCTTTTCTACGTATTAAACACACTGTTTTGTGACTTGCTGTTTTCATGAGAGTACTTCCCATACTTGTTTTAATTGGCTACCATTACTATAAACAATACTGCAATGAATGAACACTCTCATACACTATCTCTGATAAATAAGTTTATCTGATATTAAATATGGAACTGATACTACCGTATATACACATAAAATATCTTAAGATACCTTTCTAAAATAATTACGCCAATTTACATGCTCACCAGCAAGGTACCTTAAGAGCCCGATATAATACCCATGATCCTTATAGATACTGGGTATTAAAGATACTGGTTATCAATCTTTCTATTTTTTCCCCACATAGAAAAGCAAAAAAAAAAAAAAAAAAAGCCTATTTATTTATTTGAATTTAAATCATTAATGAGTTTGAATATTATTTATATTATTTAAATGTTTATTTACTATTTAATTCAGATTAATATTGTGATATTTAGTAATATAAGTTACCCCCACTTTTCCTTCGTTGTCATTCTCAAGTTTATTCTTCCTCATGAATTTTATTATCAATCTGTCACGTTTCAGATATCAAACTTTTATAATATTATTGAAATAATATCAAATGCTTAAGTCATTTGTGAACTTATTAGACACTAATCTGTCTAAAATGTGTGTAAGGAATAATTACCAAGAGCCCCAGAATGCGTTGTCAAGGAGAGAGAACAGTCAATTCTATCCAGAAATAAATGTGCAAAGCAGGTAAAAAAATTTGAACTTGAAAGGACAAGTAAGAAGGGAGAAAGGAAGCACCCAAAGGCTTCCTGGGCGTCAGGCCCACGGCCTACCTGCTGCAGACTGAGACACGTAGACCTGCGGGCTCTGCTGCTGCTGGGCCATCAGGGAGGGCACACAGCTCAGCTGCGAGAAGTGACTCGCGGAAGGCAGGCTGCTCGTCTGTAACTGCTGGGGCTTCACTTTACAGATGTTAGGAGGGTCCGACGTGGTTGTAGATTTTGTGCTCAGAGAAGAGGTAGTGTAGGTACCAGCTCCTATATTTGGGAGAGAGATAAAATAAGGGAAAAATATAGTTACATTTTAAAGTCACTGTTCACGCCCTGGCCAGTTTGGCTCAGCAGTTGGTGCGTTGGCCTGCAGACCAGAGAGTCCCGGGTTCGGTTCCCGCTAGGGGCATATACCAAATAAATAAGGTCACTGTTCACAGTAAAGTAACTCAAGCACCACCAGAAAAGGGAAAACTAGTGTTTATGCCCACCTTGTATGTAGATGCTGTATGTACTCCAGTCCATATTCAAACTCATTAATGATTTAAATTCAAATAAATGGAGAGATGTGATATATCATTATCATAACTGTCTCTATCCACAGCTCTCCCCTTCTCCAGCCCCCAACCCTGCATATACCTTAGAAAATGAGAGAAACCATTATACAACTTGAAAGATCCATTATTTGTTGATCAGTGAGTTCTAATTACTGCAATACTGAAGCAAATGACCACACTGGTATGATTAAAAAGTAAGAGTAGCAATCATTTCAGACATCTAGAGATGTTCTAGCTAAGAGAGGGCCAGATCAAGGTACCCCTGCTCTTCCATGTGAGTCTCTACCAGCAGAATGACAAGAAGGTCCTCATGAAAAAATGTATCCTAGTTGAGGGACCACGGACAAACTATGGACCTGGAAAAAAGAAAGTACTTGGGTTCCAAAGAAACAACTGGGAAGCTGTGCAGTCCTGTTATTTCCTAATCTCCCTACAGACGCTCCTCCAGTAGACTGGGGCCCAAACTACAGCCAGTAAGCAAAATAAAGATGGCTTGCACATTGGTGGTGAGGAATACTTGCACAGTGAGTGGAAGAAATATAGTTGGAACACTCCCTTTGATTTAAATCTCTGGCTTTGTCTTAATAAATAACAACACAACACACATGTTCTCTCTCTCTTCCCCATTTTTTTTGTGTGGGAGGCAACCCAATTTTTGGTGGCCTTGCTTAGGCTAAAAAAAAAAAACAACAACACATACTTCTGATTCTAGATAGTATCAGAGTAACTATAGCATAACCCAAAGATCAGTTTTTAGTACTTAAAACTAGCAGAGAATGCCAGAATACTGAAAAACAGTATTTCCATCAGTAAATAAGAGCCCATCAAAGAAGGTAAATTCTTTGCTAGATATATTTTCTAACTATCAGAAAAGAATTTCTCACTGCTTTGGAAACATGAGATAATATTGGAAAGCTTGAAATTAAATTTGTTTTCAGTAAAAGAAACATAGTGCCCTGGCCAGTTTGGCTCAAGCGGTTAGAGCGCTGGCCTGCGGACCAATGAGTCATGGGTTCGATTCTGGCCAAAGGCATGTACCTCAGTTGCGGTTCATCCCGGGCCCTGGTCAGGGTCATGCGGAAGGCAACTAGTCGATGTTTCTCTCTCTCTCCCCCTTTCTCTCCCTCCTACTCTGTCTGAAGATAAATTGAAAAATATCCTCAGGTGAGGACTTAAAAATAGTAATTACAAAAATAAATAAATAGCCCCAGCCGGTTTTGCTCAGTGGTTAGAGCGTCGGCCTGCGGTCCAGAGAGAACTGGGTTCGGTTCCCGCTAAGGGCATGTACCTGGATTGCAGTTTGTGCCTGGCCCTGATTGGGTCGTGCGGGTGGCAGTCACTCGATGTGTCCCTTTCACACTGATGTTTCTCTCTCTCTTCCTCTGCTCTATCTGAACAAAAAAATGAAAAAATGTCCTCGGGTGAGGATAAAAAAATAAAATAAAAATAAACAAATAAATAAATAAAAGAAACAGTTATATATATGGTGAGAGGGTGTATTTCCCTAGAGTTTTTAGAGACAGTCCCTGTGACTCTGAGAACTGTAAAGCCCCGAATGATAGGGTTGTACACCAGTGAAAAATTTAAGTAAGGAAGAAAGTCACCTTCTCATTGGGTGCTGATGGACTCTCCTTAACAACAAACAAAACAAAATCTAAAATAACAGTGGATATCATTTACTCAAAAAGAGAGAGCGGAAATTCTCTAACCCTAACTACTCTTCACCAGAAAGTATGCCAACGCAATAGATTTAGGCTAATATCGCCTTCAAATCAAATATAGACTGCAAAAAATTTACAGGCTGTGTGATTCTATGTTATTTCTGAATTGGTTTAATTAGCTGTATATGAGTTAAAAAAATAAAAGGTAGATCGTGTAGAAAAATGTAGAGAAACACAATAAACACTTTCCACCAATCACTTGGAAGCATCTGTAGGGGGTGGCGGGGAGGACGCCCAGCGAAGTGTCTCGGCGCCATCGGGAGTCTGCTGAACTGAAGCTGGGCGAGGGCGGGGCGAGGGGAGGGTGAGAAAGGGAAGACGTCACCCTCATCACGCGCAATCTGACGTCTTTTCTAAAGAATCCTTTGCCGGGGAATAGTAAACGGAAGTGATCCTAAGAAACTTGAACAGGTGGAGATGCGGAAAGGCAGGCACGAAGCCCTCTACCTGACAGCGACGTTGTGGGGGTGACGGAGGCTACGGGGATCTGCGGCATGGCTGCACTGGAGAAGGAGCTGTAGCTCGCGCTGCCCGGCCCGCTGGCACTGCTGCTGACCCCGCTGGCTATGGGAGGGGCGGTGGAAGTGACTGGAGACCCCTTGTCCCGCACATTCGGAGAATTCTCCCAAGCCTTCCGCGCAGACTCCATCTGCAATGAAATGGGAAAAAATTCACTATGCTAACACAGAATACACATATGTACCTAAATATGCAATGTATGTGTATATATACAAATTCCAAATACAATCCTTCAGAAACCACAAAAATAAAAGACAAAGACCCTAGACTCTTCAAACATTTCCTTTCCCCCTTTATCTTTGCGCTGACTTACACTGGGAGGCAGTGGGCTTTAACCATGTCTCCAGAGTGCTGCTACCGTCTCTGCAAACAGGCCAGTGAATATCTATACAGCCCCAGCTCCTGTATCCTCTAGACCAGCCCCTGCCCTGGGCCTCCAGGACTGCTTCAGGCTCTGACCCGGGCAGAAGCCCCCGAGGGCCCCACCAGCGCCCACCCCTCCATCTGTGCTCTAGAGCCAGCAGTTCTCAAATGGCAGGTGGAGGCAGCGCTTCTGGTTCGGCTGTTTTGTGCTCACAGTGATTTAAAGGTGATGGAAGCAGACAGGCTCTAGGCCTGGGCACAGCAGGGACACTTGTACATCAAGGTCTCATCGGGCACTTTAGCCACCGATTGCTGCCCTTCGTACCGGGACTAAGGTTTCAGCTGCAGTCTCCTAGTTTCGTAAACGGCAGAAACCGGTCTTACTCCAATCTATTTTCCCTTTCTCTCGAGCAGTGCGATTCAACAGACATATAAATGCAAGCCACATATATAACTTAAAATTAAGTAGTTTCATTTTATAAATAAAGAGGTTAATACTAATTTTGATTTTCTATTCAACACATTATAGAAGTCTATCATCAACATACAAGTTGAGATGTTTTCATGTTTTAAAACATGAACACTTCAGGCCCAGCGTCCCTCTTGCTCTACACTGAAGCCACACGAACGTGAACCAGCCACACCCTGTGCTTCGCACTCAGGACACGGGGCTGCGGCCGCAGGCGGGGGAGCAGACCAGGTCCGCACTACCCTACGGCTACCTGAACAGGAGCGAGAGGCACACAGGTTCTGAAGGTTTTCGTTCCAGTAGACAAAAGACTGGGTGGGCCAAAAGGAAAACCCAAGATGATGTATAAAATTCAGTTGCAATGACTTACACGAGAGTACTTTTAACAAGAATTGCTCACCATTGTTAGGAAGTTTGTAGGTCCTTCAAGTACCAACTTTTAAAACTTTAACCTTATTTTAATTGTGAGAATTTGAGAAATATTTCATACCTCCCTGCTTTCCTGTTAAAACACTCAATATATGTGATTTAACCTTTTCTTTTAAAAATATTTTAATTGATTTTTTTTAAGAGAGAGGAAGGGAGAGAGATAAGAAACATTGACATGAGAGAGAAAGATTGATTGGCTGTCTCCTGCACAGCATCTCCCACTGGGGACTGAGGCCCCAGCCCTGGCATATGCCCTGACCTAGAGTCGAACCAGGACCTCTCAATCTATGGGACAACACTCACTCCACTGAGCCACAGCGGTCAGGCAATTTAGCCGTTTCTTAATGACTAATGTCATCTCCATAAACTAAAAATATAAAACACTATTGCTCGGCCAGTGTGGCTCAGTGGTTGAGCATTGATCTACATGACCAAGTGGCTGCTGGTTCGATTCCCGGTCAGGGCACATGTCTAGGCTGTGGGCCCATTCCCCAGCGGGAGGCATGCAGAAGGCGGCCAATCGATGTTCTCTCTCACCCATGTCTCTCTCTCCCTTCCTCTCTCTCTCAAATCAATAAAGAAAAATTATATATATGAGAGACACTTTTATGTTTGCTCGAGTCTTCTCACAATCACCTTGCTGGTTTTACATGCATTTTATTTTAAAACAAAACTCTGTGGGTTTTTTTTTCTGGGGGATGGGGTAGAGTGTTAAAAACAACTTAGAAAGTTAGGCCTAATGCAATTTGCTTATATTTTCTGAGATTCTTAGAGCAATTTTATACAAGACGATGTCTTTTATACCAGTATTGTTGTGTTGAAAACACATGAATCATAGCTAATCAAACTTGTATAATATATACATTTGGCTTAATTTCTTTTCTTACACAGCAAAAAAATTTAGATTCTAATTTTGGAAATTCAAGGAAACTAAAAAGTACAATTAGTTAATTATATTTGCTTTTCCCCTTGGCAAATATACTGTCAATAATATCCATATAACAGAACTTTTCTTTTTCTTTTAATCCTCACCCAAGGACATTTTTGCATCTATCTTCAGATAGAGCAGGAGGGAGAGAGGTAGGAAGAGAGAGAGAAACATCGACATGAAAGAGACACATTGAGTGGTCGCCACCCACACGACCCTAACCAGGGCCGGGGACAAACTGCAACTGAGGCACGTGCCCTTAGCGGGAACCAAACCCGGGTCTCTCAGGACCGCAGGCCGACACTCTGACCGCTGAGCCAAACTGGCCAGGGCTAACAGAACTTTTCTATACTTTCTATGTTACCCAAACAGAAAAATGTCAGAAGTAAAAATAAAGACAGTAGAGAAAGTTCTAAATTAATAAAATTTAACTTAATTTCATTTCAATTTTCAATGCATATTACTTCTTGGAGTATTAAACACACTGTGAGCCTGGCCAGTGTGGCTCAATGGTTGATGGTGTGACCCATGCACTAAGAGGTCACCAGTTTGATTCACAGTCAGGGCACAAGCCCAGGTTGTGGGCCAGATACCCAATGGGGGGCATGCAGGAGGTGGTCAATTGATGTTCTCTCTCGTTTGTCTCTTAAAAAAAATCAATAAAGAAAAAAATAAAAAACAAAACATTGAGTGAAAGGCAACGTTGAAGGGTTTTTCTGAAGAATTAAACAACCGGACTAAGAATAATTAATGGCGCAATATTTATTTAAGTGACATTAGACTACTGCCCTGAATGATATAATATATAACATGAAGCAGACTGAGACCATTTTCGTTCAAATGGAAAAGCAATAAGGAGCTGAGTAGGAACTGACAGCAAACAGTAGGAAGTGAGTAAAGACAGGGATGACACAAAGCACAGGTGGTTGTCCTACGAAATTTTATCGTCTCAGCTGGAGACTCAGACAGGAGTCTAAAGTGAACACTGGCCACACGGTCAAACCGACTCGGTTTCCCCTCCTGGAGACCGTCAGAAAGACTCATGGCGACCAGAGCCGCACCAGAGGCCCGGCTCCAACACCAGGTAAAGGGAAACACCTGCCTGTAAAGAAACCCTCCCTGAATCCCAGGGCTGTGCTTTCTTTAATGACCGGCCAATCTTGAGGGGAACTCATTTAACCTACTCTCAAATAACTCAACAAAGCATTAGTGACATAGTTCAAAATTATGAGACAAAAAAACCAAGAAGCCCAAATTTCTTGACATCAAAAAACATGTATGTGTTGTCTAAAATCTTTTGCCCCTTTATTCAAAAATTATCCAACAATCAATTCAAAATCATTTGCATTAATTATCTCTTCATAAAATATTCTAACTACTGCTTTCAATTCACACATGACTTAAAGGGAAGACAGAAAATTAGCATTCTTATCATTATTTGTATTTACGATAAAAAAAACATGCAACACCAAAGTAGTTTTTTAGTATACAATTAATATATCCCAAAATTAAAATCTCTAAGAGGAACTTAGTACAAACACGGAATGTAAACTCTCCTGTAATTTTAAGATCAAATTCACAAGCATAACAGGCCTTACTTGAGAGAGGAGAACAAGTCACTGCTAAGCGGTATTAGAAGCTAATAAAAGTTTAAGGTGTAATTTGACATCGCTTCATTTCCTCAGCTTAGGATTGTTGCTCACTACATGGAACCAGTAAAAACCCATGAGAACAGCGTTAGCTTGCGCCCCCTTGCATGCAATAAGCACGACCTTTAGAGACGGATGTGGTACATACCTTGAAGGTGAGGCTGAAAGTAGTGGGAGGAACTGAAGTTAGGCTGGAGCTCTGTTGTATGGTCTCCCTCTTAGGGAGGGGAAGGGTGTTGGGCAGGGGCACCTGAAAAGGCAGGCAACACACATCACAATCTAACTGACTGGGTCGGCTACCAGAGCCCCACTAAACATAATGCTACCGTACTCGAAGGGTGTTTCATCAGAGCCAACAGAAATATTTGATTACTCAAGAGCTAGAATAGGTTTAGAGTAACTGATAGTTCTAGACATACATCTTAGATAAAATCACTAAAGAGAAATACTCTCTGCCTTTTTCACATGAACTGACAGAGCCTGTCCCAAATATAAGGCATACACACTTGAGGGCAATGCTGCCCATACTGTCACGTGGATACAGATCACCTGGGGCACTGATGCAGACTCGCTCAGCTGGTCTGGAGGAAGGCCTAACATTTTGCATTTCAAACAAGTTCCCAAGTGATGCTGTGGCTGCTGGTCCATGGACCATACACTGTGCAGCAAAGCTTCAAGGAATACAATGTCCACCATTTATGGGGTCCACAGGTTCTATCAGAAGCATGTAACATGATAGTATAAATATAAGACATTAAGAAATTAATCTCTTTCCTGAATCAGTCAACTTTCTGACACCTAGATTCAAGAACAAAAGTAATATTAAGAGGAAAGTGTGGAATACTGATCCCCCCCCCCTTACACTAAACAGAGTGCTTTGCCACAGTAGCAGTAACGACACGATTATGGCATTCGCTGTTGTTATACAGGTGACGGTATTAGAAACTCACTACCCACATCTCTCTTTTCCCTCTAAGTCTCTGGATCTTGAGTTTTTATGATGTGCTATTTACTATATATTGATTTGGATGGTTAACTCAGTTGCTCAGGTACAATGCGATTATTAGAGGTATCAGGTAATCATTCTGTGACACTATGGATTATCTAATGGAGATTCTAATACCACGGACTAATTAATGGAGATCAGCAGTGCTGTAATAATCAAAACCATCACTGGCATTTATATCTTCAGGATATTCAAAACAATTGTAATATTAGGTAACGCTAACCAATAAATATCAACTAAGATCTTTAAAAAAGTATATTAAGCTTACATAAGAGAAATAAGCCTCTTTTAAGTATAATTTTTTTAAAAATAGAAATTCTAGCATAAAATAGAACTCCCAAAAAGACTAATGAAGGAAACAAAACATTTCAAAAGGTCCTAAAATTTTGGACATTGTTTTTAAAACTATATTAACTAAGTTCAAAAGCACCACACTCGACACAAATAAGCAATGCTGTGAAATCACTCCAAACTGATGACTGCTTGAAACGCTCCCTGCCCCAGCCTGATCTTCCTGTCCAAACATACTGTGGATACACTGCTAAAAATCAGACGCAGTCTCTTCACTGATACACGAGACTGGGTCTCTTCCCCTGTGTTGTCTGTGCACAAGTCACATGTTCATTAGCCTCGCATACCACACAGAAACTATTAAAATGCTATGAGTGTTTCCAATGACTTTTAAAGGGGACCAAACCCCAGCTAGTGTGTCTCAGTAGTTGAGTGTCGACCCATGGACCAAGAGGTTGCCAGTTCGATGCCCAGTAAGGGAACACGCCTGGATTGTGAACTCAATCCCCAGTAGGAGCTGTGTAGGAGGCAGCCGATGAGTGTTTCTCTCTCGCTCTCCCTTCTTCTCTCTCTAAAAAATAAAAAGAATAAATGAAAAGTAAAGGAGTCAGAGAATAATGATCTTTCCTTCCTTTTTCATATTTCATAAATTATATTTTTAGAGGGCACTTTGCCAGAAAAGCATTATATACTTCTTAAAAAAGTAACACCTAAAAAATACTCTATATATCTTTTCAGGTGAGAAAAGACACCACAATTAAAGTATAATTTACTGAGCTGTTATTGGTTCAACACCTGATAATCTACATAGTGACATCAGCATGTCATTTGCTAAGAAGTCTTTTTGTCCTACCCAAGTTTTCCATTACTTCCTATAGAAAGTTAAATAAATTTCAACCTTTCTCCAAAAGGTCAGGGGAAACATTCTGGCCCATGAAATGAAGTTTTATAACATCTAGAAGCTGGACAGTTCACATTAATGAGCTCAAGTGCACTCCTATCACAAAGAGAAAATGTGACTGACTCAGCTACATAGTAAGAGCGCTTCAGCTGGACTACAAAGTTGGATTAAAGGGTCCCTAATGCACGACACCTCTGAAATGCTACATACCTGATGCTAGAGGGAACAAGCGAGAGCACAGGAAAGCTCTGTACAAAGACATAATCAAGATTTTAATTCTCAAAATGATAGTTAAAGCCTTGTGTGAGACAGACCTTTAAACGTATCTACAAAGGGTATTTTTTGAAAAGAATATGCCTTCGCTTTTTACAGGAGGCGACATTTAAAACAGAGAGCGGCTGCACGCATGGCTCCCACCGCGCCTCCCACAACAGGGCGCCGAGCGGGGGGCATTCCACTCCAGCCGGCGAGCGGGGCAGTGAGAGACGGACCGTGATGACCGCTAACACAATCCCACATGATAACACGGTTGCTCTGGGAATAAACAGAGAGCCAAATTTACATGATGTATCTATCACTTTTTTTTTAAATCCTCATCCAAGAATACTTTTCTATTTATCTTTAAATAGAGTGGAAGAGAGGAAGAAGGAGAGAGAAGAACATTGATTTGAGAGGGACACATCAACCGGTTGGCTCCTGCACATCCCCGAACAGGGCTGGAGATGAACTACAACGGAGGTAAGTGCCCTTGACTGAAATAAAATCCGCGACTTGGTCCACGGTCCGGCGCTCCAACGCTGAGCCAAACCGGCCAGGGCTTGTTATCACCTTTTAACGAAGCGTTTAAGAGTTGCTGAGGTTCTTACATATATATTATAGGTCAGTTCACAACAGTAATGTTGTTATTAAGGTCCAGTATACTTTTTACATTTAAAAAGGAGATCCTGAACCTCTGGTAACACTGTTTTCATTGAGGGAGCTATCGCCGCATTTTAAAAAGGTTTCATTTAAGAACAAAATTACCAACAAAAGAAAACACTGAATCTGCCGAATGTGATAGCTATGAACAAAACCTCTCACCAAAACCACGTAAACTGGGTCAGTCCTGATGAAACTAAGAATAAGCACCACAAGCCTGGATCTTAAATGGAAAGGGGACAAATTTTGGGGGAAAAACAATTCAGCTTTGACTATTTTTGCTAACCATATTATAGTGCTCCTAAATACAAATTTGCTATGAACTCTTTCCCTGAAAAGAGTTAAATATTGGTCAGAGTTTGTCTTATAACAGCCAGGTTCCTATCCATTCGTGCCATCCCTCTGGTTGATTACTTACATTATTAACCAAAGCATCCTCCATCTTTGCACTGTTGGCAGCCACAGTGTTAGGCAGAGAAGAAGAAGGTGTAGTATAGTCTGTTACAGACTCCTGTAGAGTAATAATTAAAAAAAATACGTTTTCAACTGTATTAATGAGTCATTTTCTAACGACAGCCTGACAGTTGCTGGGGAAGAGAGGAGGAGGGGAAAGACGACCTCAAGACTCCGCTCCCTCACACCTAACAAAGACCAGCAGTGGGAAAAACAGACACGGACCCACTGCTGAAATGATAACATTTCCACTATTCCTGGGGTCCTACACATTAAAAAAAAAAATGCATTGCAGAGTATTAGGAGGTTGCCAACAGTACTAAAGATTTAATTTCTGTGGATTACTAGAGAACTCTTTGTGTGGTTCTCATAATCTATAGCTTCCTTTCAACTATTGATTTTTTTATTCTCTTCAAAACAATGCAAATGAATCAATGTCAACAGCTTAGCTATTACAATTCATTAGATTTTAGGATAAAACTCTTCTTTAAATACGGTAGAACTGAATCCCATGAGCTTTTAAGAGAAAAATACTCAATATGAAAGATTCCATCTACCTTTCTTCTCAATAAATATATGCCCCGGAATGGCAGATATAAATTTGCTATTCCCACAAGTGTTAGTCTCTTTAGGTTACTCAGTGGAACTTGCCTTAATGAGTTTTAAACACACACATCTTTCAACGTGGTCACTAAGCACAAGTCAACTACTTCCTCTGGTGCTCACTCAATGAAACAGTGATCTGTTCCAACCCTGAAGAAGACAGGCTATACTGGAGCTACTCAAGTTTGCCTTATATCCTGACTTCAAAATCGCACTAGTGGGCAAAATAAGGCTTCACTGCAATTTCATTAACAAAAGGAAAAAATAATGCAGAACAACTCTTTCAAAGTCTACAAACTCAAATGAAAAGGACTTTAATCTTGTGCAGACAGTTTTCACTGTCGACAGTGATCCAGAATTAAGAATGACTTTCCATAGAAAGAAATAATTCACTGTAATTTCTTTAGATCACATATGCATACCATGAAGTAAACATCTCTCTAAAAATCACAAACCATGGAGTTTACAGAATTATATGGCTCAAGGAAAAACAAAGATACGGTTGTTGTTTTAGACAACTTGCATCAGTCGAACTGGGACCCTCTGCACGCTACTCACCTTCACATTTGTGGCATATTCCGCAGACGACACCGAGATCATTGTTCCGATCTCAGTCGCCATTTCCGAAGCTGCTTTGGGTTCCTTTGTTGTTGCAGGGTCTGTACTTCTGACTGCAGAAGGGCTTGGTTTCTCTTGTCCTTCTGACTCAGCTTGTTGGGCGTCTTTTACTTTTCTATTTTTTAATGACCGTTCCTTTCCAATAGGACCAGGTTTATGTTCTTTGTTTTCTACTGGACTCAAATCTGGAAGCTAAAGCCAATGTTTATGACAAAAAGGCATCATGATCAGAGGCACTGCATTCATTGAAAACAAAACTCAACTTGCTCTCATGAGTGTTACTGGCTTTGGCACAATGACACCTGCAGTACGAAATGTGTTTACCTTCTGGGCTTTGATGGGGCCCGCCCGTGGCTGTTTCTGGCGTTGCTCTTTAGGTTCAGCTATTTTGTCAGTAGTTTTTTCCGAAAGCACAGGAACAATTTCATTTTCGTTCCCATTTGAAGCTGGAGCACCAAACTGAATTGTATCAATTCCTATTTCAACTCCACTTTCTTGGCCATTCTTCGCTCCCTAGTAAGAAAATATTTGAAAGCTTGCTATCAAAACAGAGTTCAGACTTGACCAGATGAGCTCCGTAGCAGCACACATTTTAAAGTATGACAGAAAGAGGTTTTAAGTGACCTACATCTTAATTGACATTGATTTTGTTTTCAGAGAACTTTCCCTTAGCCACAATGATTCGTGTGTTAGAAAACGACTAAAATGAAAACCAGAACCAGACTTAAGATTTTAAAGTCCTGGCTTTATGAGTTATGGGTGTGACCATGGGTCAATCACAGCCGCAGGTTATTTCATCACTTAAAACAAATGTCTAAAGCAACAAACACAGAAAGATACCACCAGCAAGAAACCAACAGCTAAATGAATGAATGAATGAATGAATGAATGAGAAAAAGATAGTAGTACCAGTGTTGCCTACTTCTAAGTGTGCTTTGAAAATAAAACAGAGCCCTGGTCAGTTTGGCTCAGCAGTTAAGAGCGTCAGCCCATGGACCAGTGAGTCCATGGCCCTGGTCGGGTTGTGTGGGAGCCAGCCAATTGATGTGTCTCTCTCATATGGATGTTTCTCTTTCTCTCTCTCCTTCCCATTCTATCTGATGATAAATAGAAAAATATCCTCAGGTAAGAATTAAAAAAAAGAAGAAGAAAATGTAACAAAAGACACATTTACATAGCACTGTCTGTGTGAGAGGCACTGATCCGGACATGAACGATCTAACTTGCAGGACTTGCACTATAATGGACGGAGAAAACAAACAACTAAAAAGTCAGATGAGTGATGTGCAAAAATTAAAATATGGTTAAGCCACTTTAGATTGGTAGATGGAGAAAAGCCCCAAAAAGGTCACACTGAAAGTTTCCAGCACAGCAAACACCTAGTGGAAAGGTCAAGGATGAACAGGCTAGGACAGCATTGAAGATGAATAAGCAGAAAGCTAGATGACATAAAAGCATGTCATTCAGATTTTTCATATCTGAATATTCACTTTTATTTCTTATTTTTTAAAAAATAGGTTTTAATTGATTTTTTTAGAGAGAAAAAGGGAGAGAGATAGAAACATCGATGTGAGAAACACTGATCAGCTCCCTCCCGCATGTCCCCCACTGGGGACTGAGCCCACAACCCAGGCATGTGCCCTGACTGGGAATCAAACTGCGACCTCTCAGTCCATGGGACGATGCTCAATCCACTGAGTCACACCGGGTGGGCTATAAAGCCTACTTAACAAAGCTAAAAAGTGGTAGGAAAGTCCAGGAATGGTAGGTGCGTTTACATTCTCTGTATCACAAGGACTTTCCTTGAGAAGAGAATTAACAGACGTTAACCTTAATACATCTAGACATGAGGAGCAGCTCACAAATGCAACACACAGCAGCATCAGCACCATTCGGGACATGTTAGAAGGGTCCCCAGTTCTCGGCCCAGACTAAGAAATCAGAAACTCTAGACAAGAGATTCTGATGCATGCTGAAGACTGAGGACCTGTTTTAAGGAAACTCTGCCCCAGTTTCCAAGACGATTAGCAAGTCTATTCCTACCTCTGATGAAGTAGCCGACCCAAACGACGTCAGAGGCTTATTCCAGGCACTGACCGAAGGTGGCTGTGGTGGACTGATGGGCCCTACTGAAGAGAAGCCACAGGAAATGTGAACATTAAAATTAAGAGGGCAATAATCCAATCTATAAACTCTTTAGTAATGGCAACTAGACAATAAAACAATTACTTTTCACACCACACTCAGAGTTTCTTGCACACCAAAGTAAATCAAGTCCTCCAAACACTGTGTATTGCTTTTATCAACATATAAAATATGGCTACTAAACGTATAACACACTTATTTTGGAACCAGAGGTTTTAGGAGAGGAAGTTGAGAAAACATCGCTGTAACTGCTTCCTATTAAGAAAAAGGAGACGGCAAAAAACAAAACAAAACAAACCCCACGGACTACATACACAAAACTGAGCGCGCAGCCCAGTATCCCCGTGCCATCCCCAGCCCTCACTGTGATGCTGCACACTTACATTTCTTAGAGATGTCATTCAGCACCGTCGGTGGGGCCACCTTGTTATCCCATAATTCAGTTGTAAGAGTGCTATGTGACTGTGAGGTCTGGATAGATTTTCCAGTGGCTACATAATCTGTGCCGTTAGGTGTTTGAGCGGACGGTAGTCTAATGGAAGGTGGTGGCTGTTTTGAAGGCTGTGTTGTAGTCTGCAGGGGACTCTGGACTGATTTGTGAGTCTGTCCCTGAGTATGGGCTGGGGCAGTGGGGCCGGGGCCGGGGCCTGTGACTGTGACGAGGGCTGGCGTTGGGACTGGGGCTGGGAGTGCAGCTAGGGTTGGGACTGGGGCTGAACTGGCTGGGGCAGCTGGGGCTGAGCTGGCTGGGGCTGCTAGGGCTGAGCTGGCTGGAGGTGGAGCGGAAGGTGGCGGTAGGGCTGAAGCAAGGATGGGAATGGAGGCTGAGGCAAGGACGGGGACAGAGGCTGGGGTCGAAGCGGAGGCAAGGATCGGGGTTGGAGCTGGAATGGAAGAAGGGGCTGGAGCTGAGGTGGAGGCTGGCGCAGGAGCTGAGGCTGGACTTGGGAGTGGAGTGGACGCTGCCGTTAGTGCTGTGGCTGCAGCTGTGGCTGCGGGTGGAACTGGAACCGAGGGTGAGGGTGAGGCCGGAACTGGGCCTGGAGCCGAGGCTGCGGCTAGGCCTGGGGCTGGTGATGGAGACTGTGCTGGCTGGGTCCCTGTAGCCTGTTTTTTGGCAAATCTTGGAGGAAGCTTAGAAGTCTGACTTCTTCCTTTTTCATTGGCATTCTTTTTGTTCCAGACCTTAAAAAATTGGTAGAAATACTTTTTGTCAGTAACACAGCTAAAAGTTAACAATTCATAAACACAATTTCTAACAAAACTACCTAATACTAATTTAGCCCCTTTACTTTTAAAAATAGGTACTTCACAGAGCAAAAATGTCAAAGCCGCTAAAGAGATTTTAAATGACAAGAAGCCAGGATGTGACTGGGGAGGAAAGACAAACATGCACTCCACATTCGTGAGACACAGTGCCACGATCTCTTTCCCAAACCTCTGAAATTCAAAAAATTAGCACATTTGTAGTAAATTCATCCGGCAGCAAAATCTGATCTGATCTGACAAAAAGCTGCTTATCGACCTAACTCACCTTTGCCACAGAAGCATTCCTCCTGGGGTGCTGTTTGGGTGCTATGCTACATGCACTATATACACCACTATTTCCACCTCCCCACAAATAACAACAATTAATAAATGACCTGAAATCACCTAGCTCCAAAGGTTATATTCAATTTAACACCGTATCACCATCCCGAGTTTTGGTGCCCTGTTCCCGAGTCCTCGCATCTGCCAGAGCTCTGTATCGAGACGGAGTTCTACCTCTTACCCGGTCAGCATTCAGCAGAATGGGTGTTCGTGTCTGACAGAGTAACTTACCATGCCGTGTCTAATCAAGTGAACCAATTTAGATTACAATTCAAACTTTCTAGGCTAAGAATCTGCGATTTAGTAGATTATGACGGTTGTGTTCATTAGGTTTACAAGATAAAGAGTACTCCAGCTCCTGACGGAGGTGGGACAAACAACACTAGTACTGAACAGAAAAGACGTTCAAGTAAAGACGGTCTATGCTAAGCCAAATGGTGATTTTATTCCATTTAAAATGTATCTCAATTCTGGATAAAAACTGTTTTAAGTTGTGAAAAGCGTGTCATTATCAACACTTAACAAATACAGCCTTTGCAGGTAGATAGAAACCTTGAGCGTTTGCTAACATGTTTTGGGCAACAATCTAAATAACTGCAACAAGTTGAAACACAAAACCTGTATGATCTGTTCTTCCTTCTTCCTGCGTTCCTCATCCTGTAAACGTTTCTGTTGTTTTTTGGATACCACTTCAGTAAAGCCATCATCGTTCAAATTTGACTGTGGGTCTTCAACTACTGTTACTTCAGGATGGTCATCAATTATAACAACGCCTATGGGTATGGAAAAAGATTTTTTAAAAAAAAAAAGTTTTTCCAATAATAAGTAGAAATGTTTAATATGTAATGATTAAAAAAAACAAGGCAGCCCAGCTGGTGTGGTTCAGTGGGTGAGCGTCTACCCATGCACCAAGAGGTCACTGGTTCGATTCCCAGTCAGGGCACATGCCCAGATTGTGGACCTGATCCCCAATGGGAGGCATGCAAGAGGCGGCCAATCGATGTTCTCTCTCATCGATTTTTTTTTAATTAATTTATTTTTGTTACAGATGTTTCTCCTTTTCCCCCCACTGACACTCTCCTCCCAATCCCCCTCCCCGCCCTGTCCCTAGCATTGTTGTCTATGTCCATTATCTCTCATTGAAGTTTCTCTCTCTCTAAAAAAAAACCCAATAAAGAAAAAAAAAAAAGACAAGGCAAATATCTAGGTAACTCACAGTGTAACACCATAAGATGTTCATTTATTAGGAAGATATGAAAATACTTCATAAACAAGGTTAAAAATAAATGCCCACAAATAATTGCTTTTCCTTAAGCAATACAGTGGTAATATGATTTTTTAAAAATCAAAACCAGCCTGGCCGGTGTGGCTCAGTGAATTGAGCGTTGTTCTGTGCACCAAGAGGCCACTGGTTCCGTCTCTGGTCAGGGCACATATCCAGATTGTGGGCTTGATCCCCTTTGCGGGGGGAGAAGTAGGAGGAAGCCAACTGGCGGCAGCCCATTGATGTTTCTCTCTCCCTCTCCCTTACTCTCTAAAAAAATCAATAAAAACACATTTAATAGAAATCAAAATTACCCTATTTTCCAGGCAATTCACTTTAACCCCCACCTCTCCCAGCCTGAGATCTATACTGTGCTGTGAAGATCTATCTATACAGTACTTTACCTCATTTGCACGTAAACATTCTAAGAGGTGGTAACTGCTTCTGTTTCTTTTTCAAAGGAAACAGTAAGCTACGAGAGGCCGATTTGCTACACGAGGTTTTATATATATATTGACTGTCCTAAACTGTTTATTAGGTAAGAATTTTACCAACATTGCTTGTATTAGCGGTAACGGAGGAGCTGGGGAGTACTGCGCCTTCTCCAAGCTGCATGGCGAGAACCACCAATAGTGTGGTGGGACTTGTGGCCCTTTCCAAGGCCACGGCTCTGGTGGCCTGCAGATGTCAGCCCTCATGTCTCCCTGTGCTTGTGGACTGGTTTAGTGACCCACTGGGTGTCAGGATTCCTTCTGATAGCTTTACGGAACGGGTCAATGAGGATAACCTCCAAGAATTTGTACCTGGAATCTTCCCCAACCCAGTAAGAATTCAGGACTCTCAAAGCCCCACAGTGGCGTCCAGCTTGCTCCTCCGTAACAGACTGAAGACTTTGCACAAACTTGAGCTGGTTAACACCATGATGGACAGGCTTGCCATAGGTCGCACCCTTAGGGACAGGGCGTTTGCGGCCACCGCAGCGCACACGAATCCGATAGATGACCTAACCTTGCTTGGCCTGGTATCCCAGCCTGCGCACTTTATTGGGCCAGTGGGGCGGGGGGCCCTGCGGAGCACAGAGCTGGCGATACTGCCAGCCGCGCACCCGGAGAAGAAGGTGCATTACGTCGGACTGCTTCTTCCTCACAGCTCCTGGATGCACTTGTAAGCGCCCATCTTGGCTTACCTAACGGCTGCAGCCACTCAGAAAGCTGACCTTAAGACTCTTAATGCCTCTATTTTATGTAGACCACTGTCCACAACGTATAGTAGTGAAAAACAAGTGGCATGGATATGAATACATCATACCTAGCACATGACTCCACTCACTGTCCTAACAATTATTCTGACTTTCTTGTTAAAATAATTATATCCCAGTGAGTATAACAAATATATAATATTAAAAAATTAAAATACTTCAGATATGTAGTACCTAACCCTAGGTTTCCACTACTACTTACCTGGTCTTAACCTAGTAAAGCTCTCCATTTACTGAGTATTCCAATACGTCTCTTCTGAATGAGCCACAGAGCTCGTTTCCATCTAAGTATCTGCTCACAGACATTCCTGAACTCTCTCTTCATACATTTTCTTATTGCTTGTTATCCTCCGCATGTGACATCCTAGCACTCCATGGCTTTCTGGAAGTATCCATAGCAACACTGCCTCCCATCTTTTCATTTCTTTTTAAAATAATTTTCCCCCCTTTATTGATTTTAGAGAGAGAGGAAGGGAGAGGGAGAGACAGAAACATTGATGAGAGAGCACCGACTGGCCGTCTCCTGCATGCCCCCAACTGGGATCGGGCCCACAACCTAGGCATGTATTCTGACCGGGATCTGAACTGGCGACCTCGGTGCATGGGTTGTCGCTCACCGGCCAGACTCATTCATTTTCTATTTACCATATCTTAGATACCAATTCCATCAAGGTCGTAACTCTCTAAAGTTTAACATTTCATTTAAGACATAGCATCATGTACACAGATGTTATTTAGTTCAACTTAAATCAGTTAGTGATTCATATTCAGTTTCTACTGCTACCTTGGAGGTTCAACTCTTTCCTTCTTTGATAACTTCTTTATATATAGCATCCAACTCAGTGCAGCAAACAAATAAATGGAACGTAAGACGTACTTGCATAATTGTTGAGATCAAACTGTGACAGGGCATCGACTTTCTCTTTGGGTTTCTTAGGGCCTGGTTTGGGGTCTTCTCTTTTTTTCCCAGCAGAATCTTTGGAGTTCTTTTGTCCTGTTCCATTAGGTGCTCCTTCCTGATGGTGTGCAGAGCTGCCATTGACGGGGTCCACACCAGCTGTGCCTGCAGACTGGTCATCAAATGGCCTACCAAGTAATAATTTGAGATATTACTACCTCCACACTTGGGGTGGGGGGAACCCAAAAACTCTTTACTAGCAAGTTTAGTCTACAAAGAAATAGCAGCGGGATAAAGGACCCTAACTCAAAAACAAGCCTTAGTGACCTTTGTTGAGTACAACTTCACTAAAACTGAGTTTCCCAATGAAAGAGATGGACTAGCTAAGCTCCCTGGGGTAATTCTTTCCAGCACTTAAATTCTAGAATCCTGAAGGTTCTTATTGTGTGTCTCATGTTATAAATAAACGAGCTAAGCAACACTTTACAGCAGAACATTTGTAATTGTAGCTAGTCCCAAGTAGTCACTACTAGATCGTATCCACAAGAGGGCAGCATATGAAAAAAAACAAACTAGGATGCTTTCTATGTTTATACCATGTCTTTTAAAGTTCAGATTTATACATTAATGTAAGCATATAAAAAAAAATATAAAAATTTACTTTACAAAACAAATGTATTTCTATAGTTTTTGTTGCCTCACGGGTATATTTTATTCTTGTGTTCAGTTTATTAAAAATTTTATAAAAACAGACCATGGAAAATAGGCTTACAATTTCATTTCTATCTTGGCCTCTAGTTATCGCTCAAGATAAAAGCTTACTAAGTGCCTGACACAGCATGCCTTCCAATACCTGAAGAATAAACTCTTGTCTTCTGAACGGGACCCTTACAAAACATCTGTCTTAACTACAAGGAGTAACTGCTGTTTCTGCAGGTTCAATGTTGTTAGCATTTATGTAGCACAAAAGTCTTGCCAAGTAGTTGAAATCTCCACTGTACAAAAATATGCTCAAGACTGCTTTAAGTTTTACTCAAAATTCTATTAGTTCAGGGTATAGTCAATAATTATATTGTTATTATAACTATATATGTTATCCTTTTCTTTTGAACTTTAAAAGGGAAGTTTAAATTCTGTATTCAGCAGATTCTCTAGAAACAGAAATAATTGCATTATCTCCCTGGAACTTTTTCTAAATTATCAGAAAGTAAAAATGTTCACTACTGGATGAAATATTAAGTGCATGCAACTAATCAATACAACCAACCAATATATATTGTCTAGATACATTTCTTAGCAGCTCAGGATGCAAATCTGGGAATCTGGTAAAAAAATTAAAAAGCCACACTGTAATGGTTGCTTCCCATATACACCAGGTATTATGTTGAATGCTTCACAAATATCATGTAGTATCTTCACACATTTTTATAAACACGAATGCTTTCTTCCCAGTTTACTAATGACGAAGCAAAGAGTTTGGGATAGTAAGTCCCGGAGACTAGATTTAAAACTAGGCATGCTGCTCTTTTGTAATTTTTCCTGACATTAAAGAAATCAATAATTTACTATAGCCAACATTTTAATATTTAAATGAATGAATTAAATTTAAGAGAGCTAGAAAATTCTTTTTAAAAAATCCAATGACCTGGTATTTATGTTAGTGGTGACCTTGGTGGTAGGGCAGGACTTTGCTTTCTGGGTTTCTCTCTAGTTGGATCATTTATTGAAGGTTTACAGCTAAAGGGGAAACACAATTTATCCTTACGTTCACATTCACTACCTACAAACCAGGACAGAGTGACACAGTTTATGGTGACCATAACAGTAATTTAGGTCCCAGAGGACCCCTGTGAGCACCACAGTGAATTAGAAACAAAGAAAAGGGTGAGTTACTCATCATTAGTAAGAGTGCTTACCATATGAAGGACACTGTACAGGTGCAACCCTAGGTAGATTTTCCCAAAGCTACAAATTCCTAAGAGGACTCTTCTGGAACACGAGGCAGGCAGAGACGCCTGGGACCGTTAGCCACTCCCCTTCAGCACCTTACACTTGTAGAACAGAGAAGAGAATGTGGGAAGAACAATGTCCTCTACCTAGACTGGCTCCGTTGCACAGTTCAATCAAGAAGTCTCCCTTGAGCCTCTTTGTAGAGGCAAAAGCAATTAAATATGAAACAAAAAACTCACCCTCGCTTCCCACTTTTGGCTGGCGGGCCACTTCTCCTTTCGTTCCGGGGACCCGAGAAGTTCCTTCCGGGTTTTGGGGGGCCACCGTTGCCCCGCCGGTTCTGGCGGTCCACGCCAGGCCTCTGGCTAGAAAAACTTCTCTTTGCTATTTCTCTTTTGGGGGCTGAAACATTCTCTCCGGCCTTCACAATGGCTTGTGCACTCAAATCAGCATTTTTTTTTTCATCTCTCTCCCGCCTCTCATTGAAATCACTGCTCTCCGAGGCCGTCTCCCACTCCTCGTTGGCCTGGTCCGAAGAGTTCTGGTTAGACAGGTCCGGGGTCTTGGTCCCAGACACATCGGCGGCAGCGCCCGCCGGCTCCTGGACCGCGGCACTGACGGCGCCGTTGGCGGGCACTGCCACCTCGCCGGTCTTCGAGGCCGCCTCCCTCTCCCGGAGCCGCCGGAACCGCGGCGGCTTATCTTGCCTGGGCGGTCGGGTAGGCCGCTGCCTTCGGGGCCTCTCTCTAGTCAGGTCGAATTTCCGCTCAAATTTGGGAGGTCGTTTATCAGCCGGTAGAGGAATAAACTGCTCGTGTCTCCTTGGTGGCTCTCCATCCTCTGGTTTCGGCGCTTCCGCCTGCCTCGGGTTCCACTGATTGTCGCGATAGGCAGGTCTCCGCAGGGTGGAAGGACGCGAGGGGCGGCCCCCGGGGTCCCTGCCCCCGCGCCGGAACGTGCCCCCTCTGCCTCGCCTGGTGGGCTCGCCCTTCGGAAGGAAGCCCGGTTTCGCTTTATCCTCCTCCCGTACGTAGGTTTTGTCCGGAGGCCTATTATCCACCCGGACGTGGCTCTCGGGCTTGAAGGGAGAGTGAGGCTTTGCGGGCTTTTTGTTCTCAGGCCGCTCCTCTCTCTTGGGAAGTTTACCTTTGCTCAGACTGTCCCTGTCACTGGCACTCTCGTGCAGCTCGCTGTCCGTGTCCGTCTCGGAACCCCGGCGGCGCCTTCTTTTGGGCAGGACTTCAAAGTCGGAGCTCTCGCTGCGGGTCTCGCTCTCCTCTCGCTGCCGGAGCGGGCCCGCGGGCACGTGCTCGGCGCGCGGCTTCGGGTCCCTGTACTGAGGGTACTCGCGGGCGTGCCCTCTGCCGCCCCGGCCGCGGCCTCCGTACGAGCCTCTGTAGCTGCGGCCTCTGGAGTAATACTCTCCTCGGCCTCGACCCCTGTACCCTTGATCTGGAAACCAATCTCTCTCGCGCGCGTCTTTCCAGTAGGGCCTCGGGGGGAGAGTGGATTCCTTCTTAACTGCTGGTCTTGAATCCGGTCGAGGCCTCTCTGGAACGAGGTCTTTGGCGGGGACTTTCTCAGGCTGCTTTTCTTCTCTGACTGGCAGCGCTGTGACTGCTGGAGCTGCCGGTTTAGCCGCAGGCTCTGCCTCGGCACTACTCACAGGTTCCAGGGGCTTCTCGGCGTCTGCAGGTGGCTTTGGCACCGAAGCCGGGGTCTCTGCTGAAGCAAACTTCTCTGGTTCGGGCTGAGATGGTGGCGGAACGGCCTGTGGCTGAACGGGTGCTGCAGGTGGTGGGGGTGGAGGAAGGGGATCTTTCTTTTCCGTTTTTTCTGGTTTTACAACTTTCTCGGTGACCTTTTCTCCCTTCTCTCCTTCTTTCTCCTTCCTCTGCTCTCGTTCCTCTTTCATATCTCTAAGGACAGGCTTTTTAATGGGACCCGACCTTCTCACAGGCCTGTCGACACCTTCCTCTCTCCTGCTGGAGCTGGGTCTTGGGCCCCAACGAGTTTCTGATTTAGATTTATACAGTTTTTCTGGTTTTGGTCCTTCAGAAGATCGTATAAAGCTATCCTTTTTCGGTTTGTCCTCTGACCTTTCTGCCAATTCTTTGGAATCAATGCATCTGCTGACTACTTTAGGAATGCTTGCAGGTGGCTCATTCCTTTGCTCTTCTGGCTTTTGAGTATGGTTAGAGCCATGGGACACACTTCTTTTCCGGGCAGGCTGACTTTCTACGGCCGAAGTCCGCTCTTCTTGAGGGGTGGACACAGTCTTTTGCTCAGGTGCATCGAAACGAGCAGACTGACCGTCTGTGTCAGGGTGGTGAGTTCCACTGTCTTCCACAGACCTGCTCAGAAACTTCTGCGCTTCCGTCTCGCTGGATTCCCGAGGGAAGTCTGCCTGTGGGCGCGCCTCCAACGGGCTTTCTACCGGATACGCGGCGGGGAGCGGCTCCGGGTCCCGCGTGGCTTCAGCCCTGAAATAATGAGAATTCAAGGGCATGACCATCGAGGCAAACCGTCTCACATGTAAGCGCACAGTGAAATGATCCCTGATTTAAAAACAATGGGTCCTAACCATAAAGAGCATCTTCATGTCTACAAGGGTTAGCACAGCATTGTTCAAAATAGCCAAGAGTAAAAACAACTTAAATGTCTCTGACGGATGAATAAGTTAATATACTATATATGTATAATGGAATGTTACACATAAAAAAAAAAAAAAAAAAAAAAAGAGCAAGAAAATCCTGTTATAAACTACCACATGGATGAGGACATTATGCTAAGTGAAAAAAATCAGTCACATAGACAAACACTGCATCATCCCACTTATATGAGGTTTATAGTGTAAAACTCATATGAGCAGAAAGCAGAATGGTAAGTGCCAGAGACGAAGGGAGGGGAACGAGGAGTCACCACTAAGTGGGCGCACATTGCAGCTGTGCAAGAGGAGTAAGTTCTAGAGACCTGCCCTGCTGTGCAGCACTGTGCCCAGGTAACAGCCCTGTACTGCACGCCTAAAACTGTTACGAGATTATGTACCCTCCACAAGTAAAAACCTAAAAGTTCATTTCTTTCAAAACTGCATGCTGATGTGACTTTTTAGTCCATCAAGACTAATAATTTCCACCCATAATCAGACTACCTTGAGTAGATCTCTTTCCCAAAGCATCAGAATTATAAAACATCATAATACATAAAGAGCAAAAATTCTAAATTTATGGGTATAAATTAATACAGAACATCAACTATTTGCTACTTCGAAGTTTCTCTGTATCAGATTATCTTAGAAAATGTCCACAACATAGTGATAATTGAATGTTTGCCATTTTTCATCAGTGGAAGAATTACATCAACACTTTAGCCAGAAAATATGTCAAGTACCTCATCAATGGCAGAAACATGTCATTTTTA
Source organism: Molossus molossus (assembly GCF_014108415.1). Taxonomy (NCBI): domain Eukaryota; kingdom Metazoa; phylum Chordata; class Mammalia; order Chiroptera; family Molossidae; genus Molossus; species Molossus molossus. The sequence goes on from NW_023425356.1 coordinate 50,075,489, forward strand.
AACTACCACTAACCCTTGGCACCTGTTTCAGTGTACGGAACTAGTTCATCAGTACAAAAATGCTGCAGAGAGAATGTCCACAACTGAAACACACACATGAAACGGGAGGATATCAGGTTTGTGGTTCAGTCCTGACTCACAGTGACCTTCAGGGACACTGAACAGTCTTCACTTCACCACAAAAATCTACTGGGTTTATGAACAGTCTGAATTACCTCACACCCTCAGGTTCTTCTGCTGTCTTGGGAGCAGTAGCCTGCTGAGGCTCCGAGTGAGGATAGGGCTCTGACCCCCACATTATACGAGGCTCAGAGAGGGAAACTGCATGATCTCTTGCAGATCGAGCTATATGTTCAAATGACTCAGAACTGCTGGCTGACCCTTCCATCTGGTCTCTTCTCATCAAAGGCTTAGGAGGAATCATTCCTGCAGAAAAAGGTCAGAAAAAAATGAAAGGTGATTGAAGGAAGAAGAAACAAAATCATTAGAGACACAGAATCTAGGTTATTAATTGCTATTTGGTATTCTTTATATTCTTAAGCTAAACAAATACTTTTTTCCAAGTAAAACTGATTAATTCAACAAATGATCATTGACATGAAATTGAAATTGTAAGGTTTTCCACGAATGAGATTTTTATTGTTGCTGATAAATAAACAGATTTAAAAACTGGGGAAGCAAATCAAGCAAAACCACAATAGCAGTCTGTTTTACTTTATTGGGAAGGAAAGATAATCCGGTGACAAGCATTATAGCCCTATGCATGTTAATACAAACATTATGAGAATTATACCAAAAATGAAATGTTCAGACAAAATATTTCCAACAGAAAATCCTATTAACCGACTACTTTAATTAGTTAATCAATATGCTATAAAGTATGCCTTTAAAAATTTTAAACTTGAAAATCACTACAGGATTCCTGACTATGTTTTTATTGCTTGTAAATTTTCTTCAATATCATTTTGATAATGGGCTGTCTGGATTTATTCCAATAGATTCCATAAAAGACAGCTAATTCGCCATTTGTTTTTAGCTAAATTATGAAGAAAACAAGTGTTAGGCTGGTAAATGTTAGAGAAAATTGATAAGCTGGGATATATAACGTGGAAAAATTCAAATGCTACAACAAAAGAATGGAACAATGTAGCAAATAATCTGGTTAATAAGACAGTAATTTTCCATCTTAAAATTTACAAAACAGAAAATAACTAGTAATTTGGTCTTACCACAGTGCCTGGCATTTAACTATTCTGTGCTGAAAGAAAGTTACATAGTTTTAGGATTAAAAATCAACCCTTTTAAATTCTTACCAGATTATAACTCCCGCAGAAATTAAGACTGAAAATGGAAGAAAAACGAAAAACTTCGATCTTGCATAACTGCACGCGAGCCGTGCCACACCGTGGATTCCAACTCACCAGGATGAATGGGAGGAATGTCCATAGCAGGTCTTCCTGACATCATTCGCGGGTCCATGTACGACTGCATCATCAGCCACCGCGGATCGAAGCCCATGGAGGCCAAGTGCTGAGGGTGGGGCTGCATGGGCTGGTACAGAGGGCGGTGTGGCGGCGGAGGGACGGCAGTCCCGGACGGCTGCGAGGGGACGGACGGCGGAAGGACTCCCTGCTGCTGCTGCTGCCACTGCTGCTGCTTCATCTGCTCCTGGAAAGCAGAGCCCACAGCATGAGAGTCTAGCTCCACGTGGTACACGAACAGGACCAATCACATCAGAAACAACAGGCTTTTTTGAATCCTTCAGGGAGAGAATTAAAAAACATTTAACAGTGACAGGTGGTAAGACAAAAGAAAAAGAATAAGTTATGGGATCTTGTCATACGCAACTCATCATTCGTTAATTCTGCAGAAACCATTCCCTAGAAAGGGGGGTGGTGTCTGCAAGGAGGCAGAGGGGAAAAGAACGACAGAAGTTCAAGGTAAAACTCCCATCAACAAACTTTTCTTAAAATGGAAAAGAATATCAGGAAAAACCGTGTGCTTTGTGTACTGTATGTTTTACATCAAATTACTTCAGAGGACTGAACAACACGCCTTTTCAACTGTACACGATCAATTACCTGCTGCCGCTGGAATCGCGGTGGCAGAGACTTCTGGAACTGTTTGAAATAACCAGACAGAACAGCAGGCCGGGGCTGAGCGCCCGAGTCCGGCTCTGCTTCGTGCGTCGCCTGGGTGGTCTCTTTTTCACTGCGGCTGCTGTCTTGTCGAGTGAAAACTGGGTCATCCTCTGCCCAAAGAAAAGATAAAAGATAATGATATTTATCTATAAAACTCACCAAATACATGCTGTTTGTGCTGAAGTTAAATTATTAGACACATAAAAAAAGGTGAGGTGAAATCATCCTCAATACTCCAAAACAGTTTTTTATTCTAATATTGGTAGCCATTAATGAGGTAACATTAGATGAACAAAACCTCTGATTTCTTTAAATGCAGGTTCTTACTGATACTAAGATCATAGGTCCAAAGCTTCACCATACAAAAATCTGTACGGTTTTCTGAGATACTAGTAAAACATTTCAAATATTATCTTCTATGGCTAAATAAATATTAATGTTACTGTCAATATTTACTCGGGGTTCACAAGTACTTATGTGAAAACACAAATGGTCTATACATACTTAAAATAGAACACATTGGTTTATTTGATATTTGTTTTTGATCAAGGGACTATTATATATAAAGAAAACTAACGAATCTAAGTCTGATGACAACATTGTGATCATTGGCTATCTTCAAACATATAAATCATTGTTCTATGTAAAGGGATTACACAAAAAGAACCATACACATACCAAAAAAAAAAGTTTTCATCCCAAAGAAAACCAGAGTCATATTCGTTCTAGAGAATGGGTATAAACTCAAAAGGAAGAAAAGCAGGATTTCAGAGAGATTTCTGCACACTCACATTCTCAGCAGCATTGTACAGAATCGTTTCTGGAAGTGGAAACGATTCAAGTGCTAACAGCAGAGGATAAGCAGAATGCGATACACAGAGACAAGAGACTGCCAGTCTTGGAAAGAAGGAAATTCTAGTAGTATGCTACAGTATGGATTAACTTGAGGACATTATGTTAAGTGAAATGAGCCAGTCATGAAGAGACAAATGCTGTATGATTGCACTTATCTGAGGCACTTAGAATAGCCAGTGTCATAGAGACAGAAAGCAGAATGGTTGCCAGGGGTTGGGGAGAGAGGGAATAGGGAGCTATTGTTCACTGGGCATAGAGTTTCAGTTTTGAAAGATGAAAAGAGTTTGGGAGACTGATGGTGGGGATGGCTGACAACATGATGAATGTATTAATACTACTAAACTGTCCACCTAAAATGGTTAAGATGCTAAATTTTATGTCACAAGTATTTTACTACGAGAAAAAAATATATATTAATATAGCCAATAAAAGATTATTTCTATCTAAAAACAACAAAAACCCACAATCCTTTTTAAGATTATAACTAAAATTCTGTTTTAGATTTTTACATGTAGGTTATGCATACTAAAACACACAAACATCAGCACCGAGTAATGTAAGCGTCTGCGAAGCGTATGTAAGAACAGAACGAGCATACCTTTATTACAGCTGTTCTCACTTTCTTGTTTATCCACCACGGGCTCTGACGCAGGTTCTTTGTGATCCACTTGTTCCTCTACTTTCTCCCTTTCTTTCTTCTCCAACTCCCGTTCCTTTTCCTGCTCTTTCGTCTTCTGCCGTTCTAGTTCTTTCTCCCTTTCCTGCTGCCGTTCCAGTTCTTTCTCCTTCTCTTGCTTTCTTTCCTTCTCCATCTCTCTCTGTTTTTCCTGCTCTCTCTCCAGCTCTCTCTCCTTCTCCTGCTGCCTCTCCCGCTCCCGCTCCTGCTCTCTGTCAAGCTCTTTCTCCCGCTCCCGCTCCCTGGTGTCCCCCGCAGACGGCTGCTTGTCCACGATGCCCAGCTTCTCGTCTAACCGCTTCAGCTTTTCGGCGCAGGCCGCCTTCCGCTGCTCCTCCATCCTGCGCTCCTCCTCCTCGCGCCGCCTGCGGGCGCGCTCCACCGCCGCGGAGAGCTCGGGCTGCTGCCGCCGCCTCTGCTTCCACACTGCGTCCTCGTCTGCCGCCTGCTGCCTGGGGGGCGAAGGGCCTGGCCTCCCAGGGGCTGCCTGTCGGTCCGGAGGGAGATGCTGGACAGAGAAAGGATCACATGAGATGGCAAATGATTTCAGACAATGGATCATAGGCATGAAGAGGGAAGAAAAAACTCCTCCAACTATCAGAAATGTCTTGATAAACATACACATGAAAATGCAAACAAGTAACAGCATGGGGAAAACATTAAACCTAGATGAATGCCCCAAACTAAGACTAGAATTACTCCGACCATCTAATACTTCCTGAGTGTGCACCTACGTATTCCGCTCAGTATTTGCTGCATACAATTAGCAGCTGTCACAACATGACTTTCGCTTCTCAATCCAGAGAAGGGACAGTGGCACGGGAGTGCTTCAGCAGCGACGCCAGCGGCGCATGTCAGAGAGGGAGGCAAGTCCAGGAAGATGCAGGGTGGCACCAGGGGAGCCCCAAGAAGCCGGAAACGGAACGGGCAGGCAGACCCCGCCGCCGACTCTGCAGGCGTCCCCAGAAATCGGCCGTGGGAGAGGGCCAGCTCCAACCGAGGGAAGCGGGGCCCACCGAGAGCCGGAAGTGGGACAAGGGAGGAGGATAACCCGAGCGACCGTTTTCATGATTTCATTTTCAGTTAATGTGTTCTAAAACAAGTACTGCAGGGTCTAAAATCACTGCCAGCAACTATGTATTGACAAGCAGAATAAAAAGGGTTGAAACAAGAAGGAAATGAAAAAAATTTTTTTGTTTTAAAAATACTGATTTTAATGGCTACTAGGGTGAAGAAACCTTAAAAGCCACATTCCTAGTCAGAACCCTACAAAACAACGTCATGATGGAAACACTGAGCGGAGTATGAGAAGACCGGAGGCTAGGCTGCAATCTACTAACAGTGCTGTCTCAGGCAAACCCTCCGCCTCTCTGGTGCTCGGCTCACTTCATCTACAGTTCAAAGACGAGCTGCAAAAACAGAGCAATTATGAAAGCATCTCATTTGCACAGTGAACTCAGACAAAGCATTTTTAAAAAGCAACTTCACTGAAGTGTAATTTACATAAGATGGGATGCCCACACTTTAATGCACAGCTTGGTGAGTTCGGACAAATGATGCACATGACCACTATGACCCCAATCGAGAGATGGAGCATCCTCATCACTCCTCTGCCCGCGCCCTGCCCCCACCAACCGCCTAACATGCTGGCAGTAGAGGGCAGCTGGCCTTTCCTAGAATTTCAAGTCATATCCTCTGTTGTGTCTAGCTTCCTGTGCTCAGGGAAACAGTTTGAGGTCACTGTGTGTATCAGTAGTCTGCTCCACTCCAATGCTAGGTTGTATTCCCTCATAGGTGCACCATTTCATCTGGACATGGCCACGTGGGATGCTTCTACCTTTTATAAGCAATGAATTCATGCCTAAGTCTTTGTGTAAATGTACAATGTATGTTTTCATTTTTTCAGATACATATCTAGGAATAGAACTGCTGAGTCATATGGTAAATATATGTTTCACTTCACTGGAAACTGCCAAAAACCACTTATAATCCAAAGTGATTATAAGGTTGTTTTCACAGCCTCACCAGTAATGTAGGAGGTGCCGGCTGCTCTAACCCTCACCAACATTTGGTGTCTTCAGCCTTTTTAATCTGAGATGTGCTGTGGTTTTAATGTGCATTTTCCTAGCAACTAAAAACACTGAGCATGTTTTTATGTGCTCACTGGCCATTTGTTTACCTTATTTTGTGAAGTATGTTCAAATCATTTTCTTGGGCTATTCGTCTGATTATCAGGATTTTTGTTTGTTTTTAAATACAAGTCCTTTGTCAGATGTGTTAGTAATGTTCTCTGTGTTTGTGTGACAAATCTTTTCACTGTGCTAAGAGATGCTTTCAGGTTATCTTGGACAGCCTCTAAAGTGGAGATATCTGATCAAAGAACGTGCTAATAGGACAGATATCAGGAAAAGAGCCTTTTAATCAGGAAACAGCAAATAACATGTCTTGAGGGTGATATAAGAAACAGCAGCAAAAAGTTTTGTGTGGCGAGAACAGAGAGAAAATAGATGAAATCAGAAGAGCAGACAGAGACCGCAAAGGGCAGAAAGTGAGCAGGGAATGCCTGGCCCAACACAGAGTTTAAAAGACTGTACCTACTACACAGAACCCGAGACGGAGGTGCTGGATGAGCAGGCAGCAGGAGAAAAAGCAAGTGGACCTGTTACCCCACTGCGATTGTTCAAATAAAATCACACAGGTGGCAGTAAGTAGCCAGTGTAGGAATATATTCTGAAGGCAGAGGAGACCTAATTTGCTGATAGATTAGGCTGGGTGCAAGGTAAAAGAGTTAAGAAAATGATTTCTAGATTTTAACCGAAGCAAATGGGTGAATAATGCTATCACCTAAGATGGAGAAGACTGGGGAAGAAGCAGGACAGTGTACGTGTGGGCTGGAGGTGGCTAGGACCCCGTGGATACAGAATCAACTGGATGTACTGTTCTACGCCATCTTACACTGGGCACTCGAACATCTGTGCCCTTTGGTGTCTGCCAGGGGTCCTGGAACCAACCCCCACGGATACAGAAGGACAACCATAGTCAAGTCTTGTGGGGTCCAAGGTTAAACCTGGATTTTTGACTACCTGAAGGGGTTGGTGACCCTAACACCAGCATTGTTCAGGGTTAACTGCAGCTAGAAAAAGGGAATGAGAACACGGCCCTGAGCCTTCCAACACCCACAGTTCAGTACAGGAGGCTCAGAAGGCCCAGGAGGCCCAGGAGGCATACAAATTGAACGGAAGAAAATAATATGATGTCTCCAAAGCAAGTATAAAACGGTTCTAAGAAGAATGGAGAGATTAACTATGTCAACTGCTGCTGAGATTAAGTAAAATGAAGACAAGAGGAGTGGATTTGGTAAGATGAAAGTCATTACTGACAATGATAATAAATTTCAAAGGTACAGTGGGAGATGCTATTGGGAGAGAAAGTGAAGACAGTAAGTGTAAATAGTTCACTGGAAACGATTTTGCCATGAAGGTGAGCAGAGAAACAGAATAGAAACTGAAGGGGATGGAGGGTGGTGCGAGCTGGAAGAGGGCTGGTACAACGGATGTTTTAATTTGGGAGAAAATATTCTAGCAAGCGACAGAAGATGGGACCCAGGGAACAAGGAGAAGAGGTGTCTTTAGTAGTAATAAGGACAAGGAAGAAGTCAGACAGGAGGGCACGGCACTCGGATGGGAGAAGTCGGCGCTCCTTGTTTTCCTAGTGAAATGAGGAGTCTGCTCACCAGCTGAGAATGAAGAGGGAAAGGATGAAGGGGAAGATGTGCAGGAGCTCAAAGTAAAGAAAGTCCATGATAGTGTCCTAAGTTATATATATATATATTTTTTATTTTTTTATTTTTTTTTGTCCTCACCCGAGGATATTTTTTGATATTTTGTTCAGATAGAGGGGGAGGGAGGGAGAGAGAGAGAAACATCGACGTGAAAGGGACACATCGAGTGGCTGCCACCCACAAGACCCAACCAGGGCCGGGGACAAACTGCAACCGAGGTACGTGCCCTTAGCAGGAATCGAACCTGGGTCTCTCCGGACCGCAGGCCGACGCTCTAACCGCTGAGCCAAACTGGCCAGGGCCTAAGTTATAAATAAAACACATACACAGAATCTTTCCATGAAAACAAAATCAAAACCAAAGGCCATAAACCAGAATGTGGATAGAACTTACCTGCTGTGCAAGCAACTTTGGAGGTGGCGGCAGGTGAGCAGAAGGGCCACGTTCCTGGGAATTGTTATAAATAATCAGATAAAAGGTATCTACTGATAATGTTTCTGAATGTGATTCCTCCCCCCAGTAATCACACAGGATTCCAAATAGGAAACCATCATTGTCCTTTTCTCGTTTTTAATAAAAATACCATTTCACTGCAAGATAACTTTACATTCTGCAGACTTACTCTGCTATTTCAATAGAGTCAGGATCGCAAATCAACTTTTCAAAAAGTAGAATTTTAGTGTATATGTTCTGGAATTCTAGCCCAGGTAATTAGGCTGCTGAGAAATATGCCTCCAGTTTAAAATTTTTATTTAAGCAAACCCAGTATTTTTTCTGGCTTTTCTAATGGCAAACTAAAACTGAGATTTACCTAAAGAAAAAAATCTAAAACGTGTTGAAACCAGATATAATATATGGAATATTCACTTGCTAATATATAAATCAGTGTCACAAACACAAAAAAATTTCAGACATCAAAAAATATGGTCTACAATATTCCTCTATTCTTTCACAGAGGAAGTATCACTCCCCATTATGCCAGCAGATTAAAAGTCACACAAAAACATGGATTTTATATTTTTAAGAAAACTTGGAAAATCCTCTTTCAGAGTTTCCAGATTTCTTCTCTAATGGCTAACCAAGGCCTCAGGAACAAATCTAAACCCTGTATACAGCATATGAAACGAACAACAGGTTCCTACCTAGCTCTCCCTCCTGCTCCCACTGCCTGGCTCGCTCTCTTCCCCGTGCTGACCGGCTAATTCCTGCAGGAGTACCAGGTCTCCTGCGAAAGCTTTCCCACAGCCTTGCCTGAGAATTCTCCACGGCGCTCTGTACCCAGCACTTATGCCGGTGTGCTGTCCCTGAGGTCTGCTGCCTTTCTTCTCCTCTTAGAGACTGTTACCCACTTTTCCCTCTGAAGAAATGGGTTCCTCCATCTGTCTGAATGACTTCAACTAGTAAGTGCTGAACGTACCAGGAGTTGAGTGGACTCTCTGGAAGGAAGCCCTTTTTTTATTCCCAGTTGTCAATGCAATGCGTGCTGCATATCACAAGTAGGACCCATTGTATCTGTTGCCCACATACTTACTTCCCTTCCTCAACAATGTTCTTCAACATGGCTGAGTTAAGACATGTCTCTAGTCCCTGTGTGTGATCTCCCTACTCAGATAGGGTACGACTTCACAGATGACTACCGACTAGGATGTAAATTATAAAGTATACCATAAAGCACTTTAGCAATACCAGTTTGGCAAAATAATTTATCCCTCCACTTTGATGTGAGCTGTTATAAGGAAAAAATTTTAAGTTTAGTTTCTACTTGCTAATTGTAGGTACTGTATTAACCATTCGTTATATGCAATAAAATTATGGTTTAGATCCAGAGCTATTAAAAAAAAAAAAGGTATAGTTTCCCTTTCCTAAGTCTTCATCCAACTCTGATTATAAGGTTAATTCATACATATCTGTAATGACATATATCTCCTTGAGTCCCACAAACCTGATTAAATGATGATCCTTTCCCATAAGGACCTTTTGCTACAGATGGCTGGGCAGGTGTCTGAGATGATGGTTTAGTGTTGCACACCTCATCTGCTTCTTTTCGAGCTTCAGTGTTCTCAGAGACTTTTGAACTTTGATCCTCACTGAAGAATCAAAACCCAGGTGGAATAAAAAAGCAAAATGGACAGACTTTACTGTTAAGAAAATGCATTTTCTTTATGTAAGAGACGTTATTTCCATATGATTTCAAGGGGAAAAAAATCTATCAAGGAATGAGATGGTTTTGTGATGCAGTGGTGCTAACTGGTTTATTAAGTAAGTACATACTATATATCTACAATGATGGGGACTGGGCTTGGCCAAGTTATCACAAGATATAAAGTACAGTGTTGTTAAATATAGATGATCACACCGACACAACTTGGCAAAGGAACAGAATCCTATCATTTTCTATCACCTTCACTCAAAGTCTGATATGAATGCAACTCAGTAATATTACAGGTAATAATCAAAAACAAATTACAGGCTTCTCACAATTGATTATACAACAGCAGAGTATTACAATGCCATGGTTGAAAAACTACAGCAACATGTGCATGCAAGCTCCTGTGTATTTTAATAGCCCAACGGCTATGCCACAAAACTCACATATTCCTTACTCTGATGTCCCTGTATTCCACTAGAAAAGAAAAAGCTCCCATTTTCTAAGACAGTGCATGCTAAGCTTAAAAAAAAATCAAAGACTTAAAGCAGCTGCAGTAACCCAAGTAATTTTTCTCCAATTTTGTAAATATAAATCAGGTCAAGCTAGTACCAAGTGTTTTTTTCCTTTATTGATTTGAGAGAGAAAGAAAGAGGAAGGGAGAAGGATAGAAAGATAGAAACATTGATGAGAGAGAACATCGACTGGCCACCGCCTGCATGCCCACACTGGGGATCGGGCCCACAACCTGGGAATGTGCCCTGACCAGAAATTGAACCATAGACCTCTTGGTACATGGGTCGACGCTCAACCACTAAGCCACACCGGCCAGGCAAAAGTAACAAGTTTTAAATGGTCCTTGATATTGTCTCTAAAAACATCTTCAATTAAATGGCAAGCATCTGAACATCTTTGTTAAAATATATGCCTTCTTTACAAACATCAAACTTTAATTCCTTGACTAGCTGTACTTTTTAAATTTGGCTCATTAATCATATTCCCAACCAAGAACAGTCCTTGAGTAGCCCTGGCCGGTTTGGCTCAGTGGTTAAAGTGTCGGCCTGCGGACCAGTGACTCACAGGTTCAATTCCGGTCAAGGGCATGTACCCTGATTGTAGTTGGTCCCCGGCCCTGGTCAGGGTCATGCAGGAGACAACCAGACAATGTGCCCCTTTCACGCCGCTGTTTCTCTCCCTCTCTCCCACACTATCTGAAGACAAACAGAAAAATATCCTCAGGTGAGGATTAAAAAAAAAAGTCCTTGGAGTAGAATGTAGAAATTCCATAAATATGGAACAAATGCCTATTAATGAAGCCTCTCTGATTAAGTGGGTCATATCATGTCAACAAACTCATACTATTAATCGTAAAGTGTATCACAACAACTTACCTGCTATTGTCTTTAGGACTACTACTTCCTTGCTCATCATCATCACTGAAATTCAGCTGTTCTGTATAATCTACTTCCATCTGGGCACCTATAAAAATTAAGAAAAACGTAAGAACTGTTTAAGAGAATAAAAATTTTTTAAATAATTAGTTAGTATTGACCCTTACCTGCCCAACCTTCATCAGCTTCGGCATCCAGATTATCAAATTTATCCAGCTCCTTCAGTTCCGATGCACTAAGGATGGAGGGGCGTTCAGGCTCCGAAGCCCACGAAGGAGGTGGGCCTCTTCCTCGAAGGCCTCTAATAAATGACAGGTCATCAGGGGAGAGGACGTAAAGTTTCAATAATATTAACTTTTAAAAGATTGGAATTTATTTCAATTCAATGATTTCTACACGATATACAACATATTTTGCACAATACATAATTCTTATGCAAGTATTTAATAGCTGACAAAGGTTTTTACTTGTCTAAGATTTAAAATAAAACAAATAAATGCTAAAGGATAATATGGCTAAGGCCAATACTAATCTGAAAATAAAGAACTTCAAGAAAAACCATCATGCCTGGCCGGTGTGGCTCAGTGGTCGAGCCTCAACCCATACACCAAAAGGTGGCTGGTTCAGTCAGGGCACATGCTTGGATTTCAGGCTCCCTCAGCAAGGGGCATGCAGGAAGCAGCCGACTGATGCTTCTATCTCTCTCTCCCTCCCTCTTTCTCTAAAATCAATAAAAAATTAGAACAAACAATATTCAGGAGGATGCTCAAGCATTAAGCAGAAAAAAAGAGAATGGCCCTGTCTAGGTGGCTCAGTTGGTTGGAGTGTTGTCCCGTACACCAAAAGATTACAGGTCTGATTCCTGGTTCGGGCATGTATGGGAAGCAATCAATCAATGCCTACCCCCCAACCCCCAATCAATAAACATATACTTGGGTGAGGATTAAAGAGAGAGAAAGAATGAATAGGGAGTCTTTAACATTATAGAAGGAGGAAGGGATAAACAAGTTTCATCAGTTTTTAGGGCCATAATCTTTAGTTTTCAGAATTTTATGCAAGATAATTTTGGTGTCATATAAAAGCTAGCCAAGTATAGCAACTGTACTTTGGGGACAGGAAAATGAATCAATCATCACAATTCACTTAACCTCCAGAAAATCTTTTCTTTCATTTTTTTTTACCCTCCAGAAAATCTTAATGAGCATATATGTTCCTGGCAGACTTTAATCACTTAACAGTCTTACTTGTTTGTTTCAGATAAAGAAGGTGGAAACCTCATGGGACCATGAAGAGGAGGATACGCCATCCTTGGATACTGTTGAAACATCTGAATGTGGAAAACAAACATGGATAAATTTAGCAACCCAGTTATTTGAAAAGAAATTATAATTTATAGAATGATTAAAATAACAGTACTATGAACAACTAATTTTATCTACTGGTATAGATCAGCATTCACCCTCAATAATAAGCCACTTGTAAGATTACTGCATCCACCAAGTCTTTACAAATAGTAAGTCAGCAAATATTGTAGGAAGAGAACTTTTGTTTTTCCATTAACAAAAAATTCACATAAAAGTGATTGTATACTGACATGAAAAACTAAAAATAACAACATGCATGCACCCCAGAAAACAGCAAAGCCATGTTGGAATACTTGAAAGGAAACGTAAAACTTGCCCCTAACGCAGGAGTAGATTAATTGAAGGCAGATTTGCAGATAAAGAGAAACTCAGTTCAGGAAAAAATAAGGGAGAGTCCATCACCCAAAGGAGTGAGGAAGGAGGTGGGCAGGGAGTGCCCTAAAGATTTTTTATGGTAGGGCACAGGTGGATTCCGAGTCAAGGTACTGGGCAGACAGTACGGAAATTATAAACTATGTGCAAAGATAATGTTCTCTGTGGGAACTTGGCTCTGACAAGCTAAGTTTCAGAGACGTTATAAGATAGATTATAAAGAGAAACGAAACACAAGGAATTCATCCTACGATGTGAAAGGGAAGAAATGTAAGGAGTGCTTGGTTATTTATTATCTGTTTTTATCCAGGTCAAATTATGTTTAAAAACACACACACACACACACACACACACACACACAACCTTAAAAATAGCTGTTAGACAAGGAAATTACTTTACACTTGAAGAAAGGCTATGCTCATGTGATCATGTATCTGAGAAAACCTCTCTGCAGGGTCAGAAAGTGAATTCGGTCCAGCAGCAGCAGGCACTGGCGGGGCAAGCCTGTCTGAGGAGCACTCTGGAGCAGTGTTGGCTACATCACTTCTACACTGAGGTCAGCCAATACACTCCTGGAGGCAAATGCTCACAAGAAAAGCTGCACCATATCCTTCTGTGGATTAGTCAGATTAATTTCATGTGGGATTAAATGTGTAAAATTTAGAAATCTGCCATATTAATTGTAGAAACAATCTTTAAATTCTCAATATATGGTAGTGTAGTTGTTAAGTAGTGGGATACTTCGATGTGAGAAAGACACATCGACTGGTTGCCTCCCACATGACCCCAACCAGGGCCTGGGAGGTACGTGCCCTTGACTGAAATCGAACCTGCGACTCTTTGGTCTGTAGGCCATCACTCTAACTGCTGAGCTAAACCGACCAGGGATAGCCCTGGCTGGGTAGCTCAGATGGTTAGTGTCATCCTGATACACCAAGGTTGCGGGTTTGATCCCTAGTCAGGGCACATACAAGAATCAATCAATGAGCCCTGGCCGGTTTGGCTCAGTGGTTAGAGCGTCTGCCCGCGGTCCGGAGAGACCCGGGTTCGGTTCCCGCTAAGGGCATGTACCTCGGTTGCAGTTTGTCCCCGGCCCTGGTTGGTCGTGCGGGTGGCAGCCACTTGATGTGTCCCTTTCACATCAATGTTTTCCTCTCTCTCTCTTCCTCTCCCTCCCTCCCACTCTGTCTGTACAAAAAATGGGAAAATGTCCTCAGATGAGGATTAAAAAAAAAAAAAAATCAATCAATCAATGAAATGCATAAATAAGTGGAACAACAAATTGATGGTTTTTTGTCTTTTCTTCTTCTTCTTTTGTCTCTCTCTAAAAATCAATTAAATAACAATTTTAAAAATATATAGTAACCTATAAAATATATACAGATGAAAGTGAGGCATCTAGCATTTGCTTTAATAATCCAAGATGGTGGGAAACAGGAGGTAAGATTGATCACAAATTGATTAACTGTTAAAAACGGATGACAGATATGGGAAGAGGTTCACTGTATTATTATTCCCATTTTTACATGATTAAATTTTTCCATAATGTAAAGCTAAAAAATGAAAAGTAAACCAATAAAAACTTTAGAACTAAAACAGCTTTAACCTTTTCCATGCGATAAACAACCCCTCTGGCAATCTGATAAATTCTATGAACCTTTCCTCAGAGAAATGTTTTAAAATACATAATCAATAAATGTGAAGTATAACAAAGGAAAACAATTATAATAAAACTGTTACAATATATATATTTTAAAAATTGTGACATAGTCACATATATGTTTCTTTATTAGGTCATTAAATAGCAAGTGGGTCTATCCATGGGTCTAATAACTATCATACAGTAATGTTGAGTATAAACAATACTTGGCAATATCTAAAACAATGTAATGCGACATAAAAATATTTATGATCCCTATTAATAAAAACACAGGTATTGTAATTTGTTTCCTACATTCATAATGAAAGAAAATGCTATTTTTAATTATATGTTAATGAAAATAAAAACCCAAACTCCCCATTCCAATTCTCTTCTTGGAACCCAGATCAAAAACCTATTATTAAGCACTTGCTTATTTATCGATACTCACGTAAGGAGGCATCATAGCTCGGTACTGGGAGGCGAGAGCAGGCTGCTGTCCATTCAGTTTGGCCTGTGGAGGACCACACGCTATTCTCTTTTCCACTACTTTGAGGATGTCATTCTGCTCGGATGACCCAGCTGTGCTTTCGTCCTGGCCAGGCAGCTTTTCTTCTTGGTCAGGTGTTGAGGGTGAGCCAGCAGACTTACCACCGTCTCTCCAACAAGCAACATCTGGTACAGAGAGACAAGAAAGGGATAAGGAAAAACCTGAAAATGTAACAGAGTGAAACCAAACTAGACACAGTTCAAGAAAACCTCAGCAAGTAACAAGCAAGCACAGTGAAAGAGCAGAGCAAGTCTAATCGAGGCCCTACAAATGCTCAAGAGTTTAGGCAGTCAAGAGGAGTGGCTGCTTCCAAAGCAGAGATGCCCCTCAGAAGGGGTCGAGGAAGAAAAACATTAGTGCTTCTCTATTAAGCTTTACCAATATTCGATAGGGAGTTTAAAACTCAGTAATGCCTGAGGTGTCCTAAGGGTAGAGGAGTGAGTGTTCTACAATCCAGAAGGGTTGACAGTGATGCTCATTCATGTTTTCAGTCTACTATTGCTAGTTACATGTGCCAAGTGAGCAGATTTAGTGATTATATTTATGTGGTTGAACCACACTTAACCCAGTGAGACTGGCAAATGGTTTTACCAAAAAAAAACAAACCTTGTTTGGTAGGTAGCCTCTGAGGTGGCCCAAAGGGTCTCTATCCCCTGACATTCACACCCTGTGTCCCACTCTCTCACAGTATACCAGGACTAGTCTGTGTAACCTGCAGAACAGAACAGAAGTGATGGCATGTCTCTTCTGAGATTAGGTCTTGAGACACTGTGGGCTTCCATCTGAGGTGAGAGAGATCTCTGCCCTTACATTTTCTGGGGAAGCAGCCATGTACAAAGAGCCGCCATGAACAAGCTTGGAACGGTAGCCTAAGTCAAGCCAGCATCAGATGACAGCTTCACTGCAACTGTGTGGCGAGTTCCTGACCAGAAACCCCAGCTAGGCTGCTCACACATTCCTGACCCTCGGGCACTGTGTAAAACCACAAGTCCACTCAGTTTTTTTGTTTGAAGCTGCCAAAATTTTTTTTTGCAGCAATAGATAAGTGATGGAAATAAATGGAAAACAGTAGAGCTGACACACCTATTCCTAATATAAACACATGAACATTACAGCAATCACTGCTGTAATTAATTGTGGCTCAGCTGGTTGGCACATCATTTTGTGCAACAAAGTGTCATGGGTTAGATTCCTGGTCAGGGCAAAGACCTACATTGTGAGCTTGATCCCTGGCTGGGGCACATATAGGAGGCAACCAATAGATGTTTCTCCCCACCCACCCCCACCTTCTAAAAAAGACCATACCCTCAGGTGAGGATTTAAAAAAGAAATAAAGTAGGATGATTTACTCAGACCTGACAAGAAAGGAACCCCGCAAATAAGAAATGTATCAGGCTATCAGAAACATCAATTTGCAATCATTGCCATGGAGAGGAACTTCCCCAGGTATAGATTCTTTGAGATATTTGGTAATGACAATATGAAACTAACACAATTAATAAGGCTTAAAGAAATCTCAAAGACTTGGTATTTCAACTTTTAATTTTTGCTTTGTAATGCACATAATACAAGTATCTCTCCTATCCTAATTGATTTGGTCCCTGGGTTTGAATTCAGAAAGCAAGGGATCCCTAAATATAATGGAATAACAAATAAGTAAGTATATGCATAATGGAGAGGTTTGCCCTAAATATTTTGCTATTGTAAAAATAACCAAATATTAATGTGGTAACAAGTCACCTAGGCATCCTGTTAAGATGTATACTTTCAACAAACCACTCCTGACGGTGAGCAACTAGTTACCACCTGCCTTTTAAAATAGGCAAGCCACACACATGACACTTGCAGGCGGGATGTTACAACACAAGAAAAACACAAAGAGAATCTCATTCTGGTTTCCATTAAACGGAAAGCACTTCTTACTTGGTGGGCGTAAACTGGGTCCAGGTCCATAGTTGTCGTCATTTCCTTCTTTTTCTTTTTTTTCTTGATCCCCAGCTGCCTGCAGGCTGGGAAATTCTTGCTGAAAATGACTGTTCACCTGGATTCCTATAGATTTTTAAAGAAACATTAAATGTAACTTTCATACCAAAGATAATTCAAAACCCTCCCAGGATAGAGCTCTCTGCCTTTTTCTGATAAATTATTCCACATTTCAATGACAGCGATTCATATCCATAAACGTTTTAGTTATTTAGATTTGGAATCCCGTGGAAAGTTAACGAACAGCCATGAGGAGATAAACATCTAAGGACGGACCCTGCAGCCTCAGTCCCAGAGGGTTCAGTAAGATGAAGCAAGGGAAGAGGTTCACTTACGTTTCTCTCTCAATTATTTCAGAAGTCAGATTCCTCTGCTAATCCTCTAATAAGTTCAAACTATATCACTGAAACAGATTTTTTTAATAAACACTACAAGTACCACACAGACTAAAATGCCTTCATTTCACTGATGAACTTCATTTAACTGACTTGAGATACTGCTTGTGCCTCAGTATTCACCATCTACCTACCTGCCTGCTGTTTATTTTTTATAATTTATAAATTAAAGAGCTGCTTTTATTAGCTTCTGGGACTAGATGGGTTTTTCCATACAATGTTTTATAGACATTTCCTGTTTTCAACTGGGAAATTTTTGCCAGGAAGTCTACCATTCCTTGTGGGGAGGGAGGTATTCCAGCAATTATGCTTTAGGGCTTCTCGCTAGCTCTTCTCTACCATGGAAATCATGAGTGCCGTGTTTGAAAAAGAGAGGTTGGGGGCACAGATGGAGATGAATGTGGTTTCTAGCAATCTACAGTGTATGGGTACTTATCTCAAAGAGTTGAAAGTACAAGGTTTTATCTGGTCATGTAAAGATAAAATAATGTGGGACGGAGTGTATCCTACAGACTTCTTCTAAAATCCTAATCATCATCATTAGGGCATATATGGCTCTTGACACAGAAATGGAGCCCAAGAAATTTTTAAAAGACACGTTATAGGGCCTGAGTATATCCTTTGACAATGTTCTCCACCCCTGCCAATACACTAATCCATCCTGTATCTCCTGCATGGCTGTTCAGTAACTATCAAGCCTGACCAGGTACCCCAGCTAATGTCCACTTACCATCTCCTTGCCCACCTTGCTTGTTACTGGCCCATGATTTTGGAGCAGGTGCTACTTCTGGGGGAGCTGCAACCCCAGGTTTTGGCTGTGCTGGTGGAACTTCTGGTGTTCTTAAAAAAAATGTGAATCCATTATTTCAGATATTATATGTTTAAATAAACTGAACACTGTATTTAAGGTGAATTTCGGTACAAGTTATTCTGGCTACATATTCACTCGTAGATGCAGCCTCCACAAAAGCTTTCTCCCTGCAACATCCATTTAAACGAAGTACAGCTGTTTCCATCCCCTTTCATTTGTACCTTTGAATAAATACCAAGGAGAAGACAGCTCTGCTTGCTTTCATGTTGTAAAAATAATTAACACTCATGATTAAACATAGCTCCCAAAAACTTGTTTTGAAGAAGTGAACATTTCCAACTAGAAGTAACAGCTTAGGCATACATACGGTCCGGACTGATGGGATTAGCCAGGGGAAGGCTGAGCAAGCTCTCCATCTGGCAGTCAACAGGTTCGCCACTGTACTTATTGCTGTACTCATACTCAGTAACAGCAACCTGCCTGACGCACTCCAAGAAAGGTGTTGTAAAAAGGTCTACAGTTTTATTCAATCCTTGTAATAAGTAATGCTTAAAATGAAAAAGTTGGTTAAGAGACTTAAGAAATACAATATATTTCTGGTACGCTCAGACCTCTGACTTACTACCATTAAAATAATTCTACAACTAAGAAGCAAAGGACAGCATGTCTTTGACAAGCGTACTCCAGTAGCCCAGCAATTTGATAACGGATACAGGCAAAAAGTATTAAGTACCCAAATACTTGCCTTATTTTTTTAAACTACCACAACTTGGGCATTCAATACATTAAGAGCCTTGCACAATCCTTGACATACAGTGTTAAATATTTGTTAAATGAATGGTGATTAATAGGGACACGATCAATTCTATCCAGACTTCCTTGCTAATTCTTTATTCATTGAAAATATTACTTGAAAGAGCATCAGGCACAGTTTCAGAGAACCAGGCAGATTCTTTGAGACATGGAACTATTGAAGAGAATCTAGTTCTAATCATATTAGAAAGATAATGCTTGATCAGATGGAAGTGAGGGAAGAGGGAACCTGACAGAGCGTATGAGAAAAGTTGTGATTAGCAACTGTCATTGTTCTGCCTCAACACGTGGAATTACTGCCACTAAACTCACTCAACAGGGAAATCAATCAAAACTCTATGGAAGACTTTAAAGGGCATGAGATATGTAATACACGCAGCACAACACCTAGCACGTAGAAGGAACTCAATCCTAAATTCCCTACAAAGCAAGGGAAGAGGTTTCATTCTTTAGTGCGTGCTAACTTACTTTTCTTCTTCATGCTGCTCTTGCTTTGATGCCCATCCTGTGCCATCTTTAGGTACAATGTTCACATTAGGATCATTGCCTTTGTTTTCTGCTTTTAGACTTGGAAGGTTAGCGGGTGGAGGCATACGCCGTGAAATACCAACTTTTCCAAGACTCTGTAATCCATGTCGAGCTGCAACTAAAGATCAATTAACATCAACTTTCTTACAACATCTATTTTATTCCACACTTTATTCTTAAAACAATACAGAAATAGGAATTAATGACATCTGGAACTGTAATTTTCTAATCATTTAAGGTAAGAATCTTTAAGCCATGTGCCTGCAACAAAATCCAATGCATAGATTATATTTAAAATAAACTATCGAGCCACTGACCACATGCTGTAAAAATTCTAACAAGAGACCCTATACAATATAAAAAGTTAAACACCAACAATGCCAGTTTTGTAATTTTTTCAGGAAATCCATTTCAAACTCAAAAGTTAGCAAGTTAAAAAATAAATATGCTGCCCTGGCCGGTTTGCTCAGTGGTTAGAGCGTCGGCTGCGGACCAGAGAGGCCCTGGTTCAGTTCCCGCCGTACCTCGGTTGCAGTTTGTCCCTGGCCCCAGTTGGGGTCCTGTGGGTGGCAACCACTCAATGTCTCTCTCTCTCTCTTCCTCCCTTTCTCCCTCCTGCTCTATCTGAAGATAAATGCAAAAATGTCCTTGGGTAAGGATAAAAAAAAAAAAGAAAAGAAACAAATATGCTGACTTTATGTGCACAAGAACACTGCTAATGTCATATGTGGTCCAGTTTTCACTTTTCACTGAAAACACTGGGTTCTAGGTATCAAAAAACAAGACGAAACACCACAGGACTCTCTCTAGTCCATAACATGAAGTGGAAACAAATTCCCACTAATATGCAGCTCTAACCTTTGGAACCACACAATTCTACTTATTTTCTGCTTACAAAAAATCAAAAAACACAAAACAACCACGTTTATAGATTTTTATTTGTAAGACATTTAACTCATGTCCCCTGAAAGTGTTGCGTGCATAAAGAGCCACTGTAAATAGGGTGTGTTAACATGGGTTTGTCCCAGTTCCTAACAGCAACAGCTCCAGTGTACAATTTATAGTAACTAAAGTATAAAAACCGTAACAATGTAAATGCCACATGATTGTACTCACCTGTGGTTTTCTGAGTTTCTAATGATTTACCCTTGTAAGTATTAAATAAACTGAGCGTCGCATACTTTTTCCCATCCTTTGCTTTTGTGCTCTGGCCTGACTTCTCCGACATTTCGGTGGAAACTCATCGAGTCCGAAACCTCCTGCCACACCCCTTACAACCAGCCTTTGAGACACACGTTAAAAAAAGAAGAAAAGTTTTAGAATTTATTAGCTTATTAAAAACTCCTAAAATTCAAATGTTCACAGAAATTCTGAAAAATAAAAACACTGAGAGATGAAACCCATCTTTAATAATTCATATCAATAATAATTTACAAATTAGCTCTCATACTATTTCCTATTTCTCTTCAATTCAACAAGGAGTACACACAGATCAGCGTTAGGATTGCTCATCTGGGGGGTTAGAGGCGGAGTGGGGCAGAAGGTGATGAAGTCCACCAAGAGCCATCAACAATGCAAACCCAGGAGGTGCAGCACGTGAGCTCAAGAGAAAACAGGCACATCACGCAAAAAGCATTCAGAGTCAAGGACCGCCTGTGCAGAAGACCCTAACTACATAAAAATCACTTTACATTTGTCAACTGCAGGATCAGCATCACATATAGAGAGAGACATGGGTTTTTTGGTGGTTGTTTTCTTTTTTAATTGAGGGAGAGAGCGAAACATAGACTTGCTGCTCCACCGATCCAACATTCACTGGCTGTCTCCTGTATGTGCCCTGCATGGGGATCAAACCCACAACCTTAGTGCATCGGGAAGATACTCCAACCAAGCTACCTGGGCAGGGCCAGAGTTGTGGCTTCATATGTATATATCAGTAGCCACACTAAACATTTGTGTAGTTCCATTAAATTTATCAAGAATTTTCACATCGATTATCTCACTAACTTTATGATTTGTTAGTATTCTGATTTGACAGACTGAGGAAACTGATGTTGAGAGGTAAATGAGATTGGGTTGAAATCTCACACCATGCCACCTCCTCTCCATGTAATGAGATACCACTTAGTTCTCTGAGTACACATTTACAATAAACCACCTTTCATGGAAACAAACTGTGAAAAAACTCATCTGTGACCAAAACAACTACACTAATATATAGATGACTTGCTATCATATGTGGAAGAATGTATATAATTAATCATCACAAGGGTGCTAATGATGACAGTGGAGTGAAGAGAGCAGTACTCCTAGAATCTGTCTTTGTTGACAGATATTGACCAATTACATGGACAAAAATATAGGAAGAATATTCCATCACAGTGATGAAAGGACAAGGCACTAGCTGACGTATCAAGGAAAACAGTCAACTTGTTCTTTCACCTTCATCTGAGGGCAATTTAACACCAAGAATCCTCAAACCTCTCATCACCACACCGACTTATGCGATACTCTATTAGTGGACAATCTCACGTGCAGCATCATAGGAAAGAAACTCCTGAACGATCCTAGGGGCAAATCTACAAGCCCACCTGTATCCCCACCCATCTTCTCCAACGAGTTTCCCTTCCTCCACCTATGTTTATAGTGGTTCTCAGCATCACCTAGATAGATACTTGGCAGAAATGCAAATTCTCAGGCCCATCCTAGACCTACTAAATCAAACACAGGATGGGGCCCAGCATGCTTGTGTTTTATTTAGCAAGTCCTCCAGAGAATCCTGTGACATACAAAAGTGTAGGATCCACTGACGTATTTATGACAAGCAGATATATTCTAAGCAGTGGGCCCTAACCCTCACTGCACATGAAAATCACCAAGAATCTGGGGTACTGGGGTGGCGCCTGTTATCAAATCCTCATTGTGAAACAGCTCCTCTGGTGATTCCAATAGGAGAGCAGTCTTCACACTCACTGCATAGAGGACATGCAGCTCCCTCCTGTCCCGCCTGAGGCCAGCCCTCCCTCCTGTGCTGTCCCTCCTCCTGTCCTCGCCTCCCGTCCCATTCTGAACTCTTTTCTGCAGGGACTCTCACCCACTCCTATGGTTTTAACTACCAACTAATCACCCAAATCTGTATCTCCAGCCCAGAACTCTGTGCCTCTGAGGAACATATCCCACTGGCTATTTACATTTCTTCTGTTTTGAATAGTTTCAACATTACCTAGAACAGAGGCATCTATTTTATATTAAGAATTTCAGAAACAAGACAGCCAAATATTCTGAACAGCATGACAGAAAAATGGTAGTTAAAAAATTAAAAAGGCAGTCAACAGACAACCTACCTCAATGTTTGACAACATGTGAATGCTTTATAAGAAAGAACTCAACAAAAATCAATGCTTTGAACAGACAACTCATATACCAATAAACAAGTATGTTCCATTTTGTAAGTAAACAAAAATTAAAATAACAAGGTAGGGAGTTCAGCTTGTCCACAGCTTACATACACAAGGAAAACAATTTGACATTACACAACTGAGCCACAGGGTGACAGAATATCTAATTCAATTCTAGCCATCACAGAACATTAGGGCTTGGAAAGAATCATAAAATAAACCTTAATTTCTCCATTTAAAAGTAAAACAAAACCAAAAGTTTTCCTAGTAACTATAAGAAATTTCCAGCTACAAAAAACACACAAATAAACAAGCAAATGACTCCAAAAGCCACAAAATAGAGGTTCTACATTAAGTCAAAGTTCTTGCAAATATATTAATATTTGAGTAGTTCTTTTTAGGGTTTGAAATGCTGTAAGAAGTTTCTCCTCCCACCATTAAACTAGTGTGTATACTGTGCCCTTCAGAGTTTTACATGCTTATGCGCTCCTCCTGTTTTTGTTTTATAGTACTTACTATACCAGAAAAAGTAAATTATAAATACATATGATTAAAGTTAGTGTAAATGAAATCAAAAGATAAAAGACAAGCTATCACTTAACATACCCATTGTTATAGAATATTCATTTCTAAAAACTAAGAATCTATAGCCATAAACTGTAAGGTTGAATAAATCAGAAGTCCAATTCCACTATAACGATTTGCCTGTCAGGTGTGGGCACTTTTAGTTTAAAGCTACAGTTTAATTTAGCCTTCTACCTTTTTAGTGTTTTGCTTCTGAAAGTCTTGGGGGACACCCTGAAATTTTCAATTCATTCAACACATATTTGAGAGAAAAACCAGTAACTAGTTCAAAAATTAAAATTACTTTTAGGAATGTAAAACTACATTAAATAAAATCATGTGTGTGTGTGTGTGTGTGTGTGTGTATTTTTTTTTAAGATTCCTTTTAGAAGAAAGTGTCAAAAGCAGCCAACCAGTCCAGAATGAGCACCACCAAGACTTAGCTTCACTTTAGGTAATTTAAAAATATTTTTTAAAATGTAATTCCTGTTTAGGTGCCTAAAATGAAACAAAGAATCATGGCTCCGTTGCAAGGAAGGACAGTGACAACAGACAGATGGAGAACAAATGAAGTGAGGCCTGTGGTGTCCTGAACTCAGTGCCTCGAGAGTTTCCAGGCCATGGCATTGAGAAGGAACTCAAGCGGAGGCTGGTGGATTCCCGAGGCGGAGAAAAAGGGCCTGAGACTACAAGGTGACCGAAGTAGTTAGGGTATAACATCGGAGAGGAGAGACTGTCCAGAGAGAAAAGGCTACAGATCCGCAGAGGACGCCTGCGAGCCTGCAGCAGAATACTACCGGGCACGTGTGAGGGACTCCCCAACGCGGGGAAAGAACCATCTGTGATGATTAGAAAGGAACAGTCAGTGCCTGCTGCTCACGAAGGGATGGGAACAGTGACTATCCTCACCAGCTAGACTTTAATTCATTGGGCACTGGGTAGAGTATTGAGAAGTGCCTTATCTCAGCAGTGGTAACAAAAGTACCCTAAAGTAAATACTGCTCTGATCTTGCCTAACAAATTTTAAAACAACATCCAACTGCTTCCAGGTAACTGAGTCCCAAACAAATTTAAAGATTACTTACAGAAAATGAAAAAGTATCCAAGAAGATAAACCACACTATGGCATCCAATTAAAAATTATTATACAGGCCCTGGGCGGTTTGGCTTAGCAGTTAGAGCGTCAGCCTGCAGACCATAGAGTCCCGGGTTCGGCTCCCACTAAGGGCAAATACCCCAGTTGCAGTTTGTCCCGGCCCAGTTAGGGTTGTGTGGGTGGCAGCCACTCAATGTGTCTCTCTCACATTCATGTTTCTCTCCCCGGCTCCTTTCTCCCTCCCATTCTGTCTGAAGATAAATGCAAAAATGTCCTTGGGCGAGGAACAACAACAACAACAAAAAATTATCATGCAGGAGCCGGGCAGGTGTGGCTCAGTGGTTGAGCACTGACCCATGCACCAAGAGGTCACCGGTTCAATTCCCAGTCAGGGCACATGCCCAAGTTGTGGGCCAAATTTCCAGTATGCAGGTTATGCAGGAGGTGGCCAACTGATGTTCTCTTTTATCACTATTTCTTTCTCTCTCTCCCTTTCCCTTCTTCTCTCTCTAAAATCAATAAAGAAAATTATTATGCAGGCAAAGAAGCTGAAAAATATAAGCCAATTAAAGAGAAGACTCAATCAACTGAAACCAACCCAGCTGACCCAGATGTTAGAATTACTGTACAAAATATTAAAAGCTACTTTATTATACTGCATTCTATACATGTAACAAGGAAGTAGCAGCAATGGACAGTGAGAAACTGAAACTAAAGTACAACTTATGATATCAATTAAAAACATGAAATACTTAGGGATATATCTGCTGACAAAAAAAGTGCACAATTTGTGTACTGAAAACTGTAAAACATTAAAGGCCTAGATAAATGGAGATATGTCAGTTGTCCAAAATTAAGATGTCAATTCTTGCCAAACTGATCTATAGATTCAAAGCAGAAATCTCAGGCGGAAAAAAATGTGAGGGTGGAGGGTAGAATTTATCAAACTGATTCTAAAATCTATAAGGAAATGGACAGAATCTGGAATAACCTGTTAGCTCTAACTTATCTTTAACTTCCATATTACTGTCCCAAGCCTCTCAAATCTTTTACTTTCATACTGATGCCCCAAGCCTCTTATCATTTAACCCTGCCCTAAGCCTCTCATTCCAGGAAACCAAAACCCATCACTCCAGCCAGGCGGAACGGAATGACGGAACTACCCTAACCCACCCAAAACTGCAAACGGTTGCTCGGTTGCTCGACAAGAAAAACAAGTTTCAGGAGACCCCAGCCTCCAACCAATCAAGAACTCGGGAGACCCCAGGCCCGACCAATCAAAGACGACCACGACTCCTTGGCTGAACTGCCCCCCACCCCCAAGCCCTGAGTTTGAAAATCCCTAGTCTGTACAAGCCAGTTGCTGCTCTCTCCTTAGAGGTGGTGGGCAGGCTGATTCCCAATAAACCTGCACTTCTGGAGACCCTGCACCGCCTCATTCCTCCTCGTTCTTACATAACCAAAATAACCTCAAAAAGAAGAATAAAGGAGGAAGGCAGTGTCATGTGATTTCAAGACATGTAAAACAGCAATGAAGACAGTGTAGTTAGTATTGGTGTAAAAATACACCAGTCAATGGAACAGAGGAGAGTCTAGAAGTAAATACACACAGGCATCTGGTTTTTCACAAATGCAAAGAAAACTCAGCAGATAGACATTTTCTCAACAAATGATGCTGCAGCAATTACGTATATATAATATTAAAAAATGAACTCTGATCCGTACTTCACACCATCTACAAAATCAACTCAAAATGGTCCAAAGCCAAGGGTAAAAACTTGCAGTTAGATGAGCAAAGCCCTGGCCAGTTTAGCTCAGCGGTTGAGCATCGGCCTGTGGACCAGAGAATCCTGGGTTCGGTTCCCGCTAGGGGCACATAACACACACACACACACACACACACGAAGGTGAGCAAGTACTGGAGACCTAATGCATAGCACTGTGATTCTAGTTGTGGATGAAAAGGGGCCACATACTAACCTGACAAGCTCAAGGAAGGCCTACATGGTGACCTTGCAAACTCAAAGACCTACAATAACCACAAAGGATGGCCTAAAATTAAAACTTTCTTTTGCCCTGGCCGGTTTGGCTCAGCGGTTAGAGCGTCGGCCTGCGGTCCTGAGAGACCCGGGTTCGGTTCCCGCTAAGGGCACGTACCTCGGTTGCAGTTTGTCCCCGGCCCTGGTTGGGTTGTGCGGGTGGCAGCCACTTGATGTGTTCCTTTCACATCGATGTTTCTCTCTCTCTCTGTTCCTCTCTCTCCCTCCCACTCTACCTGAACAAAAAATGGAAAAATGTCCTCGGGTGAGGATAAAAAAAACAAAACAAAAAAAAAAAACAAAAACTTTCTTTTATTTGCCCATAATCAAAACTTTATTAAAAAACTGACACCAAAATAGGAGAGCGCTGTTGTATGCTTACAAAATTAAATGTAATTACATTATCCTGGTAGCTTAACTAGAACTTCTCAACTAATAAGGTTTTCTGTGATATAACACAAATTCAGGAAGTCATGTGGATCATCAGTGTTGCTTTCTTCTAAATGAACACCCTTCCATGAGTGTAGCCTTCCCTCCTGTCGACCGGCACAACACTGTTGAAAAACCTACACGAACAACCACAGTCTGAGCCTGGCTGAAAACTAGTGATCTTGAAGCAACCTGGACATTTTACATTCATAAAATAAGAATTTGCACTTTGAACTAGCCGTTTCTTTTTATGTTTTTTCTTGTCCTCTTCCAAGGACGGATGTAGTAAATCTCTAGCCAAAGGCTTGTTGATTCTCTCGGCAAGCCCAGCCTGTTGAAATTAAAACTTTTTAACTAAAAGCAGTTTATGGCATAATCATGGCCGGCATCTTCCATGACAAAGGTCAATTTTCACCTAATTGAGCCTATTGTTTTTTGTACATCTATGATAACATACCTTTGGAATGTCAGGGTAATTTCCCTTTTTCCAGACCCCTCAGCGGCACAACCACTACACCAGGGTGAAGACCACAAATCCCCTCCTTGTTATTAGTATCATGCTAATTGTCGACTGTTAACTGCCCTGTACTCATCTATGGAAAAGAAGCATGTGTCCATCATTTTACTTTTATCCCAAGTCCAGAAGCTCCCACCCCCACCCCAGCTTTGCTTTCTCCAGCCTCTCTAATCTATCACGGATAGACTTTAGTAATTTGAGGTTTTGCTCCTGCAATTGTCAACAGGTTTTTTTTTTTTTTCTCAAATAAACTCACAAAAATTCTTCACAGGTTTGAATGTTTCTTACGTTGACCTACTCAACAATACTGTCTCATATACTTCAAAGTTGTTATGAGACAAGATCTTTACATGTTCTCACAACAAAAAAAGAAAATTGTGTGACCTGATAGAGGTGTCACCTAAAGTTACAGTAGTATGTTACTAAATCAACATGTGTACAGCTCAATTTTATATAGTGTTACACGTTGATTATATATCAATTTTTTAAAAAAAGAACCATAAACAAAATGTAAAACCTAAAACTACAAAACTTTCAACCCTGGATAATGATTTAACATATGAAAAAAATAATCCATTAAAGATGAAATTTGTAAATTGGATTTTTGCTTTTGAAAGATGATCAGACACTGCCTCAGAGATCTACAAATGACAAGCAAACACATGAAAAGATGTTCTGTGTTTCAGCATTAGTATCTGGGAAATGCACATTTAAACCACAATGAGATACTTCTACACATCTACTGTACTGGCTAAATTTACACAGTTGTATCACGTGTTGATAAGGATGAAGAAGTGGAACTCTCAAAGCCTGCTCATGGGAATGTAAAATGTTCCAAGCACCTGGGAGGGAAAACAGTTTGGCAGTTTCTTTCTTAGAAAGAAAAAACATCCCCCGCCCCGCCCCATCCCACTCCTATTATTTACTCAAGACAAATATAAGCATATGTCCATATGGAGACATGTACCCTGGTTTTATCTGTAAGCAGACAAAAACTGACAACCATTCAACTGTCCACCAATCGGTGACTGGATAACCTGACTGTGTGATATTCATAAAAGCCTCTTACTTTCTTCTCCTTTTGTCCTGTTGGGTTTTATTCACAGCATTTGTTGCCAACTAAACCTATCACTTTTAGCTAGTATTTGACTAGTCACACTACAAAGTAAGGCCCAGGAGAGCATGTCTCTTGTGTCTCCAGTGCACAAAATACTACACATAGCAGGTGTTTAGTAAATATGTTTTAAAGTATAGTATACATCACTTAATGACGTTATAAATTTAATCACATACCACAATGCAGTTATCCTTGTATGTGCATTTTACTATTTCTTTAGCAAAGATTCTTAGACTTTAAGTTAGACTGCTATATTCTAAATCATTCTTAGCTCCCAGACTACAAAACAGGCCACAGCCCAGATTTTAATCGCCAAGCCTGGTCTTGAGTTCATTTTAAATAGTACGAGAAATGTTTCTGGTTAAATGCCACAAGAATTTCCCTGTGAAAGTGCCTGAGCCAGACACTTGTTGAGAAATTTGTTTTGAGCGATAACTCCTCTTTCCCTAGAAAACCCTTACCTCTCAAGCCTTCCATTCATATGGCTTTTATACTTTCTCATTCTTAATTTTAACTTAAAGTTAGAGTTATTCAACTAACATATTTTGTCCAAAAGAGCTAGCTCTTAGATTTGTCGATTTTTTTCTTTTTCTTTTCTGCTTTTTGGGGGTAACTTTTAAAACATTGTTTTGTCTGGTAATGAAAGTTCTTAAGAGCATCCCTCTGAAACATAAGAGGTGTTTTCTGTGTTAGTTTTGCAATTCTGATTCTCAGTTAGGCTTGTTTTGATTTCCAATTGATTTACTTTTTCATTTCTAGTTTTGTCTATGGTTAACTTTGTAGCCACAAGAATCATAACTGTTTTCTTATCAACCACCCCAGGAACAAAAACACTACTTGTTGATTCCTTGCTTATTCTGACATTTTCTGCTTCAATATTAGTTCTAGTAATACACTGTTTTTCATTATTCCTTATCGGGGCTGCTGATTTCTGCATCCAATCTTACCAACCTGTGCACCTCCCTTTCACCCCCACCCCTAGTAGAAAAAAAGAAAGACAGACAGACAAAGACAAAAACAAAAACCACTCCATCCGCCTCCATATTCAATATGCTACTTCACTTCTGACATTGCTGGTCAGTATGTGTGTGTGTTGGGAGGGCGGGGGGGTGAGGAAGGGGGTTCTCCCACACCCAGCAATTCTCAGATTCTCCAGCCAACCAGCTGGGTGTCCTAAATTCTGGAACTACCTTGAGATGGTATCAAATCTCATAGGTTTATAAGGGCTCAGCCCTTCAGGAATGTCTCCCCTTCTTCAGATGCCATTTGAAAGTCTAGGATTTACCTGGGCTTCTAACTGGCTGGCTATAAACCACAGGTTTGATTAATTTAGTAGAGCATCTCATGGAACCCAGGGGAACAATGTACTTACTAGATTACCAGTTTATGACAAAGACGTTTAAAGGATCAGCCATGCCCTGGCCGGTTTGGCTCAGCGGTTAGAGCGTCCGCCTGCGGTCCGGAGAGGCCCGGGTTCGGTTCCCGCTAAGGGCATGTACCTCGGTTGCAGTTTGTCCCCGGCCCTGGTTGGTCATGCGGGTGGCAGCCACTCGATGTGTCCCTTTCACATCGATGTTTCCCTCTCTCTCTCTTCCTCTCTCTCCCTCCCACTCTGTCTGTACAAAAAAAATGGAAAAATGTCCTCGGATGAGGATTAAAAAATAAATAAAAATAAAGGATCAGCCAGACACACAGGGAGAGGCCCAAAGGGTCCTGGTGCTCCACCTCTAGGAAGTTCCCCCAACCATGCAGCTCAGGATTGTATGGCACGGATGGTTAAATCACTGGCCATGAATGATGAATTTGGTCTACAGTTTCTCTCCCCTCCTTGGAGGAGAGGAGGCTAGGGCCTCTCGGAGGAAAAGGCTTCTGATGTGGATCTAATGGGGAAGGAGCCAGGCTCAAGACTGAGGAGAAAAGCAATACAGCTGAAACTCAAGCAGAAAGAACATACACACCCCTATGTTCACAGCAGCACTATTTACAAAGCTAAGATCTGGAAACAGCCCAAGTGTCCATCAGCAGATGAGTGGATAAAAAAGCTGTGGTACATGTACACAATGGAACACTATGCAGCTGGAAGAAAGAAAGATCTCTTACCCTTTGAGACTGAAATATGCCAGTCAGAGAAAGACAAGTACCACACGATCTCACTTATTTATGGAATATCATGAACAAAATAAGCTGTCAATCAAAATAGATCAAGAGTCATGGAAGCAGGGAACAGACTGACAAATCTCAGAGGGATGGGGGGTGGTAAGAGATAAACCAAAGAACTTATATGTACACAGACATTAGTTTGGGGAAAGCAGGAGAGGGGAGGAGGGGGTCAATAAGGGAAAAAGGGAGAACATCTGTAACACTTTCAACAATTAAAAATAAATAAATAAAATTCAAGCCCTGGCCGGTTTGGTTCAGTGGTTAGAGCATCGGCCTGTGGTCCAGAGAGACCTCGGTGCGGTTCCTGCAAGGGCATGTACCTCAGTTGCAGTTTGTCCCCCGCCCTGGTTGGGTCATGTGGGCAGCAGCCACTCAATGTGTCCCTTCCATGTCAATGTTTCTCTGTTTCTCTGTTTCTCTGTTTCTCTGTTTCTCTGTTTCTCTGTTTCTCTCTCTCTCTCTCTCTCTCTCTCTCTCTCTCTCTCTCTTCCTCCTGCTCTGTCTGAACAAAAAAATGGAAAAATGTCCTCGGGTGAGGATTAAAAAAATAATAAAAATTTAAAAAATAAAATCAAAGCAATTAAAAAAGAAAAAAATTAATGGAAAAATATCCTCGAGTGAGTATTAACAAAAAAGCAATACAAAGGCCCTAAAGCCGATGTGCTAATCATGTTCAAAACAAAAGGTAGAAAGAAAGGGAGAGTTGAAATAGAAAAAGATTTTATTTATTTTATTTTTTTTAATCCTCATCCGAGAACATTTTTCCATTTTTTATTCAGAGTGAGTGGGAAGGAGGAAGGGAGGGAGGGAGGGAGGGAGGGAGAGAGAGAGAGAGAGAGAGACAGAAACATCGACGTAAAAGGGATACATCGAGTGGTTGCCACCCGCACAACCAACCAGGGCTGGGGATGAACTGTAACCAAGGTACGGTGCCCTTAGTGGGAACCAAACCCGGGTCTCTCTGGACTGCAGGCTGACGCTCTAACCGCTGAGCCAAACCGGCCAGGGCAGAAAGAGATTTTAAATTTCACCTTTGAAGCAACAGAAAACCATTAGATTCTGAGCAGAGGTATGTCTGCTGTTTTAGAAACATGTCATAGAGGCCAAGAGTGGAATGTAGAGACGTCACAGACTGCAATGGCCTAAGCACAAGATGGTGTGGCTGTTGCTGAAAAATGCAGACCAGATACAGGACTGTCATGAGTCTTCCTCAAACCTTCCAAGTTGCTAGCAAGTATTGTAATGCCTCTTGCTTTTGAGCATTGGCATGGGAACCTAACCCACATCTGTAACACTTTTCCCAGGGGATTACAAATCTCTCTTGTGTGCTCTTGCCCTAGGATACTAAAGCTTTATTGAAAACAAAGCCTGCTGGAGTAATTAGTATATTTTCTGAAATACAATTTAGCAAAGTAATCCTCTAACAGGTTACACAAAAACAACAAAGTACCTCCCTACTGCTGCAGGGACCATATTCATTCAACATTTATACAACCAATTGTGTTGAGAACTAATGAAGTGTCAAATGTTGTTTGAGATGTTAGGACATAACATGAAAAGACAGGTAATGACTCTGGCTTCATGAAACTTTTAACAAACAATAAATGAATAAACAAAACTATGAGATGGCCCTGGCCAGTGTGGTTTAGTTGGTTGGGTGTAGTCCTTCCTGAGCACCAGGAAGTTGCTGTCTGATTCCTGGTCAGGGCACGCTGGTCAGGGATTCCTGGCCTTGGGCTCGATCCTTGTGCGGGAGGCAGCTGATGGATGTTGTGCTCCCACATCCATGGTTCTCTCTCTCCCTGCCCCTCTAAAAATCAATAAACTATTCTTACAAAAAGAAAGAAAGGAAATGCATTTTATATGGAAATGCATTTATGTGAATAAATGAAAGAACTCACTGGGTAGAAGGGTGGTGCAGAGGGGAAAGAGATACTGGGCGGGATGGGAAAGGTCCAGAAGACCTCCGTGGAAAGTGACATGAGCTAAGACTACTAATCAGTGGTTTTCAACCCCGGGCTGCAGTTATCCAGGAACACTTTAAAAGACACTACAGTCCAGGTCTTATGCCAGATCAATTAAGTCAGAATTTCTGGGCTAGGATTGACAACAGTATTCTTTGAAATACTGGCAACAGTAGTCAAGTGTCCCTACAGTATAGCCACAGTTGAGAACCACTGAAATAACAAACCAATTCTGGTCTGGGAGAAGGAGGGTCCACTGTAAAGGCCACGCCTGCGGGCAGAAGCAGGAGGGAAGTGAGAGGGAAAGCTGGAGCAGGCAGAAGTCAGATTTTGTGCGGCCTAGTAGTTAGTCTAGGATAAGGAGTACCACCTGAGTTTGTTCTAAATGCCATGGATAGCCACTGGAGGGGAAAACTAATACAAAATCTCAATTGCTGAGTAAATGCTTGGCTGCATTCAGCAGACCCACATTTAAGAAACAAAAATGGTGCAATTTCATAATTAGTCATTCAAAATCCCTTGAAACAGTAAGTTCAATAGGAACTTTTCTTTTGAGCTTGCAAGTTTCTGATTTCAAAGCGGGCCCAGCAGTTATGAGAACAAAGGAACTGTATCCTCTACCTGCCCACGCCTTCCCCTTCCTGCTCTTCCCTCGCAGGCGTGCGTCTCCTAAACTCTAAGGATCTCCATGTGGCTGGCAACCAGGGAGCACTGGGCAGCGGCAGCTCATCCAGGGCTAACCCTCAACTCTGTCCCTAAGCCTCCCCTTTCTCTCACTTCCCAGTAAGTTAAGGCAGCCCAGCCCAGGCTTCCCTGTTTGCTTCTTCTGTGCTAAGTAAGCCCTTCCATGTTTTGCTGTTTCCAGCGTTAATAAATGTGCTCTGGCCCTGGCCAGTTTGGCTCAGCGGTTAGAGCGTCGGCCTGCGGTCCGGAGAGACCCGGGTTCGGTTCCCGCTAAGGGCATGTACTTCGGTTGCAGTTTGTCCCCGGCCCTGGTTGGTCGTGCGGGTGGCAGCCACTCGATGTGTCCCTTCACGTCGATGTTTCTCACTCTCCCTTCCTCTCTCTCCCTCCCACTCTATCTGTACAAAAAATGGAAAAATATCCTCGGGTGAGGATTAAAAAAATAAAATAAAATAAATGTGCTCTGAAAATAAATCACCTGGACTCGTTGTGAAATCTTTCCTGCAAAAAGTTAAGAACCCACACATTCTAGGCAGGCCCTAGGCAGACCCCTTCAGGGTCAGGTCCCCTTTCCGGTAACAAAAGAAAGGAAGAAATGAAGAAAAAATGCCAGTTTTTAAAGCAGATTGTTGATCAAGTTAAGATCTCTAAAATTCCTTCAGTGCTGATATCTGTAAGAGTCTAAGGTTACTCCTTTGCCAATCACAAAAGGATTTAAAGTATTCAATGCTGAAAACACTTTAAGGGGTAAAATCTAGTACATTTGACAAAAAAAATCTCTCAAAATGCCAATCTGCTAAATTCAACTAAATGAAAATGACATTTCTGGCCACGATGGACTTCTAAATACCCATCCAGGCTAGGTTTATCTCCCTTTTCTCATTATTCTTATGCTAAGAGTTTAGTTCCTCTGGAAAGTACAGTACAAATACAGTAAAATGCCCCACTGATTTAAAAATGTAACATTAAAAAGAAATTGCAGTCCAGCCAGTGTGGCTCAGTGGTTGAGCGTCGACCTATGCACCAAGAAGTCGCCAGTTCGATTCCCGGTCACGTTGCCCAGGTTGTGTGGGGCAAATCCCCAGTCAGAGGCATGCAGGAGGCAGCCAGTCGATGTTCTCTCTCATCAATGTTTCTATCTCTCTCTCCCACTCCCTTCCTCTCTCTATAAAATCAATAAAGAAAAACACACACACACACACACACACAATTGCAACCATTTCCAGATGAGAATACTGTACACACTCCACAAATGTCTTATTGAACAAGTAAAGGAAGTATGTCTACTCAGTAAGTAATAATAGGCAGGTTTCATGTACAAATGTGAAAAGGAAACAGCTTCTCTGTGAAGCCTCTGCTCTGGTCTCTGACTCTGGCAGCTTCAGTCTCCCTTCCCTCTGTCCCTCTGCACGAAAGCCAGCATGCGGCTGCCATCTGGTCTACTGTTCACTGCTTCAGTGAGGATACTCTCTAAAACTTTCCTTCAAGCTACACTCTTTAGACATACATTTTTAACTGACTATAGAATAAAACAGCTTAACTTAAAATTTCTGACAGAATTACAAACTCAAGTGTTGAAGTCCCCAGTCACTCAAACAAACATTACCTAGTAGCTACTATACTACCAGGCGCCACTAGAAACACGAGAGACATGCTGTCCTCAGTCACAGAGTGGAGACAACAGTTTGGGAATCTGAGAAGGCTGGAGCAGGTTTGCACTGAACTAGGAGCACAGACAGCCCACTAGGAAAACCAGGCCTGAGCAGCAGCACGGAAACCCTAGCGCGAGCTGCAGGCCAGGGCACTCGGTAGCCCGCAGCCTGCGAGGCCGGGAAGCCAGCTCCTCCGTGTCCAGCTGCACGTCCGGCGTGGGGAGCGGTGGGAAGCACACGGCAGCTGCACTGAATATGGAGAGCTGTCCCAGCCAGGTGTGAGGAAAAGGAGGGAGATGAGGATACTGCTGGGAGACTGGTCAGAGAACACTCCTGGAAGTCTAAGCCAGAGAGTGAACAGACGCTGGGAGGAAACGAGGAGAGCAGAAGGATGGGCAGTTTCAATAAGGATGAATAGAAGTTCCAACTATAGTAATTACTGAATGTTTACTGAGTCCAGCTTCGACGGACTGCTTTCCTCACCGCATTCAGTACAACAGGAGAAAATGTACGATGTGAGTGAGAAAACTGGAAGCATGGGAGCTTGAGATTTGAATTTAAGGTTCCAGGTGATGA
The DNA here is from genome assembly GCF_014108415.1 of Molossus molossus. Taxonomy (NCBI): domain Eukaryota; kingdom Metazoa; phylum Chordata; class Mammalia; order Chiroptera; family Molossidae; genus Molossus; species Molossus molossus. Next base: position 50,111,130 of record NW_023425356.1, read on the forward strand.
CAGGGTTCACATATACTGTGTGATTAAGTACATGTTCATATGGTATACGCACACGTACACACAGAGAAAAATGTAAACCGAACAATCGGAATATGGAAGGAGGAATATGGGAATCCTCCTTCTGTACGAGTTTTACAATTTTTCTGAAAGATTAAAATTATTCCCAAAAAAAGTTTAAAAAAAAAAGAGCTCATCTGCTTTCCCAAACAACATCCCCTTCCCAACTTCACAGAACCCTTTCCCTTGACCTTCAGCAATCTGTGACATTTCTTTTTCCCACTGCTAACATAAAGCGGAATCCCAGTTTTATACACTAATTTAGTAATGCCTCTTGAAGCTAATTAAAAACAAAACAAAACTAAGCTCTAGAGATGTAGTATGATGTAAAAAGATTAGACTGGGAATAAGAGCTCAAAGTCCAAGTCACTAAAACTTACCAATGAAGAAACAACCTTAGAGAAATAAAATAACTTACACCTCAAACTCATAGCTAGGAAGTGATGAGGCCAAGATTAAATCCAGACTAGACACCAAAGCCAGTGCTCAACCTTATGAAAATCAGATTTCAATTTTTTTAAATCTTCACCCGAGGACATTTTTTTTTCTTGCTATTTTGTTCATATAGAGTGGTAGGAAGGAAGAGAGAGAAACATCGATGTGAAAGGGACACATCGAGTGGTTGCCACCCGCATGACCCAACCAGGGCCAGGGACAAACTGCAACCGAGGTACGTGCCCTTAGTGGGAACCAAACCTGGGTCTCTCTGGACCGCAGGCCAATGCTCTAACCGCTGAGCAAAACCGGCCAGGGCAGATTTCAATTTTTATTATAGAGGAATAAACATCAAACCTTTATTTTTATTTATTTATTTTCATCTTCACCTGAGGATAATTTTTTTATTGATTTTTAGAGATTGGGCGGGCATCAATGTGAGAGAAACACTGATTGATTGCTCCCTGTATGTGCCCCGACTGCGGATCAAACCTGCAACCTTTTGGCGTATGGGATGACGCTCCAACCAACTGAGCCAGGGCAAACATCAAACCTTTAAAATGTATAACAAGCCCTGGCCGATTTGGCACAGTGGTTAGAGCGTAGGCCTGTGATCCAGAGAGACCCGGGTTCGGTTTCCGCTAAGGGCGTGTACCTCGGTTGCAGTTAGTACCCGGCCCTGGTTGGTTGTGCGGGTGGCAGCCACTCGATGTATTCCTTTCATGTCAATGTTTCTGTTTCTCTCCCTCCCTCCCTCTCTCTCTCTCTCTCTCTCCCTCCCTCCCTCCCTCTCCCTCTCTCTCCCTCCTACTCTACTCTATCTGAACAAAAAATGGAAAAATGTCCTTGGGTAAGGATTAAAAAAATAAATAAATAAAATGTATAATAATAAATAACATATCATGAGGTTAAGAGACTCTAAAATATTTAAGTTTCTATCAAAACTTGTGCTACAATACAGAGTACAATAACAAGGAGACAATATTATAGCAACAAAACTGTAACATCTCTATTAACAAAAGTACTTCATCTGTTGTAGAAATGTCATTTTGAAGTATAATGACATTATAAAGTTTAAAAATCAATTAAAAAGTATAAGAATCAATGCCCTACAGAATGCAAAAAGGGGGTGCTATGCACTAAACTGTGCCCCATTCCATATGTTGAAGTCCCAATTTCCAATGTGATCGATGGTGTCTGGAGGTAGGACCGTGGGGAGATGACTGGGTGTAAGAGGCGCGATGAGGGTGGGGTCTCATAGTGGATCAGTACTCCGACCAAGAGGAAGAGACACCAGCGCTCTCTGCAATGTGAGAAGAAAGCCATGTGCACCCCAGAACCTAACTGCGAGCACCCTGATCCTGGACTTGCGGCCTCTGTGATACATAACTCCTATTGTCCATGTCACCTAGTCCATGGGATTCCCCATGGCAACCAGAGCTGCCCAACAGGGAGGACTGATGTATTAACCTAAGACCATTTTATTTATCATTCAAATTTGAACTAAATTTTCCACTTAAACCAGAAAGTCAAGATATTTACCCACACTCCTTTGAACTCCAGGCCAATCAGTGTTCACAAAATACAAACTTTCTAAAACGTTTACTTATATATAAATGAACTCCCCACTTGATTTTAATTTTTTTTTATCCTCACCAAGGACATTTTTTTTGATATTTTGTTCAGATAGAGTGGGAGGGAAAGAGAGAGAGAAACATCGACGTGAAAGGGGCACATCGAGTAGTTGCCATCCGCACAACCCAACTAGGGCCGGGGACAAACTGCAACCGAGGTACATGCCCTTAGCGGGAACCGAACCCGGGTCTCTCAGGACCGCAGGCCGACACTCCAACCGCTGAGCCAAACCGGCCAGGGCTGATTTTAAACACATTCATTAATCAAAATACTAGTCTTTATGCACTCCTTAAATAAATAAAACATGAATGAGAATTATAGAATATTTAAGGTTGAAAATTATTTTATATTTAAAGTAAACTGGCCTGAATAAATAATATATTGGGCCTGCCCAAAGGCCCTGTCAGAAACATGCATAAAGACCTGGGAAGCAGACAGCACATATGACTTTAAGATTTAGAAAGGTCCTGGAATGCTAGGGAGAACTAAACTGGACCGAGGAATGAACAGTTACACAGCCGTAGTTCAGAAACTAGATTTCCGAAGTGCAGAACACAGACCCAGCCTGCTACCGTGAATGAAGCAGGAGAGCCCGTGACAGCAGTGATCATAATACTCGCTACCTGACTAGAAAGCTATTGCGTGGATCTGGAACTGTCCAAGTTTCACAAATTTTGTGGGGTTTTCCCCCATACTTCTTAAAATATTGTGCTCAAATCTGGGCTTCATGAAGACAAATATTAGAAACAAACTGAATACAAAGGAAAGACTTTCTAATTGTTCACTTTATCCATAGACATAAACAAGTTATCTTAAAACTCACAGCATTCTCTATTTTCACAATCAACAAGGATCCCAAAGAGCTGTGAAATGAAATGATTTGTAATTTTGTTGAGGCACAAAATCTGCATCCAATGCCATGAGGAATCCAAGAGAAGGGTGCGTCTAGGAAATAAACTTGAACTTTCCTTCCTACCTCTCTTGCCCTCTCTCTGAAGTTAGAGACATCAAATATTTTTAAGATCACACTAAAAGCTAACAGCACTACAGCAAAAGCATTAAAAACTGTCATTTACAAAAAATGTAAAATAAATAATCTGTTGGGGTTCTGCTCAGATTGGTAGAAGTGCGCAGGCTCTTAGAAACTGAAACTGTGGACTGGGTTTCCGGTGCACAGACAAAGCTTTAACAACCAGAAAAGAAATGTAGCAGTCAAATGTTCTGTACTACAAAGGACTGTTCTAGCAAAGTAAAGCTGTGTGTCCACCACCATTTACCTGAGGTGATTGGCAGAGCACTCTTTTTGACAACTTACAAGATTTAAAAGTGTTCACATTATACAATTACTTCTCTTAAAACCAACTTGCTTTAAATCCCAGTTCTCATATTTAGTAGATAGGTGTTTTTATAGCATAAGTGTGACATGTGCACATTAGCATAAAAGCATTTCCTTAGACATTAAACATAATTCTGATTTTTATTTCTTCACCTGTGGGTTATAATATCTTCTAGTTTGTTGCCTGGTTTAATTAACAAAGCGTCTATAAAGCTCCTAGAATAGTGTCTGGCACTTCATGAGAACAATGAATATTTTCAAAACTTACATATTACAAATAAAAAACCAAAGCATAAATGGTTCCTCACTCAACTTTATTTTTTGCAAGGCAAGTATGTCAGATGTTATGGGCAAAAAAAAAAAAAAAAGCATCCTTTTCAAGATGCCCATTAGACACCATCAATTACTCTAAACCTTTCATGTAACCCAAGGGCTGCCTGTAATGGTTGGAACTGTAAGTTGAAATTTCTAAGTGTAGAGAATTGGTTAGCATCCCTCCCCACCAAGCACTGGCTCGTTTCTCTCCTAGTAAAATGTCTCTTTCTTTCTCCCACTTTCTACTCTCATATGTCATAACATTAAGCAATTTTTCTTTTCTGGTCAGGAAACCAGGCAATCAACACATGTAGGCTATTCTTGACTTTTTAATCCTTATTCAATAGTTCTTTCTTCAGCAGGAGAGACACTTTATCTCCAAAGGTGATAGTTCATCTTTCTACATTCTGTCCTAATTGTGGTGTGGGGTACACAAATCTACACGTATGACAATTCAGAGCTGTATACCAAACAACCCAATGCTTCTTAGTCTAAATACTCACACAGCAATACGACCACCCTTCACCTCTGTCCAAAGCCTCACTTCAATCACCTTCATTCTGCTTTTAAAATAAAATGTCTCTCTATTCCATTTTCCTAACTTTCAGAAGCAATTCTGTCTTCCATATTGTGCTTCAATTAAGATCTACAAACTTTAAATAAACCTAACATTAAAAACAGTTACTTAAAATACAGGCCAACCTACACTAGTCATACTGCTAACAAATCTAAATTTTAATAGGAACTAAAAAATTGAAAGTGAATTTTTGAAGATTAAATTTCCCTCTCCTCTTTAAAATCTGATAATGTAGCCCTGGCTGGTTTGGTTTAGCAGTCAGAGCACTGGTCTGCAGACCAAGGAGTCGCAGGCTTGATCCCTGGCCCTGGTCGAGGTTGGGGTCACGAAGGAGGCAACCAATAGAAGTGTCTCTCTCACATCGATGTTTCTCACTCACTATCTCTTCCTCCCTCCCGCCCAGTCTATCTAAAAAGTCAGTGAGAAAACATCTTCGGGTGAGAATTAAAAAAAAAAAAAAAAAATTGATAATGTATGACATTTAATATGTTGTTTCCCAGTTACTAGAAATATTGATAAGCTACAATACCCATCTTTAAACTGGAATTCTGTATTTGCCCAACTATTTAACCAATACTAGGAAAAAGTTCTGAGCTTTTGTTCCTTAGTGACCATTTCTCCAATCTCCCAACTGTTTCCGATATCCTTCTACAATGTATCCTTAATATGTCTCCTCAAGGAGCCTTTCAGAGCATTCGCTGGTCTCCACAGGACTTCTGGGCAGATAGAAAAACACACCCTAGCCCTGGACGGTTTGGCTCAGCGGTTAGAGCGTCGGCCTGCGGTCCTGAAAGACCCAGATTCGGTTCCCGCTAAGGGCACGTACCTCGGTTGCAGTTTGTCCCCGGCCCTGGTTGGTCGTGTGGGTGGGAGCCACTTGATGTGTCCCTTTCACATCGATGTTTCTCTCTCTCTCTCTGTTCCTCTCTCTCCCTGAACAAAAAATGGAAAAATGCCCTCGGGTGAGGATAAAAAGAAAGAAAGAAAGAAAGAAAGAAAGAAAGAAAGAAAGAAAGAAAGAAAGAAAGAAAGAAAGAAAGAAAGAAAGAAAGAAAGAAAGAAAGAAAGAAAAACACACCCTTCTGGGAAGTTCTAGGCACTCCTCTTGATGAGGGGCAAGAGGGGCTGATGCCCCGAGAGAGAAGAGGAGGAACTTCCCCTGGAAGGCCTGGCAAAGGCACAGGACCCTGCAGACGGGATTTCAGCCTGCTGCCTCCTTCAGTCCAACACCCACAAACTGCACAAGCATATCCAGCAGCCCTACACTTTCAGATGACTCATTAGGACAGATGGAGGGAGGAAGATCAATGATTAACTTCTCTAGACACGCATTCTCCAATCACATATGCATCCATTTCTTATCTTACAGATTCAAAATTTATTTGGAGGGGATCTTCCAACTTCATAGAGATCCTATTCTTCCTTTACCTTTAACTTCCTATTTTTCATGACTCTCTTTTTTGTTTTAAACATGGTCAAGACTCACATGATATCAAAGAATATTAAATTCAAAAGCTCTATGTAAATACATTTAATCTCTGCAACAATGCTCTGATAGAGGAAAGAGGTATTGTCCTTGCTTTACAGATAAATATATTTAAAACCTGAAGAAGCCAAGTCTCCTGTCCCCAAAGTTAACAGCTGACTAAACTTAGGTTTTTCAAATCAGAATCCGGAGCTCATTTTGAATATTCAATACACCTAAAAATCAGTGTTTCATTACTCAGTCCTTCCTGCTTAACTTTTCATCCTCATTACTTGACCTAAATTCTTTTAGGGTCACCAAGGATCTCTCACCAAATCCAAGGCCATTCCTTCTATGATTCTGAACTCTGCTACATTTGGCTCTAATAATTCCACTTTCCAGATTATTCTCTTCCACCCTTCTCTCTCCAGTGACTTCCTTCTTGTTCTCCTTTTCTTGCCACAGATTGTCTTAAGCATCCTGGTACATTTCTGTCTAAATAAAACCACTCCATTTTGCAGTTCATCATGGAAATGTTTGTCCCAGTTATGTAGTTAGAGCTCTAATTTATATCTCTATTCCTGTAATGCTGCCATTTCCTGTTTGATGAACCTATTCCATTCTAGGCTGAATCACTTCTGGCCTTAGCAATTCCACTGTTGCCAGAGCCCATCCAACATTTATTTCTTAGCACTAATGTCCCAAAGGGTGGAATACAAGACTATTGATGGTATATTATAATGATTTTAAGTGGTCCACAGAGGAATATTTAAAATTATGTTTATTTTAAAACATGCTGGGGAAAACTGTAAAACCAAATAATCATGTAAATTTTTCTTTTAATTAAAAGACAGTCAGTTGAATTACAGAAAGACAGTAACAGACAGGTGGTTTTAAGATAAAGCAAAAATTGTGAATGGCTTGTTTAAGAAATAATGGCTACCGGGAAATCATGCAGCATAGAAGCTGAGCACTCAGGCTCTGGATCAATGATTCGAACACAACTCACTAGCTAAGTAATTTTGAACAAATTACTTAAATCTCTTTAAATCCCAGTTGTCTAGTTATATAGTGGGAATAAAGTAATACCTCTCCTAGGCTTACTATATGGATTGAAAGAAATACTGTAAAAATGTTCTTAGCACAGTGCCTGGCAATGGTAAGTGCTCGACAAATATTAATAATTACAATTATTCTTGATCTATACCGGCCATCATGCCTTCACTTGGAATCAACTGGGCACTCTCTATACTACAGGCGATTTTCCATATATCGATTTGCTGCCCCAACTTTCCCTCACCTCTTTGTATATTTTTATTTTTATCTTTTGGTACGAATTAAAAAAAAAAAAATCACACAATAACTTTTATTATTAGTCCTTAAAACTGTGAACATATAGGCAGTGGGAGCCAAAAGCCATGTTCCTCTGATTTACTGGGTCTTACAAAATTAAAAGAACCCATGATGCAAAAAAACCCATGATGCATAGTACACAAACTATTTGAAAGCTCTGATACTATTCTCACGGGTACATAAAGGTGGGGAAATGACAGGGTATTCTTCTGCTCCACTAAATATTCATCTGCTGAACCTTAGTTGTGGGTCTATTATTCTGTTTCCCACTCTCATTCATTCAATGACCTAACAAACTTTAGGCATATGCCAACTAGAGTACAAGGTGATGGGGACACAGAAACAGTATAGAAAAGGTAAATAGACCATTACTGGAATACAAACAAGTAAACAGAAGATTACCTAATAATCTGCTATGTAAATAATACCCAATAAAGTGTTTTCAATACTAGCTATGCTCCACAACGCTGCGCCTTCCTAATGCAGAGCACATTACATTACACTGACAGTAATTGTATTGCTATTTTGTGTCAGATTCTAGGTATCTGTTAACCATATCCAAGTTTCTGTCTCCCAACTAGACAAGTGTTGAAACTCAGTAACAGCCCTTGTTTGATCTAACTTGCAAGCAAATATGTGCACATACAAGTCCCAAAACATGACTAGCATTCTGTTAATCTAGAGCAAAAGAGCAACTAGAAATACAACTAGCGAAAGATCAGTATATATTTAGCCTTTCTGGAGGTGGGTAAAAACATGCAATAGAAAACTTACTGAAATTACCCTCTCTAAGAGAATACTTTTAGCCACAAAGATGTCCTAATGCATCAATTGCATTACTCATAAATTTAAAAAGTCCAGACTTCTAGGCAACAGTTAACAGACTTAGGCTTTCATTGCATTACCCTATTTATAAGGTGACAAGTTCGATTTACCGCAAGTACATCAGTCATAACTCAGACGATTTTGGATCTCTTTCACTGGAAGAATAAGGTTCTGTACCAATTTGTATGACATTTTATCAATGATCAGTCCTTGTCTAACATAAATATGGTATAAATACTTGCACAAGTTACTCAACTGATTTACAAATTGAAGTAGAGTTTGGGGGTGGAAGGAAACCACTCAGAGGGAAAGAGGACATAACAGAATAATCTTCACAGACATGTTATTAGTAAGAAAGGTGAGAGAGAGTAGAGGTAGCAGGTGGAGACGGGCTGGAATGAGCCGTAACTTCTGTATTTCAGCTGTATAACATACTGATTCCAGGGTTACCTACTGCACATGTAGACCATGAAGAAGAAATCTTTAAGAAACAAAATCCAGTATGGTAGTGTGAAAAAAGTGTTAAAAAAGAAAAAGAAAAGGAGAACATAAAATCTATTCCTTAAATTGCCAAAGAATATTTACTCCATTCTGAGAATGTGCAGATTACTCACTGCTTGGGAGAGGTACCTTCTATAATACCCGGCCACTCTCCCTCCACTGCTACTGCCCTTTTACTAGGCACTGGGCATAGTAATAAACTCTCTACACACATTATCTTTCTTGATCCCACAGCAAGCCTTCCAGGGAGGTGCTATTATTAATGTCATCTCCATTTTACAGATGAGGAGATACTGTATCAATATTAGAGGCCAGATATCAAAATTAAAAATTATATCTGTCATACTGTAGAGTCAGTTTTTACTCAAATGACCTTTAAATAGAAAAGGGTACAAAAATTAGCTTCTACTCCATCCCTAAAGTAGCTGTAATCCATTTTTACACCTTCACAAGCAATATGTTACTATACTGAAGTCATGTGGAAGAAACCACATTAATGATGGCGTGTCTTATTTCGTTTCCACAGTTCATAAAATTACAAGGAACAGGGAGGCAAGGCAGTCTGATAGTTTAGAGAGCATCCTCTTGGGTTCCGACAGCTTGGATGTGAATTTATACAGCACCACCAATAACTGCTGTTTGACCTTGGTCCAACTACTTTCATCTTTCATTTTCTTATCTGTAAAATGGGGATGATAATTACAGCGCCTCCCTCGAAGTCTTGTTGTAAGATTTAAAAAGACAATGTGTGTAAAGGGCTGATTACTAGGCTCAGTACACAGAAAAGGTCAACTAACGGTGGAGGGGAGAACAGCCACCAGACTGTTCATATTAGCTCACCAGTCCAAAATATTAAAAAAAAAAGAAAAAAGAAAAAAAAAGGAAAATGCCTGAGTTCTGAAAAATTCCATTATAGAAAGGGAGAGACTTACTATTAGATGATAAGCTGAAGCTAAAACTCAAATTCAACCTATTCCCACTGGTTTGAGGTGGGTCCGACAAGATGCTGCAGTGCATCCGAGACACACACCTAAAAATGGCTCCAGTCGGAGCAGCATCTTAGTCACCAGGAGAGAAGGTTAAACCTACTTTTAACCAATGCGGGAGGCAGGCTCGGTGGGCGCTTCAGTATTGCCCTGTCCTTTCTCCCTGCAGGAATACACTCTCGAGCACTTAATCAAGGGTCCTGATGCTTCTGGTACATTCCAAACGAAACCCTCCAGCTCGGCCGCCTCCGGTACAATCTCCAGCACCCAGCGGGCAGGACTCCCTCGGCCTGCGCTGCAGACCGGCCAACGCGGAAATCCGGGTGGGTCCGGCAGCCAGCACGCACCAGGCACGTCGGTTATCTCCGAAAATCATCGCCAGTCAAGTCAGAACAGACACACAGCCCTTCCCCAAGAATTTGACGCATTCCTCCCCGGCAGAGGAAGAATTCAGCAGGACTGCGACCGGCGCTCCGGCCCGTCTCCGAGTCCGACAGTGGGCCTGGCCCGTACACCGCTGGCACCCCCGGGCCCGCTGAGAGCGGGGCGGCGGCGGCGGAGCGCGGCGGACCACGCAGCTGAGCCGAACGAGAGGCCTAGGGGGTGCGAGCGGCTCCGCGAACCCTCGGCTGGAGTTGGGGCGGCGCGGCCCCGGCGGAAGCGGGGCTGGTCGCGACTCCCCAGCGCGCCTCCCGCGGAGCCCGGTCTGTAACCCGGGCTCCGGGGCCCGCGCGGCGCGGCGCCCGCCGCACTGCACACGCACGGGAGGCCGACGGCAAAGGCCCCGGCGGGGCCCGGCGCGGGGGGACCGCGATCCCCGCCCCTCGCGCGGGCTGGGCACCCCCGCCGTGCGCCGGCCGCGCCGGGGCGGGTGGAGAGGCCGACGGGTCCGGAACTCCCGCTGCCGACCGCGTGCGGCGGGTGCGCCGCCGGCTTCCCGCTCCCCGCCGAGGCCGAGGCTCCCCCGGGCTCGGAGAGGGCGGTCGGCGCAGAGGAAGGACGGGCTGCCCGCGCCCGGGCCCTCTCCACGCGGCTCCGGTCTCGGGCGCTCCCACGCCCGCCCGTCCCGATGGCGCCCGCGTTGGGCGCCGCTCCTCCACCCGCGCTGCTGTCCTTACCGGCCAGGGTGTCGAGCCGAGCGTGTGTGCGCACCTCGAGGTCTCGGCGAGCTCTGATCCAGGGGCCCGGGGCGCGGGAGGACCACCCGACCGGCAGAGCCGCAGCTGCGGATGGACAAACCGCCGAAGCACTTTCGCGGCCGCCCGACAGGGAGAGAGCGAGCGAGAAAAAGAAGCAAGATGGCGGCTAGCCAGCCCTACGTATGACGTCATGCCGCGGCGTACGTAAAGCGATCTCCGCAAGACCGCCCCCCGGCGCACAGACGGCCGGATCACGTGAAGCGGCCGTGGCGGCGCAAACCGGGGAAGGCGACGTCGCCACCTGCTGGACGGAGGGAGTTCCTGCAATCAGAGTTTCCGGCGCCCCTTAAAGATTGAGTCTGAAAATCCAGGGGCTCTTGACTAGACCACGATGACAGGTTGATGTGACTCACGGAAGAGAGCACTCTTGTATGTGTTGGATAGGTGTGTGAATTGCTTCACCACAGTTTGGCACTGTGTACCAAAATTAAACTATGAATAATTTTTAATCTTGATACTTGACAATATCCTGATATTTTTCAGAAAGGTACATATTCAACATTCATAATACCAAAACCTCTCTGTTGATAAAGACATAGACAAATGCATTAGGAAACATCCATATTGTATAATATATTGAGGTCATTAAATTCAGAATAACTTTTCATGACCAGGAAAATACTCCTTATGCCCTAATAGGCCTGAACAGTATAGAGGCAGTGGAGATGGAGAGAAGTAGACCGGTATATATTTGGTTTGGTATATATTTTGGAGCTAAAACATACTTTCTTGTACCAGCTGATTGCTTCTAAATGGGTGGTGGGGAGTGTGAATTAAAGAGTCAATGACAACGTGTAGATTTATGGATTGAATAACCGGGTGGATGGCTGACATTTATAGAGACTACGGAGATGGGAGAGGAAAGGAAAACAGTTTGATTGGTAGAGCAATAAAAATTAAGTATTAAAAAATTGGGAAGAATTAAATTTTGGACATGTTAAATTTGAGATGTAAATGCCCAACTGTACATCAAATATGCCGTAGACATGCATAACTGGAGCTCAGAGGGGAGGTACTGCAGACAGAGATTTCAGCTCCATAGATGTGTGTTTAAAAATGGTGGGAGCCTGGCTGGTGTGGCTCAGTGACTGAGCATTGACCCATGCACCAAGAGGTCGCCTGTTTGATTTCGGTCAGGGCACATGCCCAGGATGTGGGCCAAATCCCCGGTGAGGGGACATGCCCAGTGGGGGGCATGCAGGAGGTGGCCAATCAATGTTCTCTCTCATGAATGATGTTTCTCTCTCTTTCCCTCTCCCTTCTTCTCTTTCTAAAAATCAATGAAGGAAAAAAAAAATGGTGAGAAGTGATAAGATCACTCAGAGACAGAGTGGGGAAAAAAAGAAAAAAGAGCCAAACCGAAGGAACAACAACATTTAGAAGTTAGGTGGAGGTGGAGCGCTTAGCAACGAACAGAAGAGAAGCCAGACAGCTGGAAACCCCCAAGGGGATGATGTCACAAAAGCTGGGAGAGGAGAGTTTTACAAGAAGGCGTGAGCAACCACCTATGTGAAATGCTGCGGAAAGGTGAAGGGATGTGAAGGAACCAGATGTGCCCATTGTATTTGGCAGTTTGGAGGTAGGTCACTGGTATTTTCTGCAAGAAGATTTGGTGGAACGTTTGAAGCAGAAAGCCATATGGGTTGAGCGAAACAGATGTTGAGAAACTGGAGACAAGAGAAACAAGTCTTTCCAGAACTCGAATTCTGCCGTGACAGAGAAACAAGATGGTACCTGGAGTAGAGAGGGACATGCTAACGTATTGGAGACAGTAGATCGTGTTTGTGCGATGATGGGAATAACCCGGAAACAGTACGTGGGCAGCAATTATGTAGCAGAGAAGAGGAACCTAAAGGAGGCAAGTCTGTGGGAAGGTGCCAGGGGTGGGGACAGAGCTGATCCAGGGCCCAGCTTTGAAGGAGAGATAGGTACAGCCCTAGGGACTTTGATGATTTGATGGTAGGAATAGCAGGGAAGTGGGCTGATGGCTCCTGTTTCTCAGTGAAGGAGGCGACAAGGCATTCTGCTGGGAACGCTGGGTGTGGAGGGCTTTGAGCAGAAGAGGATCCAAAAGTGATCTCAGTGAGTGAAGATGCAAGCCTAGTGTGAGCAGCCTGGAGGATGGGCGTGCTCTTCGAGCGCTCTCTGGACGGGCGCGATTATGGATGTTAATTAACTATGCCAGTCCATTGATTTCTCCTGCAGTGGTCAGCTCTTCAGTACAGCCACAGAGAAGTCAGGAAGATTCCTCTGGGCTGGGCTTTTCCAGGCAGGTTTAATGGGAAGAGGTGAGGCATCTGTAAATGACAATCATTATAATATTGTGTTTGAACATATGGTGTACGCGTAGCAAATGGTAACTGGGTCTACTTTATGAATTATCTATGGTATATTTTATTCTATTTTTTCCATCACCATTTATCCCTCCTCTACCCTCGTCCACCCCTCACCCCGGACACTCACCACATTGTTGTCCCTGTTCTATGGTATGTTTTAAATCCAAGGATTTCCCGCCATTTCTTTTGATCAGAGCTGTCTTTCCCACCAATGTGGTCATAGAGTGGTCACTGAAGCAATGTTAGAATAAATAAAATAATAAAGAGGTAGCCCTGGCTGGTTTTGCTTAGTGGTTAGAGCACTGGCCTATGGACTGAGAAGTCGCAGGTTCGATTCCTGGTCAAGGGCACATACCTGGGTTGCAGATTCAATCTCGGGCCCTGGTTGGGGTCATGTGGGAGGCAACCAGTGGATGTGTCTCTTGCATATGCATGTTTCTCTCCCTCTCTCTCTCTCTTTCTCCCTCCCTCTCTTCCACCCTATCTAAGAATCAATGGAAACATATCCTCCGGTGAGGATTAACAAAATAAACAATAACAATAACAATAATGATAATAATAAAGAGGTCAATCACAGGCACTCACTCCCCCCACCTTGACATCAATGGTCTTTTGAAACGGAGAAGCTTGGCTGCTGTGGGTCCTTGCCTGGGGTGTGCCTGCTGCTGTCCCCAGGAGCAGAGGGAAGCGGTACTGTGGCGACTTTTCCACAACTTTCCAGGCCCTGGACAAGCAGGCTCCAGCACGCAGACGAGCTTACGTGAACCAAGGTCATGAAACAACACACGTTGATCCAAACAGAATAGTCACTGGTTCATTTCAAGAGCTATCGTTTATATCCCTGAGTACTACAGACTGCAAAGCCAGTGCATTTTCTACACAGACCTCCAGGAGACCGAGGGCATTATCAGAAGGTTGCTGGGTGAACAGAGATTCGGAAGGAGTGGAGATACGTGTATAGACGGTTCCCGTTCGTCTCTCTCTGGGATGGGGTGACTTTGTCCCAAAGATAGAAATACTGGGTGTCTGGTGGTGGCAACATTTCCACGATGATCTCTGATACAGTAGGGACATGGTGCTGTGCTGATGATTTGGGCCCCTTCTCTCCTTGGCAGCACTTGGATGGGTACCGGTCCTCTTGTGCCCCTGTGTGCTCCCTTCTCTGTTTCCATGGCGACCCAAACCTCTTAGCAATATTCTTGCAATAGAAAGCAAGTTCCAGTCAAGCCAGGGCAGTTTGCATTTGAAAGATGACTTTGCTTTCCTGTGCTCTTATTTGTTGTATGTGATCTTGAAGTTTAGCTCTCAGAGACCAATCTTATTTCCCTTATTTACAATATTTGGGGGGTGGGGGGAGAATCTCTAGGTGTTGGCACTATTTCCAAAGTCAAATAATGTTCTTTTATAATTTACTTTGTTTTGGCTTATTTGCACCTCTCCTAATACTCCTTCAGTGTAAATAAATTTGTCGTAACAAAACATTTTCGTGACAGATTGAATGAAAACTTGTCATTTATTTTCCAGTTCTGCTTTTTAAACAATCGTTTTAGGGTAACATTATCAAATTGCCAACTGGGGATATAAAGTCAGGCAAACTAGTTTCTTATTAAAAACAAATGGATTCTCCGAACGGTATGACCTATTTCCTTTGTGATTGCCCAGCCTTATTAAGCTAATGGTTTTATTCAATTTCTACACTTCTCATTGGAATTGATTCTATAAACCTGTGGGCGCTGAAGATTTATGGGATATGCGTCTCCCCAATATCCGAAATTAGAGTGTTCCTATGAAACCCTTCGTAAGCCAAAATGGTGTAAAGCGAAGAAACAATTACCATTCATTTACATGAAAAAAATACTGCGTTCCCAGACTGAATCAAATATGCTTAATTGTGTCCAGTTTTACGCTGCACGAACACCCTTACGCGCTCTCTCGGGCTTTTCTGAGACCCTAGGACACGTCTCCCTGACAGATGCACAGTCAGTGGCGATGCGTCACGGATGCCCCCAGACTCGGCAGGCCTCTGGCGGCTTTGAGCTGAGATGCTGAGCGGGTAGGGCAGGCGCCGGGCGGGCACGCTCGCTGCTCCTGCTGGGTGTGGGCACTGCCGGGCGCGCCTGCTGCCAGCCCTCGGGCGGAACACTGCCCGCCCTTCGCCCTTTTCTTCAGGCTCCTTTCGGCGAGCGAAAGAGGGACTAATGCAAGTCCTTCGTGGGAGCAAAGTGGCGTAAGATGAATTTTCAAAAAGCAGGGGAGACCAGTATTAGGTGAACAATAAAAGAATCCCTGAAGGCATCATGCTTTATTAGTAGTGATGTTTCCTTCTTTTTCAAAAAGATACTTTTTTATTGATTTTTTTAGAGAGAGGAGGGAGAAAGAGAGAGAAACATGGATGTGAGAGAGATGCATCGATCGGCTGTCCCCTGCACGCCCCCACGGGGGATCGAGCCTGCAGCCCGGGCTTGGGCCCTGGCTGGGAATGGACCGGGACCTCTCAGTCCCTGGGACAACGTTCAGTCTACTGGGCCCCAGCGGCTGGGTGTTATAGTGCTGTTTCTTTTTTTTAATTAAATGTTTTTAGAGAGAGGGAGAGAGAAACATTGATCAGCTGCCTCCTGCATACTCCCTACCAGGGATTGAGCCTGAAACCTGGGCATGTGCCCCAGCTGGGAATCTAATCAGTGACCTCCTGGTGTGTAGGTCAGCTCTCAACCACTGAGTCACACTGGCCTGGCAGTAGTGATGTTTGTTAAAGGTTTATGTGCCTGTGGCAATTTTTTTTTTGTTTTTTTATCCTCACCTGAGGACATTTTTTCATTTTTTGTTCAGACAGAGTGGAAGGGGAAGAGAGAGAGAAACATCGACATGAAAGGAACACATCGAGTGGCTGCCACCCGCACGACCCAACCAGGGCCGGGGACAAACTGCAACTAAGGGACGTGCCCTTAGCGGGAACCGAACCCGGGTCTCTCTGGACCGCAGGCCGACGCTCTAACCGCTGAGCCAAACCAACCGGGGCGTGCCTGTGACAATTTTGATTTCTTTTCACCAGTGGTCCAGCAAATCATATTTAGTAAAACTGAAACATCATAAGCCTGATGTAATGAATAAGGTAATACCCAAATACTGTGTGAAAATGCAATGTCAATAGATGTTATCACGTCGCTAATAAAGATGAGAAAAACATTCCCAGTGCTTTGAAAAACTACCTTGGCCAACTTGTAGAAGATTATATATTAAATAAATGACATACTCTATGTGTGATATATGAAATATTACATTATACATAAAGTAGGATAACTATCTGTTATTTATCAGTTTATTATTAGTTAGCCCAATAAACCCTTCTTATAGTAGAATGAACGGTACATTTTGACCAAAATGTTACTCATTTATCACAAGTCACATGTTAATGGGGTTTACTGTCCACCCAAAATTTCCCCAGAATTTTCTGAGCCGAGAGGAGAAGCCGAGTTAAGGGAGCAGTGGCGCCAAGTCCAGAGGGTGGCGCGTTGGTAATGAGCCATGTCTGGGAGCCTGGGGAGAAGGGGGGAAGAGGAAGGAGATGAAGAGAGCGGACTTGCAGGCTCACAGCTCTGCCCGAGGCTGGAAGTTCACCTGAGACAGGAAGTGAGTAATGAGAAAGGTCTAGAGCCCAAAGGGCAGGGCGGGGTCTAGGGAGCACAGAGCAGAAAGGGTGACAGAGGAAGAGCCAGGTGGTGACTGAAGATCCCAAAGATGTGATTTCCTAACTGTTCAGGCCAGAAAATAGAAGCCGGAGCGATTGCTAATGGGTGTAAATGCAGTGTTCAGGAGTTATCTCTAAAACTAGAGCTCTGGCTGCTGTCCGTAGCATTAAGGCTTAAGGCACATTTTAGTTTTTTGCTGTCCAACCAATCGTATATGCCATGTATGAATGACACCACCCAGTGTCAAATCTTTTACTGCTCCACAGTAATTAAGAGAGGTAAGGTTGACAGTCCGTTTCTTCGATGGCAGTGGGACAGGGTATTTTGCTTTTTGTTTTTTTAAATAACTTTTCTTTTTCTTTTTTTCCAGATACAGTGGGAGGGAGAGAGAGGGAGAGAAAAGGAGAGAGAGAAACGTCGACGTAAGAGGGACACATCGCCTGGTTGCCTCCTGCAGGACCAGGGATGAACTGCAGCCGAGGTATTTGCCCTGGGCCTGAATCAAACCAGAGACTCATTGGTCCGCAGGCTGATGCTCTACCACTGAGCCAAACGGGCCAGGGCTGGACAGGTATTTTGAGTAACTTCGAGGCTTCCGACGGAAAAGAGGAGAAGTTCATGTCTTACAGAGCATCAGTAGTCCGTGCCTGGTTCAGATTTTGCTTCTTTGTCATCTCCATTCTTATTTCTGCTGGGGTTAATTAAAAGGCATTTCAGAAATATTTTTTGAGTCTCAGTGAGATAATTGCTCCTGGTGGGAATCAGTACACAATACTCGAAGAACGGAACCATTGGTAACTTTGCAGGGCTTGGTCTCGATTGGAAGAAGAGAGAAAAGTTTAAGAGAAAAAACTTCTCAAAGTACCTCACAACCTGGGTAAATTGCAATGAAATGGAACTCTCTTCATTTCAATATTCAGTGTTACCTGTAGGAAACTTGTAATGGATGAGTCTTACTCTCTGATCACAGTGACTGATAAAATAGTGCCACCTGTTAGGCTACATGTGACCAGGCCACCGGCTCACCTGATGCTGGTAGGGCGACGAATCATCCCAGATTGCACGAGACTGTCATGGCTTGGATGCTTCTGTGACTCAGGAATTTTCTTAGTCTGGGGCAAAACGGGACAGTTGGTCACCGTGTGCTGGCCACAGTGAAGTGGAGACAGGCGTCTCCGCTTCAAGGTTCCTCCATGTCAAAATTTCCTTTGGATCTCTACTATCTGCCTGACCAGATGCCCTGGATGAGACCCCGGACGGGAAGGGTGTTTTGTCTGATACCAGAGAAGGTCTTTTTCCTCTTGAGGGGCCAGCCAAGCCCCAGAAAACTGAGAATCTGGGCCTGAGGAGCCCCCAGCAACAACGGGACATGCTGGGCTTCCCACCTGGCTGTCACTGCTGCATAATCTGTCCACCCCAGTACGCTGCATGCCAGCAAATGCCTGCCAGGCCGGCACTGGGCTGGCCCTCTGCATGCCTTATTTTGCATGGCAAACTCAGTACGGATTCTAAAACCGCGGGTCGAAGGGGACGAGTCTCTTGCTTTGAGCTCACAGTGCTACTCAGTGACTGAGCTGGTGTTTGAGCTGAGGTTCAACTTCAAGCCCAGATTTAGCTGCAGCCCCCCAGGTGGCCTGGAGGACCATGTGCAGACTTCCTTTGACCCTTCACTCAAGGACCTTGTAGAAATACAAGCAACCTGAGGAAACGGGCTTCTGTCCATCCCACTGCAGGATTCAAGCCCCGCTGACTGGTCCTGGGATTGCCCTGTGCCCAGGCCACCGCTGGCTACATTTCAGCTGAATGAATGTTTCAAACATTCACGATCCATAGCCCCAGCAGCCAGCACAGTGCCTGGCACACACAGTACATGCTCAGTTAATATTTGTTGAAAGGAAAAAAAAAAAAAGACTCAGGAATAATATACAGTGGGTTCTATTTCATGCGTGATGTCAATAAAATCCACAAAGTTTACCCAGACTACCATCACCCCTCAGGGTGGAATGGGGTGAGGCGGCATGGAGTTGAGTCAACATCTGTCTAAGCCAGAGAATGCCGGGTGCAAAATACTCGGAAGGCCCATAGACCTGTAGGTCTTGGGTGTGGTCAGAGCTCACGAAGTTGCCAATGTCCAGATTTGATTCGTTTATTCATCAAACATTTATATCACGTATCATATAAAACCCTACTTATGCCGAGTGCTGCCCTTAAGTCCTCTGGGCAGTAATTCTCACAGCGTCAGTGCTGGCCACAGAAAACCCCCGCAGAACTGTGAAGGTTACGGATCCTCGAGTCTCACCCTCTGACCAAGGCCTAGGGTGGCCCTGGGGCTGTGTGTTTAACAAACATTTTGTGGGATTCTGAGCCACTGTTCTGGGAAAGAAGACGCATGTTCGGAACAGAGTTGGCACGAGAAGCTTGGTCAAGTCCCTGCAGGTTTTTGTTGGTTTGTTGTTTTGTTTTTGGTTCTGGGTACTGTGAATTTATTTGCTCCTCTTGTCTGTCCTGCAAAATCCAGCCCGAGGCTTCACAGAAAGGGTCGAAGATTCTCCTTATGTTCCCGTTTCTGCTGTGGGGACTGAAGCCATGCTGGTGGGAGAACATGAGCTGATAGAAAGTGTTTCCAGTCCGGCCGGTGCAGCTCAGTGGTTGAGCGTTGACCCAGCACCAAGAGGGTGCTGGTTCAATTCCCAGTCAGGGCACATGCCCAGGTGGTGGGCCTGATCCCAGTGGGGGGCATACAGGAGGCAGCCATTCGATGTTCTTTCTCACCGATGTTTCTATTTCTCTCTCCCTCTCCCTTCCTCTCTAAAATCAATAAAGGAAAAAAAAAGAATGTGTTTATATACAAGCTAGTATGTAATTAGAAGCATGCACGATAAGTTGAGCTCTACTTAGGTCTAGTGAATTTCAGGCCAGGAAAAGAGATGGAATGATCTGGAGAGGCATGATCTACCAAGCAGGTGGTTAATCCACAAGAATCAGTACACTGATGTGTCAGCATATTGGTAAGTGCGTTTCTATCGATATTCAGAAAATGTGTCCATTCTCACCCACCCTGTGGAGAGTCCTCTGGCTTCCCACGAAGTTGGGAATGGAGCCAAGTGGAGATGCTGGATGACTCCGCCCACACAAAACAAACTCAGCATGAGCCCCGACAACGAACGCGTCCATTTGGGACAGCGGAGAGTGTGCTTAGTACAGAGCAAAGCCTATGTAAGTCAAAGGTTGTCTCCTCTTCAGCTCCAGGATATGAAATAACACATACCCATCGCGTTTTACACAATCAGGAATTGAATAGTTACTAGGTTGGAAAGGTTTGTTTCCAACGTGAAAACCAATCAACAGATATTATTGACCACCTGTTACGTGTGGAAGGGTCTTGCTAAAGATTCCAATTAAAAAACCATTCAGTTGGACTGTTTATTCAGAGCCCAGTGTTTTATGAGTGATCTCAACATTCCTGTTATTCGTGCTGTGCAGGGTCATGAGACCTGTCACTCAACTGCCATTGATTTATTTTTTTGTGACTTGTACACATCTAGGTGTGAATCTCTTCAGGATGGTTTGTACTGTTCTAAGTGGCAGATAGTTGGGTCATGGGGCGGACTATTAAACATCAACAGACTTTCCAAGTGAGTAAGTTAGCATCTCCTTCAAGGTCACCAATATAGGTTCTGACAACCACCCTATTTTAGCTTTAAATTTATCTTTTGGACAAACATTTTCACTACTACAGTGTCTAAAATATCTTTCCCTGAAAAAAATATGATTAAATATATTAAAGTGATGCTAAATTAATATATCAAGAAGAAGAAATAGATAACTAAAAATAACAGGATATATGAGTGATGGTTTTGATTCATAGCCTGTTTTTAATCCTGTTCTAGAATATGAGTATCCAGATTTGTATTTGCAGAGCAACACAAGAAAAAATAAAACGGTGATTTTTGGCTTTAAAATTCTTTATTTTATTTTTATTTATGTGTTTTTATTGATTTCAGAGAGAGGGAGAGGGAGAGAGAGAGAGAGACACTGATGATGAGGGAAACATCGATTGGCTGCCTCCTGCACACCCCCTACTGGGAATGGAGCCCACAACTTGGGCACGTGCCCTGATCAGGAATTGAACCAGAGACCACCTCGTGCATAGGGTGTTGCTCAACCCCTGAGCCACACCCACAGGCTCCTTTTTTATTTTTAAAATTCTAAGCCTTATTGAAAGACTGTCATTTGAGAACCTGATCCATTGGTGACTCCCTTGTTTCTCCTGGACTAGATATTAGACTATTTAAGAATTCATTATTCATTTTATAGAGTGCGATAATATTGTGGTAATGCTGCTTAAAAAGCCTCATCTCTTAGTGTACATATAGAAATATTTATAGGTAAAATGATACACAGTGTCTTGGTTTTGCTCTAAAAATATTTCAGCCAGACAAAACACAAAGAAAAAGAAAATTGGCAAGTTCACATGTAATGAGAATAGCAGAATGTTGGTACTTTTCAAGATGGGTGACGGATACATGGGAGTCCATTATTTTCTTCCTTTTCATGCATTTAAAAAAGTTGACGTAAGTTTTTTGAAAAGGCATGTCTCAGTGACACACTTGACGTCACATTCTCGTCTCACCCTCTTTTAGAAATCTTTTTTTGGGCAAACCTTCCTCAAGCACATGTAGCAGGTAAACACAATGAGAATGGCCCTTCCCATTCTTTGTTTATAAATATATATTTAGCACCCACTAATCAAATAACCTGTGCTGGAGCAAGGGGCTTTAAAACGAGCCCATGACTTGGTCACTATGAACATGTCACTTTGCTGATCTTCAGTGTCCTTACTAGATAAGGAACAAATTAGACTGGGTGACCTCAACAACCCAGTTCTATGTGACTTTGTACCCAGTTTCCTGGGAATAAGGACCTTAATGATCTTGTGGTTGAGGCAGTGTAAAACAATTAGACTTTAAATACATGTGCATCTAATGACAGGTGACTTTGCACCAGGTGCCTGTTCCTTCACATGAGATTCTCGTCACAGCACTTCATTCTCTGCCAACCCCCTTTACCTTCTCTCCCGGTGCTGGTTACTTTCCAAGAATAATCTGGCTTGTAAGCCAAAGAGTTGCCTTCAAGAACACGCCTTACAGTTTTTATAGTACTTAGGAGAATGACATCAGTAGGCAGTTATGTTTATTTGTAATAGAAGGTGACCTAGTTATCAGACAAAGTATACTCTAACTTGCGCTATTTATGACATTCTGAAATATCGCATTAATCAAAACTTTGGATTGTTGAACTCAGCTTAGTTTTTTTTTTTTTTTAATGATAGTTAATGCATTCTTAAAGTTAATATAGTTATTTTTCTTAGCTACAGAAAGCAAGAGAGATCTGGAACATGCTAACCATTTTTAAATGTAGAGTGACATTAAATGTACTCACACAGTTGTGCAACCATCACCACCACCCATCTCCAGAACTTGTTCCTCACCCTTGCTGAAACTCTACCCGTTAAACACTAACTCCCCACCATCCCCTCACCTCAACCCTGGTAACCACTGTTCTACCTTCCTGTCTTTATGTATTTACTATTCTAGGTAGTTTAGATAAGTGAAATCATCCAATATTTGTCCTTTTGTGTCTGGCTTATTTCACTGATCATAATATCTACAAGCTTCATCCACAATGTAGTGTGTGTCGGAATTTCATTTTTTTTTTTTTAAGGCTGAATAATATTCCATTGTGTGTATTTTGTTCATCCATTCGTCCTTTGATGGACCTTTGGGTGGTTTCTACCTTTTGGCTATTGTGGACAATTCTACTATGAACACTGGTGTATACAAATGAGGTGTTTGTTTTTGGGTTTGATTGTTGTTTTTCTGGTTCTTCTGTATGCTTCCCAGGAGGTTTGGAGTGTTTATTTACACATCTATGCTTATTCTGACAGTTTCCCGGGAACTGCATTTTAAAATAAATGTTGCACATATTCTCACGATTAGGTAAAATTGGAAGACACTTTTTACCATTTTCACCGGAGTGAAAGCAAATCAAAATAACGTCAAGGATGGTCTCTGACAAGAGAAGCAGCACCCAGACATCTGGGGCGGGTTGGGAGCCAGGGATGTGTTGATGGCAAGAGGAGCATCGGCACTCAGGAGCAGGTTCCACACACGCGAGCCCACTGTTCTGTGAACCAGCGCCAGAGCCGCTCCCGCACCGCGGGCATTTGTGCGGGCAGAATGCGGGGGACAGGTGGGAACTGCGAACTTCACCTGCGGGCTGGCTGACCTGTGGCAAATCCCCACGCGGCTCTGCTGTCCAGAGGGCCCAGCCGCACGCAGCGTTTCCCCCACGCACCTGCTGACGCTCAGATTTGGGACAGGGGTCGCCCAACCTGCGTCAGAGTAACGGCTGATTCTTGGTTTTAACGTCATAATGTACAAGCTCGTAAAGGCTTCCAGGGGTTGCCAGCCGGTCTAAATCGGACCTCGTGTACGCGTCTGAGATTTGCACCAAGGGAATGAGGTGGATACCTCGCGGGGTGACCTTGACCCAAGCAAACTGTGGTCATGGGGACATCTTGGAGGAGTTTGTTAGCGGACTGCTGTGCCAGCCCCTAAGGCAAAGCTGCGGCGACTTGGGCAGAGGCAGCGGGGGTCTCAGGGCCACCAGACTCAGGTCGCTCTCCCGAGGGACTAAGAAACAGGGGCGGGCTGCCGGCACATTTGTGTTCATTCAGCAAACATTCACTGAGCTTCTGTTATTATGTTCTGGGTGCCGTAGCTGAAGTGGAAGAAAAGCTAAAAGCTAAAAAATAAAATAAAATAATAAAATAAAAAATGGTCCCTGAAGTTACATCCTCAATAGTGAGCAGTTCAGGTTGTTGCAAGAACCCCTTAGATGGGTTTATTTCAATGATGACTTATCTATGAAAATATACTTTACAAACAAACCTAACTTTGCAGACGGGAGCCTCCCTCTCTCTTCAAGACCGAGAAACGTGAAGATGCACGTGCGGAAAGCGACCGGGGTCCGGTAGCAGTCTGGTGAGCTTGCACGGGCCTGTGCAGCTTCCTAGCCTTGCATTTCAGACGAAACCAATGCTCCCATGGGTGCGGGGGGAGCAGCCTCGGAAAGGCTTGGAACCTCACCCCCGCCGTCCTCAATGGGCTCATCCACGTGTGCACTGGCTTTGGAGCGGAGGGGAGGGAGGAGCGCGCTGCTGTCACGTGCTGTGCCCTTGGGGTGCTGGTGTCTAGAAGCTTGTTAGGAGGGCCCTGATGTCACGTGCTGTGCCCTTGGGGTGCTGGTGTCTAGAAGCTTGTCTAACGGGGGCAGCATGGTGGGGTATTTGGTTTCGTGTTGGAAAATATAGAAAGATCCCCAGATATTAGAAAGCCTTGATTGTCCAGACCATTGAGTGGGCAACCGTGAGACTTCTCTGGGAGCCGAAAAAGCCATCAGGAGTGAAACATTTGTCACTCTGGTTCAATCAGAGCAGGGTCGGGACCTGAATGTAACTCACTTTCTTTGGATAGTTTTGCACAAATGACTTTCCCGAAGTGTGTACGTTGAAAGAACGGACGATCATGGAAAAAGAAAAGCTGCCTAAAGTGTTAGAAAGGGACTCAGCTCTTCAGAGGAGAAGCAAAGGAGATTAACTTGGTGTTTATCAAAGGGGGCTCGGGGCTAAAATCATTCCTTTGGGTAACATGTCCCCACCATCCAGTGTGAACTTTCCATGTCCATGTGCGTTTCTTTCTCTCGGTGGTGTTCCTCTTTGAATCGGGTCCACACATACATTTCTGAAATTTAGAATTTTTTGTGTTACATGTCTCACTAGCAAAAGCTTACTCCCTTTTTAATCATATTGGAGGGGGGGGGGGAATACTTTTGCCAGTCAAATATTAATTTATTTGAAAAGGCATAAAGACACGTTTAGAAAATAGAAACCTGGCTACAGATTTTAAGCAATTAGCAAATTGATTTTTGTGGCGTTCAAACTGATGACAGACAAAAAAAAATGCTTTTTTTTTTTTTTTTAATGAAAGAATTTAAAAAGAAGAGAAAAATATGCCCTTTAGTCTGGTGAGTGTATCATTATCTGTTTATGTAATCAACTCCCGAAGAGATTCAAAATAATGGCACTCCGATTTTCTTTCTCTCTCTTCCTTCCTTCCTTCCTTCCTTCCTTCCTTCCTTCCTTCCTTCCTTCCTTCCTTTCTTTTCTTTATTGATTTTAAAGAGAGAGAAAGCAAGAGGAAGAGAGAGATAGAAACATCGATGAGAGAGAACATCAATTGGCCGCCTCCTGCACGCCCCCCACTGGGGATTGGACCCACAACCTGGGCATGTGCCCTGACAAGGAATTGAACCAGTGACCCCTTGGTGCATGGGTCCACGCTCAACCACTGAGTCACACCAGCCGGGTACAACTGAATTTTTTGGGATAATGTTTTCAGTCCTTCTATTCTTCCCTCAGCACATCGCTGGCACAGGTGACCATTTTCTTTTTACACTGCTCGTTTTATAAATCCAAGAGACTATTAACCAAATGAGAAATGTCTTGAGGTAAAGAGTAAATTATATTCCCCTAAGAGAGGGATTCCCATGAGGCTTACTATAATAAAAGTTGATAACTCTGTGAAACAGGTCTCGGAGGTCTCTCACATAATTATTAAGGAGGTTTTCTTCGGAAAGAGTTGAAAAACTTTTAAGAATGGGAATTGTCTTAAAATGAGTTATTGGGAGTGAGTCTAAATCATTGAGAAATACATGAGAAAATATGTTTGGTAGACTAGCAAGAATATAATGGGTCTGGAAATATAATTTTGATGGTATTATTATTTAATACAGATGCCTTAGAAATCCTTTGAATAAAAATGTAAAGTTTAATATCTCATTGGTATTGTAACTTGCATTGGACAGTGTGAGCCTCTCTTCATAGATTTGTTAGATACTCAGGTTTCTCCTTCTGTGATTTGCCCAGTGTAATTCTTTGTCCAATTTTCTATTGGATTTCCTGCCTCTTGCTTGTTGATATTCAAGAAGAGTTTCTTGTAGTTTCTACATACTAATCTCTTTAGTTTTAGAGGTGGCAAATCTATTCTTCTAGGCTGTGCCTTGTTTGTTCACTTTGCCTATTATGTCCTCCTTTGAAAAAAATCCTATTAAAAATTTTTTTTTCTTTATTTATTTTCGAGAGAGGAAAGAAGAGGGAGAGAGAGAGAGAAGCATTGATGACAGAGAACATTGATTGGCTGCCTCCTGCACACCCCCCACTGGGGATTTGGCCCTCAACCTGAGCATGTGCCCTGACCGGGAATCCAAACAGTGACCCCCAAGTGCATGGGTTGATGCTCAACCACTGAGCCACCTCGGTCAGGCAAGAAATCCTATTTTGATGTACCAAAATCCACAAATTTTCCCCCAGATCTTTTGTGGTTTCTAGGCTTTTCTTCCTAACTCCTTCTCATGTTAGTCACAAAGATATACTTCTTTTCTTTCCTTTTTGATCTCTATGTTAGATTAAGTATCTAATCTATTACAGTTAACATTTGTATGTGGTGTGAGGTAGGGATCGACTGTGTTTTTCTCCTTGTGGTGCTCATTGCTTAGAGATGCCACCACTGTGTACAGAAGTTTCCATATGCATGAGGGTCTACCCCTGGATCCCTGTCTTAGTCCATTGATCTGTTTGTTGATTCCCATGCCAGTATTCGATTATTTCCTTTGCTGTGGCTTTGTGGTATGTCTTACCATCTGGTAAGAAAAATCCTCCATCTTTGCTTGTGTCTTAGCTATTTTTTGTACTTTTTAGAACTGAAATTTTGACTGAAAATGTGTGATATATATGTTAATTTGAGAAGAATCTACAAATTTCCACCTGTAAGCTATTCCACGCCAATATGCTATTCTATCTTCTCTGGGCTTCTTTTAAAAAATTTTTTATCCTCACCCGAGGAGATTTTTCCATTTTTTTGTTCAGATAGAGTGGGAGGGAGAGAGAGAGAGAGAGAGAAACATCAACGTGAAAGGGACACATCGAGTGGTTGCCACCTGCACAACCCAACCAGGGCCAGGGACAAACTGCAACCAAGGTACGTGCCCTTAGTGGGAACCGAACCTGGGTCTCTCTGGACCGCAGGCCAATGCTCTAACCACTGAGCAAAACTGGCCAGGGCTCTGGGCTTCTTTTATGTCTTTAGAATTTGTAGGACTATTTTTAGAACTCTCAAGTATGAAAATCATTAGAGATGTATGTAAAGATACATTACAAGAGTATAGTGAATATTTGGAAATTGTTCACATGTCCAATAACAGAGGAATGATTAAATAAGTTGAAAATAGTTTGATGTGTGCATTAATAGAAAATTGCATCAATACAGAATCTTCAGTGACATGAGAATCTTATAATATTACACAATTAGCTGGGGAGATTACAGGGATTTAAACTGTCTATATTATATATATTTTGGGTATGTTCCATATTTTCCAAAATGAACATGTTTTATTTTTATAACTGTTTTTTTTTTCTTCTTTTAAGAAGTTGTTGGAAGTCAATACATTAAGCATTTGCCATCTGACAGTACAGGAACATCGGGAAACAGGTCTCTGACTCAGCAGATGAGCTCATCACGCCAGCAACAAGAATTCAGATGTAAATTTCCCAGCTAAATGCTGCCCGCTCCATCTGCTGGACTCCTCACAGGTTTCTAGGCCTTCTGACTCAGCTAAGCATTCGCGAATGTAATTTCACATGTTCGCTTTTTCGTGTGACAAATATTTAATCATCTGCTGCTATGCAAAGCACTCTATTCAAGGGATGAATCAAGTAGCCTCGGCCCCTAACGGACTCAGCATGGCATATGCAGATCAAGGACGCCCGACTTTCAGGCCACCCTCCCCCCGTGCCAAGTCTCAGTTCTACACTCTAGTCACCCTAGGCTTTTTTTTTTTTTCATTTTTATCATAGCTAATCGCATACTGTGAGGTTTGAGCTCGTTCTCCTGTATGGGAGAGGGGAGGAAGGAGGTTGCACTTCATCTTCTAGAGTTAAGGTGTTAAGACTAATAACAGCCAACATTTATTGAGCAGCTACTATGTGCCAGACATCACATTTTATTTTTTCCTTTATTGATTTTAGAGAGAGAGGAAGGGAGAGAGAGAGAGAAACATTGATGGGCCCTGGCCAGTTTGGCTCAGCGGTTAGAGCGTTGGCCTGCGGTCCGGAGAGACCCAGGTTCGGTTCCCGCTAAGGGCACGTACTTCGGTTGCAGTTTGTCCCCGGCCCTGGTTGGTCGTGCGGGTGGCAGCCACTCGATGTGTCCCTTCACGTCGATGTTTCTCTCTCTCCCTTACTCTCTCTCCCTCCCACTCTATCTGTACAAAAAATGGAAAAATATCCTCGGGTGAGGATTAAAAAAAAAAAAAAAAGAAACATTGATGAGAGAGAACATCGATTGGCCACCTCCTGCATGCCCCCCACTGGGGATTGGGCCCACAACCTGGGTATGTGCCCTGACCAGGAATCGAACCGGTGACCTCTTGGTGCATGGGTTGATGCTTCACCCCTGAGTCACACCAGCCGGGCGACATCACATTTTATTATCACAACAACTCTCAAGCAGGTACTCGTATCATTCCTTTACAGACGTGACACCAAGGTTCAGAAGGATTTATTAACAACCTGAAAGCGGTCAAGTCAAGACTCCAACCCTGACCCCGGGTCTCAGAAGACCATGCTCCTAGCCACAGAGGGATAGTGCTTCCCCAGGGCTGGCACAGGTGGGCATCACTTCTGAACCCTCCCATCCCAGGCAACTGGGACTCAGCTGGGACTCAGCAGCCAGGTTTTCACTGGCTTTCTGAGGTGGGGGAGGGGTGGGCCTGGGACCGGCTGGACAGAGATCCTGGCTTTGTCCTGAGGGGATCAACCTCCTCTGGGGATGAAGATCAACCTCCTCTGGGGATGAGAAACGGGCGGGGAGGAGAACTGTGAGGGTTTGGTGAGGAAATAATGAGAAAATCCCAGGTTGTCACTTGGGAGAAGGGGTCGGTCTTCCCTGCAAATGGGGTTCCACAAAATCCACCTATCTCTAGGGACTCCCAGTCTTCATCCTGTTGGACTCCCTCCCCCCAACACACTCATTCCAAAATATTGATTGCAGGCACTGTGTGAAATGGGGAGGCGTGGAAGGGTTGTAAGCAGCAGAGTTTAAATGTTTCCATTTAAACACGATCCCTCTGGCCAGCTGGGAGGAAGGCAGCTCAAGACTTCTGATAACCAATTCCTTTCCCATCCTCTGTGACCCATGGGCGAGGTGAGAGAGAACACAAAGAGGTCAGTACCTCCTGCCCTCCACAGACCCCTTTGGCAAAGTTCTAAGACTTCCCAGAATGCCTCTCTCTCTGCTCACGTCAGCAGCTTACCTGCCTCATTCTGGCATCTCAGCCCGTGTTTCCCTTGCTGTGCCCCATGAAGGCCTGTTAGGACCTCGACAGAGGGCTCAGGCATTTGTAGTGATGTGTCGCCGGGGAATATCCGTATCAGTTCCAATAAGGGCCTTTGTGAGCCAAAAGCAATTTGTTGCGTAGCTTTTCAATGGAGACAGGGCGGGTGGTTTGCCCATAGGCGATTGTTGGGGGGCGTTTTCCTTTCCTTTGGGAGCTGTTTCTCTATTTTAGCAATGACTCCGTGGCATAAATCAGCAACAACAATAACAGTTAATGAACACGTGAACTCCTTATCTCCTGACCGTCCCCATTTCAAGCCCTTGAGTCATTTAATTCTCATTGTCTCCTCAGGAAGTAGGTGTTATTATTGCCCCATTTTATAGGTAAAGAAATGGAAGCTGGAGAGGTTAAACAACTTGCCCCCAGGCCACAGGTAACAGTCTTGACTGCTATGACATGCAAAGAATATGTCAATGTCAAGCAAGTTTTTTAAAAAAAGTAAATATATATGTAGTGGTAAAAATAGTTAACATAAGATTTCCCTTTTAACAGATTTTTACTGTACAGTACATACTGTTATGGTTTGGTACAGTGTTATACAGCAGATATTTAGAATTTATTCATCTTGCATAATTGATATCTTATACCCATTGAGTAGCAACTCCCCATTTTCCCTACCGCAACCCCCCATCCTCCCTTCAGCCCGACAACCACAATTCTGTTTTTTGCTTCCAGGAGTTTGACTATTTTAGCTACTCCATATAGTGAAGTCCTGTAGTATTTGTCCTCCTGTGACTGGCCTATTTCATTTAGCTGGATGCCCTCAAGGTTGATACACACGCTGTTGCATATTGCAGGATTCCCTTCCTGTTTAAGGCTGAGTAATGTTCCACTGCGTGCATGGATCACATTTTAACAACCCATTCATCCGCTGATGGGCATGGGACTTGTTTCCAGGGGTGGCTATTGTAAAAGGCGCCGCTGCAAACAGTGGGTGCTAATATCTCTGCCAGATCCGGATTTGGCCAACAGCCCTACGAAAACACGCTCAACATCACAACCATCAGGGAAGTGCAAATCAACGCCACAGTGTAATATCGCCTCATGCCTATTAGGGTGGCTATTATCAAGCAAAGACAGAGCCATAAAGTCCAAAAGACAAGCTTCGGAGAGGTCGGAGAGGTCGGAGGGGTCGGAGGGGTCGGAGGGGTCGGAGGGGTCATGGAGACGCTGGAGCCCTGGTGCCCTGCTGGCGGGAACGCCACGTGGCGCGGCCGCGGTGGGCAGCAGCATGAAGCCCCTCCAGAGGTTAAGAACTGCCCTGTGGCTCAGCAATCCCGTCTGGGCTGGGTGTTTGCTCCAGCCGGTTATTTTAAGGCCCGTTTAATTCCATACAACTCTGCATTGCTTGAACCATCTGGGTGAAGTTATTTCAGAACTCAGCCTTTTCCTTTTTTGGAAAGTAGCCCATCAAAGCTGAGGAGTCAGAGGGTCTTCAGTCACAGAGTAAGAAGGAACCACTTCGAAGTTCAACACGGCGTGAAAAATTACCGCACGGACCTGGACGTCTTGCAGCAGTTTTAGGAGGAATTAGCATTCTGGAAAGACTGGCTTGTTTCCAGACCCAGTCTGATCCCCGAGGGTGTGTCTCTGGCCCTGTTTTCAAAATTATTCCCAGTTTCTCTTTCGCTCTCACTCACCTGGGCTGAGTCGCTCGGAGAACTCAGAGATTTCGCCTTCGCTGACAAAAGGCGCAGCCAGGAGCTGAGCAGTGCTAAGTGCTAAGGTCCCGGTTGAGACCTGGGGCCATCATTTTCAAGTTGAGACCAGTCAGCACTCTGGTGTGTTAATCTTATCATTTCGACGGCCTGGGCACAGGTGCTAGGTGGATGGAGATTTGGTTTTCACAGATCCAAGTTCTGCTTTCCTATTAAGAAAAATAAAAAGGGGGGGCAAGATGGGCGAGGGTGTTTGAAAGCGGGGGTGGTCATGCTAGGTCACAGAGCGTAACTACATCCGCAGAGAAACGTGGGCACCGCTGGGCAGTGACGCTGTGATGTCAGTAGGCTGGACTTCCGGGGAGGCTGAAGGACTAATGAGGGGAAAGAGCTGGAAAGTGCTGGTCTGAGAACGGACTTTCCGAAGCAGCGGTTTCGGAGACAGGAGATGATCCTTGGTGATGAGGAGGTCAGGGGCCTGCGCAGCCAAGGCATGGGTTGGCTAATATATTTGGCTGTAGACTCACCGAGATGGAAGATGGTAGCTCTGCTAAAGAGGAACACAGGAAACCAGGATCCTTGCATCTTCGAAGGACAAGGGCGGGTGATGGATGGTTGACGGATGATGTAAAATGAAGAGTGGACACCAGAGTTCAAGGGCTCGCTCTCTGAAGAGTTGGATTTTGTGGGATCAGGGAGGGAACAGTTTCCTAGGTGAGAACGAGGAACCAGGACATACATCATCGCCAGGAACTGTGATGTGTTGAATGTGGAAAAAACCTCACCGCTTGAGGAGGAGCCAGTGCAGCTGAGAGAGGCAGAGTCGGAAACACTCAGAAGCGTTTGAGAGCACAGGGGCTCTGCTCGTGACACCTGCGAGTTCCCAGGACAAGGGAGAAAAGTTTGGGTG
Source organism: Molossus molossus (assembly GCF_014108415.1). Lineage (NCBI taxonomy): Eukaryota > Metazoa > Chordata > Mammalia > Chiroptera > Molossidae > Molossus > Molossus molossus. The sequence continues at coordinate 50,142,923 of NW_023425356.1, forward strand.
GCTCAGCGATGATGGAAGGTTGGGCCAGTCAGGTGTGTGCAGTGTCCGGAGCGGAGAAGAGTCTGTTGATGATGGGTGGCCGGGAAGCTTGGATTTTGGCAGGTGACGAAGGGAAATCGGGAGGGGAGACACTGAAATGAGTTTTGGTGGTTTCTCAGGAGAAGGTGGGTAATCCGTTCACTTACAGCCTCTTTCTCTGCTTTGGACTCCTAGGCCGTTTCTGATGGCAAGGTTGTGGGGAGAACAATCTCACAGAGCTCCAACCCCCACCCCCAATTCCTGATGTTCTTTATGGCACACAATATTCTTTTTTTAAAAAAAATTTTAAATTGATTTTAGAGAGAGGAAGGGAGAACTAGGGAGAGATAGAACCATCGATGAGAGAGAGCATTGACTGGCTGCCTCCTGCATGCCCCCCACTGGGGACTGGGCCCACCACCTGGACATGTGCCCTGACGGGGAATCGAACCGGCGACCTCTTGGTGTGTGGGTTGGCTTTCAACCACTGAGCCACACCGGCCGGGCTATGGCACACGATATTCTACTATATCACTGTCATCGTCAGAATGTGTTTTTTAGAACTGACTATGATCTTCTGAATGTGGACTGGGAAGAACAGAGTGCCCTCAGCTTGTCACCTCCTTTGATTTAAATGCTATCCTTACATTCATCTACCTGTTTGTGCTTCTCAGCTCAGGGTGAATAATTCTGGGAGATTTTCTTTCCCCTCTGAAACTGCTATTGTACCAAATTCTTCCTATACTCCTATTCTTATAGGAGCATACCGTTTTTGATCAAGAAGTATTCAAGATCTCCTTTAATCTAAAGCACTTTGTCGATGGAAAAAGTTCCAGTCAGAATACATGATGAGTGGAATTTGATATTCTGGATCCAATACCTGGCTGGTTTAGAAAAACCAAGTACTAAGGAACTCACTTGCAACTGACCTGGAATCAGGGCAGCTGGTCCAGCCTCTAGGGGAGCTGACCTGCCTTGGCATTTTGCTTTATTTCCTCCACCCCTTTAGCATTTTTTATCTGAAAGCTAACAGTTAGTCCTGGGTTTCATACTATCTTTTGAAAATTGTCCCACTAGGCAAAGTCCTTCTTTTCCCACCTAATGTGACGTCTAGTTTATGTTCTTATCAGGTACACGGAGTATTTCCTCTGTCCCGAACCCTAACCTACAGAATCGGACCTGGTCTGTTCAGTAGATTTGGTTAAAGCCTACTGCTCATAACTGCTTCTTATCTGATCACAAAACCACTTGACACACTGAGCTAAAGATATCACTTACCTTTGATAACATTAAATAAGAAAATATGCTTAAAATGAACGTAATATAGCCCATGCCAACATTAAATGGTAAACATGAACAAGTAACATTTCCTAATTATCATTTGAAATCAAATAGAGACATTTGATAGTGGTAGGAGTATGAAAATTTTGACCAAACATTGTCAATTTATGATGGTTTAGTGAGTCTGTCTTTGGTTGAACAAGACAAGCAAAAACAACAAATTCCACAGTCATCTAAATTACTAAGCATCAACTTTTTTTTTTTTAAGAAAGGGGTTTCTCTCTTCCTTCCTTCCTTCCTTCCTTCCTTCCTTCCTTCCTTCCTTCCTTCCTTCCTTCCTTTCCTCACCCGAGGACATTTTTCCATTTTTTTGTTCAGATAGAGGGGGAAGGGAGAGAGAAAGAAACATCAACGTGAAAGGGACACATCGAGTGGCTGCCACCCACATGACCCAACCAGGACCGGGGACAAACTGCAACCGAGGTACATGCCCTGAGCGGGAACCGAACCTGGGTCTCTCAGGACCGCAGGCTGACGCTCTAACCGCTGAACCAAACCGGCCAGGGCAAGCATCAACTTCTTAAATGGAGCCCCATAACTATAGGATGATTTGTGTACCTGGGTTTATGAAAATAAACCTTGCTTCCTCTCATCTCTATCTAGAGAAATTCAGATAAAATCCCTTTTGTAATAGTTCCTCTGCAAGACAAGGTAACAACCTCTGTATCTCATACCCATTACCCCAGCCCTTCTATCTGTGCCCAACTTGGAGCTGGTATGTATCCTGGTGAAACGCTTGAGCTCTGGACTCAGCCGACCTAGATTTAAATCATGGCCATGCCGTACACCAGTTTGGTGTCACTTAAATTCTTTGAGCCTCGGTTTGCTTGTCTGTAAAAGGGAGGCACTACTTACAGATTGTGATATTATAGATTTGAGAAGAAGGTATTTTGTAAATTGCTTTAGTTTTAATAAGACTGTTGGAAGAACTGACTCAATTCAAAATTCTTGCTCTTGTTTTCTTAGGGATACAACAATAGAAGAAAACCGATTAAGGAAACCGACCCCAAACCTTTTTCTGGCTGAGAACATTCTCACATAGCACGGCCCCAAGTAAACAGCGTCTGGTGGAGATGCCCTGCCTCTAGGATGCTCGAGGCCTGTGGAATGATGGTTTCTAATGTGTTGCACTTGCTTGTATTTTAACCCCATTAGGATGGTCCCATCTGGTAGGACTTGAAGTATGGTCTGTTCCTTTTTGTAAAGGTCAATTCTCTATTCGCCACAGATTGCAGACCTTTCATTCACTAGTTGTTAAATCTAAAATGCTTGCCAGTAAGTTTCCCCCCTGAACAGATTCCAGTCAGGGTCTTGCAGGTTTAAGGAGAAGCAGGAGAGGATGAGACACTCCTCCTGTATTATTGACCATCGTCTTACTCATTTATCACCTCGTGATGACATCGCTTTTCTAAGCACAAAATTATTTGCAGCTTTTAGTGATCTTTCCTTGGTCTTTGCCTCTGTGGTCAGGAGTCTATTTGAACATAGCTATTTAGCTTTATATGGTCCCCAGAGCTACCGAAGCTAAAGTAGAAGCTGTATTTCAGCAGCCTTATGAAAATCTGGGTCAATAGATATTTAATTCAGTTGGAAGTAAAATCTAATGTGATGTAGCTTACACCCTCCTTTCAAAGCAGCTCCTCCATAATGGCTTGACATCATATCTCTCTGAGCTGGGTGTGTGACCCCTTGCTAAGGAGATAAGCACACTGATGGGTATTCTGGTACCATGATTTTATTATCAGGAATTACTGTAATCTCTTACTGTAAAAAGAATGTCTTAGATCAACTTTAGAGACTTCAGTAACACTTGCTTGTGTACTTATGGAAATTTAGTATATTAAAGGTGGCATTTCAAATCAAAGGGGATGATGGAGTATTTGACACACACTACTGAGAAAATTGGTTATTATTCAGAAGAAGAAAATTATTCTTATCTTACAGCAGGCTATAAACTAAATTTCAAATTGTTTAGGGGATTAAGCATAGTAAACGATACCATGATGTGCTAAAATAATACAAAGATTATCTTAGCTATTTTTGGGAGACGAAGACACAAGCAAGACACTGAACCTAGAAGCCATCCCCTCCCCCCTAAGATATACAGAGAGCTTACTTCAAATTAAAAGTGTTTTCATGATGCAAGTTACCATAAACAAAATAAAAGATAAGAGACAGACAGACTGGGAGAAATATGTGCAACATCTATAACACACAAAGGGTTAACATTCGTAAAACAAAAGGCGCCACCATAATCATTAACCATAAAAAAAGCCAAACAATATGAATTGTGAAACCATAAAGGAAGACATAGAAATGGCCCCTTTACTTAAAAAGTTGATAAAGGTTCTGCACCTGATTAATATGTTAGGACCAATTCCAGTGTGTGTGTAAATTTATGAAAACTCATCAAACTGTAGGCTTATAATAGAAAGATTGTGCAGTAGATCAGTTATATCTCAATAAAGCTGTTACCAAATTCCTTTTCAGTACTTAGGGCAGTGGTGGTTCTCAACCTGTGGGTCGCGGCCCCTTTGGGGGGTCGAACGACCCTTTCACAGGGGTCGCCTAAGACCATGGGAAAACACATATCTCCGATGGCGATTCACAACTGTGGCAACATTACAGTTATGAAGTAGCAATGAAAATAATTTTATGGTTGGGGGTCACCGCAACGTGAGGAGCTGTAGCAAAGGGTGGCGGCGGCAGGAAAGGCCTCTAAGGTCTTGATTGAGTTGGTTTGTTTGGCTTCGATCCTTCAGAATCCCCCCATTCTCCTTCTCCCCGGTTGCCAGCAGACAGGCCCTGGGCCCAGGGATGCCCTGCACTCCATTTCCCTGGGTCCTTCCCACCTGCCCCTCTGCCTGAAATACCCTCGTCCGCACTCCTCAGCTGGGGAGTTCCTGCTGAGCCCTTGCCTCAGCCTGGACGCCGTTCCTCAGACAGCTTCCTTGACGCCTCCCTTCACGGTTAAATGGGCTCATCCTGTCATTCTCTCTTCCTGGACTGTTCTTTCAAAACACTTCTCACGGGCTGTAATCCCGTATTTATTTTGTGATGATTTCATTTCCATCTTTGCGCAGAGAAGGGCAGGGAGCACACCGATTTGGTATACTCATTTTCAGGAGGGATCCTCCAACATTTCACGTCAGTTCATGTAATGACCCAGGATCACATATTGCGGGTACAGTGTCTGCAGGGGTTCACCACAAAGTGCATGCTAACATGAAACGGAGACACTTCCTTGAAGTTTTCTTTTTAGCAGCTGGGCAGTTGATAACATGAGCGTGGAGAATTTTTGATGGACTGCGGACGAGCTCTATGGTTCAGAAGCCTGGGTTCTCATTGTCGTCCAGGTGCTTCTATACGCATTGGCAGAACTGACCGTCCACGTGCAGACGCTCCCTTCATTGATCGCATATCTGCTGGGAGCTGCACTCTTGCTAAAAGCTCAATGGAGAGGAATAACATTCAGGGAAGATTTCTAAAGGCTATGTAACCCTTTTAGAACATCAAGTACCTGCTTACTTGTCCTGGGCTATTTTGGTTCCCCCTGGAACTGCTTTTAGTGACTTCTGCCATCAGTTAATAGATAAAACAACATTATAAGAAATAATGTACTCCTGTGAAATTTATTGCAGAAATTCAGTGTTCTGTGCCACCCAGTACTCATTTTACAATAACCCACTGTCTCTCAGGAGCTCAGACTTGAATATCCTGCTATACCCCCTGGGCATCTCCACTTGTATGCAGAACCAGGGACGAGAGTTAGTGAGATGAAGGAGTTGAACATTTATACATAGAAGTCATCTCTTCGAGAAGGAGTAAAAGCGAGTGGCTAACCTGTTTTTAGCAGGGTGTCATTTTTTCCCTAATAAAATCAACTGGGTACTCCAATATGTAAAACAAAAAAGTCGGCCCTGGCTGGGTAGCTCAGTTGGTTAAAGCATCATCCCAATATGCCAAGGTTGTGGGTTTGATCCCAGGTCAGGGCACAAATAAGAATCAACCAACGAATGCAGCAATAAGGTGGAACAACAAATTGATCTCTCTCTCTTCTCTCTCCCCCTTCCTCTCTCTCTCAAATAAATTTAAAAAATAAGATAAAAAAGCTGGAGTGTGGGTGGGGTTGTAGGGAAGACACGCTTTAGTTTTTTCTCTCCCATTCAAGTGTCTTGGGTCCCCTGAAGTTGGTAGCAGGGGAGTGAAAAGCCACCCATCTAGTCCAGTCCACCCATTTGGGACCTTTGCGTCCACCACTGAAAAACGGAAGCACGCAACGTGTTCAATGAAATATACACTTTGTAAATGATTCCTGGGAAAGCTGTGGGGGAATCTCCTCCTGTTCGCATGGGATTCATGAACACAGTGTGTGAGCTGGACCAGGCAATGTCGCAGGGGTAGTGTTTGAAAGCTGCTTAAACACTGGGTCAGCAGGGGGAGCTCTTGGCTGCTGTTTCCGCGCTTCCCGTGAGCTCTCAAACTTACTGCAGAACCACTAATGTATTGATACTACCCATGTCTGGGCAACCCCGAGCACTGAGCAAAGTACTTCTGTGAGGGGTGAGAGAGGAGAGAAGCCTCCACAGGTCCAGTTTCTTCAACTTCTCCAGATTTATCTAAAAGATGAGTGCAAATACTTCATTCTCTCCCACACATGGTCCACAGTTACTTTCTTCTTAGTTTTTGTTCCAACACCCTCTTCCCTTCGCAACCTTCAGCTTGTTCGCTGTAGCTGCAGGTCTGTGTCTGTTTTGTCTTTGTTTATTCATTTTTGTCTTTTAGATCACACACAGAAGTAAGATCATACGGTGTCTGTCTGTGTCTGACTTGTTTGGGGCGGCCCAAAGCAGGTGCCAGCTGGGGGAGGGAGAATCTTCACCATCACACGTAGTTGCAAGTTCTTTTTTTTTTTGGTACGTGCCCTTAGCGGGAACCGAACCCGGGACTCTCTGGTCTGCAGGCCAATGCTCCAACCGCTGAGCCAAACCGGCCAGGGCCATAGTTGCAAGTTTTGACTATTGCATAAGATGGGGCATTTTAATCATGAAAATGAAAAAAGTTTTGGTTACTTAAAAGTGATCAGAGCCCTGGCCGGTTTGGCTCAGCGGTGAAAGCATCGGCCCATGGGTTCGGTTCCCGCTAAGGGCACGTACCTTGGTTGCAGTTTGTCCCCGTCCCGGTTGGGGTTGTGTGGGTGGCAACCAGTCGATGTGTCTCTCTCACATCGATGTTTCTCTCTCTCTCTTCCCCCCTCTCTCCCTCCCGCTCTGTCTGAAGATAAATGCAAAAAATGTCCTCAGGTGAGGGTAAAAAAAAAAAAAAGTGATCAGAGTGTCATTTATTTATTGATTGATGTTAGAGACAGAGAGGAAGGAAGAGGGAGAGAGAGATAAAAACATTGATGAGAGAGAACATCGACTGGTTGCCTCCTGCATGCCCCTCACTGGGGATCGGGCCCACAACCTGGGCATGTGCCCCGACCGGGAATCGAACTGACAACCTCTTGGTGCCTGGGTCAACGCTCAACCACTGAGCCACACCAGCTGGGCATGTCATTTATTTTTAAATTGTGTAATTTTGTACAGTTATTTGTTGAGATGTATATATTTTTCCCTACAGAGGGTAAGGAGGATGATATCAGGGAATGAGTAGGGGGACTGTTGGGGACAGTAATAAGGTTAATTTTGTACATACTGCATTTGAGAAGCCCATGACATATACTACTGGAAATGTCCAATGAGGAGCTAGGTCTATGGCTCAGAAAAAATACAGCAAGCAAAAGAAAACCATGCATGCTGCTTCGGTAACATGGTAATGATAGCTATCACTAAACACTTAACAGGACTTAGGTTGAGCATTTTGTGTAGATTTAATCCTTATAACACCCCTATCACGTAGGATGTATTATAGCTCCTGCGTTATAGCAAAGTAAAATGCAGCTTAAGAAAAGTAAATGACTTGCTCAAGCTCACACAGCTGTTAAGTATCAGACTTTTGTCACTGGGCTCAGTTCTCCGAGCATCCCTGCAGTGGGACATGTTGAAAGATCCAGAACATTGACCTGTAAAAAGACAGACATCTTTCCTTGAAACTGGCCCAGCAAAGGGTACTATCTGTAGACAGTAAAACACATTTCTGAAAATGTCACATTACTTTTGGAGATGAAATGTCTCAGAAGCCCTGATTTAAAGGGTGAGTGCAAAAAGCCAAAGTGTTTCGTATGCTTCTCTTTTGCTAGATTTCTGAGCTCTAACTAAATTAATTATTTTTTTATGAATAGGAAAAAAAAAAAATACTGTTCCCCAGTCTGATTGATGGAATGATTTCAAAATAGAAAAGAGAAGCTGTTCTTTCTATTGCATCTGTTCTACACTATGGCCATAGAATAGGGTTAGTATGGTCACGGTCTGAGAAGAAGGGGGTGTACATGTGAAGAAATTCGTGCAGAGACTCAGAAACATGGGGGTTACATAAAGGGAAGGACCTGCCAAATTCCAGACACATCATACACACTCATAGGCAGAGAAAGAGACACATCAGAAAAATATCATTGTACCAAGACCTTTATGATATCTCTCTTTTTTTTAAATCCTCACCTGCAGATATGTTTAGGGAAAGGGATGGAGGGAGGGAGAGAAAGAGAGAGGAACATTGACTTGAATGAGAAACATCAGCTGCTTGCCTCCTGTACGTGCCCTGACAAGGGATCGAACCTGCAACCCTTTTTCCTCCCCCCACCCCCGGCCATTTAAAAATATAAAAGAAAAAAACAGGCAGTTGGCAGATTTGGCCATAGTTTGCCGACTCTTGCTCTATGTTGGATCTGAATAGAATGAGACAACTGAATACAGATTTGCTGAATGACTGCATGAGCAGACCCTTCTCGTGTCGGAGTGGATGAACCTAACAGTCTGTCTGATGATTATGCAGAAGGTATGGAACAATGTGTCTGGTAGAGGAGGTTACTGATACTTGGTTCAGAGTCCATACTCCGAGTGGTGCCGGATGACCATGGTCTGAACTGATGACTTGGCGACATTAAAACTTCTCCATTTCCCTTTCCCTCCTCTCTGCTTAAACAGATCATCCTAGTTTTTCCTCTATCTTCCAAGTGCTTCTTGTTCTCTGCTGTAACTCTCACCTCTCTTTGCTATGGTTTTTACCACTTCCGGTTATAACTCAAAAAGGATGCATAAGTGGTTAACTTACCCGCCGGGCCTGTTCTCTTTCCTCGCATTAACTTCTCTCGTGGCACTTCGAGGTGGTAAGTTATTTATACCTGTAAAATAAACAACAATGCAATGTAACTCTAGGTTTCGAGGCTTGCTGAGTGGGTCAAGATGCTTTACCACCGCTCAGCTGCTATTCCTAGGACCCAGCTGGTTCTTCTGGCAAATACGCCAGCAGCCTACGTGGCCTGGTGCGAGGTTCCTGGTCATACCGTCCAGGCGAGATCAGCCTCTCGCGACTTAATTGATACGACAGAACCTCACCACTGGTTTGCCTGAACTTTGTCATTGAATTGGTTGAACTCTTACATTGTAATTGAATCAGTCAATCCCGTCAACCTAACAGGTAGACACGGCTTATACTGTCTGAGCTCTGCTTTGTCTTTTCTGCTGCAAAGGGCCTCCGTTCATTATGACGGTTAATTCAGCGAGCAACAGGATGCACCCTGCTTTCAAAGATTCTGTTGCTTTGGAGAGGAGCGAGGGAGGGTCTCGAAATTTCCCAGATCCAAAATAACATGCAAACTGAACACACCCGCCCTGCATTTCCTCACACATTTACCTCTCAGGACACGGACAGGCCATCGAGTTTGCATTTCCCCTGTGGGTGTCATGGAGCCTAAGGGTTCCATGAGGCCGGTGACAGCCAGGGTTGGCGTTTCCAGATGTGCGGGAAAGATGTACTTGTACAGCGATGCCTGCTCGTCTTCGACTTTCACTGCAGTTTCATCCAGGAAGGGGAAAGCTAAAGGTGTATCCAGGGGCAAAGACAATGATGTCAACGGACTGTTTGTTCCCTTGGGGTGTAGTTAAATATAAGTTTTCCTTCACCTTCTTTTTAAAAAAACTTTTTTCCTTTACTGATTTTTTTTTTCTTAGAGAGAGAGAAAGGGAAAGGGAGAGGGAGAGAGAGATAGAAACTTCAGTGAGAGAGAACATCAACTGGCCGCCTCCTGCATGCCTCCCACCGGGGATTTGGCCCACAACCTAGGCATGTACCCTAACTGGGAATCGAACCAGTGACATCTTGGTGCGTGGGTTGACGCTCAACCACTGAGCCACACCGGCTGGGCTCCTTCATCTTCTTTATGCTTGGCTTGAGGAGCGTTTTTCCAGGGAGGATATGGCCTGGGAGCTCATCATTTATCACAGGTTCTTTCAGCTGCGTCCTAAACAAAAACACGGGAGAGACAGATCTGCCAGCGAATGATACAGCAGCCCTCCCGCCTCCTCCCTCCCTGTCTTCATTCGGGGACACTGCCCCTGGCTAGGCAGGAGGTGCCAGTCTTTTTTTTTTATCTATTATTCTTGAGCTTAAAGAAAGTTTTTAGCTTCACAACAAAATTGAGATGAAAGTACAGAGATTTACCATAGACCTTCTGCCCCTCCACACACACAGACCCCCCCACCTGATCCCTCACCAGAGTTGTGCATTTGTTAGAACCAGCAAAGCTGCATTGACATGTCATCATCATGAAACCTGAGCGCGGCCCCTCGCCTCACCCCCACCTCTTTGGCAACCATCAGCTTGTTCTCTATGCCTACGGGTTTCTGTTTTGTCTTGTTCATTCACTTAATTTGTTATTTTAGATTTCACCTAGAAGTGATACCATATGGTATTTGTCTATGTTTGACTTATTTCACTTAGCATAATATCCTCTAGGTCTATCCATATTGTCACAAATGGCAAGATTTTATTCTTTATATTGCTTAATACTATTCTGTTTTGTGTATATATATATATATATATTTATACCACATCTTTTTTATCCATCTATCTATCCTTAACACATCTAGGTTGCTTCCATATGTTGGCTACTACTAGTAATGCTGCAATACAATGAGCGTAGGGGTGCATGCATCTTTTTGAATTCATGATTTTGTTTTCTTTAAATACTCAGAAGTGGAGTTGCTGGATCATATGGCAGCTCTATTTTTAACTTTTTGAGGAATCTCTACTGTTTTCCTTAGTGGCTGCACTAATTCACAATCCTGCCAACAGTGCATGAGGTTCCCTTTTCTCCACATCATCGCCAACACTTGTAATTTGATTTATTGATGACAGCCTTTCTGACAGATGTGAGGTGATATCTATCTCATTGTGGTTTTAATTTGCATTTCCCTGATGATTAGTGATGTTGAACATCTTTTCATGTATCTGTTGGCCATCTGTATGTCTTCTTGAGAGAAATGTCTATTTAGGTCCTCTGCCCATTTTTAAATTGAAAAAATTTTTTGGTGTTAAACTGTATGGGTTTTTTATATATTTTAGATATTAGACCTTTATTGGATAGATCATTTGCAAATGTCATCTCCCACTCAGTATAGGTTGTCTTTTCATTCTGTTGATGGTTTCCTTCACAGTGCAAAACCTTTTTAGTTTCTTCAGGTTAGGAAAGTTTTTAGCTATCATTTTTTTTAAAGTTTCTTCTTCTTCTTCCATCTGTGTAATGCACCTGTTTGAGTACTTGGTATTATTTATCCCAGAGGTCCCTTAAACTACCCTCATCTTTTAAAAGTATTTTTCCTTTCTGCTGTTCTGGTTGGTTTCCACTAGTTTGTGTTCCAGGTTGCTGATCTGTCCTTCAGTGTTAGCTAATATGCTGTGGATTATTTTTTACTGTGTTTTCCATTTTAGTTGTCTGCTTCACATCTGCTCGCCTCTTTCTTATACTTTCTCTTTGTTGACATTCTAAGTCCTTCTCTTTACTCTCAAGTGTGGTGAGCTTCCTTATGACCGTTTCTTTGAATCCTTTACAAATTACTGATGTTTTGTTTCCTTAGGGTTTTTATCTGGGGATTTTTCTTGTTCCTTCCTTTGAGACATGTCTTTCTGTCTTTTCATTTTTGTTTGATTTTCTGTGTTTGTTTATTTGAATTAGACAACATAGCTGCCTCTTCCAGTCTTGGAAAAGTGGTTTTCGATGGACGTGATCTCTGTGCAGCCTGGTGTGTTTTTCTTTATCCTCACCTGAGGACATTTGTGTATTTATCTTCAGATAGAGGGGGAAGGAGAGAGAAACATGGATGTGAGAGAGACACACTGACTGGTTGCCACCCACATGACCCCAACTGGAATGGGGTACAAACTGCAACCGAGGTACGTGCCCCTAGAGGGAACCGAACCAGAGACTCTGGTCCGTGGGCCGACACTCTAACCACTGAGTAAAGCCGGCCAGGGCAGCCTGGGGGTTCTGGCAGGCTGGTAGGAGCTGAGTGGGTGCCAAGGTGTCCCGGGCTGGCCCACTAGGCCAGAGCGGCTCCAGGTGGGGAGGCCAGGTACATGGGGTACTGCCCTGTGGAGCCTGCTTGCTCTCTTTCGTCCAGCCAAAATGGCCTTGGGTGATGTGTCAGGAACACCTCATAGTAACCTTGCAGCCAGGCCAGAGCACCCGAATATAGCCCCCAGCCACCCTGTGGAGGTGGGGGGGACTTAAACCATGGCCCGCAACAGTCCACCCAACCCAGGCGAATTGCAGCGGTCCCCAGAGAGCTCCCGCAGCTCCCCGCCCTCCGTATACAGCCTCTCCCTGTTTGCTGATCACAAAGAGGTCCCGTGTAGAAGGGACCTCTGTGTGGGCTGGATGTGCCCGTCGTTTTGGGCAGCAGTTGAAGGCGGCAGGCAGCTCTTGCACATGGTGACGCCCTGTGGTTGGAGGCAGAACCAGGGGATGTAGCTGGGAAGGCGCTCAGGTGATCCCGCATAGGCCGGAGGCCCGAAGAGCGCCCCGGCCGCCCTATGGAGGTGCAGGGGACGCGAAGGGTGCTCACCGCTCCTCCGCGCGGAGCTCCCGGGGCTGCCCTTGCGCAGCCTCTGCAGGCCGTGTGGCCGTCTGTCCGTGGGCTGTCCTGCAGGGCCCGCGGGGAGCCGCCTTCCGCGCAGCCCCAGGTGCGGCCCCAGGTGCAGCCCAGGTGCGGCCCCAGGTGCGGGCGTTCGGGCGCCGGGCATGCGCGCTGGGCGCCGGGCAGAGCTCGCGGGAGGGCCAGGGCGCCCAGGTGGCTGCCCACGCGCTGTGGTTCCCGCCTGTTCCCTTGGTTCGGAGGCAAAAGGCTCCAGGTGACGTCGCTGGGACCGTGCTGTGGGGACCCGCAGGTAGGCAAAGCCCGGGGCAGAGCTCCTGCCGCCCTGCCCAGGTGGAGGGGACGGGATGGCGCCGCCTGGGCCCTGGGCCGCAGCCTCCGGACGGTCCCCGGCCTCCTCCCGTCTGTCCCTCTCCTGTTCCCGGCAGAAGCTGCTCAGGCGGCCTGGGTGGCTCGCAGGCCTCCCTGCCCCCCACCCGGCGTGGACGAGGGCCAGGGCCGTCCTGCCCGCCACCATGTGCGGAGGGGCCCGTCTGGGGACAAGGGACCTCTGTGGGGCGTTCACGAGGGACCCAGGAGGCCAGGGAAATGTCTAGACGTTCTAGAGCGTGGCAGCCAGAGGAGGAGGAGGCCGGAGCTCGCTGAGTTTCCGCCTTCGGCCCACCCACCGTGGTCTGGAGCCGCTGCAGGAGCGCGGGCGACCGGGGACTCTGCCCAGGCCTCGCCCCATTGTGCCAGGACAACGTGCCTGCGCCTCAGAGGAACAGGCACCTTCTCTTCCTCTGGCTGGGCCGTTGGCATCCCGAAGCAATCCGGCGATTTTCAATGAGCTGAGCCATTTTTGGCTTAGGGCGAATCCATCGCAAGAGGCCGCGTCATAAAAGGCAAGGGGCGCTGTTTATGTTGGACAGAGCTTGGGAAAGCCATTTGGTTCCTCTAGGCTTTCCTGCATTTATCTGTCAAACAGGGCTATGCCAGCCTGCCTTAGTTCATTGGGGGCAGGGAGAGCCAGGCGAGGAGCCAGGGAATGTACATACGCCAGAACTGGGGAAATTAATGAACGCTAATTCCTCGGGCTCCTTTCACGTTTTCTGGAGTTTGTGGGATTGAAAGAAATGCTTTATAGGTCCATGGGCGGCCACCCAGGCTAGATAAAGCTTACTGTAGAAAAAAGTTCTGATGAAAGAGTCCAAACCCCTGGAAGCTTGGAGGTAGGAGGTAGAAGAGCATGGTAGGTTGGAGATAAGGAAGGAAAGATGGGGATGGGGGAGGGGAGGGGAGCGCAGGGCGAGAGGAAGGTATGTGAGAGAGGGATGAAGGGAGCAAGAGGAACCGAGTGTATGTAGCAGGAAGGGGACTGAGTGCCCTCCATGTGGCTTGGGTGCCACCTGATCCATGCTGGGCCAGAGCTGAATCTGGAGGGAGGTCACATGGGATCTTTGGGCTGTGGTGCCATCCTGGTAATGGAACCTCATTGTACCAACTTGATGAATAAGGAATTAAAACCGTTAATTCTTGTTAATGGGATAAGTCCTAGGCTGTAACTGAAAGGACAGACTGAAGTCAAGGTCATCTTGACAAGGTCAGGAAGGTGCGGCTATCAGAGAGGGTGAGGGGCAGCTATAGGATTTGATGTTTCCTACCCAGCAAAACAAGGAAAGTGTGTTGCTTTTGTCAGAAGAGTCCTAGACAAATCATTCTCTTTTGAATGATGCAGCTGGATAAAAAAAGCTGTGGTACATATATACAATGGAATATTACTCGGCCACAAAAAAGAATGAACTCTTACCATTGGTGACAGCATGGATGGACCCGGAGGGTATTATGCTAAGTGAAATAAGTCAGACAGAGAAAGACAGATACCATATGATTTCACTTATATGTGGAATCAAAAAAACAAAATAAGATAGAAACAGACTCATAGATACAAAGAACAGATTGATGGTTGCCAGAGGCAGGGTGGGGGTGGAGGTGTTAGGGACTGGGTAAAAAAGGCGACGGGATTGAAAAGTACAGATTGGTAGTCACAAAATAGTCATAGGGATATAAAGTATGGTATAGGAAATATAATCAATAATATTGTAATAACTGTGCATGGTGCTAGGTGGGTACTGGCAATATGGGGAGGCAACACTTTGTCAAGTCTGCTTGTCTAACTACTATGCTGTACACCTGAAACTAATACAAAATGATATTGAAGGATTGTTGCAGCTGAGACTTAAGTAACTTGCCAAGGTCACAGAGCTCACTTATTACTAAACGAGCTTGAGCAAGTGACTGAACTTCTCGAAGCCTCGCTTTACCCACAATAGGGCAGAGATTATACTCACTTTAAAGGTTGCTGATGAGGTGAAATTCATAATTTTGCCTACCAAGAACTCAAATACAGTTGGCTACGATGATCAAGGAAGTCTGTGTGAAATGTTCCTTCGTTTCCAGTCCTGCTGCCATGCGCCTGCCCGGTTCGGACATGCCGTGGGGAGGGTGGAGGCGCCTTCTTCCGGATAGCCCTCTGCAGCCCGCTGTATTTGCCTGTCTTCTGGTGCTAAGCCATAACTTGCATGATTGAACCAGCTGTTTGTCTTGCCTGCCACCCACCAAGTCACAGTGGGAGTTGGGAGAGAATTTCCGAACGTGTTTTGAAGTGGAGGCAGGAACACCATGTCCCGTGCAGGAACACCATGCAGCCTCAGCCGATCACCCAGGCCCCTCCGGTGGTGCCAAGAACCCCTGCAGCAATCAGAGCGCTCACTCAGCTGCGCACAGTGCACAGGGCTGGCTATCGGAGATTCGAGAAGGTCCATACATTTAATGACATCAAAAAATCTGCCACCCTCAAAATACATCCCTGACAAGATAGTTTGGCTCCCCCAGCTCCCAATTGAAAGGGATTCTTTTGAGAGAATGATTTGCGTATCTGGAGAATTAAAATGGCTTAAGACGTATTATAATAATTGTAGGCAATAAGAACAGGGTGTGGCGGAAACTGAGAAGTGCCCAGAAAAGATTTGAGCAGAAACCATTGTATGAACTGACAGTAAAATTCGGTAATACAATTAGTTTTGGTGCACTTTTTATTTTTATTGATTTATTTTATTTTATTTTTTAGAGAGTGAGGAAGGAAGAGAGATAGAAACATTGAAGTGAGAGAGAAACATTAATTGGCTGCCTCCTGCATGCCCCCACTGGAAATCGAGCCCGAAACCCGGGCATGTGCCCTGACCAGGAATGGAACTGGGACCTCTCCGTCCGTGGGACCCTACTCAATCCACTGTGTCACAGTGGTCAGGCCAGTGTTGGCGTTTCTGTTATATATGCTGTTTGGCCTTGTAATGGAGCAGTATATACATGCCGGGAAACATAGGGCGAGAACTGTGAACATGTCAATGACTTTGACATTGGACATATTTGCACTGAGTCTGCCTCTCTGTCGTGATGTAGGGTATGCCGGAGGATATGACCTTTGTTCTAAATGAAGAGGGTTTTCTTGGTTGATGCAGAAATGATAAGATGTGTGCCAGCACATGTTTTCTGATTGAAGAAATTTCCAAATAATCAGAAACATAGACGTAATAATCTGCCTCCCACATGTGGTGGTCAGAGTGCATGAGACTATGCTGGTGTTCATGTGAGGGCCTCCTTTCTCTCCCTACAGGATGACTTCACAGGGCTGTTCAGTCTTTCCAGATCGATCAATCAGCAAGTCAGTCATCAAGTCCTTCTTTGGAAAGTTCCAGAAGGAATATCAAAGTTACACACTCCCCATCCCTTTCCTTCATGGCTACTTCCACGCTTGCAGTCGTCGATGTAGTTATTTATACTTACATCCCAGCATCTCCTCTCCCCACGCCTCGTGCTCCGTGTAGTTGTGTTCTTCAGGGTACCCCCAGTGCCGGGCCCAACACTCAGCACATCAGAAGCCAACAATATTAAGCCAAATGGCTCTCAATGAGTTTATAGCATAGTTGGAAAGAAAATGTATACTATAGCCCTGGCCAGTTTGGCTCAGCGGTTGGAGCGTCAGCCTGCGGTACAGAGAGACCCGGGTTCGGTTCCAGCTAAGGGCACGTACCTCGGTTGCAGTTTGTCTCCGGCCCTGGTTGGTCGTGCGGGTGGCAGCCACTCGATGTGTCCCTTCATGTTGATGTTTCTCTCTCTCTCTCTCCCTCCCGCTCTATCTGAACAAAAAATGGAAAAATGTCCTCGGTGAGGATAAAAAAAAAAAAAAAATGTATACTATAAATGTAATTAGCAATAGTGAGCGTTACATTTTTTTTTTCTTTATTGATTTTTTTTTTAGAGAGAGGGGAAGGGAGAGGGAAAGAGAGAGAGAAACATCGATGAGAGAGAACATCGATTGGCCGCCTCCTGCATGCCCCCACTGGGGATTTGGCCCACAACCTGGGCATGTGTGCTGACCAGGAATTGAACTGGTGACCTCTTGGTGCATGGATTGATGCTTAAACCACAGAGCCACACCAGCTGGACATTAAATACTTATTTTTTAAAATTTATCTTTATTGTTGAAGGTATTACAGATGTCCCTTTTTTATTCCCCTATTGACCCCCTTGACCTGCTCTCGCCCCTCCCTCCCACTTCTATCACACTGCTGTCTGTGTCCATTGGTTCTGCATATATGCATTTAAGTTCTTTGGTTTATCTCTTCCCCCCGCCCCCCACTCCCCATCCCACTTCTCCCTGAAATCTGTCAGTCTGTGCCATGCTTCCATGTCTCTGGATCTATTTTGTTTGTCAGTTTATTTTGTTCATTATATTCCACAAATAAGTAGATCATGTGATACTTATCTTTCTCTGACTGACTTATTTCACATAGCATAATGTTCTCCAGGTCCCTCCATGCTGTCTCAAAGGGTGTGAGATCTTTCTTACAGCTGCATAGTATTCCATTGTGTAAATGTACCACAGCTTTTTTTATCCACTCGTCTACTGATGGACACTTGAGTTGTTTCCAGATCTTAGCTGTTGTAAATAGCACTGCTGTGAACACGGAGGTGCATATATTCTTTTTGACTGGTGTTGCAGGCTTCTTAGGATATATTCCTACAAGTGGAACTACTGGATCACATGGAAGTTGAATTTTTAATTTTTTGAGGAATGCCATATTGGTTTCCATAGTGGCTGCACCAGGCTGCATTCCCACCCGCAGTGCACCAGAGTCCCCTTTTCTCCGCACCCTCGCCGGCACTTGTTGTGTGATGATTTGTTGATGGCGGCCACCGACATGTGATGTTTTAAGGTTTGTTTGAAAACTGCCATCCAAACGTGTGTAACATCTCCAATTTCTTTCCTTGAAAGACAGTTGATACTTAATTACAGCCTTACAGTAAGAGTCCATGGTAGGAACTGGCTCCTGATAAAAGATCGAAGGTCAGTTTTAAAAAACATAGACTCCTTGCTCCATTTTGAATAGCAGGTTAAAAAAAATAGAACATCCGGACTTGCTGAAAGTGTTGTGCAGGCTCTCCCTCCATTCGCAGCTGCCTCCGCGAGCTCCGTCCTCCGTTAGGTGTTGACGCGCACAGTCAACTGGGGTTCGCACTGCATCAGCTGTTTCGATTTCTGAAACTCGGGGCAATATAGGATTATTGTATTTGTGACTCTTCGCCCTGAGGGCCGAAGTTCGAAAATTCTTGAAGTAGCCAGGGAACGGATATCCGCTGGTGCACATGAGTGCGGCTCAGGACCTAACACCTCTCCTGGTCCTTCTAACAGAGCTCCTCACCCGGCCCCACCTTGTGGGCTTCCGGCGCAGCTAAAAGACCACGTTTTAGGAAAAACAGTCACTGGTATAAAAAAATCCAACCAGAAAGTGTAAAGTGTGTGTTTCAAAAGGTGATTGCTATACAGTATACCACACCAGAAAAATTACTCAAATATATAATACGTATAGAATATAATACGTAGCAGATATGTACAAAGTTTCATTTAAATTCATTATGTATAGCGTGAACTGAAGTTTATTTAGATTGTTTCACTTTCATACCCAGTTACGAAAAAATAGCAGGTGACATGAGATAACGTCTACGTCAAATTGCCGGTCAACAATGTATTAAAAACTTAGAAACAGTTGAGGTGTACATTAGCCCTTGTCAGGACAGCTGTCAATCATCTAATCCAGATTAGATACATTGACAAGCAAGAAGCAAGCTTAAAGCTGGGAAGGGCGGATCCTTCTTCGTTGTGTGTCCCCACAGTGCTCTGCGCAGAGATGTTTGACCTGCCCACGTCTCACAGCTAGTTGGACACAGCTGGATCTGGAACTCACTTCTCTTAATTCTGACCTCAATGATTTTTGTGTGTTTATAATTCTGTAAGGCCTGTGACCTATATAAGGGCCACTCTTTGTCTGGGTTCACTCTTTGCTTTGACTGGGGTTACTTTAATCAAATAATCCTGCTAATTACCCCTCTGATTGGACGGTTTCAGCGCCCACTCCGCTGGGTTAGTAGTGCTTCTCTGGAGTACTGTGTTAAGAAGGATTCTGAGGCTCATCCCGGGAGGGGTATCACGCTTGATTAGCAATATCTTCAATGGACATGGGAGGAAAGTTCCGGCGGCACGCGTGTCTGGTGTCTGCTGTCTTGTCGGAACACAGGCAGTTTGAATAGTGGGAACAGCTGTCTCTTTCACCTGTCCCCTTTGGGAGGTCTCTACACATCACTGGCTACATTCAGTAGTTGGACACATTTTGAGACACACAGTTCTTCTCTGTGTGAGCCAAGCTGACCTATACAACCTTGGCCTCTCTGGAGCTTTGCTCGCTGGATTGGAAAACAATTACTTTCTTCCAGTTCCAAGTCCCACCCCCTGACATGGAGAAATGCTCTCTCTCTAGCCCCGCAGGGCCCTGCGGCCAGGACACGGATGCGTTGCTCCCGTTCAGTGTTCCTGACAACTTTCTCCGCGGCACACTTTGGGGACATGTTCTGTCTTCCGGAGAGGAAGGAAAATCGGAGGTTGGGGAGATCTAATGCCAACATTTCCCAGGCTGAGCCGTGGGGCTCACAGGGCTTCAGGGGCCTCCAGCAGGGTCCATGTGACCCCCTGGACCCCACTCCAATCACCGGTGGGCTTTAGCATCCCCTCTCCTCCTTCCTCATGTCAACCCCGTCTCCAATCCAGACTGCAGCCCTGCTGAGATGTGAGAATGTTTCTTTCTTCTGCTCAGGGGACAAGCCAGGCTCCCAGCCTGCCGTTCTTGACTTCTGATTGTTCTGGGCGTGGACCCGGAGCCTGGAGAGCAGGACCTGGAGGAGAGAACCTTCTACACGGAGCCCTGTTGTTCCACTCAGATGGGGCAGGGCTGGGAACAGAGGCGGAACAGGCGGCTCAGCCCTGCAGGCGGAGGCTGATTCCCACGCTGTTCCACCCTGTCCCAGTGCTGCCCTCTGGTCCTGCCCTGCCCTCTGGCTCTGCTTCTGCTCCCCTCGCCCCGGCTCCCCTGGCACTTCCCAGCCGCTCCGTCCTGTCTGTCCCTTCGCGGCCAGCTTCCTTCCCCTTGGCTCTGGGGAGTTCGCGAGGCGGCTGATGCCCTCCCCTTACGCTCAGGCTGTGCCCTGCTTCTCTCTCCCATCATGTCAGCGGCCCATCCTGGCCTCCTGTCCAGCGGACAGCTCTGCCCTGTCCCCAGAGCCGACGGCCCGGGAAGAAAGTCAGTCTCTGTTTGCACCGGTCAAGCCCCTTTCTAAACAGACACAACAAAGTGGCTGTAACCCCACTTACGGTGAATCTCTACAGGTCCCCAAGGTCGCCGCTCCTGTCGTAACAGGTGGGCTCCAGGCAGCACCTGATGGAGGCCAGGCCACCGACCCCTGCCCTCACAATTGCGACCCACCGGGCCACGCTCCCCCTTTTCACGAGTGGAAGCCCCGCCCCATCCGTGTCCGCTCTAGCACAGCAGAAAACAGGTCTGGGCGCCCAGGGGACGTGCTGCTGTTGAAGGATCTGTAGCTGGTCTCCGGTGAGTGTGAGAAGAGAGATGCTCAGGTCACTGGTTGGACCTTGTCTAGTATGTCCCCACCCGTTCACTCGGACCTGGTGCACAATGTCAGTCCCGTTGTTGCCGGGGCTGTAAATTCTGGTGAAGCAGTCGGGCCGCCTTGACGAACACGTGCTTCAGTAGACGTACATCTGGAGCTCAGAGGTGTGGTGACGTGACCGGAGCCCGTGCGGTGGCTGGCAGAGTGCAGCTGGACTGGGAGGCAAGCCACTGTGGCCGGACAGAACTCCAGCAGGCAGAGGGGGGAGGAGGGGAGCCCCAGAGACGGGAGCAGGAGGGTGATGGCCAGAGATGGTCCGAGGAGGCATCCATGACCTTGGCTCCCTGGGGAGCGTGCCACTCTCTTGTCTTTACAAGCGGGGACTACATTCTAGAGTCGATTCACTTCCTATCTGTTCATCTGTCTGCGTAAGACTATGTTTCCCCAAAGTTGGGCATTTTCCTGACTTGTCTCATTTTCTCACAGCTTCTAACAGCACATTTGCTCTGCAGTAGTTGTTGCATAAATACTGTACTTGGCAGTGGGTGGGTTTCCGATGGGTAAACGAATTCATTCATCACCTCATATCCTTTTCAATGGAAAAAAAAATTAATTGAGCCAATATTTTCTGTGAATGAGGGGAGCAGAGTTTGCTACCCCAAAATGCCCCTCTTTAGAATATTGATTATTTTAAGCTGGTTATTTTTAAGAAAGAAAAGACCCAGAAAAAAAAACCTTTGACTTCCCCCCCCCCCAACTGCTTCAAAGGAATTCAGCTAGAGGCCCTGTTCTGGGAAGAGAGAGGTCACCGCAGGTAACTGGTTTGATATGAACCAGTGTGTGCCAGGCCCCTCGATCGAAGTCCTCTGTGTGTCCTGCTGCCAAAGACGGCCCAGCAGATGTTGTTTGCTCTTCTATTTCCACGTGAACGGCTTTCCTGCCGTTTGTAGTCCAAACCGCAACCCCCACCGCCCCTTCTCCCTAGCTCAGGATGGCTTGGAAGCCTCACAGCCCGATCTGTCCTGGGGTCTCATCCTTATGGGACCCCCATGTACCGAGGTAAGAAATTTAGACATTTTCTTCTGTCAATCAGTCTCGTGTTAATTTGATGATTAGTCCAGCCAGAAAAAGGTAGGAAGAAATAGTATCCTTTTCCCTCACCCCCACCAGGAGCTAACACTGTGGGTCGGAGAATCCTCCTTCAGAATGACCTCCTACCACAGGTGCAAGAAATAAAAAGCCACTTCCCAGGCCACCACTGTACCGCAGCGTGAGCCAGATGCAGCCGTCTGTCTCAGCAGCGGGTCGCCCTGTGGCTCTTTGTGGGACATGAGGGACGCTGGCGAGTCAGAGGCCTGGGTTGAAGTTGAGTGCCGGCTAATTCCCAGCCCTGACTTTAGGCACACAAATTGTCGCTCTGTCTCAGGTTCCTTCTCTCGAAAATGAAGCTGGGCGTAGAGCCTGTAGTGAGAATGCGTCGCCGGATGGGTGACAAGCGTTTAGCATAGTCCTGGGACAGGCTAGGTCCCCAGGAGATGTTGCTAGTTTGTTTCCACATCCTCAGCAGACTTTTCTTTATTCGATGTTTTTGTGGATATCTGCCTTGACGATTTTGGGTTTATTGACAGAGACCAAGTTGCAGAATATTTGGAATCAAGGTCATTGGGGAAAACTAGAAATCTGTAGCCAAGCGTTGTCTTTTAGCAAGTGAAGGAAATGAATAGGGACATATAAGAATGAGGTGACAGCCCTGGCCGGTTTGGCTCTGTGGTTAGAGCGTCGGCCTGTGGCCTGGAGAGTCCTGGGTTCGGTTCCCACTAAGGGCACGTACCTCAGTAACAGTTTGTCCCCGGCCCTGGTTGGGGTCGTGTGGGTGGCAACCAGTTGATGTGTCTCTCTCACATCGATGTTTCTCTCTCTCTTCCTCCGTCTCTCCCTTTTGCTCTATCTAAAGATAAATGCAAAAATGTCCTTGAGTGAGGATAAAAAAAAAAAAGAATGATGTGACAGAAAGGGGAAGAGAGAAAAGAAAAAAAGGGAGGGCACAAAATAGTTTTCAAGGTCACCTTTAAGGGTCTCCCTCCCTCCCTCCCTCCCTTCCTCCCTCCCTTCCTTCTTCCCTTCACATCTGCTCGGTGGATCACCAGGTCTCATTTGCGTTGTCCCGTATCTGCGAAAGCAGACATGAGAACACAGGACACACGCAGATGCCACCATGACGCTCTTAGCTTCTGTTTGCTGAGAGAGGGTCTTGCTGTGAATGACAGCCACAATGGATGATTCACAAGGTAAATGAATTTAAAAGCTATAAATCCATGAATTAAAAAAATACAAACTGATACTATGCAACTGTGGGAGCCCCGCGCATGTGCTTCAAGGAGCTCTGACCGCGGGGTGCGGCTTGACCACGGCTCGAGCTGCCGCCCGGAGTGCACTGCTGTGCTGGTGCTGTGGTCCCCTCTCCGAGCTGCTCCCCGCGGCGACGGACACGGCAGACAGACGGAAGCACGTCGTTCATGGGACAGCCAGCACGTCTGAGGGCATGAGGACTCCTCAGGGGCTCTGCTGCTGCCTCCTCAGCTGCACGGCCTGGTCTGGATGCGTCTGCCCAGCGCCTGCTCCCGGTCTCCTGCACGCGGGGTCAGGCAGGCATTGCTGCCCGATGACTCTTCCAGCCTTTGCCTGCCCACCCGCCCTCCGTTTTCCTGCCTACAAGTATTTTCCTTAGTGAAACCCTGGCATGTTCAGTCTCATTTTGACATCTGACTTGGACTAAGTAGAATCTAATCTCAGGAGCCCTTTTTCTTAAAATATATATATATATATATATATATGTATATATATATATATTTTTTTATTGATTTTTTGAGAGAGAGAGGAAGAGAGAGAGATAGAAACATTGATGTGAGAGAGAAACATTGATCAGCTGTCTCCTGCACGCTCCCTACTGGGGATGGAGCCCACAGCCTGGGCATGTGCCCTGACCAGGAATCGAACTGGGACCTCTCAGTCCATGGGACAGTGCTCAATCCACTGAGCCGCACTGGCTGGGCTTGGGAGCCTTTTAAAAAATATTTTTATTGATTTTTAGAGAGAGGGAGGGAGAGAGAGAGAAACATTAGCCAGCTGCCTCCTATATGCTCCCTACTGGGGATAGAGATGGAAACCTAGATGGGGAATAGAACCTGAGACCTTTTGGTGCATAGGATGATGCTCAACCAACTGAGCCACATCAGCCAGGGCCGGGAGCCTTTATACTAAAGCCTCATGGATCTGTGATCTTCTCCTGAGGCAGACTGGACAAGAAAGCGAGTTATGTTCTGTATAAACATCTGCCTCCTGGGAAACAGCCCGAACTTCTGCACTGGGCTGGGGGTGGTACAGGTTGGCACGGGCAGCTTTAAGGACGCAAGACCAGCCCTGGCCGGTTTGGCTCAGCGGTTGGAGCATCGGCCTGTGGTCCTGAGAGACCCGGGTTCGGTTCCCGCTAAGAGCGCGTGCCTCGGTTGCAGTTTGTCCCCGGCCCTGGTTGGGTCGTGTGGGTGGCAGCCACTCGATGTGTCCCTTTCACGTCGATGTTTCTCTCTCTCTCTCCCTCCCACACTCTATCTGAACAAAAAATAGAAAAAAATGTCCTCGGGTGAGGATAAAAAATAAAAAATAAAAAAAAAAAAAGGACGCAAGACCAGCTCTCAGAAGGAATCCACCTTTGTCATCCTCATTACAACACACATGCTGGCTTCTGTCTGGGTGAAGCGTTTCAAATGTTCATTATTTGAAGTTGTGTCACATATTATGGCCCAAGAGTTTTATTTTTAAAATCCTCATTTTTCTGTAAAGAACAAATGTGACATATTTTGCTTTAGGTAGGAAAATCAAGCAGCTCTCATCTGGAGAAGGAGCATTAAAGTGAAAGGTTAGTAAGGGACCAGTCAGCAAGGGGACCATCGCGGGGAGAGATTTTGGAGGAGGGTGGTAACCAGCCAACATCATTAAATGTAGCAAGAGGAACCAGGGCTGAACCTAAGGAGGAATTGGGCCCCAAAGTGTGGAAAAGGTCATGGCTTAAGTTCTGACAGCAGCTTTTTTTGGAGAGACCTCAAACGAATGGCTCCTAAATTTAATATGCCCAAGAATCTTCTAGGGAGCTCATCGGGACTGGAGATGCCATCAAAGATTCCAACTCAGGGGGTCTGAATTACTGTTCCATTTAAATTCAGGAACCTTCTCCTCTGTAAGCTCCCCAAGTGCTCCTGATGCAGGTAGTTTGTGAATCATAGTTTGGAACCAATGACGCCAGACTGTTTGGGATAGTTTCCTGTTTCAGGATGTGCGGAGGCAGGAGAGACTGGGAGTCCTCCTCCTCACTCTCAGACTCCATTTATGGTTTTATTTTATTTATTTATTTATTTTTTTATCCTCACCCGAGGATATTTTTTCCATTTTTTGTACAGATAGAGTGGGAGGGAGAGAGAGGAAGGGAGAGAGAGAGAGGGGGAAACATCGATGTGAAAGGGACACATCGAGTGGCTGCCACCCGCACGACCAACCAGGGCCGGGGACAAACTGCAACCGAAGTACGTGCCCTTAGCGGGAACCGAACCCGGGTCTCTCCGGACCGCAGGCCGACGCTCTAACCGCTGAGACAAACTGGCCAGGGCCATTTATGGTTTTAAAAAGGTACCAGAATATTTAAAAAGATTTTGAGAGATCATCCTCTTTGTAAAATTTTCAAGGATGTAAATTTGATAATAACTATGTCCCAATGGAGCTGTTTCCCCGCCGAGTCAGCATTAGTGTGACAGTTGTTTTTCAGTCTCTTCCCCTAGGAGTCAGATAGTACGCATAGGACAACGGGAAGGATGGGGCCCTGACAACGAGGCCGACGCTCGGCACCTCGCTAAGCAGGGATTGGCAGACTTTTTCTGCAAAGGGCCTGCTAGCAAGTAGTTAAGGCTTTCTGTGCCATACTTTTTCTGGTGCAGCTATTCAACTCTGCCCTTGTAGCCGGAGACCTGCCACAGACAATAAATAAATAGCTGGGGCTGTGCTCCTGTAACACTTTACTCACAGCGATAGGCTGGATTTACTACTCTTGCTATAAAGGCTTGATAAGTTATTATTATCACCATAGCTTACAGATCATCTTAAGAAATAGCGAAGTAATTAGTTTTTATTTTTTTGGTACGTGCCCCTCGCAGGAACTGAACCCAGGACTCTCTGGTCTGCAGGCTGACGCTCCAACCGCTGAGCCAAACCGGCCAGGGCAAAGTAATCAGTTTTTAACCAAGAACTAAGTCTATGTGCCAGCTGTATTTTCTTCCCCAAGGGAATCTGCTGACAGAAGCGATGAAGAAACCTTGCGTCTCCACGCTGCTCTTTCAGTAAACTTGCGGGAAAGTTGCCGCCGACGGAGACTGATGGCCTTCACGCTGCTCTAGGCTTCTGAGAGAGACACAGGCAGGTGTCATTGGTGAAGACCAATGTCCACAGAGGTTTTGAAGGAGTAAGAGCAGAAAGTCGCCTACATCTTTTCACCTCTGACCCTTTCCCTCTCTCTGAAGGCTTTGGTCTGGGCTAACGGCAGACTTTGTCTCCAGACCTCGGTGCCTCCGGAGTGCGCGTTTCGTAACCAGATGTCTGTGTTGCTCAGTGTCTGTGGACATTGACTTGCTCGGGTCTGTTTTGGACTACAGTTTCGGCCTTCTCTCCTAACCAGCTGGTATGCTTCCTTCGATCAGATGACAAATATTGCAGAGGGTTTTGCTTTTGGCCTTGGTTATCCGTAAGGTTAGAACTCAGTACAAGGCTCGATCTTTGTAATGCTTTTCATCGACTTGGGAAATAGACTTTTCCACCTTGAGGCTTGTTTTTCCAAGGTGTCCACGATGACCTTGAACGTTGTTGTATAGGGTGTCTTTCACTGTCAATTCCTTCCAGTGCTTCTTGGGTCCAGCTGAATTATACACCAAATGTTATAAACACAATCAATCAGATCATGTTTGCAAGGAGTGCTGTCCTCCCAAAGTAACGTATATATGGTTATAAATAAAACAAACTCTTCGGTACTTTATCAATACTAGGGACTTCTGTAATCAGGTGTATTATGGGACAGAGTTATGCCCTTTACTTCTGGAGTCAAGCACATCTGGGTTCCAGTTCAGCTCCCACTATAAGGACACTGTACAGTCCTGTGCGTGTCACTCAGTTGTTCGGAGTTTCAGTTTCATTTCTGTTAAATGGGTATAATAGCGACACCCGTCTCCCGGAACTGTGAGAATTAAATGAAATAATACTCGTACTATACACACACCACAATGTTCGGTCTGGGATAAGCACTGAATATACAGTATATAGCTAACATAAAATGTTTCTTTCTATTTTTATAGCAGTGTTTCTCTCCACATATAAGAAATATAAGAAATGCTCCGTGTTTGCTCTGGGTCCCCAAAAGTCTGCCTGTGTATTGCTGTGGCTTTAAAGTCTGTTTTCGTGCCCCTCCCCCAAGTAATTTTGAGTGATTCCCCACTAAGCAAGTGGAGCGTGACCTAATGTCTGGGAACTCTGTCACCAAATAGAGTCCAGATGGGAAGACTCTACAGAACATCGCGCAGGAATTGAAATGTTTACCCGAAACTTAAATGTTTCGGGGGTTCCGACCGTGGGGCCTGGTCCCCGTTCCCCGTCAGTCTGCTGTTTTCCACACAGCTCGCCTGTGTCAGGGCTGGTGACACTGTCCAGCCTGTGGTATCTGACTGCCCTTTCTGGAGAGTCTGGTGAAGAGCGAAATGGCAGAGACATTTCATGACACTTGTTTGGTTTCATGCATAGACCTTGTTCTGCTAATTTTTTTAAAAAAATTTTTCTTTATTTATTTCAGGGAGAGAAGAAGGGAGAGAAATAGAAACATGGGTGAGAGAGAACATTGATTGGCTGCCTCTGGGCCCACAGCCTGGGCATGTGCCCTGACTGGGAATCAAACCGGCGACCTCTTGGTGCACAGGTTGCCACTCAACCAGTGAGCCACACCGGCTGGGCTTGTTCTGCTAATTCTTTACAATTACCCCTCTTACGCTTTTCCTCTCAATGCTCAGCTTTAGAATAGAGATTTAATATTTTTCTTTCGGAGGTACTGACTGATACTGAAGCCCGAAGTGGATGGACTAGTACCACTGAAGTTGGGAAAAAAAGGCCCAAACAACCACAAGAAGCCCCAGGCTTTTCAGCAGGAGGGAGAGGGGGGATTCAGGCGCCGGCTGCAGGGTGCGCGTCATTAGCGGCTTCAGCACTCTCTGCTTCTGGCAGAGGATGGCCGTCCTGGCTCCTGCCCATCGCCCGGGCCCCTCCAGGCGGTACTGATAGGGGTTGCAGGGTCCAAAATAGAGTTTCACAGCCAGTTTCGGATCTTTGAGCAGGAGGGCGAGGAGGTCTGGCTTCGCACCTATCTCCGTGGCGAGCTCGTCCAAGTAGTCAATGTGCTTACTCATCAGAATCCGGCTCGGGCTGTCTCCAAACCTTAATGGAGGAAGGAAGAAGGGCATTCAGCTGCTATTGACAGAATGAAGGGCAGAAGGAACAAATACATGAGTTTTTAGTGAACCTCCTGGGGAAAGTGTTGGCTTATCCCTTCAGGAGTCCTGTCTTTCAGACCGACTGTAGGCTGTAAGGTGAACAGCCGTGAGTGCATGGGAGTTCGAGGAATGTGACAACGTTTCCAGCCACGATCATCATTGGGTATTTACTAAGCAAAGTACCAACTCGTCAGGATTGCCACCAAGATCTGCGCGATGACACCGAAGCAGGCCGAGCGCAGTGTCTTCCACAGAGGATACACTTACTCTCTGCTTGCTGAATTATTAGAGTACCTGGCACCCTGGCTGGCATCGGGTGCTCAGTCACTATGAGATGAACGAGAATTGGAACGGAGATAATCCCTTCATGGGATGTAAGGCTCCTCGTCCACTTCCCCAGGGGACTCGAGCCCCGTGGGACCTCATTCCCCGTCAATCACAAAATCGAAATCCTCAAGCCTTCCTGTCACACCCCCTTTCTAACGTAGCTGGGTAGGAGGTCCCCCAGCCAACTTTCCAAGATACTCAGGCTGCTTGTCCATTCTCCACCATTGCTCCTGCCCCATTTCCTCTCTAACCACAGAGGGTGGGTGGCCGGAGGAGACATGGAATTCACCAGGGGCATCGTACAGAACTAAAACTCCTGTCTTAGGTAGTTGCTTGTCAAACTACTATGTTTAAGAATCACCTAGAAAGAACATAACAAATACAAACATCCAATCTCATCCAGAGATTCTGATTCAGTTGGTCTGGGCTGTGGCCTTGGAATTGGCTTTTTTTAAAAAAAATCCTCACCTGAGGATATTTTTCTATTTATCATCAGACAATGTGGGAGGGAGGAAGAGAGAAGGGGAGAGGGAGAGAGAGAGAAACATAGATGTGAGAGAGATACATCGACTGGTTGCCTCCCGCACGACCATACCAGGGCTGGGGATGAAATGCCACTGAGGTATGTGCTCTTGGCCGGAATCAAACCCACGACTCATTGGTCCACCAGTCGACGCTCTAACTGCTGAGCCAAGGTGGCCAGGACAGAATTCGCATTTTTCAATGAGCAGCTAGGCAGTTCCTACAGGTGGGTGGAGCACTGTACTTTGAGAGACACTACTCTAGGTAAAGATGAAAAACATTCTTACAGTTTAATTCTTTTTTTCTTCCTCTTGATAATGGCTTCCATCATAGTCTTCTCTGAGGGCAAGGTACACAAGCCTAGAAGACAAGAGGCTGGTTTGAGCTGTGGGTTTGATTCCGTAGCATCACTTTTAACTAGTGGGTTGGTTCCTACAATGAGACTGTGACTGTTTACCCGTGTTACACCAGTCAGGGCTGCTACTGTTGAACTTCAGGGTGCACCATGCCCACTAGGTTCTATATGGAGCTGCCCTGGGGCACAGGCTGCAGCATGAACTCTGGGGTGGGGAAGGGAGGGGCTGAGCCTGGAGAGAGCAGATGAGCCCGAGGAGTCGGACACATGCCAGTGCCTTGCGCCCTAGAGATGGGAAGCCCTGGGAGGTTTTCAGCAGCAGCAGGTCAGATTTGCCTGTGCAAAGATCCTTCTCACTGCTGGATTTTGGAAAATGGGCTCCACGGAGGTGAGTTTAAAGGCAGCCAGACCAATCGAGGGACCGCTGAAGTAAACCTGGTGAGAGAGAGGGGGGCGCACACCAAGTGGGGCGATGGAGAAGCTGAGATCTCAGTTCCTTAGAGCATGTCCCTGGGTGCTCTGGCTGAAGAGCTTTCTTCTTTAAAAATATGTTTTCATTGATTTTTAGAGAGAGGCTGGGAGAGGGAGAGAGAGAAACATCTATGAGAGAGAAGCATTGATGGGCTGCCTCCCATACGCCCCCTACTGGGGATCGAGCCTGAAACCCAGGCATGTGCCCTGGTGGGGAATTGAACTGGCAACCTCTCAGTCCATGGGACGACACTCAATCCGCTGAGTCCCACCGGATGACTTTTATGTGTAGCCAGATTTGGGAAAAGTTGATCTACCACCCCTCTCTGCCTCACATGTTGTGTTCTAGGAATGTTAGACAGCTTGTAAGTCTCCATACGCGTCATGCCTGTGTCGTCTGCCTCAAGCGACTCCCTTTTATCCCCCGAGAAGCTCAGTCCTCTAGGAGGTTTTCCTTGACCACATGCCCTCCCCTTGTCTCACTCTGCCCTTGCTAAGCCCCTTCCTGTTCTTCCCCTCATTCCATGCACCCCTCCAACCAAGCATCTGTCTCACTATATTAAAATGATCTGTTTCGCCCTGGCCGGTTTGGCTCAGCGGTTAGAGCGTCGGCCTGCGGTCTGGAGAGACCTGGGTTCAATTCCCACTAAGGGCACGTACTTCGGTTGCAGTTTGTCCCCGGCCCTGGTTGGTCGTGCAGGTGGCAGCCACTCAATGTGTCCCTTTCACGTCGATGTTTCCCTCTCTCTCTCTCTTTCTCTCTCTCCCTCCCACTCTGTCTGTACAAAAAATGGAAAAATGTCCTCAGGTGAGGATAAAAATAAAATAAAATAAAATAAAATAAAATAAAATGATCTGTTTACATTTCTCTCTATTCCCCCAGGTTCCAACACAGGGCTAGGTATTCAGTGTTTTTGTTCAGTTAAATGGACCTTGGGGTCAGCGGGGACTAGCCTTCTGAGAAGTAGAAAGTGCTACACAGACGCTTAGATAGAAATCTCTGTAATTTTGGGACGTTGTAGGGCTCTGTGAGGTTCCACTGCTCAGGTATTGAGAGCGAATTTGGAGTGAAGTGTTGGGGTAGGCCCTACATCTCTTGGTTTGCACATATTCTGAGGAATGTATGAACATCATAAAGGTAAAACAGAAGTCACAGATGTTTGCCTGCTTAGCGGTCCTTTCAGGACTCAAATTAAAGACACCATCACTTAACTTTATGCCAGTCAAAATCCAGGGAGCTTTCTAAATGTTTTAAAGGAATGATTGCAGATGTTTATTATTATCGTATCTTTGTATTGGTTATTGTGTGACTTCTCCACTAATGTCACAGGATGCAGATTTTATGAGAACAGCCAAGGTTGGCAACCTTCTCGTCTAAACTCCTTACGGAGCAAACGCCACCGGGTGTGAAACC
The DNA here is from genome assembly GCF_014108415.1 of Molossus molossus. Classification (NCBI taxonomy): domain Eukaryota; kingdom Metazoa; phylum Chordata; class Mammalia; order Chiroptera; family Molossidae; genus Molossus; species Molossus molossus. Next base: position 50,173,976 of record NW_023425356.1, read on the forward strand.
CTCCGCCACTCACTCACCTTTGAAAACTCTCGTCGCCCAACGAGCTTGAAGTTCAGCAACTGGGAAAATGGAACCTAGGGGCTGGCAGAGACCAATGCAGGCAAGGGTTGACTTCTCCAGGTGAGGAGGGAACATGTATTTATACATCAAGATCATATTATCCTCGACTTTAATAAGCGAGTCTTCAAGGAAGGGAAAAGACAAAGCGTAGCCTGTTGCAAAGACAATGACATCGATGTCCTCTTCCACCGTCCCATCCTCAAAGATGGCAGAAGTTTCCGTGAACTCTGTCACTCTTGATTTCATCTTGATGCTTCCACAGACTATGCGACTTGGAAGATCTTCATTCACTATAGGTTCTTTTATAAGGTATCTGAAACACACAGAAGAAAACACTCGGAAGGAGCATTTAATGAGGAGTCTTGACCCCTCTTGATAGTCTATAGGGTTGGCTCTGAAAATAAAGAGGTTTCTCAAATATCCATAAAACTGTCTAACTCGAGCCTGGCCGGCGTGGCTCAGTGGTTGAGCGTCAACCCATGCACCAAGAGGTCACCGGTTTGATTCCCGGTCAGGGCACATACCCAGGTTTTGAGCCCGATCCCCAGTGGGGGGCATGCAGCAGGCGGCCAATCGATGTTCTCGCTCATTGATGTTTCCCTCTCTCTCTCTAAAATCAATAAAGAAAAATAACAACAACAAACTGTCTAACTCGATTAATTGGCTAGCCCCCATATCATCGATCTGACTTTATTTTCATGTCACATATCTCTCCCCTCAGCAAGGGGAAAACATGTTGGTGACGGGGGTAAAAGATATTTCAGAAAAGGAAGCATCCTCAAGGGCTCAGACAATGTGTGGGTGTGTGTGGTCAGCCCGAGTATCCCTGTGGTTATTAGCCCATTGTGGGTCCTACCATTACTTTCTGTTATCTGCCTTTAAAGATCTTGCTGTTCCGTTTAATCGCTACCTGACCATAAGAAAGGGAAAATGTGTTAAAGTCCTATCAGTGTTTAAAAATTAGTAAGGAATCAGTGTGAACATTAATGTATAGAATTAATGTATAGAATTAATGTATAGAATTAAGCTTGGGGATAGTTGTTAATTTCAAATAAGCATGACGTCTCTGTATGGGACGGCAGGGGCAGAGAAGCAATGTCTGCTTGTATTTGTTAAATTATCTACTTGTAGGTTTAAGCACCATTAAAAAATATGTATATAGCCCTGGCCAGTTTGGCTCAGCAGTTAGAGCATCGGCCTGCAGACCGGAGAGTCCCCGGTTCGGTTCCCGCTAAGGGCACGTACCTCGGTTGCAGTTTGTCTTCGGCCCCAGTTGGGATTGTGTGGGTGGCAACCACTCGATGTGTCTCTCTCACATCGATGTTCCCCCTCACAACTCTATCTGAAGATAAATGTAAAAATGTCCTCAGGTGAGGATTAAAACAACAGAAATATGTATATATATATGTCAATACATGTACATGTGTCAGATCTCAGAATACAGCAGTCACATGGCATTTGTTGAAAGAGTCTAAAATTCTTCTGTTGTTTTTTTTTTAAGGGAAAGGGCCTGTTATCAACTAAAAAAAAAATAAACATCTATAATATTGGCTTGTGTGTATAGGCCAGTGATGGATAACTTTGAGAGGAATAGAGATTTATTTTTGGGGGCAAAGAGACAGGGATGATGTTCTCAGAAGCTGCCCATGGGAAGAGGCCTCGTGATACGCAGAGTTAGCAAAGCATGAATCGTCGGCTAGAGGGTCAGACACAGGGTCCCCAGCACAGCCCTCTGAGAGGAAGGCCACAGTCTCAGCAGCTCGGAATGTTAGCACGTTCTTTCCATGACCCGGTTCTGCACTTTGGAGCAGCTCCGACCATTTCTACTTGATCGTCTTAAGTGTTCACTGTTTTAAAGGCACGCAGATAAATGCGGAGACCGCAGGGCCTAGAGGGTCCCTCTGCTCTTAGGCGTAGCTTGAACTGCCCACCTTAGCAGTTTGGCCCTTTGCCAAGAGCGGCGCCTCTGACAACCTTGCTTACCCACCAGTATACCATAAAAAAGCAAAATAACTCTACTTGTTTTGAGGCTGGAGGCCATACATTTTCTGGTCGAACGACTGGCTTATCTGTCGTTCCAGTGCCCATATTAGAACCGTGAGTGGCAGGACGTTCTGGAGCATGGAGCGAAACCGCGTGTGGAACACCAGGTCCCAGGGATAGCCGTGTGCAGCGATGCGGCTGATGACCCAGGAACCGTGCCTGGTGCTGAGAAACACCTGGTAGGCAGACACAAAGACAGCTGACGCTGGGGCATCACCCTTCCCGGGAGGCCCTGCACCCCACGTGTGGCCCCAGCACCCCCTGGTCTCCGAGCGCAGTACCACCTAGTTCTCGCTGTTCTGTGGCAACTTTGTCATAGAAGAAGGACCCCGTGGCAGTCACACGGAGAGAAGAAGACTACAGCAGTTGTGGGAATGTTCACAACCACCCTGGACAGCCTTTGGGCCAATACCAGTCAGAGTCCACAAGGCTCTGCCACGTCCACAGCTGTGGTTTGGTCCTCCTTCCCCCTCCTGACCTTTCTACCTGCCCAGGTTTGTCGTTTTGTTTTTTTACTGCGAAAGTAAATAATCACAATCCTAGGACTGTAGTGACACCGCAGCGACCGTCCGGACGCGCGGCTCTGTGCCCCTGGCGTGGGGGGACCAGGGGGCGCGGGCTCCCTCCGGCCGCCCTCGGGGCCGCACCTGCGAGGCCTTCCTGCTCAGCTCCGCGGCGACGTCTGAGGCGGAGTTTCCCAGTCCGATCACCAGCACGCGCTTCCCCTCGAACCCCTCCGGCTTCTTGTACTGGCGGCTGTGGAGGTGCGGGCCTCTGAACCTCTCTATGCCTTCGGGAGGAGGAAGACAGAAGCCCGTCAGCATGCCAGATCAGTTTCAACAAAACGGCATCGTCAGTTTCTCCTCCGTGGGGGCAGTCTTGTACTTTTGCCTCTTCCTCTCTCGGGGGAGTTACAATAGCAAGGCCAACGGACGCTCTCAAAAGTATGAAGCAGATGAGAAGCGTTGGGCTCAGGATGTGGTCCAGGACCAAAAGAGCTCCCAGGAACTTTCCCCACTGATTGTGCAGTTCTGTGGGCCAGGCTCAGAGGCCAGAACCAGGTCACAGGTGTTCGGCAGGAGGGAAGAGGCCAGGGAAGGCGCGGGGCTGGACGGGCCTCTCCGACAGAGACGCCGCGAGGGCGCACGCTCTCTGGCATCTGCGCTCTGGAGGAGGCTCGCTGGACTGCTGTGTAACAAAGACGGGGTGCGGGGTCTTTCTGGCTCTTTCCCTGTCATCATGCTGTGCCCAGTTGCAGCCGCCGATTCTGCCCGTCAATCCAAACTGCATGGGAAGCACCTGCACCCCTGCTCTGAACCCCCGGGGTCCCCGGCTCACCTGGAAAAGCCTCCAGGGGGACATGCGGGACGGTGTAGAGGCCGCTGCAAACCATGACCGCGTCGAAGATGGCACTTTGCTCCTGGCCCTTGCTCTCGGTGACAACCTCCCACTGGCCGGAGGACGAGAAATCCGGGCATTCTTTCACGCTGAGGACCGTTGTCTTAAATGAACACAGAGAAGGCACCATTGAGAATTAACCTGGTGTGACAGGGGCCTTGTCCAGTGCCCTGGGAGGGGGCTGGGGAGAGGGCCCTGCGCGCTTCCATTTAACTCCGTTTCAAACCAGTCAGGCAAAGACTGCTAAGCGTGGCTTCTTCTTCTTCCCTGGCAGGGGGCTGCCTGCTGCCACATGCCGCTGCGTGCGAGCGGCCCGCTCGGCGGACGCAACGGGAGCTGGAGCGACACGCAGGAGGGGAAGGTAGGCTCTGGGTAAGTGCACAGCCCATGTGCACCATTCAAGTGATCACACAGTCAGCGTTTATCAAGAACCCTTTCTGTGTCCACCTCTGTGCAGACACGGTCAGAGGAGATGTTTCCCGGGAAGCAATGTCACAGTGCCTGGCATCGTGCCAGCACTCGGTGAGCAGTCCTCGTTCACGCTGCGTGTCTTTAGAACAGGGTCCGTCCCGATAGCAATACTGTTCATGATCTCATTCGGACGGACTGATGTATTGGTTTGTTGATTTTTTAAAATGTAGCTCACTGTCTGGAGGTCTCTGAGTTTTAATTAATTTATTTATTAAAAAATGTTAATGTTGCCCGGCTGGTGTGGCTCAGTGGTTGAGCATCGGCCCATGCACCAAGAGGTCGCCGGTTCGATTCCCAGTCAGGGCACATGCCCAGGTTGTGGGCCAGATCCCCAGTGGGGGGCATGCAGGAGGTGGCCAATTGATATTCTCTCTCATCGATGTTTCCATCTCTCTCTCCCTCTCCCTTAAAGAATAATCAATAAAGAAAAAAAAAAACTAATAAAAATAAATTTTAATGTTGACATAATTGCAGACTTTCCTCATTTCCCCCCACTTTTGCCCATTTCCACCTCCCCCCGCCTCCCCATCCATTGGCCCTCATCACAGTAGTGTCCGTGTCTGTGGGCTCTGCACATATACTCTCTAGCTAATCCCTTCACCTTCTCTATCCAGCCCTCCCCCCTCCAGCCTGTTCCGTGTATGCATGCTTCTGGCTCCATTTTGTCCGTCAGTTTACTGTGTTCATTAGATTCCACGTGTCAGTGAGGTCATACGGTATTTGTCTTTCCCTGACTGGCTTACTGCACTTGTCTGTGAGATTTTAAAAGTGAAACTCTAGGTCATGTGTCTGCGTAAGGAACAGTGTCCCGTGGAAGCCAAGCCCCGCCCCTTCTAGAGGAGCGGCACACTTCTCCAGGCTGCACGCCCTCCGGTCTCCAGGCCTCCTTTGCACATCTTCAGATACTTTGCAAAATCTGGCATTGGTCATTTTTGAGGCTGTTCAAATTTAAAAATGTATATGGAATATTAATATAAAGCTTATGAAAGTACTACAGAGTGTCTGGGCATTTTCAGCAGAGAGGCAAGATTTTAGATTTGTAGTCCAGAGTAGAGTCGTAGCTCAAGTGCTTTGGATTCTCGGCTGTTCGAAATGCGGTTTGGGGACTGACACCTTCAGCATCACTCGGGAGCTGATTGGACATGCAACAGAGCCAACAGTTTACATTTTGAGTTGAGCCCTAAAATGTTAGGAGACCAGTACATGGAAATGTATCAGAGGCAAATACACGGAAATGCCTTTTCCTCACCCCTCTCCGGCCTCCGGAGAACAGTAACAGCAGTGAACAAGGGAACGGGTTTCTTTGCAACTCTGACATGGTCTTTCAAAGAACAGAGCATATAAATCACTTATCATAAGAGGGCAATATATCTATTAAATAGATTGATAGCTAAGTAGACAAAGACCTATAAAAGCTTTGGTATTAAGAATCTATCATTTATAGGATGGATAGACCTGGAATTGGGAAAAAACTACACTAGATGGAACTGGACATTTTAATGGTACTTACAAATACAGATTTTCACCAAAATCAACTATTTTAAATTACTATAATACAAACCTGGGACTGAACTAAAATTCCTGAGAAACTGAGATGTGTTATAATAAAACAAACAAACAAACAAAAAACCAAAACTCAGTTCCACTAAGAGTTATTCAGAGATGTAATTAAAATTTTGTTTCCTAAGCATAGTCACTAGTTCTCAGAATGTAAGTTTTAATAAAAATGTAGCACATTAAGTGAGATATTGGTTGTTGTTGATTACGTGTCTTTCAGAAAACACAGGAAAGGTAGTTCTAATTATATTTCAAAACGATTTGGCCATCTCTGTCTTGCAAGAGATTGCATCCAGAAAAAAAAACAAAAAACAAACCTAGCAAAAATAGTTTCCATGGGCTTCTTAGGTGAATGGAGACCTGTGAGTTTACTTAGCACTTTTTCCAAAAAGTTCTATTTCTATAGGGAAGGTGAGAAACTGGTCCCTCATTGATAATAAGTTAAATAAAATTGTTGACACACCTTTATTTAAAAAAATGAAATAGAAGTTTGATATTTTCCATATGTTTTAAGGGAAATGAGGACATGACTCTTAGTGGTTATGAATATTAGTTAAAATGCACTCTCACCATCATTATCATCACCATCCAAACCTCTACCTTTAACACATGGTTTTACTCTCCGGTTAACATGTACGCTTTACAATATCAGGGTAATGACATTCTTGTCGGGTCTTCTATCATGCTCTTATCTTTTGGCAAAGAACTGGACTGGGATACTTTGTTTTATAGACAGTTTCTTTCATTATTAGAGTAACCTCACTATTTAAATGTGATCTGCTGTAGAGAAGCCCCCCCCCCCCCCTTGCAACACAATACCTGGAACTGAATATATTTTAGAAGATCAAACTTCTTGGCAAACATTCTGAAATATTCCAGGAGCTTAGAATGGTGCAGAAAGTTTGGGAAATCATCCGGCATTGGGAAGTCACTGAAACAGGACATTTCTTTGCTGGTGTTGGCAATGACAGATTGATAGATACTCGGTCGGCCATCTTCAACAATTTCCTAAAGGATAAAATACAAGTGATAATCATGCATTAAAAAAAATATCCCTTGGTTCCTACTCTTCTCCTAAGTCTAACCCGTGGGTGATGGGATCCTCTTGGGTGCAGTACACATGTCCTGTCATCCTGTGCAGTGAGGCCCAAGTGGGGCCTCTCAGCGTGGCTTGGGAGCGGCAGCCATCCTCTCTGGCCATATTTAGCACCCCAGGTCTCTACCTTTTTAATGTCAGTCATTGTGACAACCAGTCCCTTCTGAAACTCCCCCTGGGGAAGCTCTACCCACCTTCCACCTCTTTACGAACCAATAAACCCTGGGACATCGGTCAGAGAACGTAATAGAGGATTTCAATTGAAATGTGTGCTTCGGGGCCAGGGAGTTTTCACAACTTGACCCGAACCCCCTTCCTTCCCTGTATGCTTTCTGCAAGGCTGCCTTCCCCAGGCGATAAAGGTGCACAGCACTGATACCAGCCGGGCCTCGAACTTGATGTTACGTGGTAGTGAGTATGCTTCAGTAAAACCGGAGGCAGTACAAGCCACGGCTGAGTTAATCTCCTCTGCAGGAACCGCTCTGCTTAACGATAAAGTCTCTTATGTGAAATCACAACAAGAGCCGAGGATGAGTGATTCAGTGTCCCTGAAATCAGCATGTTATCAAAGAGGCTTTTATAAGAAAATTCAAATTATACCTCCCAAGGGCTCCTCAATAGATGCTTCTGCCCATGCAGAGACTAAGGCATGATCCAGGCAAAGGTAGTTGCTGTTATGACTCAGCATGAGGGTGGGGGGTGAGGAAATGTAAAGGTGAGGACTTCCGGTCAAGATGGCACATAGGTAAACGCGGTCTCGCCTCCTCCCACAACCACATCAGAATCACAACTAAACCACAGAACGACCATCATTCAAAGCCACCTGAAATGGAACTGGATGGAAGTCCTACAACTACAAAGTTGAAGAAGCAGCCACAGGGAGACTGGTAGGAGGGGCAGAGGCATGGATGGGCTGGTCCCATACCCACGTGTGGTGGATAAAAATCAGGAAGTATGGCTGGGAAGGTCCTCCCTGAGGATTGGGGGGGTGGGGTCCCTGTTTCACACCAGGCCACCAGCTCAGGGTTCCAGTGCCAGGAAGAGAATCCCCATCACTTCTGGCTGGAAAACCAGTGGGAACTGAGGCTCAGGGAGGCTGAGGCTGCTGGAGCCCCAGGCAGCTCCTCTCTTTTTTTTTTTCACTCCTCACCCGAGGATATTTTTCCATTTATCTTCAGATAGAGTGGGAGGCGGAGAGAGAGAGGAAGAGAGAGAAGCATCAATGTGAGAGAGGCACATTGACTGGCTGCCTCCCACATGACCCCTACCAGGGCCGGGGATGAATTGCAACTGAGGTACGTGCCTGTGACCGAAATCGAACCTGCAATTCTTCTCAGGCTGACGCTCTAACTGCTGAGCCAAACCGCCCAGGGCTAGGCAGCTCCTCTTAAAGGGCCCTGAGGCCCTGCCCTACCCAACTTTCAGGCCCACCCAAACGGTTCCCAATGGCTTTACTATAGGATTGGTCTGTCTTGGCTCCTGTTTCAGATTTTCCTAAATGCTCTCAGACAAGCAGCATCTGGCCTCCTCGAGCCCCATACCTCTCACTAAGTGGCTCCAGGCCTGGCACTAGAAGCAGCCAGCCTTGGTTCAAAACTTGGCTTTGCCTGGGCACCTCCAAGCCCAGCACAAGAAGAAGCCATCTGCAGATCACTTTGTAGCTTAGGCCTGGTGGCCCCGGATAGAACACAGGTGGTGGCTGACCTTGCCCCAGAGCGAGCACACCCAGTGGACAGTGTCAGACCACGGCGAAGCACCACCACCCAACCACCTCCACAAGTGACACACTCAAGGAATGGACTCAGTGGGTACCAGAGCCCTGCTGAAGTAAGTCTTGCTCTGTGTGGTGGGCCCTGCACAGCTGATCCTCCAAGGTAGTCAGAGGCCAGTGGTCAGTGGGCACAGCCAGTCCTTACAGCTGATCAGCCTGAGTAAATCCCTCCCATTGATGTGCCAACAGCAATCAAGACTCAATTACAACATAAGGGTATAAAGTCCACACAAGGGGTGCACCTCAAGGGCCCAGCTAGGGTGACCGGGGAGGCTGTGCCACTGGACCCTAGAGGACACCTACTACAATAGGCTACCCTAGAAAGCCCAAGAGACATAGCAACTCTACCTAATACATAGAAACAAACACAGGGAGGCCAACAAAATGAGGAGACAAAGAAACATGTCCCAAATGAAAGAACAGAACAAAACTCCAGGAAAAGAACCAAACAAAATGGAGATAAGCAATCTAACAGATGCAGAGTTCAAAACACTGCTTATAAGGATGCTCAAGGAACTTAGTGAGGACCTCAAGAGCATAAAATAGGACCAGTCAGAAATGAAGGAGGTGCTAACTGAAATAAAGAGTAATTTACAGAGATTTCATAGTAGAGTAGGTCAAGCCAAGAAGCAAACCATCGATTTTGAATATAAGGAAGTAAAAAACACCCAAACAGAACAGCAAAAAAAAAAAGAATATTAATAAAAAAAAAAATCCCCACGAAGATTGTGTAAGAAGCCTCTGGGACAACTTTAAGCATATCAACATTTATATCATGGGGTTGCCAGAAGGAGAAGAGAGAGAACAATATATTGAAAACCTATTTGAAATACTAATGACAGAAAACTTCCCTAACTTGGTGAAAGAAACAGACATACAAATCCAAGAAGTACAGAGAGTCCCAAACAAGATGAACCTCAAGAGGCCCACACCAAGACACATCATCATCAAAATGCAAAAGTTTCAAGACAAAGAGAGAATCTTAAAAGCAGCAAGAGAAAATCAGTTAGTTACCTATAGGGGAACTCCCATAAGACTGTCAGCTGATTTCTCAAAAGAAACTTTGCAGGCCAGAAGGGAGTGGCAAGAAATATTCAGAGTGATTGTGCTGTCATGTTTATAACCCCATAATTGATGATTGGTAAATCATTGTGCTGCTCCATAATTGATGATTGGGAAAGTCACTGTGTGCCCTCTAGCTGAACCTGTTTCGTCAAAATAACCTCAGTAAATTGAAATACTCCCTGAAGCAAGAAATTATTGGGAGCCGGCTACGTGTCTGATAGAGTCCACAGAGCCTGAAGGTCTTGAGTCAGAGACCTGACCTTCCCCACAATCTCAGGACTCAGGCTTGCATTGTGTTTGTGCAGCACGGGGCCAAGTGTGACCCAATGTACCTTGAAATACCTGAGTGTTCTTGGGTGTGCCTAGGTGTTCCTGTTATCCGTAAGGCAAACATTCTATACAGCATTGTTGTAGCCCTGGGCATTTTATCAAGAAGATCCTATTTGCTGTCAGGTATCAAAGGCAGTAATAAAGCATATCGGGGCTGATTCTGAAGACTCTGTCACAGGGGTGTTTGGAATCAGACACCGGCAGGCTGATAAACGGCTCTCATTTGGACTTCAGTTCTCTAGTGGTCTTTCTTTGACTCTGTGGCACCACAACATTTGGAGGCCCCAGGGCTGGTCTCTGAGAACTCGGGATCAGTCACCGGCCGGCTCTGCTCTCTATTTGGCTTTAATTTGGCTCTGGTGGTCTCTCGGTCCTCTTGCGCCACAACATGATGAAAAGCAAAAACCTACAACCAAGATTACTCTATCCTGCAAAGCTGTCATTTAGAATCGATGGGCATATGAAGAGTTTCCCAGACAAGAAAAAGCTAAAGGAGTTCATCACCACCAAACCAGTATTATGTGAAATATTGAAGGGCCTTCTTGAAGAAAAAGAAGGTAAAAAATATGAACAATAGCCCTGGCTGGTTTGGCTCAGCAGTTAGAGTGTCGGCCCGCAGACCAGAGAATCCCAGGTTTGGTTCCCGCTAAGGGCATGTACCTCGGTTGCAGTTTGTCCTTGGCCCCGGTTGGGGTTGTGTGGGTGGCAGCCACTCGATGTGTCTCGCACATCAATGTTTCTCTCTCTCTTCCTCCCTCCTGCTCTATCTGAAGATAAATGCAAAAAAAAAAATATGAACAATATAATGACAATAAATACATATCTATTGACAATTGAATCTACAAACAAAATGAACAAGCAGAACAGAAACAGACACATAGATACAAAGAACATTTTGTTGGTTGCCGTATGGGAGGGGGGTTGGGGAAATGGGTGAAAAAGGTGAAGGGATTAAGAAGTGCCAATTGGTTGTTAGACTGACAAACCTCAAAGGGAAGTGGGGAGGGAGGTGAGAAGAAATAAACTAAAGAACTTTTGGACCAATGGACACAGACAACAGTGTGGGATAAGGCAGGTGTGGGGAGGAGGGGGTCAATAGGGAAAAAAGGAAGAAGATCTGTAATACATTCAACAATAAAGAAAGGGTTTAAAAAATGTAAATGTATTAATTCATTTAAATAAATTACTTAATCTTATGCACACAGCACTATAGTCTCTTCCACAGAATAGTAAATAAAGTGAAGTAAATATTCAATTGTAATCTCATGAACAGAATACATCAAATGTCTGTGTTCTTTTCTCATCCTGATTCATAGGAAGTTGTGACTTTCTTGCCAATCTTTAGATCTAGGTTCCTTAGATTTTTGGCAGTACTTGAAGAGGCATCTTGGACTAGCAGAAGGAGCTGGTCTTTGGAGTTAGACACAGGTTTAAATCCACCTCTTTCAGACCATGTGAGCCTGGACCAGACCAGTGCCTCAGCTGCAACATGCGGTGTACTATCTGCTCAGTGATTTTCTCTGTTGTCCCCCCCCCCCCCCACGACCAGTTCTCTCCTGGGCAAGTTGTTTATCCTGAACCTCAGATTCCTCTTCATATGTAAATGAGAAGAATAAAATACCTACTTCCTAGAAATACTGTGAAGAAAATGAGATGATGTGTAGGATGAGTCTTCCCATTGTTGAAAAAAGTGCAAGAGGTCAAATTACCCACCAGCCCCACTTTTCAAAGCCGCCACTAGGGGGTGCTGGAGAACCTTTGGGAAGAATTCAGCACCCTCTGAGCCGGGCGTGGGACCAGGGTTCTTACATCTTAACTTGTCACCACGAAGTGTGTAAACATAGAAGTGAAAGAACAACCTATTTTCAAAATTGATTCTTGAAGGAAGAGTGGTGAACAGGCAAAGTGGCCCCGGAAGTGGGTCGGGTCTCCTGGTAATCGAGACCCTCAGCAGTCCCATCGGTCTCTGGCATTTAGCGGATTGTGTGTTTCACTCTGCGGGGAGATTCGTGGTCTTCTTTGGGTAGAGAAAATTGTGTCCGTTTCTGCACTGAATATAGTGGTAAGCCAGGTTTGAAATGTGATACTGTTACAGCTTACATGGATCTGTGTACTTAACTATTTTATACCTAACAAGGCTTATTCATTTAAATTTTAATCTAACTTTTTAAAATTGACAGGACCAGAATAGGATAGCAGAAGAAATATTTTGGAGCAGAAAGTACTTTCCTAGAATTCACCAAATCATATTTTTGACAGATCCCTAAGAAAAAAAAAAATATATATATATCCCTCTCATCCCTCTGCTGCCAAATTAATAATAATTAAGTAAGGGACATTGGCTCTTTGATACTAAATCCCAAATCAGGTAATAAAACAAAACAGTAACAACTTTATTATTAAAAAGAAATTTGTCATACTTTCACCTTCTTCCTTAGGGTAAAAAATCTACCTGAGGAACAAAATCCCAAATGGAATCTGTATGTGAACTGAGAATGGACAAAAATAGCACATCATTGGTTAAACAGGAATGACCACCTGCTCAGAAAAGCTACACTAATTGTAATGAGCATTTGTCCATAAGAAATTAATGGGATTCAGCGGTTTCCAGCATCCTCTCTGCAAAGTTACCTGTTTCGGAATAAGCATCAAGCTCTCCCTTGTTAGTTCAGGTTGTGCTTGGATTGTTGAATGTATAGACTTTTAAAATTTAGTATTTGTGAAATTTTTGCCAAACTTGTCTCATCATGGGATTCGTTAGGGACTCCTGTTACGAATAGATTCCCCTCCTCAGAAGATTTTGATTCAGGAAGTCTGGGCTGGTGTTCAAAAATTCAGTAGTTAGCCCGCTGGGGTGGCTCATGCACCAAGAAGTCGCCAGTTCGATTCCCGGTCAGGGCACATGCCCAGTTTGTGTGCCAAATCCCCAGTGGGGTCATGGAGGAGGTGGCCATTGATGTTCTCTCTCATCAGTGTTTCTATCGCTCTCTCTCTCTCTCCCTTCCTCTCTCTCTAAAATCAATAAGGAAAAAAAAAATTCAGTATTAAAAAAAAAATCCCAGGTGTGTCTTATAGTTGGATACATTTGAGAAACCCAATGTAAAAATATCCCCTTTGGCATGAAATTCAGTTTGAACTGGCAAAGTGCACGTGCCGGATGTCCTTGCCATCCCCCTAAGTGGTCAGCTTGTAGGAAGAGCACTGTGGATGGTCCCTGCTGATACGAGGGTCTGCTTGTCATCCTCCCAACCCTTCGCTCCGTGTGAACCCCTCACTTTGATGTACCTGATACACAATCGTCAACTTGTCACCTGAGTTCTGAGCTGCGATTTTGTTTAACCTTACTTAGAAAATTAGGGCATGGTTATAAGGAGGGATTTAGCTTGGTAGGACTCATAGAGACCCAGATGTTAATATCGGTTTCTCCAGCTAAGTGACGGTGCCCACATCACGTAATCGCTTGTTTCTGTTTGCTTGTCTATCATTATTGAAGATAACATTTCTTGTACTCTATTGCAGGTGTTTGATATGAATTATCTCCATTAATCTTCAAAATAGTACTGACATAATCACATTTTTCTGTTAATATCTTCATTCTACAGCTGAATAAACAGACACAGGATGTCAATCACTTGCCCAAGATCTCACACTTGGAAGGTGGCAAGCTAGTACTTAAAAGATTGTGGGAGGAATAATTGTAAATCTTTACAGCTCTCTATCTAATATCGTTCTTTTAAAAATCCTTACATGAGGATAGTTTTTCTTTTTTTTTTAAAGGGGGAGGGAGGAAGAGAGAGAGAAACATCACGTGAGAGAGAAACATCACGTGAGAGAGAAACATCACGTGAGAGAGACACATCGATTGGTTGCCTCCCACACGACCCTGACTGGGGCCTGGGACCGAACCTGCAACCCAGGTACATGCCCTTTATCAGGAATCAAATTCGTGACCCTTTGGTACACAGGCTGACGCTCTAACCGCTGAGCCACACTGGCCAAGACGTCTATGTATCTTTCTAAGTTTTATACCAATTCTGAAGGACAGCTAGCATTACGATATTTGGGTTTGGCTAATAGCATGAGTTTAATAAATAGAATAGATTTAATAATATAGTTAAAGAGTTTCCCAGCAGTTACACTAGAGTATCATCAGTAAAGCTAAGCAAACATCTATTTGTCATAAAACAGCAAAAGTCAGTAGTAATAAGAGCACACGCTCTAAAAAAGCATTCTCTCAATGATTGGAATGACAATGGTGTCTTGAAAAGAATCCCCGTCACTTGTATTTTGTAAAATGTTCTCTAACGTTAGCATATTGCTTTGAGGATGAAAAAAAACTAGTGGGCTGCAAGACAGGGTCGTGAGGAGAGATGCTCTGATTCACCCTGCAACAGCAGCACAACCCATTCGAGGAACAAGGAGACCTCACTTACTTTGAACCTCCACAGGCCGCCGATATCTTCCGTCCTCTCAAAGCAGGTGGGCGCGAGTCCCTCCTCCAGACAGCACTTCAGAGAGATCAGCCCACTGGCGCCGGCTCCGATCACTGCCACCTTCTTGGCCATGGTCTCCTGCCAGGGAGTTGATCAGCCAGTGGCTGCTTCAGGGGGTGGAAGGTGAGAGAGTCCTTATGGTGTGGTTGGGTAATGGAAGTGAATTTCATAACCAGCCGTAACATAATGCCTCACTAGTCAGATTCCAAAGTCTCAGGCTTTTCTGCAAACCTTGTTTACAAACTCTTGGTTTAACATTTAAAAGCAGCCCGTTAGCCCTGGCCGGTTTGGCTCCGCCCATTGTCTTGTGGACTGAAGGGTTATGGGTTCAATGCCCGGTCAAGGGCCTGCACCTGGACTGCAGGTTTGTCCCTGCCCTGGTGGGGTTGTGCAGGAGGCAACCACTTGATGTGTCTCTCTCACATGGCTGGTTGCCTTAGAGTTCAGAGCGGAGCTTTTCCTCGTCAGTCCCTTGCCCCCGCTGTCATCCTTACCTCTGCGGTTGCCTTTCGGTGCTGTCTCTCACCCAGCAGTTCGCTCTGGTGGTTGGGTGCTCGGAGGCTGGGTTTTAAGAGTTGGAGGAGGCAGTGAGAACTGGGAGGAGCTTCTCGCTCCAGCAGCCTGCCAGCTAATCTCCAAGGGCTTTGTTAGTTGTGCAATCAAGCAAGGAGCCTACATTCTGAAGTTCAGGGCAGAGTGGAATGTCTTTGCGGTAACATCATATGTACACTTACGCGCATATCATACAGAGCTTAAAAACCATTGTTGTAATGGGTGTGGTCAATGTTCACTTGCAAATTAGCAAATCTAGATACTTGAAAAGAAGTTGAAATTACCCTAAATCCCATCATACAGAGATACATGCAACCGCTGATAACAATTTGGTATATCTTTCCAGATATTTATGTACATACACGTATGCACACAGAAACAAAATTGAAATCACACTCTAAGTATAATTTCCAACTTGATTTTTCACTTTCTAGTATCTCAGTACTATGCTGGCATGTTTATAACCCCATAATTGATGATTGGTAAATTATTGTGCTGCTCCATAATTGATGATTGGGAAAGTCACTGTGTGCCCTCTAGCTGAACCTGTTTCGTCAAAATAACCTCAGTAAATTGGAATACTCCCTGAACCGAGAAATTGTTGGGAGCCAGCTACGTGTCTGACAAAGTCCACAGAGCCTGGAGGTCTTGAGTCAGACACTTGACCTCCCCCATCATCTCAAGGACTCAGGCTTGCCTTGTGTTTGTGCAGCTCGGGGCGAAGTGTGACCCAGTGTACCTTGAAATGCCTGGGTGCTGCTGGGTGAGCCTGGGTGTGCCTGTTATCCATAAGACAAACTAATTCTGTACAGCTTTGCTGTGGCCCTGGGCATTGTATCAAGAAGATCCTATTTGCTGTAAGGAATAAAAGGCAGTAATAAAGCATATCGGGGCTGGCTCCGAAGACTCTGTCACAGGGGTGTTTGGAATCAGATGCTGGCGGGCTAATAAACAGCTCTTATTTGGACTTCAATTCTCCAGTGGTCTTTCTTTGGCTCTGTGGCACCACAACATTGGAGGCCCCAGGGCTGGTCTCCGAGAATCGGGATCAGTCACCGGCCGGCTTTGCTCTCTATTTGGCTTTAATTTGGCTCTGGTGGCCTCTCGGTTCTCTCGCGCCACAACAGTACCTTTATATCCATAGCAGCATTTTTAATGGCTGTGTGAATTTCCTTTAGTTGATGGATGAGTTATCCATCTAACAAATATTCATTTCTGCGTTTTAGGCGCTATTTCTGGCATATCACTGTGCCTGGATGAATAAACAGACAGTTCCTGGACCTCACAGGAATGATATACTTTCTCTGGCCCGGCTTTCTTAGCTCTGACAACTGCTGGATCCCGGCGCACTGTGCCTATCTCCCCCGAGATTGTCCACCCTGACCGCCCACATCTCCTCTTGATCTGCCTGCTTATGGGGGCCCTGGCTTGGATGGACCTCGTGGTCCTAAGATTTCCTGTCCATTTCCCTCTTTTTGGATTGATATGTAACTGGATAATTTACCTTGGTTTACAATCTCTTGTTAGCACTACCGTTAATTAAGAGAACTAAATCGACTGATCTACAACAAAAGAAGCAAGAATATAAAATGGGAAAAGGCAGTCTCTTCAATCAATGGTTTTGGAATAACTGCACAGCTACATGCAAAACGAACTGGACCACTTTCTTACACCATATGAAAAAATAAACCCACCTCAAAGCAGACTAAAGGTAAATGTAACACCAGAATCCATAAAATTCCTAGAAGGAAATATAGGTATTAAACTCTTAGACATCGGTGTTAGAAATATATTTTTGGACATGTCTCCCCAGGCAAGGGCAACAAAAGCAAAAATAAACCAGTAGGATTACATCGAACTTAAAAGCAGTGATAGTGAATGAAACCATCAACAAAACAAAAAGGCAACCCACTGAATTAGAAAAAAAAGTATTTGCAAATGATATATCTGATAAGGGGTTAATATGAAAAATATATAAAGAACTCATACAATTCAATATTTAAAAAAACCAAAAAATTTGATTAAAAAAATGGGCAGAAGACCTGAATAGACATTGTTCTGATGAAGACATGCAGGCGTCCAACAGACACATGAGTAGACATCACTGGACATCAGGAAATGCAAAGCCAAGCCACAGTGAGCTGTCTATCACCTCGCACCTGTCTGTCACATTGGCTCTTATCAAAACAGAAAAAAGTAACAAGCGTTAGCAAGGGTGTCTAGAAAATGGAATCCATATATTGTAGGTGAGGTTGCCAACTGGTGCAGCCACTATAGAAAACAGTAGAGAGGTTCCTCACAAAACTAAAAATAGAACTACCATATGACCCAACAATTTCACTTCTGGGTGTCTATCTGAAGAAAATGAAAACACTAATTGAAAAAGATATATGCATTTCTACATTTACTGCAGCATTATTTACAATAGCCAAGACATGGAAGCAACTAAGTGTCCATTAACAGATGAATATATAAAGATGTGACACACACACACATACACACGCATGCACTTTCTCTGGATTATTATTCAGCAATAAAAAAGCAATTTCATTACTCAGCAATGACATCTTGCTATTTTTGATATGGATGGAGCCAGAGTGTGCTATGCTAGGTAAAATAACTCAGAGAAAGACAAATACCATATGATTTCACTTATATGGGGAATCTAAAAAAAAAAGACAAAACAAATGAACAAACCAAACAAAACAGACACAGTTCCATAGATGCAGAGAACAAACTGGTGGTTGCCAGAGGGGAGGGGTGAGAGGGGGAAAAAAGTGAAGGGGAATAAGAGGTACAGACTTTCAGTTATAAAAGAAATAAGTCACAGGATGTAGTATACAGAACAAAGAACATAGTCAATAATATTGTAATAACTTTGCATGGTGACAGATAGTTACGAGACTTACTGTGTTGATCATATCATAAGGTATATAAATGTTGAATAACTATGTTGTACACCTTAAATTGATCTAATATCGTATGCCAACTGTACTTTCTTAAAAATTAAAAGAAAAAGTTTCTTTTGTGTCTGATAACTTGAAACAGAGCAGTTTCTTAACTTTGAACCTTTCTACCAATCTCATTTGAAAATCAGTGATTATCATTGATAATGAACTGGTGAAAAGGCTTTATATATTCTACTTGTTGATGAGTTTGCCAGCTATAGTTCTTACACTAGATTCAGTCCCAAACATCCCCACACACCTACATTCTATACACATTCACATGTACCCAAACAGATGATCCAGCTAAGTACCCCGCCACGAGAATGAAGTGCCTTTCGACTTAGCGATGCCCTACCCCCTTGTCAGTCCTCAGTGTTCTTTTGTCCTCATATCATTTTGCATAATTGGTCAAGACGAGAGGAAGGGACCTACTTATGTCTGTCTGTTACACAGGACCATGTGCACACGTTTTAAGTACATTCCATCAGATTTAGTTGGCGGACAATTAATATTGTCCATTTGCTTGACTAAGATACCAACAAGTCGAATTTGCCAAAGAAATTTCTAGTTGGCTATAATATTGCAGGTCAGAAGGTTCAACACTGTACCTACCTACACTTCTGCCAGAGTCTTGGTTGGGGAAAATACCTCTCTAGGATTGGATTTGGGCCACGAAGGAGGTTCTCATACCCTGAAACATGTTCCTGAAACATAGACACCCCCACTCAAAATAATATCCTTTTTTCTTGTTTCCCCCAAATGTCACTATAAGTTCCTAGACCATTATTTTTTCTATCATATGACTATCCAGTTGTCCCAGTACCATTTGTTGAAAAGACTGTTCCATCTGCATTGAATTGTCTTACATAAAGGAACACATTGCTGCAAAGATGCATACTGCCACAGCTTTCCCGAGAAGAAACATAACCCAAGTAACCTTATATCTATTTTTTTTTTTTTTTTTAATCCTCACCCGAGGACATTTTCCCATTTTTTGTACAGATAGAGTGGGAGGGAGAGAGAGGAAGGGAGAGAGAGAGAGAGAAACATCGACGCGAAGGGACACATCGAGTGGCTGCCACCCGCACGACCAACCAGGGCCGGGGACAAACTGCAACCGAGGTACATGCCCTTAGCGGGAACCGAACCCGGGTCTCTCAGGACCGCAGGCCGACGCTCTAACCGCTGAGCCAAACCGGCCAGGGCATAACCTTATATCTATTAAAGAACTTGAAATCATAGTTTAAGATTCTCCCCACAAAGAACTTTAGGTCAAGATGGCTTCACTGGTAAATGCTACCAAATATTTAATGAAACTATAATGCCAATATACACAACTCTTCCACATAAGTAAAGAGGACGGAATACTCTCCAACTCATTCTATTAGGCCATCATTACACTGATACCAAAACCAGACAAAAAATATTATCAAAAATAAAATACAAATCAATTTCCCTTATAAACACTGATGCACAAATTCATGGCAAATGCTAACTACTATAATCCTACAATATATAAACTGAATAGTTAATATGTCATGACCAAGTAAGGTATACTCCAGGAATGCAAGGTTGGATTAATCGTGCATGGAATTCACCATATTTATAAACTAAAAATTAAAAATTACATGATCATCTTAATGATGCAGAAAAAAGCATCAGACAAAAGCCAACATCTATTCTTGATGTCAGCAAAATAGGAATTAAAGGAAACTTTCTCAACCTGAAGGTCATTTATGAAAAAATGTACAACTAATATTGTACTTAATGATAGAAGACTGATGCATTATTCCTGAAATCAGGAACAAGCAAGTATGTCTGATTTCACCACTTCTATTCAACATTATACTGAAGTTTCTATCCTGTGCAATAAGGCAAGAAAAAGAAATAGAAGACACTCAATTGGAGTGGGAGGGAAAAAAACACTATCTTTATTTTCAGACAACATGATTGTCTATGTAGAAAGTATTGTGTAATCTACATAAAAATTCATAGAACAAGTAATTGCATTTCTGTATTTTAGTAATAAACAGTAGGAAATTGAAAAAAATTAAACTACTATTTATAACATCCCAAATATAAAATACTTAGGATAAATCTGACATAGGATGGGTAAGACTTATACACTAAACACTCTAAAGCCCTGCTGAGAGAAATTAAAGAGGATATAAGTGAATGGAAAGATACAATGTGTCATAGATGGAAGACTCAACACGGTTGTGATGTCAATTCTCCCAATGACAAAACACCCTTTAAAAAGTCTATTAATCTTTGTTCAACCTGCAAAGCTGTGCTCACTCCCATTCACTCTCCCATCTTCTTTATCTCAAGCATCTCTAAACTTGTCCATTCCACATGTGGAAAGCCTTATGGAGTATAGATTTTCATGAGATAGGAGATGCTAAATATTTTTCATTTTATTTGGACTTGGAGTTAAATGGGCCAGAATTAATTTCTACATCTGCAGGAATGGAAAGAGCGGCCAAGAGATTTTATATGTATGTATATATGGGCATATCTGTAACTAAACGTCTGGGACAAATTCTGATACCCAGAGTACCTTCTCGTTAATAAAGTGCAAGCAAAACAGGCAGAAGAAGCAGTGGGAATAAAAGCATTTTAAGCAAGTTGTAAATAGGTTGGGGTCTGTAAGCTTCACTGACAGCTCTTGTCCTGATTGGCTTCATTGTCCGGTCCCATTGGGTCAAGATGGCCTTTCTGGCCCCATGCCACTTCCCTGGTCCCATAAGTCGAAACTGATATGGGCTACAAGGCCCAAAGTACACCTGCAGGGCCAGCTTGGGGTCAGTTAGGAAGAGCCACGGAATGTTAGGCTTGGTCCCCATGAAGGAGCCCAGCTCGTCCATGTAGGAGATGTAATCTGTCTGCAAAGTCTGGCTCCGGCCAAACCTGAGGAAAAGAAAGAACAGACAGGAATGAGTTGTACATAGAAGCATCAATCAAGTTCTTATTCTCTAGCTCAGAAAAGTAACATTTCAGCCAGCATCTCCAATAATACCCCACCCGTCTCTCTTGACACAACATTCAATTTATCATTTGTTCTTTGGCTGTAAATGAGCTTTTATTTTTCTCTCCTTCCTAATCTCTAACTTTGATGTCATTTTGGGCTTTAGCCTCTGGCCATATGGCCTGAAGTGAACTGACCCTAAGGTCTTAATTTGACTGATTAACTTAGTTTTCTCTTTAATATATGATTATTCTTTTTAAAAATTTATTTATTTATTTTTTTATCCTCACTCAAGGACTATTTTTTTTTTTTGCATTTATCTTCAGATAGAGTGGGAGGGAGAGTGGGGAAAAGAGAGAGAGACATGGATGTGAGAGAGACACATCGACTGGTTGCCACCCACGCAACCCAAACCAGGGCCGGGGACAAACTGCAACTGAGGTACGTGCCCTTAGCAGGAACTAAACCCATGTCTCTTTGGTCTGTGGGCCGACACTCTAATCACTGAGCCAAACTGGCCAGCGCTAAAAAATTATTTTTAACTATAGTTGACATACAACCTAATACTCTCTAGGTCCATCCATGTTGTATCTTATTTATTTATTTATTTATTTATTTATTTATTTATTTATTTATTTATTTATTTATTTATTTATTTATTTATTTATTTATTGGCTGAGTAGTAGTCATTGTATAAATGTGCCACATCTTCTTTATCCATTCATGTATCAATGGACACTTCCGACGGTTCTGTCTTGGCTATGCTGCAATGAACACAGGGGTGCTATCTCTCCTGATGTTATTGTTTTCTTTCTCTTCAGAAAGAAGTGGAATCCAAGAGTGGAATCGCTGGGTGGTACTGTAGTTCCATTGTTAATTTTTCGAGGAATCTCTATTGATTTCTGTAGTGGCCTCGCTAATTTATAATCCCACCAACAGTACACAGGGTTTCCTTTTCTCCGCGTTGTTGCCCACACCTGTTATTTGCTGTCTTTTTGTTCCTAGCCATTCTGACAGGTGTAAGGTGGTACCTCACTGTGATTCTGATTTGCATTTCCCTGACGATTAGTGATGTTGAGCACCTTTCATGGGTCTGTTGGCTATCTGTATGTCTTTGGAGAAATGTCCATTCAGGTCCTCTGCCCATTATTTGTTTGTTTTTGATTGAATTGTATGAGTTCTTGATATATTTTGGATATTAACCCCTTATCAAATATATCATGTGCAAATATCTTCTCTCTTTCAGTAGGTGGCACCTTTATCTTATTGATGGTTTCTTTCATCGTGCAAAAGCTATATTTTAAAATTAAATGAATTGGCGTAACATTGGTTAATAACATATAAATTTCAGGTGCGCAACTTTATAATACAACATCTGTATACTCTATTGTGTGCTCACCATCCAAAATGTAGTCGCCTTACCATCCAAAATGTAGTCTCCTTCTGCTCCCTTGTATTTAACCCCGTTTACCTTTTTCATCCTCCCACCAACCGCCTTCCTCCCTGGTAACCAACATTCTGTTGTCTGTATCTATGAGGGTTTTTTTGTTTGTTGCAAAAGTTTTTTACTTTGATGTAGTCCCATTTGTTTATTTTTCCTTTTGTTGCCTTTACCTGAGGAGTCATATTAAAAACAAAATATTGCAAAGACTGGTGTCAAAGTATTTACTGCCCTTATTTTCTTCTAGGAGTTTTATGGTTTTAGGTCTTATATTTAAGTCTTTAATCCATTTTGAGTTTATTTTTGTAGATAGTGGAAGAAAATGGTCTAGTTTCAGGTTTCCTTGCATGTATCTTTTTTGCCAACATCATTTATTAAAGAGACTGTCTGTTTTCCTCACTGTATATTCTTTCCTCCTTTGTTGTAGATTAATTGACCATGTATACATGGGTTTATTTCTGGGCCCTGTATTCTGTTCCATTAATCTATGTCTCTATTTTCTGTGTCAGTACCATACTGATTTGATTACTGTAGATTTGTAGTATAATTTGAAATCACAAAGCATAATAACTCCAACTTTGTTCTTATTTCTCAAGATTTCTTTGGTTATTAAGGGTCTTTTGTGGTTCCATATACATTTTAAGATTATTTGTTTCAGTTCTGTGAAAAACACCATAAGTATTTTGATTGGGATGTAATAAATCGGTAGATTGTTTTGGGTAATATGGACATTTTCATGGTATCAATTCTTCTAATTTATGAGCACTGTGTATCATTCCATTTATTTGTGCCTTCTTCAGTTCTTTCATCAATGTTGTAGCTTTCTGACTACAGGTCTTTAACTTCCTTGGTTAAATTTATTCCTAGGTATTTTATTCTTTTTTTCCCCCCTCACCCGAGGACATTTTTGTATTTATCTGGTATTTTATTCTTTTTGATGCAACTGTACATGAGCTTGTCTTCTTAATTTCTCTTTCTGATAGTTTGTTATTTGCCTATCGAAATGCAACAGGTTTCTGAATATTAATTTTATTTACATCCTGCAACTTCACTGAATTCACTTATTCAAATAGCTCTTTTGTGTGTATGAAATCTTTAGGGCTTTCTATACAGAATATTATATTATCTACAAATAGTGACAATTTTCCCTTTCCTTTCCAATTCGGATATCTTTTATTTCTTTCTCTTGTCTGATTGCTGTGGCGAGGACAGACATGTGGCTGATGAGAAAGGAGCTCTTGGGGAAAGTGTGACAGTCATTTCTCAACCTCAGCACTACGGACATTTGGAACTGAACACTTCTTTGCTCAGTTGGACTATCCTGTGCACTGTAGGATGTTTAGCAGCATCCTCTCTTTCTACTCATTAGATACCACGTAACTTGTCTTTTTCACTTGTGATGACCAAAAGTATCTCCAGACTTTGCCAAATGTCTCCTGTTCGAGAACCTAGTGACTAATATTTGCCCATCTAATACTCTTTGATTATAGCTAGTGCTCTGTTCGTTTCATTAGCAAGTGCAGTCTCTTACCACTTGAGTTTCTTCCCCATTTTCTTATCAATATCATCCATCATTTCCTTTGAAGTTGGCAGGGTACATGAGTCTAGAGAAGAAATGAGGAGAGAAATATTGAAAGAGATGAAGAAATCAGAAATGTGTAAGGACACATGATGAATTTTACTTAGTCTTTATAGACTCTATCCCTATAAGATTTTGTATCAAGAGGGACTGTCTGTGGTATCTCTGGTTGAACAAAAATGCACAGAAACAAAGATCTGGGAAGCCAGTGCTCCAGCTTTGGGAATGGCAAAGCTGGTCTGTAATGAGAGAGTGTAGCTTTAAATCACCTCATCTCCTATCCCTGTGACATGACGGAGGGCCCAATCCCCAATATACTAGCAATACTTCATGCACATAATAGCTGAACAGCTTCTTCCAGTTTCTTGTCTGCCTTTTATGAAGGATGCTCTCAAGAAATAACCTGGTGCAATAGTTCACTCTGAAGGCACAGAAAATGGGACAGTGGACTGAAGCATGGTTTTCTCAGAATCAACCTGCAGCCCAGGAGGGTACTGTAAGGTTTATAAGTATCTAACCATTATGCTGTACACCCCAAACTAATATAGTATTGTATGTGAACTGTAATTGAAAAATACTTCTTTGAAAAAGAGGGCAGCAACATTTTTTTTTAGTGTTCTGTGAATTTCACTGCATCAGCAGAGGTTTTCTCTGGTTCGCCTTGGTAACAGTGGGAAGAAGTTACTGTGACTTTCACAGGGTACGGGGTCCATCCCAGTCCTTGTGACCAGCGGTGCCCTGTGGTCAGGTGTTTGCTGCGCTTCTCCTAGAATTTTGATCTTTTCGTTTGATGTCGTATCCTGAGTGCCAAGTCAGAGCCTGGCACATAGTTGGTGCTCAGTTAACATCTGCTGAATGAATAAATGATACCCTTTGTTTCATGTAAACATTTTGGGGTTTATAAACTGTATCCCCTCTTCCCACAGTGCCTTTCAAGAGAAAAGACAATAGGGGTATTTTGTAGGGGAGCACCCTTACAAAACCTTACATGACAGGGTTTTTAACTGAAATGCTCCTTCATGGTACACTTGAAAGAAAAGCTTATTTATCAGCAATGTTTTTAGAAAACATATACACACACTCTATGATTGTAACATTTCCTTTGATACCTGTAGTCTAATTTTTTTATGGACAGTATGCTGGGTAAGGCATACCGATATTGGCCAATATTCTTGAACCCTTGAATAAAAGGACCCTTAATAACAGTGATGATAAATATAATTGGAGTAAATTAAATCAACATATTTGAAACATTGCCTTTCTCCATGCAATTCTTGCGTTCTTGATTTTCTCACATACATTGACTTGTAGACCCTGGAGACCACGGGGCCAAGAGTGGGGGGAGGGGGGCAGATTGTCCACAGAGTAGCAGGAGTGACCCGACATTGTTACTCTGACACCTGCAGACAGGGCCGAGGCCTCCAGCATGTCCCTGACATGGCCTTTCCAACCCTTGCCATGTCAGCAACCCACTGCTATCCTTCTCTTGCGTAAAACCTTTCAAAGTCCTTCCAGTCCTCCCACTAGAAGCCTGAGGTCTTCAGCACAGCCTCTAAGGCCCTCCACACCCTGGCTCTTCCCTCCATTTCCTGCCGCTCCCCGCCTCTGCTTTGTACCCCTCACACCAAGGTGTCTGGGTCCTCACACACCCCTTCCTCAGACTGGTCCCTCTTCATGGAATGACGTGATGCCCAGCGCCCCTCAACTGAATGCTCTAGAATGTTCCCTGCTGTGGCGTTCCCCTCACTCTACTTGAAGCTCTCTGAGGTCAAGGAGCATGTCTGTCTTGTTTCCTTTGTATCTCTAGCACCTAGCATAGTGCTTGGTATCTAGGAGGTGCTCAGTAAATGTTTGCAGACGGAATGAATGAAAGACAGGGTGGCCGACCTACTTACTTGCAAACACTTTAGCAGCCCAGCGGGCTTGCTGGTCAACGGTGGGGATGGCAGCCCCAAGGGACTGGACAAGGCCAATCACAGCCAAGGTCGGTTTCTCCATCACGGGGGGGAAGATGCCTTTAAACAAGGTGACCTCATTGTTTCTGCTCTTGATGATGGAGTCATCAAGGAAGGGGTAGGCATAAGCATAGCCTGTTGCAAAGATGACAGCGTCAATGGCCCCGAACACGGTCCCATCCTCAAACACAGCGGAGGTCTCTGTGAACTCCTTCACACCGGGCCTGATGGACAGGGTGCCGCACAGGATGCGTGATGGGAGCTCGTCGTTGAACACGGGCTCTTTCCGCAGGGTGCTGTGCAGACACAAGAGAGGAGGCCGTTGCTGTAAAGGGCCTCGTTTCCCAGAGATGTCTGCCACAGCCCGGCGCCAAAACCAGAGGTGAGGGGGACCTCAGCCTGAGGACAGCGGACTCCCCTTGGCGTTCAGTCCTGCCCTATTCCCCGAGCTGCCTCTTTCGGCCCCTGGAGACTTGAAGATTCTCTTGTGCGTGTTTACTGTTTGAGACTCACCAAACGGACTGGAATGAAATGAACTCGTAGACATAATAAAATGGTGAAGAGTGCTGACTGTGGGACCAGATGACCCAAATGTGTCACCTGGCTCCATCCCTATGAGCTGCTGCTGCCCGGCACGGCTCCCTGCAGTAACGTGGGGATGACACAGCCTCTGCCTCGTGGGGCTGCCGTGGGGACGAGGCACACAGTGACCTGTGAGGCACTCAGGAGAGCGCCGGGCACCGGAGCGCGTCGGCATTACAGGGGCGAACTGTGCCCAGGTCCCACCGCGTGCGAGGACGTCAGGGGCGCTGTGGCGGAGGTGTGATCACGCCTTTCCGCAGCCGGGGTCCCAGGAGAAAGTGTGACCACTCGGATACTCTACCTCTGTGGCCAAGATTCTAGGCTTTTTGTGTTTTTGTTGTTAAGTCTCCCTCAGGGATTTGGGAATTCCCTCTGTCTCCACCCTGGGGAACTTTATAAATCTTAGGCTGTGTCTCTGTACTTCCACGCTGTTCGCCGCGTCTAGAACTCCGCATCTCCTTTCTCCTTGTAACGAGACAAAGCAGGTCACAGTGACACCTGTTTGTCTCCTCCCTGCTCCACCTCTGCCCCCGAGGCAGGAGCCAGAGTGTGCCTGAAACTCAGGCCGCTGGGAACCCTTTCTGGGGGGGAGCTGGGTTCTTGGGCGTGGATTTCCAAAACACTGTTGTAATCGTCTGGAGGACAAAGCCAAAATGCAATTTGCAGTTACTCTTGCAAGACAAAAAAATCATAACAAGCTCTGGCTTTGGAACTTCTATTACATTGAACATAATTTTAAATGCATGAAATCACTTTTTTTTTTTTTCTTTAGCAGCCTGCCGGTGAGGTAGGATAAGCGCTGCGGAGTGAGGGTCTGGCGCTCACGGCCATTCCGACGTCCAGTTCCTTTTGTTTTCCCCTTAACCCATTTCTCTAAACACAGTGAAACGCTTTTTGCGAGCGTGGGCCAAAGATGAAGTTTCTCTGTGAATCCTTTCTGTTCTTACCCACCCAAGTCTCTTTTTCTGTCGGCACAGTGGTTCTTGCGCCTAGAAGGCCTTTCTCACTAGAAGGTGTGGGGCTCTGTCCCCACAGAGAAGCACGTACATGGATCTCGTTCATTGGATGGACTTCATCAGTGTATCTGACTTCATCCAGTGCCTAACGTGTCCCATGCCTCCTGATCGTCCTGCAAAAATGCCAACCCTCTCGTGGTGGAGGAGGTGTGCACTTTTGCTTTCAGACTTCCTACTTGCTGAGACATGTTGTTGATTGTTCCTTGGAAGCATATTAGAACATTGGAGACTATTAAGAACCGATATTTTGTGAAGCTTTCTAGCTTACAGAGTAAGTCTCACATCTTTAATTTTACTGAATACCACGACAGTCTTGAAGAGTGGGTATTATTATTATTTTTATTTCTATGCCCATTCACCGATAAGCATGGACAAAGTATTCCCCCAAATCCCACCTCGTATGAGTTGGCTCAGCCCTCACTCTGTCTAGGCTGGAGCTGCCACAGTGGAACCCTGCACGGCAGGGTGGGCCAGCCGCCTGCTCCATCCCCATTTCGGACTCTTCCATACACCGTTCCCCACCGGACTCATTTCAGGGAGAGCTTTACCCCACGCCTGGTCTCTGAGGATACCGTGTCTGTCTCCTGTGCAGTCCCCCATTTCCTCCCACCAGCCTCAGTGAGACAACTAAAATAAGACCTAGAGAGAAAGAATTCTGCTTCAACTAGTGCCCCACCGTTCTGAGTGGTCAATATGTATTATTTGTAGTACCCATTTAAAGGCATCAGGCCGTAATTCTCATGTTTAAACCTCGCGTTCATCTTCTTGACGTACAACCAGTCCGAGAGGAAGGAAGGAAGGGCGTTCTGGAGGAAGCATGCAAACCGGGTAACATACACCATGTCCCAAGGACAGCCGTCATCCCAAACCCGGCTCATGACCCAGGAGCCGCTCCTGGTGCTGATCACGACCTGGAAGAAATAAGCAGACACAACACAATTCTGTGGATATCTCCTTGCGGTTATTTCCTTCACTGTCCACGCAGGAGGGTGTCTAAAGAGTGGGTTCATGACTGAAACCAGCTGGAGGCAGACCTACTCCCTCCCTCCACCCCAGAGGGCTAGTGCATAATTGTTGCAAGAATGAGAACCGGGCGTCTTGGAACAAGAGGGCTCTGTATTCATCTACGACAGGTTTCATCTTCATACACTCATAGACTAAGATGGTAGGTCTGGCAGAAACCAGCCAAGCCGGTGAACTTCAGTGGTGGTAGTAGCTGGGTTGCGTGGGGAAAATCTAGCTAAATCTGTAGCTGAAATGAGGCTAAGGAGATGCCAAAGATTTAACTCTGTTCGCTGTCCCTGGTTTCCTTTGCCATTTCTCTCTACACACCTACCCAGCATCTTGCTGGGCAGCCCACACCATGGCAGCTGCCTCAGCCCCGAGTCAAGTCTGGATGTTTGTCTATTGTACCACTTTTGTGATAACCCAAGGGAAGCCGACTTAAAAAAAAAAAAAGAACCTTAGCTTTCATTTATATCCATTTAAGAATTTATTTCTCAGATCACAATGGCATGAAACTAGAAATCAATTGCAACAAGAACATGCAAAGACATTTGAACACATGGAGGCTAAATAGCATGTTATTAAATAATGAATGGGTTACCAAGGAGATCAAGGAAGAAATTAAAAACTTCCTGGAAACCAGTGAAAATGAACACACAATAACACAAAATCTATGGGATGCAGCAAAAGCAGTTCTGAGAGGGAAGTTCATAGCATTACAGGCCTACTTCAAGAAACAAGAAAAATTTCTAATTGACTATCTAACCTCACAACTTAAAGAATTAGAAAGCAAACAAAAAGAAAACTCCAGAGCAAGTAGAAGAAAGGAAATAGTAAAGATCAGAGCAGAAATAAATGAATAGAGACCAAAAAAACAATTCAAAGGATCACTGAAACAAAGAGCTGGTTTTTCTAAAAGATAAACAAGATTGATGGACCCTTAACTAGACTCACCAAGAAACAAAGAGAGAGAACCCAAATACACAAAATCAGAAATTAAAGAGGAGAAGTAACAACTGACACCACAGAAATACAAAAGATTGTTAACAACTACTATGAACAATTATATGGCAACAAATTTGACAATCTAAGCGAAATAGACAAATTTCTAGAAACACATAGTCTCCCAAAACTGGACCAGGAAGAGATAGAAAACTTGAACAGCCCTGGCCAGTTTGGATCAGCAGTTATAGCGTCAGCCTACGTCAGAGAGACCGGGGTTCAGTTCCCACTAAGGGCGCGTACCTTGGTTGCAGTGTGTCCCCGGCCCAGGTTGGTCATGCGGGTGGCAGCCACTTGATGTGTCCTTTTCACGTCAATGTTTCTCTCTCTCTCTTCCTCCCACTCTATCTGAACAAAAAATAAAAAAACGTCCTGGGGTGAGGATAAAAAAAAGAAAACTTGAGCAGACCAAAAACAACTAAGGAAATTGAAGAGGTAATCAAGACTCTCCCAGCAAACAAAGGCCCAGCCCAGGCCCACATGGCTTCACAGGGGAGTTTTATCGAACATTCGAAAGAGAACTAACACCAATTCTCCTCAAACTATTTCAAAAAATTCAAGAAGAAGGAAGACTTCCAAACTCGTTCTATGAGGCCAGCATAATTCTAATTCCAAAACCAGAAAAAGACACTATAAAGAAAGAAAGCTACAGGCCAATATCCCTGATGAACATAGACGCCAAAATCCTGAACAAAATACTAGCATATCGGATCCAGCAATACATCAAAAAAATTATTCACCATGACCAAGTGGGATTTATCCCAGGGATGCAAGGCTGGTACAATATTTGCAAATCAATAAATGTGATACACCACATAAACAAAATGAAGAATAAAAACCACATGATCATATCAATAGATGCTGAAAAAAAATTCGACAAAATTCAGCATCCATTTCTGATAAAAACGCTCAGCAATGTGGGAATAGAGGGATCATATCTTGACATAATAAAGGCCATATATGAAAGACCTACAGCCAACATCATACTCAATGGGCAGAAATTAAAGCATTTCCCTTAAGAACAGGAACAAAACAGGGACGTCCACTTTCGCCACTCTTATTTACCATAGTACTGGAAGTCTTAGCCACAGCAATCAGACATGAAGTAAAAATAAAAGGGATCCAAATTGGAAAGGAGGAAGTGAAACTGTCATTATTTGCAGAAGACATGATATTATACATAGAAAATCCTAAAGACTCCATAAAAAATCTAGACTTTATAAATAAATTTGGCAAAGTAGCAGGATACAAAATTAACGTCAAGAAATCAATGACATTCATATACACCAATGATGAACTCACTGAAAGAGAAACTGAAAAAACAATCCCATTTACCATCATGGCAAAAAAATTAAGATACCTAGGAATAAACTTAACCAAAGAAGTAAAGGACCTATTTGCAGAAAACTACAGGACATTGAAAAAAAGAAATAGAGGAAGATATGAAAAAGTTGAAGCACATACACTGTTCATGGATTGGAAGAATTAATATCATTAAACTGTCCATACTACCCAAAGCAATCTATGGGTTCAATGCAATCCCCATCAAAATACCAACGACATATTTCACAGAACTAGAACAAATACTTCAAAAGTTCATATGGAACCAAAAAAGTCCCCGAATAGGCACAGTAATTTTGAAAAAGAAGGACAAAGTATGTGGGATCACAATACTGGATATCAGGTTATACTACAAAGCGACTGTAATCAAAACAGCCTGGTACTGGCACAAGAACAGGCATATAGACCAGTGGAACAGAACTGAGAACCCAGAAATGGACCTAAGGCAATATGCTCAATTAATATTTGACAATGGTGGCAAGAGCATACAGTGGAGTAAAGACAGCCTCCTTAATAAATGGTGTTGGGAAAATTGGACAGCTACATGCAAAAAAAATGAAATTAGATCATCAACGTACACCATACACAAAAATAAACTCAAAATGGATAAAAGACTTAAATGTGACCCGTGAATCCATCAAAATTCTAGAAGAAAATGTAGGCAACAAAATTTCGGACATCATACGCAGCAGAATTTTCACTGATACATCACCTAAGGCAACAGAAACAAAGGAAAAAAATGAACACATGGGACTATATCAAACTAAAAAGCTTCTGCTCAGCAAAAGAAACAATCATCAAAATGGAAAGGCAACCCACTGTATGGGAGAGCATAATTGCCAATGATATATCAGATAAGGGGTTAATTTCCAATATATATAGAGTGCTCATACAACTCAACAAAAGGAAGACAAAGAACCCAATTAAAAAATGGGCAGAGGAGCTGAATAGACACCTCTCCAAACAGGACATACAAATGGCTAAGAGACATATGACAAAATGCTCAATATCACTAATCATCAGAGAGATGCAAATTAAAACAACAATGAGGTATCACCCCACACCTGTCAGAATGGCCACCATCAACAAATCATCAAACAACAAGTGTTGGCGAGGGTGTGAAGAAAAGGGGACTCTAGTACACTGCTGGTGGGAATGCAGACTGGTGCAGCCACTATGGAAAACAATATGATGTTTTCTCAAAAAATTAAAAATTGAACTTCCATTTGACCCAGTGATCCCGCTTCTAGGAATATACCCCAAGAAGCCTGAAACACCAATCAGGAAGAATATATGTACCCCCATGTTCATAGCAGCACTGTTTACAATAGCTAAGATCTGGAAACAGCCCAAGTGTCCATCAGTAGACGAATGGATAAAAAAACAGTGGTACATGTACACAATGGAGTACTATGCAGCTGTAAGAAAGAAGATCTCTTATCCTTTGAGATGACATGGAGGGACCTGGAAAGTATTATCCTAAGTGAAATAAACCAAGCAGAAAAAGACAAATACCACATGATCTCACTTATTTGTGGAATATAATGAACATAACAGTCTGAGGAATAGGGTAGACCCAGAGACATGGAATTAGGGTTCAGACTGACAACCCTTGGAATAGGGGTTGGTGGGGGGAGGGAGGAGATAAACCACAGAACTTATATGCTTGTACCCGTAACCAATGGACATGGACAACAAAACCCGGGATGGGGTGGGGGTGGGGGGTCGGGAGGAGGGTGTCAATGGGGTAAAAAGAAGAAACATCTGTAACAAAAATAAAATTTTTAAAAAGTTAAAAAAAGAGAATTTATTTACTGAGCACCTATTTCCTTTAAAATATGTGGTTTCTTCAGAGGCTGCTGGTCCTATAATGTAGCCTGGAGTCCTCTGGGAAGCCGTCCTCGACTCCATCCAGGCTAAGTTAGGTTCTCTTTTTATGGTACTGCCGCTGTCACAGCTGAAAACCCTGTCATCTCATTAGGACCGCTTGCAAAGGTGTCCGTGCCTGTCATCCCACCTCTACCCACTGCCTGCTCCTTGAAGTCAGGAAGTAGCCTGACTTATTTCTGACACAGAAAAAGTTCCTGAATTTGCTGAGCCATGGCTATTGACTGCATAGACAATAGTAAGAACTAAATGCTGGGTACCTTCCAGACTTGCAGAGTAAGCAAGTATCTTTTCCATGGTACGTGACAAGAAATACTGTCAAAGAAAGGCAGAGCTACCAGTTTGCTTGGAGGTGATCAGAACATAAAAGGAACACAAAAATGCACGCTTACATAATACGTACATGCACACACTTACCTGTGGTTCTCACTCCCCTGTGGTTCCAGCAGAACGCACTTCCTCACGCGCATGGGCCACATAACCACGCTTCACAGGGAGATGTCTGCAGCCCTCCCTGGTTTAATGGGCACATGCCATCGGGGCCCTGCGTGGCGAGGCGTGGCGAGACCTGGCCAGACGGTCCCCAGCTGGTGCAGAGCACGGCCGCGCTCCAGGTGTGCCTCCCCAGACCTTTGAGATGATTTACCTGTGCAGCCAGACGGCTGAGCTCGACAGCAATGTCACATCCCGAGTTCCCCAGGCCAATCACGAGGACCCTCTTCCCCGCGAAGGCTTCTGGGCCCTTATAGTCCCGGCTGTGGAGGGAGCGCCCTTGAAACCGCTCTAGGCCTGAGTGGAACACGGGGAGTGGTTTGAGTTGATTTTCAGAAGAAATGATCAAGACTCACATATTTTGATATTTCTATTTTTAAACCTCCCATTAGCAATCTTAGTTATAAAAAAAAAAATTTCCCTAGTTGAAATGGGTTTATCCTTGTGGTGGTTTTTGATAAGAAACCCTCAAATAATTACTTTTAGTGCCTTTAAAAAACCCTTACGATATGGGAACTTCTATTTTGATAATAATAATGGCTGATATTTATTGAGTACTTACTGTAGGCTAGACCCTCTGCTAAAGGCTTTATATCGTTTAACCATTTAATCTTGATAACATCTCTAAATGATAGGTACTGGTATTCTCTCTATTTTAAAAGACAAGGAAATTGAGACAAGTAAGTGACTTAGTGAGGTCACGTGGTAGGACCAGTGGAATAAGGAGTTGAGCCCAGGTGTTCTAAGCCTACACTATTTATCGTAAGCCTACAGAAAATACACTGTCCCTTAACATTAATGGTTTGGACCTTCTATTCTCCCTGAATCTCTACCCTTTTAATTATCTTGGCCTATGACTATCATGCCTTGAAGATGGAACTCTAATATTTTCCAGTAGTCATGTGTTTTGTTGGAAGGAAGGAAGGCAGGCTGGCTACTTGTATACTGTATTTATTTGACATTTGCTACTTTTGTATACTAATGGAGTGTGCCACCACACACACCCACACACACACACACACACTGAGATTTCTAAAGTTAATTTGCAAAATGTGGACATATATGAATTTTGGAAAACCCAGGTTTCCACTATAAATAACAAATATGTTTATGTTATAAATAAGAAAACGTGACTTTCTTTAAACAATTTGGCAGTTGGACTCTGGTGAATGTACCTTCGCTCAGAGACCCCAGGTGCAGTCAGGACTTTGGTTCAAGTTGTGTTGAAGGTAAGACCTGCATCTTCATCTCATCTCTGACTTACAGGTCCTGAATCTTCCAGGTCCAGGAGGCCAATTATTACGGTGTTTCACATACCATCAAACTCAAAAATGTTGTTTTGAAATCTTTGCAATCTTAAGAATAATCATTATGTACAATCTATGGAAAGACCTGCGTCAGCCTTGATGGTTGTGGTTAAGTCCCAAGGTTATTATGTATTTCCCAGACTTACCAGGAAAAGAATCATTTGGCAGGTTGGGGTACACATGATGTCCTGAACAAACCATCACAGCGTCAAAAATAGTCAGTTCCTGCTTCCCATTCTTTTCTGAAACAACTTCCCATTGGCCAGTGAGCAAGAAGTTGGGACATTTCTTGACACTAGAAACCAGGGTCTTAAAGAAAATCGGAAAGAAATTTCTTCTATGGGTAAGTCTGTATTTATTTAACATTTTAGCAGTGTTTCTGTGGAGGAAATAATTGTGATGAGCTCTCTCCTGGTCCTTGAGAGATGTATGGGAAGACATTAAAGTAGGAGTCACAGTGAATCTCCAGATCGCAGAAGGAAAATTATTTCCTGGGGTATTGTGACCCTTTTGACACGTGGCTAGTGAGTCTGGGGTGTGTAAAACACTGAGTGTTCTGGCAAAAGATGGCATGTCATTTGCGTTCTGCCCTCCTCCAGTGACACTCATGACTTCTTCCTCTCTGATCTTGTCTCCCTTCTATTCCATATGTATGAGAATGTTTTGGGGTTCAAGCCTTAGTCTCTCCTTTGCTCAGGATAGACGCTCTCCTTTGGAAAAATTAGTCACTTTCTTAGTGTCACTATGATGTAAGTGTATGTAAAAATCAAATGAAATGATATTAAATATAATCACAATCCTGTTCATTATAATTAATTAAATCATTGATTTGAACTCATCACAATTATTAATTTAATTATTATAATAATCATATGTGGGATAATATGTAATATAATTTTATTCTTTTATTATTTGTCTTTAAAAAAAAGTATTGTTGAAAGTATTACAGATGTCCCACCTTTTATCCCCGATTAACCTGTTTATTATTTATCACATAGTTAATAACCATAATGGGGACAATACACAATGTAATTGTATTTATTATTTATTGTTTTAATACAACAGAGTTACACATGTAATCCTGGCTCCCACTTGCTGATGATCTCCCTGGGTCGGGGTGCCCCGTATTTAACAGTAATGAAGGAAGGTGAAGGGTTCTGAGCTAACCTAAAGCCCTACTGCTATTTGGGACGGTGCCTCTGCGCCGTGATTCCTAAGGCCCCGATCCGAGGAGCTCAGTGGCTGCAAGGTGACGGCAAAGACCGTATTTATCATTCATCTAAGTTGCTACTCTCTTCATAGTGGAAGACTTTCTGGCAAAGCGGTGCTCTCTTGAACCACACGGACCGCCACGAAGTGTGCACATGAACTAGAGAATTGGAGATCGCTGCTCGGCTAGGAGCGCGTGAGGGTGGAAAGCACCCCGTGACGGTGGGGCCACCGCCTGCGTCTTCCGTGGCACTGAAAGCTCCCAGAGACGGGGAGACACGCTCGGGGCCCAGATAAGCCCATGCGTGGACACTTACAATGTGCACCGACAGCTCACCTCCGATGGGGGCGCTGTCCAGCCGTTCGGCTCTGATGTCTCCAGCGGAGGCCTGTGCCCTAGCTTTTTCTTTAACCCCCACACACATGGATGTCAACAGCATAAGTTGATATACCCATACCTTAAACTGTATATATCTGAAAAGATTGTTCTTTTGAGCGAACGTCCTTATGTATTCCTGGAGCTGGCTGTGGTGCATGAAGTTGGGGGAGTCCTCGGGGTGTGGGAAGTCCGGGAAGCACATCATCTCCTTGGAGGAGTTGGTGAATACAGACCGGTAGATGCTGGCTCTGCCTTCTTCTGCGTGGTCCTAGAAGAACAACAGAGCTTGAAGAGGAAACCAAGAATGGTGTGCCCCTCAGTGGATGCTCGGTTCTTGGTTGGCTGAAAGCTTTTTTTTTTGTTAATCCTCACCAGAGGATATTTTTCCATTGATTTTTTAGATAGAATAGAAGGGAGGGAGGGAGAGAGAGAGCGAAACATCGATGGGAGAAAGACACATCGATTGGTTGCCTCCCGCACAACTACGACCAAGGGCCAGGGGCTGAACCTGCAACCCAGGTATGCACCCTTGACCAGGAATCAAACCTGAAAACCTTCCATCCGCAGGCTGATGCTCTAACTACTGAGGCAGACTGACTAGGGCAAAGCTTTTTAATATATAAAAGAAAACAACAACAGCAGCAAAGACCCACGAAGAAAATGAACAGGTCTCTCTAAGATCTGGAAATAAAAGCATAGGTCCTGGCTCAGAGCTGGCTGCTGTCCACCTTAGTCCTAACTGACCCTGTATTAGCTCTGTGTTTTCAGTCCCTATGGAGTTTTCTTTCTTTTTTCTTCTTTTTCCTTTATCGATTTTAGAGAGAGAGGAATGGAGAGGAGAGAGAGATAGAAACATTGATGAGAGAGAACATTAATTGGCTACCTCCTGCACGCCCCCCACTGGGGATTGGGCCCACCACCTGGGCATGTGCTGTGACCAGGAATTGAGCTGGCGACCTCTTGGTGCGTGGGTCGACGCTCAACCCCTGAGACACCCCAGCTGGGCGTTTTCTTTCTTTTTTTCAATCAGAGCAGTGGTTCTGATCTCATACTCATGAGATCAACTGAAAAACAGAAATACAACTAAATGGTCTGAAGGACGTTGCAGCTTTTAGCCTGTTTGATTGGCTCTATGATGTTCAGCGAGCTTTTCAACAATAGAACCCTCACTGAGGTGGTTCCCCAACTTACGTGAAATCGGAACCACCGCCAGGGCTCCTTAGACCAGATTCCCAGGGCCACCCTCAGAATTTCTGACACAGTTTGTCTGGAGTGGGGCCTGAGAATTTGCAGTTCCAACAATTGCCTGTTGCGGCTGACCCAGGGAGCACACGTGGAGGACCACTGCCCTGTTGGACTTGAACTCGCTTGAAGACTTCCCTAACGCGCCAGTGAGAGGCATGCACTCCGCCCCGGGAAACACACACGAAACCAGAAGCTGCAGGACCTGTGCTCCATCTCGCCACTTTATTTTGAAGCCACTGTGTACTTGCAAAGCGGCTGCTTTTGAGAAGTGATCGAAGGCTGAGTTGAAAATCAACACTTCCTCTCTGTTGCAAGGACAGGGCGGAAGTTCACGGTGTCCTGCCACAGAAGAATCTTTACCAGCTGGCAGCCCGTTTCCCCAAATCCCAAGGGAACGCCCATGATGGGAAAGGATGGAACGTTATGTTGCTGCTGAACTCAAGATGACTGTCTCCCGCCAGCCCAGCTGGGCCCTGGAAGATGGAGCCAAAAAGGACGGGAAAGATTCGGTAGGAGTGTGTCTCTTGGGGGCTGCCTGAGGCCTCAGTGTCTTGCCTGAAGTTGTGGATTAACACGTCCTCTAACTCATGGTTGCTGTATTTCTCAGAATAACTAAGCTCGAAATTTAACGTTTTAAACCTCAGTTGGGTTTCTGCTAAGGTCAGAAAGAAGGTGAGGCTCGTGCCTGGCAGGTTCTCAGGGATGTCTTCCCTGCTCCCCAGAGCTGGTGCCTTTCCCTGATGGTTGAGAGAAGGGGTGAAGGACGTGTTGCAGCTGCCCATCGAAGGCAGGGAGGGCTGAGCCGCAGGCTGGGGGCTGGTTAAAAACATGTTAGATTCTGCTCTTGAATTATTTCCATGTTCATGAGCCTCTACCTTTTGGCCCCTGGACCCCAGCCAATCAGAACATGAGGAGAGAAGACTATGTGTCCTACAGCTCCTTGGATCTTTTCCGTAAGAGGCTGTTCTCCAAACAAAAGAAAATGGATGTATTGTATGACAGATAATTGCTCCAGAGAGCTCGCATTTTTATTATTTTAATATGCCAGGTGGGTTTGAGCCAGTAAGGAGGAAATGAAGCTCAGACTCGGCCTCGGGCTGGGAGAGCCTGTCCTAGATCTAGAGGCACAAGCACCGCCTGTCTAGGGTTATCACCACATCTGTCTCATCTCTGCCTCGGGAACGTAAGCAACTGGAGGGCAAAGTCAGAAGCAAATTCCAGAACGCTATGCATGCCTTTTGGTGGTCTGCCTTGACCTCCCTTTGTATTTTCCAGCTCTGCTTCTCAGTCTCATTTCTGTTGGTCTAAATATACCCTCGAGGTCCTGCTCAGAAGCTGGCTCCTCCCTCTGCCTTTCTTTGCTCCTTTCCCCACCGGAAGTCATTTCCCGCCGCCACACTCTGTGGGTCTCCACTGCCCTCATCACGTGTGCACTTGTATTGTAGCTATTCTCATGCTTCTGAAACACAGGCTGCGCCCAGCTGGTGTGTGTGGCTCAGTGGTTGAGCATCGAACCTGCACCAAGAGGTCACCAGTTCGATTCCCGGTCAGGGTACATGCTCAGGTTGTGGGCCTGATCCCCGGTGGGGGGCACGCAGGAGGCAGCCAACTGATGTCCACTCTCATCGATGTCTGTATCTCCCTCTCCCTTCTTCTCTCTCTCAAATTAATAAAGAAAATGTATTTTAAAATAAATAAATAAAATACGGGCTGCCTGCTGTCCCACTTCTTTGCAGCTAAACTCCGCACAGTGCCCGATGCATGATGTGCACAAATATGTATTTGTCGAATGAATAAATGAATGAATAAGTAGAACCAAATCCCAGATGGTTCTGTTTTTCCCCTGTTGCAGCCAACATATCCTGACCTTTTGTACACAGCTTGTTGAGCAAGCTCTTGTGACAGCAGATTAAAATTCTGAGGCCAAGAGGCCCTGTTAGAGTATATGACACTTAAACCACGCTCAGACTGAACCTGCTGGTGTGTAAACCCGGTTTGGTTTTCATTATACAGGAAACGCACACAGTGGAAAGTTCAGCATGATCAGGTTTCTCTATTCTAACACTTCTGCCTAACAGGACTTGCAAGATGAAAGCTTATGTAATACATTTGCCAAAACTTCCCTCTTGTGGTGCGTGGAGGGGGGCTAAAGTTTAGATTATTTGTACGTGTTAAAGCACACAGGGCCTTGGATATAATTTTGCGTATACACAGTGAACCCATGGGAAAGGGACATCCTCTCTTGTGGATGACCCCGAGTCTGGCTTCGCATCTTATCGATCTGTCATCTGTTGTTTCCGTGAATAACCTCTCTGATCTGGCGGCAATGGTTCACTTAGACCCCTGGGTATACCATGTTCAGCGCCTTCCCTGTGCCTTTCATGGCATGCTGGTCACCCTACCTAGAAACCTCTCCCACCTGGTACTGTCACCCTGTTGGACACTCTGCGTCTGCGGGGTGCTGCTCACAGACCCCGGTGGGAATGGCACACTCTGCAGTGTGTCACATAGTGGACATCCTTCAAGTCTCTGCCAGGAGCCATCCCTCAGGACGTTTTCAGCAGCCCACCCTCTTCTAAAACTCAACGCACTTGCTCATTAAGTTGACAGTCACCAAGTTGACAGTCTAGTTGCCTTAAGGTTCCATAATCTCTTATTTGAAACTCATGTGTATGTTGGAATGTGGAGATTTGGGGATGGTTTTCCATAACACTCCTCGTGAGATCCGGGGCGGCACCCTATACTAGAATGCAGTAAAGTCCTGGGAAACCCGGAGTGGAGCACAGGAAGGCTGCAAATATCCTGGTGGTTTCAACTCGGTTTCTGACTGTGACTTCAGGACAGGGGTTGCGGTCCCAGGAGCTCTTGCCCGTTTTTGATCGAAGGGTTGATGGCTTCCTTCACCAGATGGAGCAGACGCCACTTATGTAGAGTGATTGTCACCTTTTCAGTCATCCTAGTATCTAGTACTCTACCAAAATAGATGCTCAAGCAGAGATTAATTGTTGCTAAGGAGATAATAGAGAACCATTTCATGATTTATCTCCCCGAGTGAATATAAATAAGGAAAACCGAATTCTTTAAAAAACAAACAAACAAACAAACAAAAAACCCCCAAACCCAACAACCTCTTGATTATTCCCTAGTGAAAAATAAAAATTAATGATCTTATAACTTATGTAA
The DNA here is from genome assembly GCF_014108415.1 of Molossus molossus. NCBI lineage: Eukaryota > Metazoa > Chordata > Mammalia > Chiroptera > Molossidae > Molossus > Molossus molossus. The sequence continues at coordinate 50,214,351 of NW_023425356.1, forward strand.
TACTTTCAGGATTATAGGACTGCCAATTTTTAAAAGTAAAAGCTTTTGAGATGACGACAAATATGTCCTAAATTAGCACTGATACACTCTATTATAGCAACCTGTTGTTGCAGGTTAGGCTATAACCGAGACCCGGATAGAATATAGTTTACAAGATGAATGATGTGGATAATTCATGTCTTTAAGCCAAACATGTATCATCTACATCCAATAACAATGGTTGGGAGAGGCTAGAAGTTTCCCCAAACTTGGCTTTCGAAATTTAAAAGTTGTGTTCATAATGAATATTTTCTGATTATATTATTTCTACAACAATGAGCCTGAATGGCAGAGATAATCCACTTTTTCCTTTGGATTTGGAGCTCCTCACAGAATATTCAATAACCACATGCCCAACATACACAGCCATTTAAAAAAGGTTTTGCTGTTTGCCCAATAGACATGAGAATTGGAAGCACATTAAAGGGAACTTAATTTCCAACGTCTGCATCTGACCAATGAGCACTTGAGGTCCAGAAAGAAAAATGACTTGCCTAAAGTCTATCTGCCCAGGAAACGTAAGAGTCGGGGCTAGAACTCAGGACTTCTGACCCCGTCTAGGTTTTTCTGTTTCTTTCCCCTCATGTTCCTAGGATTTAAGACCAATAGGGATAGAATCTTATCAGTTACACAGGAAGGCAGTGGTGTGGGTTTTTTGCTAATTACTGACATTAGCACTCTCTTTTTTTATCCTCACCTGAGGATATTTTTCCCATTGATTTTTTTTCTTATCCTCACCCGAGGACATTTTTTCATTTCTTTGTTCAGATAGAGTGGGAGGGAGAGAGAGAGCGCGAAACATTGATATGAAAGAGACACATCGAGTGGCTGCCTTCCGCACAACCCAACCAGGGCCGGGGACAAACTGCAACTGAGGTACGTGCCCTTAGCGGAAACCGAACCCGGGTCTCTCCGGACTGCAGGCTGAGGCTCTAACCGCTGAGCCAAACTGGCCAGGTCCCCACTGATTTTTTAAAGAGAGCACAGGAAGGAGGAAGAGAGAGAAAAAATTGATACGAGAGAGACACATCGACTGGTTGACTCCTGCACAGGGCCAGGGAGCGAACCTGCAACCCAGGTGTGTGCCTTTGACCGGAATTGAACCTGCAACCCTTCGTCCTCGGGCCAGTGCCCCAACTGCTGAGGCAAACCGGCCAGGGTGACATTAGCACTCTTTGCGGCCTGGAGATCGGGGCTCCGTCAGGCCAGTCACAATATTTAGCAAGCTGGGGATGTCCTGTTCAAGGGCAGCCCTGACGGCGGGAGTTATTCTGAGTGACCGGACGTCACTTGAGATGGGGGAGAGGAGATGGTACTTTCCGGAGCTGAAACTTTTGGGATCTCCCTCCAAGGCCGAATCAGAACGGGTCAAATTTGATCTTCCGTAGAACCCAGGCCCCTTTCTGTTGGTGCCCTGGTGGTGTGCCACTCACCGAGAACTTCCACAGGCCCCCGACGTCGCTGCTCCTTTCAAAGCAGGTGGGCTCCAGCCCCTCCTCCACACAGCACCGTATGGAGGCCAAGCCACTGACGCCGGCTCCGATCACGGCCACCTTCCTGGCCATGGTCTCCTGGCAGGGCCGTGGTCGGCCAGTGGCTGCTGCAGTGGTGCGGAGGCTATGAGCCGTTCGTTTTAAATGCTGCAGCCGTGGTAATGTGACACCAGCGGGAATGAAATGCTATGTCTCACCAGTCGAAGAGCAAAGTCTCACGGGCTTGACCACAAGCCTTGTTTACACAGTCTTGGTTTGACACGGAAAAGCAGCCCATCTAGCAAAGCCAGATGATTCGGGGACAAAGGACGAGGGGCTGAGCCAGCCGTTTCCTCGCGCTGAGAGCCTTCGAGTCCAGGGCTGAGCTTTTCCTCGCCGGCTCCTTCCCCCGCGGTTATCCTGACCTCTGCTGTTGCTCCCACGAATGGCCACTCTCCGCCGCAGGGGGTCCTGTTGGAGGGTCTGAAGAGAGCTGCTTCAGAGGATGGTCCCTGAACAAGGGACATTTCCAGCAGGAACAACCAGCCGGGTTTGGGTCAGGATCCTCACCTTAACAAGAAAACAGGCACGTGAACAGTTCGTGCGCATCGTTTTCTTAGCACTTCTGCACAGTAAGATTCTAAATCTGGTTTCTCCTGATTATTCAAGATGCCAGACAGCGCCGAGCCGGTGGACGCTAAAGCAGGAGGGGCCTTGAAGGTCATCAATCCAGTGCTCTCCATGACAAAGCAGGGGTCACTGCAGGAAGGTTAGAAATGACTTCTGGCCCTGGCCGGTTTGGCTCAGCGGTTGGAGAGTCGGCCTGCGGTACAGAGAGGCCGGGGTTCGGTTCCCGCTAAGGGCATGTACCTCGGTTGCAGTTTGTCCCCGGCCCTGGTTGGTCGTGCGGGTGGCGGCCACTCGATGTGTCCCTTCACATCGATGTTTCTCCCTCTCTCTCTTCCTCTCTCTCCCTCCCACTCTGTCTGAACAAAAAATGGAAAAATGTCCTCGGGTGAGGATAAAAAAAGAAAAAAAAAAAAAAGAAATGACTTCCGCAAGGTCTCTAGAGCAGAACTAGAACTCAGGCCTCCTGCGCACAAGCCCCAGGGCCAGTCACCCCTACGCACGTGGGCTGCTTGGCTCGAGGGGGCCTCATGCTTATTTCACCGCCCCCCCCCCCGAACCAGCAGTTCCCTAACTAGAATAGAATGCGTTTTGATGTAATAATTGGGAAAGGGGGAGAGGTTATTTTTTTAAAGTAAAAATTCCTCTTCCTTGGTACCTTCATGGTGGAGCGCCCCGGGAACACCTGGAAGAGAGCCTGAGTGGGGGGGTGGAGTACGAGGGCGGGGGCGGGGGGCGGGGGGACAGTGGTGAGGGAGGGCAAGAGTGAGGCCCCTGGTCCCGGCTCTAGAAAATGAAGCGCTTTCTGATATGGTCGCTGGAGCCGTAAGGTGAACCCCTGGGAGATGAAAGGAAAATGGTTCTTGTTTATCTTTGCTTTGAGACGATAGACTATGTAAACAGCTATGCACCTGGACCACAAGGAAGGTTTCCTTGTGCCAACAGTTAACAAAAAGCTCAAGTTTCGGGAAACTTAAGAGCACCCGATTTGAGGAGCTAAGCTAACTGTTGGAGATGATGAGTTTGTAAAACGAGTGGGTCAAAGGACAGAATTGTGACGTCACTGGTCTGGCCCCTCCCACTCCTATACCTGCTCTTTCCACTTCTGTACACCACCCTCTCTCCCCGCCGCCCTCCCTCCCTCCCTCCCACTTCCCCGAGTGCCGACCATGGGTCACGCACTGTGTGGCCTCTCGGAGGGTCAGCCGTGAGCAGACCGTCTAGAAACACAGTCTAACGGAGGGAGAGAGGACGACTGTCATGATGGACGTGTGCGTCAGCGCGGGGCCGGCAAGGAGAAACATCTGGGAACGAGAGGCTTCCGGAGGAAGTGTGAGGGTAGCTGAGTCTGAAGGAAGAAGAGACACTCGCCTGGCAGACAACGGGCAAGAACAGAGCAGCCGAAAGGAACAGGTGTGCGAGCGTGCAGAGGTGGGAGCAGCAGAGGGCGAGCTGCCCGAGTTCGGTGCTGCCGAACCCTGAGGTCCGTGCACGCAGACCCAGGGAGAAGCCCCGAGCCTGAGAATCCCCCTTCATGAGCACAGGACGGGGGAGACTGAAGAAAGAGGCAGGTCACTCCAGCCTGGCAATGAACAGAGTCTATAAAGGGACACTTACCGAGGAGGCTCGTCCTGGGCAGCTGCAAATGAAGTGTCCTCCGCACTGCTGGGCGGGCAGCAAGGCATCTACAGAACAGAGCAGGGCCTGTCGGGAGGACTGGCCACACCAGGCATGGGGAACGCCTCATCCTTGCCCTGACTGGGACGTGGCCTGTCCGGGAGCCAGCGCGCCACGAGACACAGGGGAGGGGGCCTGCTTTGTGTCAGAAGGAGAGCGTGGATATGGTCAGACAGTCTTGGAGGGGTTTGTGGGAAGCAACTGCCATTCTGGCCTGGGTCTGGCTCGAGGGTCCTGCAGTGGTCATGCCCTGGAGCCGCTTCTCCACACATGGGAGCAGCAGAATTAAACATGCAGAACCCAGATGCTAAAGGACACTGAGGTGCCACCCTCAAGGGGTTGGATACGGTCCTCGGGGTTATGGTGACCCCTTCACGAATTTTGAAGAGGAAAGCGACAAGCTCAGAAAAGATCCGATCCAGATGAAAGCTTGAGTGAACGGTCACCAGAATCAGGGATCCCCAAGCCCAGGAGCTCATTGCAATAGTCCAGGCTAGAGATCCCAAGGATGTAAACTAGAGCAACGCAGGATAGAGGATGGAGACTGGAGAAAAGAGCGATTTAGGGAATATTTTGGGGACTGACTATACGTATTTGGGCACTAGCTGACTGATTATATAGACCTGATGCCTCAAAGAAGACCCTTTCGTCTACGACTGATATGCCCACCTCGGCTGAGTACAGAAAGACCACCCTCTTTCACAAAGAAAGCGATAGAGTGCAGGGAGTTAGTTGCCTGCGTAGACGGAAGAGCTGGACAGCAGAAACCAGGGCGCCACCACAGGCCCTGGAGGGTCACATCACCAGAGGCACTTCCAACGGGTGGACCATGGAGTTTGGCTGACATAAACACACCTGTTCAAACATGTTTGCCTTTCAACCACCACAGAAATTTGGCATGTGCCCTTCGTTTTCTAAGACCAGATGCCTGTCTTACTGGAAATGCTTACATTGAACCAAGCCCTAACTGCAGGCAGGTCTTAGAGATGCGGTTTTGAACCTTGTAGAGGAGTGTCCCTAGGCAGTGCCCAGCATTCATAAAAGCCAGCCCTGCATCCTCAGAATACCTGAACTACTACTACTACTACTACTACTACTACTACTTCTTCTTCTTCTTCTTCTTCCTCTTCTTCTTCCTCTTCTTCTTCCTCTTCTTCTTCTTCTTCTTCTTCCTCTTCCTCTTCCTCTTCCTCTTCCTCTTCCTCTTCTTCCTTCTTCCTTCCCACTGCATGAAGCCTGCCCCCTACGGAGCTCACCATCTCTCTGCGTGGGCTCTGTCTGCGGACATCGGGGGCCTCGATGCCCGCCACACACTCCATGTTGCTTCTCATCTCTGCCGGGGATGGTGCTCCCTCCTGCCCAGGCCTCTGAAATCGGGGGTGGGGGCTCTTCCACGCCTGTGGTTTCTGTACGAGTCGTGTGCATGCGTTGAGACCCTCACACGCGTCACTGCTCAGGAGGGTGTCCCCACACCTGCGCACATCGCTGCGGGGTCCCGACGCCGTGGAGCCAGGGGTGGTCGGCTGAGTCTCGCGAGTGGCCACGCTCCCTCTGTGGCGAGATTTCCCATTTCCTACTGGACCCTCGTGTGACTCCATTTTGCCCTCCTCCACATGTAGCGGAGAGCTGGGCAAATGCTGATGTAGCTCAGCGTTCCCTTCCCAAGCGTTTGCTTATAAGCAGCACCGGGCAGCGGCGGCCCCCTCTGCCAGGGACTGCGGCTCTTTGGGATCCTGGGTTGGGCCTGACTTCAGCTCTTCCCGCAGAAATGCCCGGGGCCATTCTTCCTTCGTTTCGCAAAGAGCACGCTATGTTCATCCGTTCGGGCAAGTCTGCGCCAAGTGCCTGTTTCCCATTCTGTGTGTTTGTCCACCTTCTGTACATTCGTTGTGTTACGTGAAACCAGCTTCAGGGTTCGGGCCCACGGACGTCCGTGGGATTTTGGCACACATCTTGCTTCTGACGCGGTCAAGGGGAGGAGCGGGGAAGACAGCGGGCAGCTCCCGGAGCTTGAACCCAGGTCAATCACTCCAGCAAGAAGACGTTTCTTTTGTCTCCTCCGACGACATGCTGTTTAACCGAGGCCTTCCCGTATCCCAGCCCCGGTGCCACCCAAGCCTGAGGTCCTGAGACTTCAGTTAAATTCCTTCCCTAACTCATTTAGCCATTCATTATTAATGAAATAAAATAAAATAAAATACACACACACATGCACATACACACACACGCTCCTACTAGGTGCCAGGTGCGGTTGTAGGCACTGGGGATTCAGCGGTAAATAGATTTGACGACGGGGTGTTGAGAAGTGGGGGACGTGGAGATAAATGAGCACATGACTGTGCACGGAGGAGGGCGACAGTGGACAGGGGAGAGATGGAGACAAGTCCAGGCATGACTCTAGTCCAGGGCAAATGTAACCCCAGAAGGAAGCCGAGTTGCCGCACTGGGTAGAGGAAATGGCACACACTTACCCCGGGGTAAGATTAAGAAGGCCTGTGTGCAGGGAGTGTCGTTTAGATGAGTTTAAAGGGAGCCTGCTGACCTGGCCGGTGTGGTTCAGAGGTTGAGCATCGACCCAGGCACCAAGAGGTCACCGGTCCGATTCCTGGTCAGGGCACATGCCCGGGTTGTGGGCCCGATCCCCAGTGGGGAGCATGCAGGAGGCGGCCCATTGCTGTTCTCTCTCATCGATGTTTGTTTCTTTCTCCCTCTCCCTTCCTCTCTAAACTCAATAAAGAAAAAAGAAATAATAATAAAAAAAAGTATGCCTGCTAATTATTATTTCTTCTCCACCTCAAACCTGTTCTTTTAGGCTCTGCTTTCTGATGCTGGGCCTGGGACTCTGCAAACCTTCTCCTTTGCCAGCCCAACACCCAGAAAAGAAGGTTCATGCTCCTTCCTGTTTCCTCCTGTTCCCGTCAGCATTGCTGCAGCTCATGGCTTCACCCGGCAGCCATGCTGGTGCCGTGGCTGGTTTCACAGAGGTTCCAGCATCCTGGGTCCAATCTCTCCGTCCTCAGTGGGGAAGTCGCAGCTCTGCATGTTCCCTCCAAGCCTCTCAGGTTCAGTGACCCCAGTCCCTTTCCTTGGTCCCTTCAGCTCTGGAGGTGGTAGCTCCTTCTGCAGTCACTACCTCTGATGCTCTGTGTTCTCTTTCCGCCTTTCAGAGTCTTTGCTGTCTCACCAACAGTGTTTAATGTGACACTTTCTATGTTAAAATCATCAGGGAGGTGTCTATCTCCTAACTGGACACCGACTGATACAGAAGTTGGCACCAGAAATGGTCCATGGCAATGACACTCAGAAATGAGACTTGGGAGTTGGTTTGGTCATGTCCTTGGACTTGAATGTACTGCTGAGCTCCTCGGCAAAAGTGAATCAGGATGCAGTAATCTACGACATATTAACCATATCATCGCCGGTGTCTGATTGCGAGGAAGTACCCACGGAAGCAAGGGCCTTGGGGAACCCGTGGCTGAGGCACTTACCTGTGTGACAACGATGACCACAACGCAACATCAGTGGGAGGGATGGCTACCTCTGGGCACGCGGAAGCACTTAAGATGAAAAGGAGAAACTCCAGTCTTCAGACTCTTAGTGCAACGCACGGGCAGAGAGCCAGAGAGCCCCTGTGGCGAATCTAAAAGAATCTCTTATTTCTTGTAGCTTCAGCGCTAACCTTGCTTGAAATCAGAACAAAGCTGACCTTTGCAGGGTTTAGGATCACGACATAGGCTGTATCACCAGCCTCATCAAGCCTTTCATTGAAGCTGAGACTCTTGAAGCCTTGAGCTACTCTGAGGCTCTCATACCCACCTCCCATGTCTGCGGATAGTGAAGACACTGTAATAACCTCACCTGGGGCTCTTTGCAAAAGGATGGCTGTTCTCGAGATCTACCCAAACCCACCCTTTGTGGCCATTGGACCCATAGCTCAGCCTTCTCCAGGGGAACAAGTACAAAGTCTGACCCAGGAGGAAAGAGTTTAGATTTAGATTTAGACACAAAGATGGGCTTCTTTAGGGATCAAACCGTGAATCATACAGTTAATCCGGAGCATAGATATAAGTACAACGGGAAAAGTAGGTTAAGCCATATTGGGAGATGCCTTGCACGTGATTTAAATGGGGAAAGAGCAGCAACGAAGGCTTTGGGCAGGAGTAATGGGTTTAGAGGCTGGCTTCAGCAGAGTAATCTGGTGTACAATGGACTGTGACAGAGGCCTGTTTTTTTTTTTTATCCTCACCTGAGGACACTTTTTTCCATTTTTTGTTGAGATAGAGTGGGAGGGAGAGAGAGAGAGAGAGAGAGAAACATCGACGTGAAAGGGACACATTGAGTGGCTGCCACCCACATGACCAACCAGGGCCGGGGACAAACTGCAACCAACGTACGTGCCCTTAGTGGGAACTGAACCCGGGTCTCTCTGGACCGCAGGCCGACGCTCTAACCGCTGAGCCAAACCAGCCAGGGCCAGAAGCCTGTTTTAATAGGAGTAATGATAACTGGATCTAGCTGGTTGGCAGTGGGGATTAAAAAGTGGAGAGAGAATGCCCTGGCTGGTTTGGCTCAGTGGTTAGAGAGTTGGCCCGTGGACCAGAGTCCTGGGTTTGGTTCTTGCTAAGGGCATGTACCTCGGTTGCAGTTTGTCCCCGGCCCTGGTTGGGGTTGTGTGGGTGGCAACCAGTCGATGTGTCTCTCTCCCATCGATATTTCTCTCTCTCTCCCTCCCTTTCTCCCTTCCACTCTATCTAAAGATAAATACAAAAATATCCTCGGGTGAGGATTAAAAAAAAAAAGGTGGGGAGAGAAATGTAGACTGGTACAGCCACTTTGCAATACAGTCTGGCAGTTTCTTACTAAAATTTACTACAAATCCCAAGTTTGGGGCTGATAATGCTTTAGGAATAGAGTCATAGTAGCTAAAAAAGGCACATCCGGGATTCAGATTTGGTTGGGGTTGGTAACCATAAACACTGCATATTTTTTCTTTATCCATTCATCGATTTATGGACACTTAGATTTATTCCACATCTTGGCTATTCTGAACAATGCTGCAACAGGCATAAAGGTGCAGATCTCTTTTACATTAGTATTTTTTTTTCTTTGCCTAGACTCCCGGAACTGGAATCGCTGGGTCACATGGTAGTTCCCTCTCCATTTCTGAGGCGTCTCCAGACCGCTTTCTGTGGGGGCCACACCGGTTCGCAGTCCGACCTGCAATGCAGCAGGGCTCCCTTTCCTCAACAGCCTCGCCAACACTTGGTATTTTTTCGCCTTTTTTGATAATGGCCAGTCTGACAGGTGTGAGGTGATATCTCATTGCGGTTTTGATCTGCACTTCCCTGATGACTAGGGGTGCGGGGCACATTTCCCCATGGCTTTGGCCATCTGTACGTCTTCTTTGGAAAAATGTCTATTCGGGTGGTCATTGCGAGCCCTGGGGCTGATGTTTCCGAGCTTAAATGTACCACTACCTCCCTCTCCCTAAGTTGTGTGATGATTAACCCAACCTCTCTGCGACTCAGATTCCTTCGGAATATCAGCTTTTATAGAACCCTCAAAATTCCTGTGAGGTCCACTGTATTCGGGGCTATGTCTCTGGGTGTGTATTTAATTGTTGGAGGGGGACGTGATGCTTGTTTTGTCGAGATCTAACTGTATTAGTTTCCAATTGCTGCTCCAACCAGAGTGGCTTAAAGCAACACAACTACATTTTCTTCCAGTTCCGAAGGTCAGACACCCAAAGTCGTGTTCAAAGGGCTGAAATCACGGTGTGGGCAGGGCCGTGCTCACTCCGGAAGCTCCAGCAGGGAATCTGTTTTCTCGCCTTCTTCGCTTCCAGAGTTGCGTTCCTTGGCTCGGGACTCCCACTTCCATCCTCCAAGCCAGCATCGCAGCATCGTCAAGAATCGTTTTTCTCTCCGACTTCCCACTCTCCTCTTAGAAAGGCCCTGTGATCGATCACATTGGTCCTACCCCATCTCAAGATTTCTTAATTTAATTACATCTGGAAGATTCCTTTTGCCATGGAAGGTAACAGATTCGCAGATTCTGGAGATCAGGGATTGGATGTCTTCGGGGAGCTTATTATTCAGCCTATCACACGAGACAGCCTGCTGGTTTAGAAGGTAGAAAAGTAAATTTGCCCTGATTTGGAAAAGTGAAGTCTGGGACCTCAGGGTAATATGAAATCATATGGAGTAAAGGATAAATTCAAATAATCCATTCTCTCATTATTTTTATTATTATTATTAAAAATTTTTTTATTGATTGATTTTTAGAGAGAGAAGGGGAGAGGGAGAAAGAGATAGAAACATCAATGTAAGAGAGAACCATCTATTGGCTGCCTCCTACATGCCCCCCACTGGGGATGGAGCTCGAGACCTGGGCATGCGCCCTGACCCGGAATCGATTGGGGACTGCTCAGTCCCCGGGACAATGCTCAATCCAATGAGCCACTCGTTATTTTTAATAGCAATACTCATAAACATCTGAACATTTTTATTATTCAAGTACAAGGGCAATCTGTCCTGCTGGGAGTTGGGTCATCTGGCAATATTCACCGAGCATGTATTAAGTGCTGGAGGCTGTGAGTTCTCAAGTACCCAACCAAGTGTAAGATACAACATCTGCTTTCCAGAAACTCCAGTTTTGTGGGGCAGAAAGAGAAGGACATGAGTAATTTCACCACAATCTGATAAATGCAATGAAAAGTATACAGAGTGTTAAGGGGAAAACACACACACACACACGAGCCACACCCAGCTGCTCGATCAAAGGGGCCTGGAAAATACATCTCAGATACATCCATCAGGATTCAACCAGAGAAGCAGAACCAGGATTTGACTGTGAACGACAATGAGTGGTCTCTGCAAGCTGCCAACTTCACACCCGCTGCTTGGACTTGAAGTCTACGGGGCAGGTCCTTGGGATGGGAAGGGAGGGTGGGTGTCAGGTTGGAGAGCGAGAGCAAGGTGGAACCCACAAGCTTGGGACTGTGCCCGTCTCCCACTGCCTCCATCATCGATGATGCTGCTCTTGGTGTCAAACAGGAGGCCTGGTGTCCTTTGTCAGCAGAGCTCAGCCCACCTGGCCCGGAAGTCAGAGCCGCTGATGGAGGATCTGGGAGAGGCGGGGGCTGCTGGGCCACACCAGGGAGGGAGCCCCCGGAGCGACGAGAGTGTGCGCGCACTCCAAGTTGACCCGTTAGGAAGCCACCACACCGGACAGAGGAAAGGGGGCTTTCATCTCACTCGAAGTAGTTTCCTGTGGCCGAGTGGTTTCTTCTGGGCGGGAGTCTGGGAGGAAAGAGGAACATGAGCCTGTGCCCTTCAGCCAAGCAGGGTCTCCGAAGACCAACATTATGTAGCAGTTTTCTTACAAACCAGAGCAACATGTTGCAGTGGGTGCTGGCGGCAGTGGGAAGCCGCTGTGATTGACGCTCACGTTCTCAGTTCAAAAAGTGTAAGGTCAGGTGCACCGTATCACGTTCCCCTTGGGTCTCAGCTCTCCCCATTCTTTTTAATAATTTTTTCTTTTAATGACAATTGACATATATATAATATTATATTAGTTTCAGGTGCACACCCCGGTGATTAGACATGTATGTGACTTACAGAGTGATCACCCTGATCACCCTGGTACCCATCTTACCCACTTGGATCCACAACAAACTCTCCACCTTCCCCCCATTCTTCATGCCTCAGTGTCTGTGCCTCCTGGCAAACAGTTCCCTGCCTCCCTCCCTCTCCCCTTGCGAGTTCCATTTTCTCCTTTGTGAAGACTCCCTTATGGCAGGGATTCATCCCAGCAGGATGGAAATACCCAGATTGAGCATCACTAGACGGTGACCTTCCTTGTCGGTGTTATCCCAATGTGCCCACTGCCCGGCACACTGTCTGGTCCTTAGAAGGTGTTCCTTAGATGCTTAAGTCAAGAGCTTCTCACCAAACACTTTGCTTATATGATTTTTAAATTTTATTAGTGGGTTTGATGAGTTAAGCCTTCTGACCACCGTCAGACCTAGAGAGGCAACAGATTTCTGTATTCGAAGACAGTGAAGAAGGTACGGTGACCTGGCCCCTGGCACCCTTCAGAAAAGCATCTACAGATAGACGTAGGGTATCAGGAGGGAAAGGAAAACCATTCCTCTTCCGAGCCGGGCTCCCAGGCACTGGTAAGTGTCTTATTCCTGCACAAAATGTCTTCCTAATTCCTGGTTTTGTTCCATCTCAACAGAACTTTCTGTCCTGTGCTCGCTGAGGTTATAATTATAAAGAGCCTTCGCTTTTTTCATATAGATAAAGCTGAACAGCCTTCGGAAGCTCTGTTTAATGACCGAGGAGGTCAGTTTATGGGCCTCTTTCTTTAAAAGGTCGTGGGTTATTTTCGCCAAGTCCTTGACCACGGGGTCCTCATCCTGGAGCACTCGGTCGACCACTGTAACAGCAGAAGGGCCCCCGTTAGTCCAAGGCGTCTGTCTCCGAGTCTGAGGTGCTCTGACTCTCAACAGCCTCACCGGCCAGTGTTCCCCTCCATCTTCTCCTCCCCCGCCCCCAACTGTTATTCCTTTGACTAATAGCGTCCAGGAAGTTTTATCCAGACATATTATTAAAAGAAAAATGGAAATATTCCCTAAACCTTTATTGAAGGTCTGCTCTGTGCTGAGCATCCTACTGGACAGCATACACATATATCCATGGAGAGGCTCAGTACGCTCAGTACGGCTCGTAATGATGAAAAAACTTGGACTCAGTCTAAATGTCCATTAATAGGGAAAGACTTAAAAATTGGGAATGTCATAAAATGAAATAGCACACGCACGTCAACACGAGGATGTCGATCCATAATTCTTGGCAGGAAAGAGGTCTGTGATATGTGAATACGTGAAAATACTATAAAAGTTATGATCACTTTGAAAATAAGCATGTAGTGACACATTCTTTAAAAAATGTCTGGGGTTGTGTATATAATGACACACTAATCTGATTATTTACAGATCCTGGGCTTGCAGGAAATAATTTTTTTCCTTCTTAAAAAAAAAAAAAATAGGGAAGCCCTGGCTGGTCTGGCTCAGCAGCTAAAGAGTCAGCCTGCGGTCCAAAGAGTTGAGGGTTCGATTCCCGTTAAGGGTGTGTATCTCAGTTGCAGTTCAATCCCTGGCCCTGGTTGGTGTGTGCGGGAGGCACCCAATCGATGTGTCACGTTCACATCGATGTTTCTCTCTCTCTCTTCCTTCCGTCCTCCCTCCCGCTCTATCTGAAAACCAATGGAAAAATATCCTCCAGTGAGGATTTTTAAAAAAAGAAAGAAATAGGGGGGGAAAGGGGACAGATTTAGATAAGAGAGAGAGAGACAGGAGCAGGAGGAGAGAAAGAAGAAAAAGGTTTGGAGAGACATCGAGAATTTGTCTCTGAAATACGTACTGAATAAACGAGTGGATACATGAATAAGAAAAAGGAAGAAAACGATGTGTCCATGTAGGTTCATCAATCCTAACAAAGGTACCACGTAGTGGGGGATGTCGATAACGGGGAGACTGCGCATGTGCGGGGGCAGGAAGTGTATGGGGAATCTCTGGACGTTCCACTCAATTTTGCTGTAAATCTGAAACTGTTCTACCTCACCTGTTTGTAATTCTGATCCTGGTGGGGAAACAGAGGCTGAGAGAGAGATGCCAAAGATCCCGACATTTTGATAGAATGAACACTACCCTTCTTAAGTCCCGCTTGTAGCTGCGGATGCACATTGCCAGCTCCTAAGGCTTAAACTCTGAGGGCAGGAGCTTGGTTTTGTTTGCTGCCGTATCCCCAGCAGCTAGACTAGAGCTGGAAAAAAATCTCTGTTGCATGAATGAGTGAATCAGTTCTCAACTCTCTGTTGTTCCTAGGGGCTCTAAGATGATAAGTCAGAGAGAGAGACAGACACACACGCACACACGCAGAATGAGAATGAATGAAGGAGAATAAAAAGGAAAAAAGGGTGCCCCTTAACCCAGTTCTTCCATTGATCCCCTCCTGACCACCACCCTCCTCCCATCCCCAGCGCTGTTATAGAACTCATGTGAACAGAATCACAAGTCGTGAATTTATTTAGACCTATGCATGAAGATCTCATTATGCCTTCAACACTTACCCTCAAGAATGGCTTCAATGTCATCTCTGAGCAGTAGATGGCCACCCAATGATGTCAAGTACCCTATGCACGAAAGAAAGCCCCAACATACGTTATGAAAACACGTGCTCTGACGTTATCTAGTTACCTTCATTGCCGCCTTCAAAGCAAAGCATCTCTAGCCTATCCTTGGGTGCTCTCCTATACTTATTAACTTAATAAAACTATTTACTGAAAAATATGTGTATAAACATGCACACGTCCTAACCGCACAGATCAATGAAGGGCCACAAGGTGAACACTCTGGCTGCCACCTCGGTCACTAAATAGAATATGACTGGCGTCCCAGAACCTTCCCCAAGCTCTTTCCCAATCTGCTCCATCCTCCCTCAGAATACATTCTTTTGTGTCCGCCTTCTCTTGCTCAACTTTATCTGACATTTGTCTATGCTCTCTAGTAGAGCCATAGTTCATTTATTTTCACTACCACGTGGCAGAGGTTGGCCGATGACGTTTTCTTGAACACCGCCATGCTCAGGGGCTCATCTGTGCACGGGTCATCTCTGGCTGCGTCCGCCCACGCCAGCAGAGCTGAGCGCTTGTGACAGCCCAGCCATGTTCAACCTTTCTCACCGCACATGTAAACTAATTACTGAAATTCGACGGCACACCCAAATATGTATTTTTTGCCGATCTGACAAAAAAAATAGGTATCATTTTGATTCATTTACACCGGACGGCTATTGTGTTGGCTGTCGTCATTTTTTAAAATTCGACAACCGAAGGGAAGAGGTCAGTGCCCCCAATGAAATAGTCAGGTATTGCAAGTTTTAAAAATTCTCATGGCACACCCGTTGAAAATTGCTGACGTAGACCATATGGTACTCTAGGCCTAAAATAGGTACTACTGGGACGTCTAGAGAGTTTGCTGAACCCAGCTATGCGATATTCCGTCCTATGAATTCAGCACGTTCACGCTGCTGCGGCTGCTGGTCAATGTGTTGTTTCCAATTTGGAGCTATCACAAATAATGGTGTTCTATGGCATTCTTGTACATGAATTTTGCTGTACATTTATATGCATTGCTGTTTGGTATATAGCTGGCACTGGATTTACTGACTAATGGATATACTATGTTCACCTTCAGTGGTTACTACCAGTGTAAAGTGGTTGTAGCAGTTTTTACTTCCCTCGTTGGTGTATGGATGTTTCCGTTGCTCCACACTCTCCGCTGTTAGTCTTTTTCTTTTGAATCATTCTCATGGGTTTGGTAATAGTATCACACTGGGATTTTTTTTTTTTTTTTTTATCCTCACCCGAGGACACTTTCCCATTTTTTGTTCAGGTAGAGTGGGAGGGAGAGAGAGGAACAGAGAGAGAGAGAGAAACATCGACATGAAAGGGACACATCGAGTGGCTGCCACCCGCACGACCAACCAGGGCCGGGGACAAACTGCAACCGAGGTACGTGCCCTTAGTGGGAACCGAACTCGGGTCTCTCAGGACTGCAGGTCGACGCTCCAACCGCTGAGCCAAACCGGCCAGGGCCACACTGTGATTTTAATTCATTTTTGTGTGTGTGTGTGATGATTCATAAGAGTTTTGTATATTTATTGGCCATTGGATATTTCTTTTGTGAAATGCTCATTCAAGTAAGTCTCTTTCCTGTTCTTATATATAGTTGCCTGTCTTCATCTTATTTATTTGTAGACATTTAAAAAAAAGTTCTGGATACTAATCTTTTTCCTTGTTACACATGTTACAAATATCTTCTCCTACCCTGTAGCCAAACTTTCATATTTATATTGTTTTGTTTTTAAATGAACATAAGTCTTTATTTTTAATGTAGTCCAATTTATTGTCTTTTCTATTTATGGTTAGTGAAGTTTTTAGGTCCTATTAGGAAATCTTTGCCTGCTCAAGAATATCATAAAGGTTTCTCCTATATTTGCTTCTAGAAGCTTTATGGTTTTACCTTTTACACTTTTGGATTGTAGATCCAACTGGAATTATACGGCATACAGTATATCTATATCTATATCTATATCTATATCTATATCTATATCTATATCTATATCTATATCTATATCTATATCTATATCTATATCTATATATCTTTTTTGTTGTTGTTGTTAATCTTCACACGAGGACATTTTTCCATAGATTTTTTTAAGATAGAGTGGGAGGAAGGGAGAAGGGGAGAGAGAGAGAGAAATATTGATGCGAGAGAGAAATATTGATGCGAGAGAGACATATCAATTGATTGCCTCCCTGCATGATGCCAACCGGGGCCGGGGATCAAACCTGCAACCCAGGTACATGCCCTTGACTGGGAATTGAACACTTGACCCCTTGGTCCTCAGGCCAATGCTCTAATCATTGAGCCAAAGCCACAAGGGTGTCAAGATATTTCTCATGTACCTATGTAACTGACCCAGCACCATTAAGAGAAAAAACTCCTTTTCCTACTGTGTTGCAGGGTCGCTGAACATGTGTGGATCTGTTTCTAGGCTTTCTATTCTGTTTCCCAGTTCTGTCTGTCTTTGCTTGAGTGAGTAACAGAATGTCTAGCATTCTGTAACTTTATTTTATTTATTTATTTTTATTTGCACCCGAGGACTTTTTTGCATTTATCTTCAGATAGAGCAGGAGGGAGAGAGAAAGAGAAACATTGATGTGAGAGAGACACATTGAGTGGCTACCACCCGCACCACCCTAACGGTGCCAGGGACAAACTGCAACAGAGGTACATGCCCTTAGTGGGAACCGAGCCCAGGTCTCTCTGGACCGTGGGCCGACCCTCTAACCGCTGAGCCAAACTGGCCAGGGCTCATTCTGTAACTTTATAATAAATCTTTATACCTGCTGAGACAACAAGCCCACATCATTTCCTCAGGAGTACCTTGGCCTTTCATTTTCTGCCTACATTTAGAATTGACTTGTCAAGGTCTGTGAAGTTACCTGTTGGCATTTTTATTTACAATTGAATTGAACTCGGTCAGTATTTCTCAACAGGTGTGCAGTGGGGATTCTTGATGAGACAGTTTGGGAGTAACACTGTCACAATTATTACCGAATATTAAGCATACCCTTGGAAGCAAACTGGCAAGGGAGCTTGGGGGGCTGTAGACTACAGAGGCCAGCCTGTCCAGGCCTGGGGAAAAGCAAAAATAGTGGAGTCCCCGCAGGTAAGTATATACTGCATGTCCTTTTGCAATAATGTAGCCATTCATTCCTGAGTGAGTTGGCTGAATTCCATCCTTTAATGATTTCTTCAAGAAGGATTTTGAGTTCTTGTGTTTATTTTGAGTTCTTGTGTTTTCAAAAATGTTTTCCTGTTATCTTAATAGTTGGATATAATTTTTCAGTCACATTTTTTCCCACTTAGGATTTTGTAGGTGTTCTTCTACTATATTTTAGAATATTGAAGAGGAGAGATCAAAGGCCAGATTTATTGTTTAACTTATAAGTGACTTTTTATTGCCAAAACTCTCAAAGAATTCTCTAACTCTGAAGTTCCATAACTTTATTAGGAAATGTCTTATTGTTGTGTTCGTTATAAAATATGTATTGAAATATTACTTAACATCAGTATATTTAATCAAGTCTTTAAAAAAATTTCTTAAATTATATCTTTAATTCTTTTCTGTTCTCATTGTTCATTTTTTTCTTTCTTTATGCGTATTTTCATCTCTTTTTCAATCTTTCGTATCTATCATTTCTCCTTAATTTTTCAAACTGTTTGTGGCTGGTTTTCATTTCCTTTTGCCTGCATTTCTCAACCCTGTACTCCCTGTCCCTTACCGGGTCATCAACAATATCTATGTCCTCTTCTGCTGGTTTTAGTGCAGTTTTCTTGTGTGATGGTTACATATTTTTTCTTATACGTGGCCCCTATACTTTGAAAACTTATTTTTCATGTATTCCCATTACCCCATCAACTGTGTGTTTCTATGTATGCTTCAGATCTTTATTTCAAAATGTTTTAGTCTTGGCCGGTTTGGCTCAGTGGTTAGAGCATTGACCCACCGACCAATGAGTTGTGGGTTCAATTCCGGTCAAGGGCACGTACCTCGGTGGAGTTCGGCCCTGGTTGGGGTCCTGCGGGAGGCAACCAGTTGATGTGTCTCTTTCGCTTTGATGTCTCTCCTTCCCTCCCTCCCTCCCTCCCTCCCTCCCTCCCTCCCTTCCCTCCCTGCCTCCCTGCCTCCTCCCACTCTATCTGAAGATAAATAGAAAAATATCCTTGGGTGAGAACTAAAAAAAAATGTTTTAAATTCATGGAGATTTTTTCATGATTTTCATCCGCTCTGTAGAAACATTTTGTGGAATTTGTTCTTCTTTCTTTTTTTCTCTCCTCCCCCCGCCCCCGGAAACACCTCTGTAGAAAGACAATGCCATTTCCTTTTTAAAAAATTACTTATTTTTGGATCTTGCAATAGTTATATGCAGAGGATGGTTTGTGGAAAGTACCAAGGTAGAATGCAGAGTAGCAGTTCTTTCTGGTTTGAAATAAAGTTCTTGTGACCCCTGGTTGTGTGTGTGTGTGTGTGTGTGTGTGTGTGTACGTTCCTTTGCTCTACTCTGACCAGCACAGATTGCGGCTCTGGTACTGACCATAATTCAGTTTGTCTTCTACTTGGACCAACAGTCTCCTCCCTCCACGATGATGAGACTGTACATTTCCTGAGGCCTCTTGTCTCTCTACCCCTTGGTGCCAAGTAGGGTCAAGTGGAAATCCATTACCAAGTTGGGAGCTCACTTCCTGTCATTCCTAATAAAGGCCTGTCAATTTTGATCTTCATGGTGAGAATCTAGTGGGAAAAAACTCGTTGGGCAGGGTTTCAGGTTTGTCTAAGATCGAAAGCTTTAGTTGTCTTCTCTCAGAATCTTCCAGCATTGCAGCCAAACCTACTTTTTTTTTTTGAAACTTTACTGGATTTGATAGCTCATCCTCGTCTGTTAAGAGTTGTGGTTACAAGTTTTGTTGAAGATGGTGTTTGTATTTTCAGACATATTCTTATTCCCTGGGTAGTGATTTTTGAACCGTGAAGGGGAATAGTGAGCAGCGGCAAGCCGTCTGGTTAAATTTGGAAATCATCCTTGTTGAATACGTATACTTTGCATAACAATTTAGTCACACAGCTACACTCACTGTGTACTGTAAAACAGAACTTTATTCTAATCACACACATTAACCTTTATTTGTCACAGGGCTCACCATGATGGGTGCTGGCCATCAGAATAAAAAAAGATTTATAATTTTTTTCAAGGAAGACTTCCTGCCGTACCCTTTCAGACAAATTCGGACATGAGAGTTGAATTTCACTTACCTATTAAGATAACGGATGCTCTCCTCAGGTATACTCGGGAACTGCTTAGGAACCCTAAGCTATCAGATATCAGGTCCGTAAGGTAGCCCCCGTGAGAAATAAACTGAGAATAAAGAGGGGGAACACACTCTCAGTATTTGAAAAAGGGCATTTGCTTCTTCTCCGAGAGGCTTCTAGAACAAAGGACCTGGTTGCTTACACCAAATAAAGTCCTGTTTAAAACGTGAGATTTCTATGGATGAACTTTTCATTTTGCAGGTATCTTTCAGTCAGTTATACGATTCCCAAACCCAACCGTGTGTTCCCAGCCCGTGGGTAGCATGCGCCCATCTGTCCCTGCAGCGCGTGCGGGTGCTCAGAGGACCAGCTCGCTAGGCAGGGGCCAGATATTTCCGGTTTTCCTTTCTGTGATCTGCAGAGCTGCTCCTATCTTTACACCCATCCAAATCTCCAGGTGGGTGGTTGGAGGAAGAAGGTTAGGTAGATGATCAATGTTGAGGAAGAGGAAACAGAAATCGTTCATTTTCTCTGGCCTCCAGCCCTAGCTGTTATCGCTCATTTAGTAGTATTTTTTCCCTTTGCCTTCCTGCTCCAAGATTCACCCTTGTCCTGGCCCCCTTGCCTTCGCTTTGGAGACCCTTACATGTTCTTCCTGTAACGCACGCTAGGAAACACTGAAGAGCCACTTACGATATCGTTGCAGATGTTGAGCACCACCAGCTCAAAATTGTAATATTGGTCCATGAGCAGATGCGATATCGACCACTTCAGTTGCGAGGCGCAGATGGACAGTGTGTGTTTACACGCCTGCAAAGCCGAACACAGTCGATGAGCATCTCTTGCCCCAGTGTTACCTGGAACGTGGCGCGTCTCTGCCACACTAAGAGGAACAAGAACGCAGGACACACCGTCACGACTCTGGTCTCTGTATCCTCCAGGTACAGGATCAACGGCACCAGGGCGTCAAGAAACACAGCATTCAGCATCCATGTGTACTGACACATGTCATTGAGCAGTTCACCAAAGTGCCGGATGGCCAGGCTTCGGATGCCTCCGTCGCTCTGTGATTTGAGCAGAGAAAAGCCACATTTTCGGATCTTTCTAAGGCCTCTTGCTTTAAACAGTGGGATATCTATTTATACATGTGTATGTATCTATGCTACATAAGTGTGTATAGTATATATGTATATGTATATATACACACATATGAAATCATTACAAGTTATTTTTTAGCAAAGCTTCACCTTGGGTCTATCTAAGTAGCCGGCTCTTGGTTCAGTTTTAAGTGAGATGTGCTCACCAAAGATCAGACTGCATTTAAAATGTGAATACAGTGATACCTCGGTTCTCGAACATAATTCGTTCCAGGAGGACGGTCGAGAACCAAATTGTTCGAGAACCGAAGCAATGAAACCAAACTGGATTAATTCGTTCCAAGCCCCAGAAAATGCCCATTTACTGGCCTAATTTGTATATAATATGTAGAAAAACATAAGTCTCAACAAGAAATAAAAGTGTACAGTATGTCTAAGGGTTCAATTCAGTGTAAAGCGTGACTCTCTCCACAAAGCGTGACTCTCTCTCTGCACTCACACTGATGACGCGAGCAAGGCGCGCTGGGCCGAATGAACGCCATTCGGCTCAACTCGGCTCATCTCGGAAGTTCGAGTTCCAAATATTTGTTCGGATTCCAAGACAAAAGTTTCTCGAATCTCCTGGTCGAATACCGATTTGGTCGAAATCCGAGGCGTTCGAGAACCGAGGTATCACTGTAGTAAGTCCCTTAAATTCAGGAAGACAGTGTTTAATAATGTATTAAAGATAGAAATTGCAGCACCCGTCTAACTTGGAGTAATTGCTGTAAAGATTCTTAGAGTAGCCAGGCTGTACCCGAAGGCAGGGTGGCCAGGGAGTGCCAATGGAGCATCGGCCTCCTGACATGGACCCAGGTTTCCCGGGGCTCGCTGATGCCAAAGAGAATGCTGATTGGATTGTAAAGATTCCAAGAGAAAAATGGCAAGTCGGAGGTCAGTTTTTGAAAATATCATATTACCTTCCAGTTTTTAAGAAATGTTTATGACTTCATTAAAAAAAAATCTTTTCCTTTCTATTCTCAGGAATATATCAGATATATGCCCAACGAAATACAAATGACTATGGTTTCATATGTTCCTTCCCAGGGGTAATTAATGGCTATCAAAGTCTAAACCGAAAGCACTGGTAATTAAATCAGGTGGCAGGGGCTGGACAGTGATGTAAATGAATAGAGTAGGGCCCTGGCCGGTTTGGCTCAGTGGTTGGAGCATCGGCCTGCGGACCAGAGAGGCCCAGGTTCAGTTCCCGCTAGGGGCATGAACCTTGGTTGCAGTTTGTCCCCAGGCCTGGTTGAGGTCATGTGGGTGGCAGCCACTCGATGTGTCTCTCTCACCTCCATGTTTCTCTCTCTCTCTTCTTCCCTCCCTCCCTCCCTCCCTCCCTCCCTCCCTCCCTCCCTCCCTCCCTCCCTCCCTCCCTTCCTCCCTCCCTCTCTGAAGATGGATGCAAAAGTGTCCTCGGGTGAGAAAAAATTAAAAAATGAACAGAGTGGGGAGTGTTTAAGGAGAGCAGGAAAGTAAAGGAACATGAACAGAAGAGGACCCTGGCCCCTCTCTCAAGGACACCCAGCTCCCACAGACTGTTGCCAAGTGGGTTTGTGGGGTCCATTGTTCTGAGATCTTCTGACATTTCATTCACAATTCAGATTTCTGTGAGAAATCTCCCAATTTAAAAATATCAAATGTATTCTGTTTGAGGGCTAAACATACACACTTGCAGGTTGCAGTCACCTGTGGGTTACCTGTTTGTATCCTTGAGCTGCAGGAAGACATGCTAGCCTCTGAAAGGCTATGTGTAAGACCAGTGGAAACAGCTTTTGAGTACCCTGGTATGTGTTGAAATCCCTGTTTTGTCCCCCATACATTGAATAAACTTGATCATTTTTTTTTTTTTTTTTACTTTTAAAATGGGAAACATGGTAACATAGTTATTAGTTATGTGAACTTGGCCAAAACTCACTTTTCTTTGCTTCAGTCTTATATGTTGGCTGGATAATAGTAACAGAGTTGTTTAGAGAATTATATGTGATAATGCATGTCCCTTAGAATAATACTTGGCATTAAGCAAATTCTCAATAAATTTCAGCCACTATTATTATTACTATTGTCATCATTATGTCCTTAAAAAAATTTTTTTTTGCCGCTAAATTTTATCTTCCTGTGATCTAATAATACTGTGTTCTTCTTCAATGAAATCTGAACAATTAAGAACTTATAAAATTTGGCAAGATAATTTGTGATAAAATAATTGTCTGGTTCACAAACAACTCACTCCAAAAGTCTTCAAAAATAAATAGATTCCCCATGGCATACCAAAATGTTTGTACTTACTAAAATAAATTACTGTCATCCAACACATTTACCATACAAAATGAGAATTTTTAAAACACACAACTTTCTGATGAGATACTTTTTATCTGAAAGTTTTATATGATGACAACACACCCACTTGGGGCACTCTACATCATCTCTAACCCCCACAGGACACCTGCCACACTCTCTTACCGGTGGGGTACTGAATCACCTGCTCAGATGTCACAGCTAGTCCGCGACAGGCTTTGAACCCAGGAAGTGCAGATCCAGGGTGAACCAATATAGAACCACTACGCTACAATTTCTTTCATCCAAGGACAGAGGCGATTCTTTCATTCTCTTGTCTTCTGGGTAGATGTTTTCAGGTCCCCATAATGTAGTTAAAAAAAAAAAAAGACAGTACTTACCTGACTGATATTGTGATCGTGACAAGACATGGTGCACAAAATGACTGCCTTCAGTTGACTTGTTCTGGGATATAATATCATTGCCTCAGCGGGGGCTTCAGCTGAACTATCAAACCTAAGGAGCTCGCACCTCTAACTGTAACTCACATGATCCATCAGCGGGCAGTAGCTGGAAGCAATTCTGGTACACAGGGATGAGTAGGTCACCTTGTCCAGTTTGTTTAAAAGTCTTCGAAGGGTAAGCAAGGCCCGGATTATCACAGTCTTGTCTTTGGAAACGAAGGCCTCCAGGATGGATAAGACTATGCTGGACATATTTTCTATCTACACAGAAAAGGAGGAACATGGTGGGGTTGGGGAAGGAGAAGGAGGCTCGAGCCAGCGTCTGGCACGCACACCTCTGCTTCTGGAGAGCACGTGGTGGCGTTTGCCGGAGCTGGTTCACCTAGTCGGTGGTAAAACACTGTGTGAGCTGGTTGTTGAACAGAAGTCACTGCTGAAAAATCAAAGTTCATAAACTTGGAAGTAAATAAAAACAATAGCGATAAATTCTCAAAGCTTATCACTTCCTGTTTATTTTGCCACCTTTCACTCTTATGTGCCCTTGAGGGGATTTACATGTGTTCTATCTGTACCATGAGCTACAGATGTACCATGTGGTACATCTCTTCCCAGCCCCATGTTTCATCATATCCTTTGGATAGCTTGAAGTCAGCCATGGTGAGAGTATGTACACCAGGGAAACTGGTCTTATTTCCATTGAGCTGATGGTTCAACACAATTTATTGACACACCCCTGGCAGAATGCCCTCTAAAGTGGGTGAGGGTAACCTGTTGGGACGTGAGAGCCACTGGGGTGCTGAGCCAGGTCATGGGAGTCAGTTGCAGATTAGGGACAAACAGAATTTAAGGCAAGGAAAAACAAGAATACAAGACACCGAAGGAGAAAAAGAAAGGCTGGAGAGAAGTAAAAGGAATAAGTGCTATTTGCCAAAATCATAGCCAGAGGCTGCTGGGTCCGGCAGGAAAGTTGAGTCTTTACCAAGAGATAATATGTGAAACCTCAGTCCGGTAACACTTTCACTCTCCTTGATGACTGTGACACAGAGTCTCCTTTCAGGTGTTAATAACTCCGGGAAGAGCAATAGACAAGGCAACACCGAACTTGCTGTTTACTAAAATCATGTACATGGACTTTGAAGCAAGTAGACCATGGCTTACTTCATTCTGAATGCAACATGGGTGCTCTCTGGCTTTACATTTTTGTGGCTTATGCTTATAGATAAGCAAAGATTTGTTATGAAATATACTATTAAATCAACAGTGATTTACAGGACAGCAACACTCTTAGCGTTGTGCAAAACACTTTGAAATTCACGAGGGAGTTGCAAATCATAGGGCTACACTTCGGGTCAACGCTCCCGGAAGGTAAGATATAGTCAGGTAACTCAATGAGAACTCATATAAGACGGTGGTTCTCAGGTTGAACCTGTACTAAAATCTCCTGGTGGATTCTGAAAACACAGATGGATGGGCCCCACCCCCGGGATGTCTTGAGTCCATAGGCCTGGACTAAGGCCTGACAAGTTGCATTGCTTACAAGTTTCCATGCTTATGCTTGGCTTATGCTTATGCTGCTGGTTCAGAATTACACGTGGAGAAGCACTGATATAAAATCGAAGGAAGTGCTCATAGCTGGTGAGGCTGCTAGCGATCAGAATTCGACTTGCACTGATCATTGAAAAAGGAGGAGAGTGTGACCGCGTATGGGTGAAGGAGGAACGTGTTATAGAAGAAAGACAAAGTTGAGGGAGTGCTAACAGGTGGTACTGGACATGCGTGCACGTGTGTATGTTGGAGGGGAAATAATTTATGTGTGTGGTTTGGACTGTAAGAAGGGTGTTCGTGTAGGACAATGCTGAAAAAGTCTGAGTGTGATGAATGCTTTTTCTGGGAAAGATAGGAACTAGGTGATAATGCCACTACATTGATTTAACACATTCCTTCCAGCCCACTCAGATCCCCTAGTGATAAAACACCAGGAAGGATATTGAGCAACACCAAGTCTCAGCTGGTGACCGGGATGGCACCGGCAGCCACCAATCACACACACACACACACACACACACACACACACACACACACACGCGCCTACCTGATTGATCACTGGCGCCATACTGGCGATTTTCTGCAGGCTCAGTTTGCTGACTGTGGGGTTGGAGTCTTTGACCCAGTTCCGGAAGAGAACCAGAAATTCGTCTGGGAATGGGTCCTTGAAGAATTTATTCAGCAGCTGAAAGAAAACAGCTAACACGTTCCTAAGCAGAGTAAAGGCCAATGTGTGTTTTCTGCTTCAGGTATCGAGATCAAGACATTTTCAGTACAACTGGAACATAAGTCACCCTCAAACTCCAAACACTCATACGTATTCCCACGGAGATTTCTGGTGCACATCACCAGGCATCAAAAGGGAAGGGCATGCTTCCCTCGTGTAATTGGTCATTAATCTATGGGGTGATGATTTGGTACCGACTGAATACTGTGTTCTCTAACAACCTTTTCTTATGGTTTTAAAATTATTAATAATTTTTTTTCATTCACTTATTACCTTGGAACTTGCAAAATGGTGATTTTTTTTTAATTTTTTTTATTTTTTTTACTTCCAGCATTCTTTCTACATTTACTGGCTGGCCTCTCCCCCCGCCCCCCCCCCCCCCCACCAACTTTCCAATTTTGAGTATTACCAAGGATTTAGGCATTACAGTTTTTTAAAACACATTACAATTATTTGCATTTATTATATCTTTTGATATTCAAATTTGGCCAGTAGGAGCTCCTACAAGTTGACTCTAATGTCCTTTGAAAGGACCCATCTACTGAGCATTTCTTTGCTTGTGGAAGACTTACAAGTCCCAGGCTCATGTTCTGTTTTCCTTGCTCCCTGAAATTATCCATTGCTTTAAGGAGACAAGGTTCCTTTTAGTGATTAATAGAATTAGGACCATTGGAAGTGGGTACTAGAATATACTCATTGTTATGGGCATAGCATGTCTTTTGGGCCTTTACTTGAGCTAAGAAATACATTTTTATTTTTTTAGTCATAAGTTCATCTCGACAATGTTGATATAGTCGATTCAAATACAATAAAACACAGTTTATGTTGCCTTATTACAGTTTTATGTTTGCGTCATCTTTCTCTTAACTGGAAAACTTGGTGCCTAATAACATTCATATATTTACTTATCTGCTTTCTGCTTTCTACTGCACACCATAGTTTCAAATTATGTTATCAACATACAATGTCAATAAACCGCCAAGTAAAAGTGAATGTTTTTTAAAAGAATTTTGTCCTTAAACTATACCCCACTAAGGATGTATAGTCAAAGCACTGTGTTCGTAAGTTACTTGCTATCCCTCACAAAGTTGTGTGTCAGAGGGAGAGGAAGAGAGAGAGAATCGTACAATTCACTGAGAAAAACACTTAGGTCGTAACAGGTAAGTGGGCAAAAGAGAGAGAAGATGGTTCACGAAATGGAACTGTAAAGGCCAAGGCAAAAACACATGATTCGGGAAAATAAAAGTAATGATTTAAACACAGGTAACAATATTATCCTCATTTTTTCATACATTAGGATCATATAACTAGAAAACCCAAGAGAATCAACTACAATACTGTTAGAATTACTCTAAGAGCACAGGAAAGTAGCTGAATTCAAGATAATACTTGAATTTTTCGAAACATTCAGCAACAATGAGCTTGAAAATCTAAATGGAAAGGCCACATTCCACTGAAAATTTAAAATACATAAGCTACTTAATAATTCCAAAATTAACATGTAAAATGTATATGAAAATGACTAAATGTTGAATAAGAAAGAAAAATGAAAATATTATAAAAATATCAAATATTCCTAAGAAGCTCATAGCACTAATGCGATTACAATAATTTCGGCAAAAGTATTTTTTCCTTTAAACATGGCAAAGTTTTTAAAACATTTAACTGGAGGAACAAACATATAGGAAAGACAAAAGAAATTTTGAAAAGAAGAGTTGAGGAGAAGGTGCTTTGCTGGATATTAAAATGTGTTTGCAAACCGCCACAATGCAACCCTGTGAATGCTCCCACAAGAATGAAGGATAAATGGACCCTCACAGTCACCTGAGACAGGCCCTAATGTGTGTGCTTGTGTGTGCGCCTATGTGCATATGTGTATGAAATTAATGAAGGTAGTATCACCAGTGAGTAGTGAATTTAATGCTTATTGATTAATTGATGTTTAGTTAGGTAGTTAATTATTTAGCAAAAACTAAAGTTAGACCCAAAAGGATTTCCTTAATTTGCTTGACTCTAGAACACATTACAATTTATGGTATAATATTCATATACAAAGCAATAGAGTTCTGCCTCTTTATTTCTCCCAGTTATCTGCCCATTCCTGCCCTCCTGTTCCCCCCCACCCCCACCCCAGACAGACTGAAGTGTCATTTAGATCCTAGATATTACCTACTATCTTTAGTGAACTCAGTGATCCCTTGATAGACTTTAATAGGCATGCAGAGGTACATGAAAGGTAGTTCAAAAATAGTGTTTGTGCAAATCTGCACCCTGCAGAAATGACAAAAGCCAACCCCAGGAGCAGGCTGACGGTCCAACTAGTCCATAATCCAGATGTGTTTCCGCCTCACCCTGCAACCTCTGGTATCTACCATTGTCTTGACTTGCGGTGAAATTGTCGGAGAGGGAGATAAAAGGTCAGGGTGTTGGTTAAGTTTGGGCAGGAAAAGGAAATGAGAACAATGTCTCCTAATAAAAACTCACTTCAGTGAGGAAAATTACTGTGATCACACTGTCCTCTGACCTTCTCGGACCTTCCACCGAGAGCTTGTAGAGATAATGCAGGGTTTCTGGAAACTGCGGAAAGTTACATTCACCGAGAGTTCTGTAAAGGAGGAGGCACTGAATTAGCCAAGAACACTTTGTGTATCAGTAAATGCTAGTGGTAGATAAGAGAGAATTGTTATCCTTATATTTTGTCCCACCCAGATACCAAGCTATTCTCTAACCTTCCCTAGTCCAAGGCAAATGGCAGCTGCAGTGTAATTCTACAGAGACTGCAGGGAAGTATATGCACCTGGGTCACTGACATTCTTAATGCCTCTGCTCTTTGCTGTCTCCCAGGCTGTGCTGCAGGACAGAATGCCCTGTACTGCCACAACCCCCTCAGTGCCAGACCAAGGGAGTGAAAATAAGGGTCTCGGCAACCCCGGATGGCCATGCGGGTCACCTTTGTGGTCATAGACCAAGTCCTTCCTTTAAATGATGTAAGGAAGGAGAGGGTTGGTGCTCCTCTGGAGAAGAGGCGGTGAGCTCTGAGTTAAAGTCCTTCTCCATGACACACCCGGGCACTTGCCAGGCCCAGAGCTGTCCTGACACACTGGCGGGGCTCAGACAGGTTGTGGCAGGACTGGGAAAGACCACGTGACGCGCATTCGTTTGAAGGCTCCAGGTGGATGCTCTATCCCAGTGCGTCTGGAACGTTCACGCGCGCACAGATCGCCCGGGGAAGCTTGCTGACGTGCAGACTGACTCAGGAGGTCTGGTGTGGGCCATGAGACCCTGCATTTGTAACTCCCAGGTGTTGCTGTGACTGCTGGTCTGTGGATCGTACTTTGAGCACGAAGATCCAGAATTACGAAGGACAGAGTGACTCTTACCTGGGGGCCGTTTGCAGGGTGCAGGTGAACTACACTTCTACAAAACAAGATGTGTTCCTGAAATCTGTGTGCAAATAAGGTGCTGTTGTAAAGCCCCCAGGAACCCAGAGACCAAGTAGAATGCATTTTCTGGGTCAATCACAACTTCATCTGGACTGTCATGTTGTCAAGATTGTATCTTGATTCTTTTTTTAAATGTTTTTATTGATTTCAGAGAGAGAGGAAAGGAGAGAGCGGGAGAGACAGAAATAGCGATGAGAAAGAAACATTGATCGGCCGCCTCCTGTCCACGCCCCACTGGAGATCCAGCAGCAACCTGGGCATGTGCCCTGACTGGGAATTGAACAGATGACCTCCTGCTGCAAGGGTGGTGCTCAACGAACCGAACCACACTGGCCAGGCTGTATCTCGATTCTTGATCAGCAAATCTGATCCCTATAATCAGAAGCTTGCTATCTACTTGACAGGCTAACTAGAAAAAAAAAAAAAGAAATCTTTCTAGGACAAGAAAAACCAAAGTCCTCTTACATTACACTTTGCCAAATGCATTTTTCGCATTGAGCACGGGTTTTCTCAAACCTCTTTCAGGAGGCAGCACCATGATCGCTGTCTGTGGCGCACAGAGCAGGAAGGAGCAAACAACAGAGGAGAGAAAGGTCAGACTCTCTCTGGTCCGTGCCAGAGAGAGTAACCTGTCCGTGGATAGAGGGGAGTTAGGAACCTGCTTCACCAGGCACAAGGGCAAGGGGAGTATCAGCTCCTCCAATAAGCAGAGGAGGAGGAATCCCATGGCAATTCGGAGCCTGAGGAGAGAGTGGGAAGCTGGAGTGGGTGTGGACGTCGGAGGGTGGCTTCCCTGGGGACAGACGGAGACGGTGAGACAGAGACCCAGAACCCTGTGCCGACAGAGCCCATTCTTACTTGGCAACCAGGTAGATCCCGTGGAGGTGAAACAGCACCTGGGAGACCTGATTCCAGAAGTTCTTCTTCTTCAGAATGACATCCACCTGCTGCAGTCCGGAGCAATTCAGCAGAACTCGCAGGGCGTCCCGGGCATAGCTAGGACGCCACAGGGGAGCACAGTCACCCCGGACCGTGGCCTTCCCGTAACTAACACACGGGACCCCCCTTTTCAATCCGTACTGGGCAGAATGCTGGTTTGGGGAGAGGGGACATTTGAAAGGAAGGAGACCGTCCGGCCGGTGTGGCTCACTGGTTGAGTGCCGACCCAGGCACCAAGAGGTCGCCGGTTCAATTCCCAGTCAGGGCACATGCCCAGGTTGTGGGCCCCATCCCCAGTGGGGGGCATGCAGGAGGCGGCCAATTGTTGTTCTCTCTCATCCACGTTTCTCTCTCTCTCTCTAAAATCAATAAAGGAAAAACACCTTTTTTTTAAAGAAAGGAAGGAGACCACTAAATGCTCTTTCTCCATCCTGATGAATGGTTCGGGGGGGAGCAGGCTTCCACTGAAGCTCTAGCGTGGGCAGCCTAGGATTGACCCTGAGCAGCCTCTTCGTCTGTCTGCTTCGTAACAGCTCATTAGCAAAATATGTGAACTGATGTGATCTCTTGCTCAAAGTGTCTGTCGCTTTTCTTCCTTGGATGCTTTAAATACATAGCACATATTCTCATTTACCTGGGTATCTGCTTAAAAGACAGAGTGGATTATATATCCGAATGGGGCTGTGTTTTAGGGTTCCGCCTGGCCTGGGAGTCCACGCCAGATGAGGGCAAATAGCAGACAGCCGGGCTCAGATTTTCTCAGGGGGCAGCAGGGCTCGCTGTCCTCTCTCGGGGGACAGGGAAGAGCTGAACCCCATGCCTCGCGCCTGGCACAAGGGTCCGCTCTCGCAAGCCCACATCCTGCAGAGCACCCCGTGTATGTCGTCTCCCACACTGGCCGCCCCGAGAGCACCCTGCAGAGGGCGCAGGGCCGATCCACCCGGTCTGCCTTCCCGTCCCGGCTGCTCTGCGCTGTCTCCCTGGGGTGCCCGTCGTAGCGGGAATAGGCCACGTTCTGTGGAAGTGGGTCTTTAGACACTGCACCTACACTCAGCAAAGGTCCTGGCTGGCTTCTGGGGACTCAGGGTAGTTACTTTGCTGAAGGCATTTCACCCTTCACAGAAGGAAAAACGTACTAAGAGCACACACCGCCCACGGGACTATAGAGGTGCCCGCCCCGTGAACCCGGGGGGCACCGCCAGCTCACGAGAGACTGCCCTCCTTCTCCCCGGTCATGCTGCTGCTGTAGAAGAGTTGAAACATGAGGGCCATCAGGAGCTGAGGGAAGAACTGGGCCACCGCTTTCTTGTAGGAGCAAGAGGGCAGCAACGTGCACAGGGCCTGGGACGCCTAGGGGAGGAGAGAGTCAAGGATGTCGCTGTCCCGCTGAACCCAGGACACCTTGAAGGCAGCCTGAACCGTGTGTGTGTGTGTTCCTTCCCCCGATAACAGCTGCCAAGTCCATCCGGAGCCAGGGATGTGCCAAGCAGGGCAGTGAGCTCCTGCAGAGGGCAGTCCCCGCCCCGCTGCCAGACCAGCAGGAAGCCAGCTGGTCCCCAAGGAGGGCGCAGCTCCCAGCACCGCCTTCATCTGTGGCCATGAAACGAGGCCGAGCAGTAGCCAGCTCCTCCCTGCGCTTCACCCGTCCGGGCCAGGAGAGGGCGAGGGGGCAGGCCAGGCCACTAACAGACCATCCGGCCCACGGGCTGACCACGTCCGAGAAACCCGCTCACAGCCTCCCGTTGGTGCGGCCCCTCCATTATTTTCCGTGTCGCTGTGAGACCCAAGTGGGCTCCGGGAATGGTGGGGTTGGCCCTGGGGAGATGTGCAATGAGGGACACAAGTGCGACAAGTGTGTGTGATCGGCTGGTGGCTACCTCTCTGGTGACCATCTGCTATGCTGCCGCCCTTGTTCCGTCCTGTCCCGAGTGCTCCTCCTCCTGGCCTCCGGGGACCACCAGGAGCTGCCATCACTAGGGGGCTTTGCCCTTCTCTCTGTCTAGACCGCTGCTGCCCAGACAGTTGCCAGGGTCCCTCCCTCACCTCGCGCAGGTGTCGGGTAGATGTCACCTCCGCAGAGGCCCGCCCTGACCAGCTTGCCTCAACCCTCTCCGTCGCTTTCTTTCCGCCACAGCCCTCGGGATCCCTCCTGAGCTTTCTGTCGCCTGACACACGGCACCCTGTCTGGTTCATCCTCTGGGTCTCACGAGCACCTGCTGTGAGTGGCGTACAGCGGGCACCCCGCAAATCCGAGGTGGGTGAATGCGTGGATGAGCGGGACTGAAAGGGAGCAGGACAAGCCGGGGCAGGCGGGAATTTCCGGCCAGGATCACCCACCAGGGAAAGAGGTGCTTCCCCTCGCTCACCGCCACGGGCATCATATTCGTCGCGTCGAGAGAGGACCGCCGCCTGTCCACGTAGCTGTCCTGCATCTCCCCGGGCTTCCCTTTCAGGATCAGCAAGGTTGTCTTGAGCACGAAGGGGGCCACGGCGGACTCGGACCCGGCTGCCTGCCACATCAGTATCAACGTGCTGCGAACACAGCCCGCCGCGTGCTGAGAACCGCAGGGGTCGAATCCCGCCCGCTCCGCGTGGCGCAGGGTCGGGGGGCGGCCTTGCGTGTGCATCTTTCTGTGGCAGAAAAGACACTGCACGCCAGTCCGCAGCAAGTGGACATTCCCATTTTCAAACGACCCCTTGGGGTCTTCTTGTCTTGGGAAAACAGAGGAAAGTTTTCCGTAATAAAAATATAATCTGCTGCCCTGGCTGGTGTGGCTCAGCGGTTAGAGCCTCGGCCTGCGGACCAAAGGGTTGAGGATTTGATTCTGGTCAAGGGCACATACCTTGGTTGCGGTGTGATTCCCGGCCCTGGTTGGGGTCGTGTGAGAGGCAACCAATCGGATGCCCCCCCCCCCCCGCCTCCGACTCTGTCTGAAGGTCAATGAAAGAATATTTTTGGGTGAGGATTAAAAAAACTACAGCCTGGCCTGGCCAGTGTGGCTCAGTGGTTGAGCATCGGCCAATGCACCAAGAGGTCGCTGGTTCGATTCCCAGTCAGGGCACGTGCCCAGGTTGTGGGCCCGATCCCCAGTGGGGCATGCAGGAGGCAGCCAATCGATGTTCTCTCTCATTGATGTTTCTCTCTCTCCCTCTCTCTTCCTCTCTCTTTAAAATCAATAAAGAAAAAATATTAAAAAATAAAATCTGCTAAGTGAAATAAGCCAGTCAGAGAAAGACAAGTATCCCATGATCTCACTTATTTGTAGAATATAATGGACAAAATAAGCTGATGAACAAAATAGATCCAGAGACCTGGGTGTAGAAAACAGACTGACAAACTTTGGAGGGAAGAGGGATGGGGAGGGGCGGGAAGAAATTAACCAAAGAACTTATATGCATGTATGCATAACCAGTGGACACAGACAAACAGTACTGTGAAGGTGTGGGGGGTGTGGTGGAGAGGAGGGTGTCGATGCGGAAGAAGGAGGGCCATCTTTAATACTTTCAACAATAATTAAAAAACAAAAAAAGTCTGCAAAGCCTGCAAGCTTATTTCCTGTTTAAGTACCTGTTCAGCTCAATGTGAAGAACTGAACAGCTTTCTGTCCCCCTCCCCCCATACTCTGTTCTACCCACCTTGTGAGCTAGTTTGTCCAGGGATAATAGAATATTTAAACACTGGAATGGCAATGCAAATTAATATATAAATAAACACACCAATGGAAAAAAACTAAATTAAAAACTATATGAATTAAAAGATTAGAAAATTAAATGTCAAGTTAAAAAATTAAAATTAATAGCTCAGAACAGTGAGCCATCTTGTCAAATGTCACACATTTAATTAGTGACACAGATGTGACTAGAATCCTGGCCTCTCAACCTCCAGGCCCCTAGGTCCTTTCCCTGCATACCTGGCCACACTTCAGGATTATTCTTAGGACTGCTCATTTGAAAAACGGCTACGGACCTCTGCTGGTATGCTCCTGGTCCCTTGTCACTCCTTGCTGGGTTCCGAACCCTACCGCTCAGTTCTCTTTGCATTTAGGTTCCTATGTGAGGGCCTGGTCCCCTGGAACTTACCCAGTTTTCTGGAACCCATTACTCAACCGCCCCTGTCTCTTAGAACCATGCTTAAAGCCACATGGACACAACATCTCGTATGCTCATCCCATTCCCTTAGTGCTTGGTTATACCTCTGGCTGATCAGGTCTTCCCTCTGTTTTTTTTAAAACAAAAATTTATTTTTCTATATTAGAGAGAGAGGAAGGGAGAGGTAGAGAGAGAGAGAAACATTGATGAGAAAGAACATCAGTTGGCCACCTCCTGCACGCCCCCCACTGGGGATCGGGCCCACAACCTGGGCATGTGCCCTGACCGGGAATCGAACTGGTGACCTGGTGCAGGATCAACGCTCAACCACTGAGCCACAGCAGCTGAACTCCTTCTGTTTTTCTGATGTAGCTTACCTCCTAACCCTCATTTTTTTCTACCTCACCTCCTATTGCACAAGACTGCGGGGGGCTGTTTTATCAAGTTCACCTAACTCGATCCTGCTTTCTGGTCCTCCTTCACACCTGCTGCTTGTACTGCTTCCTTGCCAGTACTGGGTTATCCTCCACCCGCGCGGGCACCTCCCTCTCCTCCGCACACGTCGGAGGCTGGCGACCTTTTCCACCCAGTTCCCGAGTGAAGGCCACTGTGCCTTATGAAGATTTTTTAGTTTTCAGGGATTGTCTCAGGTTTCTTTGTGAGGTTAAGCTTCCTAAAGAAAAATAACCTTTCCGTTGGAAAAAGAAAGTCGGTCATAGAAATGGTTTGGCATTTTGCTGTTTTCGATGGCCTTTCGCAGAGCTTAACTCATTGAACCCATGTAACAGCTTTAAAGCTAAAAAGAACTTTTTCCGTTGCGCAGAAGAGGAAATGGAGGGTCAGGCAGTTTATGGAAACGTGGCGTAGCTGGGGTAGAATTCAGACTCCTTCGTTTCCAAAACCCGAATCTATTCCATAGTATCACTTCCCGCCTTTTACACGGTCGATAGTAGAGAAGTAGCTCTCTCTTCCCCACGTGCACGCTGTGGAAATGGAGCGAAGTAACGTACTCATCTCTTCCACCGTGCCTGTCGGGGTCTCAGCCGCAGCTCCCAGCAGCATTATTTTCTCCTTAAATCTTTCTTGTGAGCCCAGATCGTGAATTTCCAATAAACAGTTAAGGGATAGGGGACTCCCAGTGATATCTGGGAATTCTGACTATCTCATTATTTCATTGGTGGGTGGAAATTGATCACGTCTGTCTTTCGTAAATGAGAAAAGGGCACTGTGGATTTTATCACATGTGAAGGAGAAACCTCATTATCACTTGGAGAAGAGGTTGGTTCCTGTGGGACACGCAGGGCACAATTTAAAGCCTCCGCGAAATAATACTGACAACGATCGTGTCTTGATGGTCTGCTGTGTGCCAGGAATTGTCTGAGCGTGTGAATGATGTCTGTGATCTTATTGAAGCCTTACAGTCTTCCTATGTGATGCAAAGGTAGATATTCACCTTCAGAAAAAAAAAAAGAAGAAAAGCACCTGGGATCCAGGTGTGCCTGACCTCTGGCATCCAGGTGTGCTTGACCTCTGGGCGCCGTGCGCAAAGCCTGTGGCAGGGGCCAGGGGCCTTACCTGTCTGCTGGGACTGGGTAGTCCATGAGCTGAAAGATGACCTTTTTCGGCGATGTGCGTGTCAACAAGGTGATGACCCGCAACAGAGTGAGCTTCATCCCGTGAGAAGGGTCCTCACACAATTTCGTATAAATGGCATCCACAATCTTAGACACCTGGAGAAGGCATTTCACAGGTCAACAGGGTTCTCCTGTGCCGTAGTCCCTCTACATCCAGGCATTTCTTGCACGTCAGAACTCAGTCCTCAAAATAACCAAGGCCGCGGTTAACACACAAATAAATACCAGTGGGGCGCCTTTTTATGTGCATGACCGTGCAATACAAAATATATATTTGGATGAGGAATAAACCTACCTACCTGTACATTTATTGATAGTGGGAAAATATCCATTTTTTTAAAAGTTTATTTTGGGAGTGTAGATGACTTTATTATAGAGCACATATTAGCTCAATATAGAAAACATATATATATTATATATTTATATTATACTAATCTTTTAAGAAGAAATTCAAATAATGGAACAGAATAACAATGGAACTATATACTTCAAAAAAATTTTTTGAGTGGAATAAAAAGCTCTGGTACATATACACAATGGGACACTATGCAGCTGTAAGAAAGAAAGATCTCTTATCCTTTGAAACGACATGGAGGGACCTGGAGAATATTATGCTAAGTGAAATAAGCCTATCAGAGAAAGACAAATATCACATGATCTCACTTATTTGTGGACTATAATGAATAAAATAAGCTGATGAACAGAATAGACCCAGAGACATAGAGGTAGGGATCAGACTGACAGACCTCAGGGGAGAGGAGGGGGGAAGGGAGGAGATAAACCAAAGAACTTATATGCATGTCTGTGTAACCAACGGACACGGACAACAACGCTGTGAGGGGGCAGGATCCAGAGGAGGGTCTCAGTGAGAGAAAAAGGAGAAACATCTGTAACAAAAATTAATTAATAACACTTATTTTTGGCAATTAAGATGAATCTGCATACTGAAGGGGTGAACTATGTGTTGGAGAAATGGCCAAGAATTGTAAACACTGAGTCAGGATCTGAAAATTATATTCATAGGCCCCATGTTAGTTTTATCCCCCACCCCCCGCTTTTATTCATTCTTGAATAAGGAGAGTGATTTGCTTCAAATCAATGCTTGTATAGTCAACATCAGATTTGATCCACCCAGATCGCCTCACTTATTTTGAAAAGACTCCTCCTCAGAAGTCATAAGATGAAAAGTTGAAGTACATTTATATTCCGTTGTAATTGTCTCAAATAGAATTCAATTACCCGTGCAACACCCTCTTCTGAAGTCAAGAGAAAAAGGTGAGGTGTTAAGTAGTACTGACATTTCTCCTACCACGTGTGTGCCATGGGGAACTTGAAGTGGGAGATACTAACCCGTTATTCTTCTCCATAACTACAGTGATACCTCGGTTCTCGAACATAATTCGTTCCAGGAGGACGGTCGAGAACCGAATTGTTCGAGAACCGAAGCAATGAAACCCAATAGGAAAGCGTGACTCCACAAAGCGTGACTCTCTCTCTGCACTCACACTGATGACGCGAGCAAGGCGCACTGGGCCGAATGAACGCCATTCGGCTCAACTCGGCTCATCTCGGAAGTTCGAGTTCCAAATATTTGTTCGGATTCCGAGACAAAAGTTTCTCGAATCCCGATTTGGTCGAAAACCGAGGCGTTCGAGAACTGAGGTATCACTGTATTAACTACTGGGTTTAGAACCCCCCCTTCCTAGAAGGCAGCATGCCCCTGAACAAGCCAGCTATGTCCCTGCTGCCCAGGTGTAGCAGCGATGTCCTGCCTGCTTTCATCCTCAAGGGAAGACCTCCCGTGTTAGCTCTGTGCGGAGACGGTGAGGCCACATGCTCCCTGTGCCGTTTAGGGGATTTTATGGGATTATTTTAGCCACACACAACTTTTCAGTATAACTGATTTCAGAACCGAACCCTGTTTGAGAGAAGAGCCCACTGCATTCAGTAGTTCAATTGTGTGTGGGAGCCGGGATGGGGCGTTGAGTTGCTGACCCCCGTCGCTGAGGTTTTTTTTCGCCGTTTAATGAGTTTGCTCCACTGTCGGCTGCTTTGCCTCCTTTTCCTCTCCAGGGACGTGCGTGGCTTTACCTCGCCCCCCTGTCTCCCTGCACGAGAGGAGAACTTGGTTTTCTCAAGGAGATGACTTGCCCTTGAGCACTTCCCTGGTGCCATGTGCTCCTCCCAGAAAGCCCCGTGTGGCCGCCTGGGGAGACAGACCCACGAGAAGCTTCACTTCCCCGCTCCGGTTCTCGGCTCCTGAGCCCGAGCGCTAGTTTATGTCCAGCACATAACACTGCAGTCAGGAGAAGGTCCTGAACGGCCGCCCTCAAGTCACCATCCATGGGCATGTGCCTGTGCCTCTGCACAGGGTCCCCCCTCAGAAGGTCCCTCACTTTACTGAAAGCTCAGCTATTGGCATCTTGATGTTTTTAGTGGTTTCGTCTTTGAGCTTGTGTTTTGTAAGTGACATCCCATGGGACAAGGGAGCATGCGTGTGAGCAGAGGAGACGGTGTGACACGGGAGCCAGCCGTGGTTCCTGTGCACAGAATTCCAGGGAGCCCGTGAGAGGTAGGGGTTCGGTGGGAAAATCAAGACAAGTAAAAGAGAAGCACTTAGGCTGAAAGTGATAGCACAGAAGGAGAGAGGAAGACTGGGAACCCATAGACCCTTCCCTTTCCGTCTTTTCTTCCTCGTCAGTAAGCCGAAGATAGAGAATGTGCGAATGACAAGAAGTGAAATAAAAACAACCAAGTTTGGGGTAGTATCGCCACTCTTCTGGGAGGAATGAAAAGCGTGCACGTAAAAGCTATGCATTGCATCATTTTGTTGAGTTAAATGCTCTTATATTTACATCCATAGCTGGCCTTGCACAATATAATGATGGATGGTGACATTCATGCTAATAGTTTAAAAACTTTAGTTGTTTTTTACTTAGAGAGTCTTTAAATGGAAAATAAAAACACCATGAGAAATTGAGAGAGAGAGAAGAGAGAGAGAGAGAGAGAGAGAGAGAGAGAGAGAGGAGAAAAAGGAAGAACCTCAAACGTTTGGACACTGAGCGGTACTTTGTTTTGAATGAGGAGTCCCACCTTTCATTTTGCCCGGCAGCCAGCCCCAAAGCTGAACGGCCTCGAGGACTTCCCTTAATGGCTAGAGGAGGTTTTTGAATGATAGCTGTGCTATTTCATTGTTATTCATGTATTTCATGTATTTCTTTAAACATTTCGAAGCAAATCCCGGAAAACATTATGTGTGGGTGTGATTGGTGGGTGACATGTTCATTACATTATTTTCTGCACTTTTTGGTGTGCTTGAAATGTTTCACAAAAAAAGCCTCACTTAATCACTGACACAATGATGCCACGGCAAGAACTAGATATGCAGAGAAGTCGATACAGAACACAGGCGACAGGAACTCTTTCGAGGGTGAGTCCTGGGCTCCCCTGCTCACTGTCATGGATCTCACCGTGGTGACCTTGTAGGCGTGGGACTCCAGCGTCAGTTTCAGTATAGCGGCCGCCTCCTTTGCAAAAGCCTGGTGAGGTGAACTGACTCTCAGAAAGAGACTCCACACAAAGTCGGTCAGCAAGGATGGCATTAAGGCTTGTCCGATACTCTGAAACCAAAAGAGCGAGCCGTGACCTCCAGCCTCACCTCCATCAGCCTAACCTGGGACAGCACAGGGGAGCTCCTGGGCCAGGCACTTGTGCTGTGCGGACCTCTCCCTCCATTACGAAAGGTTAAAGGTTACCATTTACAACTGTGTTGGTATGACGGGGACTCTAATTCAAGCTAATTTATTTATTTATTTTTATGTATCTATTTTCCTGATTTTTATTTATTTGTTTGTTTATTTATTTATTTATTTATTTATTTATTTATTTATTTTTATCCTCACCCGAGGACATTTTTCCATTTTTTACTCAGATAGAGCGGGAAGGAGAGAGAGGAAGAGAGAGAAACATCGATGTGAAAGGGACACATCGAGTGGCCGCCACCCACACGACCCAACCAGGGCCGGGGACAAACTGCAGCCAAGGTACAGTTTCCTTAGCAGGAACCGAACCCGGGTCTCTGTGGACCACAGGCTGACGCTCTAACCGCTGAGCCAAACCGGCCAGGGCTTTTTTTCTGATTTTTAAAGCAATTACAATATTCTCCTCTGGGTAAGTCAGCTCGGGGGCAGGCCCAGGAGAAGTAGCAAACCACGGCATTCAAATGAAGAGGAAATATAAAATATTGATTTTTACCCCAACTGAGCTACTCAGATATTAGAAATCATTATCGACTTCTCCAGCTTTGGAAATGGCTTTGCTCAGATTGGCGACAAGCCTGTTAGTAGGAGATGCAGAAGAGGGCGGGGCCAGAAGGGGTGTGGCCTTTTCTCTCCCAGAGAAGGCCCAAGAGTCAGGAAGAGAAGAAAGAGTCCGTGACCGAGGTACACAAAACACAGTGCAAACGATTCCTTTCTCAAGTGAGAGGGCTGTCCACGGACCATGGGCCATGAAATGTGAACAAAGTTACATGTGTATACATTTCTCAGTTAAGACAGATGAATGAGCCACATTGTTTCCCTATGTATGTGTATTTCTTGTGTTTAGTCCATATATATAAAATAAAATATTGCCCTGGC
Organism: Molossus molossus; assembly: GCF_014108415.1. Lineage (NCBI taxonomy): Eukaryota > Metazoa > Chordata > Mammalia > Chiroptera > Molossidae > Molossus > Molossus molossus. The sequence continues at coordinate 50,254,506 of NW_023425356.1, forward strand.
CGGTTTTGCTCAGTAGTTAGAGCATTGGCCCTCGGACCGAAGGGTTGAGGGTTTGATTCCTGGTCAAGGGCACGTACCTGGGTTGCAGGTTAGGTCCCTGGCCCTGGTCAGGGTTGTGCTGGAGACAACCAATCAATGTGTCTCTCTCACATCGATGCTTCTCTCTCTCTCTCTCTTTCCCCCTCTCCCGTCCATTCTATCTAAAAATCAGTGGGAAAATATCCTCGGTGAGGATTTAAAAGACTATTAAAATATAAATTTTGTGGCCATAGAAAACAATAACACACATGCAACAAAAGCCGTAAGAAGAAGCGGGGGCTAAGTTACCTGAGCGATTTTGGATTTTTCTCCTTGCAAGATGCTGGGTAGGAATTCGATAGCGGAGGGTGAAGGCAGGTAACAGCGGCTTCCACACTTGTCACACTTTGCAATTTTATTTGCTCCAGTATCTATAGTGTTAAAGAAAAGAGTTTGAGGTCTTTTGTTTGACATTTGATTACTGGTCCCTTCCATGCCATTGCTCTTTCCGATTTCTCCAGTTCTGGAGAGCTGAAGTTTTCTGACCCCTGAACGGCCTGGGGATAGTTTCATCACATACACTTCTATGCCTGCGCTGACCCAGAATTCATAAAGCGTTTCAGAGAGGCCTCGGTAACATGTGCATGAAGAGTAGATCATTTTCCTAGGTTGACCAGCTGTCAATGCACTCAGGCATCAGATGCATTGTTACTGGGGTGCCTGTTGGTAGAAGAGTGGACTTGAAGGCATTTTGCCAGGGCTGGGCGGCTGGGGGGTTGGGGAGCTGGGGGGTTGGGAGGCTGGTGGGCTAGGGGGTGGTGTCCCAGAAAGCCAGAGCACTCAACCAAAGCCTCAGGTGCAGATGTCGTTAGTGCCAGAGCAGGTGGGGTTTAAAATGATTTTTTTTTTTTTAATTTTTGCAATTTTCATTCATTTATTGTTGGTACAGCTGTTTCTCCTTTTTCCCGCTTTGACACCCTCCTCCCAATCCCACCCACCTCTCCCTGAGCATTGTTGTCTATGTTCATTGGTTACGCAGACATGCATATAAGTTCTGTGGTTTATTTCTTTTCTTCCCATCCCCCTCTTCTGAGGTTTGTCAGTCTGTACTCTACTTCTATGTCTCTGGGTCTGTTTTGTTCATCTGCTTGTATTGTTTATTATATTCCACAGATAAGTGAGATCATGTGATATTTGTCTTTCTCTGAGTGACTTATTTCGCTTAGCATAATACTCTCCAGGCCCCTCTCAGTCATCTCAAGGGATAAGAGACCTTTCTTTCTTACAGCTGCATAGTACTCCATTGTGTATATGTACCACAGCTTTTTTATCCATTTGTCTACTGATGGACACTTGGGCTGTTTCCAGATCTTAGCAATTGTAAATAGTGCTGCTATGAACATAGGGGTACATATATTCTTTCCGATTGGTGTTTCAGGCTTCTTAGGGTATATTCCTAGAAGTGGGATCACTGGGTCAAATGGCAGCTCCATTTTTAATTTTTTGAGAAAACACCATATTGTTTTCCATGGTGGCTGCACCAGTCTGCATTCCCACCAGCAGGGTACTAGAGTCCCCTTTTCTCCACACCCTCGCCAGCACTTGTTGTTTGATGATTTACTGATGGCAGCCATTCTGACAGGTGTGAGGTGATACCTCATAGTTGTTTTAATTTGCATCTCTCTGACGATTAGTGATGTTGAACATTTTTTCATGTCTCTCGGCCATTTGTATGTCCTATTTGAAGAGGTGTCTATTTAGGTCCTCTGCCATTTTTTTAATTGGGTTCTTTGTCTTCCTTTTGTTGAGTTGTATGAGTACTCTATATTTTGGAAATTAGCTCCTTATCTGATGTATCATTGGCAGTTATGCTCTCCTATATAGTGGGTTCCTTTTCCATTTTGATGCTTGTTCCTTTTGCTGTGCAGAAGTTTGACATAGTCCCATTTATTCATTTTTTTTCCCTTTGTTTCTCTTGCCTTAGGCATTGTATCAGTGAAAATGTGATCCCTCCTACTTTGTTCTTTTTCAAGATTGCTGTGGCTATTCGGGGTCTTTTTTGGTTCCATATAAACTTTTGGAGTATTTGATCTAGTTCCATGAAATATGTCATTGGTATTTTAATGGGGATTATATTAAATTCATAGATTGCTTTGGGTAGTATGGACATTTTAATCGTGTTAATTCTTCCAATCTATAAACAAAGTATATGCTTTAACTTTTTTATATCTTCCTCTATTTCTTTCTTTTTTTTTTTAATCCTTACTCGAGGACATCTTTTGCACCTATCTTCAGATAGAGCAGGAGAGAGGGGGGAAGAGAGAGGGGAAGAAAGAGAGAGAAACATCGATGCGAGAGAGACACATCGAGTGGTTGCCACTCACATGACCCCAACTGGGGCCGGGGACAAACTACAGCCGAGGCACGTGCCCTCAGCGAGAACCGAACCCGGGACTCTCTGGTTTGCAGGCCGACACTCCAACTGCTGAGCCAAACTGGCCAGGGCCTTCCTCTATTTCTTTTTTCAATGTCCTGTAGATTTCTGAGAACAGGTCCTTTACTTCTTTGGTTAAGTTTATTCCTAGGTATCTTTTTTTTTTTTTCTACAGTGGTAAATAGGATTGTTATTTTAGTTTCTCTGTGAGTTCATCATTGGTGTATAAGAATGCTTTCAATTTCTTGATGTTAATTTTGTATCCTGCTGCTTTGCCAAATGATGTTGTTTATTAACAGCTTTATAGAGATACAATCGACACACAACGTATTTAAAGCCTACAACTTGGTAAATTTTTTATGTGTATATTCATGAACACATTACCACAATAAAGCGAAACAGCATAGTCACGGCCTCCAAAAGTTTTCTTGTGCTCTTTGGGAACCCCTGACACCTGCTCCCTGGACCACCCCCTGACCCAAGGGCAACTGTTGACCCGCTCTCTGCTAAGCTTGCATTTTCGAGTTTCATGTAAGTGGAATTACCTGGCATGTACTCTTTTGTCATTTAGCATCTTTTGCTTGGCAAAATTATTTGCGATTCATCCATGCTGTTGCTTGTATCAACAGTTCATTCCTCTCTACTGAATGCTATTTCATTGCACGTATATACCATTGTCTGTTTATCTGCTCACCTGCTGACCGATGGTCATTTGGGTTGTTTTCAGTTTTTGACTATTACAGATAAAGGTGCTATCCACATTGATGTGCAAGTCTTTTTACAAATATTTGTTTTTATTTCTCTAATACTAAGTTGCGGAATGACGGGGTCACATGGTCACATGGTAGATGTGTATTTAACCTTTAGCATACTGCCAGTGATTTCCCAGACTTGTGTCCTTCCACGTTTCCTGCAGTCACGTGAAAGGGTCCCGTGCCTCGTGCCTGCAGAAACATGTGGTGTGGTCAGTCTCCAATTCCAGGCCTTCTAATGGGTGTGCGGCAGCATCTCAGGGCAGCTTTAATGTACTTTTTTTTTTTTTTTTTTACTATATATTGAACATGGTTTGATGTACTTTCTTGCCATTCATGCTTCGTTGGTGAAATGACTGTTCAAATCTATTATTTCTTAAATTCGGCCGTCTGTTTTCTTACTGGGTTTCAAGCGTTCTTTTTAAATTCTGGGTCCAAGTCTTTTATCAGATCTATGACTTGGTAATATTTTCTCCCAGTCTGTTGCTTAGCTATTCTCTTCACAGTGTCTTTCAAAGAGCGGAAACATTTAATTTATCATTTTCTTCTCATTCATGAGTCATGTTTTTGGTGGTATATTTGAGAAATCCTTGCCTAATCCAAGTACAAAGATTTCTTCTAGTTTCATAGTTTTAAGTTTTACATTTAGCACCATGATCCACTTTGAATTAGCTTTTGTACATGTATGAAATGATCTCACTTATACGTGGAATCTGATGAACAAAATAAACTGATGAACAGAATAGATCCAGAGACATGGAAGCAGGGAACAGAATGAGGAACCTCAGAGGGAAGGGAGTGGGGGGTGGGGTCGGGAAAAGATAAACCAAAGAACTGATCTGTATATATGCACAACCAGTGGACACAGACAGTACTGTGGTGCAGGTATGGGGGTGGGGCGGGAGCAGGGTAGAGGAGGTCAGTGGGGGGGGATTATCTGTAATACTTTCAACAATAAAGATACAATTTTTTTCTTTATTGATTTTAGAGAGAGGGGAAGGGAGAAGAAGATAGATAGAGATATCAAGAGGGAACATTGATTGGCCGCCTCCTGCATGCCCCCCACTGGGGATCTGGCCCATAACCTGGGCGTGTGTCCTGACCGAGAATCGAACCAGCAACCTCTTGGCCGATGCTCAACTACTGAGTCACACCGACTGGGCAATAAAGATACATTTTTTAAAAAGCTAGTATTACTGAAAAAAAAAGTATCTTTTTGCCTACAAATAACCCATTTTTTAGATACTATTTATTAAAATTTATCTTTTCTCCACTGAATTAAAATAACTTTGAAACTTGGTCAAAATTCATTTGACCATGTGTATGTGGGTCTATTTCTGGACTCTGTTTAGTACCATGTTGAATAGACGGGATGACAGTCACATCCGTGTCTTTTTCCTGTTCTTTTGGGGAAATCATTTGGTATTTCACTGTTAAGTATAATGTTAGCTGTAGGTTTCTCATAGATGTACTTTAGCAGGTAGAGGAAGCTTTCTTTTTATTCCTAGTTTTCTGAGAGTTGTTTATTATTATTATTATTATTATTATTATTATTTTATCAGAAATGGATGTTGAATTTTGTCAAATGCTTTTTCTGTACCTACTGAAATAGTTATCTAGTTATTTTTTTTTTCATCTGTTAATATAGGGTATTACACCCAGCTGGTGTGGCTCAGTGGTTGAGCACTGACCCATGCACCAAGAGGTCACCGGTTCGATTCCCAGTCAAGGGACATGCCTAGGTTGTGGGCCTGATCCCCAGTGGGGGGCATGCAGGAGGCAGCCAATTGATATTCTCTCTCATTGATTTCACTCTCTCTCTCTCTCTTTCTTCCTTCTTCTCTCTCTCAAATCAATAAAGAAAAAAAGTTTAAAACTTTCTTAAAAAATATATATAGGATGTTACACTGGTTGATTTTCAAATGCAAAATTGATATTTCATTCCTGGGATAAATTTTATATGGTCATGGTTTATTATTCTTTTTATGTATCGTAGTATTTGATTTGCTAAACTTGTCGAAAATTTTGCATCTGTGTTTTTGAGAGATGTTGGTCTGTAGTGCTTTTTTTTTCCCCCTTGTAATGTCTTTATGTGCTTTTGGTATAAGAATAATGCCAGCCTCATGAAATGAGTTGGTAAGTGTTCCCTCATCCTCCCATTTCTGCATGAATTTGTATAGAATTGGTATATTCTTCCTTGGATATTTGCTGGAGTTTGCTTTGTGTGTCTGGAGTGTTCTTTGTAAGAAGGCTTTTAACTAGAAATTCATTTTCTTTGAAAGATGTAGAATATTCAGGTTATTCGTTCCTTCTTGAGTGAGCTTTGGTAATTTGTGTTTTCAACGAATGAATCTACGTTGTTAAATTCACTGGCATAAAGTTGTTCATAATATCCCTTATTATTCTTACAATACCCATACAATTTCTAGTGACATCATCTCTGTCATTCCTGATACTGGTGATTTGTGTCTTCTCTCTAATGTCCCTCCTGACCTTCTCAAAGAATCTGCTGTTCTCTTATTGTTTTTCTCCTTTCTATTTTTATAGGGTTTTGTTCCGATCTTGGTAACGGACTCTTAGGAACTCTGAGAAAAGATGGTGACTCTTTCTTACCCTTCTGGCACTTTGCAATGCAGAGGAGGTAATAGATCCCCAAAGACGCTTGCTGTGTGATGGCCGGGTCAGTGTGGGAACACAAAAGGGACAGTTCTGCTGCTAGGAACCCCAGACACGGAGCGTCCACCGTCGCCTGGTGGAAAACAAAGGAGACAGATGTACTGCTGTGCAGAGTCAATATTAAATGTCTGCACCTCAACCTCTAACGTATCTACAGAAGAGGGTGAGCTTCAGAGTCCACCGATCTGTGTTCCCATCTGGGCTCTTTCACTGAGCTTTAGTTTTCTCATCTAGGACACGCACATAACCAATGCTAACTTATAACACTCATTGTGGAGACTCAGGCGGTACCATGGATGACAAAAAGGACAATTTGTAGCAAAGTGCCCAGAGATAACGGTGACTCACTTGTTGGGTCCCTGTTAGTTTGTATTTCATAAACCAGGTAGCAATTTGCAGGTAGCCAATTCCCAGGATACTTGGGGGGAGTCTGAGGGTCCGATATCCGAACCCTCTCACGCTCCCGTCTCCCTGCATGGGAAGCTTCAGATGACTCTGACAGCCACTGGAGAAATGTGGCTTTTCCTTCTGAAAGGACTCTGATTTTTCCCAGGGCAATTCATTTTCTAAACCCAGAGCATTTACTTCTGATGTCAAAGCTACGACCACAACACGTATGTATCGTTCCCTGCAACTTCTTGCACACATAGCCTGCCCCACTCTTTAGATTTCCATCTCGACTGATCTGTCTGGCCTGATCAAATGCAAACAGAGGAGGAGGGGGTGGAGACGTAAAAGAGGAGAGGAGAGTGGAAGAGACATTTTGTTTTCGCGAAGGTGTAAGTACCGTCACCGATGTGTTTCTGTTATGGTTTGTTTTGTTTTTAAAGGGCTGTGTCCACATGTGGGTTTGATAAGCTAGTGGGCCTGCAGAATCTTCCTGTCTCTAAGACAGTGGCTAGTTTTCCTAGATAAATGCTTTGATGATTGGAGCAAATGGTGGTGGTAAAAGTAGAGTCCAAGTCAGCCCTCCAGGGGGACCCCGAGGCCTCTTTCTCCTTCTTTCTCCCTCTCTCATGCATCCTTAGCCCTGCCTCTCATGTTGCTTGACTTACCCATACCTCACCCCCCCATTTACCCTTCTCTCTCTCTCTCTCTCTCTCTCTCTCTCTCTCTCTCTCTCTCTCTCTCTCTTACACACAGTCTGAAGGAGAATGTGAAGTGGCTGGCTCATTACTAAGAGCATAACTGAACTAGCATGCTGAGAATGATGATCTCAGAGGAAGGAGGGAAGATAAACTCTTGCTTCTTGGATGCCTTGGGATTGTCCCTGTTTTAGGAGTCACACACACGTCTCATCGACTCTTTCTGAGCCTAAGTTACCATCTGCACCGATGGTCTATTCCGATCGCCGTGTCTTCCCTTCACGCTGGTTGGTCTCTCGTGTTTGGGGAGTTGCTGGCAGGTCTTGGTTGTCTGGTCATGTGGAAGACCGTGGGGTTTTCTCTTGGTGGGGTTTTCCACCTGAGCAAGCTTGTCAACGGGGCTTCACTTTAGAATGATGAGGTGGAGAGATGGGGTCATGTAGATCTAAACAGCAGAATCAAGATACTTTTCTTGGGGAACTGATGATTGTTTTGAGAAAAAAATTTTCTCAGCTTTTGCCTGCCAGTGGGCTCCTGTCCCCTCGGAATAGAGTGTGTGGGTCAAGGAGGAGGGGAGCAATCTAGAGTCTTCTGCATGAACCTGCATTGCATCCTTTAGTTCATGCATGTTTCCAGCCTTCCTCTGCCTCCCACCCATCATCACGACCTGGGCTCCATAGCTCCAGCCCCTCTGGGGTTCCACAGGGCACACTGCCTTGCTTTGCAGTGTCCCCCACCCCAAGTTCCTGTGCCCTGGCCGCTCAGTCTCTATCCGCTCCCATCGGGTCCCTTCTCTCATCCAGAAGTGTGTAGACACTGCTTGCCCACTGAGAACCCTCCGCTCGTTCCCTGGGGCTGGGGCTTGGCACCTCCCACCAATGCCATGACTATCACTGTGGGAGGACTCCGGAGGGAGGAGGCAAAGGCATGTGCCCGTCTGTTAACTTTGGGAATCTTCCTCCCATTTTTTTAGATTCCCCGGTGCCAAAAGAACAGACCGAGGAAAACTCTCTTTCAATGCTTTAAGATGACATGTTTAGTTCCCATGTTTTTAATAGTTTAATTGAAGGGACAAACATTCTCTGATTGTAGCAGTGTTTTTGTTTTTTGTTTCATCCAGATGGGCACATAGGTCATGTAAGAGGAAGCATATTCCTGAAAGAGTATGAATGGGGCAGGATTGTTCAGTAGGACCCGAGCCTCAGACTCTGGAAGGCACAGGCTAGAGTAATTTATGAAGAAAAAGTCTTTAGTCAGTGAATGGAGCGGTTAGGGGTTAGGTGGCTACTCCCGAGGACAGAATTGATAGTTATTTCAGTTAGAGAAGGGCAGAACCCATCTTCATGGATTTCGTGTCATGGAGGTACAAAGTTCAAGCGTGTGGGCTGCTCAGCGTTTAATTCATTAAAATAGTTTAAATATTTATCAGTGACATTTTGGTTATTTTATAGACGTATTTACCCACCCCCATTAATTTCATTGGCGTAGCCATCTGTAGAAGACATTGTTTAAAGAGAAAGTTAAGTTAGTCAAGTTTGATGCTTCTGGGATGATGAGCTCCTGGTTTCCCTGGAAACGCTGGTCTGCTTCCACCTGGTGGCCTGGAGCAGACATTGCAGAACAGAGCGGTGGTTCTGTCCACGCAGGCCGATCGCAGTCCAGGCTAGGAACCCTCAGCAGTGCATGAGAGCCTCTGCTCACGTGTGAATTCACACGTTCATTCTCTCACGTGTGCAGGGGACGGTGACCACCGAGAGAGACTGAGCACCCCCAAGAGTGAGACGTGGCCACAGATAGTATAAAAGGCAGGCAGTGAGCTCTCAACAGAGAAGCCCCAGAAATGTCGGCAGTTCCGAGACACCTGTCCCTTCTCCGTCTGAAAGGCAGCAATGGGGAGGTCTGGTGACACCCCATGTTTGTGAAGCTGTGAGGAAATGGGCTCTCTGATGTTCGAGGAATGCAAACGGGGGGGCCCGTGTGTGTGACTCACCTTCAATCCATTCCTACTTTTCGATTTATTATCTTTCTAAGCTTTTATACATACCCACGTACTTGCAAAGATGACTGTTTTGTTGGTATTGTTTGAAATAGGAAAAAAAGCCACACACAGAATATACCAAACTATCCAGTCTATCGGCTAAAGAACAGTTAAATAGGGTATAACATATTAAAGGTATGGAATACATGCTGTGGTTAAAAGAATGAAATAAATCTATGAAAATATCTGTAGGACATAATGTTTTTGAAAAAAATAAAGCAACTTGCAGAACCGTAGGTAAGCGTGATGTGACTTTAGCGAAGCTAGGGAACGAAGCTGTGTGTCCCTTGTGTGCCTGGTGGATCTGTCTGAAGGGTGCTGGGCAGGAGCAGGGATTGGGGTGCAGAGAGCCGTAAAGGAAGACTTTGGCTCTACCTCCAGCATGTTTGAAGGAAAGTACCTGAGAATCACTTGTATACATTCAACACAAAGAGCGGTTTAAAAAGATGATAGAAAAAGGAGAAATAAGAAGGAAAGGAAAGATGGAAGACTTTCGAAGGTTACAGATAACACCGACTGCGGTCTACAGAGGAGGATGAAGACAGGAAGGAAACAGCGGGTTCGGACACACTCTTGCCGTCGGGGGAAAGCGCGAGGCGTTGTCGTCTGAGCAATTCTGCTGACTGACAGGCACGCGGGCTACCGGCTGCGTTCCCGACACCCACCGACGGGCACAGCCGTCCCAGCTGGCACCCGATGCTCTCGGGACCCAGGTGTGGGGACCGCGCAGTGCGCACACGCAGCCCAGAAGCAGGTGGCCAGGCCGCGCGCCATGACTTACGTGTCCCCGGACTTTCCTGGACGCGAAGTTCAGCACCCTGGTGATGATCACCATGACTCTCTCCTGCTGGTACGAGCTGTCCTCGCTCATCCACACGGCCATTTCCTGCGGGAAGCCACAAGAGCCACGCTGGAAGCACGGGGCTTCCGTTTCGGAAACAGCGGCAGCTTCGCCACGCCAAGGGTCCCCTCGGTCTCTGATGATTTCTCACCTAACCTGTATTTATTTAAAACACAACAACCAGCCAGGATACTACTACCTACCGGGACACTCCTTCTACTACAGTGGTTACACCTGCGTGTTGTTTCATTGATTCTACCCGACAAGTTTACCAGCATCCGCTCCAACACGCACGTGGCAGGTGTCCTGAGGTTGAACCCGCGGCCACGCGGCTCCTTGGTGGCTTCTGTTCCTTTTCTTTCAAAATACACATTCTCTCCCTCTCTCTCTCTCCCTCTCTCTCTCTCTCTCTCCCTCTCTCTCTCTCTCTCTCCCTCTCTCTCTTTCGCCCTCTTTTAATCCTCACCCGAGGACATTTTTCCATTTTCTGTTCCGAGAGAGCGGGAGGGAGAGAGAGGAACAGAGAGAGGGAGAGAAACATCGACGTGAAAGGCACACATCGAGTGGCTGCCACCCGCACGACCGACCAGGGCCGGGGACAAACTGCAACTGAGGTACGTGCCCTTAGCGGGAACCGAACCCGGGTCTCTCTGGACCACAGGCCGATGCTCTAACCGCTGAGCCAAACCGGCCAGGGCTCGCTCTCTCTCTCTCTCTCTCTCTCTCTCTCTCTCTCTCTCTCTTTCTCTTTTTAAAAAATCACAGGGCCCGGTTTTCAGTTTTTAAAGAATTGAACTATTATCTGATCCTGAAATGTCACCTCGTCCTAGAATGTTCTTTCCGGATTCACCGCCCAGGGATTTCCTGGCGCGTGGTTGCTGCGTGCGGTCCTGGCGGGCCGCCCAGTGGAAACGGGCTCGCGGATCTGGGTTCCAGGCCGTCCTGCTGTAACCTCTGTTTGTCCTGCATCCTCAGGGGACCTTGGGAAGGGAAGGACCCCTGCCCCTGCTTCCCAGGCCTGTCGCTATTAACCCTTCTCGGGGCAGCCTGTGGCCCCACCGCATTCATGCCAGTGGTTGGCCCGTGTCCCCTCCCCTTGCTCCCACCGCGTGCACCTGTTCTGGGGCTCATTTCCTAGGGCAGCGCGTCTGTTTCCGGGGGGCCAGCCTCTCCGTTCCCAGGGGTGAGGCAGCACTTTCTGAGAACCGGGGGAGTTTCTAGACGTGGAAGGTGTGAGATGGGTAAGTAACAGGCTCCCAAGCCCGAGGAGCTGCTAACTGGGAGAAACAATGGTAACTTCATCACTATTCTTTAATATCGCTAAAATGTTTAATGTTTGTGTTAATCCTCACCTGAGAATATCTTTTCATTGGTGTTTTTAGATCGAGTGGAAGGAAAGGAGAGAGAGAGAGAGAGAGAGAGAGAGAGAGAGAGAGAAACTGATGTGAGAGAGACACAGTGATTGGTTGCCAGGGCTGGGGATCAAACCTGCAACTCAGGTACATGCCCTTGCCCGGGAATCCGATGCTCTAACTGCTGAGCCGAACTGGCTGGGGCCTCGCAGGGTTATGTTAGCATCAAATGAGAGAGCCCATGTGGGAAGTACTCAGCTCAGAGTCACAGGGGACCTGCTCAGCACTCAGCTTGGGGGGTCAGGGGTGCGAGAGCAGCCTGGGGAGAGGGCTGTAATCATGGAGCAAGAATGATACTTGAGCAAGTTGTGAAGTCGAAATTTTAAAAATGTGCAGAAAACATTTGGCTCGAATTAGGTACCAGTTAACTCAATTATTTCACTTCCTCCACAGTCCGTCTTGGCCTCATAGGTACCGATTCTGCTTCTTTCCTTCCGTGTGTTTTATGATTCGGACGACCCACAGGTGCTCCTGGTGGAGTAACTTCACATGGTTGTGTAGTATCTCCAGACTGCTACCTCCTCTCATGCCTTCATGTAGGGATTGCAAAATTAAAGACCCTGAGCTAGCCAGCGAAGTCTTCTGTCCCTGACTGGGACCTTGAAGACACAGTGAGCGAGGTCTCGGATGTGAAAGTGGGTTTGGGGTAATTGTTAGGGTTTCCTGCCGTGCCACGGTATCCATGACGATAGGATGCTCACGCACTCCCTAGCCCCAGAGTTGTTAGGGAATAGGGTGAATACAGACCCTGTCAGGCAAGGCTCACGGTTCTGTGGACCTGAACAGAGTGCAGGCTGATCACCTGGCTCTCTGCCGCCCCCTGTGGGGATCTCTTACATTGCCACACAGCACTTGCCTTCCCAAGTGTTTGGTCACGCCATCCTCCCCAAACTGAATTCTTAAAAGGGTGTCTCTGTAATTCAAATAAAGGGAAGTGATTTCACTTGGAAGATACTTGCACACCCTGGGAGAAAAAAATTTTTTCAGCCACCAGATTTGCAACACAAAATCAGAAGTGCTCATTTTCCCTTTACTGTACCTTTAAGATCTGCAGTTTGTAGATGTCCTTAGACACTAAGATCAGAAGAGTGTCCTCATATATGTTTAAAATACTTTGGTATAATTCCTGAAACACAAAAAAAATGTTGTACAACCAGCCAGCCAGCCTTCCATAGGCCTTTACCCCATTGTCTATAGTTTTGCATCCTGTGTCCTGAGTTCTTCCCAGAAACTGCAGGTAGGAAGGGGGGCAGTAGCTATGGTGATGAGAGCCATGTGCCATATGCCATGTGTTTCCTCTGCACCCCCTGGCCGGTGCCCTGGGAAGCTAGGCTGAGGGAACAGAGACCACACACATTGCTGATCTCACTGTGGGAATCTTCCCACCTCCACCTTTCTCTGCTCACATTTCCTTCTTTGCAGAACTTTCCAGTACACTCCGTGTCCTCGCTTAACCAGTTAACCAAAAATCCATTTACCCAGTTGTTCCTATAAAACCCATACTACCCATTAAATCCCACTGGGTTGAGAATTCCTCAGTCCAGGGGTGTAGTACTGAGAAGTGCTGTGTCTCCTGTATCTAAGGAGAGCAAGGAGAAAGTCACCGAGGTCGTGACCTGTGGAGCGACACTGCGCAAGGCTGCTGTGTGCATGGCCGTGTCTCATCGCGATGAAAGGGAGCGACTCTCACCTCCAGGTCCTCCTTGCCACCTTTGCTGCTCCCCATTTCTTTCACTTCTTCAAGGCTTGGTATAGAAAATACCATTTTAAAGGACGCCTCTATTATCTTCAACTGAGCTTCAAACTGCAGAAGGGGATCCACAAAGCTGGCGAGATAAAAGGGGAACGCATTGAAAAACAGTAAAAACACCCCAAGCAGCTTATGAAACCCAAACCACCACTAACATCCTAATATACTGGCAAAGGACATGAAAAAATTCCCACGTGAGAAAATTCGTACATGCATGAACATGGAAAGTCTTGAATCTTGCTTATATGGAAAGGGATAAGAATTTTTAAAAAACGAGGCAAATAGTTGAACCGATTATATCAGCAACATAGAAAAAGGTATATGTACATGTAGGTGACTAGGTTTCGAACACGCATTCATGACTAGTGCAGTTCTTCAACAAATTGACAGTGTTAGTTAAAAGCCCTAAGAAGGTCCGTCCCATCTGCATCAATTGGAGTTCAGGGGAAGCAGAGGCCAAAATAAGGGTTAGAGGGCACAAGGTGTCCAAGAGAAGGAGAGAGCGAGGTGGGAGATTAGGAGAGGAAGAGTCTTAGGCCACAAGTTCCAAGGAAGGTTTGGGCAGGCTGATGGGGGTTCCTCCAGCCACGTCGCCCACTGGAGTTTTTGTCCCACCATGCTGGTCATCAGAAGCCAAGGTCCGGGAGGATCCAGCCTGCCGACTTTCTGGGGCCGTTGACCCATCAGGAACCCCAGCAGCCGGACATTTTCATGGTTGCCTGTCATCTGAACCAGTACCCTCCCTCGCAGAGTGATGTTTCAAAGAAGTATTTCAGAGAAGATACAATCTTTCATGTGCAAAGATGATTATCATAATTTTAGTGAAACGTAATTTAGAAAATTCCAAAGTTTGGCTGTACTCCACCGCCGTTAAAATAACCATATGATTACAACGAAGAATAAAAACAAGACAAAATGCCCACATCGAAAGTATTACGGAAAAATGAGTGTGCCATCTGCGCATGACTCTGCAAGAATGAAATGGTCTGCCTACCCAGGTAACACAGAACGATGGGGAAAGGACATGAGAAAGGAAGAAATACTTGTTGAATTAGGATGGTGGAATTCGGAATCGTTTTTTTTCCTTCACCATTGTGATTCACCGCTATTGCATTTTAAAGGTAGTCGATCGGTGAGATAAGAGAGAACTACAGCTTATCGTACCTGGAGTTCACAGACAGGATTATGGCTTGGTCATTTAAGACGCCTGCAAATACGTCCCATAGGTGGGCAGCCTTGTGCTCCTGTATCAGGGAAAAGAAGAATCTAGGATAACAGACCTGGGAGACTCAAGGCATCACGGGGCCACATGGGACTGGAATAGAAGCCCAAGCGTTCATGGAAGTGTTGCAACAAGGCAACTGCAGTCGAGACCCACAGTACCAGGTGCTGGCCTCTCCCAGCCAACCACTGTGCTGTCACCGCATTTCCTGACACAGCTGTGAGGGAGGCGCCTTCCGGTGCCCTCCCACAGGACACTGGAGCTGTGGTCATTCAGCTCTGGGGAACGTGACCTCCGCCTCCCATCCGCTGGCTAGTGTCTCATTTTTCCAGGGAGCCACGTGTTGTCACTAGAACTCCACCACCAGATTATTGTTCTGCCCCCTTTCCCTGAAGGTCACATCTCTTGCTGAGTGACTGCCCCACGCGTGTCCCTGCCTTGTCCACATGCCTTCATGGCGCCCTGTCATCGCTGACGGTCACGGCTGCAAACCCCTAGCGTGCACCGGTAAGCAACGGGGGTCCGTGAGCTTCTGGAAACGGGCTCTCAGGGGGTGTCATGTGTCGGGATTGGCCAGAAACGTCACCTGCATTCCCCAGTTAGGTTTTTTGTTCTTGCTCGGAATAGACGACATGCTCACCAGTGTTCCTGGGAATCCCGCAGGGCTTCCTCTGGGAGGCGTGGTTGTCATTCTGGCTTTGACTTCTACTCCAAGTTCCCTTGTAACTCATTTTCAATTGCTCCCTGATCACTGTGAATCTTCACTGGAGCCCACAGTCAATGCTAAACCGGCCACAGTCCTGGGAATCTGTACCTTGTAACGTATCTCACAACACGGGACTTAGGGCCAGTCTGGTGGCCTTGCGCGTCCAGATTTATTATGTTGGCTTTCTCCTGAGCTGACCATCTGCTTTTTATGCAGATCTTATAGCACTGACATTTTCGTTCCATATCTGTTGTCATTCTTGGCCAGAAAAATTGGAGTCATGCCGATTTCACTAGTTCCTTTAAACCTCAGATGTTTCAAAGCAAATGCATATAATGCATGTTTCTGATGCCACCTTGGCCTGGGGGAAATGGGATTATCATCGTCCTCGTTATCCGGAGTAATGTGGTCTCCCCTCTAATGATTCCCAAAGAATCCTGGGAATGCTCAAGGGGAGCCAGACTCGGTCCTCTCGAGGACTCTGTGCGCCTCACTTTTCCCTTCAGCTCTAGATCACTGGGATCTAGACAACAGCAAAACGCCAGCAAGTGCGGAGAGAGGAGCTAGCTGAGCCGGGGGCACGGATATCCTGAGCCCTTCCCTGCGAGGCTCGCCGTTGGTGCCGGGGTTTCACCGAACGCAGTGACACTGTTGCTGGTGTCCTGTCCCCACCACCCTTGCAAAGGCCCGATACGGAGAGAGCTGGAGGCCACACACAGAATAAATGTGCCCACCATTCCCCAAATCACTGAAATTATTTCCCATACTGCAGAAGCCCCCCAACCCTTGTCACTATACTGTACACGCTCAGTATTGTGGTTCTTCTGGATTTTATTGGACCTTGTATTGCAAATTGAGATATAAATGCATTGTTTGACCAGTGATGAAACTTAGGTTGTCTATAGACACCTCTCTTTCAATAAACTTTTATTGACTTTTTTTTTTGGTACGTGCCCCTAGTGGGAACCGAACCCGGGACTCTCTGGTCCACAGGCCGATGCTCCAACCGCTGAGCCAAACCAGCCAGGGCTATGTAAACACTTTTGAAAGCAATGCACACACATGTACAGATGGGTAAACGGAGGACAAAGTTTCCAAGCCCCCCGACACCACCAGCTCCCGTGCCCCTGTTTCCACCCTACAGTGTGCAGCTGTGCTGGGGTCCTGTGCATCCACCCAGAGGAGGAATATGCACGTTTGGGAAAGTGAGTACCACGCTTTTGGTTGAGAAGACTGAAAAGCGGTTCTGTTTTTCCTGTAGCTGCCGTCCCAATGTTCTGCCAGCCTCCGACCCTGCGATCCCTCCCGAGTCACTGTCTTCCTTACCGACTCGATCCTATGGATTTGCCCCATCTTCGAGTTACTACAACAGCGTTGCCATTATTGTTAGTACGGAACCCTGTTTATGGAACATCTTCGGTCTCATAATTATTTTCAGGCCTTCCTCCACTCCCATGACAGGCGGGATGCTTGGTTTCAGGGTTGCCGTAGGATAGCTTGGTGCTTACATCAGTGACTCTGGAACGAGACTCCGTGGGTTTGTGTCCTGCCTCTGACACTTGGTAGTGACGTGACCATGGGCAGATCACCTCCTGTCTCAGTTTCCTCCTCTGCCAAGTGGGGTGATGGTAGCTCTTACCCTGTAGGGCTGTTTGTTGTGGGGATTAAACGAGTTACTTTTCGGAGCCCTTAGAACATGCCTCGCACGCTATATAAATGCGATGCCGCTATTGCTCTTATTGGGGTGGGAAGGGGTGTTCGCGCTCTCGCAGCTCCGCCCATCTTTATTTTTCTGGGGTTGTGGCTGTGAATCGGGAAATATGTACATTTCGTCTGCCCACAGCGTGACTTCGTGTCCTCTTCCCGTTGCTCATTACATCGGACGCCGTTTGGTGGGAAGGGTATGAGACACTGTAGCAGACCTGTCGAGAGGGTGGGTGGACACACAGTGGGATTCCAAGTCCAACTTGCCTCCTTTTGAAGTAGTATCGAAGGTCATTTCCAGGGGTGCAGAGGATGAGCAAGAACAGGGCGTTGTAGGGAACACGCTAAACACAGTGTTCAACCAAACTGCTATTTTCTCCCACACACGTTTTTTAAGCATTAATTACGACAGCCTCGTGATGGAGAGAAAGAACAGGGATTCTCCCAGCCCCGTGTCCCCCCCCAACAAGAGTTTCTAGTTCTATTAATGTCCTTACAGTCTATAACTTACCAGGTGGTGCCATTTCACAACGGACTGCAAAATCTGGAGATTGCTTACTGGTCAGGGAGAAAAGGAGACCAGTTAAAAGGAAGTACATTTAGTATCTTATCACTGAGTGGGGCATGTCCCCAAATCGGAAGCTAGTATGACCCTGATGGCCAAGCCCAACAGACCCCCACACACATACTGAAACTTCAAACAAATTCATTAGGAATCTTACTGACAGCACTTAACAAAGAGATTAGCAAACAGGACACAGAAACGTATTAAAAGAATACTGAACTAGAACCAAGTGGTATTTATTCCCAACGTGCAAAGATGGTTCAAGAAAAGAAAACCAATAATATAATTCTCAACATTAATTGCTAAAAAAAAAAATTCATGATAATTTTTATTGAGGCAAAAAATTCTGGTAAAGTTTTGAATCTACTGGTTGCAATTCATAATAATATAGATAAGCAGTTAATTTCTTAATGGGGTATGTAGACACAAAAGCCAGAACCAGCTATAATAAGGAAATAATTAGAAGCATTCTCATTTAAGAACAGAACAAAGATGATCTTTATTACTGCTGTCATATGCCGTTTCTGGACATTCCATCCACCGTTATTGGAAAAAAGTATATTAAAATTGGAAAGGTGCCCTGGCCAGTTTGCTCAGTGGTTAGAGTGTCAGCCCAGAGATCGAAGGGTCTCAGGTTCAATATCCGGTCAAGGGCACATACGTGGGTTGTAGGTTCAATCCCAGCCCCCATTGGGGTTGTGTAGGAGGCAACCAATCCATGTGTCTCTCTCACATTGATGTTTCTCTCTCCCCCCTCCCCCTCTCTTCCACTCTCATCTAAAAATATCAATGGAAAAATATCCTTGGGTGAGGATTAGCAATATCAAAATAAAAAGCTGGAAAGAAAAACTGTATTATTTTTGAGATATTTACTTCATGGGAAAGAATATGAGTGCCTTTTAAATTTCTCTGTTATCAAAATTATTTAATTTGAATTGTAGTCATTAAGTACTGATATGTTTGGTAAAAGCCCCTTCTAAAACCTTGAGGAGCTAGTACTTTGGTGATTATTTTTATGTCTTTCATTTTAATTTATTTAGATTTTTTTTAGAACTTTTATAATTCTTTTAAAAATATATATATTTTTATTTTTTATAATGTCTGATTGTTTTAAAAATTGTTGACATTATTATAGATGTCCCCAATCCCCCCCTTTATTCTCCTGTACCCAGCCCCCCCCCCCAGGCCTTCACCCCATTACTCTCTGTCCATGGGCTACGCATACATGCATATATGTTCTTTGGCTGATCTCTTCCGAGTCCCCATCCCCTCTCCCCTGAGGTCTCTCAGTCTGTTCCGTGATCCATGCCTCTGGTCCTGTTTTGTTCATCAGTTTATTTTGTTCATATAAATGAGATTATGTGATATTTATCTATCTCCGACTGGCTTATTTTGCTTAGTTTAATTATCTGGAATAATTTGAGATTTACAGAAAAGTCGCAAAGCTAGAACAGAGTTTTCATATGCCCCTCACCGACAGTTCTCCGTGACGTTAACATCCCACTTACCCGGGGCACATTTGTCAAAACTAAGAAGTCAGTAGTGGAACAGTGTTATTAACTACACTATAGGATTTATTTGGGTTGCAGTAGTTTTTCCGCCTGTGTCCTCTTCCTGTTTCAGGAGCCAATCCAGAATCCCTCATGGCAGGTGATCATCGTGTCTCCTTAATTTCCTTGGATCTGATCTGTTGCTGTTTTACAGTCTTTTTGGGGTCATGACCTTGAGAGGTGGAAGAGTACTGGTCAGGCATTTTGTAGAATATCCCTCAATTTGCATTAATCTGGTGTTTTTCTCATGATTAGCCTGGGAATACAGGGTCTTGGAAAAAAAGATCACAGAAGCAAAATGTCCTCCTCAAGAGAAAGTATCCGATTTTTTAATCCATTCGTTAGTCCTACTATTTTTTTTCTTATGGAATTCAAGAATTCGGCTTCCTCTTTAATGTAGGCTGTCTTTACTTCTGCCTTTTTTGGATTTATTTTCCTGTTCTTGTTCTCACTTCTTGTTTTGTATGTTTGTTTTGTTTATGACCATTTTTTAAAAATATGGTTTTTACTGACTTTTTTAGAGAGAGAGGAAGGAGAGAGAAATAGAAACATTGATGTGAGAAACATCAATTGGCTGCCTCCTGCACGCCCCCTACTGGTGATCAAGCCCCAAACCTGGACATGTGCCCTGACCGGAAATGGAACTAGGTAACCTCTCAGTCCCTAGGACAACACTCAATCCACCGAGCCACACTGGCTGGGCTGTTTATGCTCATTCTTTCTAGTTTATTATTCTAAGTAGTTAAGGTTTTGGATTTTTCTCTTTCTCTCGTTTTGGTTGTGTGTTACAGGTTCTAAGATGTAGTATTGTCAATATTCTCTAATTTCTGTATTAACTTTCTCTTTGACCCAAGAATTCTTTAAAGTAGAATAGTTTAGATGGAAAATAGTAGGTCATTTTTTGTGTTTGTTTCATAAATTCCTTACTACTTTTTTTTTTTGGCATTGTAATCAGAGAATATTTCTGTGATTTCAAGATTTTTGGATTTATACAGAAATTTCTAGCCTAATATATGGTTATCCTTTATGAATATACTTTTTTGTGAGCATTAGAAAAAAAGATGTCTATCTTTGTTTCATGGATAGAGATTGATGTGTGGGTCTCTCTCTCACACACACATACACACATATACACATACTTACCTCTGTCTCTACTAACTCTTGGACTCTTACTTGGTTTATGAGTTCTTGATGACATGCCGACAGAGGTGAGTCAGTCTTCTACACTAATGCTGCAAAAGAGTATTTTGTATTAATACATGAACCAGCGACTTTCCTACAGTTTTGCTTTATCAGTTTTGTTACTACTATGTTACATGGTATATAGGTTGTATTAATTTTCTATTGTTGTGCAACAAATTACCACAAACTTAATAGCTTAAAAACTTCCCATTTATTATTTGACAGCTTCCGTAGGTCGGAAGTTCAAGCTCTGTTTATGATTTTAAATAGATAGGATGCAGTATTGACTCACATGGCTGGACTCAAGTGGTTGTCATGGGCTGCTCTCTCATCTGATACTCAAGGTCTTCTCCCAAGGTCATGTAGGTTGTTGGCAGAATTCAGTCAAAAACTCTCACAGGATTCCATACACACCTGAAGAAATTATAGAACAGCTCTAAAATCTCCCCCTTTCTAATTTTTCCTATTGAATGTTTTTCCATGTGTTTGATTTACTTTAATACATACATTGTGACCAACATTTTTTACTGATATTTAAACTATTTAGTCTCATGAGCTTTTCACTACTTGATGAATTTTTTTTATTTCATTGAGGAAAATGGAAGGTCTCTAGAGGGGAGTTTGATTTCAGACCTTTGAGTGGTTGGAGGAAGACCAAGTGTTTGTGGGTGTCAACCATTGGTTGGTTTAGACTTCTCTGTGTTAACATAGGTGCTCAAGGTGTCTGTCGGCAAGACAGGAGGGATGTAGTCAGGTGGTGGGAGAGAAAATAGACCTGAAGTTAGGAGATTAATGAACAAAGATAAACTCTTCCAATCAGTAAATCTGGTAAAAGCTTTAGAAAAGGGCCCACGGTGAAATAAATTCTAATACATCCATACTTCTTTCTGTTAACGGAACAAACACTAAGTAGTCAAGGCTAGAAAGAAGGTGGGCCTTTGACTGACTGAAGGATCAATAGGAGAGAAGTCACTTACGTGTGTGTAATTTTTCTGTAGTTGTTGGTGACGTAGGGCAGAGAAGAGGCTCTACCTCTTAGCCAAAGGTAAAGTACTCGATCAACCAAAGGAATCCTTTGAAATGTTGCCCCTTGTCATGGCAACCACATACTTCAAAGATTCCATTCTGGAACAGACGTGGTTTGTGCCTAGAAAGCAGTGACATGCTCAGGTGGCCTCCAGTGCTTACCTGTTGCCACCGAGGAGAGAAAACTTTGGTTCGTGTGTTACCAGCACTGAAAGGTAGTTCTGCAAACCAACAGCCCCATCGAAGGTGGGCAAAGGATATGAACAGAAAATTCACAGAAGAATAAACTGAATGGTCAATAAATATTAAAAGACGCTTAATCCCCCTTGGAGTCATAGAAATGCAAACCAATGAAATGCCATTTCACAACAAATAAGTAGAAATAAAATAATAACTAAAAATAAGTAGACATTTTAAAATCTATTAAGTTCAAAGAATGGTGAAGGTAGAAAGAAACGGGAACTTTCTCATGCCTCTGAAGAAAGTATAAATGGATATAGCTACTTTGGAACAATTTGTCAAGTCCTAGCAAAACCGAAAACCTACAACCCAGCATCTCCGATTGTGGGTCCATAGACTTAGACACATTTGTACAATTTGTGCTCTAGGAGACAAATCGTAAGGATGTTCATTTCAGCATTTTTTTTTATAAGATATAATTCACATTCCATAAAATGCATCCTTTTAAAGGGTACAATTTAGTAGTTCTGAATATATTTATAATGTATTTGAATATATTGTATGATCATCAGCACTATCTAATTTGAGAACATTTTCATCAACCCCAAAAGAAATCCTGTGCCCATCTGCAGTCATTCTGTGGCTCCCTCTTCCTCTAGCACCTGGCACACACGAATCTACTTGCTGTCTCCATGGATTTGCCTGCTCTGGTTTTATTTTGTGAATTTAGTGACTTGACTTATTTTGTCAAGTTTATATTTTTTGTCATGTGTTCCCTGAAGTCGCTGTTCAGTTAGCTACTAATATGGCAGGTTTTCTTAAAATAAGTCTTCCGACCTTTGCCAAGGAGCTCTGTGTGTTGAGGAATGCTATTCACACGTCCAGCGATTTATAACACCTGCCTTAGACTGCAAAGAACCTCAAGGTTGCCCAGAGGTGAGAGCTTAGAATCTTCTCAGGTCTTTTCTTGCCATGAGCATGATTTCTAGATTTCCAAGAATATGTCAGAGTCTTCAAAGCCCACTGTGAGCATCTCATTCCCTAATTTTTCCCTTTAAGTTTTTTTGGTCAGCTTCTTATTGGCCCCAACTTGTCTCGCCGTCTCAGGCAGCTGCAGTGTTAAACAATTGCCACTGGTTGGTTTTGACAAATGCTCTGGGAACAGCCCTGTTTGCCCTGGAAGAGCTTTGAGTTAGATGAAACACAAACAAGCCCTGTGAATGGTCCTTTTTTCAGGAAGGTAACAAATAAGTCAAATAGTGATGGAGGATTTGGGGGAAGCTATCAATCTATTCTGCTCTCTCTAATAGTGGCGAGGCCACTGATGTTCATAGCTGCTGTTGGTTTTCAGCCATTCTTAGAAATAAACATGTCTTAGATGATTGCAAGCCTTTGATTAATTCCCCGAGTTCTGAAAAAGTTGATTTTGACAATTTTTCCAGTGTTCTCATTGCTTTTATGGAGGAACAAAATTTTTAAAGTTATTACTTCACTGTTATAAAACTACTTACACAGCATTGTTTTTCAGAGGAAAAAGGTATTGGAAAAAATTCTTACAGTAAGAGAATGGACAAAAAAAATTGTAATCTCTTCACACAATGGAACGCAACAGTTAAAACAACAGACTGAGATTATATATCTACACATGAATAGCCACAAAAAAAACCCACACAAATTATAGAATGATACCTTCAGTGCAATAATATTTATAGACGTAAAACACAGAATATTTCTGATAAGTGTGTATGTAGAGAGAAAATTACTTTTACTAAACATGGGTTGGGAGGATAAATGTGTACAGTGAAGGGGGGATTGGGATGGGGGGAAAGGCCAACTTTTTCTATAATATTTTTTTAAAGAAAATATGGATATGAGTATTGGCTATATTATTTTTGTGCTTGTCTCTATTTAAAACTCAGGAAGAAAAAAGAATGTCATATTGAATTAAATTTTTCTATTCTCTGGGAATTCATGGACTCTGTCCAATTTCTTTTATAATCTGTGGGTGGAGAGAAAACAAAAGACAGAGCGAGATAAATAAGTGCTGAACCACAGTTGGGTCTGTTATAAAATGATCTTGAAATGGCTTTCAAATCTGGAATGTCAAATTCTGGTTTTCATTTTGTTTTTAAATAATCACAAGTTCAAACCAGACAGAACAATGTGAACCATTGACGTCTTTCTCTCTAAAAATGTCGGTAGCATGACTCTGCTCCAGCCAAAGAAAGGAAACTTTTGACAGGGTTTCTCTCCTTCCCCCCACACCTCCCCAGCTTCCAAAGGGGGACAAGGGAGCTGCTCTACAGTTATCATCACATAGCACCTCACTTCCAGAGATTTTTGACATCCCATCCATGATTTGGGCGCACAGATATCAAATTCTCCTTTACAAGCAGGAGTGGGACCCAGATTCTGAATGGACATGATACTGAGTCAGGTTTCTCACGTGACTATTTGACGAGGTTCAGGGTGAAAAGCAAACCCAATCCCAGCCCCTTTCGGCCCAATACCCAAGCCTGGGAAAGCTTCCAGCCCAACAGTGTGCTCGTTACAACACGGGGCCACTAGGTGTCACTAAAGATAAACCGTGTGGCATTCTAGGCTAGCTGGGAAAGCACCACAGGCAATTCTCCACGTTAATGGAGAAAACGGACGTTTCCACCCATTACCCCCAGGAAATGGCTCCAGACCCTGTGTGTCACATCTGCGTGTGGACCCATGTGAGTTGGCATCAGCTTTTAACAGAAGAATAACGAAACGAGCTCAGAAAACTCAAGACACATGTTGTAGGATGACTCTGTCAATGAAACGTGGTTGAGATTCCAGGCCTCAAGTGCTGGGCCCCTCCTGGAAATTTTGTGTAAAATTTCAACAGCTACTCCCCAGGTGGGAGTAAGTCACATACATCGAATTCTCTTTAGGAAAGAAAACCTGAGCTAAGATTTTTTAAAAAATCCATCTCTACTGTTAGCTATGATTTCCTGCCCCTCCTTCTGTGTCTTTTTTTTTTTTTAATCTTCACCCGAGGACATTTCTTTGATATTTTGTTCAGACAGAGTGGGAGGGAGAGAGAGAGAGAGAAACATCGATGTGAAAGGGACACGTCGAGTGGTTGCCACCTGCACAACCCAACCAGGGCCGGGGACTAACTGCAACCGAGGTACGTGCCCTTAGCGGGAGCTGAACCCGGGTCTCTCGGGACCACAGGCCGACGCTCTAACCGCTGAGCAAAACCGTCCAGGGCTCCCTCTGTGTCTTTATTTTGAAAGTCATCACTGGCAAATAATGTGAATCCAACGCATATTTGTTGAATGAATAGGATGAATCAAGGGAGGAAACCAACATTAATTTAATGCCTCTTCATGACTTGTTCTCTACTGCTTTCTTACATTCCTTTTTAAAATCTTCACCACACACACACACACACACACACACACACACACACACACCAGCCCTGCGAGGTAGTTATTGTACCCATTTGTACAAGAAATACTCGTGGAATGTCAACACAAGCGATCTTTACTTTTATTTCTCATTATCCCTTTGAACTTCGCTCAGCAGGAAAAGCTCTTCCCTGTTCCTGAAGAAAACCCTCAGACACACCGATGACATTTCTGATCTTTTATCGATCCTAAAAAGTTCTACAGTCACTTTACGTAGCAGAACTATGAAATTTAGTAATTAAAATGGTCCAATTTCTTGTGCTAACACAACTCGTTTCACTCCAAATGACAGCTGCTTCTTCCCCAGGCTAGAGCTGTTGGACACCTGGCCAAGGCCAGGAGCAGGTAAAGAAGGTCTCTTCCCTTCTCCCTGACTCCCTAATAGGGTCAGAGAGGGTAGATGAGAGAGAGAGAGAGACGAGGAAGGCGGTGGTTTCTTTCTTTGAACAGTGCTTTTGACATATTGACAAATCCCTGCTAGAAGTACTTGATTGCATATTCCAAGAGGCAAACAAAACCTTCTTCTTCTGGCTGTTCTTCCTCAGGTTTTTCATATACTTTTATTTTCTTTAACGTACTCTTTAAAAAAAAAATGATTTTAGAGAGAGAGGAAGGGAGAGGGGGAGAAAGGTAGAAACATCGATCGGCTGCCTCCTGCTCACCTCCTGCTGGGGATCGAGCCAGCAACTCAGGCATGGGCCCTGACTTGGGAATTGAACCGGTGACATCTTGGTGCATGGGATGACACTCAATCAACGGAGTCATACTGGCCAGCCTTAATGTACTCTTAACATTTTCTTTCATATACTTTATAAATTTGTTAAATACTGTGGCATTTTCTCCTTCTATAGTAATAGAATTCCCAATTTTTAGCTGAGCACATGGCAGCTTAGAATAAGGACTACATTTCCCAGCCTTTCTCCTCAGGGTCCATGTGCAAATTCTTGGAAGCATCCTTGAGTGGAGAGGCTCGCTTTGTCATCCCTCCCCTCATCCCTATTGGCTGCAGCAAGGACGTGATCGCTGCAGCCTGGACGGTGGGGTGGAGGCGCTGTGCTGAGGTCCTCGATGATCATGGAACTGACCTGGCAACCTGTGCACTGACCTCCGGACCTTATTCATAAACAGACAGATAATCTCCTAATCTACTGTCTTAAGCTTTTATCACCTGCAGACATGCAGAGTCCAAACGGATAGAAACACAGAACTATATGAGATTTAATGTCAGGAAAGCAGTTGCTACTAAATAAAGTCAGGATTGGGAAAACTAGCCTTTCCTCACGCAAACGGATTTTATCACCTTACATACGTGTAACACCGTGGGAGGTTCTGGAAGAAGGGGGCGTACAAAGGTTAACTTAGGGAGGTCCTGCCCACAAGAGGTCATTCTCATCCCCTCTTGTTCTTCCTGGGGCTGATTTCTTCCCCAACATTTCAGACCTGCTGCCTCTCTGACCTCGAGAACACGCCTCTCTCTTTTGTTCTCGAAATGCGGGTTCCCAGGGACGCTGCAGGAGGGCTCTGGGTGGGGCTCGCTGTCCAGGCTGCAGTGACCACGTCCTCGCTGCGCTCGCTCGCTCCTGCTGGGAGCACCTGCTTGGCCCTTCCTGCCACATGCTTTGGAAACGTCGAGGGTCTTGGAAGAGTTCACACCCTGCAACACAACAATCACCCTTTCAGAGATCCAAGAGCGTCATTCAGATTCTGTTTGCAAAGCCGTTCTTCACGGTGTGATGTGTACTGTGAAGCATAGGAATGATGTAAGTATCAACAGAAGAAAAAGGCTTGCCTCAGTTATGCGGTATACCCCAAGTTAAATAATATTATGCAGGTACTAAAATGATATTTGGGAGCACTTTTAAAGATGGAGAAACTCTAACAATGTAATTTCTACTAATTCAAATCAGAATGCAAAACTAGATACATCGTCAATCTAATGACATCAACGTTAGAGAAAAATACGAGACAAAAAAATAGCTCACCATATACAAAAAGTTTAATGGGTGACTAATATACATAATTTGGAACCTACGGAAATGGAAAGATGAGACAACAGAAATCACCCACAACCCGGAGACGTGAGGCCGTCCGGGACCATCAAGCCCTGGTTGAGTCCGGCCAGACCCAAAGAACCCAAAGATACTGAAAAATAATAAATCGTTGTTCTTTTAAGCTACTAAATTTCTCTGCGGTTTGTTACATCACAAAAGCTTCTTGATACACGTAGTTACTGAAACCCAGAGAGCCACTGTTCTTCTGTCCATTATTATAGTGTTTGGGGAAGGAAGGATCCGCCTTTCAGGGGAGAATGGGACCAATGAGCCAGCAGCAAGGGCACACCTCGCACACCACACCCTCATCACCCACCCTTTCCCCTGCAGGAAGGCAGCCTTTACTGCTGATGGGAACTTCTGCCTGTTACCTGGGAGGGGTAACACAATTCCACGCTGGCCCGGGAACGCCGGTGATCAGAGGCTCAGCAGCGCCCTCCTCCGGACTTCTGCGCACCGTGTGCCTCCCCTGCTCCGCGGGTGTTCTTGCAGGACTGTGGCTGCCCCGGACGTGCGTGGAACGGGAAGAAAGCCTGGACCTTACTTCACGGAAATAAAGTCATACTTCAGGGTGGAGGAAAGCATCTGAGCAGCAAGTCCTTTCTGTCAGGTGCCTGAAAAGGAAAGGCAAGAGAATTCAAATGAGTGTTGGAAAAACAGGTTGTCATTTCTTGGCAAAACATTCCGATTCTTTCTGAAGGACCTTGGGTGGAAATTTTCCCCCTCCCTTCATCTCTCAGCCGACGTGTATTTCCAGGGAAACCCAATCCTTCTACTTTTGATTCATTTACGCTTAACTCGTCACGATGTTTTTCAAGAGCTATTTCCACTGGGCCTTTAAAACGTGATTTCCTTTACTGGGAGGACGTGTTCCAAATCCCGCCTATTCCTGATAACGCACACGAAGAGGATGTGACAGACAGTGCTTGTCTTTCTCTGTCCGGCTTATCTCTCTCGGCGTAATGCCCTCTAGGTCCATCCGTGTTGTCACAAATGGCAAGATTTCATTCTTTTTTATTGCTGTGTAATATTCCATTTCCTCTCTCTGTGTGTATCTATATCTGCATCTCTATATCTCTCATATCTTCTCTGTCCATTCATTTAGTTGTGTGTTTCTATTAGAAGCTCACCACTTTATTTATGAAATATATATATATTTTTTACTTGCAAGAAAGAATGACATGCTCTGGTTATTCAGACTCAGGTGTTTGGCAGACATTTTCTCAAAAAACAAATGAAGCTGGTCACTTCGGGGAAAACAAGTATTTGTTGCCAATGATGAAATCAAAGTTTTGAAGATAAAATTAGAATCTAGGAAAATTTTATCCACCACCACGAATTTAACAGCTTCCCAATATTAAAAGACTTATCTGATTAAATTGGCGGTGATATTAACAAATGTGATTTTGTGTCAACATTGGGAAGATCTGCATAACTCAGTCAACCAGTGTGTTCCAGATGACCAGTGTGTGATGCCCTGAAGTCTGACAGGAATGAAAGATATAACCCTCAAAGTGCAAGACAGACAAGTGCATTTCAATGTCATTGAGTATGACAAGTCGGTTGCTACGGTTTCAGATTCCACAGTGCAACTAACTTTAGTCCACCACCTCGTACCAAAGCTTGGACTAGTAGCAAAGAGTAGCCACAAATAGGTGACCAGGCATATGGAAGGTCACGATGTCAATAATTTCTAGAACAATTGTTCTTTTGCAAGCATATTTGTTATTGAGAAATGTTTTTAAGACAACAAGCTACTTTGTTGAAGTGACTGCTTAGTTTACAAAGTGCTTCCCTGTATGCAAATGAATACGAGGTTTCTAAGAATAGTACCTGCTCTTTTCCCAGAGACCTTTCCGTGGTGAGGAGATATACAAAGGGTCGATTGACTTTGTAAAGGCTCCTTTGGATTAACAGTGCATTTTAAAGACAGTATTTTGAATGATGACTTCAAATTTTAATTTCCTTTGTGAACATTTCTTAAACTTGGCCACTGAAATTTCCCAAGAATAGCTGATCTATTAAGAGATGAGCTGAGTGTGTATTTGAAATCCACTGTAGCCCCCAAGTGCGTCACCGATGAAAGCTTCGTTCTTGGCAGTGCAAGTAACACACACCCTTCTTGAAAACTGGTTTTGGGAAAGAAAGTGCTTACTTTGGATGTTCTCCATGAACAGTTAGGACACGCTCAAAGAACACAAATGCTTTCTTTATTTTAAGGCAAATAAATGATATTTTCAGATGCCTCCACACAGACCCCACTGTCATTGTTGAGTTCTAGGAGTGACCCTTCAGAGGGGTCTCATTAGCCATGAAGTTTCAATAAGGAAGGCAAGCAGAGAGCTGAAAGAGCCATTATGGGTACTGCTGCCTAAGCTTTGGCCTGCAGCATCCTTTGGAGACCGGATCCTGCGGCACAAAGAGAGGAGTGGTAGGGAATGCTTCTGTTTCCTGATGACAGGGAGCGATGCTCAGGTTGTCCGCTCTAGATCTCCTTGGCCCCGTGGCACTGACTCCACCCTCTGTTTCCCAACTTTTCGGAAAAATATCAACATAAGATATCTACAGCTCTAGTCATAACTGGTTTCATGGGTGAATGCACTTTCCCCATAGACACAACTCTGAGATATAGGAAGCACATAATCGTCCTACTGGAATCTTGAGATCTAGATTCTAGGGATGGTGTTTAATTGCCAGCTGTGTGATTCTGAGCAAAGTACTTGACCTCTCTGGGCCCCAGTTTTCTCTTCAGTAAAAGAAAGGAGTAAAAACGGGTGATCCTAGTTCCAAAGTTTTGTTATTTTATGAAAACTGCCCATTGGTTCTTGGGCCTCACAAAAGGAAGTTGATAAACATTTCCAAACACACCCTCTGTACCCCTCCTGGTAGACCTCTGCTCAGTTATCTTTTGCTGTGTTCACATTTGGTTATAATAGCTAATAAGTTATTATAGTGTTATTGACTCTGTTCCCGATGCCTTGCTTTACAACAATGTGGCTGTGTTTATTATGGGCAATTTGTGCTTATTAACCCCTTCACTTTCTTCACTCCTCTTCCCAGCTTTCCTCTCCTCTGGCAACCACAATTTTTTCCCCCTGTATCTATGAGTTTGTTTGTTTTATTTTGTTTTTTAGATTTCACATATAAGTGAAATCATGTGACATTTGTCGTTCTCTGTATGACTTATTTCACTTAGAATAATACCCTCTAGGTCCATCCATGTTGTTGCAAATGGCAAGGTTTCATTCTTTTTTATGGCTGAGTAATATTCCTCTATACATATGTACCACTTTTTTCTTTACCTATTCATCTATAGATGGACACTTAGGTTGCTTTCGTATCTTGGCTATTGTAAATAATTCTGCAATGCACATAGAGGTGCATATACCTTTTAAAATGAGTGTTTTGGAATTGCTGGGTCATAGTAGTTCTATTTTTAATGTTTTACGCAACCTCCATACTGTTTTCAGTAGTGGCTGCACCAGTTTACAATCCCACCAACAGTGCACAAGGGTTTCATTTTTTCCACATCATCGTCAACACTTTAAAATTTTTTATTAAATGTATTGGGGTGACATTAGTTATTAAAATTATATCAGTGTCAAGTTCTCATTATGTTTGTAATTTGCATTTCCCTGATGATTAGCGATGCTGAGTATTTTTTCATGTCAGTTGGCCACCTGTACGTCCTCTTTGGAGAAATGTCTATTAAGGTCCTCCGCTCATTTTTTATTTGGATTGTTTGCGTTTTGTTTTCCTTTTTTGGTGTGAAGTTGTATGAATCCCTTATCTATTTTGGATATTAACCCCTTATTGGATATATCGTTGGCAAATATCTTCCCCCATTCGGTAGGTTGCCTTTTGTTTTGTTGATGGTTTCCCTTGCTGAAATGTCACTGGATTTTGATCGAAGTATTATAGGAAACAGTGAAAAGTGCGAATGTGACTCAATCGCAGAGACTGATGTGTCTTGTCAGCACTCTGTGCAAGGAAATGAGAAGGAAACACACAACGTGGGTCTCACACACCGAGCTGGAAGGTCACTGGCCGTCCAGGGTGGTGGCCCATTTGAGGTTCTGAGATGATTTTATAAACAATTTGCCCATTTTATATAAAAAGCTTGGTGATTTTCAATGATATTGCTTTGAAACCAGATATTAATTTCAAGAGGATTGACATAACAATATTGAATTTTTAAATCTATAAATATGGCATATCTCCCCATTTATTTAGCTCTTGAATTTTAGCAATATTTGTAGTTTTGCATATACCCGAAGTATATTATATGATATTATGTGCTTGGAGAGCTGTTGTACGTGTCGTTGTTTCCTTAATTTTATTTTCCAAATTTTATTGTTAGTCTCTAGAATAAAATTAAAATGTAATTAGTCTTATATTCTGTGACTTTGCTAAATTTATGTATTCGTTATAATGTATTGACGATTTCCTTTTCCTTTTTTTATCCTCACCCAAAGACATTTTCCTATTTATCTTCAGATAGAGCGGGAGGGAGAGAGGGAGGAAGAGAGAGAGAGAGAGAGAAACATTGATATGAGAGAGACACATCAAGTGGTCACCACCCACACGACCCCAACTGGGGCTGGGGACAAACTACAACCAAGGTACGTGCCCTTCGTGGGAACCGAACCAGGGACTCTGGTCTGCAGGCCGATGCTCTAACCGCTGAGCCAAACCGGCCAGGGCTTAAATGCCTTTCTTAATATGGAGGTCATAACCCCACGTCAGGATTATAGCATGATATAGATAGATGTAGTTCAGATAAATATGGGTAGAAATTTTGGAAATTAAGAAAGGAAAATCAGAATCATAAAGAAATACCTAATAAGAAGAATCACTTGAATTGGGGGACATGTCCCAAAGAGAGTATTGGGGCGTTACTGTAATTTAAGGTTAACTTCATTCACAGAAGTCCTAGAATACACAGCATAGGGAGTACTTCTTTGGCCAGAGCAGTAGAGAAGGTGACCTAATGCTTTTTCTCACTTTTGGAAAATACTGCATTGCTACAGTTTAAAAAAAAAATGACAAAGAAAAAAAAAAACCACCCTAAAGCAAAATTTGAGCTTTTTGCCTTGCCAGGAATAACAGAGAGATACTTATGCTGTCACTCAAAGCATGAAAATACAGCAAACTGCCATTCAAATCCATCATCTGCCTTTGATGCCAACTTTTTACCAGCCATACAGAGTCTGCCTTTTTTTTTTTTTTAAATCTCTTTAAATTATTTGGAAAGAGATTTATTCTGGGAACTCGGGACAGAAGCTGGTGCTCAGTTCGGTGCCCGCCTCTCCTGCACTGTGCGGGAGCTGCACTGCACACGCCAGAGGGGTTCTGGGTCCAGCTGCCTTCCCGGTTCGATCCAGTTAGGAGAAGCTCTGATGGTAAACAAGCAAGGCAGAGAATCAAGGACAAAGACGCGCGGCGGTGAACAAGTTGAGGCCTCCTCGCGCATTAAGAATGTTTTTTCTTTATTGATTTTATTTTAGAGAGAGAGGACGGGAGAGGGAGAGAGAGACAGAAACAGTGATGAACGAGAACATCGATTGGTTGCCTCCTGCACTACACTGAGTGGGGCTGGGGATCGAACCTGCAACCGACGTTCATGCCCTTGCGCAGGAGTCAAGCCCTCAACTCTTCTCGGGCTGATGCTCTAACTGCTGAGCCAAACTGGCCAGGGCTAAACACATTATTTTTAAGGAATTGCTTTAGATATTTGGGCAGAAAAGGTGAGTTACCAAAGAAGGGGGAAAAATTCCAGAAGGTAATGAAGCAATGTCTACAAAATTCTACAGGAATAAATGTCAACCCTGGCATATTTAACCCAGCCAAATGCCATTCAGAAAAATAGGAGAAAAGGCAGACACCGCCTACGTGAAGAAAACACAAAGGACTCAATGAAGATTTCTGGGCTAAAATACTCAATAATCAAAACCAGCCAACAAAGTGATTTTTAAAGAAATTAAGAACCACCAGATTGCAAAATTGTGGTAAAACTAAACAAAAACAAACACTGGTGGCTATTGAATCCATTCAAAAATAGAACGAAATTTGACAATTAGAGGAATTCTAATTGCAAAACACAATGTAAGTTTTATAACCCTAGACAAGTACAAATAATATAAGCAACAGCAGTAGGAGACTGGATGCGCCAGGGGCTTCGATGTTGGTGGCGGGGAGGAAAAGCGTACTACAATTGAAATATGTTTTTTTAAAATGACAATAGCACCAGTAATTTTCTTCCTATATTTCTATTGAAGTTAGAGGGATTTTTAAAAAGTCATAGGTTTGATACATAAGAAATTTTTTTTTAAATCTCACATTCAGCTATTTATTTCTGTTCCTTTTTCTTCTTAAAGTGAAATTAAATGTTGGGTATTTTATTTAAACTATTATCAAGAGTCCTGGCCAGTTTTGCTCAGTAGTTAGAGCAACGACCTGTGGACCAAAGAGACCGGGGTTCGGTTCCCGCTAAGGGCACGGACCTTGGTTGTAGTTTGTCCCCGGCCCCGGTTGGGGTCCTGTGGGTGGCAACCAGTCCATGTGTCTCTCTCACATCGATGTTTCTCTTTCTCTCTTCCCCCCCTCACCCTCCCGCTCTATCTGAAGATAAATGCAAAAATGTCCTCGGGCGAGGATAAAAAAAATAATTATAAAAAATAAATAAAAATAAAATAAAGAGTATGATGTCATTCCTTAAAAATTAATTTTATTATCTAACCTCCTATCTGATACTTTCTCTTGTCTTGTTGTTTTCAAATTTTATTATGTTCTATTTTAGGGTTAATTTTTCTTGGCGTTACTTCCACTTAAGTATCACATTAGCTATATCCCAACAAATTATAAATTTAGTATTTTCATCATTTAGTTGTAAATATATACATGGCCAGGTGTGGGCTCCATCCCCAGGAGGGGATGTGCAGGAGGCAGCTGATGGATGATGTTTCTCTCACATCAATGTTTCTCTCTCTTCCTACCTTTCCCTTCCTCTCTCTCTCAAATCGTTTTTTTTTTAAAAAGAAAGAGAACAATGTACATTTTCTAAGTAGAGGGAAAATGATAATGTCTATAGATATAAAGATAGAAATATGGATATTATATCCAACTTGGTAATGTTTGGTTCAAATCTTCTATATCATTGCTTTTTTTGGTCTACTTTGATGAAGGAAGTGCCTGTTAGGGTTTTTCCATATATATTAGAAACTATGCTTTTTAGGAGCATATATATTTGTGATTACTATTTCTTCTTGGTTGATTTCTCCTTATATTATGTTGTATCACATTTTATTTGCATTAATGCTCTAAATTCTGTTATCAGATATTAACATTAAAAATAAGCTTTCTTTTGGTTAGAGCTTACATGCTTTATCTTTTTTCATAACTTCATTTTCAACCCGTGTGATTTTATTTCAGTTGGGTATCTTAGGTAGCATGTAGCTGAATTTTATTCCTTTATGTTATCCAAACTGCTATTTTCTGCCTTTTAATAGTTGTTTTCATTGCATTCACATGTATTTTAATTATTAAAATATAAATTAAAATGTGAATTTATTTCTCCTGTCTTATATGGAGTTTTTCTGTATCACTCTTTCTTTCAGTTTTTCTTTACCTTTTTTCCTCTGTTGAATTAATAGAGTTCAATGTATTTCCCTTTCTTTTCCTCTCTAAGTTCAGAAACTAAGTAGTAAATCTATCCCTTTAGTACTTACCCTAAACTTTCTATTTTTTCCTTTATTTTTATTGTTGACATTATTACAGATGTTCCCATCCCCCCACTTTCTATTGTTTTATCATGCATAATTAACTCCAAGATTTTTAAATGGAATATAGATTTAATCACTACTTGTATCCTCCTCTTGAATGATAAGATGCCAGCCTTCTCTTTAGCTACAAAAATTAGTCATTAGTTTTCTTATGGTCACCAATTTATTAATTTATTGGCATGGTTTATCAATTTCCATACCTACTGTTGTCTCTTATGCTCTGTTCCTTTACCAAAGCTCCCTTATATCCTCAACTTCCCCTACTATTTGCAGAGCTTGGAGCAAGAACATAAAAGGAAGCCTCCATACCTACACCCCAACCTTCAACCTTTGTAAAGAAAGTCTACACGTGATTAAATAAATGATGTTCTTTCCTTCTTGACAAACATATCTTCCTAACAAGCTGGAGGTCCAGGTCCAAATTTAGGTCTTGGACTTCCAAGCCAGAAGCTCATGGCTTGGGAGGAGTGGGCCCCTGGCCTTTGGGCTTCAGCTTGCACCATCCTGTTTCACTCTGGTTCATCCCTCACGTTCAAAGGCCTTAGATCCACGTTTATAGTCCCCACCTCCCGTACATCCAAGCTCCATTCACAGCTCTTGCAAACGGCTACCTCCTGGCCACCCCTTGGGTTTTGGGGTATGACCACTTGTGGCAACTCCCACTCTCAGGACAACTGATTGGGGAAAGAGACCCATATAGGATGTGTAAGTAGACTCTGGAGTGTTTGGGCAGGGAATTCTGGGGTTCTGGGTCTAGAAGGAGAGGCAGATTCCAGGTGGGTCCATGCCTTAGCCCTGCAAGTCTGCCTTGTGGGCAGAGGCACAGCAAAAGCAGGGAGAGAGGAGACCTGTTGTGTGAGCCCAGGAGCACTCCTGGTTCTTGAACTGATAATGTCATGAAGCACATTATCCTCTGATCATTCTTTTCAGTGAGAAACTGTGCATGATGAATTGTGTGATTTCCCCCTTCCCCTTAAATAGTAGTTTAGCTGAGTACAAAATTCTAGGTTGACAATGATTTTTCCCTTAGCACTCTGCATGTCTTATGCTATTGTCTTCTGATATCTATTGTTCTGATTAAAAGTCTGCTTTTAATCTCGTAGTCATTTCTTTATAGGTAGTCCACAATGTCACGACACATCTCAGTCTGAATGATAGTCATTAAATGTTAGCCCTGGATGTTTTTGGGCGGTGGTTTCATCAATCATGGACTCTGAATACTCTTAGAAGTCATTTGTAGAGGAGAGAAATTCGTCTTTTCTCCTGCTTCTTCTCCTGCTTCTGCTTTGGTGCCTTTAGAAGGGAAAGTTCACCCACATTTGCACTCGCACGGCTGAGGGAGGCTGGTGTTCTTATCCATGAAGCTAGTTTTGTGAGTAATTTCAGAATGTGCGATGCAGATCCAATCATGCTAGATGGGAGTAGGGAAAGGAAGGTCCTGTCTAACGTCAGAGCCCACGATGCTTTAGTTGGACTTAGCCAATGAGCCCTACACCTGAAATGCTGGCGTATGGTTCCCCATTTGGCTATGTAGCCTTGCTCAAATCTCCCCTTCAATAGAGAACCCTGAGGTAGGGTAGAGTGGGATTTGGGCACCAGAAATATTCCACTGAAATCCTTAACAGCATTAAATTAATCTCCTTAATTTGATAGAAGAGATGTATTGTGACTTACCCAAGGTATA
This sequence comes from Molossus molossus, assembly GCF_014108415.1. Lineage (NCBI taxonomy): Eukaryota > Metazoa > Chordata > Mammalia > Chiroptera > Molossidae > Molossus > Molossus molossus. The sequence continues at coordinate 50,290,606 of NW_023425356.1, forward strand.
AAGCAATTAGAGAAGTAGCAGAAAACAGAATTTAAATCTGATTTCTAGTTCAGGAATATTTCTAGGATCCTATATTAAGTTTCAGACTTCTCTGTTTTCTTTTTTTTTTTTAATTTTTTATCCTCACCCGAGGGCAATTTTTCATTCTTTGTTCAGATAGAGCAGGAGGGAAAGAGAGAGAGAGAGAAACATCAATGTGAAGGGACACATCGAGTGGCTGCCACCCGCACGACCAACCAGGGCCGGGGACAAACTGCAACTGAGATACATGCCCTCAGCGGGAACCGAACCCGGGGGGTCTCTCCGGACCGCAGGCCGACGCTTTAACCGCTGAGCCAAACTGGCCAGGGCACTTCTCTGTTTTCTTAATGTTTCCTTCAAAGAACAGAGTTCTCTGTACCACATTTCCCACTAATACCCCTAAAATACACGGCATTAAAATAGTAAGAGCAGAGGTTTGGGAGTCAGAAAGAGGTGGGTTTAAATTTGCTTCTTTTATGTACTAGCTCTGGTACCTAAAAATGTTCATCTCTCTGAGCCTCAATTTTCTCATCTGTAAAATAGGGGTAAGGACATTTATTGTAACAGGTCCTTATAAAGTCACTGTGGAGCTTTTAGCACTGTACACGGCACATAGCAGAAACGAAATAAATCGTATTACTATTTTTGTTGTTGTTACTGTTACTTGTATCTTTCACATCAACACACTGACTCCCCACCCCGGCATTCCTATTTTCTTTGCGGGAGCTCTTACCTCTATCCCGTATCTGTGTATGTGTGTGTTTAATGAATTTAAATGGAATGTTCTCTGGGTAGAGGCCCGTCTCCCTCGCTGCCCGGGTAGCACTTGGTCCACCATGCGTGGAGACTGAGAAGCGGTGATTGATATTATGAAGTGATAAATGAACAGCTGACAAATAGATCATAGACACACACATGCAGATTTAGTGCCTGCAGTTCGTTCATAACTCATTAGTCCGCTCCAGACCCAGCGTGTGAGTCACAGCCCCTGCATGTCAGGCTCAAGGACTTGGAGACCAGCTTCCCCCTTGACCACATCACCTCGGAAGCCGCTCGTTTGTGCGAGTGCGTTGCGATGCTTGGCCATGGCAGAATCAGAGGGTCTCTCCTCTTTCCCAACTCTCCAGCCTTTCCTTCCACGTTTCCCACTGTCGAGTCACCCGCACCGCCTCGCATGTGACATTCCCTGGGGAGTTCCTGTCTGCTTTCTGGAAAGCTGGGGGTGGGACTCAGTTATGAAGGCCCAAGGGATTTTGTTACACTTCTATTAAAATCATCAGAGAAAGAGAACATGGGGATAGTTGGGTGGTTTTCTTTAATTCATGCCTGCCAAGTCCATCCAACCCGACAGGATAACATTTCAACTGCCAAGGGAGAAAAATAGATCACTCGCCTCGTGATTCTCGGGAAACAGGAGAATAGCTGCTCCTTGGGCCGAACCCAGGAAACCCAAAAGCTGAGGACGTTCTGGCTTCCGGGAGCCGGTGCTCAGGGTGGCAATAGGGGACCCGGCGGCGTAACACCCAGGGGCTTCGAGGGAGAAAGGGGAATGAGACTGTTGTTTCCCAGATGATCATGTGGTCTCAGATTTTTGAACACGTGGGCATGAAATCCCCGAGCTTCGGTGGGTGACAGGCCAGCCCCGGACACCCTGGGCAGGGCAGACGAGAGTGGGGAGCTTGCGTGAACACCGACCCTCCACCAAGACAGACCCGAATCCCTACCCCCGCTGGCATTGACTCAACATCCCCAGTAAGTTATTTTCCCTCCAGGAGCTCCGGCTCCGTATCTAAACGCTGGAGATATTTAAAATCTCCGTCACAGGGTGTTTATGTGTTTGTTTTGAGAATTCGAGGAGCTCATGTGTGTGAAACATTCATCCCTGTGAATGGAACTTATTAAGAGCTCAGTAAATGGTAGCTTTCTTAGGTGGCGGCCAAGACACGTCTGCTCGCTGGGCTGAATTAATGAGAAATTGATTAAACACCAACTCTGACCCAGACGCTTCTCATCAGACACTATCTAGGCACAGAGATGAACGTGCTCTTCATTCCCCGTGAGGCTTACGGTCGCTATGGCTTGTCTTTTGACCATTTTGTCTCCATCCCCAAACTCCCGTGAGGGCAGAGACTTTGTCCTATGCTGACGTAGCCCCGTGCTCTGGAAGGATGAATACATTCAGCAGATGTTCACTGCGGGTCTGTTTGCACCAGGTACTTTTCTGGGTCTTTGGGATGTATCAGAGCGCAATCAGCAAACAATCTGCGCCCTTGAAGATTTTACATTTTAGAAGAATGAAACTACTTCATAACAAGAGCTAAAATTTTGCCATAAACATCTTTTTTTTTTTTTTTAAATGCGTGGACAGCAAATTTCCCAGAAGAATAAAGGACATGTGGAAATCTCTCTCCCCTAAGTGGTGTGATGTCACTGCCAGCCACCACCACAGACACTGCATTTTGCAAGGGCCATCGAGCCTTTTTGTAGCTTTTATGAGAGCGACATGGGGCGTGTGGTCCAAGAGAATGTCTCCGTAGAGGAGACGGGTTTCTAGTGACGTGGCTTCGGAGTCCTGTCCCCCACCCAGCAGATGGCTCAATCTGTTCCCACCCTGGAACACAGCACGGGAGCCAGTGGGACCCGGGAGGTTAAGCCAACTTGCTCTGCCCAGTAGGTGTGTGTGCCTCGGGGCTCGGTCTCTTCTCCTCCGGGACTGTGTGCCTCCTGCGTGGAGGAAGCTGCCAGCATCCACAATTGGAACATAAACAGGCCAGCAGGTTCTGATTAATCCAAATTGGAACTATTCAAACAGTCACAAAAAGAGATCTTTTCCCCTGAAGGAATTTACATGTGAAGAGAGACTAAGATGGGAAATAAACATTTCTATAATGATTAAAGTTAATTGGCTTGAAAGGATACCTCTGAAAGAACTGCTTTCTGGTTTTAGTTCCAATCTATTTCGGGACAAGCCTGTTTTTCATAAGATCGGTAACTGCAAACAGATACCGCCCCCTCATTGGAAACAGATGGTCCGGGACATAATTAAAGAGGTATGCACTGGCATCTCAAGTAACTGCTTTCAATTACAGCATTTCAAGAGTATTAAGGGGAAATATTTTAAACAAGACCCCTGCAAAAATAGATTTTGTCATTAACTTTGAAATAATATTTGACTTGAGGCTGAAATTTCCATGTGCCAGGTCTGGGTCTCACAGGCTGATGCTGATTGGTGCAAGAGAAATTGAATCATTATGGTCCCATATCGTTCGGGGGGGAAAAATTGTCTCATATATGTGTGTGTATATATATTTTTTAATGCAGAGGGGGAAAAGACGTATTTTTCCTCTGGTAACTTTTATTTCGCACTTGAATTCGGTTAGATTTCACAACCTTGAGGAGCTGTCACGGCGAAACCATTTCAGTGTCGAGTCCAAGGTTGTCTGGCACCAATGTGGTCGTCTGCGTGTGTGTACAGGCGGGGAGCTCGGGCCCGCCCCCCACCACGAAGCCCGCTCATCTGCCCTGTCGCCCACGCTGTACACATCGTGGGGAGACCTCCACGCGAACCCCCAAGATCAGATCGCGCGGGCTGTTGGCAGGTTGCCTGGGCTGGCACAGGTCGTCGGTGGTCGGCTTGTGGCCCTTTTCCCCGCAGATCATTTTAATGGAGATTATAATAATTAAAGGTATTTGTAGAACATGGACAAGCCACAGAATGCTTCCCTTGTGTTGTCTTACGTAACATATTGGAATGATATTTATTTCTCTCAACAAATACTTATTTATTGAGCATCTAACTCACAGCAGGCACTGTACCAAGAGATAAAGTGTTGAGCAAAGACAGCTGCCTGTTGGTCCCCTAGAGCTTACAATCCAGTGGTCGGCAGAGACGAGTCAACAATGACAACACAGGATGGTAAATGCTATAGTGGCACAGAAACTGCCCAGGACGTGGCTCTCCCCTGTCACCTTAAACTCGTTTTGGAAACAGAAGAGTAAAGCAATGTATCGCCTTAGCAATTCAAACAAATATACTTTCTTAGTGGACTACTGGTTCCTAACGACGAGAGCAGCAATCAGGCTGATGTAGTTGATTGATCGCTCGTGGCCATTAATGATGAGTAAGCACAGCATAAATTTACTTTTGATTATATGTACACATGTGTGTGCAGAGAGAGAGAGACAGAGAGAGACACACACACAGAGAACACGCCTGAGCCATGCTACCTCTGACTCTCCAAGTTGCCTGGGCTCTGAGCTCCCTCCAGCGGGATGTGTTAGGTGGGAGCGACGCCGGCCCTCACCCACCTGCCTTCACACTAAAGCTCTGTGTTCTTGAGGTGGGTGGGCCAAGGGTCCAGTTCACGTAAAAAGCGAAATACTCACCAATCCACACGTCTGTTTCCTCAGCATATGGGTGGTGAGTGGAATGTTACAATGGAACTTATACAGGTTTTTGAAGTAATTAAGGCCTTTAAAAGCTTAATAATGTCCTTTAAGGTTATACTCAATATTCAAATTCTCCATGTAGATGTTCAGATGAACTGGACTCAATATTGCCTCATTTTGGATATTCGTGTGTGTGTGTGTGTGTGTGTGTGTGTGTGTGTGTGTAGTATAGCCTTTATTACTTATGGGGAGGGAACTTAGGCAGTACCACAAATTTTAATGCCATCTGTTGAAGAAAACACTATATAGAACTTCTGAAAATTCTTTGAAAAGACTAAAATGAAAGGTTCCTTTATGCAAGGCCTATGTTCCAGAATTTGGATAATTAGTCAAATGTTCAATTTACAACTGTCTTCTCCAAACTGCTTCCAATGTCACCTAACAGCTTCCAAATTCCTTCTTGCCAAACTCTCTTCCTCCCCAAGCAGTGGATCCACACCCCGTGCTCTGTAAAGACAGGTGCGGAGACCGTGGCTGCTGGCAGGTGGCATTCCGGAATTTCTCCGCATCTGGACAGCTGGCCTCCCGTACCTGTGGGGACCGAAGACGGGTTGTCCCCAGGCGCCCGCATTGCAAATGCCTAACGGATCGGTGTCAGTGAACAGTGTAGATCTATCTCTAGGCCAGCCCCCCCATCTTGATCTTGGGGACACCACTTCAGCGGCACAGGATCCCAACTTGGGGTGACGACGAGACACCCAAGTGGCAATGTCCTGCCACAACACTTGGACTTGACTGAAGATTTACATCTAGAAAATGAGGCAATAGATAATAACAACAACAGCAGCAGCAGCTAGAATAGTGACCGACTTCCGATCAACAGGCACTGCGCCGAGGGCTTCACTTGCACGGTCGCTCTGAAGCCCGCAGTCCGGGCGGCAGCAACGATGATTGACCCCAGAGACGTTATGCCTCTTGCAGTTAAGTAGTGATGTAGGACTTGAACTCTGGTCTTTCAGATGCCTCGCCTATTGCTGTTCACTACTTTGCACAGAGGTGTTGGTTGAAAGCATTGATTTAGGCTATTCTTCCAAAAGACTAGGCCATCTTGGCCACTTACTTGTCTTTTCCATAGTGGAAGGTTAGTCTTAGTCTTCCTTTCTTCCAACTTCCCCTTGATCAGACTCCAAAACCATGGAACAGCTTCTGAACATAGCAGTGGGCAACCCCTGTCCCTGGCCTATTAACACTCTCTCCCCAGGGTCACCACACTGAAGCCTTCAAGTGGGGTGGGTTTATGCAAGAAATACAGAACAATTAAATGGGTTGCCAAGCACTTCAGAAGGTGACAGCCACAAGTACTGTGGCCCTATCGAAGGAGGTCCTTACCTCTGCTCAGTTTTATCAGAAACGTTCATTTTAAAAATAAATCTCACATGCTTAACTTGATATTTTCTCCTTTCTGAAAATAACAACATATTCCGGAGAGCTCACCCGGGGCTAAGGAGAGTAAATTCGTCTTCGTCATGCCAAAGACTTGAAGAAAGTCTACTCGAATAGTTTTCATGTGGCAAGCTGTCTAGGTCCCACTAATGAGACAAGTCATACAAGTTAAAAAAAAAAAAAGAAAGAAAAGAAAAAGAAATAAAACCCCTTTTTAAGACTATGAGAAAAAAATTACTTTATGCTATTTAGAGAAGCTTGGGAGTTTTTTTTCCTTTGGTAAATGCCACAAAGGAGACATTTCTCATGAAAATGTAACTGAGAGACAGGCCGTAGCATGGTGAGGGTGGCCCCTGGGAATACAAGAGAGAGAGCTTGGAGCCAGGCCGGTCATTAGGAGGCACCAAGGGAAAAACCGAGCTTGCATGGACGTAAAATATTCCAAAAGCCATCACAGAAGTGGAATGAGAAGGAGAAAGAGGGTAAATGCTGTACATAAAAGTAGCTGTCACCATACCGCACCCACAGCGTCCACATCTGGGGCGGCAGAATGGATACAGACTTGGACATCCCCTCGAAAATTTGGAGGCACCTGTGAAAACCGGGCTGGTCAGGAAAGAACTGGAATTTGAATCTTGAACCTCCCCTTATAATGGGAATGACCCCGAGCAATTCCTTATTTGCAAAAACTCATTATTTGCAAAACGAAAGTCATAACATAACATATGTGGAAAGTGGCTGGCTTGGAGAGTGAGTGTTGGAAATGTACACGTGGCATCTACCTCGAATGACCAGGTCCTCACGAGAGGCCAGACGCCGGCCTGTTAGCGCTGACCGATGCCAAGCAGTGCGCAGACCTCAGGCTTCTGGAGATCCACCGCTGGTGAGCACGGTGGCAGCTCTGTCGCAGCGTGGAGCGCACGTTATGCAGAGTCACCGAGTGTCCTAAGGAAACCTAGCACTGGGACGGGCCCTGGGTGCCGGGGCGAAGCCTACAGAATCGAAGAGCATCTATTGGACACTATTTCTGTCAATCAAGTTCCAGTTTCAGATGGGTGTGGCCACCACTTTCTTTCCAGCCTTGACTTTGTACGACGGGGGGTGTGGCCTTTCTGAGCTTCAGGGTCCCCATCCATAGAATGGGCACACGAATACCAGCACGCAGCCCCATCTCAGGATTTCAGATGACTAATGAAAAATGCCTGGCAGGGAGTAGACACAGGATACACGACAGCTATTGTCGCCTAAGGCCACAGCTCCTTCAGGGCACACACTGAACCTCAGGTAGTCTCCAATGCCTACCATGTAGTAGGTATAATAAATCTCCATTGAACGGACGGACACCCAAACCGCTGGTTCATTGCTCTTGCCTCCAACATTAATTGCCATCAGATGGGGCTTTCTTCCCGATTTAAAGAGGTTTATTTTCCTCCTAAAAAAAATCAGCGGAGCACCACCTTTAACCTCACAGCCTATCTCCAAGACAGACGACGACAATAGACATAAATTGGCTGTCTGTGGCGCTGGCCGGGAACGTGCATTCCCGTCCCACCTAGACACTGGTTATACCTCTGGCTTTGGACCCGGTCCTGTAGTCATTTCCCAGCGCCATCCTGTCTGACACGTCACTTTCGGAAAGTTAGTTACCTCTTTGAACTTAATTTCCTCATTCATAAATAATGACCTTAGCGGCTGATGTGAGGATTAAACGAGACAGCATCTGCATCGCGCCAGACGTGTAATAGGCAGGCCGAGATTTGAAACCAAGTATATGACACCAAAGCTCGGGCTCCTTATATTACATTTAATTTGCAAAGGATTTTAAGCTCCTTGAAGAAAGGAGACCTATCTTGTTCAGAACCAGTTTGCATATACCTTGGTGCCTCGCCTACGCAGGGCGAAGAAGAGTGTGTAATCAATACTTGGGGGTCTGAATTGCTTCCAACTGTTAGCCGTACTGGAAGTGAATCGAGACCATGTCTCCAGGAAAATGTGACTTTGGACACAAGGAACCAGCTTTAATTCCCCCAAACAAGGAATACCAAAGAAACGGTGTCTGCCTTCTTAAGACTGGTAGACTGCATGTTCAGAAACAGCGGCAGCAAAACATGGACACCCTATGTCTTCATTTCAAGAAGGCTTTAGGCAAGTTAAATAACTTAACACGCTTTTAGATGCAAGGAACAGAAAGCCCAAATCACACTGACTCCAAGGGTGCGTCCATTAACATGTTGGCTACGTGCCTGGAAGTGTGTGGTAACATTCACGGGTCCAGCAGTTCAAGGATCCGGGTTCTTTCTGTCTCTATGTTCTGATAACAGTATCAGCTTCACCATGGACGTTAGGTTGTCCCCGGAACATAATGCTTCTCTCCATCACGCTTCCGCCCTTAAATAGTGATGGTCACTGATGGAATGCTAGACGCTGACGCATCCTGAGGGTGGGGATCCTGGCAGGGGAAATGGTATGACGACTGGTGTTAGGGTCCTCAAACAGCATTGCTTCTCCACGGGGTGGGCGTGGAGCGGGGAAAGAATGCTGGGATTCAGTTACCACGTCCGCAGCAATGATGGTTATGTTCATGGAGAAGATGGAGACGTTTGGTCTAGATAATATAGTTGGGTTGATTAGCAGCTGATTAAATAGTTACATCATGAACAAACTAGAGACAGAGCCGACTTCTCACATGGCCCAGGAATCTTCCCTCCGTTTCCCCAGCCAGCCCAGATTGGGGTAGGTGTTCTTCTCTCCTGCTTTGATGTAAAAATGTGTCATTTCACACACACACAGTCTATGAAGTGTGGAGGGCGGCTGAGCCAAGGTCTCTCGTTCCTGCGGTGTTTGCACCGACTCGCCCAGGAGCCTTTAGTCCCCAGGCCACTTGTTGAGCTTGCGGGCTGGCGGGGCCCACACAGGAACTGTCTGCCCAAGGTCTCTTGTTCCGGTGTGCTGACAAGCCCACGCAGGAGCCTCCTGAGCCATGGGCAAGAACGTATCGACCTTGAGCTCAGAGGTGATGGAAATGTTTGGTGTTTGAAAACAAGGAAGCTTTTGACCCCGCCCCCCCCCCTTCACTTGGCTATATAATAAACTTGCTGGCTAGCTCGGGGTCACCGTTTCTCCATCAGAGAGCAGTTCTCTCTATCATGTCTCTGTGTCTCAGTCTCCCGACGCCCCTCCTCAGGTCTGGTTGGACTAGCCGTGCAGGTGGCAGCAATTGAGGACGTATTTATATAACTGTCCTCCAACCCAACCGCGAGGCTGCTGGGAGCTGAGCTGAGCCTCACCCAGCCTTTCCAGACTCGTCGCACACCCAGCACAGAACCGGCGTGTCATCAGGGGCTGCGTCTGCAAATCGGAGCGAGCGAGCCCGCTGTGGATAGAGGTTTCAGGAGCGGAGGTTCTAACTCCGCCTATACGTGAAAAGAAAACTTCCAACGATTCATGGATCACCCAAAGGACTAGCAGTGGTGCAATAAATATAAAGAAGATGGGTGTTGGATGCAGAGACCTGTAAGGTCCCTTTCATGCTGGAATTTGCCAATTTTCGGAGTTTGCTGATCGAGGCCACGATGTACGCTCCACGGTGGTGGCCCAGATGGCTTGAATCTAGGAGTCAGGACATTCTGGGTGGTGGGAAGGTGCTGGAGTCAACTGTTTGGCTCATGAAAATTGGAACCTTCTCTCCAGGGCCACGCTCTCGACAAAGGGAGCACATCACACTCTCCGTGCCAGCCGCAAAGTCTGTCCTGCGTGACTGTGATTGGGCACGGACTTGGCACTCTGTCTGCTTACAGGCCCCATGCCAGGACAACCAGAAACATAACTGAAAGAGGCTCGTACAATGCCAGGGGTGGGAAGGAATTTTTTAACAGCTTGAGCAATCTTAGCTCAAACGACTTTTGAGAAAGAGACTAAACGGAAACAGAAGTCAACGTGGCCGAAAGTCCGTGTTTACCTCGTGCTGGGTACTGGGCAGGCCCTCCGGTTGGGGGATAATGAACACATGGAGACAAGGCCCACAGTAAAGTTGAGCATTTAGTTGGGTATTTGCAAAACACAGACGTGCACACACACACACACACACACACACACACACAACGTGAGAAATGTACAAACAACATCAGCGACCAGGAGGCAAGCAGACAATGGGACCTCCATAATCTTCTACTCACCTTCCTGCCTGTTCCAGCCTCTCCCATTTCCTTTCAACCCCGACACTCTCCACTGAGAACCGATTTGCTTAAACTCTGACTCCTCGAAATCTTCCGTGCGCACTTAGCTTGCTGTCTGTCGAAGTCTTACTAACAAAACCATTTTATCGGTATAGAAACTATACGTCCCCCCTCACCCTACACTCTGGCAGAACCACTGTTAGCACAATGGTGTATCTTCTCTTGTTTTTGTTTTTGTTTTGCTACATGTTTTCTTTTCTTTCACAGATTTACAAGGTTCTCACATGCTGTTCCTACAACACTACTTATTATGTGAGTACATAGAAAACCACCTGCAAGAAGAGAGGATACACCGTTGTTAACTGTGGTGTTTCTCTGGGGAAGGAAGCCTGGTGGAATTTTTATTTTACTCTCTGCACTTCTATGTTGCTGTATTGTTTTGAGCAACAAAGAAGTATTTAGGTAAATTAGTAACATTTCTTAAAGGAGAAAATAAAATCTCTGTTCCCTGTGCAGTTACCGACAAAAAGTATCTGCTCTTTTGTACCAGTATATATATGGTTCAGCGATGTATTTCCAAATGATCTACCCATTTATATAGATCTATATCTATAATCTATATAGACTGTAGATTATATATTATATATTGTCGATTATTTAATATGTAACATACATTTACGTACCTTGTATATTACACACGGAACATTTCTCAGTGGCTTGCTAAAAACAAATTCTTTTCCTCGAGTACCCTCAAAACTAATGCATTCCAATTTGAGGTTCTTTGAGACTTTCCTTCTTTTTACTCTTACCAGCTGACTATTTTATGTATTCCATGGGAACTCTGCATTTGCCAAAGGGACTAGGTTATTTTGCAGTAACAAGCCAACCTCAAACTCTTGATGATTTAATACCATAAAAGTATATATTCAGTGGCGATAAGCAGGCAACCCAGAGAGCAGACCCAGAGAAACTTCATGTCAACATTTGGATCCACAGTTGCTGAGGCAGGAAAACGATGCATGGAAAATTCTGTGCTGGCTTTGAAAGCCCAGAAGTAACCCACTGAGTTTTCTCTCACTCCTCAGCGTAAGGTACATAGCCACGCCTGACTCCCACGAGGCAGGACAACGCAGCTGTGCCATGTCCCCGGAAGAAGAAGAAATGGAAAAAAATACATAGTCCTAATGTCTCCCACAACCTGCCTCTCTCTTTCTGACCGAATCCCAGGTTTTCCCAGCGTTCACTTTTCCAACTTGAGCTTCCTCATGTAGTCTTCCCTGTTTATCTTAATTGGAGTGTGTATGACCTACAAGCTCCCTGATCACCCCTGCTACTCAGATGGCATTAGATTATAGTCACCCGTATGCATTCATACAGTTGGCATCTGCTGTGCTAAATGCACACCCATCTTTTTCTTCACCCTGCTAGGTTGGTCTTTGTAGCCAGGACACCGATCCAAAGAGGTGCCAGGGAGACTATTTAGCCCAAAGATAAAAAACAGAGATCCCTGTTTCCTTTAGACACCTTCTGTTCTTTGATATGCTGGCTGTTATATCCCACCTGCCATGCCCACTCGAGTTTTAAAAAAAAATGTGGCAATGACAGCAAGTCATTCCAGATTTTCTCTGCCATCTGACGCCCAGCCACAAGTGAACGTCATCATGTGCTCGCTTGCAATGGACAAGCAGTGATGTCAAGGGTTCATACTAGGGTGGGGCACCCCTGAGTGACAAGGTGCCATCTTGAAGGATGGTGATCGACTTCCAACTCCGAAGACACTAAAACGGTCCCAAACAAAGACACTGTTTTGATTTTCCAGGTCAGGGACTAAGATCCACACGCGATCTGACTATCAGAGTATCCAGCTCGGATCTTGCTTTCTGGACATCGCAGAGATTTGTGACCACAGCTCCACAAATGGAACCCTACTGGCGGTCTCGTTAAGCAGTGATCTGAGTTGTCGGAAGCAATGCCTTCTTTGGTTAAGTGATGGGTGTCCGAGAGCTCAGCCGTCCCACAGAGGACAGCGAACCCTGTTGTGAAGGAGTCGTAGTGCAAATGCCAAGACCAAGGATGTAATCCTCGGGAGGGTTTTTTGGGGGGAAAAAAGTCAGGTTTTCTGAACCGCAGGCCGACGCTCTAACCGCTGAGCCAAACTGGCCACAGAAAAACGTCAGGTTTTGAAGTAGAGACGCGTTCATGAGCTGTGAGTGGCAGCAACTTTCACTGGTTTCCATTTCTCTTCCTTTGGCATCTGCACCTCAACAGTTTGTCCTTGTTCAAGGAACAAAACTCTATCGGAGGAGAAACATCTGTAACAAAAATATATTAATAAAAATTGCACCCCCCCCCCAAAAAAAACTGTGTCGTGCTTGCTTCTTCTTTTCAACAGGTGGCGCTGTTGTTTCACAAATGACTTCAGAACGCCAGCTAAGGTGTTTTTGTTTGAATCCCACCTATTGTTTGTGGAACAGGGCAGTCATGGGGAGCACCAATGTTCCTCTTTTCTGAAGCACTTTGTTTTGGGAAGACATCTAAGGCTGCTGAGTGACTTCAATGACAGAAGTTAGTAAAAGAAAAGAAAGAGCAAACGTTCTCCTTTTCTTGCTCTCTGGATGAGCTGAGTGCTTTCTTTTTTATTTCCGTTAGTGTCCAATGTATCACTCATGGCTCTCGAAGTTACACATTAATTCACTAAAACACGACTAGAAAAAGTGGTATTTCCAGAGGGTGGGTTGCATACTTGTGCAAAGCTAGAAAAAGACGGAGCTACAAAAGAAAAACCAGACCCTATCTTTATTGGCCAAGAATTTATAAATATATATAAATTCTATCAGTAATAATCCAGGCAAGACGATTTATGCTGGGTACTAATATTTAAAAATAAAAACTAATATTGGACTAGAATTTCCTGCTGGCTAGATACTGTTCTAAGCATTTCTTTGATCCTCAGAGCAATGCTGCGGAGTAGGTATTGTCATTATCCTCACTTTCCCAATGAGGAAACTCAGACCCAGAGGACTGGAGCAGCCCGGTCACGGCAGGCAGCTACCTCCACTGGCTAGAACAGCTGATACTGGGTACCTGCCACATGCCAAGTTGGTGTGTTTGCCCTTTGCTAATAATTTGCATTCTGTGTTAACCATGATCTTCATGTTCCTTTTATTTCCTACAGGAGTTTAATTGCCTTTCTTAATGACAAGCAAATGCATTTACCTCTTGCCTCTTTGAAAATAAGCAGAGATTTTTGCAAACATGGTTTTATTAATTTAACTTCAAACATGACTGAGCTCTAGAGGCTAGTAATTCACAAAATGCCATGAGAGTGCATCTTTCCCCATAAAGTACACCATTCAGCGTATTAGTTGGAATTAAAAAAATACATTTTAACTCTTCGTTGCTTCCTCTTAAAGAAATGCACACACACTTTTAGCTGTGGGAAGAGTGGCCAAATGACTAATTAGAATTACTGAAATTGTATCCATTTTTTTTTTTTTTTTTTTTTATCCTCACCTGAGGACATTTTTCCATTTTTTGTTCTGATAGAGTGGGGGGGAAAGAGAGGAACAGAGAGAAAGAGAAACATCGATGTGAAAGGGACACATCGAGTGGCTGCCACCCGCACAACCGACCAGGGCCGGGGACAAACTGCAACCGAGGTACGTGCCCTTAGCGGGAACCGAACCCGGGTCTCTCAGGACCACAGGCCGACGCTCTAACCGCTGAGCCAAACCGGCCAGGGCGAAATTGTATCCATTTTTATTCATTAATATACTACAAAGCCTTATATACCCCCCCCCCACACACACACAAACCTCGATGGTTTTCAACTTTCACACACACATCTACAAAATAGCTAATCTTGTATACTTCAAGAAATGACCAAAAACCACATAAATATCAACAATCACTAACCTTTCTTTTAGTTTAAGTATGTGTGTGTGTGTGTGTGTGTGTGTGTGTGTATTTGTGGTTTTTTTCCCCCTCCCCAGGGAACAGGAAGTAGGGGTTGAAGGGAAATAGTGAAAAAAAAAAATAAGGGAGATAAATTTGGGCATGGTTTTATTTCTCATCACCATGTAGGTTAGCAAGAACATCTAAATATATTGGCTTTATTTAGAAATTTGCCAAACCACTTAGCTCATTTTCTGAACTTACAAGTTTTTTTCTCATTGTTGAGGAATGGGATATTCTAGTTAATCTAATATTCCAGTTACTACTCGCCACGGAACCTTATTAACTTAGTACAGCTGAGTTTCAGGAGCCCAATTAGACATCTGGCTACTTTCCACGCAGGCTGAAAAGATATTACTTTTAAAGGGAAGTGACTAAGTGTTATAAATATACGTTTTAAATTTCTACTAAAATACTGGTAGAAATATCACTGTTACCCCTTATTGCAAATTAGACCTATAATAAATTGCTAGAATTCTGTAGTTTATTTGTCTGAAATTAAATGAACGCCCGAAAGTTTGCCCAAACCTCAAATTAGAGTTCACAGTGAAACTGTTCTTGTGATTTCCATACATATTTTCAAATGGTTGACCGACAGCAATGTTTTTATAATCATTTCTTTAAAAAAACTAAAGGAGACATTAATTCGATATAATTTTAGACTCATAGAGGGAAAATTCTGTGGCTCCCCAGGTTGCTTACGATCAACTCTTGCGTATCTGTTAAGCATCTGATAGGTAATCCCCCTTTTCCAGTCAGAGGGAACAGTTATCAGTATGAGACAGAAAACATGGCCTCGTAGTGGTCTACTTCCTCTGTTGTCCGGAAGAAACCCTAAAACAAAATCAAGTTGTATTTCTTTCCACAAGGAATAGCCTCAAGAAGAGTTTCTAGATGTTTCCCAAGACAAGTTATGTATTAAGGAGAAGGGGGAGGTTTTGAAGGTGCATTTCAACCAGGGCCTTCTGAAACAGTGGAAAGAAGGTTGGTACCCCAGGTGGCCAGGTATGGGGGATGCGGGCCTTCTCACATTGCTAGGGACTTTTGTACGGGGATGTATGTACAAGGCTAGTCGACACTATGCTGTTTCTAGCAACTAACGATTCAAAACAACCCAGTATCCATCAGCAGGGGATTGACTGAATGAGTTATCTGTATCCACCCAACAGAATACAGTGAAAGAGAAAGCTATTTAGTAACATAGAGAATGTTCATGGTACCTTGTTCAGTGACAAAAAGATGACAGATGTTGCTTCCTTTGTTAGAAAGAAATATGAATCTTTATATGTGTGCACATCAAGAAGGCAACGGACTGAAATCCCGACTATCGTTTTGTGTAGATAGGATTACAAATTATTTTATTCTTAATTATTTATTGTGCTTTCGGAATATACATAAGTATATTTATGTATATGTGTACACAGAAAAAGTATATACATACTCAGAAAAATAAAACTCTTTTCATTTTATACACACACACACACACACACACACATCCCAACCCCTAACAAAAAAAACAACAAAATGAGATCCTAAAGATAATAACCATGTTCTGGTTACCTCGCTGTCCAACCAATAGCATTAACTTTTAATTTAATACTCATTTTGAGTAACTGTTATGTACAAGTCTTGATTCCTTCGTGTCTGCAACAGCCTGCTCTCCCTTCCCCTCCCTTCCCCTCCCCTTTCTATAACTGCCCCTCCTCCCCTCTCCTGTTCATTCTCCTTGGCTGTTTCAAATGCCCGACCCTGCCCCTTTCCAAACACGCATGCACACGTCTCCTGCACACCACCAACCTCGGCAAGACCCGGCTGCCCCACTCGCTTCTCTGCTCTCCCCTTCCAAGCCCCTTCGCTCCCAACCTTCTCCAGTCTGGATTCTGCTTTAGCTCTCAAAGGAAATTCACTTGGCAAAACCATAGGTAAACTCCTAATTGAAAACCCCCTGAGCCCCCTATAAAGACTTATTTTTGTGTTTTCTTCTGGTCTCTCCTCTATGCGCACATAATTTCATGTAACTATACGGACGGCGTAGAGTCACTGTGTGTATTGTTTCCCCTTTTTAACAAAACACTGCCGCTCTCCACAGCCAGCGCCGACACTGGCGTGCCGCTGGGTGGTTTGCCTGTTGCTTGAGAACCTGGGCTTTGGATTGATTCTGTCTTCAGTTAAGTCTTATCTTTTCTACTTACGGGCGGTGGGATGTGAGCCCGTGAGACACAGCATTGCATGGGTTCGAATACCAAACCAAACCAAACAAAACAAAGTCTCTGATGAGAAAAAACAACAACAAAGTAAGATGTTCAGAAAGATCCTTTCTGGAAGGTGGCCAGACAGGCCAGGTCAGCTCAGCCTCGGAGGCCAGCGTGTGACTATTTTGGGATTTCAGGAGGGGAAGCCCCAGGGACAAAGCACAGCTGAACAAGGGGAAGCCAAGAGTTTCATCAGCAAAGACTTCATCTTGACTTGTTTTGCAGGAGAAGCAAAGGTGGAGAGGCCCTCGGCTCTCCCTCAGGGATGTGTTAAATATTCAAAAAGATTCATTTTGGAAAAACCGTGCCTATGATTTGGAAAACAAGCCATCTAAGCCAGAGCTGTAGTTGAGAGGGTTGGCAGAAAGTCTCTCTGAATCCCCTGAGGACGCCCGTTCCACGTCCCCGCAGCCCTTGAACAGAAAATCGCAACAGAACACGCAGACCAAGAAACACCAGCCAGATGGACTGCCACCTCTGGGCACCCCTAAATGCCTAACACAAACCATCACTTAGCATTTGGGGGGAGCCCAGAGTTTTTAATAAATGCAAAGGAAATGAACGTTTTGACCATCTCAAACCCTTTGCCACATGCTTAGAAGTCTGGCTTTCATCTGTGAAGGTGGCCCCCCCCAACATCCAGGGCCAGCTCCGCACAGGGTGCCCAGCAACTGTACACACTTTGATGCCCTGTTTTCTCCACCCAAATGCCAGGCTTGATCTTACTGCCCAGTGCTCCCTCTGCCCCGCCAGCACCAGGCTGGGCCTTCTTGCCTGCGTCCCCCCAATTCCAAGCTTTCCTGAGAATCTCTCTCGAGACCTCCTGCTTCCTAGCTGCCCTTTGAGAGCAGGAAGCTGTAGACAAGCAAGAGAGGCGTGAGGTGTCCTTCCTCCTTGGAAGTTCGGAAACTCGAAGTTAAACCACAGGGTGTGCCCAGAGGTGTCGCACTGGTGACTTCCAGTTGATGTTATCTTCGAATCAGTCATTTATGTTTCTCTCTGGATATTATTTCAGCCCCCAATGGATGCTTCCTATTTGCCCTTCCCTGTTATCACCTCGGGCAGCTTGTAGATGACAACTCCAGATATGGACACAGTGAAAGACAGAGCTGTGACGGAGGCGTCCCCGAGCGCTTATACACGTACATGTTCATACAGTCACAGAGATCGCTTCTGGCTTCACAGAACCCTCCACATCTGCCCGCAGCACCGACCTCCAGCCTGCGCAGAGGTCCTCGGGTGTCTGTGGGCACCAGGGGGAGCAGAGGTCACCGAGGAGGGTGGAGAGGAGTTCCCCAGAGTCCCCTCGGTCACCAGACATGTGTCCATGGAAATGAGGACGCACACGGGACAAGAGTGGCTGAGTGGACTTTTGTCCATTGTTCTGTCCTCTAGAGAGCTCTTGGCCGTGTCGAGCTCCCTCCCTAACTTTACGGCCTGGGCAGCACCTTGTATTGGGACAGCTCTTTCCCCTCCTCCGTCACGAAGGGTCCAGCCTGTGTCCCGGTGGGAGTGTCTCCCCCACACTCACTCCCGCGAACTCTGAGAAACACTTCACCTAGGACCAGAAGTCACAATGCGGCTGTCTTCCTTATGAGCAAGTGATTCACGTTCTTTCCTTCCCCTCCAAACGACGGCTGAAAAATTGCCAACAATAACCAAGTGGTTCAAAGCAAATCATAAACTATTTAGTGAATAGCAAATCCTCCCCGAATCCCTCTTGATCACAGACAGTACTGGTCAGGAAGGAAGCAGAGTCCTCAGTAGAGAAGATAGAATGTGGGGGGCTGGGGGGTGAGTTAACGACCCTCTTTCCCCAGAGAGGTGAACTGTGCCAAACCAGCCAGCTCATCAGTCTCGCCAACACGCAACGTTGGCTGTTTTATGGGGCGCCACCCAGACAACGGAATTAAATCAACCTCGATAAGACTGTAACAGAAAATAAAGAAATCCAGGGGAAACCATAAGAGTTATGAGCTTCGGATCGTTGTTTTCCATGGAGGTAGTAATACTCCCACATAGCCCTAGCGCCGAGACGCAGGAGCCCGAGCGGTGTAAGTTGGAGCCCGACGTCGGAAGACTGTGTTTAATGCTAGGAAAGAGTGAATGGTTGTCCACTGTGATGTGAGAGGGAAAGAACTCACCCCAGCGTCTTGCTAATTGTGTTATTTTTATTTATTTATTTTAATCCTCACCCGAGGACATTTTTCCATTTTTTGTTCAGATAGAGCGGGAGGGAGAGAGAGGTAGAGAGAGAGAGAGAAACATCGACGTGAAGGGACACATCGAGTGGCTGCCACCCGCACGACCAACCAGGGCCAGGGACAAACTGCAACCGAGGTACATGCCCTTAGCGGGAACCAAACCCGAGTCTCTGTACCACAGGCTGATGCTCCAACCGCTGAGCCAAACCGGCCAGGGCTAATTGTGTTATTTTTACCATGTCCCAATCGAAGCCGTTTGAATTCAATTCCTAAGCTTCAGTTGCGTCGTGGCTTAAGCCTAGTTCCATCGTTAAATCAAGTTGTTGATTTCTACCAGTCCTCAGAGCTGGCGTCTCCATTGCGACATCTCGGTTGGCTGGATGTCCCATTCTAAGACGCTGTAACGGGAGCTGTCTTCTCTGAGTCCTTGAAGCCGGGAAGTGGGTGCCCCATGCATCTGCACCGGGCAGTGCTTTGCCTAGCAACGCGATTCTTTGTCTCCCTTTCGTTACCATGGCTCTGGTAGCCCTCTCTCCACTGTCTTCTAGTACCGACCTCTGTAGTGGGCGACTGGGCCAGCTTGAATGTTTTGCCCTTTGTCAGTGACTTGTGTGTCTGTTTTGTTTCCATCTCGAACATTTTCACATTCTTTCTTTCTCCTCTAGGCTCAGTAACTTTATTAAGACGTTTTCCTAAATTCATAATCATGTCCCTCTCTCTCTCTTTTTTATCCTCACCTGAGGATATTTTTCTATTGATTTTTCAGAGAGAGTGGAAGGGAGGGAGAGAGAGAGACACATCGACATGAGAGAGACACACTGATTGGCTGCCTCCCGCATGATCCCAACCAGGGCTGGGGATCGAACCGCAACTGAGGTCTGTGCCCTTGACCGGAATCGAACCCATGACTCTTTGGTCTGTGGGCTGTCGCTCTAACCGCAGAGCCGAACCGGCCAGGGCCCCATGTCCCTCTTCTCTAGGACACAGTCTGCTCCACGCCCAGGATATCTTTCTTCCCACCTTCCATCCTGTGGCCACCAGCCCTTCCTAGTTTTTCTGCAGTAACCGACCTGGTGAGATATGACCTGACAGCACCTCCCATCAGACAACACCCACAGCCGTCCTTCCTGCCCAGGGACTTGGGATTCCTGGGGCAACCCTCTGGTCCGTCCTGGAAGTGCAGAGGGGTAACACCCCACCAGGAGCCCGTGTCCGGGGGAGTACAGGAGGCAGCGAATCAGCCTGCCCCTCCACCTCGCGTGCACAGGCGAGTCTTGCTCAGACGTCAGGGCAGTGGCCGACTCGGGAACCACCACACTGGCTTCTTCCTTCCCTCTGCTACTCTTCCCATGTCTCTCCTGTTGCCCGGGTGACGCCCCAAAGTAACCACCTGCCCATTAGACTGTGTGTGTCTCAGGCTCTGCTTCGGAGGGGGAATTTATTTCTTCAAAATGACCTTATTGGTTTGCAATGTTTTGTTTACTCTCCTGTTTTGGTTTTTCCTCTGTGAATGTTTTCTTATCTCCGCCTTTTTTTCATTTTATTTTTTGAGATTTTTCTCCAGCCTGCCCTGAGTTTCAAACAGATTTTTTCAGGCCAAAAATGACTTAAACTTTCGCAGTAATATCAGTATTCTCTTTCGTTTCTTTCTGGAGCATCACACTCCTCTGAGTATGTTGTGTTCTTTGAGTCCTCATTTATTTTATTTTTTAACCTTCAAGGAATCACAGGGTATGTATGGCTAATTCATTCCATGATATACGTACTTCACACGTCTTTGGCTTATGTTCCTTAAAAAAAAAGTCATCGCTCTGTCTGTGCACAGTCTCCATGCCGGTTTCTTTCTGCACAGATGTCATTTTTAATGGGTCAACAATTTGCTGGAGAAGGTGGGGTGGAGGGCGGCGCGGATGCCGAATTCAGTCTGTATTTTATTTTATTTTATTTTATTTTATTTTTCTTTCTTTTTTTATCCTTACCCGAGGACATTTTTGCATTTTTTGTTCAGACAGAGCGGGAGGGAGAGAGAGGAAGAGAGAGAGAGAAACATCGACGTGAAAGGGACACATTGAGTGGTTGCCACCCGCATGACCAACCAGGGCCGGGGACAAACTGCAACCCAGGTACGTGCCCTTAGCGGGAACCGAACCCGGGTCTCTCTGTACCGCAGGCCGATGCTCCAACCGCTGAGCCAAATCGGCCGGGGCGAGTCTGTATTTTAGAATCTGTGTTATTTCTTTTTCCTTGGGGGACCACCTCAGCTCAGTTGCAGCATTCAGACGGACTATGGAGCTCACAGCAAAGCCATTTGTATCGTCTGCGTCACACTGCCGTGACCCCCCCCCCCCTTCTTTTAACTTCTAGCAGCGTCTCTCAGCCAGACGACCAGACTGTAGATGTCAGCTACTCACCTGGTGTTGGGTTTGGTGTTTAACTGGGCCTCTAAAGAGACGATCCTCGACTGTGCAAGGGCCAGTGGCAGCCCCTCGAGTTCCTTGCCCCGGTAAGAGACGACGTAAGGATTTCAGGGTCCCAAAGGGTGGCTCCCGGCGACCATGTCAGCATTGCCTGGGAGCTTGTTAGGAGGGTGGATTTGGAAGCTTCACCTGTGGAAGGAGAAACCTGGGGGTGGAACTCAGTAACCTGTGCCTTCAGAAACCCCCTAACTGCCCTGGTTGGTTTGGCTCAGCAGTTAGAGCGTCGGAGCGTTGGCCTGCGGTCCAGAGAGACCCTGATACACACTAAAGCTGGAGAATCACACTCTTAGAAGAATCTCTTTCCCAAGATAAGGGCCGACAAGATATGTCTCAGTTCTCAGTGTGCTCTCTCGTTTGGCTCTAAATTATACAGAGTTTGGGGTTTAGGATTGTGCCTTGGGGCTGTGGGTCTTTCTTTGTCATGAGAAGATAAAAGGTATAGGCCTGCCTGGTTTGGCTCAGCAGTTAGAGGGTCGGCCTGCGGACCAAAGGGTCCCGGGTTCAATTTCAGCCAAGGGCATATACCTCGGTTGCCGTTCATCCCTGGCCCAGATTGGGGTCATGCTGGTGGCAACCAATCGATGTGTCTCTCTCACATCAATGTTTCTCTCTCTCTCTTTCTCTCCCCCCCCCCCTCCTGCTCTGTCTGAAGATAATGTAAAAATATCCTTGGGTGAGGATTAAAAAAAATTAAAAAATCAATGGAAAAATGCACTCAGGTGAGGATTAGCAACAACAAAAAAAAGATCAAAGATATTTTTCTCTCTCTCTTGTAAATACATTGTTTCCACGTGATTCGAGGCGGGAGGCAGCAATGCACAAATGCACTTAAACCCACAACTTGTAAGTGGCATTCTCGGCCGCTGATGGGACGGCGCGTAGCCTGGCGGAGGATGGGCCGGACCTGGAGCCTGGCTGGAGGCCCCGCTCTGGTCCAGCTCTGCATCTGATTAGTCTGCGACCTCTGACAAGCCACTTGACCTCTTCGTGCTCCTTGGGGCTTGGAAACCGCGCCTCTGAGCAACAAAAGTGCTCCTTGTTTCTTCCCTCAGCTCAAGTTTAAGTGCCTCTCGTGATAAGGTTTCTGCTTCCTCTCCCGTGACAAGTCATCACAGGGAGAGCTCACTGCGACAGCTCTGAAGCCTGAACCGGTCCTCGTCTTCCCTGAGATTCATTCTTGTTCGGAGACAGTGACCCTTTCCCCCGCGCCGGGCAACTGATTCACATTCCACGTCTTCACCCGAAGCGGTGGAGCCGGGACAAGGCCTGATTTCGGTTCCCCCAGCTCTGCCGCTGGGGTGGGGTGGGAAGCCCAGAGGGCATGCTGACCCCCCACGGAGGGTGAGCCTGGCCCAGGCCACCGGAACATGTGCATGCCCTCTCTGACTTCTCCTGTGCCGCATCCCCTTTAAATTCAGAGTGTCACACTCCTTTTTCTTGGCTGGATGACTTTTGTTAAAAATCTACCGTAGTTCTTGGCCGTGCTGTGGCAGAAAGCGGGTCACCACACGCAGAAGACCCCTCCCTCCGGGTGAGGGTCTGTCTCGGGCACCCAGGCTCCCAGCGTCCAAGCAGATTCATTTATACCTTCATGTCGTCGGTCACCGACTTCGTGTCTCAGAAAGGGCTATGCAAAGTGTGTCCGTTGGCCAGTCTGCGATTGGGTGTTACAAGTGTGTAATGAGAGAAGCCCAGAAACGGAGGAGGAGTGTTGAGAGACGTGTCCAGCACTTTGGCATTGCTGTGACGCCCCGACAGGTGGTCAGTGGATTAGTCTCACGGAGCTGGGCGTGAGCCACCGGGAGTGTGATGAGACTCAGGAAGTGCATGGGGTCTTGAGTTATCTTACTCATGCCAGCCAGGGCCGGGTACTTAACTTCCAGGACCCCCGTAGTGCAAGATGAAAATGTGGGTGCCTAGTTCGAAATCACTAAGCATTTCAAGATGGCAGCAGCGGATCAAAGGGCCCGTCCAAGTACCCGGCCCCCTGCCAGTGTGCAGCTCACACACCCAGGACCCTGGGCTGGCATGCCTATAGCGTCATGTTAGAACTGGCGATATTTTAAGGTTAATTTGTCCACTGAGCCTGGCCCGTGTGGCTCAGAGGATTGAGTGTCATCCCGTGGTCTGAGAGGTCCTGGTTTGATTCCTGGTCAGGGCACATGCTCGGGTTTTGGGCTCAGTCGCCAGTAGGGGGCGTGCAGGAGGCAGCCGATTGATCCATGTTTTTCTCTCACATCAATGTTTCTATCTCTCCATTCCTCTCTCTCTAAAACACTCAATAAAAATGTATTTAAAAAAAAACTAAACTAATAAAAAATGTGTCTGCTTAGATGGGCTCTTAGAAAAAGGAACAGAATTCCTGTCTTTGCTTGGAGTAACCAACAGTCTGTCTGTGGGCTGGGGAAGCTTGTCTCCTCCAAAACACTAACTACCCGAAAGAAGTCACCGTTTTCTCGGCCAGGCCTCCAAAGAGGCAGGCGGCTGCCGGACGGGCTCCGGTGCTCCGGCTTTGGATTTGCTGTACATACTTTCCGGACACAGGCGGACATGGACAGAGGTTAAGGCTCTGCGTAAAGACTGGAGAGGTGATGGCGTACAGGTCATGTCAGCCAGGACTGGGTGGCAAGTGGCATTTGGGAGCAACGGCAGACGACGGCGTGAACACAGAGTGGACACCGCAGGGCAGATCTAAGAGGCTGCGGGCTGAGGAAGAGACAGCGGCGTTTCAAGTGAGCCCGGCCTGGAGGTGAGCATTCGGCCCCAGCTCGGCCCGTAACGAGGGCTGCGACCTTGAGCACATGCGTTTCCTTAACCTAAGTCAATTAGTCTGCAAAAATAATGATGCTGCTGACCTTACAGGGCCCTTCTTACAGTCATTCATTCGAGACTTCCTGAATACATGCTCACTGGGTCCTGTGGCGCCATCTCTGCCCTAAAGCAGCTGAGCCCCGAGGAGGACACCGAGAGGGAGCTGAGCGCGAGCATGGTGTTAGAAAGGGAAAGGAGAGGTTGGAGCTGTGGGGGAACAGAGGCGAGAACCCCCACCCCCGACCCCAGAGAAGATACTGTCTGATGTGGGAAGACAGAGAAACAGGAGTAGAAGTTAGCGGGGGACGGAGGAGCAATCCAGGAGAAGAAAGGAGTTGGAAGAGAGGGAGGGAGGGTGGGCGGGAGAGAGAGAGAGAGAGAAAGAGAGAGAGAGAGAGGGGCAGAGAGAGATTGTTGGTGCAGGTACACTGTCACTGCCTTTGAGAAGGAACCGTCATTTCGAGGAATCTTCAGCAATCAGACCAGTGGAGTAAGCACAGATCAGTGACAAGCACTTTAAGCCATAGTAGTCAGGGGTCAGCATGTCCCCTGACTGTCACAGGGAGCCAGCCATCAAAGGGATAACCACAGATCCAACGACCACTCTCCCCCTTTGGGAGGATGCCCCCGGCTGAGTGGCAGGGACAACTGGTAGCCCACAGTATTGTTTCCATGTCTTCCTCATTAATGGAATCCTCATTGTTAGCTAAATGTGTGGCCACTGGAGATGAATCCCAACGTCACTGGCGTCTCCCTGTGAAGTGGGGCCAAGTGCCTACCTAGTGTCCAGTAAGCGGAATGAGTGGGTGTCACACCCAGAAGGTGGGAGCTCTTCTTTGCCCTTTCCTCCGTCCTGCTAGCTGGATTATGGCTGTGGTTGCCAGAGCTCAAGCAAATGTTGGGACCGTGTAGAAAAAGTCACATGATCAAAACGAAGCAAAACAAAACAGGGAAGTAACAAGAGCGAAAGAACCTGGATCCCTGCCAAGAACTCCAGTTCTAACCCTCGCCCCATCAGATGTCAGACTTCTTTGTTTTTCGTTGTTAATCCTCACCAGAAGACATTTCCCCAATGGTTTTTAGAAAGAGTCGGGGGCTGGGGGGAACAATGATGTGAGAGAGACATATCAATTGGTTGCCTCCTGACGGAACCCGTAACCCAGGTACGTGCCCTTGACCGGGAATCAAATCCACGACCCTTGGGTCTGCAGGCCGATGTCCTAACCACTGAGCCAAACCGGCCAGGGCAAACGTCAGACATCTCATACACAAGAGGGAAATGCCTATCTACCTTGATTATTTAGACTTTTCTTTCTTACGTACCTAAACCTTAACTGATGTCCGAAGCATGGGGTTCGGTTGACTGGATGGTGGCAAAATTGGACACCCCAGTTAGAAGAATGAGGCAAGTAAATCAAAGCAAAAAAGGCAAAAAAAAAAAAAAAATAAGTGGTGTGACTTGAACAAGGGACGTGACACTGAGGAGGCAGAGATGGGCAGACTCCAGAGACACTTGGGAGTCGGCACTGACTGAGGCTGCGATGATGGGATGTGGGGTGACGGTGAGGGGTGATGGGACGGTGGACATTGGGAGCCAGATAATTCTTCAGTGTGGGGGCTGTCCTGGGCAGTGTAGGATGTTTGGCAGCATCTCTGACCTGTACCCCACAATCACAGTCCTAACAATCAAAACTGACTCCGACGTTAACAAAGGGTCCTCTGGGGGCAGATTCCCCTTGGTTGAGAACCACTGGTCTAAGAGAAATTCTAGTGCCTGTAAGTAAGGCATCTGCAGGGTGTTCCCCTGGCTGGTTTCAGGAACGGACACGTGACCCATAACTCGCATTAGGGAAATGCAAAGAGAAGTTTTCTGGGAGCTTCCAGGAAAAGTTTCTGTGCTCCCCAAAGAGCCACAGGCTGGGATGGCTTTTCCTCTTCGGCACATCCTTGCGTGTTGATGTGAAGCCTGGATCCATGGCACCCAGTGACTCAGGTGGGCGTGCTGACACGGAGCCACTGCGTTGGGCCACGTGTGGTCATTGTCCTGCTTCCTGTTTTCCAGTCACGTGAGCCCATAACCGCCCTTCAGTGTGACCCAGGGTGAGTGGGATTTTCTGGTACTTGCTGCCAGAGGCTTCTCAGCTACACAGCAAGCTGACAGGACCCATTCTGGAGGGGTCTTTAGGGGCAGAAGCCAGACAGGGGTGGCTGAAGGACCGAATGGGAGGGGCCTCGTGGAAGACAGTGAGTGATCAAGACTTTTCAAGAAGGTTCGCATTGCCCTGGCCGGTGCGGCTCGGAGGATAGAGCGTCGGCCCGTGGACCAAAGGGTCTTGGGTTCGATTTCCTGTCAAGGGCACATACCTGGGTTGCAGATTCAATCCCCGGCCCCCGTTGGGGTTGTGTGGGAGGCAACCAGTCGATGTTTCTTTTTCACGTCGATGTTTCTCTCTCTCTCTCTCCACCCCCCCCCCTTTCCCCTTCCATTCTGTCTAAAAATCAGTGGAAAAATATCCTCATGTGAGGATTAACAAAAACAAAAAATACAAACAAAAGCTTGGCCCTGAGGGACACAGACGGGGCGGTGATGGGGTGCAGCATGCCGGAGGGTGGTGTGGGGTTGGCGAGGCCCGAGCTAAGGGGACGGGCGATGGAAGGAAGCGGTGCAGACAGCTGAGGGCGTTTTCCCGGGGAGCAAAGCCTCTCGGGGGAGGACATGAGAAAGGGGCTGAGATTCCGCTATACGTGAAAGGGCTCCTCTTGGGGAGAAGGAAGAACATGTCTCCCATCCTGACATCAGGGATGGAAAAGGAGACTCAGGTCAGCTCTAGTGTGGGGGCGAGATGTTAGGCAAGTCCTCTTTGGACCGGTCCAGGGGTTCTGGGAGCAGCAGCGTCACTGTGGAGATGCCCCAGAGACAGGGTAGGAGGACAGCAGCAGCCTGGCCTCAGGGCTGCTCCCTCCAGGCCCTTCTCCTGAGCTGGGAGAGGTGTCACCCTCCTGCCTGCACACATGGGAGAAGCGGCTGTCTGAGGTCCGCCTGAGCGTGGCTTTCCTCCCAAACCTCTTGTCTGAACTTTAATAATCGAATGTTTGGAAATCGTTAAGTAGCTGCCTTGACTTGTTTCACTCGATGGCCACAGACATTTCATCGAGCTGACACAGGATTTATGTCTCAATAACACAACAACATTTAGTGAGCACCGTGGGTCCGGGGCGATTTATGCCTGTTCTGCAATTGGCGAGTGATTTAAGCCCGCGCGGGGCCGAGTTACCGGAGCGGCGGCCAAGGCGCCCGGTCCTGCGGCTGGACGGCTGCCCGCGGGGCGGGGCGGGATGGCCTGGTCGCTCCCCGGCCTCTTCCCCGGGAGCTTTTCATGAGAAAAAAAAAAATCAGAAGTCTGAACCAGTTCTCCTTTGTCTGCAAAACGTTTCCACTCCCTCTGGTTCCCGTTGGACCCAGGTGGGTCGTGGCTCACACACAGATGGAAGTGACCTCGAACTCAGCACCTCAGGCCCTCCGGTGTCCTGTGTCACCGGGCTCAGGGTGGAGGGCACCATTGCTTTTCTCAAGTCTGTGTTGCTACCCGAAACGGATCGGCTAGTGGGTCCCCAGGCTGCCACGGAGGTCCCGGCCAACACCGGGTGGCTCCTAGAGACACCCACGAGGAGGAGGAAGGGCCCGGTGGTTCCGAGCTGGGCCTGACACCGCAGCCCGGCCACCCCGTTGTCCAGGTCTGCAGCCTTGGGCCGCTTCGTGACCTGTGTGTACCTTGGTTGCCTCACCTATGAATTGGGACAATAACACCTCACTAGGAGATTATCCTGAAAAAAAAAAAAAATCTGGCTCTAAACATCTAAAATGGCAGCAGCGGCTCCTCCAAAGGGAACCGAGCAGAGACAGAAGTGAACACGCTTAATTCTGAGCACGGAAGCACCCTAGAACCTAAACGAGAAGAGGACTTCAAGGTAGGAGTCCCGGCTGGCACGGGAGTGACCAGGTACGCCACGGGGCTGCTCGGAGGACCACACAAGCAATCATTTGTGAAAACCCCGACTACTTGGCAGATCCCAAATATATACACGGCCGTGCATCTTCCTCCTTTTCTTCTTTTTCCCAAGCAAGCAGAGAAAAGTAGGTGAGTTCCCATCTCGATTCCCAAAGTGTCGAAGCCGTGAGGATGGAGTCACTTTCGCACACGTCTGGGATGCAGGCCTCAGTTGCCCTTGGCGACCCCCGACTCCCCTCTGAGCACCCCCTCCAGCAGCCAACCTACAGGCAGCGTCCGCCCGGCCGGCCTTCTCCCGGCTGCCAGTGAAACTCAACGCGGAGTTAAGTTGTTGAACTAGTGGCTGACACGTTGTGACAACGAAGGGCGCTGGAGGAAAGTCTTGAAAAGGCACGGGCACGGGCATGGGCATGATCTTCGGGGCATTTTAGAAAAGCCCTTTTGGACTCATGCCTTCCCGCCTCCTCCATGATCTAACCTGGCAGGGAGCCCGAGGGCTCTACGTCGTCCAGACGGCTCCATTTTTGTTTAGCTGTCACCAACCTACCCTACTCACTGGCCTGGTCCCTTACCAACAGATTCTGTCCTTCACTGTGCTTGTCACTGAGCCATTCTGGGAGCTCGTGATCCACCCTGGAAGGATAAGGCCAGGATGTCATAGTTCCTTGATCTGTTTCCCTAGGACCATACGCTTATTGCCATGAAAATAAATGCCCCAACTAGTCCAAATTTCTCATCAGCAAAGCTTCCATGATGCTTTCTGTTTGATTTTAGAGAGAGGGGGGAGAGAGAAACATCAATGAGAGAAACACGATTGGCCGCCTCTTGTACGCCCCCTGCTGGGGATTGAGCCAACAGCCCAGGCACGCGCCCTGATGGGGAATCAAAGGCGACCTCCTAGTGCACGGGGTGACGCTCGACCACTGAGCCACACCGGCCAGCGCCGTGATGCTTTGTGTCTCTAACCGAAGAGAAATCTGCACAGGTTACTGAATGTAAGTTTGATTTGTTTCCTAAATAATAAGGAACTAGGAAGTGAAAACACGCATGGTTTTTAAAAATGCCTAGTTATCCCTCCCTCCCCCTGCCAAATGCACTTCCTTTGGATCCAAGGGAAAGTACATAAAATTATAATTCACTGCAAGCAAAATTTTTGAAGGTGAGAAAAAGTGGATTAGCACCTAGACCAAGAGGGGCAGTCTTCTTTCCATCCAGTGGGGACCAGGGCCCTGGCAGGCGGCTAGGGGCGTCTAGGACACAGCCTCGACCTGGCTCCGCCCTCTGCCACCGCACACCCTCTGCCACGGAGTCTGCAAACCTTCCCGGGTTGTTTCCGTTGACCTGCCCAGGTTGTCTGTCTCCCTGACCAGACAGTGGGCTACACCAGGGCAGCCAAGGGCCTCCGTGAACTGTGACTCGGATGTCTCTGTCCTCAGCGGACACTCCACATTCGTTTGAGTCAGATTTCAGTACTATTTCTATTCCCCAGAGGAGAAGGAACCCTCAGCCCCCACAGCACTGGTGACAGCAGAGACGTCCCTGAAGCTTTTGCGGGAGAGACTGAGATGGGGTTTACATCGTCGAGCCCACAGCAAGCTCTGCAGTCCTTCATCGGCCGTGGGGTTCTCCAGATGCCTGTCGTCTCCCAGCTGGCCCGTGCCGGTCTCGGGTCCGGGCTGCCGGCTGGCGCAGCAGGTGGGGACTGAAAGTCGCCCATGTTGACCTCTCCGAGTGGAGAGCCACCCAAGGAATGAAGCCCCATCCGCTTTGCAAACCAGGCCTCACAGCGACATCTCACCCGGATGGGAACTTTTCCTGTTTCCCACAGAAGCCCTGGTGAGTCAGATGCCCCGGTACTTCTGGGCCCTCTCGGTACACGTGGGTCGAACTGAGTCTCACCTGGAATATAAGTATGACAAGTAAGGTACAAGTCTCGTGATCAGGCAGCCCCGGGAGATGAGCAGAGATAAGTGCAGAGGAGCCTTGTAGGAGAAAGCAGTAGGGTTTTGAAGTGCCAGCAGGGAATTGGGGGTCTTGCCAAAATTTGCTGCAGCGCCAACATAAGTCTTGCTAAATTCAGTTGCATCATCCCAACAATTTTTCCATGGCAAAAACCTGTAAAAATATTTGTTATACATCCCTTTTTATCCGTCAGTACATTTGGATCCAGAGCAATGGGAAGATCGGAAAGTTAGTTCTCCATTAGTGAAAGCTGGAGTTATAAAATATCTTTAGAGAAATACGTTTTGAAAATTCCACTTATTCAATAGTTCTAATGAGGACTGCCCGCCCCCCCCCGCAAAGTGTTTCCAAGTGGAGAATCTTGAGCAATCTATTTTAGTGACTCCATAAATTTTAGAATGAAAATACAAATTTTTGTGGTATTGTAAATAGATCTTTGGAAAATTTCTTCTCTCATCAGTAAATTAAACATATCTCTTTGTATTTTATTGAGAGTTACATTATTCATTTAGTAAACTACTTGTAAACAATTTAAAGCACATTCCATCTTCTCTTCGGTGGAAATGATCATTTTCTTAAATAATGAAGTTCCAAATAATTAGAGTTCATTCTACTTGTTTTTCAACACGTCTGTCTTGGTAGGATTACTGTTCCTGCTGTAACTCCTACCCATCCTCCTCCTCTTAGCCAACGCCACACACACACACACACACACACACACACAGACACACAGACATTGTTTTCCCTTCTAAGAAGTCCTCAAGGAAGAGACTATACAAGGGTCACGATTGGATGTGGTCAGGGCTCATAACTAAAAGAGTTACATTTCAGTTACCTGGAAATACCTACATCCTGCCAAAGCTGCAACCCTTCTCTCACAAATTCTCAGTTTAAAGGAAACCGAATCACAGCCTTTCTTGGTCCCAACTCTTCCCTTCTGGTGAAGCCTGCGCTCTCGGTTCAAAGGACAGGAAGGCTCACTTTCTGCAAGCGGCTCAAGGCTGCTTGGACACTGAGTGGCGTTTACAAGGCCCCACTCTGCGGAGTGCCAAAGAATCAGAAACAGCTGGGTTGCATTTTCTTTGAAATGCACATTTAGTTAAAAATTAAAGACCAAAAAAATAAAAAGCACCGGAGCAAAACACTTTCTGGTTCTGCCAAGACCCAAACCATTTCGGAAAAGGAGGGGAACAGAGAGAGAGGAGAGAAGAGCCTCAAACGTTAGCCAAACTAGTTTCCCTTTCTATGGTCCGAACGTTCGGTAGGCCCGGAACAAAATAATGCAAAGCACAGACTCAGTTCAAACCAGTTCTGGAAACAGTTATGGGTCAGCTAGGCGTGAAGAGATCCTGTAACTGTTTCTCCTCTTTTTTCTCATCAACCCCCAGAATAGTTGCAGTCATTTTTTTCTTTACTTCTTACTCGTTTCTGAATTTTGCCAAACTCTCCCCGAAAGATAGGAGGTTCCCAAACAGAGGGATTGAATTTAAGTAAAAAAACGACATTCTAGTGGTTGAAGTTCTTGGAAACATGTTTGTACTACAAATAGTAAATAAATAATAAAAGTGATTCCAGGGAATGGAGAGTGGCTCGCTCCCTGCCAACTTGCTTTCATCGCACAACAGAAAAACAAAAAGTCCCTCTTGCCCTAGAATGAGAGGTAAAACGGGCCCATATGTGGTCGTGTTGACTTAAATTCAATTTAACTAACACTCTTCAGTACCTAACACTCTTCAGCACCTACTATGTCCAAATAATAAAACTGGGAGCCATAAGAGGATTAAAAACTGAGCAAGGCTGCAGAAGTGGATAGAAGGAGGAGGAGGGAAAGCGAAAACACCAAGTCTAGAATAGAACCCCAGACCAACCGGCCCCCGTGCCCTAACATGGAAATGGGTGTCTTCAGTTCCAGAGTTCTCAACACGCGACAGTGCATGAGGTTGTCTGGCTTCCAAAGTAGTTTGCAGCGTGAAGTACAGAATGGATATAAAAAGCTCGCGTAAAAGGTGTCATGTGACCCTTGCGTTATCCCAGAAACACTTTTTAAGAAAGCATTTCGGAATGGCTGGATGTGCTTTATTTGAACGTCTCCCTTCAGAATTTTTCAAACTGAGTTAACTGACGAGAAAAGTATTTTTATGGCTTCATACATCTATCAGGCAGAAATTCAACCGCCTCATGCCAGTGTTGGCAAAATTGAGGTAAGGTCATCTTCTGTGCTTGCGATTTGTCGTCTTTTCCGGTTTCTTCCACCCCCGACACAAACCCGAAGACCCAAGCTTCTTACGGACGTCAGTGCTGCCCGTATTTTCCACTGGAAAGTAATCTATGCCAATTAATATTAAAGTAACACTGGTATGTCTTCCAGAAAGTCTCTGGCCTTTTTAAGAAGATACTTGAGGGAGGATTTGAATAGCCCGTCAAGATGATGTCCCACTAGGATCTATTAGTAACCAGCTAAGACAGGAGCCCTAAGGAAGGCCCAAGGTGGACAGCTGACAGTGGCCAGTGGTAGGGGCTAAGACAGGTGGTTCATCGCGACTAAAACAGTGGAGGTGGCCTTATAGTCTTCAGTGAAGATTCAGGCTAATGACCAGCAGAAGCTCTGGTGTGAGCCAGGGGTGGCTAATAGTTTCCTGGAGGGTATAATGGCTAGGAAAGTGTGTGTGTGTGTGTGTGTGTGTGTGTGTGTGTGATGATGATGATGATGATGAAGAGGCTAGTACCAGAGTCAGGCTCAAAAACAAGAGTCCCAGGCTCCCAAAGGCCCATCATCAGTATGAGCCTTGAGGAGGAACCAGGACTGCAGGACAATGATGGGAACGCCTCTGCCAACGCGGGGGCTGGTTGAGTCAAGTTAGCTCAGGAATGGAGCCTGCCCAAAGGGTGGGCAGAGGGAAAGGCAAAGACAAGGAGAGGGACTCAGGAGACGACAGAGTGGATTTTATTAATGTGGTGAAAATATACTAAGAATGAAGAAGGGCCCTGCCGCTTTGGCTCAGCAGTTAGAGCGTTGGCCCGTGGTCCAGAGAGACCCGGGTTCGGTTCCCACTAAGGGCATGTACTTCGGTTGCAGTTTGTCCCCGGCCCCGGTTGGGATTGGGGAGGCAGCCACTCAATGTGTCCCTTTCACGTCGCTGTTTCTTTCTCTCTCTCTCCCTCTCTCCCTCCCTCCCTCCCACTCTACCTGAACAACAACAACAACAACAAAGAATGAAGAAGGGGCACTTTCTCTGGTGTTCAAAGGACGTGCCCATTTCTCCTGATTAGACATCTGTCTTAGGGATATTTTAAATCTGTTACAGGACTGCCCACTGCCCTTTCTCCTTTCAGCAAAAGTCTCTGCTCCGCAACTTTCAAAGGGCAGTGGTGACCTGGGCCTCAGTTCCGAATGTTTGATAGAGTGGGAGCTGCACATTTGCTAAGGAGGGCATTGCAACGGCTTCAAAACGAAAAGAGACCTCCAAAAAACTCCAGTAGGATCATTTCCTTTTTGTAAAAGCTGATGAAACTTGATGATAGAGGCAGGAAATAATAAATTCCTGGGTAAAGTTAGGATGGTAAGATTATTGAGATTAGGGACTATGTCTCTCCTGGTAGTACCCAGAGACACTGGGGCTGGACCTTTTTAGAACGGGTTAGACCAGGTGATCCCACATATGAAGAAACTTCTAACTGGTGATCAGCTGACTGTCCACATGACCTTACCTCGTCTCACCCAGCTCCATCTACCCTCTCCCACTCTCTCAGGTTCATGGTCTGCCCATCCAGCTCTCGATTCTGATTTTCCTTTCTACTTGGCCCTCCTAGCAGTGACCTGCCTTCCTGACTGGCCACAGCCCAGTAGTATCTCAGCCACCACACCAATCTCCTCCTCGAATTCTCGAAATCTAGCATCTCTCTCTGTTCTCGGTTAAACCTAAACCCTTTGACAGTACCTAACAGCACTTGGCACTTAAAACGTTGCTTAAAAAATGCCTAATAAGTTCAATTGAACTCTTTTCTTTCCTCGTGGTGAATAAAAGTGGGATTTCCCAAATTATCCTATATGTGAATATATTGAAAAGACTTCTGAGCTATCCTGGGAGTCCGAAGACCTGGGGCTGCCGTGGCGGATAAGGTGACTTGTCCACCATTGTGCCAGCCGGGTCGTGGGAGCAAGGCAGGCTGGGAATAAGATTGATGACACCTCCTGTGCCTTCGCGTATGGGTTGTCATGAGCACCAGAATGAAACAGGTAGGGCAACAAAACAAAACTTTGTCATACTTGATTAAATCATAGCACACACCTGACTATCATCTGAAACATTCACCTCTGTGGAGTGGTCATGACAGTGGATAATGAGATACCTCTGCATTTGATTCTCTTCTACAAAGAACACACTTTGGGACTTTCAAGGCAATCCCCTGAGCTTGTCTGGCAATAAGGAGACTGGCCACGGGCCACGCCTGCTAACCCCCCCTGAATGGTAGGTCTTCTGTTTGACACCAGAAACTGAAGCCAGCTCCCTGCACGACAGTTCATCATTGTTGCTGCTGCTGCTGGTTAACTGAAATGTTTCCCAAAAGGAAATATGTGTGAACCCGTCCGCCGCTGTCCCCCTGAGATCCTCCCCACCCTCGCGCCCTGTGCGCCAGTCACTGGAGGGCACACTCCAGCACCCACTGAGGAAAGCCACTGTGCCCTGAAGCGACCGGTTCACCAGCACCAGAGAGTGCAGACCAGGAGAGCCTCCCCGTCAGGTGCAGACGCAATGTTTGCCTGCTCTTCCAAGGACCAGAGGAAGCCAGGGGTCTTCTGGACTGACTTCTGCACCTTTGTGCTCAGAGGCTGGTGCTGGTCTCCCGTGGACACTGCTCATTGCCATGGGACCCCTCCCACCCCAACAGGCCCGTCGGTAACAGGTTTTCACGAAACGATCTCAGTCTTAGCTTTAGCCCTGGCCCCAAGCACATACACGTCAACTCGGTCCACACCCAGAGCAGGACGATCCAGACCAGGTTTGCAAAGAAGATGCCTAGTTTCAGGCTTCAATGCCTTGGCTAGGCACCACTTGAGAGCATAAACTATTTGAAGTTAAAATACCCAGAGGGTGTGAGATCAAAAAGGATTTTTGAAAAGAGATTTTAACGGACTGTGTGTTCCATGCTCAGCCAGCCACCGGTAGCCCTAGGGAAAGAGGGATTTTGCAGAGTTTGAGCTGAGCCTCCTGGTGTCCAGAATGTGGAGAGACAGCAGCTGATGGCTGGGCTGCCCCCAAGCAGAGCTGGGGCCTTGGGGACAACGGAAATAGATTGCCATCCTGCTGAGACTCCCAGGTGCCCAGAGGTGGAGTCAGAGGGCGGGAACCAGGCTGAACCACAAACTGATGGAAACCACTTCTCCAGCAGGATTCCGGGGGCCCCCAGAGATCCCGCTTATTGGCTTGCTGTTCTTAGCCACTCCTGGGTGGCACACTGCTCTGAGAATTCATCAAAGCTCCACGTCTTCTTGCACAACATTTTATTTTATTTTTTAAAGAAAAAAACATCAGAATTTTATTATTTTAGGAAAACAATATATTTTACTGCAAATCAAACATAGTAGTCAATAAAACAGGATTCAATACATAGTAAAGTTCATATCACTCATTGGGAAGTTTAGTCAAAATGACTAAACCAAAATGACTTTCAACAATTTTATGTATATCAAGGCATTTTTATATCATTTTTTTTAAACAAATGACTGACTACTCAGTGAAAGTAGCGTTTTATTTATTAATTTTTTATTTAATTAATTAATTTATTTTTGTTACAGATGTTTCTCCTTTTTCCCCCACTGATACCCAACCTCCCCGCCCTGTCCCCGGCTGTGTTGTCCATGTCCATTGTTCATGCATACATGCATATAAGTTCTGTGGTTTATTTCTCCCCCCAAACCCCCTCTCTGGGCATTGTCAGTCTGTACCCCACTTCCACATCTCTGGGACTACCCCGTTCCTCAGACTATTATGTTCATTATATTCCACAAATAAGTGAGATCATGTGGTATTTGTCTTTCTCTGCTTGACTTCTTTCACTTAGGATAATACTCTCCAGGTCCCTCCATGTCGTCTCAAAGGATAAGAGATCTTTCTTTCTTACAGCTGCATAGTACTCCATTGTGTATATGTATCACAGCTTTTTTATCCATTCATCTACTGATGGACACTTGGGCTGTTTCCAGACTTAGCTATTGTAAATAGTGCTGCCATGAACATGGGGGTACATATATTCTTTCTGATTGGTGTTTCAGGCTTCTTAGGGTATGTTCCTAGAAGTGGGATCACTGGGTCAAATGGCAATTCAATTTTTAATTTTCTGAGGTAGCACCATAGTGTTTTCCATAGTGGCTGCACCAGGCTGCATTCCCACCAACGGTGTCCTAGAGTCCCCTTTTCTCCACACCCTCGCCAGCACTTGTTGTTTGAGGATTTGTTGATGCTTGCACAACATTTTAAATGAGTTTGGGGCCTTGGCAGACCTCTTGAAGGCCGCCCCTGGGCCAGCACTCAGCCTTTTGGGCACTGGTCCCACCAGGTGAGGAACCTTTGGCGGAAGCAGCTTCACCCTGTGTAGCCAGAGCCATTCACAGCAGGTTTCCGGTATCCTCTGTGCTGTTCTATCCTCTGTGCTGTTCAGAGCCCCCCCCCCCCCCTGGTCCTGGGACTCTAATCTCATGCTCCCACAACCCAGCCTGGGCCCCTTCATCTGGCATCTGACCTGGAAAATTAT
Organism: Molossus molossus; assembly: GCF_014108415.1. Taxonomy (NCBI): domain Eukaryota; kingdom Metazoa; phylum Chordata; class Mammalia; order Chiroptera; family Molossidae; genus Molossus; species Molossus molossus. The sequence continues at coordinate 50,327,057 of NW_023425356.1, forward strand.
TTCTTTACATTTATGTTGTGTCCCTTTGAGACCAGGTTTTCTGCTTCTTCCCCTCCTTGACTGTAATTCTCCAGTTTCCCTGGGTCACATGCTAATGAGCCACTTGATGGGGTCTAATCCACACCCCAGGGAACCTCAACTTTCCATCCAGTGTCCAGACAGCGTCCCTGTGAAAATGTTCCTGAACCTTCCTTCGCCTAAGGATGGGATCCAGGCTAAAGCAGAAACTGCCCACGGGAGAGGGGCCGACCCCGCTGTACACCCCGTTTCCGTGCTCACGAGAGGCAGGTCTTGGCGGCAGGAGACTTCACGGCAGCGGGCTGGGAAGTAACCGAGAGGAGACACAGCGGAGAGAAACGGCAGTTCAGAGGGTGGGGTGTAAAAGGGGGATTTTTTCTGTTTCTCATCTTTGCTTCTGGGCCCACACTAAGCGAAAGTCTAACTTTAGGACCGGAAGGGCTTTCCCCCGAACACACGTGGGTTACTGCTGGCAGCGGCCGGGGACGGGAGGCGCACTGGGCACGCCGGGCACCGCCGGGGGTTGCGTGTCCCCGGGGCTGCCGTGTGCCTGAGCGGGGACACTAACCACTGTGCTCTGCCCAGCGTGGCCCCGGGGGGACAGAACGACGGAGCCGGTTCCCAGGCCTGCGGTTCTCAGCGGGTGGGTCAGAGGCTCCGGCCAGCCCTCCAACCAGACAGCCCGACGATTCCTTACCCGACGGCAAGGACCTTCTCCAGTGTATTCGCATCTCGTCATTTAGGGATTTATGCCTGCAAGTCCGCTGCCGCCCAAGAGCCCTGCGCCCCCACTCCGCTGCCATCCGGGGGCTTACCGACCCCTAATGCTGGCAAATCACCTCCCCCGCGCGGCCGCGACGGCTCCGTGGACTCTCCAGGCGGCCCCGCTGGCCCCGCGGCCCTAACGAAGTGCCATTTACACTGCGCACCGAGCTTTCTGCTGGGTTTTGTTGACGGTTCCCCTTGCCCCATCCTTCTTGATTTGTCAAACATTGAGCAGGCCCAGGTATGAAGGCCATTTTTCTGTCACTCTTCGGGCTTTTAAGCGAACAGGACTTTTTATGAAGTGTAATTTTCAATAACAATGAAATATTAGAAACCCCTCCTGGGGCTCCTCGTCCCGTTCCTGCCTGGGTTTCTTCTGCTTTGTTTCCCCGGCCTGCTTTCCCACCAGGGCTGTCCGAGGCCGCCCGGCGGTGAGGGTCGGAGCTCCGTCCGCTCCTCCCAGCACCAGGGAAGGACCCAGCACGCGCTCGGCGGGCTGGCGCCAGTGGTCAGCAGGGTGGCGCGCCAGTGGTCAGCAGGGAGGCGCGCCAGTGGCCAGCAGGGAGGCGCGCCATTGGTCAGCAGGGAGGCGCGCCATTGGTCAGCAGGGAGGCGCGCCATTGGTCAGCAGGGAGGCGCGCCATTGGTCAGCAGGGAGGCGGGCCAGTGGCCAGCAGGGAGGCGCGCCATTGGTCAGCAGGCTGGCGCGCTATTGGTCAGCAGGGAGGTGAGCCAGTGGTCAGCAGGGAGGCGCGCCAGTGGTCAGCAGGCTGGGGCGCCATTGGTCAGCAGGGAGGCGCCAGTGGTCAGCAGGCTGGGGTGCCAGTGGTCAGCAGGCTGGGGTGCCAGAGGTCAGCAGGGAGGCGCGCCAATGGTCAGCAGGGAGGCACGCCAGTGGTCAGCAGGCTGGGGCGCCATTGGTCAGCAGGGAGGCGCCATTGGTCAGCAGGCTGGGGTGCCAGTGGTCAGCAGGCTGGGGTGCCAGTGGTCAGCAGGCTGGGGCGCCATTGGTCAGCAGGGAGGCGCGCCACTGGTCAGCAGGGAGGCGTGCCATTGGTCAGCAGGGAGGCGCGCCACTGGTCAGCAGGGAGGCGTGCCACTGGTCAGCAGGGAGGCGCGCCATTGGTCAGCAGGCTGGGGTGCCAGTGGTCAGCAGGGAGGCGCGCCATTGGTGGATTTTGGACTTAGCTCGATGGGGGTTTTGAGAGGGTGGAAAGTGCGAAGAGGCATTGGACTAGTTTCCCAGAAGATGGGTTTTCTTTGATATTAGCCTCCTTTATACTTGTATCTAAAAGGAATAACTTCCCATCCTTCTTTCTTAAGAACAAAAGACCTTGCTATTTCTTTGTTTTTTAATTCCTCACTCAAGGATATTTTTCTAGTTATTATGAGATAGAGTGGGAGGGAGGGAGGGAGAGAAACATGGATGTGATAGAGCTGCATGGATTGGTTGCCTCCCCAATGACCCGACCAGGGCTGGGGATGAACTGCAACTGAGGTATGTGCCCTTGACTGGAATCGAACCCGCAACTTATTGGTCCGCGGGCTGATGCTCTAATGGCTGAGCCAAACCCGGCAGGCCCCATGTTCTTTCTAATCAATCAGTTTGGATTCGAATCACCACTGCACCATTTCGGGGCTGTGTGGTTGGACAGCCCTTGCCGAGCTTCTAGAAAATGGGGTTAACATAAGTAAGTACACGTGAAGAACATGTGGTGAGTAGGTGAGGGGGTGAACATACTTTACATGAACACGGCTGGACCGTTGTCACCTCCCCCGACTGAATGAATTTCTGGAGCAATGTATTTGCTGTGTGGCGGACACATTCGCTTGCCTTCGCTGCTGCCACAGTCACCACCCCTCCCTGCGAACCCCCTTCTTTGGCTCCTGAAGGGAAGTGGCCCTGTCACCGCCTCAGGCCGTGACTCAGGCGTGGTGTGAGCAGTCACGGTCATTCCATGATCCCGAAGGCGGTCGAGTAGGCAGAGACAAGGGACTTCACACTAGTCACCCCAGCATGCAGAGAGAATGATGGGGAGCATCGGGGGAGGGGCCTTCTCACTAATAAAGAAGAGAGTTATGGAGAACATCCGCTCCCCTTTCAGACAATGTGGCCAGGCCTTCATGGGAAGTCTCAGAGGCTACAGCTGTGCCCTTGGCCGGGAGATGGCATGGATGGGCATAGCAGAGCGGACAGATTGGCACCCCAGTTGATGATGACACCACTGTGCCCCTGAGCAGCCCCTCCAGACCCCGCTCTGTCAAGCAGCGTGGCTCGGGATTTCAGGGGCTTGCCCCGTATTCTGGTATGTGCAGCAGAAAATCAGCTCACTGCCCAAGTTTCTACTAAACCGTTCGAGTTCTAGCTTTCTTTGTGTGAGCTCAGGCAAGCTACCCAACCCCGCAAGCCTCAGTTCCCTTGAGACATTTTACGTCTCTTATTTCATCATGTCATGGAAATGACAGGGTCATTACAGTGAGGGAGATGTGGGGTCACATTCTCCCATCTGCTCGGTGGCAGCCTGGGACCAGGAAGGTGGCATCTCGGCCTCAGCCTTTCTATCTAGAACAAGGGAAACAGCATCAAACTCACAGAATTATTGAAGGAATGAAATGAAACTTTATGTGGAAAACTCTTGGCCTCTTTTTTTCAATTTTTATTAAAACTTGGCTCTGCCTTTCAGAAACTTACAGTGTCGTTGGGAAGCTATGGCATGTGCACATCTGAGTGATAGGCAGCCTTTATACTGATGTCTAACGATATCTCATGCTGCTGCATTGGTCAGTCACCACCTTGGCAGCCGATGACACGGAGACTTCTGGAGAGGATAAGAAGCAGTGAAATTCAAACCCAGAGCAAAACCCCAGGACCTGTGACCCTAACTGGCTCACCCCTATGAGAAGTCATTCTGCTTCCTGAGGCTCGCACAGCGGGGTCAACCGGCAGGTGCGGGGGGTGCACCCCGCTCAGTCTGCAGCATCGAAGCTTTCCCCTGGGCTGTGGAAGAGAAAGAGGCTGCCTTCCTAGGACATCGGGTTACCATGGTGCCAGAAACCCAGGCTATTGGGCATAATGTGGTCACCTGTTTGTTCTTCTGTCAGTTTCTTCCCACCTTTCTTGGCCAATGTTACTCTTGTTTATTCTGAACACTCAGCCAAACATCACGCCCTCCAGAAAACCTCTGACTGTCACCGACTGGGTCAGGCACCTCTTCTGGGCTCACCCATAACTTACATAACCCTATACACATGTCCTGTTAGTCTGCTTATAGCCACTGGTCGTGGGTACTGTGTCTGTCTCATTACTCTCTCTGCTCACAGCATCAAACACAGCCCCCGGCGCACGATAATTTGTCCGTCAGTGTTCCCTGACTGAATGTGGACTGAAACCCCCCGCAGAGAAAACCACACACACAACTCTGGCTGAAGATACACTGTTTGCAGTAAAAATATTTTGCAACTTCCCCCATGTCAAAATGTCCCGGTCCCTTCCAGAAGCTGGTTGTGAAAATATAGATGATGAAGATAATTAGAAGACAGGCCAAAGCAAACTTGGTAGGGGGATATATAAAAGAGATAAGAAAATGAAGGTTAATGAGCATGTGTAATCTAAAAAAAAAAAAAAAAAGAAACGACCACCTTACCGCACTGTGATCACAACCAGTCATTCTGAACAGATAGTGGAAATGACAAGCTCAGTGCAGGTGTGTGTGTGTGCATGTGCGTGTGCGTACACGTGTGGTTATGTGCTTGTACATTCTTCTATGAAATTTTGTGATTAATCATTTCGTAGACAATTGGAATTTCATGCGCACTGGTATTTTTGTCCTAAGCTACTCTCCCGAAAGTCTCACACTCATAGAAATAATTTTGGCTCTTTTCTCGACATACCGTTTTGATTACTGTGGCTCCAGCAAGTCTGGGGTTTGTCCTCTATCTGCATGCTTTCTGAAGACAAAGCTTTTTGGTCATGACAGACCAGTGTATGCACCTGAAACAGTTCTTGGGTAATCGAAGTGTTAGACTGTGGGCCAGGAAGAGGGTTACAGGAAGGGTCAGCACAGGGGAGGGCAGGACAGCACAGCCCTGGCCAGTTTGGCTCAACTGGTTGGGCGTCATCCCATGAACCAAGAGGTTGCTGTTTGATTCCTAGTCAGGACACATGCCCGGGTTATGGGCTCTATCCTCAGTAGGGGCCTGCAGGAGACAGACAGTCAAAGTACCGCCCTCATTTTGATGTTTTTCTCTCTCCCTCTCGCTGTGAGAACCAGTAAAATTATGTTAAGCATAATAAGCCTGTCAGAGAAAGATAAGTATCATATTATCTCACTTATTTGTGGAATCTAATGAACAAATTAAACTGATGAACAAAATAGATCCAGAGGCATGGAAGTAGGGAACAGACTGACAAACCTCAGAGGGAAGGGGGTAGGGAATGGGAAAAGATAAACCAAAGAACTTATATGTGTACATGCAGAACCAATAGACATAGACAATAGTGTAGTGAAGGGGGCGGTTGTCAATGGAGGAAAAAAGGAGAGGCATCTGTAATACTTTCAACAACAAAGATAAATTAAAATATCTACCTATCTATCTATCTATCCATATAAAATCTTTTAAAAAAAAAAAGACATGGCCGGGCAGTGAGCCGGAATTTTTAGGGAAGCCCTCCTGCGTAGGAGAGTAGGGATCATGAGTGCCTTTGGGTAGTGAGACAGAACAACAAGCCAAATATTATGGAGTAGGCCGGAGAAGTGGGTGTGGAGCCCTTGGGCAAGGTAACGACAGAACGTAAGAACAGGGTAGCATTTGGCAACACAGAGAGCCTGGGAGGGTGCTGGTTCTAAGTTTATTTTGTTATTAACATTCAGTAAAACAAATTTGTTCATGTACATTTCTATGAGTATTCACATGTGTAGATTCATGTAACGCCCACCATGGTCAGGACACAGAACTGTTTCATCATCCCACACCACTCCTTGTGAGATACCCCTCTGTTCCCACCCCCTCCCCGTTCCTAGCCCCTGACAACCACCAATCTGTTCATCTATACCTTTGTCTTTTCAGGAACATCATCATAATACATCACACAGTATGAACATTTTGAGACTGTTTTCTTTCCATCAGCATAATGTCTTTGAGATTCATCCAACTCGTGTATCAATAGTGTATTCCTTTTCCTTGCTGAGTAGTATACCACTGTATGGGTGTGCTCCACTGTGTCTGTCCATCCAGCTGGTAAAGGACAATTGAGCTATTTCTAGTTTGGGGAGATTATCAATAAAGCTGCTACAAACTTTCATGTACAGGTTTTTGCATGACCATATGTTTTCATTCCTCTAAAAAACCTAGGCGTGAGATTGTTGAGTCATATGTGAAGTGTATGTTTAACTTAGTAATACTTGCTAAACTATTAGTAGCAATTAGAAGGGCTATACCATTTTGCATTCCCAGCATCAATGAGTTTCGGTTGTTCTGTGAACTTGCTACCTGTCTAGTGTTAGCTCTTCATAGTTTTAATTTGCACTAACCCAATGACAAATGATATGAAAGTTTTTCTCATGTGTCTATTTGATATCAATATATCCTCTTAAGGCAGTGTTTGTTCAAACCACTTGCCCATTTTTAAATTTAGTTGTTTGTGTTTCGACTGTTGAGTTTTGAGAGCTCTTTCTATATTCCGGATACAATTTCCTTTGTCAAATATGTGAATTGCAAATATTTTCTTCCAGTCTGTAGTTTGTGTTTTCATTCTCTTAACATGTGTTTTGCAAATATTTTAAATAGTGATGAAGTCCAGTTTATCAATTTTTTTTCTTTAATGGATCATGCATTTAGTGTGAGGGGTACAAATTCTGTTCCTAATCCCAGAACACAAAGATTTTCTTCTGAAAATTTTACCTTTTACATTTAGATCTATGAAGCAATTTGAGTTCATTTTTTTAAAAGGTGAGAGGGTAGCCCAGGCCGGGTTTGCCCAGTAGTTAGAGCATCGGCCCACAGACCATTGAGTCACAGGTTCGATTCCAGTCAAGGGCATGTACTTTTGGGTTGCAGTTTGTCCCCAGCCCTGGTCGGGATCATGCGGGAGGCAACCAGTCGAGTGTCCCTCTCACGTTGATGTTTCTCTCTCTCTCTTTCTCATTCCCTCCTACTCTATCTGAAGATAAATAGAAAAATATTCTTGGGTAAGGATTTAAAAAAAATTTTAAAAAAGGTATGAGGCTAAAATTGAAGTTCATCATTTTTTTGCCTATAGATGTTCAATTATCAAAAAAACTATCCTTTCCTCTGTTGAATTGCCATTGAACTTGAGTCCAAGAACCGAGTGCCGAAGTCTGAGGGCAAGAGAAGGTGGAGGTCTCAGCTCCAGCAGAGAAAGCAAATTCACCCTTCTTCCACCTTTTTGTTTTATTCGGGCCCTCAAGGCATTGGATAATGTCCACCCATTGGGGACGACCAGCTGATCTACCAAGTTTTCCAATTTAAACGCTTATCTCTTCTGAAAACACTGTCCCAGACACACCCAGAAATATTCCCACCAGCTATTTGGGCATCCCTTACCTTAGCCCAGTCACCTCGACCCATAACATTGACCATCACGATTGCATTTTCTTCAGGTACCACCAGGGTTTTCGGGCTTTTGATACAATTTCTTAAAAGCCCCAAGCTTTCAAAGTTTTCCAAGTTCTGAAATGGTCTGTAGCAAAGCAATGGGGATGCTTTCCTCTGTTGGAGAGATCCTAAAGCAGGCTTTTCTTGTACCACAAAGTTCTGTGAAGAATTTAACAACCAGCTCTCTCAGTTTTTATGCTCTGCTTAGTTTTTGATCTAAAGTTCACTGGATATTTTAGGTTGGGAGACAATTTCTGTGGACACCAAACTCAATTTAGAATTGCTCTTCCTTTACAATAATCAAGTGTTATTATTTGATCAAATGTATTACCACTGGATCCTTCTTCCCTGAGGATGCATTTTTTCCCTAATGTCTCCCCATGTCCACCCAAAGAACACATTCAGATCATCCCATTATTTCCCCAGACATGCAAGAAGATTCTAAAATACCCACGCAAGTAGCTTTCTGGTAAATCTCTTATCAGTTTGCAGACTCCCATTTAGGTTAGCTGAGATATCCTCCAAACAATTTCATATAACATATGTCTGAAGCATCTCAGAGAGGAGACTGTTAGTATCAGCTTACAGGCAAGAAGGCTAAAGCTCAAACTCATTAAGTAATTTGCCCAAGAGATTCCTAGATTTGGGATTTAAATTAGATCCTGTGACTCCAAACACTATTACTCTTCCCATCAAACTATAAACAAAGGCTTAAAAATTACTGCCCAGCGATCATCTGCCAACTGGTCTACCAATGCCAGTGCATTCCGCCATTCATTCAACTGGTCTACCAATGCCAGTGCATTCCGCCATTCATTCAACTGGTCTACCAATGCCAGTGCATTCCGCCATTCATTCAACTGGTCTACCAATGCCAGTGCATTCCGCCCTTCATTCAAGCTCCCCTGGTGTATGACAAAGTCAGGGCAGGTTCTGAATATAAGTCTGCTTGACCACAGTATCAATGCATTTTTACACAGCAAAGAAATGAAAGCCAGAGATATTGTAGCCACAAAGAACCTTATTTGAATTCTACCTTTGCACATACTTCAATGGATTTCATACACTCTCTCAGCCTCACTTTTTTATGTTAGAAATAGGGGGTGATAAGAACTACCCTGTAGAATTTTTAAGAGTAGGAAAAAAGTCAACATGCAAAGTTTTTAATCCTGTCCCTAAAATGTAACACTTCCTCAATAAATGGCAATTGCTATTGCTTAATTAATTATTATTATATTGTGAACATATTAGGTAATATATAAGTCTATAGTTAGGCATATTAGATACATTGTATTCAATATATCTTCTCTTTTATGAGCAAGAACACATTATCTTGGGTAATAAGTTTTCCATGGTTCATGTGGTCTCCAGGATTTGCAATTAAATCAATTTTAAGAACAGCACTCAGGATAGTTGCAAATTGGACTGCAGGGTAGGAGTCAGGAAATGAGACATAAAGAAGAAAGTTTCCTCAAAGAAATGAATTAAAACCTGGTTAGGATTCATGCCATTCGGGGTGTATTGGAAATGATAGAGGATTAGATTTCAGCCATCATTACTCAAAAGAAATACACGAAGCAAAAGTTAATTTGAGATCTATTTTCATTTCAAGGGATTCTTTTAAATTTTTCGTGTTTGGCATCCTCACTCTGCTCACTTCTGGGAGGTAAACTAAAACCATCAGCCCTCTCCCTCGGAATCAGCTGCGCCTTCTCTTTGGGTAAATGCTGTAAGTGGAGGTTTTCCCCAAGGACACATTTCCTCTTTCTAGTCTATATTTTTTAGAAGAAAACAACAGATTAAGAAACAAAAGTACCTTTTTCCCCAATAGTCATATTTAGTGACGATAATCATTATAGAAAGATAATGTTGAAAATCAACCCGAAAAGAATTTATCAGGTGCACTTATTCTATATTGAGCGATATGGTAAGTTCAGATCAATATAATACAGAACATTACTTGTCTAGTTAAGACAGGACTGGAGCTCAACCAGTGTGGCTCAGTGGATTAAACATTGTCCCATGGACTGGCCAGGGATGCCAAGCTGACCCTGCAAAGGTGACCTATCATTTATTGCCTTGTCATCCCTTCATTCTAAGAGACAGTAGGATCACATCACTCCCCAATTTACATCAACGATGTTATGTGTCTAATCCCCCTCCATGAACTGTAAAGTTCTTTAATGTCTAGATTTATGTTTCATTCATCTTGACATACTCTGAATTTTCTCCCCCAGGGCCTTGCATGCAGCGGTGTAGGCTGACAGTGGTGAGTGTGCAGAGCACAGAGTTTATTATTATTTATTCATTATTGTATCATTCTCTGTATGAACGACTGTAAACATCCCTTTGCCCCACCCTGTGTACTAGCAAACAAAAAGTATGTGTTGACTCAGATGGACAGCCTATTTGAAACTTGTTTGTTGGTCTTTACACGTGGATGGTTTTCTCCGTCTCCTAGTATAGGAAGACTATATGTCTCCTATTTTCCTATTTCCCCGGAGTACTTGCCACTCTTTACATGCATAGTGCTCACTTTGGGTATTGTTGCCGGTCTAGGCTATTTTTGACCTGACGTGTGTAGATCAAGGAATCTTATGAGAAACACATCAGGTTGTTGTAAAAATCCTGAATAGTTGGACCTGGACAACACAGAAAAGGCAGTAAAGGTCCTTCCTCCTGAAGGATGACCCCGAGAGAAGGTAGGGAAAGTATCCCACGAAATCAGGCGACACTGGAGTCCAAGAATCTCAAACCCAAGGAATGGAGAAGAATACGACAGTGGATGAGAAATCTGAAGACTTGGGTATGTGCCTGCTACTAGGGACCAAGAAATCCAAGAACTGTTCAGAGATCTGTCCACTGCTACTTAGCAGTACCATCTGAGAAGCAGATCTAAAAATAGGGTGCTAACAGGAGACATGCAATGTCCCCATGAAATTCGGAGATCCAGGTGCCAGATGGAAGTGGCCACACAAATGTCATCCAAAAACACAAGCAATCAAAACCCTGGGGCCTTCAAAGAAGCTATTCCTGCCTCATGGATTCCTTCCACATGCACCCACATTTATTCCTAGCTTATGCCTCCCTGGGGGACCTTCCCATGATGAGTCAGAGAAGAACCTACTCTATCCTCCTCAAGGATGTGGCCTCATTCAGAGAAGATGCTGTACAGTTAGTTACCTTACTTTCTCCTAACCCTGGTCATGCTCAGGGGTTCATGTGAAAACCAACCCAACAGCAAATGTGGGTTTCGTAGTCACATGCCGGCCATTAGATGATGTGTCAGACACCACACTCCTATCCCATTATAGAATGTGTTTCTCTCAGCTGGTATTTGACTTAACCTTTCCCATTTCTCCACGCTAGGAGCAGTTTATCTCCCAAAGAAAACAAATAACACTGTCAGAAAGTTTATCCTAATAATTAGCTGGGATTTATGGCCCGAAAAGCACCGAATGGTTCTCCTTCACAGGCGTTGGGAACTTGAAAACATTCGTGCACCATTACCTACATCCCTCCTGAATTATGGCTCAACCATGCAGAGTTGAATCTGTCATTATTTCCTCAACCCTCCTCCCAGTCCTTCAAATCATTCCTGTTTTTCTACGCACTCTCCATCAATCACCGGCATCTCCGTGTGTTGAGGGCCCCAACGTTTAAACCTCTCGGATGCTGGGCCTCATTTCTTTCCCAAAACTCAGCAATGCCCTTAATGATATATCAGATGTTGTCTTAAATTTCTGTCTAATGTACTCCATGGGTGGTTTCCATAACTCAAATTTCTTGATGGATAACAGGATCCAGGGAAGTCGGCTTGGCTGTAGAAGAGAAGGCACTTCTTCGCATAGACCCATCTAGTTCTTTTTCGGTTCTGATTTGTCCATTTACTCAGTGGGGTTCACATCTCTTTGTATCTCTCGCTCTGAGATATTCCTAACGCTCTTCCCTGAGCAATATAGTCGGAGCCTTTTACTTAGTTCTTTAATCCAACTTCAGGCTGTGTCAACAGACGCGGCCAAGTTCAACTTCACCGTCAAGACTAAGCCATACTGATTGGGACAGACACTTGACAGTTTATCAGTTCACCAGTCTTCTTGGAATTCTACCAACTGTGACTTTTCCTACGTAAAATGTATCCCTTGTTACTCAGAGTCCATTCATTTGATTGGCAACCCTCCCCACGGTGACATTAGCCCTTAGTTTTGCTTTACTTGGCAGAAGCGCTCACATTATTTGACACCATCCAATCACTAATTTAAAAAGTCACAGTCAGAGATGACACACAAGGATTTGAATTCCGTAGCAGCAGTGACAGCCATTAGCTTAGATCTTTGTTTCCCTTGGAATTCATCGAGTTCTAAATATTCTGACCAAAAACTTGAACACAGAGGAAAAAATATTCTCTGTGGTCTTCTTTGCTTACCAACAGATAAATGTTCCTTTTAAATGTGTAAGTGGAATAATAGCTACCAAGCCAACAGTGGAATGAAATCTAAACACTCAGGGAAAATAAAATCCGTGTATGACCAGCTTGTTATTTGAGACCATGAGAACCTCGAATGTGCCAAGTATGAGAGTCTCACTAACCTTACCACATACCTGACATCAGAATAAGTCACTCAGAGAGAGTCTAGCCAACACCATGACTTTCTCTAAACATTTCCTCCAAGCATCCTTTAGTGGAAGTTTAAATTTCACATCTTCAGGCTAAAATGAAATTCCTTAAATCTTTCCTTGCATGACTTGTTTTGAAACACAATAAGCTTTCTCTTGATTGACCAAAATAATTATGCCTGTGTGCAGTTTCCAAGATTTAAATTGGAAATAAATCTTAGCAGGATAAAATGTCTGGCACTGTTCTTTGCTGGGTATACAGAAGAGGGCAGGGGAATGTGTTCTGCGAAGATTTTGAAGGGAATTCGATGTCTTGAGCACTGGCTCTTGAATACCTCTGCCGTCACTAGCTCCAAATCACTCCAGTTTGAGCAACGCCTGAGCGGTCGAGAGTTGCTGTCCCCAACTAGCAGGGACATTTTGTAGCCTTCATACTTTAAAAGACTTTTTTTATTCCCAGTTATTTCCTGCACTTCTTTTCTAAGTTTATTTTTTTTTATGGTATCCTACCCTTGATTAAATAGTATTTTTACTTTATAGGTCTAGAGATAAAGAAATCAGTAGTCGAGTCATCAGATTTCTAAGTGACCCGTTCACTTGTGTCTATCAAAGTCTTACTAGTAAAATAACCTAAATAACTACCTATTGGCACAAGGATGGTTGAGAAAGTCATTTAGCCCCTAATAAAGTGTTACATTACTGTGAAATAGTTTTAAAATAGGAAAGCCCTACTTATTCTCCTCCCTCCGTTAAATAAATATACTTCTCATCCCCTGCTCATGTTCTCTATTACCCCAAACCTTTCATCCTCTGCTTTCTGTGGCCTGACGCTCACCCCAAAGCTCCACTTTCATTCGCCAGAGCTCTGGTTTTCTGTTAACATTCTCCAAGGAGAACCTTTACTTCTTGTTGTTCTCGCTCTTCTCTGATGGAAAGGAATGAAATGGTTTTGGAGCTGGACAAACCCAGATCCAGACCTTGGCTGGATGACTGAGTCATTGGTGGCTTTGGATAAACTACACGGCCACATGGACTTCATTCTCCATCACTGTCCACTCGGGGTGGGGGAGAGGTCTCTCAGACAGGAAGATTAGCACTAATGTGCTATTTTTGTTGTTGTGTCATTTGGCTTGGTCCATAGGCTGCAGAATCCTGAGACAGATTCACAACGGAGTTGGAGACTCAACCCCTATTACTCAGAGATCCCGGAGTTGGAGGTAGACGCGGTTTGGGGTCGTTCATCATGGGAGAGAAGATAAATGTATTTTCATTGTGGAATATTTACATAATATTCGACCAAGGCATTACTTAAAATTTATATATAGGATTAAAAACTTGGATATTTGGGTAGCCAGAGGCATAGAATATGTGTAAATTTATTGTTCCTTTCCCGTAGCTACGACCCTCCATTTTTCCCTAACAACACTCTTCCACAGTTTGATGGAAGCATGGATAAAGATGCTCTGTGCTCCCTCAGCTGGAAGATGACCAGAGAACTTAAATTAGGTTATATGGGTAGAAACGTTCTAGCATTTGAATCTTGAGCACCCTGGCAAAGGCTGAAAACTGAATACGATGCATGAAAGGGCCGGGATGCTCCAAGAACCATCCTTGCTTTCCTGCTGCACAGAAATCTGGAGCTGCCCTGGTTCCCGCTCTTCCTAACCCTTATTCCGCATCCTTCCCTTCGGTTCATGGCCTGTCCGCTTATCCTCCTGACTTCAAGGCAGCCAGAGTCTGTCTCTGCAACCTACAGACAAGCACCTGCCCTAGTAGGATCTTCACTCGCCAGAAGTGGAAGCCGAAGCTTCAGAAGCGAAGCCCCTTGCCCGAGGTTTTCCCAGCTGGTCCGTGACGGTACCAGGATGTGAACCCACAGTTCAACAATGGCACCAGCTTCCTTCCGCTGCTGGCGCTGGCCACACATGCCACTTCTTGGAAATACTCCCTCTCTATGGGATGCTTTTGCTGAAGTTCAAGTTTCTCCTAATAGTAAATCCAAAAACACACCCCGCAACCTAAGATTCTCCTCCAGCCAGGGAGCTTTCTCTTTCTTCTTCTTCGCAACGTTGTTCAACATTTGGAGTCTTAACTCTATTTGGAATTGGTCTTATATGGGGTTTGAGGTGGGGCTATGATTTTATTTTTCTCTTATATGAATTATAACTGTCTCGGTTCTTCTTTTCCTGTGGAATCTGTCATGCCACCTCTATCATGTATCAAAATCCCATGTGTTCATGCCCTGCTTTCTTAGCTGTTCTATCAGTTAGTCTGTTTGTACACCATACCTTTTAACTTTAAAATAACGTTCTGATCTTCATATTTGGAACCACAAGTATTGTCTCCCTTTCTTTTTTAGAAACAAATGGAGCTGTTCATTGCCCTTTGTTGTTTTACACAAATTTTAGAATCAGCCTGCCAAAACAAAACCCTACTAAGAGTATTATTATTTTAATTAATAATACAGAGCTTATTTATCTATATAATTAAGAATACAGAGCTTATTTATCTATATTTATAATTGTTATAGACATGTTATTTCATCAGGAAGATTTTGATGAAATGTTTGTCATTATTCATCATTCATTTCTTAGGACAGTTTTTCTAGACAATAAATGGTGAAGTAGATTATGTGCTCTCCCATGCCAAATAGTGAGTTATGAAAAATTTTAAATGTGCAGAATAGGTTGAAAGAGTAATGTAATACATTGCTCTCATCAAACATCTTGATAGAAAACTGTTAACATTTTGCCATTTTAAAGTAAGATGCAGACATCATGACACTCCTTAAAATGAAGATATCCCTACATCTGTTAAAAATAAAAAAATTTTCTTATAACCACAATACTATTATTGCCCTAGATAAATTAATCATACCTTTCTAATCTAACTTAATACCAGTCCATATTTAACTATTCTCATATTGTCCCCAAAATTTCTTAATCTCCTGTTTTGTTTTTGTTTTTTTGTTTTTTTTATGAACAAAAATCCAACTGCAGTTTATCCGTCATATTTGGTTGTGTATCGTTTTCGGTCTCTATTAATTGAGACAGGTCCCAGTACTTGTTTTCTTTTTACTAATATTGAGTTTTGAAGAGACTGGGCCAGTTATCCTGTAAAACTCCTTTGCTCTGAATTTGCTTGGCTGATTCCTTCCACCTGGATGATAATTATCTTTCTTCTTTTATCTTTAATTCCTATAAACTGGAAGTTGGGTTTAAGGCAGTGGTTCTCAACCTTCCTGATGCCTCGACCGTTTAATACAGTTCCTTACGTTGTGGTGACTCCCAACCATAAAATTGTTTTCTTTGCTACTTCATAACTGTAATTTTGCTACTGTTATGTCTTAGGTGACCCCTGTGAAAGGGTCGTTCGACCCCCAAAGGGGTCATGACCCACAAGTTGAGAACCGCTGCTTTAAAGGAATAATTAGCTTCAGGTTAGACATGTTTACTAAGGATGTTTTTCTCGGCAATGTTGTACACACACCTCACAGTGCATCAGGTAGCACAGAAAATCAAATTGTCTTACTATTGGTGATGCCAAATTCGAGCACATGATTAAAATGGCAAGAGTCAGATCTTTCCATTGAAGTTATTCTTTTTCCTTTTTTTTTTTTTTACATCCTCACCTGAGGATATTTTTCCATTTATCTTTAGGTAGAGTGGGAGGGAGGAGGAGAGAAAGAGAGAGAGAAACATCGATGTGAAAGAGACACATCGATGGGTTGCCTCCCACACGACCCCAACAAGGGCCAGAGACCTAACCTGAAACCCAGGTGTGTGCCCCTGCCTGGGAATCTAACCTTCGACCCTTTGGTCCGAGGGTTGATGCTCTAACTGCTGAGCCAAACCAGCCAGGGCTACATTTTGGGGGGGGGGGGGGTTGTTTTGGTTTTTTTGGTGAAAACACAAGTTCTACTCTCTTAGCAAATTTTAATTAAACAACACAGAATTATCAACTACAGTCACCATGTTATACATTAAATTTTCACGCCTTATTCACTTTATAACGGAATGTTTTTACCCTTTTATCAGCCTCTCCTTATTTCTGTCACCACCCAGCCCTTAACAATAACCATTCTACTCTCTGTTTCTGTGTTCGACTTGTTTTTCTTGATGGAGTCCACAAAAGTGACAACATGCAGTATTTGCTTTTATCTGGCTTATATCACCTAGCACAATGCCCTCCAGATTCATCCGTGCTGTCGCAAATAGCAGGTTTTCTTTCTTTCTTTTCTCTTTTTTTAAAGGCTGAGTACTATTCCATTGTATATTTACACACCACCCTTTTTTTATTCATTCATCTGTTGATGGACACTTATGTTGTTTCCATGCTCTGGCAAGTGTGACTGATGCCACAATAAACACAAGAGCACAGATTGTCTCCCAGAGAGTGACGGTGTTGCCTTTGGATTTGTACCTTGCAGTGGGATTGCTGGATCATATGATACGTCTATTTTTAATTTCTTGATGAACTTGCATCCTGTTTTCTATGGTGGCTGCACCAATTTATATTCCCACCAGCAGCTCGCAAAACTTCCTTTTCTCCACGTTCTCTGCGGTATTTGTTACATCTTGTCTTTTGATCATAGTCATCCTAACAGGTGTGAGGTGGTGTCTCAATGTGGTTTTGATTTGCACTTCCCTGATGATTAGTAATGTTGTCATGTGCTTGTCCACCGTTTGCATGTCTCCTTTGGAAAAACATCTAGGCAGGCTCTTTGCCCATGCTTACATCGGGTTATTTGGGTTTTTGCTATTGAGTTGTGTGAGTTCCATGTATATTTTGGATATATGAACCCCTAATCGGATTTGTGGCTTGCAAACATTTCCCTCCGTGGGCTGCTCTTTGGTTTTGTCCTTTGCTTCTTTTGCTGTGTGAACGTGTTCAAGTTGCATGTCGCCCGCTTGTTTGTTTTGCATGTGTTGCCTTTGCTCTTGTCGAATGCAAGAGACCATGTGGAGACACAGGTTAAGGAAATGACTTCCTGTGTTTTCTTCTGGGAGTTTTAATCTCTTATCACTCCAAACATGTTCCGTTTCTTTCATGGTTTCACTTTTCACGTCTATGCTAATGGTTCTCAAATCGTTTCCTAAACCAAGGTCTCTTACCCAAATCTTGAGTCAGGTGCCTACCTGCTTTTTGTTTTTAGTTTTTGTTTTATAATACAAAACAAACCGGGTGATCATTCCTACCTCTTCCCCCCTCCCTCCCTTAATGCCCGTATGAGTCTTCCTCTTTGGTGTCTGTTGACTTTGTCCACTCGTCAATATTACTGTTACCATTACCTGAGGTCATGCCTTCATCATCGCTCACCTGGACTATATCACAGCGCTTTATCGTCCTGCCTACAGTAATTTCCCCCTTGCAATCTATTACTCATACTGTAGTCAGAGTAAATTTCCTAAGCCATGACTTAATCATGTCCCTCAATTGCTAACAGTTTTAGTGACTCAACATGCCCTCAGGATAAGGTCGAACCTCCTGAACACAACTTACAAAGTCAACAGCTGAGCCCCTCTCTAATTCCCAGTCTCTTACCTCACACTCTGCATGCTGGTCACATTCTGGCCCAACCTTGTGCAGTTTTTAATGAACAATTCCGGACTTTGTTCATGTTTTGCTTCCTTTACATCGTTAACTCCCCATAACCTGTGAGGTCTCACTTTAGGTCTTCCTTTGTCTTCAAAACCCTTTCTGATCCCTTATGTCTCAAGAATGAATGAGGGGCACCTTCTGTTGATTGCATTATACCTGGTACTTATCCCTCTTGGAGATTTGTTTTCATACTTTATTAGAGGTTGAGTTGTTGGTTAGAGGTGGCATCTTTACCAATTTCTTAGCACCTGGCACAGAACCTGGCATGGGACAAGTACTCAATGAATAACTGATAAATGAATAAATAAATGCATGCGTACACATACAAATGAATTACTTATTCTTAAAAGTTTATTCCCAGTTGGTAAGCTAGCCATTGGTACTTCCCTTCCTATATTAAGAAGTGTGAACATCATTCTCAGGTCAGTGTGTTTTATAAAACACAACATGTCAAAAAATTCAAAGTTATCTTTAGCATGTTGAACTGAAAGTTTTTCAAATCTCTTCAAAGCACAGGTCCATATTATTTTCAAATGAAAGTGGAAGTTTGCTAAGTTCTACTTCGTAGAAGATAATAGTAGGTAATACTTATTGAGCACTGTTTCAGCCAGTGTTCTTAGTACGTTACATGTCATAAGTCATTGAATCCTCACAACAGCCAATGAAATTGCTACTAGACCATGTTATAGATGATAATCTGAGGCATAGTTGCATTTAGCAACTTCCCCAAAGTTACACGGCTAGTAAGCAGAGCTGGGATTTGAACCCAGGCAGTCTAGCTGAAAAATGCTTTTGGCTTGAGAGCTTTTCTATGCTCTTGCCATCCTTTGATTTATCTTCCAGCCTTGGCTATATTTAATATGTAAACGTGGAACCTCTCCCATTCAGTCTCTATAAAGCCGACTCAGAATTAACTTTATCCTTTGAAATCAAAAGCAAAAATGCTGACCCTTACTATGAGGTAGCGCCATGCCTCCACATTCTCGTCCATAAATCTGAGCGAGCATGCACATGGCACTGAATTTCTTTCTGAAGTCTCAGGACTGACTGAATAATTTGCAGGGACCAGTGCAACATGGAAATGCAGGGCCCCTTGCTAAACACATTAGGAAGAATTTCAAGGTGTCGACAGCAGAGTGTGAAAGCAGCCGACGGGCCTTCTGAGCACAGGGCGCTCCGCAGCTGCACGGGAAGAACGCCCACGAAGCCAGCCCCGCGAAGCCTCCTTCCTAAGACACGTGGACCACAGTCCCCTGTCTACAGGCGACACGCACTGCACGACGCTGCTGAGCGTTTCTGGACGTAGGGCTAAACAGTCTGTCCTCCGCGTTCACACGGCCCTTTCGGCTGGGAGCAGCCCTTACCCGTGAGCACAGTGCAGAGCGTGGTGCCCCGCTGCCCAGACTAGCGCAGTGTCTCCGTGCTTCACCCACCAAAACACCTGTTTCCAACTCATGTGACAGGAATGTGTCCCCATTTTACAGATGAGCAAACAGACACACTCAGTCATTTCTATAAGGTCACTCCGCCAGCACCTTTGAGGAGCTCCTAGCGAAGCCCAGAGCCACCTGCCAGCAGAGACCACGGTTTTTGCATTATACCAACGACCTCTTCTGTGGCAACGGAACAAAGCACCCTCTGTCGTGAACTAAGAAGCTGGACTCTGAGATACTATTTTTTCCCCCTCTTAGTTGCTCTGTGTATCTTCCCTGTGGATCCCAAATTCTTCAATCCTGGGCACATATGCACAGGACAACGTTTGCTTTTTAAAAAGAGCAAGGCTAACTTGAGGCTTGGCAAGATCCTTCCCGGGGGCTGTCGTGGTCACTCGCAAGTACCAGCGGCAAATGCAGACTATTAGGAATTACAAGGCCAGCTGTTGTGTTATATCATTAGATTCTTGAAATCAACTGGGAGAAATCCACTTCTGCCAAGAGGCAAGTCTCCAGGCTCCGCAACAAATATCAATTCCAATTTGCTTGAAGTTGTGCAGGGTTATTATTTTTTCCCCTGTTTCTCGTGGTTTCAGAAGTGGGTCTCTGCGCGTTGGTGGGAGCTGAACCTGAAGTATGTCACGGTTTTCATCGAGATTGAAGAGGATGGGCACTCACTCATGCCCTCTAAAACTGCGCTGGGCACACATTTTCCATTTCAATGGAAGAAAATGTGTGTTTATTCCTGCTCTCTAAACCACAGCTGGGCATAAAACTTGTTGGGACTTGGAGCTGAGAACGGTGCATAATTTGCAGAACCAATCATCTGGCCTTAGACAATGGAAAAAAAGAATTGTAATGTGTTATTCTCTCTTGTGAACAGTTATATTGTCCAGTTTGGGTAATTAGCCATCCAGAAATTTACACGTGGTTCCCCTCGGCAAAACTCGATTGTGAGTCCGACGACAACTGTGATGATTTCATAGCGTTTTAGAATCATGAAGTGTTACCATTGGAAAGGACCTTGACAATCACATAATCGAAATACCTCATTTTACAGATGAAGACATTGATGTTCGGAGATGTTTCGAGGTGGCTGGAATCATAAAGCCGGCCTCTGAGCTGGGCCCGGACATCTGAGCTTCTGATCCCAGCCGAGTTCTCTTTCCATGACCCTGCACCTGCCTCCCTGGACTCAGTGGAGATGTCGAACTCCATTTGCTTTTCCTCTGCCAGTGACTTCCAATGTAGCAGGGAAACCCTTTGAAACAAGAACACATACATAAATCAAGTTTCATTGAGCATATGCTTATTTTATTAATATTAACACAGCATTCAGTCTGGTGCCTTGTATACAAGCAGCCTCCAATCATTCTTCTAGTTATGTATTCAGTCAACAGATATTTATTGAGCATTAAAAAAACACACACACACACACAACCATAACAGGTGCTTATGAAGATGGAATTCATGGTTCATTTTTAGAAAGATAAGTAAGACATGATCCCTGCCCTGAAAGAGCTTACAGTCCAGTGGGACAGAGTTAAACAAGCAATGAATAATTGTTTGATGAATAATAATTACACGAATCTATATTCAATAATAAATACAATAAAACAATACAAAAGAAAGATGCACTTGGCAGAAGGCTTTGTTGAGTAGGGGCCATATGGAGTCCAGTAATGTCCCAGTAGAGCGAGATGTGAAGAACAGCCCTGCAGACCGGTCGCAGAGACAGCCCTACATGACCAAAGGCACAGAGCATGAAGGTCACTGGACAGCCTGGAATCCTGGAGGGGGAGGGGCTGCGCAGCAGGTGAGCCGGATGATTCCATCAAGTTCAAAAATAGCTCTGACATGGCACGGTCAGAATGATCGCTGGACATCCCCTTCGGATCCAGTGCCCTTTCAAACCTCTCTCGTCTCCCTGTAGAAAAGAGAGCTGCTCCTGCAAATACACCCGGCCGCTGCAGGAAGACAGCGACATCCTGAATAATTTGCTCTAACTCAGAGAGCGCCGTGACTGCCCAGGAAAAAAAAAACAAACTGTTTTGAACAGATTTTTAAACTCAGGTGGTAACAACGATTAAGTTTAAAAGGTGTTAAACACGGGCGCTTCAGTGGTCTCTTTTAATTAGCATGCTATTGTGAATATGTAAACCGATGACATCAATGCATCAATAAAGTAGTGTAGTAGTGTTACTATGTAACTATTCTTTCTAAAGTAACTTAGAACTGCCTTCTTTCTCCAATTTCAAACCAGTTCCACGGGCTCTGGTCTGCCTCTAGCGTAGCAGTAGGCATGTATGTATGTGTGTACGTGAACTATGTGTGGATTATGTGTTTATCCCTCGTCTCTGAGCATGCCAGGCATGTGAACCGGTTCCCCAGATTCCGGCACTGCCCCACCCACGTACATGCATGGCCATCGGAGCTGTGGAAAGGCGGGTGGGCCCTCCAAGCCCCCACATGAAGTGGCCCTCCGGGGGGCCAGGACCTCTCCTCTCCTCCCATGGCCAGCACATCTCCGGCATCAGGACTTTATTCTGGCTGGGCGACAAACAGCCGGGACCCCACAAAATGGAAACACAAGGGGTAAGACTTGGATCCCACAGGACCCTCCCCTGAGGTCAAGTCTCTTGAGTGAAACTGTAATATACTACTAAGAAATATTAGTCTCTCCTCAATTAATTTTCTATAGAATAAATCATAAAAATGCTTTCTTCTGCTCAAACTCATATGCTAAAACACCATAAAAAGTCACACTTATCCTGTAGCTCTGAGTGTTTCTTGACCCCAAAAGCAAGTCTACTGGAATGTCTGCTCCCCTGGAACAGGGCATCCAGCCATTTATATTATATGTAGCATGAATTTAATTTCCTTAGGCTCACCTGGAATTATGTGGTGACATAGTTGTATTATAATTGCATAGTGGTATAACTTTCCTGTATTTTGCACCTACTTGCTCATGGGGCAAAGACCTTGGGGAGACTCAGTTAATATCACAAAACTACTAAACTCTGGCTCTAGATCTAGGACATAGAACTTTTATTCTTTAAAAGAACACACGAGTTTGTTAAAAAAACAAAATGATAAGATCTTGCAAGTCCAGGAAACGTAGTGATTACCACGTCATTGGGAACATTCGAGAGCAGGTGGCAGCAGAGTGGGCAGTAAAGCAGTTTGGAAAGCACAGAGTATGTCTTCACAGTGGAGAAATGGAAGGAGACATTAACTTGAGGGGTTTTTTGTTTTGTTTTGTTTTGTTTTGTAGCAAAATGCAGAAAGGTACAAGATTCGGTGAATGAGTTGCAGGTTAAGGAACTATTCTTAAGTTACAAATCTAGGAGCATGTTGATGTCCGTGGTAAAATGAGAGGTGGGCAAGGCAGGCTAGGGCAGTGATGTAAGCATAGGACAAGGAGCATCTTCCTGAAGGGGGGACAGAAGACAGAAGTAAAGGACAAAAGGGTACAGAAAGAGGTCGTTTTATTTTAAAGCTTCCTTTTCAATTGAATTTTTTGGGGAAAAAAAAATACTGCAGTCATGGGTTTCAAAATGAAAAGTACAAGCAGATGTTTGCAGATGCAAACATTCATCAAGCATCAAGTGTCTGCTATGGACTGAGTACTGTGCACCCATTAACTTACCTCCCTGGCAATGACTCTGAAGTAATTATTTTGATCCCCACTTTTCCGGTTAGGAAACGGGGTCTAATGACGGTAGTTCCCCCTTATCTGTGGTTTTGCTTTCTGAAGTTTCAGTTACCCATGGTCAACTGTGGTCTGAAAATACTAAATGGAAAATATCAGATATTTTGAGACAGAGAGAGTGGGAGAAACAGAGAGAGAGAGAGAGAGAGAGAGAGAGACCAATCCCATTCAGATCACTTTTATTAGAGTATATTGTTCTAATTGTTGTTGTTACGCTGTGACTGTGCCTAACATATAAATATAAAGGTACATATGTGTGAGAAGAAACATCATATACGTAGGGTTTGGTGCTGTGGTTTCAAGCGTCCACGGAGAGTCTTGGAATGTACCCCCCTGAATAAGGGGGGACGACTCTGCATCGTTGTCCTAAGGTCCCACAGTGAACCCTGAAACAGGCTGGTGTCTCCCAGGAGTTCCCCGCTCCCCCTCTAGCCTGCCTTTTGGAGATGAAGGAGACGGCCTGGTCTTCAGTGGACTCAGGGCAAGAAAGACAAGTGGGCGACTTCCACACACACCCAGTGCTGGGAGCTGCTAGCCACCTCGGGGCCAGCAGAGAAGGCCCCGCAAACTATAATCGTTCAACACGTTTCTTTGAAATATTTAAGCAGCTGTTTCTGCCATTCGGCACTGTTTCATCGGGGGCTGCACAGGCTTGTGTGACCGACCTTCCCTCGGCTGCCTGGTCTCCCCGGGTTGGACGCGGGCCTCTCCTTGCAGTTCCAGCCCGAGCCACCATGTGGCGTTGTTGTTCAAGTCAGACATCTGGCCTGCCGGCCTTTGCAGGGCCTGGTTCTAACCTAAGGGGTGTCTGTCCCCTGTCGGTCGGTCGGGTGGAGGTGAGGCGTTTTAAGTCTGCTTGTTCTCCCGTGTCCTGGAAGCGGAGGGAACAGCCGACCCGCTGTGTGTGCCCAGACAAAGCCAGCGGGACACACTGGCCCGGGGCGCTGCTTCCCGGCAGGGGACAGCTCTGCATTCGCTGTCTGGCCACCTTCCATCGGCCCCCGCGGGACAGCCTTGCTCAGTGCGGCCTCGTCGGGGCGCCCCCACGCGGGGCCTGGGCAGCACACGTGGGCCCGCCGCGGCGTCCTCCAGCTCCTCCCACGAGAGAGCCACGCACAGCGCGTGGAACACGAGGTCTCGCTCGGTCGCTCCGCAGAGCGGCACTGCCACGGCGGAGCGCGCTGTGGAAGGAGCCCCCCGAGCTTCAGCATCTGCACCCGGAGTCCTGGGATCTCCTTGGGAACCTGCGATATTCCGGGCCTCGAACCGCCCGCCTGCTCCGGAACGGTCACCCTGGCTGCCTACCTGCCGCCGTCGCCGCCAGGGCTGCTTGTTGCGCTGGGGTCGCCTCGGGCTTCGCTGTGACACCCGGACACCCAGGGGACAGCGGCCCAGACACCATCTCAGCGCGTCTGTGCAGGCAGCTGGCATGTCGTGCCCACCCTCGTGCTCTGGCTCAACCCGGTCTTCCACCTGCACCCCGGACCCCCCCCCCCCCCGCAGCTCTGTAAGGAAGGTGTTGCTAATGGCAACCAGGAAGCCGAGCCTCCGAGGGGCCGGCTTTTCTCAGGTCACCACGTGGCAGCGGGAAGGCGGGGCTCGCTCGGGGTGTCCGGGCGCCTCGGGCACCAAGGGGGAGGCAGGGTATTCCGAGCCAAACGCCCATTTCAGACAACGACCCCACGCACATCCCACAAAGAGAGTTGGGGGTCAAAGAGCAAGACGTCACAAGGGGTGGGAAACGAGGGACACAGACGTCCACGAAATGAGCGAGACTTTAACCAGCGAAATGTCCTGCACGCGTTGAGCTTCCTCGAGGCAGAATTCCCGCGAGGACGAGACCCGGGGAGGCAGCAGGCGAGTGGATTCCACGGCCTGGGGGAAAAAAGGGAAAAAAAGAGAGAAACCTCTCATCCGCGGATGTTTGTCATGATGTCTTTCACTGGCCAATGTGTTTCGCACATGTGAGTGTCTAATAAACGCTCGCTGCTAATGACGAAGACTGATGGCCTGAGAGCACCTTGCGCGGACCTGTCAGCTTGGCCGCGGGCGGAGCGCTGCACCCCATTAGCAGCTTGCTGAGCGCCGGGTCTGCCCGAGTCGCCGTTTGAACCCGCCGCGGGGGGGTCCGAGGGCTGATAACACGAGGCCGGATACGCGCGATGCCAATCATTCCGATGGGAGCTGAAAAGTGCCGTCAGTCATCTGGGGTGGGATCCACGTGACGCCGAACATCTGGATGAGTGAGTGTTTCCAGTTCTCACCGGGACGGCGCGGGGAGATGCTGGCGCCCACTCGCAGAGCCCCGCCGGGCTCCGAGACGAAGCAGGTTCAGGGCAGGGCGCGTTTGGGGCCGCGGGGCCACATCCCATTCATTCGTTCCCTCGGTCGGCACGTGCGTGGGAGCGCGGGCGCCCAGCGCAGGGTCGACAAGGGAGACCAAACGTGCACCGAGCCCTTCCAGTCCAGTGGAGGAAGACAGTGACGCCGGTGCAAGGTCGTAAAGGCTGGCATAGAGGCATAAAGCAAGTGCCGGAGGAAGGCCAAGCGGAAACAAGCTATTTGTGCCAAAGAGCCTTTGCAAAGCTTCCAAGATGAGGTGGCGCTTGAACAAGGTCCTGTGAGACTAGACAGGGCAGGGTGAGTGTCCTGGACGAAGAAGAAAGGCGGATGGTGATGTACACGGAGACAAAGAGATGCTTACAAACACTTCCTCGGGAACAGGAGAAATCAGGAGCGGGGTGGATCGTGGGGTGTGTGTCTGCTGGAGGTGCTGGGCGTGACAGGGCCAGGCTTCAGCCCTCTTCAACGCCACCCCTCCCCTGAGACAGGAGGTCCACGGGCAAGACGTCATGTTCACCTCTCCGCCTCCCCATGCCTGCCCTTTGCAGACCACAGTCTGGGTTCCCAGGATCCAGAATGCTTTGCCCAAATGTCCCCTCAAATATGCTTGAGGACCTATACAGCGCTTGTCCCAAAATCCATCCTCTAAAGGTAGATCATGCTACTGAGATGAGCTTCACCTACGCAGAGTTGAGTGGTGAATGATCATGGATGTGTGAGCTGGAGTCTACAGGGCGTGTATGAGGCCCCTCACACATAGGTTGGAGCTGAATATATTAAAGGAAGGGGAGCAGGCTTCGGCCTGGGCTGGGAGCCAGTGATCCCCTCCCATCATGAGCAAGACTGGAATTCCCAGGAGCCAGGAATGCTCAATTAGAATCTGGTCTTGCAGACTATTACAAAGGTAGAATAATCAACATTAAGATCATGCTACATGCATTACTTAACACTGTTACCTTGCTTCATAACTTTTAAATATCTAAATACATGGTACATGAGCCTCCACTGATATCCTTGAGCTAGGTTTTGTAGATGTTAGGGTCAGGTTTGTGTGGGGGGAAACTGGTTGATGAAGAGGCTGGGAAGAGATGTTGGGACTGGACTATGAAGGGTGTTATAGGACAGTCTTGGCATAGACATTTCCGAAACTAGACATGTGACATGTTATAGGGCTCAAATGTTTCCCTTTCTCATTCCTTCCACTGTGCCTGCCCTCAGAGATGCTTCTTTGCTAAACTATTGTTATAATTATCA
The DNA here is from genome assembly GCF_014108415.1 of Molossus molossus. NCBI lineage: Eukaryota > Metazoa > Chordata > Mammalia > Chiroptera > Molossidae > Molossus > Molossus molossus. The sequence goes on from NW_023425356.1 coordinate 50,353,415, forward strand.
TCTGTGACATGCAACTGAGTTCTTAATTATGGAATATCTAATAGATTCATGAATCTCATCTAAATTCCCCAACCTGACTAAAAGCTCCGATATAAGATAAGAAATATCTAACATTAAAAAAAGAAAAAAAATCTTCCACGAATGTGTTGCATAGGTTTAGGGTGGTGGTTTTACTCATAAGTGCTTAACAATTCATTTCGTTGTTGACGAAAAACAAACTTCAGGGTCCCTGCGGAGCCACGTTCCGATGCCAACCCTATTCGTTATATTCCTTTATCCCTCCAGGACTGGCCATATAATTTGTAGCGCCCGGTGCAACATGAAAACGTGGGGCTCCTTATCCAAAACTTACTAAGAATTATCAAGGTGATAGTAGAGCGTGAAATGAAGCCTGGTTACTTCTGAGCGTGGGGTCCCAGGAGGCCAACTGCCCAGGTCTTTCACGCATTTAAGACAAGATGCTCTTCCTTTAGGCTTTGTTGGTCAACTCAGTGGGAATGATCTTTCTAAGTCTTTCCCAAAGCATGGTCCAGTAGGAGGCGAGGTGGTTGTAGGTGAGCATCTGTTTAACGTCCTCCTTAGGGGCGAATGGGTTATGATATATCTAACAGTTATGCAAATGTGCTCTAGGGAAATCGAATTTGCACCTCAATCCATAATTTCATGTTGATTATTGTTTGGAACAGGGCTAAGTCAAACAAATGGACTGAAGTGAAGAAAAGCACTAAGTGAGTAAGAGTACGGATGGTATGCAGGTGGGAAGGAGCCACGGTGCCGGAATCGCTGAAGTTCGGGAACGGGGGAGAACCGGGTGGCTGAGGTGGCCTAATGACCTGGAGTGTTTGTGTGGTCGCATTCTGGGGCCACACCTGACCTGTGATTTTTTGTTCTGGCTGATCCCTTTGTTGTGTTTGTCTGTGAGGCTGGTAAGACGTTTTCATATTGAAAAAGAAAGGCCACCACCTCTAGGTCCTGGTCGTAGGCCCTCAGAGTCGTCGGCTGTCACCACACCCTTTCCTGATCCTGGTTTGCAGGCGAAGACTTGACTAGTCACAGAGCTCCTCCTACGATTTTCCGGGAGGCCCTCCACCCCCGTGTTGGTTCTTTCTGATTTTATACGTGTGCGTGCAAAATTCAGCCAAGATTATTTGAAATAATTGCCTGAATTTATACCCCCTTTTTAAAATCAAAACTGCATAAAAGGGTACAAAGTGAAATTCCTAATTACACTTGATCTTATCAACAATCCAGTGACCTGTTAGTATATTCACAGGGCCAAGTGCTTGCCCAGGGTCATAGAGAGAGCAAATGGTGAAGGCAGGTTTATGGTTAGCTCTTCTAATTCCCAAGCTCAAACCATTTCCACCGTTCTTTGCTAGAACAATGAGCACTAGGGCCCCGTTATTCCATCCTGGAAGGCTATTTCTTCCTAAGTTCACCCAGGACTAGTGCTCCAAATTCCCAGCAGGTATTAATCTTAGGGATTTAGAAACAAGAGATCAGAATTCCTGGGAAATCCTGGGAAATCCCAAAGTCACGTAACTGTTCTTGAAATAGTCCCAACATTCTTTATGCTCTTTACTTATTACTATGGATGTCTAAAAAATGTTTAATAAATATATTTATTACCAATTATGAATTTATTATTAAAAATAATAGATATTAAGTTTGGTAGTACTAAGAAGAGCTATAGCCTATGGCAAATATTCAAACCCTGGAAAATACCGGAAAACATAATTGGGTAACATTGAAATAATGTAACATTTAGATCTTCTAACAAGGTTAATAGCAGTACACAAAATCACATCAAGCCCGGCTGGTGTGGCTCAGTGGATTGAGTGTCGTCCCACGGACTGAGAGGTCCTGGTTTAATTCCTGCTCAGGGCACGTGCCTGGGTTGTGGGCTCGATCCCCAGTAGGGGGCGTGCAGGAGGAGGCAGCCAATTGATGTTTCTCTCTCACATTGATGTTTCTATCTCTCCCTTGCTCTTTCTCAAAAAAAAAAAAAAAAAAAAATCAATAAAAACATATTTTTAAAAAATCACATATCCCCCTGGCTGGTTTGGCTCAGCTGTTTGAGCGTTGGCCCGTGGACCAGTCATGGGTTCAATTCTGGTCAAGGGCACATACCTGGTTATAGTTTGTCCCCGGCCCTGGACAGAGTCATGCGAGAGGCAACCTGTCGATGTGTCTCTCTCACGTCAATGTTTCTCCCCCCACCCCCACTCTATCTGAGATAAATAGAAAAATATCCTCAGGTGAGGATTAAAAAAAGAACAAAACAAACATGCCAATATTGTCAATGTAGCTTCTAAAATTTGCTCTTTTTAGAAACTCTGCTCACAGAATTTGTATAGTTCCATGTGATTAAACTTGCTATTGTTTACTTTATTTGCAAGAACGACTCGCTATCAGCACTACACAGGGCCACCAGCACACCCACGGCGTGGAAATAGCTACACGCAAGACAGACGAGGCTGTGCTCTCTCCTGTGCACCCCTGTCCTGGGACAAGATGCCCACCTTAAACGCCGACACCACGTCTCCATTTCCTGAGATTCACTTGACTCGGCAACTTCTCTATGTTGTTTATTAATTTTCATTCTCCCAGGAGATGGTATTTGTCTTCCCACTTTCCTGATTTCCACACCGACTTTGCTTGGCATTCGGGATTTAGAAGAGGATCTGATGGTAAAGAATGCTGGGCAGAGACTTCCACCTGGAAATGCTCCGTAGGCAGCGACCGGGGCGGCCAGGTCCAATTATGTGTGTCCCATCACAGGGGGCGGCACCAACTGAGGTGTTGAACAGCACTTCCTCCTTTCCCAGATCAAGAGCCTTTTAAACCTTATAGTAGGCAATGGGTGTACTACACAGATTTAAGATCCACTCTTCCCAGGAAGAACTATTATTTAGGAGTTAATTGCTAGTTGCTTGTTTAGTCTTTTCTGTGTCTGTCAGATCACTGCCGAGTCCCCACTCATAAACAAGACGCTTCCTAGCATGTCCTCGCCAGACCAAACGGACATGTGTTTCCCATTTAAACATTTCATTGCCCCAACTGAAAACAAATCAGCTGTGTCTTTGGGATCTTACGGGGAGAAGGTTGGGATTTATTCCTGGACAAGCCTGAGGAAAACATTACCCTAATGGATGAAATATGTTTGGACTGAAGGTTTCTTAAAAGTGTTCAATGGGTCTTTCCCAACTTGATCTCCTCTTCCGTGAAGAGGCAGAAAAATGCAGAGAAGTTCATCGGCATCTTCTTAGCTCTGTCCTCAAGCGAGTGATGGGTAAACCGTGCCTGGGTTCAGACAAGCAGCAGAGGTAGGCACCATCGCTACAGATGACTCACACCTGGGGCAGTGTGGCCCGCACTTCCTCCTCTTGGCCTTTTATAGCGGCAGAAACCCACTTCCTGTTTTCCAAAGCCAAATTCCTCCTTCCGTTCCATTTTTCCCAAGAAGGCTCTCACTGATGTCTCAATGCTCAATGTGGTCAGCAAGAAAATTGGTTCTGGAAAAAATATTTGACTTTCTGCGTAGAAAATAATGGTCTCCTTAAGACTGCAAGCCCACTGTGGAGGAATTTTGGCTTCTTTTATGATTGGTACCCTGCTGGGCCACAGGAAATAGGAAAATAGATTATTTTCCTTGGCACCCCGGGGGTGTGTTTGGTTTAGCAGTTGGACAGTTTTTAGAGCTCATGCCGGGCAGCGACAGCATGAGGCCCTCTCAGAAGTGCGCGGCAGGGTCTGAAGCACAGGAAGGAAAATCCACCGACACTAATGGTCTTATTCTGAAATCTAAGTGATAAGAATGCTCGGTGAGCAAAATACATTGGTGCTTTTTCCCCCTTCTTCTTTTCCTTTTTGTTTGATTTTGCCACAAAATGTTTGGAAACCCAAAGAACCTTGAGAGCTGGCGTACTCCACAGTGTCCCCACAGAACAGCGGGGCATCCGGAAGCTGGCATCTGGCTCCGAGGGGTGCCGTACCACTCCAGCACCGAAAGAACATCAGGACGGTGGGGAGAGGATATTTAAAATTGAACCTCAGACAGATCTCTAATTCAGATTTAGAAAGAAGTGTGGACGTCCCTTCTCTGTCACGCAAATCGGTGAGCCTCAATTTGGAAAGAGTACGGGTCTTTCTGTTTCAGGTGAGTCCTACAACCAGCCTGAGTCTCTTAGCAGAGAGCGTTTTCGCAGAACCATTCGTCTGTGGTTTTTATCTAAATCATTTTCTAGCTTTCGTATTCCTCGGTCTGAAACCTATCCTTCTGAATTTTAATTTGTAAAAGACAGACCCTAGGTTTCCTTGCAATTGTCATTCTGTGATGTCAGGCGGCACCATGATTTGCATTCGTGTGAAATGTAAGCACATGATCAAGTATTTTCGCTATTCTCTCGAGACTTGGGCCATTTGAAATCTTGATAAACAAAGTTTTAGGGGTTTTTTTGTTGTTTTTTTTTTTACCTTTGTGCAAGTAATTGATTAAAATAGTGAGCAAAGTGAACCTAAAACAAAGTCCTGAAATATGCTAATGAAGAAAGACAACCTTTGGCTATGGTTCTTCTGCCAGTCAAAAATTATAGCCAATGATACTCTATTATTGTCAATCTCAGATTTCCCCCCGCCCTTCCCCCGCCCCCTTTTTTCTTTCTATTGAGAAATGAGGAACTTCCTCAAAAATCCTCTTGGGCATTTTCAATTTTCTAGTTACCTACCTGAGGATAAAACCATCAAGTTGAGTGCAGAAGTTTTTCCATAGTGAGTTTCCTAATTTTTAAAAGGCTTCCCCAAATGAAGATAAGTAAGTACTTTAGAATATCCTAATCTACCAGTTTGCTAATCTGACGATTGAAAGGGGCATAATGAGCACATCCTAGCCTCTTAGGACCGTGCTCTCTCTTCCTTTTTTCCCTCGCAAAGCATCCATTGCATTGTCCAGGAAGCAAAGTCGTACAGGACTTAATGAATTTTAGCAGGACCCTGGACTGACTGAAAGACCACAGACGTTGCTTTAGCAAGTCAAGCTGGGTTCACTTTTCCAAAGGAGAAGCCAGTGCTGCGGGACACAACATCTTTCCAGGACAGATGGGAGGACAGATAGCCACACCCTACGATCCTGCATGGGCGGGGTTACCGGGTCTCCGTGGATGAGGATAACACCTTCAGGAAGCCCAGCTGCTCAGCTGCCTCAGGTTCGGCCTTATATAGACCAGAGCGGGCCCGGGCAGAGGTCGATCTGAATACCTGCCTAAGATCATGCAACTTATTGTAACACAATCGATTGTACAATCTACTGCATTGTTATCGTTGGGTACAGTTCAATACAGGACGTTTAGGCATCTCCCTCAGCCTCCAGGGGTCAGTGTGTGTTGGGTCCAGGTACGTTCCTGAACTCGGTGCAGGATAAGGACCGGGGTCTTCAGTCACTGTTCTGTAGGACTTCCATCTGGGAATGGGGCTTTGAGACTTCTGAGTGCCATTTTGGTATCCAGGCCAAAAAGAAAGCACACAGAACCAAGCCTGGAGTTGAAGAGTAGCTAGGCAACAGGAGAAACATCCCGTGGGTGCTGTTTCTGGGAAGCGGGGCGTCACACACACTCTGCACGTTGCAGGTTCCTTATGCGCTCAGGGCCCGGCCTCCTGACCTACATCCCGGTCTCTCTCCGCCGCTGCCACCGTGTCCCTTGAGAGGATGGAAGGAAAAGGAAATCCACAGGCGACGCAAGCAGTTCGTTCATGCTTCGTGCATGTTCTCTCTCAATCCCCCGCCATCTGCAGGGGAGGCGTCATTTCACTGAAGAAGACGAGAGGCCCTGGCCAGTGTGGCTCAGCGGTTAGAGCGTCAGCCCGAGGACGGAGGATGCTCAGTGAAGGGCACACACCTGGGTTGCAGGCTCCATCCCCAGCCCCGGCTGGGGCTGTGCAGGAGGCAACCATTCGATGTATCTCTCTACGTTGGTGTTTCTCTCTCGCTCACCCTCCCTCCCTTCTCTACCTAAAAATCAATAGAAAAATGTCCTCGGGTGAGGATTAACAACAACAACAAAAAAGAAAGAAAAAGACTCATAGGAGATAAGCAACTTCCCAGGATCACCCTGCAAGTGACTGACTGAGCGGGGACTGGAAACGGGGTCCGCACGTTCTCACTGCACCCCCTTATTCCCTGGAAGCCCTGCTGAGAGCCACCGTGTTAGCTACTCTGCAACAGGACCCCTGTGCCCCAGCTGGTCCTTTACAACCAGGTCCTGTTCCTTCCAGACCACGCAGGGATGATAATGGCCAATAATACCGCTTTCCTGTTGCAGCCCAGGGCGTGGGAGACTCCTGGGACCGGTCTGTGGAGGCAGGAGTTCGGGTGCAGTAGGTAAGCGTGGGAGATGTTTGGGGTAGACATGTTTCGGAGACCTTGCCTCTTCTATGCCTAGAAGCTTGTTTGGGTGATTTCGGTTATATGCAGGATTCTTTTCTTTTTTTTTAGTCTTAAAAGTATTTAATATCCTTCCTCCCCGCCTGGCTCCGGCGTAGTCCAGGGTTACACAAACTCTCCCACCTGGGACTCACACCTCCCCCAGCTGAGTCTGCAAGGTACACGTGCTGTCTTTTTTTTCTCCAGATTGGACACATTTTGAAATGTAATAAGCACAGAAAAGCACAGAGATGACTATCAGGAACACGCTGTGCTTACCACCCAGCTCTTGTCAAACTTCAACACTCGTCATCTCTGCTTTTCATATTTCTTTAGAGAAATAAAGCATTTCAGATGGATCTGAAGCACCCAGGGTGCCCCTCCCAGTCCTAGCCCCTCCCTCCTCATTCAGAAATCGCTTCTTCTGAAATTATTCTTCTAAAATTGTTTTCATTCCTGTACCAGTGTGCATTTTTACATTTGATATAAGTGGTGGCGTACATGCTTCTGCAACTTGTTTATTTTTTCCCCTTCGAGGTTGTATTTCTGAGAGGTGTCAAAGTGTAGGTGTCGCCAGGATTCGTTTATTTATTTTCTTGAATTTCTGAACCGCATTCCATCGTCTGAGTGTATCCCAGTTTGTTTATTCTCCAGCCGATGGACATTTTGTGTGTTTCCAATATTTTGTTCTTGCAAATGATCCTGCAGTGAACATGTGTGGTCACGTGTTCCCACGCACACGCGAGAGCATCTCTGGCTGTCCAGTGTTGCTGGCCTTGCTTTACCTCTGCTGAACTGAGGGACACTAAGCGGATACATATGCGAGACTCCATGAAATGGTTTTCAGATGCCTTCGATCGGTAGATGACCTGGCTGCCTTTGGTTTAGGAATTCCCTTGTTTATAACTAGAATAACGTTTCTGAACTATTTTGCAGGAACTCTAGGGTGTCAGGCATTCATTTATCGAAAGTGTTATTTAGTGTATTTATTTGCTGCAACATTCAATGATAACATCCAAAGGGCGCAAGATGCCAGTGAAATATATATTATAATATTTAAATAGTCAATGTGGGGAAATAAGAATATGTGGTCACTGAGAGCTGTAAGTCCATGAATTACGACAAAGATCTTAAAATGCAGGTGGTCTAGAAGGAAGGGAAAAGTAAAAGGAAGGAAAGGAGGGAGGGAGGAAGGGAAGGAGAGAGGGAACAAAATAGAGAAAGAGAGCCCCAGTTGGTTTGGCCTGTGGACTGAAGAGTCATGGGTTTGATTCTCAGCCAAGGGCACATACCTTGGCTGCAGGTTTGGTCCCCGGCCCCAGTCAGGGTCGTGCAGGAGGCAACCAATTGATATGTCTCTCTCACATTGGTCTCTCTCTCTCTCTCTCTCTCTCTCTCTCTCTCTCTCTGAAAATCAATGGAAAAATATCCTTGGGTGAGGATTAAAAAGAGAGAGAAAGAAAGAGAAGAAAGGAGGTGTATTCATTAGGTTGGGCTGAGTTGCAGTAACAAATAGACGTTGTCATGCAATAGTTCACCAACATAGAACTTTATTTCTCTGCCACGTAGCACTCGAAGGTGATTCCGGGTTGGCAAGGTTGCAGCTTTGCTTTCCGTAGTCACTTTTCAGGGTCCCTGGTTGACTGCTGCTCTTTCTTCTTCAACATGTGGCCCCCGCAAAGTTGATCAGAGGTTGTCAGATCCGTCGGGCAGATGGAAGAAATAAGGAAGACTTCACTCAGAGCCAGGAGCCAGGGTTGAAATGGTCAAACACCACTTCTGGTTGCATTCCGTTGGCTAGAAATGAGTCACGAGACCACAGGTGACTGCACGGGATGCCGGGTGATGAAGTCTACCCATGTGCCCAGAAAGAATAACAAACGGGCTTTGTCCAGTGCTAGTTCCCTCTTCCGCAGGAAAGAGGAAAGCAGTCGGTACGGTTTTAACTGAAGAATGCGCAGCCAACATTTGGAAGGGGAAACAGTTACACCAGTTGAGCTGGAAAACAATGGACAGTTAAAAATGCTTTCTCTCTTCCTCCTTGCTCTGTAGTGTCTGTGCTGGTTTTGTCTGCCTACGTTCTGCTTCCTTCTTCTTCTGGAAAGGAGAGGTCCCCGCTACTCCGTGCACACAGTTTGGGTGAGTTGGCCCCTGGCAGAAGAGAACAGAGGTTTCTCTGAGCCGCCTCCACCCCCAGGGCACAGCGCTCGGGTGGTGGGTATGCACCAACCAAGCCAGGAAACCGGAGCTCTCCCAGCATTGCAACGACAAGCTTGTTTCTCAGATCTCTCTTGCAAAGCTGGATGGATGTCAGTCTGCATCTGCCAGTAGCCACTTGTCCCGCTATGTGAACACCTGCCTGCAGACACGAGAGACACACACAGAGTTCCGTGATGTCAAGTCTCAGCTCCAGCCCCTGAGGTTCTAGAGCTGCCATCATTCCTAGGGCCCCTCCTTTCATTCTGTGACTGACCTCCCGTCCATCTAATAAAGCCCCTGAATAAATCGTCGCCACCTAATCGGGGTTGGGTTTCTGCCGGCTGCAACTGAAAGTCCCTGGCCAGGTAGACGTTGGTGGGTAAAAGTGGAGTGTTATTTCTCAAGGCCTTCAAGCCTCGAACTGGATGACTGGAGGTAGTTTGTGCCTCAGGGAGGATCTCAACCCAGTACCAGGTCCCCAGGGCTCCGGAGGGTCAGACACACTCTGGGAAATGTGAAAGAACTTCCCCCTTCCAGCCAAGTCGGGAGTTTTGAAACCCAGTGGAACGTACTGGGGCTTAAGAGGAGCTAGAGGGATGACCGGAAGTCTCCTTTCTCAGCCCCTTCCCAACCTCTCTGCTGTCCCCTCGCCCCACAGGCCTGGCGTAAGGTGTCAAACCCTCCTCGACTGTCAGTCACAATATACTGAGCTGCTGCTGCGGGTAAGATGAACTCTGCTCGAAGCTCTGTTACCCTGCCCCAAGGCAGAAGAATAGAAGCCTTGACACTGAGGTCCCAGGGGTGACTAGAGCTCCGGGTCCTGTTTCTAAGAGAAAAAATTGGGGCCACATAGATGCAGACCCAAGAATTATGACTCAGCATTTCCGGCACCGGATTCCGGTCGATGGAATCTCCAGAAATTAATCGAAAGGCAGCCGAGCCCTGGCCGGTTTGGCTCAGCGGTTAGAGCGTCGGCCTGCGGTCCGGAGAGACCCGGGTTCGGTTCCCGCTAAGGGCACGTACCTCGGTTGCAGTTTGTCCCCGGCCCTGGTCGGTTGTGCGGGTGGCAGCCACTCGATGTGTCCCTTTCACGTCGATGTTTCTCTCTCTCTCTCTGTTCCTCTCTCTCCCTCCCACTCTACGTGAACAAAAGATGGAAAAAAGTCCTCGGGTGAGGATTAAAAAAAAGAAGAAAGGCAGCCGAGCCAGGCCTTAAAGGAGCTGTATGTCGCTCGGTCCCTGGGGTGCCCGGCGAGAGCACTGAGGAAGGTCCGCATACCTACGTCCTGCGTTTAGGTGTAAACCGACTTGATGGACTGTTCCACAAGCTACAGCCTATCCTCCTACTTTCGGGAATATGCCTTCATAAGGATCTGAAAAGTCAGGTTAACACTTAGAATTCTCGGGCTGTTGGGAGTTCTTTTCCAGAACGTGGCAGTGTGGAATGGTCAGACCCTGGCGCCCCATGACATAGCCCCGCCTCCAGCCTGCCCACTTCTTACCCCAGACTCATCCTGCATCCAAAGTACCTGCTCAGGTGGCCACCGCAGCATGCGTACCCAAGGTCCACTTACATCTCTGACCCTCACAATCAGTGGCCTCAGGATAAACGACCTCTGTGGGTCCCCAAAGTGGGCTCCAATCATTTGGCCAGGGACTTTCAAATCCCAGGTACCCGAAGGACCACCTACAGTGAGGGGTGCAGGTTCCAGGTGGGCTCAGCCAGCAGGCCCTTCGTACTCTCTGCCCAGGGGAGGGGCGCAGTCATGCTGGTGGGACCCAGGGCAGGGTGTGTGAGCCTTGCCTGGTCGAAGGATCTGGGATCCCCAGAGCTGTTTGGGCTCCAGGAGCCCTTTTCTGGGTTCAGTGGGCAACCCTAGTTAGTGTCCTTTAAATGAAGCCCCTTGTAACTGAAACTGGTTTGATAGGTCGCTGCCCCTGCAACGGAAAGACTCCTTATTAATTAGTTTTCAGTGCCAAAGTCTCAAACAAGCGGTCTGTGCTCCATGCTTCCATTTTTTTAAAGCACTTATTCTTACCGGAACTTGCTACACCTGCCCCTCTGCTCCCAGCTCGCTAGCAAACTGTACTGCAGAACATCAGGAATCCAATGGCCTTTGGATCGACAGCACTGGAGTCGATCCAACACCCCTTCTTTTTGGAAACGTCTCTTTCCTGAACTCTGGGACAACAAAGAGGATCCTCCTCCTGTTTCTCAAACAGCTCCTGCAGTTTGCCTTGGGCAGCCCTCCCCCCACTGTGGATGTCCTTCGAAGCCCCGTCTTCCTCCCTGGCTCAAGTGGCATCCAGAAGCCATTGATCAGAATAATTATTTGGGTCACAACGATGCTCTCTCTTCTGGACGGACTGATTCACTCAGTGTCACCTCTTTAAAGATGAACCCCCGACTTCCTTCTCTGTCCTTAGCCTTGGTTCCAACCCCGACTTTCGTATCTTCACTGACTCGATATTTACATTTTGGTTTTCCAATTCAATAACCCACTTAAAGCTGAAATGATCACCTCCTGTAACCGGATCTCTCCTGCTTTTGTTGATTTTGTTTAGTTGTGTCAGTGATTCATTCTTCCAGTCCGCAGGGTCCAGACCCATGTTTCCTTGGATGCTCTCCTCTCTCTCCTGCCTTGCAGTTTTATTGATTCTCTCTTCGCATGATGTTCCCAATCCATCCTTTGGCTTTGTGCCCCTTCCCTGTCCTCCTGCTTCCTGTTCTGATCTCATTTATCTTTATGCTTTGACCACAGTAATTCTGCTCAAATTATTTGTTGCATATTTGTTCCGCTTAAAGATTTCCACTGGATCTCTATGGCCTGAGAATAGTCCAAACTCCTTTGCCTGACACACGAGTCCCTGCAAGGTGAAGGCTCTACCTCAGCTTCCAGTGTTTTCGTCCACTCTGCTTCCACATTAGCTCTTGTCCCATTAGCCATGGTCCCCGAACACAAATCCCCATTCCTGAATCTCTGCCTTACCCCTCCTTCTCTCCTTCCCCACTCGAAAGGCCCTGCCCCCCTCCTGCCTGCATCCTGGCTGCTGAAACGCAGGTCCCTGTGCCCACTTCCGCCGACGGTGCTTCTTTCTCCCTCTTCTGCACCCCAGTCTCTTAATTGCTTACCCCTTTGTCATCCCAAACTGCGGCACACGTCTGTTCGTGCCAGAGTTGCCCTTTATTCAGACTTTCACCTGTTAACTGGGAATTCCCTTTTACGGTATGCAGCGTTTGACGGATGTCTACGTCCCGCTCGGTTAGCAGGTTAATTTGTGTGGAAACAGAACCCGTGTCTCCCAGTTTGGGTTTCCCGTTCGCCCCATTGCCACACGCACAAAGCTATGCATGACGGGTGCTTAAGAACTGTTACTTCGTTGTTTCTCGATTCTAAGACGAAAGGCTGCGCCTTGTCTGAAGTCTGTTTTGTCAGATGGTACCGCACTGTGGGGACAGAGATGCGGAGGAAGCAGCTGACCACACCTGTTCTCTCCACACTTCCCTGTTATACTGGTCCATGGGCCTCCCCCTCCGCCCTCGTCCCTGCTTTGAAGGGACAATAGGTCATTTTCCTTTGCATCCCACTCTGACACGAAGTGCTCTCGCTTGTACTGTCCTCTGAGTGTAACTGTAGACCCTGGCAGATCTGTTCTTGAAGTTCAAAGAGAAAAGAACGGGCAGACTCAGCCGCACAGAACAAAAGACGACACGTGGCATCCTTGTTTCTTTTTATTGAAAAGGAATCATTTCTATTCTAGCGCAAACAACGTATATTTTACATCATAAAGCAAGATATAATTTACATATTACATTTCTTATGAGATCTTTATACCCTAAATGTCATTCCCTTTTTCATTCGGTCACCTCTTCTGGTTCCATTTAACCTGCTTTGTACCCCACAGCTCGGCATCCTGTGCTGGAGGGACTGGGGACACAGACAGGCAGCGTGGATGTGTGCATGTGCATCTGCGTGTAATGACAGTGACGAGCGAGGGTATGCCTTTGGACTCTGGCCCTGAGGCCCTCTGTTGTCGCCTAGCTCCGGAGCCAAAAGGCTCCTCCTGCAAATCACATATGAAACTTCTCCTTCTGTGGAGTCGATAAGCGAACAACACTGATTGCTTACACCACGGGTATACTTCCTGATCTAGTGCTAAGATAGTAGATGCTTGTGGTATACGTTCACCAGCAATGCCGGTTCCTACGGCACCAGCTCCTCGTGGTGCTCCCAGACACCGCTTGCCCAGGCAGGGGCTAAAAGTGCCCGTTTCACCTACCATTCGGATCATGGGGTCAGGCTTTTCTGTTCACCACTGAAAACAGGTGTCAAGATAGACACTTCCAATGGCTTGCACGGCTGTCTCTTGACTTGCTCGTCTAAGATTCCGCCCCCTTCGCAAATGGTTTGCAGGTATGATTTCTGTTCTTGCACTACAATCCAGCTCCTCTTTTAGCCTCACTCCCCAGACCCCAAACTCCAGAATGTCACCAATTTCTTGGATTGCTCTGATTTCACCAGGGATGTTTTCATCGGTTAGGATACACTGTTCCTTTGAAACCCAGTAATCCACAGCAGCTAGAGGGACGACAGGGTTCGCCCAGGGTCTCTCTAGGAAGCAACTATGTGTGCTGTCAGCCAGCCTACGTGACCACTCGGTAAGAAATGTTTGCGTAGCAGGTGAAGAGAATAGGGAACCGGTTGATGAGAGCAAAATGCATCAGATGGGCATCCTTCTGGTTACAGAAAAAAGTACAGAATCGACATTCAAAATTCATTTTCAGATTGATGGCTGTTTGACTGAAAAATGCCACCGTTGCTTACTCTGGTACGCCAAGGCAAATGACAGGTGTGCGCCCAAGTGCGTCTTAGACCCAAATTCCTTGCCTGTGCAAGTGGACGTATTTGGCCAAAATCAATCTAAAGCTTTTCAGTGACGCCTAACTAAAATTATTAGAACCATGCTGGTCAGGATGAAAATGTTAAGTTGAAAATGTGTCTGTTCTGTGTATCTTAAATTATTCTTTGGTCAGATGATGTGGTTTCTGAGAGGTCTGAAAATATGAACCTATTTCTCATTTCCAAATGCAGAAGTTATAAGCATTAAAAGCAGGGCAGCATATCCTTGCTAGAAAACAAGGCCTCCAGGTACCCTGTTCCCCTTGAATGCTTTTCTAGTCCCCTTCCTCCCATGGCTACAAAGTGCTGGAAATACAGAGAATACGGGAGAAGGAAGGAGCAAATGAGTAGGGCCTCACAACACCCCTGTGAGGTAGGCAAGTATTGTTAAACCCATTTTACAAAGAGGTAAACTGAGGCACCGCTTGGCAGTGGGATTTGGTCAAGTCCACCCGACATGTTATAAAAGCACAGCTGGACACAGAGGAAGGAACAAAAGAAGGTCAGTCCTGGCTCCCAGCCCCAGCCACTAGCCTTTATTTCAAAATAGTAGGAAATAACGAGAGCCCATCATGGCCTGTTTTGAAATGTAGACAAACCTTTAAGTATTCCAATAAACACGTGTCTTTCTGATTCCTGTCGGGTAGGAAAGGGCAGATGGCCAAATGGCTTTCCCTCCCGTCTCTAAGTGTGATCCCCACGACAGACCAGGACGGACCAGCGTCCGCCAGAGCTCGGGCTCCAACCTCAAGGACGTCCTTCCAGCCTGACATCGTCTCTCACTTATGTAAAACCCGAATGTAAAAATGAGATCTGTTCGCCAACAGCTGGACTGGGCTCAGTCGCTCTGTGGCCTTAAGAGGCTCTGATGGAGAGAAAGAAAGGAAGCAAAAGTCCCCAATAAACAGGTCTCATCGCCGCAGAGATGAGGAAAGTGGTGATGGAGTGAAGTTTGCTTTCTGTTGTGTTTGCAAAACTGCAAACTCAAGCTTGCAAGGATATTTTATATATATATACTATATAAATATGTACAGTCTCTATATAAGCGTGCGTCCGATGGCCCTTAAGGGATACCGGCCATGCCTTCACAACTTGGTCTTTGTTTTCCGAGAGAAATTTCTCTTCCTCATTCAAACGAAAAATGTGTCATCTACCAAACAGCCCATGACAGCAAATCCTTTCCAAACAACAAAAATCTTTAACTTAAGACAGCTCATTGTTGGGATGGGGGTGATGGTGAGCTCAGCTACAGCTTAGAGCTTAAACCGAGAGCGTAAGCCCGGCGTGGATTGCTCAGAATTCACCAGACACAGCCAGGCTCGTGGGTCAGACAGGCCAGTGGCCGATGGTGCCCGCGACGGCTTGTCTTCCCCCTCCCAGGAGCTGATGGAAAAACCCTCCCATGACCAACAGAGATGGAGACGGGGAGAAAGGGGATCACATCCGGCACAGATTCTTTAGAAAGACTTTGGCTTTTCAGAAGTTCGTAGAGTTCTATTCAGAGAACTGGGAAGAAGGAAGGGGCAAGGCACTGGGGTTTCAGCACGTCATTGAGGAGACTATAGGAAACCATATATATGTATATATGGTTTCTTTGGCTGCTGTAGACTTTTTAAAAACCCATGCAATCATGGGTGGGGGGCAGGGGGTGAGCCCAACTGAAGAAGCTCGGAGTATATAAAGCAAAGCGTGGAGAGAAGGAAAAACAAAGTGAACACACCCAGAAACAAGCGGTGCTGCCGTCCCCGAGGGGGAGGTGCACTTGCGACTAGTTTTCCTCCGGCCCCTCTCCTGCCCTTCTCTGCCATGGTCCCGAAAGCTTCGTGCTGTGTGTGTGGTGTTTTGTTTGTTGGTTTGGTTGTTGGTTTTTATTTTATTTTTTCCAGCAGATGAAGAAATGACAGAACAGGATAGGTGTCTTATGGTGTTGGTTTTGTTTTTTTTTTTTTTTTTTTGGTGTTTTTTTGTTTTTTTTTTATTTCTTCTTAGGCCTGTTTAATAATTTTTTTCCTCAGTTGACTGTTGGCACTTGGTTCCTCTGTAAACTATACTCCTTGGCCTTCAGTCTCAGGTTGGCAATGCTGTTGGCCATGTTGATGCCCTGTGCAGGGCTATTGTTGGCACATGTGGCAGAATAAGTAGCCATGGCACTGTAGGGACAAAGGAGAGAGCAGGGAGAATAACAGGCATTAGTTTCACGAAGCTGCAAGTCTGTGCCCCAGCTGGGTGGGACTCTGAGGAGGGGGCCGGCAGGGGCAGGGGTGGACTGGCTGACCTCTGAGGTCCCTGCAGCCCCAGGTTTCCATTAGTCTACGGCACTTGGCAGAGGGTGGCAGAGGGTTTGGGGGGCCGGGGGCAGCCGTGGGGAGCGGACCGAGGGACGGGGCAGAGAGGCAGCCTGCCGTGCTGGGTTCAGTGAGTCATGGTTTATTTCTGGGGTGACAGAAAAAGGCTGCTTGTGCTGAAGAGCAGGTGTGTGATCAGCTGACCGACGAAAACTGTTTAACCCCTTCCCGCCTACGTCCCTGGCCTGTGGCAGCGACCAGGGAGACACTGAGGCCTCTGAAAGAAGCATCTTTGCCTTCCTCACTCCAGGAAGTCGACTTTCACCCTAACGGTTCAGAGAATCAATAAACACCATATCAAACAGCGTGCTTGGAGACTCAGCTAAGCGACCCAAGGTAACTCCTGCACCATTCTTGATTCCTGGTTGGCAGTGCCAAGCATTGCCTCGTCCAGAAGGTCCCATCCCGTTTGGCCTTGATTTCATAACTTCTCGAAAGGACTCGAGCAGCTCCGGACACTGCCCTTCGGGCCATTTTGGGGATGCTGCAATCTCCGAGATACAGAGCAAAGGCCTCCGTCCCGGGATGCCCGACCCGCCTCTCACTGTCTGTGTCGCTGAGAACAACCCGAAGTTCCATTTCCCTATGTCAGAGATTGTAATTGAGACCTAGCAATACCACCGGGAAGAGATTTGTAATTGTTGGTTTTCTGTGACTTAGACCCACGAATTGCTTTTAAAGGAAAAAGTAATGGTTTCCTAGACTCGGAGGCAAATTATCCATTACTTTATATAAACAGTTAAAAAGGAACTCATTTTAATGGAACGAAACCATCTCTGGTTGTTTCTAAGATTAGCAAGAGCCCGTCCAGCTGAGACAGACGTACAAACGGAAGGACAAGGGCTCCCCCACTGCCCCGTGCCAGTCATTCCGTCAGCCACACAGGGGTTTGTGGTTCCGGGGATCGGGTGCCAGACAAGAAGGAGAGGAAAGGAAAGCTACCGTACCCCTCAGGAGCCTGTGTCATTAATACTTATTCGAGACACTGCATCATCAAGACGTATAGTCAAGGCCCATAATAGCCTCTTGCGGCTCTGTTACTAGCAAGTAACCCGGGAAAACTGGGTTGAAGAAATATAATTAGTCCCAGGTCACTAGGTCTTTCCAGAAATACACATCCTTAATGTGAAATCCTTACAGCACTGGTGTGTGTGTGTGTGTGTGTGTGTGTGTGCGCATGCACAGAAGGAAGAAGGTTCAGAAAGGCTTTAAGAGATCCGTATGTTCTTGTATTCCGTTTTCACCCCCTCTGCTCTGACTCATTTCTAGACTGACGACTTGAACCATCTACACACAGTTCGGTTCTCCGATGGCTCCCTGGACTTTTCCCGTTAGCACTCACTTTAGTTCCTGCCCTGTAGGTTCCACAGATTAGACACCGTGTCTGCCTTGCTCATCTCTGTCTCCCCGGGTGGGGTGAACCCCCTACCTACCACACATTTGGCCTCCCAAAACCTATTTAATGAAGACATAAACCACTGAGAAATGTCTAAATACCGTATGATCAAAACGATTCCAGATCAATGTCATTTTTCTCTGTCATCCTGTTTCGAGTAATATTCGAGAGATATTTTCTAAAAATATTTCACCAGGATGCTTTTATTCTTAGAAGTGAGCCCTTCCCGTTAATTTTGCTGTCTTCATAGCACGTATAAAACCAGAAAGGCCATGACAAAAGCGGGGGATGGTGATTGCATGCCCTTCAATCCATCAAAAATAGCTTTTAACAGTGAAGAATGAACAAATATTCGTGCAGGCTAGACTTACAGAATAGACTATCACGTTGACCACTGTCTACCATGCAGAAAAAGAGTCCCGAGTTAAGGTAGGTTTCAATTAGGAGTGAGATCAACGATCAGAACAACCCATTAAAATCAAACACGCCTTTTCCCCCTTTATAATATACCAAGAAACTTCATTTATTTTCAAACCTACACATATATAATCATTTAATTCCTAGATGAGTCGCATGCTTCCATTCAAGAGCCTACCAGAAACGCTCCCTGGTGGCCTAGTGGTTAGGATTCGGCGCTCTCAGGAAATATATGCGGGTTTCTAACCTCCACTCAAGGAAGTTCTAGGACACGCCGAAATCTAAGATTTCAGAGAAATCAAAGATCTAGGTTAGCATGAAAAGAGACGCTTGGATTCGGGAAATGTGCCTAAGTCACAGATCACAACATCAACCAAACCAGGCTCCTTCTCAACCAGGTGTCTGAGCGAGAACGAAGCCCCAGAGATGGTCCTTCGGGGTGTTATCAACAGGAATCACTATTTACCTGTATTGTCTGTTACGTACTGAGGATGAAGTTGGACAGCTTCCTAAAACGGAAGGCTAAACCCAAACCACTATCGTTGCGGTTTCGAGCTCATCTGTTACAGAGCCGTTCTCGCTGCGGTCTCTGCGGAGCTTCCTCGTACCATCTGATAGTCTCGCCTGAAGACCGATGCGGCTGACACGTCTCGGAAACACCGAGTTTTCTCACCAGATGCGGGCCGGAGAGTCATATCCCCCCTCGCTCGATCCACTTTCCAACTCAAAACCGAGCGAGTGGAAATTAGGGCCTAGCTTGCCCAGGAGATGAGATTTTCACTGAGATGGTTTCCCTTAAAGGGCAGCTGGAATCGGAGCAGAGAACCCGCCCTGACTGCGCCGTGGCCGCGAGGCCTCGAGCGAGCAGGGCCTGGGGACAAAGCAGCAGTTGACATTTATGAGCGACTTCTGCAGTCTCCAAAGAGCTTGGCCAGGGGTAACATCTCCACTTGACAAATGTCCAGGAAAGTTAGAAGCTCTCAGAAACGGACCTAAATCTCAGAGCCATGACAAGGAAACGGAGAGAGACGGTCCTGATGCAGGGCCTCTCAGCAAAAGTCGGGCCATCTAACGACAGGCCGGGGCGGCATGAGGCTCTGTGCACCCCAGAGGGGACTGTGCGTCCGGATTCCCGCAGGGCTTGGACATGGGTTTCGGTTCTCGACCTGGACTAACAGCGGGAGTGGTCCTTTGACGTGTCAGTGACGAGCAAGACTTGTTCCAGGTCAGGAAATCCAGAGTTAGGGAGGGGCACCCCAAAACAACATTAGAAGTTGGCTGGAGGCAACCCGCTTGCAGAAGCCATAGCAGGTGCGAGAGAGCCTTGAGCAGCTGCCAATCCGAGTGTTCACGACCACCTGTTCCCCTCCTCCTCACAGCTCCTCATGGGTGTGAGGCCAAGAAAGAGAACCCCGAAATGTGTTCTCACAAGACAGACGCCAATGAGAGCAAAGAGCTGTTTTCAATTAAATGTACAGGGCCGTCCGAACGAAGTGGTTTGTCTAGATCAAGCACACGGTCACACCAACAGCCTGCTGACCAGCACCCCGAGATCCTGGCCCTGGGTCTTCCTTTTTGAGTAAGAAGCATGGACTTCCTCTAACATGACAGGCCAACGTGCCCTTTGGGACTCGGGGTTCACAGAGCTTGGCTCAAGCCACATTTCTGTTTTGTTTTAAAGGATGTCAAGGCCTTTGTGTCCCTGACCAAGAAACAATGTTGCCAAACAAAGTGCACTGAGGAATCAGAGATGAAAAGGAATGCTGGCGTCCCCCATGTCCACTCGAAAGTCTACCCCAGAGACCCCCCAGAGCGGACACAGGGACGTGAGCTTGAACAGGGCACACCTCCTTAGTGGAGATGCCCAAGGAACGGCACCCAGGCTAACCACCAGCAGGGGTGCACTTCTGTGTCCTCTGCGGACACATCAGGCTGATGACTTCAACCTGCCCTGAGAGGTTGTCGTGAGGACGAGTGTGTTACAACGGCTGCTGAACACCAAGGAAGTCCCGGTGAGACTGTACACAATATGATTGTAAAGCCAGGAACCTGGGGGGGGGGGGCATCTGCCTCTCTGTTTTCTGAGCACCCCAAGTGTAAGTCCTGCAAGTCACAAAACAATTGAGGACAGTAGGGGAACAACAGTACCTGACTCGGTTTTCAACTCTAACTTTGTTTTTCTATGTGGCCCTTTTGGATAAATGACAAGCTGTTGAGAATTCCACCCCCGAGACAGATGGGTTAGCCCGAGACATCTGTGTGTTTTCTGAGGTCCTAGGGTTCCCCAGCTGAGGGGTGTGGGGCTGGAGGCTTGCACGACTCTGTCTGTGCCTCGTGGAGGTTGGAGGTGGTCTCTTAGGTCTGTTGATTTGTCACTGCAGGAGCCCCGGAGCCATACTTGCTTCATCTAAGGAAATGCGAACTTTCCCAGGGAAGTTCACTCTTAGAGGAGACCCCATAAATCCTTTCGGAAGTGATCTTTTGTGATTTAAATAACCATTTCTAACTCTTGCTTTTAAAATTCAGAAGTTGATATATATATTTTTTAATGTATATTCAGCTCTTGGACACACCTGGGCCCTGTTCCGCTGGTAAGCCTTCAGTTTGCACTGCCTGTCTGGGGGGCCCTTCTGCCTGTCTGGGGGGCCCTTCTGCCATTTCCATCTTTTCTTGCTATGAACGTGTTATATCGGAAGCCCTGCGTCTTTGCACGGTCTCGGGGGCCGGTGTACCCCGCGGGGGCGGGGGTAGGCGATAGGAAAGCTGTTCAATCTTGGATGCAAGGTCACGTAAGGGATAGGCGACCCCATTGGCCGGAGGAGCAGCAGGGGCCAGGACAAGAACATAGCTCTTCCGACCTCTGCCCATACCCTGCGGTCACCTCACTGTTCCAAGAAAGTCCCAGGTGCCAGCAGCTGGCATCACGGGAGTGCCTTCGAGCCGCAGGAGCGAGTCTGCGTACTGTGACGCGGTCCCTGCCATCCGTGGGCGCAGTCATTGAAGGGGGCCCTGCTCTAGGCTTCAGACTTCCCTTAGCCTGACGGACCCATGTGCTTGCGTCCCTGCTGGTTTCCAGGGGCCGTCCCCACGCGAGGACCTCCCTGCTTCATTCCTGGGACTGTGTCCCGTGTTCTTCAGCACGGACGTCCCCCTGAGCCCGCCCCCGGGGCCCCCCGCCCCTCTGACAGTTACCTTTCCAGTGTCTTCCGTTAGAATCCGTTATGAAGTCCCTCGTGTAAACAACATCTTGGGAGGGACGAGGATCTATTTTTGAAAGTGTGAAAGGGAGAAATGAGCCAAATGCGTTCAGCAGATGTCGGCAGCACCGTGACGACCAAAGCGGGGGAGGAGGAGGAGAGAGGGGGACTCTGTGGACACAGGTAGCCGGCCTCCCTCTTACTGGTCAGTAGTTCCTGCCGAAGCCCGGCCCGCCCCCTGGACACGGTCCTCTGGTCCCACAGTGCGGGGCCAGGCCGCCTCTGTCTCGGGGAAGGGCTTCTGGGCTATTCCATCTGACACAGCAGCCCGGAGTCCAGGGCGTGGCTACCCCGTGCTACCCAGGAGGCAAGCCTACGAGACAGAGTCCGGTGCTGGTGTGGTTTCTGCCTAAGGAAACAGTTCTGAGCTAAGCCGTGGGCACCTGTGCCAACAACAAGCTTGCTTCCCTGGCTGCAGGCCCGTGAAGGAGACACCTGGCAGGACAGGGTGTCCGTGTGGGGAGGACTTGCTCCCGCTGGTGCCTCGGTTGCCCGCCTGACATCACCACCGGTAACATGCTCCAGAGAAGAAGGGGGCCGGGACGTGCTCAACATCGTGTGAACCGCATGCCCCGGTTTGCCAACGCCTGTTGTTCCGGCGTCATTATTAACAGCACCCCCTTCACTCGCCAAAGTATCCCAGTTTGGATGACAAATTATGCAGCCAGCCCTCTCGATGTGAAAGACACCCAGGAAAAAAATGTGTTGGCTAGTTCCCATCCCATAATCCTGACCATATGCACACAGTTGCTGTGAGTCTTGATTTTCTCCTCTCTTCTCCGGGGCAGAGTTTTGAAAGTCAGCAGACTGTTCTGCCTGGTGAAATGTCTGCTCACTGTCCCAGGTTGCGTGGCCAAGCCATCCCAAGGGGGTGTCCCCACGCCCAGCGGGGGGCCTCCGCTGTAGGCGTGCTTCACTGATCAGGGACAGACCCTGGACCAAGGGCATGTTTACGTAGCTCCCCAGTCTTATACTTTTACTATTTCCAATATGACGTCAGGTTTAATGTAGACAGTAAGATGGCCGCGTGTCCTAGGGTGTTGGGTAGAAACGGGGATCGTGAACGCTGGGCCTAATCCTGCCCGCTGGAGGCTTCCCTTGGCAAGTGTTCAGTCTCTTGTTTGGAGCCAGGGCAAGGACAGAACCAGAGCGTTCCAAGAAGTAACCAAGAGAAATGCCTTTTAATGAGTGTCACATGAGAGGGTACGGACTCGACATAATGGTACCAGCAGAAACAGCCCGTTCAATTTCTATAACACAGGAGGTCTATCATTTCCTTTGCTTTCCATCACTTGTTTTATTTTGTGTGTGTGTGTGTTTTTTTTGGGGTATCATTCCTCCACAGGACTTGTATTTCCTACCAAACTGTGAAATGTGAAATCATAAAGTATTTGGGGTCTAAACACAGAGAAAAATCTCCGAGGAATAGAATAGCTTTTTTGCCACTTTGAGAAATGAATCAAAATAGAAACACTTCAGTCAACATTGGGTCAAAAAACATTATTATTGATTAAATTACTGCTTCAAACCATCATTTTCCTACTGATGTCTGGAGATTAACTTATTCTTCATACAGAATATGAACAATCAAATTCTATGAATTTTTAATGAATTATTTTTTTTTACAAATTCTGTAGCTAAGAGAGAAATGGTATAAAAGTATACTGTGAAATGAGTAAAAAGCACTAGGTTATATAATTTTAGGTGAAAAGAGCAGAATACAAAATAATATATACACTAAGTCTACACTATATAAAATATTGAACTCTAATTGCAAAAGTAAACAAAACTAGTAATGTCAAGATGGTGGAATGATGAGTATTTTTAAAAAAAATGTATCTAATATTTCTACATAATCTTTCAAATTAAAATAGAACATTTCCCAAAAAGGCACACATAAATTGCGTGTTAATAATTTCAGTTAGATGCTCATATACATTAATATATATGATGCCGGCCCTGGGGCTTGAACTTCTGCTGAGGTCCAGGTAATCTAGCCCGATATAAATTCAGGGAGGACTTCATCCCCACTCACGCAGGGCACTGCCCTCAGCCTGTCACTGGCAAGGACCCCGGGCAGCCATCTGGAGTGTTCCGAGCTGGTATGAAAAGTCCCTGCATTAGACCCAGGCAGAAAAGGGAGCAGGACTTCCTGGCTGTGAGCCAATCACACCAGAGACCTGGAAATGCCAAGCTTGGAACCACATCCATTTCCCAAGCCGTGCCGTGAGTCTGTGAGCTATCAATGTCCATCAGAGAAACAAAGCAGCCTTCCGGGTATTTAAAATATTCAAGTCTAGGCGGCTTCACAATGGTCTTCAGCATGTGCCTTTAGTCAGTGCTACGGGAGAGGAGCCTGGGTGTTAAATGGGACACAGATCTGAGAAATCAGCCAGGCGCACCAGGTCTGAGAGCAAGAAGAATTCCCAGTGTCCTACGCAGGGCGTGTCTGTGCACTGCGCCCAAAGTAATTCAGGCTGATTTCACAATGGGGGTTGCCGGAGAGATTTGCAAATGCATTTACAGTGTTTCTTGCAAGAAACTGACTTGGAACAGAGAACATTTAGGTGAGGCCTTTTGCTTTGATTAGAGAGATCAACTTTGGAAACGAGTCTGCATTTCATAAATGTGGCATTATACATCAGGAGCTGGGGGGTGATCTCCTACGATTCATTTAAAACATCTCCCTAAACCACTAGTTAACGTGAACAATGAAAAGGTAACCAAAGCGCAACAAACGAAGTTGTAAATAGTTCTTTCTCCACTGCGGTCAGCCAGAGATCACCTCAATCTGGCCGCTAAGCGTCCCCAAGTTTAGACTCAAAGAAAGGCACTTATACCGATGAGCATGTGTCAGGCCCTAGGTCTCAGGTTCCCTCTGGCTTGAACCTAGACCATAACGAAGGGAGGTTCAAGGCCTCTGCGAGACACTGAAATAGCACTCTGCTATTGGCTTCTTTGAAAATAGGCACCTTTTTAATAGAAGAGTTTAGTGTAAATCTTACATTGTTTTTATAGTTCAAAAAGCCCACACAAACAAACTGACCCCCACGGAACTTCAGATGAGTAGGTAAGAATTAGCAATAGACTAAGAAGGCGTGGACCATATGACATCCCCACCTGCTCACAAAGAATGGTGGCTATGAAACCGATCAAGATGGTCTCGGATTTTCTTTCCTTCTCTCTCTGTGCCTCTCCTTCCTTCCTTCCTTCCTTCCTTCCTTCCTTCCTTCCTTCCTTCCTTCCTTCCTCCCTCCCTCCCTCCCTCCCTCCCTCCCTCCCTCCCTCCCTCCCCTCTCCCTTCCTTCCTTCCTTCCTTCCTTCCTTCCTCCCTCCCTCCCTCCCTCCCTCCCCACCCACTTCCTTCCTTCTTTCCTTCCTTCCTTCCTTCCTTCCTTCCTTCCTTCCTTCCTTCCTTCCTTCCTTTTCCTTTTCCTTTTCCTTTAATTCAAAATCAGTTTTACTGTGAAGTTCGCCCCTGGTCCTGCCCTCAGCCTTACAAACTCACTCCCTACTGGAGCAGAGGAAAACGACCCTGTCTCAGATTTGGAAATGGCATCGTTTGGTTCCAGGATGCTTGCAAGGGGCACTCTGAGCACAGCTCAGTGACCTTTCCTTTCCGAGTCTTCCCCATCTTTGAAACCTTTGCAAGAGTTCCTGAGTCCAAGAGGAGATGGCTGACGGCCTGCCCCCTCTCTTCTGCCCCAAACCCTGCTCCCGGGGCAGCTAGTGATCTCCCGTGACAAGCTGGGGGTGTCAGCAAGTTGAATGTCTCTGAAGAGGTTAACCCAGTGAGAAATGTCAGCCAGCCGCACACGCAGCTTTGAACGTGACCGAGCGCGGAGAAACGTGTGGCATTGGAGCAAGGGGGGGTGGGCCCGCCATTCACCTGTACGGAGAGGCCGTGCCCCAGGAGAAGTAATCGGTGGGCCTCGGGGCAGGACGCGGCACGATGGGCTGCTCCACGGCGGTGACGTCCCCTGAGTAGGATTTGAGGAGGGAGGCGTTTTTGTTGGCCAGCATGGCTCTCTCGTTCCTGCGGAACTTGGCTCTTCGGTTCTGGAACCACACCTGCGAGGCGGGGGAGGGGAGAGGACACGGGAGGGACAGGAAGAGGAAGAGGAGGTTATGCCGATGGAGTCCTGGTCGGTTTCACTGGGCAGTGCCTTCCTCGGGGAGATGGAGGGGAGGGTGGGCTTCTCCTGAGAACCCCAGGGCCGCGCCCCAGTCCTGCCCGGGGGCCTCGTCCAGCCTCCTAAGGGCGAAGACTCATCACAGGACGAGACCGCAGAGGTGACGGCCAGGACTAAGCCACGAGAGGCCGAGTTATGGGCTCTAACAGTCCCCGTGTAATTACAATCGAGAGAAAGAAGAAGAAGCTCATCAGACGTCTGCTGCAGAGACGACATCAAGTTCCTTGAAAATGGGGAGCCTCCTCTGCTCTCCTAGTGCTTTTCGGCCATGTGCAGAAAACCCTTCATCTTCCCCAAAGCGGAGCCCGGGGCAAGGCATCCAGAAGGAGGTGGTGTGTTTGGGAAATGCAGGGAACAGCCGTGGACGGCAGTGCTCAGCCCCGCTGGACGCCAGGGACCTGCACGGGACAGACCCCCCGGGGGGCGAGAGGGCCCAGGAGTCGCACACCGTCCACGTTGGCTATTACTGTTCCAGCCCGGCCGACATGCTGGACACAGGCGGGCAGCTTCCTGGGCCTCTGAGAGAATCACGGGAAACGGAAAGGAAGATGCCACCTGGCTGGTGTGGCTCAGTGGTTGAGCATCGACCCTGCACCAAGAGGTCACCGGTTCGATTCCTGGTCAGGGCACATGCCCAGGTTGTGGGCCCGATCCCCAGTGGGGGGCGTGCAGGAGGTGGCCAATCGATGTTCCCTCTCATTGATGTTTCTCTCTCTCTCTCTCCCTTCTTTCTCTCTAAAAGTCAACAAAGGGGAAACAAATTTTTTTAAAAAGGAAATGAAGATACCCAAGGTTGGAAGTTGAATGAAGTACATCCAGTTGTTGGAGGGGTATGGGCAGTGCCACCGCGTCATAATCACCCTCTCATTGGTTAAGTGCGCCGGGGCTGGGGACTTGTCTGAGCACACTGCGTACATCAGTTCTAGCTGGCAGAACAGTCCACATTAGGCTGTACTACTTCTATGTCAGAGTTGAGGAGACAGGTTCAATGGGATAAGCCATCGGCTGAAGTTCACACCGATAATAAATGGCTGTTTGAGCTCGAGGACATCTGGCTCATGATCCCGCAGCTCTCCGTACGGCCACGGGATTTTATTCCTTCATTTACTCATTCGGGAGCCTCTACAGAGAGCCTGCTGTGTGCAGACCCCGGCCATCCTGCTGGGGACAGAGGACGAGACTCATGCTCTGCCTATGAGTAGCTCACAGTCTACTAGAAACAGACCCAGAAAATGAAAATACTGCAGAACAAGAGTTTTAGGTGCAGTTATAGAAATGCACGACAAGGTATGGGAGGAAACAATTCTATGGTGCAGAGGGGGACGTTTGTACAACTCTAGGGAGCAACATTCACAGAAAGTACCGTGGGTTGGATGCCCCGCGGATGGGTGCCCCGTGGAAGGCCTGGGTGGAGGTCAGTAAAGGCAGAACCTGGACATAGCTTTCCTGGCTCCGCCGACTCCCAGCTCTTTTGTTTAAATGTGCTCTTCACATTGCTAGTCGGGTTATCATGTTAAACGCACATACACTCCCACGAGTGCCCTGCTACATGCCGCCCGTGGGTTCCCCGCCACCCAGAGTCAAACCACAACCTCTTGTCGTAGAATGAAGACTGCTCAAGAATGAGCTCTTTGTCCCCCAACCCAGCCCCACCCTGCCTGGCTTGGACCCTGCACTGGTCCTCTGTCTTCCCAGCTCCTACCCCGGCTCAAGTCTGTCGATGTCGTCGGTTATTCCTCACCTACATCTATTCACGACGAATACCCCCTCCGCTGTGACGTCCTTCCCCTTCGTCCAGGTACCTCCGTTGTGAAATGTCTTAGAAAGAACATGACTTCAAAGTCTAACTGAGTTGGGTAAAAATATTGGCTATAAGACTTTAAAGATTTGTCCTTGGGTATGTATTTAATTTCTCTGATTCTTCGTCTCCCCATTACATGAAGATCACGATACCTACTCTCAGGGTCGTTGTGACCACTGGCACAGTTCTGGTGTTGAATATATGTGGATTCTCTCTGTCTTTCCCAGGTGGGTTCGACCATTCCTTCCTCTGATCTATCACTAATTTGTTTTGTTTTGTTTTATTCTTGAACATTTCTTTAATGTAGGAGTCATCTTACCGTATCATAACAGTGTGCTGTGCACATCTGTCTTGCCTGCCCCCAGTCTGTGACATCCTTAAGGAAGACCAGTGCCTTAGGCACCCCCAAATCCCAAACCAGTTCTAATAGCATAATAGATGCTTGATAAATGTTTAAGGGAGGGAAAAAAAGAGTAGAGGGTAAAAAGACGAATTGCGAGAATATGATAAGATATGGCTTCCATCCCAGAAGATGTCACAGTCTAGTGGGGGAAGCTGGCCCACATACAACTCGATGTAATACATGTCATGTGGTGATCAGTGCTGTGCACATGAAGAAGACCAGAGTCAGAAGGGCGTGGTTCAGGGGACAGGGGGGACTTCCTGGGGGAGACTGGGGTGCAGCAGGAGAACCCTGGCCTGTGGGCCCAGGGAACGTGCTCACTCTGAAACCACTGGGAGACAGGGGCGTGAGAGACGAGTCAGGGAAAATAGTTTCTGCACAGAAGAAAGGCATTTAATTATGGTTCTGATGGGGCCAACATAGCTCCCAACCCCCAAATTGTGCTGAAACATTCTCCCCCCATTTGCAGCATTGCCCGGGCCAGGTCTCCTTATCTAAAATTCAGATTAGCACAGGGAAGGTGGTGCCTTCAGGTCCTGGGGGTTATGGTCTCGAGTTGTTCATTATACCGCTGTAGCCACGCCCGGGGCATAAAGGATGGGGGTGGGGAGGGGGGAGGGGTGTAAGCAGAAACAGAGCACGTTTGGGGAGCTGCGGTAAGCGGCATGGGGAAGAGGGTGTGGGGAGGCCAACCTCAGAGTCCTGCTTTGGGTAGAGTTTTGTCCCTGTGGTCACTGAGCAGGGACCCGAGTGGTCCTGTGTAACTCCCTCCAACCCCTTCCCAGGGACACCACGGCGCCCAGGCAACTTGCCCCTTTTGTCACCGACATTTTTCTCCTGGGGAGCGCTTGTCAGTGAGCTTGCTGTTTCCCATGGGACAACCTCACATGCTTTCTCCTCAGCCCGAGGGACCTCCAGGACCCTCTTCCTCCCTCCACAAGCATCTGTCACTGTGCACCGTGCGCATGGCCCTCAGGGCCACTCGAGTCCCCGGCGGGCTAGAGGGCTATTATTTCCGGCCAGACTGAACACAGACGTACAAACAATAATTTCTGCAGGAAGACAGGACAGCTTTGGGCCGCCCCCCCCACCCCCCCGATCTAAACAGCAGCCTACCCCTGGCAACACGAAGATAATAAGACGGTGACTTTCAGCAGAGACCAAAGTGCTACTTGAAAAAGCATTTAGCCAGGAGACTCCTATTTATTCAAAGTCTACTGTAGGGCTTAAAACCACGAGCTCTGGGTCTGCAGAGCTGGGTTCAAATCCTGGCCCAGCTAATTCCTCCCTGTGTGAGGCTGGGCAGAAACTTCACCTGTCTGCGCCTCCGCTTCCTCACCTGGGCAATGAATACAAGTGTCACTGAGCCGGTGTGAGGGTAAACAGATCTGCTTCCGCAGAGGGCCAAGACGCGGCCCCGAAGTGCTCAAGGGGTGAGTTCCCTGGTCATCGTCACTCCTAACCAGGGGGTGTTACTCCTCGCTGTGGGTGAGCCATGGCATTAATGGTAGAATTAGTCCCCTTCCCTCTCTCACCCTCCCTTAGCCTTCTGCATGCCACAGAGTCTCAGACCCTGCCCTTGGCTGCGCCCCTCACACAGCTCCCTAAGTCGAGGTCTTCCTGTGACCCCCCGTGGTGCCGCAATCACATGTGTTCGTACACATTTCTGGAAGGTCCGTGCGTTGCCAAAGTCTAGGGAGGGGAGCTGAGCTTCGAGTGAGAGAGTTCATGTCTCTGTGCGCCTTAAGGCTCGAACTGAAGTCTGGGGGTGCGGGAATCGGAATGGGTGGGGAACGAGGAGGAGTGAGACCTGTCGCAAGGCATAGTCTCCCCCACTAAAGACACAGCCCCCCACCCCACCTAAAGACACAGGCCCCACCCCACCTAAAGGCATAGTCTCCCCCACTAAAGACACAGCCCCCCACCCCACCTAAAGACACAGGCCCCACCCCACCTAAAGGCATAGTCTCCCCCCACTCCCCTAAAGGTACAGCCCCCCACCCCACCTAAAGACACAGCCCCCCACCCCACCTAAAGACACAGCCCCCCACCCCACCTAAAGACACAGCTCCCCACCCCACCTAAAGGCATAGTCTCCCCCCACTCCCCTAAAGGTACAGCCCCCCACCCCACCTAAAGACACAGCCCCCCACCCCACCTAAAGACACAGCCCCCCACCCCACCTAAAGGCACAGCCCCCCACCCCACCTAAAAGCATTCAGTTCAATTTTTAAAAAGACTCTGCTGCCTCAAGAAACACTATGAGGAACGGACCCTGTCCTGAGGCCGTCCATTTACATCCTAATGAACTCGCACCCTCTCCAGCCGCGCACCCCGGGCTCGGGCTCGTGTTCTGGGGCAGCCTGGACACCCCGGGCTCATGTTCTGGGGCAGCCTGGACACCCCGGGCTCGGGCTCGTGTTCTGGGGCAGCCTGGACACCCCGGGCTCGGGCTCGTGTTCTGGGGCAGCCTGGACACCCCGGGCTCGGGCTCGTGTTCTGGGGCAGCCTGGACACCCCGGCTCGGGTTCTGGGGCAGCCTGGACACCCCGGTTCGTGTTCTGGGGCAGCCTGGACACCCCGGTTCGTGTTCTGGGGCAGCCTGGACACCCCGGTTCATGTTCTGGGGCAGCCTGGACACCCCGGGCTCGTGTTCTGGGGCAGCCTGGACACCCCGGCTCGTGTTCTGGGGCAGCCTGCAGAGACGAGCCCCGACAGGGAGGACTGCTCACCTGCACCCTGGCCTCGGTGAGGTTCACCCGGCGGGCGAGGTCTTCCCGCACGAAGGCGTCGGGGTAGTGGGTCCGCTCGAACACGCGCTCCAAGGCCTGCAGCTGGCTGCTGTTGAAGGTGGTCCGGTTCCTCCGCTGCTTTCTCTTCTTCTTCTCCTCCGAGTTCAGCTGGTCATCTGGGGTAGAAGACACTGACGATGAGAGCTAGTCGCACCCCGTCACTGTGCGTCTACGGTGAGCGAATGCTGCTTTGCTCACAGATTTACCGACGTGCTAGAGCCCAGCAGCCCTGTCCCCGTGCAGATGGGGCCTCGCTGCCCACGCCTTCCTGTGCCCAGAGCCCAGCAGAGCTGACACTTGGTTGCTGCTTGGAAATCTCGGACCAGACCTGAGCGTCTAGGGCAGTGGTTCTCCACCTTCCTGATGCCGGACCCTTCAACACAGGTCCTCGTGCTCTCTGTGGGCGCATCTGCAGGTGCGCCGACCCGCCTGGGGACGGGGAGAGGAGCGGGGTCTCGCTTCCTAAGACCATCCGAAATGTGTGTTCCGATGGTCTTAGGCGGCCCCTGTGAAAGGGTCGTTCGACCTCCAAAGGGGTCATGACCCACAGGTTAAGAACCGCTGGGCTAGAGGGACATTTCTTACGTGCTCTCTGAAGCCTTTTTTGTCCAAGAGGCTACAGGAAAATTTTGCTGCTGCCCAGATCCTGTGGGCTTCTCTAGAGCTGGGGAGAAGGTTGCTTTGGACCTCATTTGCCTCGGACAATATTATGTTCATTCATATGGTTTCATAACCAAGGAGACCAGCTATCCCTGGCTCTCTCTCCTCCACACACCCACCTAAACACAAATGCAAAGTCACAGAGGAGAAGTTTCTCCGGGAAGCAGCCAGGAATGTGTAACCGCACCTGCTCAAGACTGTGCTGTTGCTGAGGCCCCGGCCCAGATCAGGGTTAGTGCTCGTAGCACCATCCACCTGAGCTGACCGGGGCCTGGGACTCACCTGTCACCCTGGGAGAACTCAGGGACAAGGAACAGCACAGAAAGACCTCTGACCCCGTTTCACCCCAAAATGGAGTCCTTAAGGCCCAAAGACCTTAAAGTCCTTAGAAGAAGCATGACCCCAAGTTTTCACCGTCCAGTTCCCTCCTTGGTTTCCCCTGAGTCCCCCCCAAAGTACCCTGGCAAGCTGACCACCCAGCCCGTCCACAGCAGTTAGAGTTGAATGCTCCTGTCTGCCACCCGGCTCAGCCCAGGACTGATGGACGCATGAGCTGCACGGAAAACCCACTGTGCCGACACCCCATCCAGCCGTCACCCCGTCCAGCCATCACCCCGTCCAGCCGTCACCCCGTCCAGCCGTCACCCCGTCCAGCCGTCACCCCGTCCAGCCGTCACCCAGAGGCCGCGCCGCCACGGGCCTGTGCAGCAGATCAGCGTGAGCTGCCAGGCGAGGCCCACGTCCCACGCAGCCGGAGGAACTGGACGCCCACTTCCAACAGCTCTGCGCCCAGAGAGAAAGACGAGGGCAGAGGGAGGGTGGAGAGAAGGGAGCCTGAGCACTTGCTCACCTTCCACAGGAAACAGCTCTCGGCTGGTTTCCCACAGGCCAAGTCCCCTGACCCCCTGGACCGTATTCACACAGTGCACTCAGGCGACCACGGCACCCGGCACATGTCCTGATGAAGTGGCAGTAACGTCGGCACGGAGGGAGGGAATGTTCTAGATGTGGGTGTGCAGTCACAGTGTAGCTAACTCTGGGAGCGCCTCCCTCGCCCAGTGCCTAAGAGCTGAGGCCTCCAAGTCTCTCTGGCCAGAAGCTTCCTCCCCCCGCGCCCCCCCCCCCAGGAGTGCCCTCGGAGCTTAGAACAGAGGGGGCACATTTCTTCTTTAAATGTTGTTTTCTTTATTGATTTTAGAGATAAGAAGGGAGAGGGAAAACCCTGGCCAGTTTGGCTCAGCGGTTAGAGCATCGGCCCACGGACCAGAGAGGCCCGGGTTCGGTTCCCACTAAGGGCACGTACCTCGGTTGCAGTTTGTCTCCGGCCCCGGCTGGGGTCATGTGGGTGGCAGCCACTCAATGCGTCTCTCTCACGTCGATGTTTCTCTCTCTCTTACTCCCTCTCTCCCTCCCTCTCTCCCTGAAGATAAATGGGGGGGGGGGGGGATGTCCTCGGGTGAGGATAAAAAAAAGAAGGGAGAGGGAAAGAGAGATGAAACATTGACGAGAGAGAACCGATGAGATGGCACATTTCTTTAGGCAGCCAGTAGAGTAAGTGCTGGTTGAATCTGTTTCCAGGGAAGACGGGGACCTTTTCTCGTTTGAAACACTGTTTCGGTAGAAAAGAAAACCTATATGGTTCCAACCACATCCCCCGGCTCCAAAGCCCCGAGAGTCGTCCTTGGCTTCGCGGTTGCCTGGCCCACCCTTCTCTGGTTTTGTCACACCTGGTCTGGGAGCTCTGCTTCAAAGTCACCGCGGTGACACTCACCAGGGGCGGATCGGTGGCATCTTGAGAAAGGAGCCAATGTCACGATCATGATTTCTGAGATCTCTCAAGGCCTGGAGTATTCTAACCAATATCCCCCCTGACACCGCTATTTGGTTATTAGCGAACTTCATCTGCAACAGTATCCACACGAGAACGCAAGCTCCTGGGGCCCCATTTGTGTGCTTCTTCCTAGCTGCGTGTTTGCGGTCACTCCCGGTATTGCCATTCTCTTCCCAAGTTCCTGTGGTACGGTTCTGTATGTCTCGTACCCCGGGCCGCTCTGCCACCCCGGCCTTGCCAACCCCAGGCCCTGCATTTCATGTTCCCATTACACAGAGGTTTGCAAAAGGTCCCTGGCGTCTACAGCTACCCGGACAGACCAAGGAGACCTTGGCTGTGATCTGAATCCGGGGGAGGAAGCCCCTTCCCGCTGGTGCTGACGCGGTCTCCTCCGGAGAAAACCTGTCTCGGGCACCACGGTCGCCTGGTGCTGGTGGCGCCTGCGTCCCCGCGGGCTGCCGCCGGGCTGCACACAGGACCTCCACGGCTCGCGCTCAGCCCACGGCCTGCGTCAGACCCCTCGGCGTCTCCCACTGTCCACGCAAACCCGCGCTGACGGCCACCGCTCCCCGGAGTGGAGCCAGGGGCCTGAGAACCAGGGTTTCCGACAGAGTCAGTAGCTGCAATGACCTGAGACCGGCCCAGCAAAGTTTCCCACGAACGCCCTTGTTGTCTTGAGCAAATGAAAACACCAGTGTGGATTACAGTGAAGGCGAGAAAAGACACGCGAATGACAGGGATCCAGGGAGCCTGGGTCTGGCCAGTGTCCCCGGAGTGTGAGCATAATAGGAAGAGACAGTGAGGGGGCAGCGGGGACAGCTTGAGCACAGCCCTCGGCTCGTCTGTCTTTGCTCACGAACCACGAAGTGTGAGTCCCCTTTTCCCCCACGAACATGCGCACACAGGGCCCGGCGCCCCTCTGCCGCAGTGCAAGGGGAGGTAAACACGGGAGGTTCACGAAGGGGACATCTGAAGGGCCTGTGATCAGCTCGTGAGGTTCCAGACCGAGCCTAAGGCGGAGAAAGCAGGGCACGGTCACACTGCCTGAGGTCACCTTTCTTGTGCAGACAGCTGCGGGGAAGGGGGCTCTGAAACATGCTATTCAAGGGCGCTGACGTCCAGCCGGGCAGCCTCTCACTCCCGCAAACCCTGCGGAGGGTCCCCGAGCTGCAGCGGGACCACAGGGGACACGATGCGTTTTTACCAAAATCCCGGTGTTTCAAATCCAAGGTGTTCACAGGTTTTGTGGATGATTGTGTATGTTGCGAATGACCACGAACTGCAAGTACAATGATCTTATTGACCAGGTGCAATTATGAGTCATAAAATATGAGCACCAAATGAAACCAGAGAAATGGTCTAGTTCAACCCCATTATTGACAGATGAGGTGAAGGAGACTCTGGAAGAATAGAGACTTGCCCCGAGCAACACCACAAGGCACGGCTGAGCCCGGAATCCTAACGCCACTCGGGTCTAAGAAGGAGGGTCCATGTGTATCCGACATTGTCATTCCTACCAGAGAGCCACTAAAAAATGCAACTGTTCTTGCCTGGCCGGGGAGCTCAGTTGGTTGAGCATGGTCTTGTGCACCACAAGATTGTTGGTCCAATTCCCGGTGAGGGCATGTGTCTGGGTTGTAGGTACTGAAGGCAGCCGGTCAATGTTTCTTCTCACACTGATGTCTCTCTCTCTCTCTCTCTCTCTCTCTCTCTCTCTCTCTCTCTGTCTCTCTCTCTCTCTCCATGTCCTTGAGTGAGGAGTGAAGAAAAAAATGCAACCCTTCTCACCTAGAATAGCTACTTTGATCCAGATGTTCCTGAATTTTCCTTTTAGTGGCCTCCATAAGTCCTTGCTTCATCAGTTCAATGTGTGCAGGTCATTTCAATCCATAGTACACCCCTATCTTCTTCCCACACCCTTTCTGACACTTTCTTTCATTTTAGGGCCCCCTTCAACATCCACTTCCTATGACACATGTCAAATCTTACCTCCTCTATAAAACTTCGCTGGTAACTCCATTCTCTAAATCTCTATATATATTAGTATAGAATCAAATACTTGGTTAAAATTGTGGTTCAACTCTTTCTACGTCCGTGTTTTGTCACCCTTTGCAGTCAGGTGTTCCTACAGAAAATAAATAGGGTCTCTAGTGAAGTTAATGACAGTAAACAGTGAAGGAGTTAGGATAGTACTGTGGTACACAAGCAATCCCGGAAAATTAGAAGCTTGGTGATTCAGCTGCATTAATTCCTGAATCCCAATGATCCTTTTTAACAGAGCACACAGCCAATCACTGGGCTAACGTCATCTTTTGTCTGGGGATAATTTTACCTGGGGGACAGGGAACACCTTTTACCATGTTTCTTTTTCAAATAGGTTAGTCATCAGATAGAGAGAAGGTGAAATTGTGGCGGTCGGATCCGTTTGCAAAGGCAGGAACTAGTCCTTCCCTTTTATTTTATTTTATTTTTTCCCCTTGTTTGATTTTAGATAGAGAGAGATAGAAACATCTATGAGAGAGAACATCGATTGGCCGCCTCCTGCATGCTCCCCACTGGAGATCGGGCCCACAACCTGGCATGTGCCCTGACTGGGAATCGAACCAGCGACCTCGTGTTGCATGGGCCAGCACTCAACCACTGAGCCACACTGGCCGGACTAGTCCTTCAGTTTCATTCCTCACCAGGAAAGCAGTCCTCAGTCAAGGACTGATGGAAGCAATAGGAACACACAGGAGGAAGAGATGCTTTCTGGTGGGTCAGGGTGTTAGTGCACATGCAAAGCACTTCTGCAGGGAAGAAGCTGAAGTCCCAGGTAGGATGTCCCTGGTGCACTCACGGTTACAGAGAGCGCCAGGTCTGACCTCGGCTCCAGCATGGAATCCGAGGCTGCCGGAGTGGGTGAAGAGGCCGTGGGACCTGCCATCCTCACGAGTGAGGACCAGGCAGCGAACCGTGACCCCTCCTCCCCGAGGCCTGGCCCTCACCCCGCGGCTGCGGTTAGCTCCTCAAGACCCAGCCCCTCTCCTGCTCTCCGCCGTGTGGGAGGAGCCTTGGAGGGTCCAAACCGGACGCCAAGTGTAATTTCAAGGTACGGCAAGAGCATATTTTAGGAATCCGGTCCGAAGAGAAATGCGCTGTGCGTGCCCGAGCCCCATCAATTTGGGAAGAATTCTGATGCAAGAAGGTGGAAGCCAGCTCCAGTAGCAGGGACCGGCCGCCACATCAAAGCCCGCGGTGGAAGACACGGCGGGCCCGCGGGTCCAGAGAGGAGCCCGCGGGTCGTTTTATGGGCTCGGAAGAATGTTTTCAAAGGGCCGGCGTTGCACAACAGCTACTTACTTTAATGGGATTTGTGTGGTTCGGGCCCCGTAACCTTCAGAAAATTGAAGGGACATATAATTGCAAAAGCCACTAAAAACTGTTTCAGCTTTTATTGCCAGGCCTATGAAAAGCAGCGAGATGGAGCCGCGGCCACTCGTGTCTCTTTGGTTACACCGAGTTCCTGCTGCAGTGAGGACAGCGTCCTTTCAAGGGGGCCCCGGGAGGTGGAACACGGGTCGCCGACCCGGGCTGCCTGTTGCAGTGTAGACTGAGCTTAGCACATCACGGTGACCGGAGCCAGGCTCAGCGGCACACCCACTCCTGCCACCGTCCACCACTGAATCCTCGCATCTATCCAAAGGGGGCAGCCCTGGCCATCGTAGCTCAGTGGTTAGAGCATCGGCCGCTGCACTGAAGAGTCTTGGGTTCGATTCCTGGTTAAGGACAAGTAACTGGGGTGCAGGTTCATTCCCCAGGTTCAGTTGGGGCACGTGCAGGCGGCACCCAATCGCTGTGTCTCTCTCACATGAATGTTTCTCTCTCCTCCTCCCCCTTCGACTCTCTCTAAAAAAGAGGGGGCGGGTCTCTGCCTATACAAGTGCACAGCTGTGTAGCTACTGTCACCCCAGGGTACATATCACCGTACAGCCGCCAGACCCCGAGTGCTCTGTGATGGTCTTTGATGTGCATATTTTTTTTCTTCTTACTGTCCACTTGGCCTACACGTGGTTTATGTTGAGTCAAGTATTGGTCCTAAACCTTATAAAATAGCACTAAAATGCCTTAAACGTAACTTGGGGGACATATTTTCTACAGAGAATTAAAATGCTCTAAAGAGTGTAAGATAGCCCTGGCCAGATTGGCTCAGCGGTTAGAGCGTTGGCCTGCGGTCCAGAGAGACCCAGGTTCGGTTCCCGCTAAGGGCACGTATCTCATTTGCAGTTTGTCCCCGGCCCTGGTTGGGTCGTGCGGGTGGCAGCCACTCGACGTGTCCCTTTCACATTGATATTTTTCTCTCTCTCTCTTCCTCTCTCTCTCCCTCCCACTCTATCTGAACAAAAAATGAAAAAATATCCTCGGGTGAGGATAAAAAAATAAAAAGAAAGAAAGAAAGAAGAAAGAAAGAAAGAAAGAAAGAAAGAAAGAAAGAAAGAAAGAAGAAAGGAGGAAGGAAGGAAGGAAGGAAGGAAGGAAGGAAGGAAGGAAGGAAAGAAAGAAAGAAAGAAAGAAAGAAAGAAAGAAAGAAAGAAAGAAAGAAAGAAAGAAAAAGATAACAGTCTTTTGAGTGGTTTTGACCAAAGATGTGTGTGGCATTGGCTAAAGCTAGTGCAGTTCTCTGTGGACACGGCTCAAAGCTGAGCCTGCGGGAGCCGACCTGCCCCGGGAACAGAAGACGTGAGCTGGTGCATTGTGACTGGTCCCGTGTCTGGCTTCATCTTATCTTCCCCCCCCCAGCCCTCCAGGACCAGTAAGTTCCACAGAGCCAACGTGTTAGCACAAGCATCACCTTCTCCCCTTTAACTCTCACGACACTGCTCAAAAGGGCTCCTGATCTGAACCCCCAGGACCCCCAACATGAAGCAAGCCTGTCTGTGGTCCCCTGTTGGGGACTTAGCATCCTTCTGGGGCTACGCTGATCATTCCCCCGGCTGGCATGTTCCACGTGACTCCGAGTCTATTTCAGACTGTAACCGTAGGGTACAAAATTTATGTTTATATTGAATCGAAACTCTTAACAATGCTCAGTGAATACAAATTAATAATCAGACAGGAAATATTCATATACCGAGATGATTATCATAGGAGTTCAGTTACTGTACGAAACACCTTCCCTTTTTGACCAACACAACATTCTGGCTGTAGACATGTAACCTACTCCCGTCTCTCTACGGAGGAATCACTTACTGACTCACTCTTCAATTCCCTTCTGGATGTCAAAAAAAAGTGAAAAATAAGACTGTTTCAGTCAAACCCAACTAAACTGTCGCTGGGGAGAGGGCCCAGTGGACTAGAGCGGAACGTGAACGGGATTGGAAAGGCGAACAAGCTGGGTTTTCCTGCAGATGCTGCTATATCCTAGCTGTGTGGCCTTGGGGAAGACACTTCACTTCTCTGAGCCTCCGAAAATGGAAGTAGACTGTACGGCCGAGGGTCACCTGACACATAGCAGGCAGGACGGGCCGGTGCTGTCGAGCTACTACAACTTCCCCTTCGACGTGGTGGGTCTCCACCAAGTCCTCCTTTGCTCTGGGTTCACTCGGCTGGCACCGCGCCACTCGGTGAGGTTTCTATCCCAGCGTAACTGGGGACAAGGTAAGACAGCCACTCAGCTATGCTGCTATGACAGTTCGGTTGGAGAGCGTGACTGATGTCTAGAGAGCGTGAAAAATGAATAAAAGCTTCAAAAACCAAGAACTGAGACATGGGAAATTGCACATGGAAATTGCGCCTAGAAGTCTGCCCCCGACGCCCCATCAGGACACTCGTCTGCGGCTCGTCAATTCCTGGCTTCCGACGAGCCAGCGTTTCTCTCCCGGTTCGGGTCTTGAAAAGACGCCTTCAGAAAGCAGGCAGAGTCTAGCACCCAGACACAGGCAGGCGACGGGCACCTTTTTGACAAGGAGCCTCGCAAGAAATAGGTTTTTTTTTAAAGGCAGGAGAAAGAAAGAAGGCCAAGGGTCAAACCAGGCTAGGAAAAGTCCGGGATTCCCCGGCCCAGGGTTGACTAATTTGGTTGCCACATGTCTAAAAACACAAAAGTTGGGTCATATTACTCAATATTTGTTCAGTGAGGGCCCCCCGCCCAAATGGCGGAGCGCTTTGATACGTTCCAAAGCGATGCAGGGAAACGCAGAAGGCGAAGTTCTGGGAAAGAGTCGTCCTGACCGAGGTTTTAAAAGCTCTCTGAGCTTTGCCGGATTCCAGGTGTGTGGTCCCGGGGGAGCCCGGGACTCGGCTGAGATGACAGACAGGACTCTGGGTGAGCCGAGCGGCGCGGCTGCTCCTGGCAGGGGGCTCGCTCTGTGGGGAGGCCACTGTCCTCGGGTTCGCGACACAACATCCATCTTGACAGCGGCGCTAGAGGTGGGCGTCTTCCTGGGCCGCGCCCGCCCGCATTTCGTAGTGATTCATTTTTAAGTAATACATTGTAACGTTCTAAAGACAAACCTGATAAAAACCAGATTTTTAAACAAACAACAAAGCCGAAAGCAGAGAGCAGCGAGGGAGAGGGACCACGGAGCGCGCGGGCCCAGCCTTGGGCAGGCCGGCGGTGCCGGAGCAGGACCGTCGCTTCCCTGTAAAGACAGCGAGCGGCCTCGAACGCTTGGGACCTGCAGCCGACCTGCTGCACACGCTTGTCCCCCGCACGCTAACGGGGCGGCGCCTCTAGCAGGGAAAGTCAGGGGAACAGAAGGTCAGCTTTTCACCGCAAGAAGATGTCGAGCAGGGAGAGTTCTGCATGGCGTCGATGGAGGAAATAACCACCTCTCTCGAGGGTCGCCCCGTCTTTTATAGCGAACAAATAACAAAGGCAGATGTGCCGACAGAGTCCACGTAAGAAGCTTGGCAATTTCTAAATAACGTGTAAGTGAAAGGAAATTGAAATTCTCTGTCGAGAATAAGAAGAGCTGCCCTGGCTGGTTTGGCTCAGCAGGTAGAGTCGGCCCACAGACCGAAGGGTCTCGGGTTCGATTCTGATCAAAGGCATGTACCTGGGGTGTGGGTCTGATCCCTGGTCCTGGTCGGGGTTGTGCGGGAGGCAACCAGTCGATGTGTCTCTCTCACATGGATATCTCTCTCTCTCTCTAAAAATCAATGAAAAAAATTATCCTCAGATGAGGATTAACAACAACAACAACAACAAAAAAGAATAAGAAAAGACAAAGTGTGAACCATGGTCGAAAGCTGGACATTTTTTGAGGAATATACCACCCTGTCACACGTCCGAGGTGTAACTTTCTTGTTTGTGAAACAGTTTGCTAAGATAGAAACAATGCATGGTTTTAAGTGTGTAATGACTAGGTATACACATTTTCTGATGTTTTGCTTTAAATTCTGTTGTGGAACCAGTGTGGAAAAACTGTGTATTGGCAGCCAGGAGGCCCAGGTTCTAATTCAGAAGGATCACGGACCAAGTCTGCAATGTTAGGCCACAGTGGTCTTACTGGCAATAATTATAGGTTGGGCTAGGGGACAAAGATCTCTTTCAAGTCCAACATCATGGGTTTTTTTAGAATTGTTTTTATGTTTTCAATAGAAAACTTCCAATAGTTATTTGTTTAACAAAATGACTGAACCATGCCCCTCTGTTGCTAGGTTTTGGGTTTTGCTTTGTTTTGTTTTTGTCTGTTCTGGAAAACCGTTGGCCAGAAAATGCATCGGATCAGAACTACACTCTAATTACACAGGCCTGGAGAAAGGTTAGGTGACTGACCTATTCCTCCATGCCCAGAGCGCTCTGCAGAGATAAGTCTCCAAACGGAAATTAATATGAATCTTTATCTTAAATTAGTTCGCCTACAAGCACCATCTAGAGGAGGAGAAAACCAGAGAGGTCTCTCAGAGACAGTTATTCTAACCTTTTTTTTTTTTTAATCCTCACCCGAGGACATTTTTTTGATATTTTGTTTGGATAGAGTGGGAGGGAGAGAGAGAGAAACATCGACGTGAAAGGGACACATCGAGTGGTTGCCACCCACATGACCCAACCAGGGCCGGGGACAAACTGCAACCGAAGTACGTGCCCTTAGTGGGAACCGAACCCGGGTCTCTCTGGACCGCAGGCCGACGCTCTAACTGCTGAGCCAAACCGGCCAGGGCCAGTTATTCTAACCTTTAAATGGACTCAACAGAGATGGGAATCATCACTCTTTCTTTTCTTTTTTCTACCAGCCTTGACCTCCTCACCATGGGTGGGGTGACAGTAACCTTGCTGAGAACACTCTCTATCAACCACGTTAGGCTCATCCCCAGACTTGTGCCACTAACAGTGGTCACACTCCATCTCGGCCTTCACACCCTCACATCAACACCTTATCCATTTCTTCGAGCGAATACTTCTCGGGCATCTACGGCACTTCAGGCGAGCAGGTGCTCGGAGGATAGCGAGAACTCTCACACGCAGTCCACGGGACTCTGGGGCTGATTGGGGGCATGACGGCACCGGCACCGGCAAAGCAGAGGAACAGTAGAGAAGGGATATTCCGGTAGCTGTGGCGGCAGAGGGCGAGGGAGGGGGACAGAGACCCCAGAGTGGGTGGAGGTCGGAAGACGTGGTCAGCACACCCCACCTCGTCTCACTTGAAGATCAGCCCCCATTTCTCAGCTGCACTGTCATCTGCCACGCCCTCTCCACTTGGTGACAAAGACACATTTTCCTCGTCTTTCATTGATATTCTTTGACCTTGTCTCTTTTTGCTGAACAACACATCCTAGGCCTGCCCCCACCCACTGACTCCTTAAATGGATGGCGCCTTCTCCTTCCCCAAGTCTCAGTTTTCCTGTCAGCTCTCCATGGGGACCTTTTCTGATCCTCAACCAGAAGGAGCCTTCCCCTCACCGTTCTGCCAGCAGCGGAAACATCTGCTTGACAACACGTGTGAATCTGTAATTATTGAGATTGTCTCCCACTAGAGGATGCGTGAGGGTGGGAACCCTTTCTGACTTGCTGGCGGTGGGACCCAGCATCTAGCATTCGTGCCTGGCCTTCTTCGAGCACCTTTCCTGGAATGATGAAGTGGACGTGTCAACTGTGCTTTGTGAAAACACCCCTTGCCCCCAGCCTGGTCAGTCCACACTCAGCCACCACACCTGGAGGTCCTTTCAGGGATGGGTTTCTGCAAAGTCTTAGCACACAAATGTCCCTGTTTCAAAGACCTACTGCGTTCTCGCTAAGTTCCAGAACCGTGTGCCACCCAGGTCTCCCCAAGGAGAAGGTACGCCTTGAAGGCAGGTGAACAAAATCCGATTCATCTTAGTAGCACCCAGGACATCTTTGACTTTGATAATGATGACACAGATGCAGCGACTGACCATTTAGACATGACCTAGCACAGTGACTTCTGTCCCAAAAGTACATGTTTCGCTTTAGGTTGCCTTCTCCTCTAGGTAGTCACTTCTAGTCACTGTGTCTTTTGTCCCCTTTCGCTGGCAAAGGAGCCTGGGTAAAAGCCTGGCTAATTCATTCTCCAACATACAGGAACATTCCCGCCTGTCAGCCACACCTAAACCTTAATTACATGGTGACTTCCTCTCCAGGGGTATGTGACTGTTTTAACTAGTAAGGATGATGATGCACTAAAATCATATGAGGAAAAATGTTTCTGGGCAAAACACCCCCAAATCCTTGTGGAATCATCTTATTCCACTGAATCATGTCCCCTGTTACCGAAGAGCCCTGAAGAACTGCCTGGAGTGGAAAACTGTGAGTCATCTGTGTGTCACTGTGACTCATGTCATGCCCACCACTTCCAACTCCCCGTCATCTGAACGCGGCAAGAAGAATTCACACTGCTCAGCTCATAACAGGAAGAAGCCAGGAGGGAGGGAAGACCTAATAAGTGTTGTTGATGAAAAAGAAGATTTAACTAGGAACGTGAGCCAAAGATAAGAACAATGACTTTCTAGTCACCACCCACATCATCCTGTTCCTTGGTCTAATGTGCCTTCAGTGGGTCAATGCAGGTGTTTTTCCGTCCACATTCTTGCATCTTTTCTCAGACGTCCACGACTTTAAATTTTTTCCAACTTTTAAATTACTTTCAAGAAAGGACTCTGGAGACACTCTGCTGAGCCAGGATGAAGAAGAAACTGGGGCCAGCTGGTGTGTGATTCCCTGCCCAGCCATTCCTGGGCCATCAACAGGACTTCCATTTGCCAGCCTCATTCTCGTCGCTCCTCTGCCACTCCAGTGAAGATGACACAGTGCCCGCTGACGTGGTTAACCTCCGAGAAGGCAGCACCGTTAAAACAAAGTATCTCAGGGATACACTAGCAGGTTTACAAACTCAGGGGACTCCTAAAAATCATTTGTGGATTAGGCGTGTAGGTGGAAAAAGAGATTTTAGAAAACCAGATTTTATAAACACAATGTTTCGTTACCAGAAATCGGGTAACGAACGTAGGTATATGGTAACCGGTTTGGACAAATGTGGGGGCATGGTAAACTGCAGTTTAGAACATTTTTATCTCATCGAGGAGGGAGTTACCTAGAAGGAAACCCCTTGTAGCTTAGTCAGATGGTTCTGAAGACCCCTGCTAGGACCCGTCACTTTGTTCTGTGTGGTTATGTCCATACCAAGGTTTTCTAGGGGTAGTGGTCAAACCTCCCTGGACAGCATCAGTAGGTTTCTTCCTCTACTGCACATCTGTTCGTCCAGGGAAATCTCCTTGGCCAGAGGATTATTATGCTTGTCTTTCCTGGAGACGACGTCCTGCGTTAGCACCCTTTCCAGCTTTTTATTTTATTTTAAATAACAAAGATGATCTCTAATTAGCCATGGGCCACAGGTCAGATTTATGTAACAGTGGTTTTATGCCTTCCCGTGTTTTCAGTAATCCCATGTCTATAAAAGTGCTTTCACAGAATTTTATCATAAAGACAACTTTAATTTAATGATGGGGAAAACACGAACTCCAGTGGATTAGAAGTCAAATGACCTGGGTTCTCATCCTGTCTGGCCCTAAAAAGTCGCATGATTCCCCCCCCTCCTCGCCCCCACCCCAGTAATGTGATTTTAAGAATGTAAGTTTGGCCCTGGCCGGTTTGGCTCAGC
Source organism: Molossus molossus (assembly GCF_014108415.1). Taxonomy (NCBI): domain Eukaryota; kingdom Metazoa; phylum Chordata; class Mammalia; order Chiroptera; family Molossidae; genus Molossus; species Molossus molossus. Next base: position 50,397,127 of record NW_023425356.1, read on the forward strand.
AGTTAGAGCGTTGGCCTGCGGTCCTGAGAGACTCGGGTTCGGTTCCCGCTAAGGGCATGTACCTCGGCTGCAGTTTGTCCCCGGCCCTGGTTGGTCGTGTGGGTGGCAGCCACTCGATGTGTCCCTTTCACGTCAATGTTTCTCTCTCTCTCTCCTTCCTACTCTATCTGAACAAAAAATGGAAAAATGTCCTCGGGTGAGGATAAAAAAAAAAGAATGTAAGTTTGTCAGTCTGGGTTTCCATCTCTACTGCTGTCAAATGGGGCATGTGTTAGATTGTGTTTAATATCTCATTCTGATTCTCCTCTTTAAATATTTGGCCAATGAATAAATCTGTGCACTCAAAGAGGAGTATAGTAAAAAAATATATATATTTACTTAGTCATTATCTCTAATTTTGGACTATGTGAAATTAAGTGGATTACATAGATATTATGTAATTCCATGGATATGTATTTTTATAGTCAAATAAGGGTTATTTCAACATTGCATGGATGCTTATTTTCTTCGAGATAACTTTTAAAGAAAATGTTTAGATTTAGCAGATGTTCAAGCAATAGAGAAGAGAGTAAAGATGAAACACTTTTATAAAGTTCTGAATTTTAAATAATCTAACAGTTATAGATGGGGGACATATTTCATCTATGATGTCTGTGTGCATGCGTGTGGGGGGTAGATGGGTGTGGATGTATCTCTGCGGGGCTACATGTGACTCAGCTCAGAGAATCCTGGGTTGAACTGTAACAGTGTTATAAACACGAGAACTAGAAGCAGATCCAATTGCCCACAGTGGAAAAGACCAACCTGTAGCACTGGGCAGCGTTCCCCTTGTTGGGACTTTCTGTGGAGCTAAGACATATTATCATTCCCTAGTCTCACGCCAACTCTATCTGCTAACTCACTTCGACGTGTTAGTTTCCAGGTAGGAGCTCCCAGACAAATACTCATGTAATGTCAGTGCCAGCTGGACCCAGCTGTGAACAACAGAAAAAGTATTTTAAATAGATATTTCAGATGTTTAAAATTTAAATAAACCAAGGCAGAAAGTATATGTTTCCAAGTGAAATCAATTGCCAAGTTGCGCTGGTTGGTACAACCAAGTACCACATCAGCGGGGTCTTAAATTGTAACATAATGCAGACAGAGAGGAGGAAAAGTGGCAAAAAAATAAAAATAAAAATAAAAAGTAAAAATAAGAAAGGAGCAGGGGCATTAAAGATGAATCACTAAGGATGGTCCTCTATTAAACTCTGAGAGTTCATACACTGACACCATCCCAGGAGGACCCAAGTAATATGCGGGACCTTGGAACCACTGTGGTGTATGTTTCAAAGTCCAGAGCAAAGCCACTAGGCAAGTTTTATGGGTCCGTCTACAAAAGCAGCTTCTTGACAGGGCTGGAAAAATAATGTTACCGAGGGTCCAGTAACAACAGAATCTAGGCCTGTTCGTTAGATTTCAGTCTGATGCCCCTTCCAAAAGGAGAGCATCCAGAAAAACAATTTCTTTCCCAGACCGAGAGAGAAAGTCTAATATTAAGGATTCGAAGAGGTTGGGTGTGTTGCCTGTTAGACTCAGGCTGCTGATCTGTGGGGGCAAATCTGTCTACCATTTGTTTCAACAAAGACATCACGGAGATGAGTTTCTCCAAGATCATCCCTACTGGGAGCTCGGGACAGGAGACGGGATGTTTGCCACTGGCTTCCCAAGTCTCTTGCTTCTCGGGTTCCTTTAAGGATAGAGAGCGGCTGACGAGGCCAGTTAGCATCCAGTCCTATGCAAAGACTGCAGTGACCAGTGGCCAATAAATCAGCTCCATCTCGTGCACCCTACTTAACCTTCGAACATGATGAATATTCGGAGCTTGTTTTTTGTGGTTTCAAGCCAAAAGTTAACCACGGACTACAGATTTTTGTACCTCGGGGAAAGAACTAGAAACCTATGTTCTCTACTTTATTCTCAGAGTAGTTGGAGGGAACTGAATTCCACTAGCCAGAGACAATGTAACTGAGTTTATAACTTCTGAGGGTTGAGAGGTTGCCTTTCTTCCAAAGATCGTAAAACACCTAGCATATGCTATTGTATTCATATTCCAAATGTCTTTATGGCATAAGCAAAGAGCACTTAATACCATTTTAACCAAACAAAAAAAAATTTTAATAATTTAATACAGTTTCGAAAAACTAAGGAAAGCAACATTAATCTAATTCAGTATACAGGGAAACCAATGTTGAGTAAGGTTTGACTTTTAATTAAAATTTCATTTTACTTTTCCCAACGTCTCTAGATCGCATTAATTATTCTCTTTTCTTAACTCCAACTGTCCCAGCTGCTTGATTTACAGTGTCGCTCATTGTTTTATACACAGTCATGTTGTCATCTTGGTTTTCTGTGTGTTTCCATCTCAGTAGCCACCCACAGGGAGAGGCTGGTGTGTGTGGGAAATGACTCTAAGGGGGAGACAGAACCCCGAGACAGTCTCGCCTGTCACTCATGGTCAGCCAGCTCACAAATCCTTTCTAAGCTCCAGTTTCTTTACCAATAAAAAAAAATACTCCTAAGTGTCTTACGGGATTGTCGTGAGGTACAAATAAGATGATTTTCTTAAAAAACACTATGCCTGGAAATAAGACATTATTAGATAATTATTATAAAATTCTATTATAGAATTTAAATTATACGATCATATAATTATAACGCCGTAACTCTGCGAAGGCAGAGACACTATTTTGTAACTTTCTCACATATTTTCCATCTAACACGATTTCAGGTCAATATGATTTCCCAAGTAAGTGCTTAGTAAACAGATCTTAATAAAACACACCATTTCTGAGCACTTACTGTTTGCCAGGGAGCACTGTTCGGTGTTTATTTTATATTTCACTACACGAAAAGGTCATGTTATGATCATCCCCATAGTGCAGATGAAGAAACTGAGGCTGCTGACACGTGACTCCGGCTCGTTTGGTTACAGGGTCCAAGCTGTATGCTACTTGCCTTTCACAGAACCAGAGAGGCTGCGAAAAGGCAGAGACCATGGAATGTCCTTCCTACAGCTATTACAAATGGAAGACCTTTTAAGAAATGGATAGGAATCTGTGAGAGTGTGTTGGTATCATTTTATCGCAGAAATTGAAATAGACAAATAGACCAACGTCTTGATATGATTGGGTTGCAATCGTGTGATTTTTCACTAGAGGTGTTTAGTTCAGAGAAACGCTTCTGAGAATTAGATTTAGAAAAAAAAAAACAAAAAAAAATTGAACCTTGAACTTACAGTCTCAAGATATTTCTATTCTTCTCCCGATCAACTAGTTATAAAACCCTCCCAGAATGGTGGGAGCACACATCTGGTTACGCATGAGGCCGACGGGACGTGATAACTGGGTAGACCAGGACTCATCCCATACACCCCGCGTCTCCACCACTGAACTGCCACGGCTCAGCTTTCTGGAACCCTCACGCTGTTTAAAACACCCCACTATTGCCATTGATGGAAAAGCCACGTTATACTGTCCTTGCTTTAGTGCTATCAAAATAAATACATTTTAAATGCAAGTGTTACCCTTCAGAGGGTGCGCGTGGCAGAGCAATGGCAAACACATGAAAACAGTCAACGTTTGATATCTTCTGACAGGAACAGGGGTGAGCACCTCAGTGTGAAGGACTGGTTAGCCCAGTCAGGACATGAAGTTGAACAGTTCCCTTTTCAGTCCTTTTGTGGTGGAAATTACATTTGTTAGCGGAGATGTGGGTCTGCTTTACACACACACACACACACACACACACGCACACGCCCCAACTCCAAGGGGAGGAGTCTGACACACGTATGATTCTTGAACATAGCAAGAAAAGCACTTGGCCTGAGTAGACATGGAATAGTCAGATGCCAAGAAATGAAACTGAATTCATGCCCAAGACTTCTTTGAGCCTTTAAACCACGGAATTCAACTTAAGTGGCAATGATGAGTCAATTCCGATCTCTCTTGTTTTCTTTCTGTTCGCCTAGCATATGTTTATTGAACACCTACTGGCTGGTGGGTGAGGCCGACCTTCCCAGGAGCTCACTGCTTAGTGAGAAAACCAGGCATATAAACCAGTAACTTGAGAAAAAAAACGAGCTAAGTAAAATAACGGAGGGCACACACTGTCAAGTGTGGCGAAAAGGAGGGATCAACTGTATTTAAACACGTGAGAAAAGTCGCAGAAAAGGAAGACCTAATTGCACTGGATCGTAAAGGAAAAATATACATTCTGACCGGAGGGAAAGACTATTATGGACGGAGCTGAGCGATAGAAGCAGAATTACTCGTTGCTAATAGGGGATTTTCACCTCATTTATTCCTCTCCGGTCTCGTGAAGGAGCATGTCCTTGTGCTAATTTTAAAGGTTCAGAAAAGCAGATGTCTCAAGAACGCAGGGCTGGTAAGTGATATGATCTCCACCCCCGTGTTGCTGCAGCTGAGTATTTGGGCGCCTTGAGAAAAGAAAGACGAAACCGTGGGGAGAGCAGGGCCAGGTGGGGAAGGGCCTCTTACAACACGCACTTGGACTTCACCCTTCCCTGCGGGGGACTCAGGACTGGAGATTTTCAGCAGGGGAGTGGGTGATGGGAGCAGTTTTGCCTCTCAGATGGCATCCTGGTAATTGCATGGAGTTTGGTTTGGGCTGGGCGTGAGGCAAATGCTTTATAGATTCGGAAGGTCGATGCTGAGAACGTGGCCCTCCCTGCTTCTTTTCATGGTCAGGATGGTTGGGCTTCTCTGATTCCTAAACTTCCACCCTGAGATCTCTGTCCATCATCTCCCACTATCTCCGCTGCCCAGGCCTGTTTTGAACTTCCTGCTCATCTTTCTTTCCATCTTTGAAGTATACATGTATCCAAGCTACATGTATCCAAGCTACATGTATCCAAGCTACCGAAGATACAAAGTGCGAATTCAGAACATGAAGTATCATTTCTCTCATGTAGGGGAGAACTCTGAAGGACTTTCCAAATAGGCCAAATATGTACCCGAGAAGTCCACGGACCCCCCTGTTAGGGACCTGCAGTGACAGCCCGCCAAAGGTTGTCCACCGACCTCCCGGGCTCCTGCAGAGCCTCACCTTAAGCAACTTGATGCGTAAAAAGGAAAATTTCCAAAAACATAAGACCAGAGAGGGCCAAAAAAAGCTGACCTTATGTCCTAGCCTGTTTGGCTCAGCGGTTGGAGCGTCAGCCCGCAGCCTGAAGAGTCAAGGGTTCGATTCCGGTCAAGGCCACGTACCTCGGTTGCGGTTTGGTCCCCGGCCCGGGTTATGCGGGAGGCGGCCAATCAACGTGTCCCTCTCACATGGATGTTTCTCTCTCTCCCTCCCTCCCACTCTGTCTGAAGATAAATGGAAAAATATCCTCGGGTGAGGATTAAGAAAAAAAAAAAAGATAAAAAACTGACCTTAGGATATCTTCAAATTGCTAACTCCACTGGTATATTTAAAATATAATTACATATATCCAAACCCCCCAGAAATGTGTCCATTTGTACTTTGAGGCAAACTGGTATTTCCCATCATCTTTCTGTGTCACTTTGTTGCATTTCTAAAGGCAGTCATTCCAATCCAAATGCCAGCCAGCCTGCCCCCTCCTGAGCCCACAGAAACCCCGCTCCTCTCCTGCTGGCCACGGTCCAGCCCATCACTGTAACTTTCCCTTACGTCTTGACGTGGGCAGGCCCCCCTGACCTCTTCCCCAGTCCTACTGCTCACCCTGCAGTTTTCTGCGAACCACAGGGGTCCCCTCGCGCCCTTCCCTGCACGGACCAGCGCTCCGGGATGGAGAGAGAAAGAGGTGAGTCTCAGCGAAACATACAGAACCCTTCGCGTGTCTAGGAAACAACAGTCACCTCTCTGGAAGAGCTTTGCAAAAACATACAAATTAAAAGCACAACATTAAAAAAAAAAAAAAAAAAAGTAGTACTAATGTTTGCTGGAGAAGCGGGGAAGCTTTTCCTACCAGAAAAGTCCTTTCTGTCCCAAACTTGGCAGCTAGACGGCCAGCATTTATCTCCTGCAGAGAGAGTGCTCTATCAGGCAGCGGTGACCGACAATACGCGGCAAAGCACGCCACAGACTCCCACTGTATTTTATTTGGCACAGAGGAGTTACCCCTCAGCACAAAGTATTTGCAACTGGCACTGGTTAAACAAGAAATTACAACCTTTAAAAGCCCTATTTATCATTAGCTGCAAAAGTGCAGACTTTGCCGTCGATTACCCTGACGGAGGATCACAGACCATCAACACCGGCGCAGGGTAACAACAGCTCTGCGGGCCTCGGGCCTCGGGCCTCGGGAGGGAGGATTAGAAAGTTAACAGCCCGAGCCCCTTCTCCAGGGACCCGCTCCGTCCTCCTCCGCCCACCCCCTTCCTCTCTGCAGGCGGACTCTCCCATCACAGTGCCCTCCCTCCGGCCCCTCAGCTGGCAGAGGCTGGTGGACCAGCCAGCGTGGGCAGAGCGGCCCTGCTTGGGAAAGGCATCGCGTGAGAACCACCGGCCAAGTCGGGGCAGGCGCAGCGTGGCCCGGCTCTGCTCTGAATGTGCTCTGTTGATGAAACTGGCAATGACGAGACCGATTTCCGAAAGCTCGAGAAATAATAGGGTGTTATTTCTGTCCGCTGTTCCATTGAGAGGTTCAGTGGTCAGAAAAATAGTGATTTTAATAAGCCAAAGGCCCCGGCTGTGACTGCAGAACACCCACCCGATCCCTGAGTGGTCCTGTGTGTTCCGGAAGGAGCCTTTCACATTGCCCTGGCATTAACCCACCTTTCAGTGACTGCATTCCGTGGGAACCCAAACACAGAGATGCGTTGACTTCCAGACACTAAATAAAATTTACGAACGTATTTTCAAGTGCTTACATAAATGATAAGACATTATATATATATAAAGTTAAAGCTAAATAAGAATATATATGACATCTTTATATAGAAAGATGTCCTATCTATATCTATATCTTGTTTAGCTTTAACTTTTCGGAGAAGTATGAGGTCATTATTTGTGTTACTGTCACCCTGTTGCTGGTTAAATTAGTTTTAAGTGGTCCTGGAGTTTCTCTCAGAGGCTTACAGATAAACATTATTAGCCTCTTCAATATTTTGGTTTTGTTGGCTATATTCATCTCAATATACAAACATCTTTCACGACAACAAAGTAAAACAAAAAAAAAATCTGTGTACACAAATCTAGGGACATAGTACCTATTGTTCAATATTGATGATGATGACATGGGCTATCATGTTGAAAAAGATGATGGGGGAATGTGTGTTATTAAAAGTTATGTTTTATAAAGGCTATTTAATGATATGAAAGAACACTTGTGAATATATATATACACATATATACACATATATACACACATATATGTGAATGCAAGTTATACACATGGTATATTCTTAACTATATATAAAACAATATTGAGCAAAAAAAATCTGAAGGAAATAAATAAAAATGTTAAGACTGTTCACCTTGGAGTGATGCAATAATGGGTTATTTCCCCCTTACTGTTTTCTCAAGACTTCTCTGTTTCCTTGAGCTTGTCTTACATTATTCTGAGAAAAAAAAAAATAGAAAAGGTACAAGCAAGGAAAAAAATCAAGACTACAATAGTATACATGTAAAGTGATTGTGGATTTATAAACTTTCTCACATTCAGCATGATAACCCATCAAAGGAGATGACTGTTTCCATTTTCAAAAATGTAACCTAGGTTGAAAGAGATTAAGTGATCGGAATGGAAACAAGTTGGGGGCCAGGACCCAAACCAAGGCGCAGCATATTTCACTTCTAGGCCTTTGTGCTTTTCCTCCGTGCTTGCCATTCATGGATGTGTGTGCATGTGTGAGCATGTGTGTGCATGTGTGTACACGCGCACATGCGTGATTGTGCATCATTAATAAGCCCAAGTGTACTTCACTTGGCTGAGTGGATAATACCGCAGTGGTACATGTACGCAATGGAGTACTATGCAGCTGTAAGAAAGAAAGATCTCTTACCCTTTGAGACAGATGGCATGGAGGGACCTGGAGAGTATTATGCTAACAAAATAAGCCAGTCAGAGAAAGACAAGTATCACGTGATTTCACTTATTTGTGGAATCTAATGAACAAAATAAACTGATGGACAACATAGATCCAGAGACCTGGAATCAGGGCGCAGACTGAACACAGACTGACAGATCTCAGAGAGGAGGGGGCAGGAAGAGATAAACCAAATAACTTAAATGTATATATGCATAACCAATGGGCACAGACAACAGTGTGGTGAAGGGGGGTGGGGGGGCTGGGAGGAGGGGATCAACTGGGGGGAAAATGGAGGGACATCTGTAATACTTCCAGCAGTAAAGATAAATAAATAAATAAAGTTTTTAGCAAGCGGGTCTATTTATACATGAGTCTCCTAATCTCTCCAGATCCCCGATGGTCCTTCCCATTGGGTCTACCCGGTTCATGAACACGGTCGCAGGGCCATCGCCTGTGGGTGACCTCCAGAAATTACCGGAGTTCACACAGCTTTATTTAGCTCTGGTAGGTTCAAAGAATGTGCCAGGCAGATTCTCGGTCCAAAAATAATCTCCCTTTATTGGTGCTCCAAATGCACCGGTGCAGAGCGAGCCGAGCGGAGCTGGAGCCCTGGGCCGGGCCAGGGATTTGCACTGAGCGGGGCTTTCTGGCTCCGTGAGAACTTTACTGTTTCCTCCGGCGGAGGCGGAGCTTGGACGCAGAGAAAGCCGCTCAGAGCACATCTTCCAGAAGCCACTTTATTTGACAAAGACTCTTAGTTTAATTCCCTGGTGTGGAACATTTAAAAGTTTTATAGGTTTTTCCCCCCCTAGCTTTTCAAGTCGTTTGCATTTAAGTAAAGAGATACCAATCTCTAGCGCAAATGGCAAAATGTGTGCGGTGCCCTTTTCCGACTGGAAAATGTGGGTTCATGAGCGTCATTGGGTGAGGTCCTTTTCCCCATAAAGGACTTCTAACGGCTTGACACATCTGAACCACATCCCTTCTGGGCCACGAGCTACACCTTATATTAGCTTTTCCTGACTGTGGCACATTCCTCTTCTGGAGGTGCGCACCAAGGAAGGCACAGTATAAAACGTGTGCTGTGCCTTATGTCAAGGTGGCCCCTTTGTCCCTAAGACGTCACCGCTGCGCATGGCTAAGGACGCCCTTACCACCGTTCCTGCAGCGTGGAGGAAGCCCGCCACATTTCCCGAAAGCCACAGCCAGCACGTCTGACCCTGGGCTTCAGGTCATCCCTCCCTTGCGCCCGCCTACCTTGCACCCTGAATAAGGGACCCGCGCAGGTGTGAGGGGTGGGTCCTCTCTGTCTCTGTGCTGGACTGGACTTTGGACACGACCACAGACAGAGAGGAGACCCAAGCGCCCAAGGGTAGAGGCAAGCGTGTCTGATTCCTCTCCCCACACCGATCACCCCGGAGGCCCCGAGGAACCCCCCGACGGGGCTCCAAGCTGTGCTTCTGTTCAACGGAGCTTCCAGCCAGGGTAGCAGAGAACTGACCCGTGGAAGGTCCACTCCGGAAACAGGGTGCAAAGGAGGATGGGGCCGGCTCGTGGGGGGGGAGATGGGGTCCGCGCCCCTCACCGATCTCTTGTTGGCTGGGGGAGCTGACTTCCAGGACATGCAGCGGCTGGAGCTGGCTCGTGGGAGTGGAATGAACTCGAGCACCGCTGGGGGGGGCGCAGGCGTGGGCCCTGACTCGCAGAAGGAAACACTCGCCTCTGCCCAACTGCGGCCGACACCTCACGTGTGTTCTAAGTCCCAGCGTGAGAGGAGGACCTCTCCGCCCGAGAACATGTGAACGACAGAGGACACGGACGTCAAGGGTATTCCATAAAGGTGTGGCTAACATAAGAAGGGGCAGGGGAACCCACGCCTGAACGCTCAGGCAGGTAGTATTTATACAGCATCTTCACCTGGGCGGTGGCCACCGTCCTGCAGGTATGAGAACGCCAATGGTGGAAGGTGAGAGGCATCGAACAGGAGCTCACGTCCTGGGCACGGGTGTGCAACCAGCGATCCGACCTTGTGCAGATCACCTCAGTTTACTCGCTTTGTAAATACGAGATTCCAAAGGACACCCTCTCTAGCCCCTTCCAGCCCTAATGGCCCGTGGGGGGCAGTGGTCACACTGAGCCATGCTAATATCAGATATGGGGTACAGCAGGCCTCCGGAGACATCGCAGGGGGGAACTGGACGCTTCCATTGCAAGTCCCTACAACCACACGCAGGGTCAGAGTGTGCGCAGAATCGCTGGGTCCTGCCAGTTTTCCAATTTATTGTTCGAAGAGGCTGAAGGACAAACTAGAAGAACAGGCGCCTTTAACTACCTCTACAGTCCTACAGTCACCGCTCTTCCAAGAGCAAGACAGTCTGAGGTGCTCTCCTACTTCCATTTGTAGCTACAGAAACACTTCAAGCACAGCTGTTACTCATCAGACTCCAGTGCTACAGGAAAGGGGGGGGGGTGAGTAAAGTTTTATTTACAGTCAGCTTCCACTGTGAAATAGTAGAAGTCCCCCAATCAATACAGAGATGTGCTTGGTACTAACAGCATAACGTGCTTTCTTACTACGGTGATAAATATGGTGGGCACATGTCCCAGAGTTGAAGTACTAGTTCAGTTTTCTTATTCTCCCCGTAAGTGTGCTCACTCTGCGGAGCCCATGTGACTGTGCTGTTGAATAAGAAAATGCAGCCCTGGCCGGTTTGGCTCAGCGGTTAGAGCGTCGGCCTGCGGTCCGGAGAGACCCGGGTTCGGTTCCCGCTAAGGGCACGTACTTCGATTGCAGTTTGTCCCCAGCCCTGGTTGGTTGTGCGGTGGCAGCCACTCGATGTGTCCCTTTCACATCAATGTTTCTCTCTCTATCTCTTCCTCTCTCTCCCTCCCACTCTATCTGTACAAAAAATGGAAAATGTCCTCGGGTGAGGATAAAAAAAAAAAAAGAATAAGAAAATGCAGTGACACGGGGACCAGGCCTCTTCTGGATGGGCAAGTGTGTTCCATGTGCGCATAAGCGCCCGCACGCACAGAATCGTCGCGTTCGTTTTGCGCCGGTGATTTGCACCCTGCGAAGGAAACAGCCCTGGGAGGCACCCCATCTGCGAAGACCTTGCGGAAGCCGGGTTCTGTCTGCCAGGAGCACCGGAGGAGGAATCCCAGACCCCGGGACAGGCTTGATGCCGTCACTTAGAAGCTCTCTTTCAACTCTGAATTCCACGGTTATGTAAGTTACTATTTTCTCCTCCTAAATTCGCTTAAAGAATCGACTGGACATTTCTACTATGTTTCATGTGTTGGCAGGTACTTGAACAAACGCCGGAGAGAAAGTGAATGACAAGTTAGGAGGTTTGAGGTGCTGACATTTGGATACATTTGCACCTGGGGTGTTGGACCCGCCTGCGCCTGGGAACCAAAGGCTCTGGGAGTAAAAGCCTCCGTGGCAGCGACGGTTCTCCGAGAAACTGGCCGTGCTCTGGGCAACTCCAACTGTTGCTCGTGGAATCTGTGTGGGGAGCGACAGTCCCCGCTGCTCACAGGCAGAACACATGACAACGAGCCACCGTCATCCGTCAGTAAGGTGGAATTATTGTTCCCAACCATTGACTGTGTGGGTAAAAACCCACCTGAGTCTTAAACACCGTAGACTCCCTGTTTAGTGGCTGATTCCTGCTTTTCTCCAGGAGGGTCTGGTTTCTGAGAGAACAGATCTGCCTTGACCCCTTGTTTCATCTCAACGTTGAGTCCGTTCAGGACTTGAGTTCCTCCTCACGTTTATTCCATTTCCAAGGAACGGGAAGTCATCAGTTGCCCCCTCAACCCCATTGCTCATCCGCTGTCACAGCAAGCGCAGAGTCAAACGTCTTATTCCTAAAGGGGTTCCTCTGACGAGCCCGGCCGGGCAGCTTTGACCTCGCGACACAAGGTGTCCGGTTGTTTACGGTGGTGAAGGCGGTTTAGCGGGGTTGGGGATGGAAGAAGAGGGGACTGCAGACCAGCAAGCAGCCCAGTGTTGTTCTTCCCTGTCCCTCCAAGGCGGGCAGTGCTGCCTCACTGAGTCCCTGCTCCCTGCCAGCCTGCCTGAGACCGCGTGCTCGGGGAGTGACATCAGCGCGGATTCCGTCTCTCTGACCCCAGGTGCACCCATATTCCGGCGCGGGCCCTCTCACCCCACCTCCTTAATCACATTTGCATGCTGTCTCCACGCTTTTTAGCAATATTTAGAACCTTTCTACAGCAAATTCTATTTTGCAAGTCATTTATCAGGGCTAATTCATCTCTTCTCACCTTTAGTCCTTTGAGGTGGAGCCCCGTGATTAGTAGTAACAGCAGAACCTCGGTATGTGGCTTTTCTATAGCTTCTGTCTCCTGAGAACGCTGCGAATATTAGCGGCACGCAGCGGTGTCCCGGCACAGCTCAGGTCACTGGGGTGCGGAAGAATGCAATGACTCACCTAAGGGGGGGAATTGGAGGTTGGGTTGGACCTGAATCAAGATGCCGGTGTTAATATGCCTGGCTCCTCAGGAAAAGTTCCAGGATTGCTTAATGATGAAAAGCAATAAGGCTGTCAAAATTTGCCTGGAATATATATGGGATTAGGCCAGCTCCTAAAATTACCCAAGGTGCCTTGGGGTCAAGGGCTTTCTGCAGAAAGTAAGCCTTTCTCATGATATAAAAAATTCCAATAGCCCCAGATGCAGGAAAATGCAAGGTCAGTAAGGGGGTGTGTGTGTGTGTGCGCGTGTGTGTGCGTGTGTGTGTGTGTGTGCGTGTGCGTGTGTGTAAGAGAAAGAGAGTTAGTTACCTCCATGAGGATTCTCTATTGCACCCATTTCAATCCTCAATACTTATTGTAGATTATAATTTCTTATCTTGAAAAAAAAAAGATCCCACAACAAAGGCAAATCTGAGTCTTTAATAAGAGAATACTAGTGTCCTGATTTAAAAAAAAAATAGCTTAAAATATTCATCAAATACATGTAGCGCAGCAACTTAAAAACAACGTACGTTTCTAACGCCTGTGAAAGTGCGAGGTTCCACTTCACAGCGGTGGAAAGCTACCCTGTGCCGGCGTCCTGAGAGGCAGCCACACACTGCTACACAACGCGACGGTGAATCCACAGGGGCAGGGTGACCCACAGGGGCTAGCCCCTTACTGGAGCTGGTAAGGCTCTTCTCTTGAGTGAAACCTTTCAAATTAAGCATTCAATGAAAACTGTGGCGACTGTGGAAAAATAAAGAATAGATTCTTCATGGTAGTCCTTAGGAAGGACTTCCTGACCCTGGACAGACAACCGCGAATGTAAATGCATGTTCTTTGCTGGCAATGTCCACCTGACCAGATCCCCCCCCCCCATCCTGGACGCCAAGATGCAGGTAGCTCCTGCGTCATATGCTTCGGTCCTCTGTCAGCATCACTCTGCACTTGATGTTACATTGACTTGTGTGTATCTAACCAGAGTCTAGATCCTAGACCCACCCATCAACTTCAGGTTTCTTGAAGGACGGGGAGCTTTGTGTCCCTGGGAGTCCTTACCACAGAACCACCCACACATACTGATTGAACGGCAGTAATGCAGCCTTACGTGCCCCACCCCCAGCAGAAGGTGCCAGAGTCCCCTAAACCTGCTGCTGGGACTCGGTCTGCCATCCAGAGAACGAGGGTTCTAATTTTCCCACTTTACATTAACCCCTTGGGGTTACGTTTGTCACACACACAAAAGTAGGGGAGGGAAAGGGGGGGGAGAAAGGGAGAAGGAGGAAGGGGATGAGGAGAAAGAGGACAAAGGAGAGGGAAAGAAGGGACAGAGGAAACACCGTAATTCAATGTTCCTAAAATAAAATCAAAAGCAGGGAAAAAGAAAGGAGGGAAGGTAGGAGGGAAGAAAGAAAGGAAAGAAGGAAGAAAGGGAAGGTGGGAGGGAGGAAGGAAGAAAGGAAGGAAGGAAGCAAGCAAGCAAGCAAGGAAGGAGATTTCCTCTCAATGACATCAGAATCCACTAGTGGCTTCTCCAGACTCATGTAGGTTTGGCTGATTAAATCCATCAGCAGCCTCTACAAGACACTACTTTATATTTCACTTCTGGGTTGGATAATAAACATTTTAACCCAATTTCTGCTTGCTGGCTGGCACCCAACCCATCTGCTTCATCTATTCATTCAACAAATATATTTCGAGCAGCGACTTTCCGGATCTGTGACTGGCACTAGAACAACACCGCTCAGTGAAACGCACCTCTCGCGGGAGGGGCTCACCCGCCTCACCAGCCACGGAACAGCCGTGCGTGCTAGCATCCACCCCTCAGTCCTGTCAAGCAAGCACCGTTCGCCACATTACCCCGCTAGACCCTTGGCCTAAACAAAACCATCGGGACCTTCTCCCTGCAACCACGCCTTGGTAACGGACAACCTCTGACCCCCGCGTGCCGTCCCTCGTCCCGATGCCGACGGCCGAGCCTGCATCCAGCCAACTTCCCATTCTCTCCCCCAGGCTCTTACATTTTCTGAAATGTCCATCTCTCCGAATTGTCTCTGAAATGTTATTCATACTCTTCCCAGAATCACACTTCCAGGATGTCTCAGGAACACGATCCGGGTGGCCCATATCTCAACTTGACCCAATAAAAATTTTTGACTATTTAAAATCCAATTTATATTACAACGACGCTTATCACACAAATTCTTACCCAGAAAGAGTGGCAAGGAAGTCAAGTTTTGCCACATGTATATTCTCTCATTTTTATGTTCAAACACCAGGCTACTCATGGTAACTACTGATTGTGCTTTGGATGTGTGGTTATAAATAAAAGCTAAGACCCAACCCACCTTTCTCATCCACACCACACACACTGGAACTGCTCTTGATGGCAAACTGACTGTTAGTATAGTTCCCCTCAAAGTTCATGGCTTCCATTGGTGTGGCAACGCCATTCCTGCGTGACTCTCCTCGCTCTTGCCCTGACCGTGACTCTGTCCTGGAACTCCTAACATGTTGCTGATCTAGGGTCCACAGGTCTGCTTCTTCTAAACTTCGAGCTCCCAGGGGGCAGGGACCAGACCTTACATGACAGTATTTCTGGTGCTTATTACAGCGCATAGGACGAGAGCCTTATATACCATGAAATACTAACCAAAAATGGCTAGTAGAAGCTAGAGACCTCCCAGTAGCTCTTGAATTTTCCAAGTGACATACTGTCTGGAATCTGGTGAGAAAGGTGTTTCACACAGATGATGAACGCCAACCTGGTCTTTCTCAGCCAAACGTAACCACAGCTTCTCCTTGGATCTCTCTCTCTCTCTCTCTCTCTCTCTCTCTCTCTCTCCTCCCCCCCTCCCCCCTCACACAGTATCAAATCTGATCACTTTGCTCTGTAGCTTTGCACATGCTTTCGCTAGGACATGATCCAACCTCGGTGCCCCAAGCTCCCCACACCTCACTCCATATCGCCACCTGGTGTCCAAAGGCAAGAAAAGTACCTAAGAAATGAACATGATTTTTTCTTTATTTTTACATTTTTTTCAATTACACTTGACATACAATATTATATTAGTTTCAGGTGTATAGCACAGTGATTAGACATTTCTATAACTCAGGAAGTGATCATCCCGATATGTCCAGGACCCACCTGGCACCATATATAGTTTCTGCACTATTGACCAGATTCCCTAGGTACTGTGCATCCCCGTGATGATGGTATAACTGCCCATTTATATTTCTTAACCCCCTCACGAGTTTAAGCTAATCAATGTCAGAGGGCCCTGGAGCCATACGCTGAAAGCTTTTTGACATTGCCTTCTGGTCACAAACATAAAGGTACAAACCCTCCTCAAAGGACAGCCTATGTCCACTCACATCTTCACACACACACACAAACAAACATTACAAAACAAAAACCAGTGTGTTCAATCTTTACAGCTCATGGACTACCTTCCCCCACAGACTCTGTTTTTGAAAACCTTTTCTACCAAATAAACTACATTTTGTCGTTTGCATTAAATAAACTCAAAACTATCAGTGTACGGTACCAGTCAGCCGCTGGGAGCCAGGAATGGTACCCTTCATTCAAGCGGTCATTCTGCTCTTTAATGAGTTCCTCCTGTGTTCTAAGTGCCCTGAATCACCCTCAATTAATATCAATCCAATCAAAATATCTTCAAGTTTCTTTGCCTGTAGACAGTAAATAAACTTTTTCATTTGGCTTTTGAAATAGCAGGAAATTAGTAAAGATTCCCTATCACTTGCCCCAAAGAAACTGGGGAATCTGAGATTTGGGTACAAGTAGATCAGGGAAAAAGTCTCCTGATGGGTTTAATAGAACTTCAAATAAATAATTCCCGAAGGGAAAAAAAAACCAACAAAACAACTCTCAAAGGACTACCTTTAGCTCAGATTTTTGTTCATCTGGTTTTAAATATGGCAGGCTGTTCATGTATCCTGATGATGATTTCATCGTCACTGGACTAGGAACCAAAAGATGCAAAGCTGAAGAATAATATGGATTTCACTTGAACTTGAGTCACCACAAAACTGTCAGGATAGTTTGAATAATAAAATTGGCAATGAAGCAGCGAAGCCGTAGGAGGCAAAAACACCCCCCAGTCAGAGATCCCCAGGCCTCAAGACAAAGACAGAGTGTTCCGGGTTCCCACATACAATGTGAGTTTTCAGAAGTCGAATGTACCCACTTCATTTGAGGTTATAGTCATTCTATGATCTTGGTGCTCCGGTCCTTTCTTTTATGAAATGATATAGTCAGAAAATGGTAGGAGGGTTCTTTAAATGAACGTACTGGGCTAAATGAATAAGGGTACCCGGATTTTTTTTTTTTAATAAAATTTTACTAGCAAATACATTTCTAACGTCTGGGTAACCCTGAGCAAGACTCTGAAATTAATTTTGAAGGGCTGAAGTCGGAAACCCCTGAAACATACCTGACTTTATGTTATCCTGAAGATGAAATTTAAAAACCCAATTGCTCTTTCAAATGGACTGGTTAAATACAAGCAATGTTTAAGAAAAACAGGGGGAAAAAATCAGAGACCTTAATTTTGCCACAATGTAGCCAGATTCCAGAGATAACTTCTAGCACCGGACAACATCACATCTTCCGACACACGCACGTTCACTGCTAGTGTTTCCTTCGACTCTTAATTTACACTGCTCTCTGGGTCCAAAATCCGTGTGGGGGTGGGGTGAGTGCCTAGGTTTTATCTCCCAAGATCGCTAGGTGAATAAATGTAATCGCAATAATTACAATGAATAATTTTTAGGGAGGTATCACAATGGATCTAGAGGTCATTCTGCAAATACGTGGATGTAGATGCTCAGTGCTTTGCCGTCTGAACCACAGTAAAGCCACGTGCTGCTTCTCAAACAAAACAGTCTTCAGCTTGAAGCAAGACCTATTTCTCTCCCGCTCTTTCTCTTTTCCCTTCTTTCTTTTCCCCTTTCTCTCACCACAAAGCTCCCTGCATTGCGACGTATTTGGTCACTTGCTCCTTGACCCCAGAGTCCCCTGAGACTATATATTCATTTTAAGAGGGAGTCCCTTTAGTTACCTAGAGTGTCCTGAGATTAAATCGTTTCCAGATGTTTACAAATATTTCAAGGACACAGCCACACCGTTTTTATGGCTGAGTGAATAAAGGACTCCACAGTGTCTGGTCAATTGTAAAATAAGGATCAAGTACTTATTACAAAATAACTTCCATTTGGTATTTGCTACATGCCAGGCCCAGTGCCAACCACGTTGGATACATTATCTCATCCAGTGCTCCCAGGCAGGCGGTGCTGGGACCCTGGTTTCAGGGGGAAGCAGGCGAGGCCTTCCCCGGACGAGGAGCGAGGGAGGGGGCGGCGATGCCAAGGCCGCCTGCCCAGTCCCCGGGGCCCGCCGCTGTCTCCGGGCAAAGCTCTTCCACGACCTTCGAACAGCCGAGAAAGGGAAGCCGCGGGGCACCCCTGAGCACCCAAAGACACTTCCTTCGGGAGCCGAGAGAGGGAACTTTGTACTTGCAATGGGCTCCCTCTCCGAGTGTGACGTCAACAGACTGGACGTGTCTGGTGCCAAGCTGTCGTCATGACCCAAACACCACCTTCCCGTTGGGCATTGGAAATCCACCTGTTTACTGCTTGCTCCTCGCTCACGATACCCTAAATGGTCACGGTGACCCCTTTTTTTTAAAAAAAAAAAAGTTCTTAATAGCATAGAAACCATGTGTTTCGTTTACCACTGTGTCACCCTGGGAAGAGGCTCCTGTTACTAAGAGAACGTCAATGGCTGGCACTGGGGCCGGGGTGCCACCAATTCCGGATCACCTAACCGATGGAGAGAAGAAGCCACAGCCCGTGCAAGGGACCCAGGCAAAGTCAGTTCCGTCCCCCAGAGCGCGAGGTCGTCAGAAAGCCTTCTGTAGTTAAGCCTGGAAAATATTCTACAGCGTCTTTGTGCTCACGTGCCCAGGAGACGACGTGTCTGGCGGGGCGGAGGCTGACTTTGCGCCGGAGTCAGGCCCTTGGTGATGGAGTGTGCATGTCGCACATGTCAGCTGTGCTCTTGGAAAGAATCCACCGAGTGGAAACTCCGTGTGCAGGCGCTAAGAGGGGACTGTTTGTTCTGGACGTGCGTCCCGTGGAGTGGGCTAAGCGGCTGCCTCCGCCGTCTCCTACCCATGAGAAATGTCACCTCCCCGGGCCACCCCTTCCTCTGTTCTCACCGAACAGCTAACCCCCTAAGGCCAGAATTGGAATGCGTGTCAGCAACTGCTGACCTTGGCAAGTCACCTTTTCCTTCGTCCCCTCCCCAAGGCAGGACTCGCAGACGTTTGACCTTGCTGAAAACCACTGGACAGCTTGAGTGAGAAATTCCCCTCCCTGCCTCTCTCCCGTCCTCTTCCACTGCCCTCGCCCCGCACTCGGTCCCTCTCTAGGAGAAGCCGGTTCTGAACCGCGGCCTGCTTCCCTCTGGGTCCTCCAAGCGCGCGAGTTTCCCAGGCTGCCATTCTCAACGCACCAGGCCATATTTGAAAACATAAAAAACCTGGAACACAAACGGCAACTTGTTTTTGGTACCCTTGACTAAAAATCTACCGGGCTTCCTTTTCTGATACGTCATGTTGTTTCCAATCATTTCTGAGTGAGTTTAATGCTGGCGAGCGGTGCCAGATGGACAGCCTGGAGGCGGAGGGCTGGTTTTTAACTAGAAGAGACTGAAGCAAAGGCAACTTCGGCCAAGGAAACTCCCAGGCCTCCCCTCCTGCCTGGACGGCTCCTGGGGGATTGGACAGGCACATGGCCACTCGACACTTGCTGGCTCACTGTCTGTTTCGTTAGTAACTCACGAGGCTCTGACTGGTGAGGAAGTTCAAGTCTCACTCAAACGCGGCCCCTTTCCTCGTGGTTTCCTGCTCAGGGTGAAACCTCCACCCTCTGAATCCCTACTATCTTCTTACCCCCTTTTAGAGTCGTAGAGTTGTGTGGGTCAGACCTCAAACCATATACATCCTTTTCTACACTGTGCCCCTTCCAGACTCCATGGTTTAAAAACAGATCAAGAAGGCAGCATCATCCCACCTGACGGACAAGAGGGGCCCGGAGAGGCGCCATCGGCAGACATGGAGGCAGATAGAAATCTACGACTTTCTGATTCCAAACTCCAAATTCGTTTGTTCTCCATCTATGGAAACAAGTGTTCCTTAAACTTCCTAGCCTGGGTCAAAGCACCATCATTCCCAAATCACCTTCCCTCTAAGTGCGCATCGCGATGGCCGTCCCAGCTCCCCTGGCCTGGACTCGGCCTGCTGAGGGCCGCTGAGCTGTGCCCCAGTCCACGGCCAGCCCAGGCGTGGATGTCCCTGTGACAGGACTTCCCCAGCCGGAGCCCGCCACGACCGGCCGGCCTTTCCACCTCAGTGTCCCCCGCTTTGGGGCACGTGCCAAGCTGGTGCACCGTCGTCAATTGCTTCATCCTGACCCAATGTCCTCTGTTCTTTTTTTCAGGTTCTTAACGAAGACATGAGTAGAAGCTTGGAAGGAGAGGCAGCCTAATGAAACCTCAAGTAAGTCCTGCGGTCCAGCCAATATGCTAGCCCCAGGGAAAATATTGATCAAACTGCCCGTGCCAAGGAATGAATACGCTGACTGTCTCTGACGTCAGGGGACTGTCATCTTGTCCCAAGATTCGTTTCCTACGAAGTCCAGTTTTTCTTGTCAAATGTTGACGTTTTCTGCACGATCTGCTTAATCAATCGCATCCCTGTACGTTGATGCTGACTCTAACTTACCATTTGCTAAATCACTCGAAGGAGCGTGAGAGGGTGTGGGAGGAGTAAATGAGCTAGTGAGGAATTCCTTAACGTTCACAATGCTACCGGCTTCAAGAATTTGGGGTTCGAGATCTTTAAAAGCAAGAGGTGTCTATTCGAAGTTCCTTCTGATACTTTCCCAACTAGTGGTTTCTAACAGGTCAGGAATTCCTCCTACAGCCGGGGATCAACTCCGAGTCTCAGAAAGTTCCATCTGTAAGGGGCGACAGGGGAGGTCGTGACCGAGCCCTGGTGAGGCGACATGTTCTGAGAAGCAGGTGTGCAGAGTGAATGACAGGAGGGGTGTGGTCTCTGGTGCCACCCGGCAGCTTGAGGTACTGCTGGATGACTGGTTTGGAGGGTGGATGATGTCAGGACTGGACTTGGTGAAATCACACTGATGGTGAGCCGGGAGTGGGCTGGGATTCATCTCACCAATTTGGCAACTGGCTCTTTGGACGAGAGCCTGTGGCAGAGGCTTCTTCGGAGTGCTGATCATATCTGTTCATCGGATGACCAGCGCAGGTATACAATGCTCCGATTTCAGCTCTTCGGAGGTATGCTGACCGTCTCACTGTTTGGAGAGAAGACCTTTGGCGGTGTCCTGCTGACACACACGGGGAGGCGCTGGGAGCTGGGACGTAGACAGAGCTCTCCTTGAGGACTTCTGCTGCCCAAGTCTTCACGGAGCTGAATTGTAGGCGTTGACTGAGCTGCTTCCCGATGTTTTGCTAAATTACAAAGAGGCCGCTCTTGCAGAACTTAAAACAGAACCCTTCCTTTCTGGGCGAATTACAGGCAGTGCCTGAATTACAGGCTCTATCGTTTCAAATAACAAACTCAAGGTAAATTGCTCCCACTTCACACCCCACTACATCCCCCCCACTCCCTCTCCTCCGGCAGCTGCTCTAGGGACCCGGCCAGGGAAAGGCTGCAAGTGTGAGAGCAAACCTGGGTAAGAAGCACAGAAAAGACGAGGTCAAGAAAAGTAAGTGTCCTGGGTCAGTCCTCCAGTCAAGGCCTCGTTCATCTACCAGTGCAGCTGGCCCCTGTCCACCGCGGTCACACTCAGAGTATAAGGTCCCCATCACCTGGCCCCTCCGTATCTCTCTGACCTCACCTCCCAAACTGCCATCGCTTGCTGTCTTCCAGTCACACTACCTTCTTTCTTGGATATATCAAGTTTGTTCCTGCCTCAGGGCCTTTGCACTTGCTGTTCATGCTGCGGCCCCAGAGGCTCTTCACCCTCATCTCCTCCTCTTCACTCATATCCCTGCTCAAGTTAACCTGTTTCATTTCCTTTATGGAAGGCGCCATTACTTATCATTGAGTTACTTATCCGGTTGTGTGTATGTTTTCCTGTTTATTGCCTCTCTGTCCCAGGAGAGTGTACGGTGTACGAGAAGAAGGCGTTTTACGTTAGTCGCAGACGCGACTGGCACACAGTAGGGACTCGCCCATGTCTGTCAGGCACGTGAACGGAGGAGGGAGGGAAAGGAAGGGAATGAGCGTCTGTCCTGCGATCACCGCAGACCTAAACTGAAGTCTCCAACGGTGCTTTATCAGCAAGTCCCAGAAGCCGGGGCCTTGGGGAGCCCAGGGTGTACTGAGGGTTTGTGCAGGTGATGACAGTTCAGTACCTTGCTTTGCATTCTGCGGTGGCTCCTCACTGGGACCTCAGGAAGGGGGCGGAGTGGGATGCTTGAGGCCGCAGAACCTCAGTGGCACCTTTAAGAAACCACGAGGTTCACGTGAGAGCGGGTGGGAGGAGCCAGGTTCAGACCCTGGTGGCCGGGGTGGGTGTGGAAGAAGAGGTTGAGTTCATCGAGTTCCCAGCACTGGTCTTGTACCAATAAGGGGGAAGCCGTCCCTGCCCCTCACTAGTGAGCCCCTAAGCCATGTCTTGGCTGCGACAGCCTGGCCGAGCTCATCTGTCTCATGCGTGTCCTCGTCTTTGGGAGGCTTGCTGAGGACGCCATCGCCACTTACAATGTTGCACTGGGAAAAACGGACGTCCGGTTCCAAAGAACCAAGTCAGGCTGCCTGATTTAATCTTCAGCAGACTTGTCAAAAACACGTCGCTGTTTCTCCAGTGTCGCAGGGCTATGGCATGTTCAAGGCCAGCGCCGTGCTCAGAATCAACAGCTGGTCTTCAGGGAAGCTTTGGGCTCGACGGGTTTCTTCTCTAGTACCATCTTCCAACTCACTCACTCTTTCAAGTTCACTGAGCCCCGTAATTAACCTCAATTTTGTTGCTTAGCTGTCACTGAAGTGCCCGGTGCCATCGGGCCTTTTCTTGGCGAAGGTATAATTTTCTGGAGGATGATTTGTGTTCTCTTCCTCTGGAAGCCCGACTCTAGAGCCACAGGAGTCCTGTGTCCCACTGCGTGAACACCACGGAGAGGCCATTTACCTCCATCACCCCCTTCCAGTTTCCTGGCCACTGGGGGCTGAAAGAGAGGATAACGGGATGCGGGGTTCCAGAGGGGTGACGACACTCTCTGGCTTTGTGGGGACCGACCCTGAGGCGTCTGAGACAAGCTTCTGAGCCTCCTCGGAGTCTCTGAGCCCGATTTGTAACTGGGGGAGACAGTAGCCACCGCTGAGCATTACTGTGAAAATTCAAACAACGTAGGTGGTATAATCACCCAGCACGGGACCCGGTCACGATGGGCAGTACATCCTAACGACTTTCCTTAGCTCCTTCCCCGAGAAAGACCCAAAGGCACTAGACACGCAGGGTCCGCTCTGAGCTTCAGGGCCAAACACAGAGACATGGAGACTTAATCCCAGGTCCCGTTGCTGACCCAGAAAGCTTTGCCATCTGACAGAGTTTCTGACGTTCTCCTGGGTTCGTGGGAATAGAACCACACTTCACGGTGACCTCCCGGGCGTGAGCTGGCCTCTCGGAGAACTGCGTTTCAACCAGGAAGCCCTGCTGTGTTTGGTAACTGTTCCCCCGAAAGGAAAGCTCACTGAGGACGGGAGTGGGCTGGGATAACCTGAGGACCATCGCCCCGAAGCCAGCATCCGCAAGGCCTGAGCGGGGGGTGTTATGGCACATGGCGACTTGCTTCTGACGGCCTCGATTCTGCAGCGACAGGATTTGCAGGAGCATGACCACGCCGCTCCCTGGAGCCTGGAGCCAGGAGCCAGTGCGCTCCACACACCATGAAATACAAACCAAGCGACAGCCCGCTGAACCCTGTGGCCGGCTCCCACCTAGGGGCTTCAGTGCTGTCGAAACCACCCAGCTAGGATCATGTCACGGAAGGGTCCCAGCAGGACCGGAGGCCTGGAACTCAGCCGTGGTCTGCGCCCAGACGGGGCTCCAGGACAGCTTTCCCCGACGGTTTGGTCCCCTCTCGTCTCCCCAGGGCCCGCCTTTCTTGTCCTCTCCCTCTGGGCTCTGCAGAATCACCCCAACCCTGCTTCTCGGACGCCGCTCCTTTCTAATCCGGTACATGGCCTGTCATTTAAGAGGCTCGCCCCAGCCCCGTCCCAAGCACCCTTTGGAGAGCAATCTAGAAACTGCACATACTTCATTAGAAGAAAAAAAAAAAAAAAAAAGCCTGATATTTAACAGAAAATCCATTTAGGACAAAAACCCTGGAATATACTTTAAGAGGGGATCGTTGCCGGGGGACAGGAGTGTGTGCCAAGCCTCATTCCCGCGTACCCCACTCATGGCATGAACGTGTTTTAAACATGACCGACGTGCAAAGGTGAGGCTGAGATTTCGAACACAACCTTCCCCCCATCAGTATCTGAACGGGGGCCGGAGGCCTCGGCGTTGTCAGACTGTAGAATCCGAGTCAACTGAATTGCAGAAATCTTAGAAAAACTGCTTTATCCATCGGCAGGACGTAAGCAAGGACCTTGGAAGGAATGAGGATGCCCAGTACTGAGCTCTGCTTCCTCCGTGCGGCCCACTTTCGTGCAAAGACGCACTTAGCACTAAAGCTCCAATGCAAATATTCACGTGCGACCCACTGTCCCCCTCTGACACCTGCTTTTCCTGCAGACGAGGGGCTGAGATGATGCTGACCTGGAACAGGTCACAGGATTTTTACAATCCCCGATAATTGCCTCGACCCCCTTTGCTTTTGCGTGAAAAACTTGAAACAGGGCCCAGTACGGAGGTGGGTGCTTTGCGCAGCCTCTGGTTCCATCTCCCCGTGTTGTTCCCGCGCCCATTTACCAGGGACTGGTAGCCGAGACCCCCACAGTACAAAACACCTCGAAAAGTGCTCCGAAGTGTCAAACATCTGCCCCTCTGCCCTGGTCCGCACGACCTCACGCATCCGGTTGGAGAGAAAGACGAACGCTTCGGGGGAGTAGACGCTGGCCCACAGGAGGGACCTGAGGAAGGGCTCAGGAAATGCGTCCTCGATACCAGTGACTATGTGGGAACATGGTCTCGGAGGACGGTGTCAATCTTTCCAGTGTGCAAACATCATCTGGGATCTTTACAATGCACATGGTTTGGGCGATGCCCACTCACCGGCTATGTGCGGGTCCTGGGATCCGCATGTTTAAGACACTTCGTCCTGATGCAGGGGAACTAGGTCTTGTAGGTCTTGTAGGTCTTGTAGGTCTTGAAGACCTACGAGATCAGACTGTGAGCGCGTCAGAGAAAGTCGGCTTATCTGTCCTTTCTCTTGGTCCCTTTTGGCTCAGTCATTAGACATGAACCACATGTGGGGGAAACATGGTAAGAAATGAAGGCAGCAAAGACCAAGGAAACGTTTCCCTGGATGAGGACGGACTCCATGCTCTCTAAAGAGTCGCCCAGATTGTCTACACTCCCAGTTTAGAGACCCTCCCTCCTCTCCTAAAACACACACTGCATTCGTAGCAAACATACTTTTTCATACATCAGAACTCGTTTTCCCAGCAGAGCTGCGCTCCTAGTCTCTGACTGGTATCCACCGATCGTGTCTGAGAGACAACCCGACTCTCTTGCATAAGGCAAGACACAAGGTAATCTCTGCTTTCAACAGGAGCACAGTAGCCTCCGAGAATAACCTGGTGTCTGATGGTCCCCCCCACAGTGATCCATTTCCTTCCCATGTATCACAAGTGTTAGACATGCTGACCTATTACCAAAGAATGCCAGGGAGATTTCATTGTTAATTGCTTGGCAAAAAAAAAAAAAAACATAGAGTCCCGGATGCTTCATGATACAGAAATGCAGCCTGTGTGTCTCCCAGGTTTATCGGATTTCAAAGCAATCCACGTGAGAGCAGGTCACGTGTGAGACTCAGGCCAGAATGTTTATCTTACTCAACTGCTTGGGAAACATAAGTTGGCAAAACAATGGCAACTTGTATGTATAATCACAGTTAACATGGTGAGCATTATCCGTGTACAAAAAAATTAAGTAAACTCGACAGAAGTCTCAGAGGAGTGGCGAGAGACGGCTGTGTGCGAGGCATTCTTCTCCCGAGGAAATGGACGTGGTGGGTCTCCTGGAAACTCACGCCGTGTCAGGTGTGGGAGAAGGGGACCTGGTGTCCTAAGCACAGGCCATACATAGTCTCCGCTAAGTTCAGTGACTAAGTCGGGGGCGGACGTTTGTCCCCAGTCACTACAAAGTCCACGGTGATGGATGAAGCACGTGGAAATATGAAAGATGGGGGCCGTCTCGGAGTTTTAAAAGATTTGCACCACTTTCCATGCCAAAGAGGGGGAGGGGGGCCTGGAGGAGATGATCTTAGCCAGGAACTTCCAGGCCAGACTCCTGGCTTTGCCGGACACTCATGTGTGGCCTGATTGTGTCACTAGACGTCACGGGGCATCCGTTTCTGACTGCAGATCCGAAATGGACTCAGTCACTTGGCAAGAGACAGGCTATATGGGCATGACCTTTGGAGAATGGGAATACTCCCAATATTAATGACATTAAAGGGCATTGAACATCGGTTGGGAAGCCACATTGAATAGATATCGGAGCCTGGAATGAGTGATCTTTGTCAGAGATGGTATACAGTGGGGACAGGAAAGGGGAGGCATCCATCTGAGTGCTCTCAGTGGAAGGGAAAGTATTGAGGTCTTTGTCTACATTATCTCATTATTCCAAACAACAGATTAGTCTAACGGCAACCAGCAAGCACGGGAGCCCCCTCCCATCCACAGGGGATCTGTTTCAAGACCCCCCAGGGATGCCTGACACCACAAATAGTGTGGGATCCTATTTACACTATGTTTTCCCCTACACATGCATACCTTTTCACTTAACAGCTTCTCTTTGGTATATGCACATTGCCAGCATCACTACTCGTGTGCTTGGGGGCCACTGGTAAGTAAAATGAGGGCCATTTGAACACCAGCACCGCAGTGGATCTGGTCACCTGGACTGCTGCTAGGTGACTCACAGGCAGTCACATCACAGTGTGGACGCTGGACAAAGGGATGATTCATGTCCCCGGGGCACAGAGCAGGACCGAAGAGAGTTCATCCTGATACTCAGAACGACATGTGGTTTTAAATGTATGAGAATTGTTTACTTCTGGAATTTTCCACTTAACATTTTTTGACTGCAGTGGACCACGGCGAACTGAAACTAAAAAGTGAAACCGTGGATAAGGGGGTTTCTGCACTATATTGTGCAACCGTGAATTAACACAGAATTCTCTGAACAGAAAGTGGGATGCTTAGAAACGCCTAATGTCCTTAAATCTAAACTAAAGAGTCTTTTTGAGGGCTGGGTATACATGCATTGACACGTAGTAGTGGGTTTTGAGCTTTATATGATAATTTAGAAAAGTCTCCCTTCTGGTGGAATAACGTACACAGATTCGGCCCTCTCTTTCTCAAATATTTTCCCAGATGCACTATCTTTTTAGCCTCCTCCGTTCCCACAGGGAAGCTAGACAGAGCAGCGACATGCTCGCTTTATAACGAAGAACAGGAGCCAGAGGAATTAAGGGACTGTGTAGCACGGCCATGTGTTGTGAATGGGGGGGCTGGTCCCCCTCTTCTTAACTCAGTGTTGTTTCACGGGACAGGAAGGCATCTCCCAGAACGGGGCTGGGGTGGAAGATGGTGGGGATATGATGAAAAAAGTTAAAATGGGATCAGGAGAGAAAGATTCAAGTCACCTCCTGGTGGCTCCGTGAACTTCTACAAGCCACAGGCTCTCATCGGTCAAAGGGCAATAATCATGCCATCCCTACCCGCCTCTCAGAACTGGCTTGTTAAAGCACAGGTGTTCTTAGCGTTTGCGGAGGAGTTTCCTATTCAATGTCACTTTGTCATTTGTAGCATTATCAATATTATTAATCCTTTAAGACAAAGCAATGCAACAATTTATACAAAAAAAAAAAAAAAAATCAGGCAAAAGAATGAAAGAAACCACTAAAGTGATCGTAGTTTCAGGGTTCCCCAACCACCACTGGGATTTCCTGGCTGTTCAAGGTAGCCCCGAACCTCCAAACCAAAACCAAACAAATAAGAAACCCCGAGACAGTGCAGACAACAGATATTCTCCCTACCCTGGGAAAGGAGAATGTGGGAGGGAAGAAAAAGGAGAAGAAGACATAAACGGAAATAGAGCTCCATACATTCCGAGTTCAAGTGACCACACCCGGGAAAACCTCCCTCCCGGAGGGACGCTGCGCAGACACAGAACCGTCCAAGGACAGGGAGAGGCTCTCTCTCGTCGGGAGGGAGTCAGCCTTCCAAACACGTGTGGTGAAACTGCACACTTCGGTCTTCGTGATTAATGAACTAAATTAAGTTTGATTTCTACAACGTGTTGAAGATTCGCCCTGTGGTCTTTCCTCTCATTTGGGGATGGAGCGCTGAGCCCCACAGCTGGGCAGAGGCAGAGCGCTGGATGCTTCTCTCCTCCCCTAGAAGCCGGCAGCGGGGCGGCAGAAACGGGGCCGGGCAAGTGTCATCTCTAATCCGCAAAAATGAGGAGTGTGCTCTCGGTTCCCCCTCTCATGAGAAGGAGAAAGGTGAATTATTACAATACACCTAATTCATCATTTAAAATTTTTTTCTGGGTGATTTCATGTCACTTGTTAACACTTTCTCCTAAAGAGAACATGTGCATTCATCGGGCGAATGTTTTAACCTCAACTAATAACGATGTATATTCTCCCCATAATCATCACACCGCCTAAGGGCTGGGGCACTGCAGACTTTGGGACCTGGAGGAAAGCATTGTCTTTGAGTTTGACAAGTGCTCTTTCCCCTGTGAAAACATTGCGTCCCGGGGTCTGTCCTGTCCTGCCGGGTCATCGCTCCACCAGGCACAGAGGAAAACACGCCGTTTGAGTATTTTCTTAATTTGGGGGAAACACAATGTTTGAAAATGGAAGAAAAATCCCCTCACTGGCTGAAGAAACACCAGAAATCAAGAATGTTAATACAAAAATTGGTAAAAATCAAAAGGAAACATTTTAGCACCAAACTATGAACTGTGTCTACCATGGTTGAAATATAGATGACCTTACTTTCCTATTTAAACTTTTCATTGTAAAATAATCCAGTTCCTAAAACGAGCAGCATTGCACTTTGATATTATTCTTATATTCAAAAAATGACTTGCAGCTGGAGACTGCAACAACACC
This sequence comes from Molossus molossus, assembly GCF_014108415.1. Classification (NCBI taxonomy): domain Eukaryota; kingdom Metazoa; phylum Chordata; class Mammalia; order Chiroptera; family Molossidae; genus Molossus; species Molossus molossus. The sequence goes on from NW_023425356.1 coordinate 50,426,073, forward strand.
ATACCCAGACCACACCCCAATCCCCCCGTTTCTCTGCGTACCGCAGCTTTGCCGTACATGCTGTGGAGTATGCCCTCCTCCCAGTAAAAGTCTCTAATCGTAAGAAATTCTCAAGACAGCTTAACTGTCATAGATATTTAGAAGATAACTAAGCAATACTTGTCGAGGTGCTGACTATTCCTGCAGAAAGCACTGAGAAAGGGATTTGCTTGGTCTGAGAGGAAGAGTGAAGGCCCGTGTCACCCTGAGGTATGTTGGGGACAGATGCATGGATACATTTGCAGAAGGGGAAGGGAGCAAGAACATTTCAGATCAGAATTAGAGACACAGAAAGGCGACTCCCTCAGGAGCACAGCGGGGCAAAGTAGGGAAACAGCCAGAAGTGTGTGTGTGTGTGTGTACAGGTAGGTTACTGGGGCAGGGATGGAAACAGGTGATAAAGGGTGATGTAAAAAAAAAAAAAAAAAAAAACAGGACAAATAATTTGGTCGTCCTGTAGAAAAGAATGAAAAGCAATCGTGAGTTCTAAACAAGGGAGAGCCATGGATTTTAAAAAGTGTGTTTGTAAAAGAACACACCAGCAGTCATCACTCACTCATTCAGCGAATAGTCTTTGAAGCCCTATCACATCCACTCCGTTCACCACCTGCTCACAGAGGAAGGTGAGCACGGCTGCGGGGCACCCGCCTAGTGAGGAGGCTGGCGCAGCGGCGGTGCAGGAGAGATGCCGCGGAGGTTTAGAAAGGAGGTGGATTCGAGTGACTTCGGCAAGTGAACTTGGGATCGGGGGATGGTTGGACAGGGCGGTAAGAAACGGAGCAAGGATGAGATTTCTGAGATTTACGCCCACGTGTTGGGGTGCAGGGAAATAGGGAAGAGCTATAACAGGATCAGTTGTGAGTGACGTGTTTTCTCGATGTTGAGGTTGAAGCACTCGGACGGCGTTCAGATGGAAATGTTGCCTAGGTGGGTAGCTGCATGTATGTATTTGCAGTTCTAAAGGGACTTTGAAGCTATAACTTGGGAGTCGTCGATATAGAGATGGCTATTGAAATGAGCAGGCTACAGAAAATCTCCAAAGCAAAGGGTATGAGGAGGGAAGAGGGGCAGAGAGGGCCCAGAACATAAGCCGGATTGGAGAGGGGGTCCACTGAAGACAGGAGCTCATTCTGTCACTGAGCACAGACAGCAGCTTGGCCACTGTCCCAGTGGCATATGACTGCTGTGATTCAGACCGGGTCGTAGGGAAATAGCACTGGTAAAAAAAAAAAAAAAAAAGGAAGGAAAAGTCATAATGTACATATTTAATGTCCCCTCCCAGTCTGGATTAATGGTGATGTATGTCAATGGCCAGGTATAGAGGTTTAGGTTCAACACATATTTCCTTTGGAGCTTTCAACTTCATGTATTTATGTGTCACCTGGAAAACAAAGAGAATGGTCCCCAGGTCCCCAGACCTCAATTCCCAAGAAGTTGCCCACCGGCTACTATAAAAGGAATTACCGGGGAGGAAAAGCCCATGAAAAAACCTGGTATGTGGCAGGTCCTGGAGCTCAGCAGCCCTCTCCTTTTCTGAGGACCCTGCAGAATGGTATTTCGGGGGCTTCTGTGGTCTCCACGCACCAATCTCTCTGCCACACAGAGGCCTTGCATAGCCTCTGGGGGCACAGAGAATACAGAGAAGAAGACAGTACAGAAGGACTGGAGGCTGGGACACTCAGTCCCCTACCATGTGCCAGGCCCGAGCCAGTTCTACCAAACCCTTCGCAGATTAGCACGGAACCTTGAGAAAACGTGGTCCTCACTGTCCATCTGAAGTGCTGGCTGGGCCTTGACTTCGCCCACAGTCGAGCTGATTAGACTTAGCATATCCTGGCTCACATCTTGATTGACTTGGGCCCGTTCGTCTTGAAGTTGTATATCTGACTCCCCTTTAGAAAGATTTGGCCTCCCATATCTATTTAGGCACTGGGAGGCTGCCCGTCTGCTTTTGTGCTTATTTATAACCACACCACCTTCCAGCACTGAGGCCCTTTAAAATATAATGACATGACTAATGATGAGAAATTAAGTGCCTGGGGTGAATGTTTTTACTCCCAGACAAATGTTTGTGGGAAGGCAATTTCCTTCACCGTCCTGGCCTCACGCTTCTGTTTCTAGCGAGCACCCAAGCTCAGTCTACCCTGGAAGGCATGTAGTAACCACCACCTACACTAAGACGACGTTTTTATTCTGCCTCTTGGGCTGTCCCTAGCGATGCTCTTCTTGTTGAACTCTGGTGTCAAGGTAAGAAGAGAAGTAGAACATTTCAAGGGGGGCACTAAGAATTTACCCTCATATGTCCTTTGGGTCTTTTTGAAACTCCTTCCCCAGAACGGGGGACCCGTGGAGGCCAGGAGTCAGAGGTGGGGTTTGCAAGCGGCTCTGGGTGCCCAACTTGCAGACACACCCAAGATTTGGGGCTGCCTACTGGTCTTCCTTTGAAGGAAAGAGGGTTACCCTAACCCCAGGGTTTATCCGTAGGGGGGCTGGCGTCCTGCCCTCTCTGAGACTCCTGGGCTGTGAGGGTCTCCGTGGAAGTCTGAACACCACCAGCTCTCTGGCCCTCGAACTTGCCTGCTCTCTGCAAACACTGCGAGTTCATATGCAGAAATGTCTCACCTGCCTTCTCAGGGACAAACCCCTCCCCCGCAGAGCCTAGGCACCAGCCACAGCACCCACTGCCCCTGGGTGGTCTGTTGCCACTCCCCTACTGCCCTTCCAGTTCACCCTGGAATCCTGGCCACCTTGTTTCAGAGAGGAAGGCAGAACGCCCACCAGTCATCTCTGTAGCATCTATTTATGGTGGAGCGTCTTCGCCACACTGACATTTCCCATCCTTTGCTACTTGCCTGCAGGGGTCTTCCAGCATGCCTCTCTTTCCTGTGGGAATTCAAGGGTTTTTGAAGGCAGCCCTGCCTGGGAGAAATGCGCCCCCTTTAGGCAGGAGAAGGCAAGGAGATGCATACCTGGCCAGGCTCACAGTGTACCCCACCCTTGGAGCGCAGCACCCCGCGCCCTGGAAGGCCAAGGGCCAAGGGCAGAGGTGAGCTGGGTGCTTGTATCTCTTCCCACTCAACCGGGAGATCACTTAAATCTAAGATACTGTCAGCTCTGTTTTAAAAGTTAAATTCACTAAATGACTATATTAATTTTCCCTCACCCTATTTACCCCCTTCCCCCCCTCCCCCCGAAAGGGGAGATTCAAAGAGCACCCACTCTTCAGGCCCCGAGATCTCTGTTGCCACCTGGGGATGTCCGTGTGGTCTCCCCGTGCTGCTAAACAGGTAAGACAATTTGCAGGCACTTGCAAATAACTTCACGAAAGCAGACAGAATAGGTGGCAGAGGACCTGTCCTGGTCCTTTTCCATACCTCGGATCTTGGGGATTCAAAGGAATACACGTTTCTCAAATTTATTTCTCATTTGGAGCTGGGTCTGGGGAAATCATTAAAGGTAAAAATAAGCCCCAAAGTTCTTGGGAATTACAGTTCCCTCATTACCTGGTGTAGCAAAGGGGCCAGGGCATCCGGGACCCAAGGCTGTGTTCAGGGCAAACTCGGACTCTTGTTCCTGCATGTGAGAACTTGGGAACAGGAGCCGTAAGAGTCTGAGTGTCCTCGGACGCTTCCGAGAAGTCACATGTGTGTGTGTGTGATTGATTTGTTCTGACATGTTTTCTTTACTTTCATAAAATCTCCTTCACTGACCACCCTTTGTGTGCTTGTTCCCCTCCGGTCCCCATGGAGTGGCCGTCGCCCCTGCAATCAACTTCCTAGATATTTTTTTTTTCATCAAGAAAAGTGTTTCCAGGACAAGTGCAACGTAGTGATTTTTTTGAAAGTCTTAAACCTAAAATCAATAGCCCATAATTCCCTGTAAGACTACTTCCTTGGGGCTGCCTCCCTGAATTGACAAATGACACCAAGAATTGACGAGGATTCCAACCACTGTGGAGACTTCTTACTCCAAAACTTCTACACGTGGGAAACAAGCGGCTGACCCAGCTCACGGAGGACTGTGCCTCCTCAGATGTCTCCTCCATGTGTCTCTGCACTGATTGATTTAATAAGAAACAGCACATGTCGTGGAGAGGAGGCCGTGGCACAGGGTTGATATTATTAATGCTGTTGGAGACCGCTGGTTTTTAATTGAGTGTTAGCTTGCTCGCTGAGCTATTCGATGTTACAAGAATCCAAATTCTTGAGGACAAATAACAATGCTGTTGACAAATGCATCCTCTTAGGGTTATTGCAAAGGGAGGTAAAGGACACATTAGACCCGCGTCCAATTAAAACGTGGAGTTCGCCCAGGGACTCGGAAGGCGAGCGCGCACAGGTCAAAGTTGGGACACCGAGAGGCCGCGAGGAGTGTCCCCTTCTCAAACAGCTCCTGTAAATGGCAGTCTCTAGCTGGGAGGAATGCTCCGAGGATCCTGTTGTTGAACTAATGGTTTGGGTGGAGGATGCCGAGACCCGGTTCACTTTTTCTTCGGGGAGATTCTTTCCCAAAACACTCTTCCACCCACTGGGGGGACAAAACGCAAGCCTTCTCGCCTTCTCTCCAAACAGACTGCCTCTATTTCTGAAAGTTTCCTCTGCGGACTCCATCTCCCCGAAAGGGTCAAAAAGAAACAATGTATGTTGCGAAGCCTCGGCCGAGCGGGAGGCAGGCGGGGTGGCGGTGAGCACAGACTGGCCCTACCCGCGGCCGCGCGTCTGCGGTGCAGAAGGTTCTCCGGGAGCTGGGGTCTGCTTTGACGGGGTGCCCTGCTACAGGAGGGGAGGAATTGTAAAAGAAACAATGTCTTTTAAAGTATGAATCAAATGGGTCCAGGGATCCTCCTGGTGGAAAACCCACCGAAGCCGCTGAAATGTGAAAAGGCGTCCCGAGGTGGCTGCAGGCCGGGAACGACGCTCAGAAAGTCGGAGCTGAGCCAGTGCGGGGTCGGAAGAGCTGTTTCTGAAGTTGCTGGGGGGGCGGGGAGGGGGGCTTCGCACGAGGTGGGGGGTGGAGTGGTGGGTGACATCTTGTTGGTTTGGAGATGATTTATTCACTCGGGTTGTAAAATCTAAAGCGAGGCCCTGGGAAGATGAAGAAACTGCAGGGACCCGTGTGACCCACCGCTGCCCGCGGACGCCACGAGGCTCCGATGCGAACACGCAGGGGAAGGCTGCGTGGCCGAGCCACAAAGCTGGCTGCTCCTGCGGGAAAGGCGCTCGGAGTTTTGTTGCCAAAGGGCCTCGGCGGAGAAATGCGCGTGGACGCAGTGCTGCGGGCTCTGGGGCAGGGAATGCTGCAGCCGGGGGCCTCCGACTCTCCAGGCCCCTCTTCCCGACCCTGCAAACTCCAAGCGGTCCCTGGCTCCAGAGTAGCGGCAGTCACTAGACTGTCCGTTTCTCCGAAATTAATTAAGAGAAGGAGGCCGTTCGTCCCCTGCCCCTGCCTGTCAGATACACAGATTCACCACCTCTTCTCTGAACTTGACTTTGGTCTTTGGGGACTCAGTGACGCCCCCTTGATCCTGGATGTCACTGCCCCTCTAAGGAGAATTTTTTTTCCAGGCTACCCTTACAACAATGTATTTTCTTGACTCCCCCCTTGGGTTGAGATAGTTGAGGCCCAAATTCAGAGCGCCAGCACCCGCTCCAGGGTCCCAGGGTGGTACCCCACAAGAACACCCCTGGCGCCATAGATGTGGCAAGCGCTGGGCCTCCAGGGAAATTGACAGTCTGATCGAATTCCAGCGGCCGGGCGCCTCCAGAACGTTCCCGCTTCCTGGGGCGTTTATCTCGCGAGGAGTAGTCGGCGGAGGTGGGCCGCGGGGTGTGTGGAGGGGGAGGGGGGGCCCGGCGGGCAAGTCCTCTGCGCCGAGTTCACACCTCTCCCTTTGTGACAAATCAATTTCCCGGGCCTCAGCGCTGCATTTGCACCCGCCCCGGCCGGGCCCCAGCTGCGCCCGCTCGGTGCACGCTTAGCGCCGGCTTGTGAGTGTGTGCGTGCGCGCGCGCGTGTCTAATTGACTTTCCGTCTACCTTTTTATGACTACATGTGTTTCCAACAAAAGGTCTTATTAGGACAATCTGGTTTCACTAATTTAGAGGCTGGGAACGTGGAAGGAAGGCTTTTTTTTTTTTTTTTTTTTTTTAAGAGTTTGCAGAAGTTCAGATTAAGAAATGACAGAGGGATGCACCCTCCGCCTAGGAGTAGGTCTGCCTGTTTTATGACCTGGTCCTCTTTCCTTTCCCTGACTGCCCCCCGATCTAACACCCCCCCCCCTTCACACTCCACACTCCCCCAGCAGCCACTGCATTCCTAACAGCGTTAAAGAACCGTTTCTTTAAAGCCTTAAGGTATTTGAACCTAGAAGTTTGAGAAATTTACGGGCTGGGAGAATCAGTGGTGGAGGGAAAAGGTCGTTCTGCAGAGAAGTAGAGCGAAGCTCAACCAACCCGGGAACAGAATTTTAGGGAGTGGGGGTACCGGAGATCAGCGGAAGCCCTCACTTTGGACGGGATACTTAGCCCCTCTTGGCCAAGGTTGGCCCAGGTTGTAATTCGACAATTTGCACCATTAATGATCTAAATTTGCAAGTGTAAATGGAGTCTTATGCTAATTTCAGCCCCAAGAAAAATGTAGGAAGGACCTGTTTTCATATAGCTGGAAGAGGAAAAGGTGTCTGGTGAGGTCCACCATCTCTGCGAGGGGGATCATCTCCATTTCCCACTCGAGCAGACGCCCAGCAGGCTGCACAGAGCGCCTGCCTCCCGGCGATGCCTCTGCCCCGGGAGGCTCAGAGCCCAGCTCTAGTCCTCTGCCTGGAGACTCTGATTCACTGTCCCCAGCGGACTGGAGGCCTAGCCAGAGCTGGCTTCCAGGTCGCCCACAACAACTTCCTGGGCAACTCCTGATGGAGGCCGAAGAACCGAGCACAGGGTCCTCCTGGACCCTTGCTGTCACCCAACTCACCAGACCCTCCAGTTCTCCATTCCAGAGATGAGGAAGGAGGACGAGGAACATTATTTCTAAAAGCAACAACTATTTGTTAGAATAGGCCCCTTTCCATCTCTGGAAACTGAGGCCTGTCATGTGTGTGTGTGTGTGTGTGTTCTCCGCTACCTTCCCAGCCCCAGGTAACAGTCATTATGTCCCTGACACCTCGCTCTGCACTCTGCGACCTCCTTGGACCACCCTTCCTCAGTGTCCTCTCCCTGTCTGGCCCGCGAACCTTCGTTTCCTTTCAGGGTTCACTCTCCTCCGGGCCTGTTACTCCGTGAAACTGAGATGCGCTCAATTACCAAGCGGGCAGGTTCCCACAGTTCTCATCCCTTTCCCTCCAGACACAAGGTCCCCCAGTTCTGCCTCCTGCCCTTTGTGTGTCCTCGCGCACCCCGCAGATGCCACGCATGCAGCGAAATCTGGGTTGTGCCAGGCCTAGGTCTCCTGAGCTGTCCCTGGTCGCCTCCCCACAGTGCCTACCGCCTCTGCCTCAGCTTGGGGGCACTTCCCAGCTGGCCTGCTCGGCCCAGCGCTGCTCCCTACCCGCTGGAAGGCCACCAGGAACCCAAGCTCCATTCTCAAGGTATCCACTGGAAGCCAAACCAGGGGAATGGCCCTCATCCCTCCAGCCCTGTAGTGCCCTGCGCCCGGCAGTGCTGGCCAGGGGCATGGGCCTGCTGTGCACGCCCTCTGCTCGCTCTTGGGGCTAGGCGCTCCCTCCCCACCCGGCTTTTCTCTGCAGCAGTTCCTTCACCGCTCCGGTCTCTGTGGTGGGCCCAGCCTCCAGGGCTCCTAATAGTGGTAACTGTTGCTATTGATCCTTAGCCGCGGGGAAACAAGGGTAGAATGTGCGGAATCAATGACGCCGGGTGCCAGGCACGTGGAAATGCGGAATACTATATTCTCCCTACTGTTTGTGTATTTACCTTTTCCCTGGTACATCCTTTCAAGAGAATGATATTACTTCACGGTGCATTTTCTTGGCGCTAAAAGTGTTGACGCAAACTGTTGACGCTGCCAGGGGGTGCAGCCGGAGCAGCCCCCGCACCAGGACCCCGCAAAGGACGCCCCTGCCTCCGTGCCCAGCTCTCACTGACACCTGGGGACACCGGGCCTTCATTCCTCAGAGGTGGCCATCTTGCCTCAGTGACAGGCCAGGCCAGACACCCGACGCCCTCTGCCTGTGCAAGTACATAGGGTGAATAGGTCCCAGTTCAATTTTAGCTAAAATACCCGGAGGGGAGCCCAGGCCTGGACCAAGGGGAGCAGGCTACCTGCGAGGGAGTGGGCTCCTCCTGCAGCCTGCTTTGCGCTGGGGGGTGGGGAGGGTGGGGACCACTGGGCCAGGCCTTGCTTCCAGCTGTTTCTGGGTCCCGAAACTTTGTCTGTGTTTTCTGGAAATCACAGAACGCCTGGTTCCACACGTTCCAAATTTGAACACAAAATAGCACTCGGCAAAGAGCAACAGGGAAAGAGACCAATCTCATTTTAAAACTTCCAGCCAAGTTCAGGCTCTTGCAGACCCCTGTCACCTGGGATGAGCTAGGTGACAGGTCTGTTGCAGACTCGGGACGCGTATATACACTTGGAGTCACGTTTTTAAGGCAAGGTTAATAAAGCTAGGCGACAGTCCCTGGGGGGCATGCGACCAGTCAGGGAGGATGGGGAAGGGAGATCGTGTGTGGAGTTTTCCGGAGGTTTTGATGCCAAAAGGGAGGGCTCCTCCCAAGTGACACCGGCTCCGCATTGGAACCCACGCTTGCCCTGCGCATCTCGTGTGGGATCATGAATGTCAGGAGCTGGGATTCACCCACTGGAACCTTTCAGGCCTTGGACTCTGTCAGGGTCCCCAACCCGTCTGCAGGCGGAGGCAACAGCAGGGGGCAGAGGGCAGCCCCGGAGGCCGGCCGGGCGCTCCGGCACAGCCCATGCGGCGCGCGCCAGGCCTCGGGAGCCCACGCGCCCTGCACCAGCGAAGGCGCGTGGGTCTCGCTCCCTGTGCGCGGCGCCGTCGCCTCCTCTGCCCCCTGTGCCCAGACGCCGCACGCCCGCCCTCGCTCGGCTTCTCTAACCCGCTGCCTTCCCCAAACAGGGCGGGCTCCCCGAGTCTGCACCCTGTAAAGCCCTCCCCAGCCCTGCCTCCTGTCTGTGGGAGAGCTGGCGCCGCTCTCCCGGGGCGGAGGGACAGCCCAGGCGGCCTCCGCGACAGTCCGCGGCGGCAGCGTCCCTGACCCGGACCGCAGGGCCTCGGAGTCTCCCCCCAGCGTCCGCCCGGCGACGCCCTCCGCGGAGCCGCCTCTCCTCTCCCCTTCGCCTCGGTGACAGGCCCTTCCTCCGACCACTGCCATCGCTCCTCCGCGTCCCCTACCTCCTCCCCGGCCCGGCCCGGCCCGGCCCCCCGCCCGCGGTCCCGGTCACCGTCCCGGGGGCACGCGCCCCTCACTCACTGTCCTGCTGCGGGGTGTCGCTGCCGCTGGTGAGTCCCGGCGACTCCAGCAGGCTCCGGCCCGCCTCGCCCACGCTCTCGTCCGCCTGCGCCGCCACCATGTCCCCGGCTTCCTCCAGGTCTAGCAGGTGACTGACGGAGAAGTTCTTTTTCGCCTGCAGAGTGTCGAGGTTGCCCGGGCTGTCCAAGCGGCCGCCCAGCGCCGGTTGCCGCTCCAGAACGTGCCCGTAGCTGGAGGTCATGGTCTCCCCCTCCGATCCCACCCACCCCCCTCTTCCCGCTCGAATCAACACCAAACGCTGTGGGCGCGAGGGGGGAGAGGAGCCGAGTGGGGAAGAGAGAGGGGGGAGTGGAGAGAGGGAGAGGGAGAGAGAGAGAGAAGAAGGAGGGGAAGGACAAAAAAAAGTGGAAAGAGGGCGGGGGGGGGACCCCCTTGTGCAGAGCAGAGCGTTCTCCCACAGCCTTTGACAGCCCCGCTTGCTTTCCTGAGGCCAAGTCCGGCGCGATCCAAAGAGATAATCCACACCAAAAAATAAAATAAAAAAACCACCCTATGTTCAAGTCAGAAGAAAAAAAAAAATCTCTTCCACCTCTCTCCCCAAAAGCGTCCACACGCACACACTAAAAATAATAGTCAGGGGGAGAGATGAGAGGGGAGGCCAGCAGGGCGGGGGAGTTAGGCAAACACAAGAAGAGAGGAGAAGGGGTGGGAGAGAAGAATCAAAGTGGGTTTTTTTAAGGTTAAAAAAGTTATTCCCAGGCAAGAGTTCAAGCACCAACAGAAGAAGGCTTGTTCCAGCTTCAAAACATCTTCAAGAAAACGTGTTCCCCTCTCCGCACTCCTGTGGATTCTCAGGAGTGACTAAAGTTTCAGGAGGAGAGGGTGATGTCTTGCAGATGTATTGGAGAGCAGGATTCTCACTTTACTTTTCGTTGGGAGGAAGGAAAAAAAAAAAAAGGGCTTGAAGAGTCCGAAGGAGGGTGGTGGAGGGTTCCCCCCTTTCCCTTCCCTGCTCTCTCTCCCCCTCTTCTTGCCCAGCTCCTTTTCCTTCTCAGTTGGATCAAGAAGCTCTCTGGCACTTCAAAAGGCACAAACTGGCATGCAGAGGACGCTTTGTAGGGAATACAAGAAAATTGGAGACCCCAGGGAGGGCAGATCTCGACTTAATAGGAGCCTGTAATTACGTGGCAAAGCCTTTGTGCCGTGCCTGACGATTTACAGACCCCCTTTCCCCATCACAATCTCCTTCTTCCTCCTTTCCCTCGGACCGAAAAACAGTCTGATTAAGAAAAACCCCTTTGCCAACATCTGAGCGAGAGAGAAAGAGAGAGGGAGGGAGCGAGAGAGGGAGAGAGGGAGGAGGGAGCAAAGAGGGAGGGAAGAGAAAGCAGAGAGCGCCTTTGGATTTTCCAAGTAAAGGTCTAATTATCATTCCCCTGCAACAGTATCACAGGGAGAACAGACAAACTGAAACCCACAGTCACTTCAAACGGGCAGATTATTTTGCCTTGGCGTTAACTCCTCCAGATTGGTTTAAGATCCTGTTGGAAAATCTCATTTGCATGTTTTGATAACAGCTGCAGGGAAACTTGTTGGAGAAAATCCACAACTATCTCAATCAAATTTTCTTCTCCTTCTGCCTTTAAATTTTTTTTTTTTAACGTTTCCTGCTGTTCTAAGTTTTGGGGGGACGGGGGGTGGAGGAGTGTCTGAGAGAGAACGCGGGAGAAAGCAAAGCATAGGACGGCTGCGCTCGGCTCTGCAGAGACAGTTTATTAAATAATGTAATAAAGTCACAGGAGCGGTTATAACGAGACTCTCCCACGCTTCTTCCGCGGACTAGATCAGATTGGGGCGATCCAGAGGGCGCCGAATCCCTTCGCGTCTCCGCGCGGCTAGGAATCCCCCCGCCGGGGCGGTAGGACATTTACATATTTATTTAGCCCGAGGAAGGGACTCTAGGAGTCTATCATAATTGTTCCTCCCACCCCACCCCCGCCCCAAATCTGGCCAATTTTGTAACCTTTTTGGTGCGGCCAAGGTCGCTTCCCCAGGCTGGGACGCTAAGCCGAGAGGGTCGCGCTGCCCAGAGGCGGAGCAGGCTGGGCGCTCGGCGGGCGAGGCTCCTGCACCGCGCGGTCCAGCCGGGTGCCTCGGGGCGTGGGGGAGGGGAGGGGAGGGGGGGCCGGGAGGGGAGAGAGCCCCCACCGAAGCCGACGGATAATGCTCTGTCGTCTGTCTGCTGAGCCCTAACTTGACAGAGGACAGGGAGGTGCTGAGCGATTTTTTCATGACCTGTTGGAATTTGGTAACAGCTTTAATAGTCTCATTAGAAATGAGTTACTATATGACGAGTAAGTAAAATATTAAGTGCTTATTTGTGGCGTTTTATGTTCTTTAAACGTACACACACACCCTCACTCCCTTGATTACTGGACTTTTTTTCTTTCTTTCTTTCTTTTCCTCCTGTAGCCCAGAGGCTGCTCTGAAGAGAAAGAAGGGTGCGAGTGTGTGTAAACGGTTTCTGGGCTCCAAACGGCCGTAGTTAGCCCAGAACTCCCAGCCCCGATCTGGGAAAAGAACATTTGATGCCATCAAAGGGCTGCAGATTGAAACCAGATGTGCTCGCCTCGGTTCTTTCCATGCATTTAATTAAGGAGCCGGGATGGAGGAGACTTTTTCATCATTAGTCCACCCACTCCTCCCTCCTCTTTCCATCCTCTCGCCCTCCCCCGGGCCGCTCGCACCCCCGACCGGGAGCCCAGAGCCCCGCCAGCGCCGCGCCGTGCGCCCGTGGCTGCGTCTCCCCAGCGATCGGGACCCGGAGCCGTAAACATCTGTCGGCCGCCGCGGGCCGAGCGAGCGGGATGCTGGTGGGAGGCGGACGCGCACCCGGTGGGCCCGCGCCGAGTGGGAGCGTCGGGGTTGGGGCGCTTCCGCGGGGATTTCCACCAAGGAGCCTAAGCCGCGCGTCGCACGTGTCAGTGCCACCGGCTCCAAGGGACGCGTCTTAATCGCGCGGAGAGATTTTCGCGGGGCGTCCTGCTGGTGAGCCTAGGCGGAAGGCCGAGGGGCGCCCCCCCCCGCCCTCCGCGGGGTTTGCCCCCAGGGCCGGAGCAGGCCCTAGCCGGCTTCTCTCTTTCCCTACCCTCGCCCACACAGTGTATTGTAACGTTTCTTTTCGTCCCTGACTCCGACCGAGCTGCCCTTTGTGACAAAGGTCTGGGTAAGGAGCCAGGGGCCTCTGACACCCGGGGTGTGCTGCTTCCCCAGGACACCCAGCGACCTTTCTAGTTTGGGGGAGATGGCCCTTCCGAGGAAGTCGCCCTGTCCCGGGTGTGCCGCCAGCTGGGTTGGTGACCGAGAGGGAATTCAGGTCGGAGACGCACAGTTGCAAACAGAAGCGGGCACCGCCACTGATACTGCGCCGCCTTTCCGGAGGAACCGGGAGCTCCGGGCACCACCCACTTGTCATTCCTGTAACAATACCGGCCGGTCTTACCAATACCACCTAGGATGCCAGCGGTTCCACAAAACAACAGCTGCTTCGTAACTGTCGGCCAGACATGAACATCTCTATAAGTGATATATAAATTCCTATGCACAGTAGTTTTCCTAAATTTCGCTCCGACTGAGAGCTCAAATACCCGCGACCGTGCCGGGCTGATCCAGCCCGGGAGCCCCTTTGCGGGGATGGGGGGGCCTTTGAGGACTGCGGGCCGGAGCGAGCGGCCAGGGGCAGGGTGTTCGCCAAGCCCAGAGGCTGAGACCAGGGGACACACTTCCAGGGGGCCCAGGAAAAGGGAAAAGCCCGTGTTGGGACAGGGTCTAGGTCCGGGCCCCTCTCGCCAGCCCGGAGTTCTTTGGGGGGAAAAGGGGAGTCCTGTGGAAGCAACTGGAGCGCCAGATCTTAACCCCTCCAGAAGGTGTCTCCTTCCCAGGGTGTCCCCTAGGCCTCAGCTGCAGGGACTGAGCTCCAGCGTCCTCCAGAGATCACCGCAAGGAGTCGGTGAGGCAGGGTGGGCTGGGGGGTGCGCTGGGAGGGTCCCCGAGAAAGCTGAAACTCCAGGGATCGTTTCTGCAGGATTTATTTGTGTTTGTTTTTCTTTCCTTTTTTTTTTTTAATTAACAATTACTAGTAGATTGAATCTGGCACCCTGATTATGTCTTCACACAACATTTGTAAATTGTTGAGATTCTGGATTGTAGTTAAAACCCGCCGGCTAACCCTATGAATAGGGAGGGTCAAGACCAGGCGGAGGGTGCTGTCGCCTGGTAAATAGAGACAGGCGGGGTGCCAGCAGAAGAGAAGGCTCTCTCTGAACCTGGCCCGGTGCTCTAGCGGGTACTCAGGCGCTGGGAGCTCCTCCTCGGGGTGCCAAGGTCCCTGCCCTGGCCTCTTCTTTGGTCCAGGACTTAGGCCCCCTCCTGCTCTTGGAGGAGTGGAGGGAGAGGAAAGTTGGTGGGACCACTTCTCTGGGCTCAGGTTGCAGAAGCCAGGAGGGCCAAGCACCTCCAGAATTCTAGAAGGTCCATCTGGCAGAAAGATGTCAGGACAGAAGAAGCTGCGCCGGGGGCACATGCTTACCTCCCTGCAGGCCTGGACTGGGAACATAGAAGGCCCCAGAGAATGGTGGCCTGTTTTGTTCCTTAATCACTGCTTTGTGACTTCCTTTTGGGGTGAGTGGGAAGGAAAGAATTTCTAACTCAGAATCTCCAAACACGAGTAGAGCCTTCCTTGGCATTTGCTTTGACTTTATCCGCCAATCAGTACTTTTTAAAAATTTGGAGCCTTGGGTGATGTCACTAACCAGACCCTCTTCCTTATGACCCTTCCCTCTTTAAAAGAAGTCCTGTTTGTGAATTCCTCTGCAAGGACGTGGTAACAAAGCTGGGGCTAGGGAGGAAAGTTGCCAAGAGATCAGACCAAGGTAGGAAGGAGGTTTGGTTCCCAGCCACGTGCCCTTGGGTGGTCCTCTTCATAGTCAGGTTTGGTATTGATTACTGTCCAGGGTTTCCCTGGCACCAGAAGCTGGCATAACTCTGCCCCATCTGGCTAGCAGGATGCCCCCACCCTAAGCAGTTTCCCCTCTGAGGTGGAAGCCAGGAGTTATATCTCACATGTTAATAAGCTGACATGATTATCACATGTGACAGGCCATGGGTTCCATGCCACATAGACAAGACACTACCACCCTGGTGCACCTAACATGCTGTGGGGCAGAAACGCTGTTCCCTCACGGTCGACAATCCAGTATGTCTTCATTAACAAGGAAATGGGGAAAGGATGAACTGCAAGGTGGATTCTGCAAGGTTCCCTGTTGTAACGTTTTTGAGGGCGCTTCATGTCAGACTTGAAAGGAAACTCTCCTTTGCCCGTCCACTTGTGGTTCTTGTAATCATAAGCGGCATTTTAGGAGGGCTTCTCCTGTGCATGGGTGACTGCTCTCCACCCACCCCTGTCTCCATCCAACAGCCCTATGGAATTATTTTGATGTTCTGCAATAATCAAATGAAATAGGACTAAAACCACATTTCCAAGAAGGGAGCTGGCTGCGGGTCCATGCTGTAACAGGCTGGGAGACCCTCTGTGTTCAGTCGGGACCTAGTGACGTCCGCTGAGGTTTTTTTGCTCTTCTAACCACTGGGCATTGGCTTTGCATCCGCCCCTGAGCCAGCTTTAGCTGAAGATACCAGGACCTACACATTAGCAAATGCACTGAATATGCTCAGACCTATTTTGCTCAATGCCGCTGCAATTATTAACAACAGTGAGCACCCGCTTTGTGAAATTTCTTCTGGTCCTCTCTTTCTCTGATCACTTCTCCTTGGTCTTCAGAGAGTGTTCCTTCCCTTCAGCTTACTCCTTAAATATTGATAATCTCCAGAGTTCTGTCCTTCATCTTAACCCTCCTTTCCCATAAACGGGTTGTTGTTAGATGATCTCATACATTTTCATGGTTTAACTACCATCTGTGTGGATGAGTCTAAAATCTAAATCACCTTGGGCAAACTGGGTAAGTTACTTACTTCTCTAAGCCTCAGTTTACACATCTTTTCAGTAGGGCTAACCAAGGCCCCTATCATGTACCTTTGTGAGAATTAAATGAGAATGCACGCAAGTCATTTAACACATACTTAGCACACAGTAAGGCCTGGGGTGGGGGTGGGGGTGGGGGTGGGGGGACAGTTGTCCTCTTGCTGGACATGCACATTCATTGAAGAACTTTCAACTCAACATGCCCAAAGCTAGGCTCACCTAGTCTCCCCATGCTTCTCCTTTCTTCCGTAGGAAACCTAGGCATGTGCCCACATTCCTGCCTCTCTAGCACCACCTCCATCTCATCGAGGTAATCACTAAGGTCTGCCTATTTTTGTTTGTTTGTTTTTCAACTTTTCTTAATCTATTTTTGTTACAGGTGTTTCTCTTTTTTCCTCCCTAGACACCCTCCTCCCCGTTCAGCCCCTCACACCCCCAGTATTGTTGTCTGTGTTCACTGGTTATGCATACATGAATATAAGTTCTTTGAGTTATCTTATCCATCCCCTCTGCCCACGTCTTCTGAGGTTTGTAAGTCTGACTCGTACTCCTTTCTGTGTCTCTGGGTCTATTTTGAGGTCTGACTGTTTTATCTAGTCAGCATATCCTGTAATTCAATAGTCAACAAGAGCTTGTCAAATTGAAACTGAAGATTCAGTAAGGCTGGAGCAAATGAAGAGGCAACACTACCTGTGAGCGTGTAACTGTGGTACTAGAGTATGTTCATGTTATAGAATGACAATAACATTTAGTAGTCAGGATGCCCTTGGAGGACATATGTATGTGCAAATGCCATACCTTCCCTGGCCCCAGGAACTCAAGCCTTATGTAGCAGGCAGATTCAGAGGGATCACACATGGTTGTTGGGAGGATAAGAAAGAAAACAAAAGTAAAATGCCTTAGCACAGTCAATAGTCAACATTGTTAATTCCATTCCTCTGCTCTTTCCCTGGCACTCAGGTTACAGGTTGCTCTGGGCTCCATAGAAGGATAGGAGGCTAAATTCTTGATATCTCCCTGTTTTAGAAAAATCATTTAGGGATGGATGGATGCATGTCACTAAGAAGCTTAAAACAGGGAATGATTCTAGGCCAGCAACAGCCCCCAGAGCTGACCCTTCAGTCCTGGGATGGAGGAGCTCAAGGCTGGTGGAATTTCGTATCCCACTCTGAGAGTTAGAGAACCTGCATGCTCGCTGGATTCTTGGCCCTACATAAGGCATCTGAACTGAAGTCATGGGCTGGCTCGCCACCTCTGCAAGCTCCCCAGCTTTTGGGCCCTGGAGCTCTGTTTCTGGGCTGACCAAAAGTGGGATAGAATTTTAAGAATAGGTACAAAATTCTTTGGGCCTCAGTAAGTTGGCCAATTGGAAGCCCATAAGGTGCTTCAGCTGACTTTAATGCTTATTTATAGTAAGCCCAGTGGGTGGGCCACTTTGGGTAAATCTCCTTGTTTTGCTGCTCTCACAACTCTGGAGCCACGCATAGCCCCTTCTCCACGTGCCTTCCTGTCCCAAGTCCTTGTGTAAATCTCTCATTTCCTCAACAGGTATCTCTCTTTTCTTCTCCCAGTTCTCCACTTTTCCTGTAATACCAGCTCATAGGTGAACAGCCAAGTTGGCTGCATGTTCTGTTGTCCAGTTACGCTTGATAGTTGGGTTAGGTATATAATTGACCTCCCCCTCCCCCATTTCTGTTATGCTGAGCAGACCTGGATCTGTCTTACTGCAAGTTTTGCTTCAGAGCAAATAGTAGTAACACATTCCAGTGACCATCTTTTCTTGCTTGTCTCCCGAGGATGCCGGAGGATGCCGCGTATGTAGAATGCAGGCAGAACCATCTAGAAGAGCAGCTGCTGTTATCATTACCTCCAGTTGTCACGTTTCCCTGCCGGTCTTCTCTCGCTTTTCATCACTACAGGGAAGAAGGATGAATTTACATAATGGAATTTAGAAACCTGATTTTTTTTTTTTTTTTAAGTCTGAAATAACGTAGTGTTTCAACACGTTGCAGATCAGGCATCTAGTACTTCAGCACGTGGTTAAGTCACTGTTCACCTCTTTTACAAACAGGTGCCTTTGCTTGTGTGAACCCGGTCCCTATAGAAAGCTCCAGAGCCACCTCTGCCCAACGCTCATGCTTCTCCTGCTCCCTGCTTTGGCCTCGCCACTTTCTGTGTGTTTCCCTTTGAGGCTCTTCTCCTTTAAACCAGAAGTCTGAATTATTTCCTTCACAATTGAAGGGTGAGATGTAGTCATTGCTCTAATTTTCGTTATTGTTGGCTGGCTCGCTTTCTCCCTTAAAAATGATTAGACGGGATCTCAGATATCTAATTTTATGTTATTTTGGACCGAATGACAAAGTAAGAGTTCACCATTAGTCTCAGGCCATTGCCAGAGAGTCTGTCATGTCCCACTTCGAGCCTAGGATGATGGGACAAGTAGAGGCTCCAGAGGCCTTGGAGGTAAACTCCTTGGTTCTGCCCCTCTTAAGACCCTCGAACAAGTTACTTAGTCCCTCTGAGCCTCACTCTCTGAGCCTCGGCATCTCGAAACACTGCTGAAAAATGTAAAATAACATAGGTGAGAATCTAACAGGGAGCCTGGCAATAGAAAATACTCATTGAGTTAGTTCAGTATTTCCACATTTGGCTATGATGCAGTTCGTAGAAGACCCACGATGCTCCCTCCAAGAGCTACTAGAACATCTGAAGTATTATATCTTCTTGACCCAAATATCAGAGGGCTTCCAAGGCCGCCAGGACTTGAAAAAGTATGTTCCAGAGAAGGGTACCCTTGAGGTAAAGCAAACCTTTTCTATTCCCCATTATTCTTGGATTATCTCCCACACTCTGGCAGAAAGCAAGAGACTGAAAAAGGAGAAGATTCCTACTAAAAAGCAGACTTTGGCCCAGCTTTATGCAACTGTATGGCCTTGCAGGAAGACAAGTTCGAGTTTGGGATCACTGAGATTTCCTGGAGAAGGGAGGAGGAGACCAACGAAACCAACATCCACACCAGTCTTCCTCCCTAAGGTAGCAACCTAGCAGCCACACAAGGTAAAAGGATAAGAAGAGTAGCATAATGAATACAAAGCAGTCAGATTTTGGTAACCTGACAGGGCCAGGAAGAACAAAATTGAAGTTCATAACATATCAAGGAGGAGAATCCACAAGAAACATCTCTGCTCTCTGTTAGGAAATCCAGAAATCTACACCCCAAGAATGCAAGCAAAATGAGAAGCAGACCGAACCTTACTAAGACTGAGCTCAGTCCCAGATCGAATTGGACGGATTGACCTCTCTGTTGTCTTCTACGAGAGGCTGAATCCTCTCTGGAGGAGTAGAACATTCAGGATCACTATAAGTTTTATACAAAATATCCAGCATTTGATTTTTAAGAAACCATACATATTAAGAAACAAGACCAAGAGAAGCCATACATCACAGAAATAGGTGGCCGAGATATTGGACGTAGTAGACATGGACTTAAAAATAACAGTAATTAATATAATCAAAGTAACATATGATGATAGGAGAATCGCACCATTGAAACTATGAAAATCAAATGGAATTTCTAGAACTAAATAATGTAACCATAGAACGTAAGAACACATAGATGGGTTTAACTGGGTATCTGGCACAGCTCAGGAGAGGATTAGTGAGCTTGAAACTAGATCAGAAGAGAATAAATACCCAGACTGAAGCATGGAGGGAAAAGCTAATGGGAAGTGGAGAGGATTCTGGGAGGACAAAGAAGTAGGAAGCACCAGGAGACTGTCTTCTTACCTCGACAACAATTGCACTGGCAGAATCTGTCTCATGTAATTAATTTAAAACTCTGGAGTCTATTGAAGGCTTGCAACATCCAGGGAAAGGCTTGGACAGTAAATTGAGGTTAATTTTGGTCAATTTAGCTCTTAGCACAGTAGCAGCTACCCATCCTCCACCCTCAGCCCCGTGGCAGGCAGCTGTGCACATGTTTCTGGAGCAGCTACATACAGCACATGGGAGCCAGAGTGGGAAAAAGACCCTCACCTTCAGCTCTCAGAGATCTGGGCTCTCGTTGCTGTTTGTTGTTTCTGATCACAGAGGTGCAGACAAAGGGGAGGGTGGCAATGGTTGGCATAGGGCCCCCCGCCCCCCGCCATTGCTGCAAGCCCCTTCCTTCATGTTGAAGAGGGAGTCACATGGCAGGCACTCCACCTCCCCCTTCACTTGAATCTTTCCCCCTTTTTGGAGACCCATTGAAGACTAGAACATTCTTGCCCTGGCCGGTTTGGCTCAGCGGTTGGAGCGTCGGCATGCGGTCCTGAGAGACCTGGGTTCGGTTCCTGCTAAGGGCGCGTACCTCGGTTGCAGTTTGTCCCTGGCCCTGGTTGGTCGTGCGGGTGGCAGCCACTCGATGTGTCCCTTTCACGTTGATGTTTCTCTCTCTCTCTCTCTTCCTCTCTCTCCCTCCTACTCTATCTGTACAAAAAATGGAAAAATGTCCTCAGGAGAGGATTAAAAAAAAAAAAAAAAGACTAGAACATTCCAAAGCCGATGCATATAGGGGGACAATTAGAAAGTGCCCATACATGCCCGGGGAAGGGTCAGGGCTCAGAAAAGACCCGAGCAGATCTTAGGTTTATGCCTCAGGCTCATCCTTGGCATAGAGACAGTCTATAACAATCAAAACAACATCAAAAACCAGCAAACACTCGGAAAGCGGAAGAATCTGATTTCCAGAGTTGGATTCAAATGTCCAGTGTTCAACCAATAAATCACAAGGCAGACAAAGAAACAGAAAACTATGGCCTATTCAGAGTAAAAAAGAAATAGACAAAGATGTTAAAATAACTGCCTTAAAGGTGCTCAAAGAATATAAGAGGTGGAGAAAGTCAAGAAAATAGTGTGTGAACAAAATGGAAACATCAGTAAAGGGACAGAAAAGATGAAATGAAACTCGGGGGCCGAGAAGTACAATAATTTACATGAAAATGCACCGGGGGGGGGGGGATTTGAGCAGACAGAAGAAAGAATTGGCAAATTTGAACATATGACCATGGAAATGATCGAGTGTGAGGAACAGAAAGGAAAAGGAAGAAACGTGAGCATCCTACGTGACCTGTGGGCCATTATCAAGCAGACCGTTTTGCACTGTTGAGTCCCAGGAGGAGAAGAGAAAGCGTGAGGGGCAGAGAGACTGTTTGAAGAAATAACGGCAGAAAGCGACCCAAATTTGATTTAAAAAAAAAAAAAGTGAACATAAACGTTCATGACAGCAACAAATTCCAAGGTGAGCTCCAAGAAACCTACAACATTATAATCAAACTTTCAAAAACCAAAGATAGAAACTTTTTTTTTCTGTATTGATTTTTAGAGAGAGAGGAACGGAGAAAGAGGGAGTTAAAAACATCGATGAGAGAGAACATCGATTGGCTGCCTCCTGCATGCCCCCCTCTGGGGATCGGACCCACAACCTGGGCACGTGCCCTGACCGGGAATTGAACCAGCGACCTCTTAGGGCATGGGTCAGTGCTCAACCACTGAACCACACCAGTTGGGTCAAAGATAGAATCTTGAAAGCAGTAAGAGAGAAGAGACTCATCACATACAGGGAATCCTCAGTAAGATTATCAGCAGAATTTTTTCATCAGAAACTTTGTAGGACAGAAGGTAGTGGGCAGATGAATTCATTGGCTTAGAGAAGAATAAACTGCCATCCAGAATTCTATACCCAGCGTAACTTTCCCTCAAGAGTGAGGGAGAAATAGAAGCCGAGGGAGTTCGTTACCACTAGAACTGCCTTTGGCATTTTAATTATTATGCGTAATTTTATGGGTGCATTCATTCACACATTTAGGGAGCACGTAATTCTAGGCTTTTTGCATTGTTCCAGAACATAGAGAAAGAGGGAATGTTTCCAATTTTCTTATATATATGCAGGGCCAATGCAACCCGATAGAAAATCTTACAGAGACAGCACAAAAAACAAAGTACTCACCAACTTCCTTAAAAAAAAAAAAAAAAAGGACTAAATCACCTGAAATATTTTTTAGAAGACTAAGCTACAATGACAAAATAGAATTTGTTCTAGGGAGAAATGAGTGCTTTGATATTAGGATATATATCACCATTATTCATCAAAGAAAAGGCATCAGAAGAGACACTGAAAAGACGTTTAATAAAATTCAGAATCGAGTCTCAATAAAACTTTAAAAAATAGGCTTAGAGAGTGATTTTTTAAACATGTAAGATGCATCAGCTTAAAATAATTGCACACTATCATGCCTCATGATGTAACCCTCCAGAAATTCCCATTAAAGTCTGGAACAGTGAAACAAGCCTATGATTGCAAAGATTGTGTAAGACTGTTCAGGAAATGCCAGCAACACAATTAAATTAAAAAAAAAAACAAAAAAAAACACAAAACTATGTAATACTTAAAGATATTAAAGAGGAGAAAGCAAATTTATCAAATGTTATAAAATTATATGATTTTCCCACCTGAATAGCCTCAGAAAATCAATAGAAACAAGCTCTTAGAACTAATGAGTTCAATGATGTAGCCCGTTAAAAAATTAAATATTTAAAGTTCTACAGTTTTCCTCTATTTCAAATATAGTCAGAATATATAATGTTAAATAAAATACACAAAGCACTGGTTAGGGCTTAAGTAAGGCAAACGGCAGAGTATTCTTGATAGGGAGAAACAGCCCATCCCCAGATAAAAATACTCAATGTGTTAAAAATGTCAATTAGCACTAAATTAGCCAGTAAATTTAATGTAATTCTAACAAAAATTACTTCTTTTTCTTTGCAATTTGCCTAAAATTATTTCAGAGGTCAGCTTAGAACAACAAAGGTATAAGAATTCAATTTTGAAGTGTATTCTGGCAAATTGTATCAAAAGCACTTAAAAAATATTGCATGATTTTTGACACAATAATTCAGCTTTGAGGAATATCTCTCTAAAACATAATTGAACAGGAGCATAATAAGCTATATACTAGAATATCCATAACAACATTCTTTATAATTCAAAAATATAAATAATAATAATAATGATAGAGTAATGGTCAAATAAATCATTAATAAAATTAAGCACAATGCAGCTATTAAAATAATGAAGTCATTGGCATACACTAGTTTGGGAAACATTCACAATGTAGGTGCTTTGTGAAAAATTAGGCAAAAAGTATTTATAAACTTGTATTTGCACAGAAATGAGACTGGGAGAATGCACACGACAAGCTCATCATGAAGTGCTGGAAGTTTTAGTGATGTCGTCTCACTTTTCTGTTTGGTGGTTGTTTATGTCTTCCAACATTGCATGCATTTCTTGTGTTATAAACAATAAACAAGGCTGCTCTCTCCTCTGGGTAGGATGGGACAGTCGCCGCGCGGCTAATAAAGCTCTCTTAATTTGAACCCCAAAAAAAAACAAAAACAACAAAACAACAACAACAACAACAAAAAACAATAAACAAAAGTCAAATAAAGCAGATAAAAAGAAACCATTCTGTAGCTATAAGAAGTTCAGTTCTATAGGTTTTTCTTCCTTGATATCATCTGCATCAACCCTCTCTTCACTGACTAGACCAGCAGTTTCTTTTTTTTTTTTCCCTTTATTGATTTTAGAGAGAGAGGAAAGAACGAGAGAAACAAAGATGAGAGAACATGGATTGACTGCCTCCTGCAGGCCCCCCCACTGGGGATCAGGCCTACAATCTGGGCATGTGCCCAGACTGGGGATCGAACCAGCGACCTCTTGGTGCATGGGTTGATGCTCAACCACTGAGCCACACCAGCCGGGCTAGACCAGCAGTTTCTAACCTTGTGGCTAATACCTCTCTACTCCGCCAAGAATGTAGATTTCCTAAAATGCAAATGTGATCATATTTGTCTCTTTAAACATTATACAGTGGTTCCTTATTGCCTAGGAGAGAGAAAATAAACACCTTCATATAGCGATGACATGTACTTCCTTCCATCACTGGACTAACCTTCCCTCCCACCCTCCTCTTCACATATCAAGACCTCTGCCATCGACTTTTCTAGAATGGTCATCCCCCCTACTTTGTTTAAGATGCTCATTCTTTGGGTGTCAGTTTCAAAGTCAACTCTCACAAGAAGCCTTCCTGGCCTTTAAAGAATATGTGTCTCCCCTCATCTCCCTTTCTCTAGTGTCTGTCTCAGTCCTCCCTTTTCTTTTCATAAGCACTGCTAATTTGTAATGACCTTATGCATTTATTTACACAGTACTTACAAGATCTGCCCCCATCTCTATAACATAGTCTCCATGCAAGTGTGGACTGAATGCATCTTGTTCACCATTCTAAGTAATTTGTTTAATAAATGAATAGATGAATATACCCTTTTTTATTATTAATTTGTTTTTGTTACAGATGTTTCTCATTTTTCCCCCATTGACACCTCCTCCTGATGCCCCGCCCCATCCCCAGCTTTGTTGTCTATGTCCATTGGTTATGCATACATGCATGTAAGTTCTGTGGTTTATCTCTCCCCACCCCCAAACCCCCCTCCTCTGAGTCTTGTCAGTCTGTACCCCACCTCTATGTCTCTGGGTTAATTTTGTTCATCAGTTTGTTTAGTTCACTATATTCCACAAATAAGTGAGATCATATGATATTTGTCTTTCTTTGCTTGGCTTGTTTCGCTTAGCATAATACTCTCCAGGAACTTCCATGCCATCTCAGAGGATAAGAGATCTTTCTTTCTTACAGCTGCATAGTATTCCAATGTGTACATGTAGCACAGCTTTTTTATCCACTCATCTACTGATGACACTTGGGCT
This sequence comes from Molossus molossus, assembly GCF_014108415.1. Classification (NCBI taxonomy): domain Eukaryota; kingdom Metazoa; phylum Chordata; class Mammalia; order Chiroptera; family Molossidae; genus Molossus; species Molossus molossus. Next base: position 50,450,398 of record NW_023425356.1, read on the forward strand.
GTTTCCAGATCTTAGCTATTGTAAATAGTGCTGCTATGAACATGGGGGTACATATATTCTTTCTGATTGGTGTTTCAGGCTTCTTAGGGTATATTCCTAGAAGTGGGATCACTGGGTCAAATGGCAGTTCAATTTTTAACTTTTTGAGGTAACACCGTAGTATTTTCCATAGTGGCTGCACCAGTCTGCATTCCCACCAGCAGTGTACTAGAGTCCCCTTTGCTCCACACCCTCGCCAGCACTTGTTGTTTGATGATTTGTTGATGACGGTCGTTCTGACAGGTGTGAGGTGATACCTCACCATTGTTTGATGAGTATACCCTTACTTCAAATTCAGCTCAGCTCTCTGAACGTATCCAGCTCTTTCGATCTCTGCCTTCGTACGTTCAGTTTCCTGTCTGGAGTGTTCTCTGGAAGCCTGGAGGATGTCTGGTCATCTTTCATGGCTCAGCTCAAGTGCTGCGTCCTCTCAAAGGTTGGTGGAGGCGGCCGCTCTGTGTTCGGTCCTGCCGAAGCATAGTTCACCCTCTTACCATGGGCTCCATCACATGCTCTTGCTTGCACTCGTTCGCACGGGTAAGGCAAGGTAAGCTCCTGCTGGCGGGGTGGTCCTTGCTCCTGTCTAGTCTCCCAGCATTCAGCCCGGCACACAGCTGCCTTCAGCAATCCCCTGGAGTGGGTCGGAGGAGTGAATAAATGAGTTTCTCTCAAATACCTCATAGCACTTGTAACTAATAACGTCATTTTATTCCAAAGGATTCTCACTGAAAATCATCACCAGATTATTTCATTTATAGTAGGAAGAAAAGACAGGAGCTTCCCAGAGGAAGTTTTGAAGGACAATCTTTATCTCTGTAGTCAATAGAATTTGTAAAAGTAACACCCACGTATCCCATGATCCTTGACAAATACTACCAACGACCATAACAGGAAACTAGCAGTGGAGGGAAACGTTCAGTTCATTGACCAGCCTTAGCCGAGCACCATACTGGGTCACAACGGCATTGCCCTTTGAAAGGATTTAATTAGGCACTGTCTGGAATTCCTAAATCTTTGATTTATATTTCATTTAAAAAACAAACAAACAAACAAAAAACCTGCACTGGCAATCTCTGCTCACCATCTCTGAAGGAGCTGGAGGCAGTTTGACCCCCATGGGACCAGCCCTCGGAAAACTGACTCTCGGGCGACTGGGTGCCTTTCCCTTTGGGTTTTGGGGTGATCGCTGTGCCTTCTGCTCCCGGCCCACACTCCTCACGCAGCCATGCAAAGGCAGCCTCTGGTGCACAGATGAGTATAAAACAGCCATCGCTGCAGGTGCAGAAACGCTTTATAATGAATTGCAGCCTCCTCACTGGGAACCAGGAGAGACCTGCTGTGTTTGTCACTTTTTCGTGATTAGGCCATGTCTGCAGGCACCCATGGTTTTCATTCCATACTTACCCTCTTCTGGAGCAGAAAGCAAGTGCTGGAACAGCTGCGTGTGTATTTGTTTTCTTTGGGGCAGATACAGGCCAAAGAAACCACAACAGACTGAATCGCAGCTCTTCCTTCTCTTACAGAAGGATACAGAAGCAGGTGCACAGTGCTGGTTTGTTCTGGGTGTATAATAGGGGCTCTGAGCTTTCGTATTAATAATTTATAAGCAGCCCCTCATTAGTGTCACATGTATAGTCCGAGTGATGTCTCAGCTCGCCCCGTGACTGCTTTCAGACACCTGATGGGTTTCTCTGCCCCATACGCCTGATTCAGACCAGCACCCTTCTCCTTACTCCCATATTTGAGGCTTCTCCTTACTCTCAAGAGTTACGGGTTCATGGAATGGGTGAGGTCTTTGTTCGACTGAAGCCCTCATTCCAAACCTAATACAGTCTAAGGAGCCCAAAGAGGCAAACCTTTTGAAGGATCATTTAACTGAATAAAGAATTCTAAATTCGTAGATCTTTTCTTTCAACACATTAACCATCCACTTTGCCTCCACTTTCTTCTTCTTGCTCACATGGGTTCTGAAGTCTTGGTAATTCCTTCCTTGCTCCTCTGTAGATAAGGCGTCCCCGACACCCCTCTGCTTTCTTTCATGATCTTCTCCTAGTCTTTGATTTTCTACAGTTTGATATATGTGTTGCTGTAGATTTTTGGTTTTTCTCCTGCTTGGGGTTCTCTGAGCTTTCTGAATTTATGTTTGATGTCTATCATTAACTTGAGGAAATTCTCCGTCATCGTTGCTTCAATGATCCCTTCTGCTCCTTTCTCTGTCTTCCTTCTGGTATCTCCGTTGTCATGTATTTCTCCTTTTGTAGTTGTCCCGCAGTTCTTGGGGGTTCTGTTGTCCTTTTCATTCTTTTTTTCTCTTTGCTTGTCAGTTTTAGAAGTTTGCATTTCTTCAAGCTCACGGGCAGTCTCGTTGGTCGTGTCCGGTCTATTGAAGAGCCCATCAAAGGCATTCTTCATTCCTCACACAGTGTTTTTGATTTCTAGTATTTCCTTTAGATTCTTTCTTGGAATTCCCTGCCGGTATCATCCATCTGCTCTTGCGTGTTGCCCACTTTTTCCATTAGAGCTCTTGGCATATGAATCATGGTTGCCTTAAATGTTCAGTCTAATAATTTCAGCATCTTGGCCCTATCTGACTCTGGTGATGCTGCTTGCTCTGTCTTCTCACACTGTATTTTTTTGCTTTTTAGTATGCCTGATAATTTTTCTGATTGAAAGCTCGACATGATGTCCTGGGTCAAAGTAGGACTTTCGTGTGAATTTTATGTTTATCTTGCTAACAGTTAGGCTGTGTTCACTGTTTGCTGTAGTTTATGCGTCAGAGACTAAAATTTCCTCTGGTGTCCTTGGGTTGGCCTCCCCTGCTGTCTCTGGGTTTCCCTGGAGATTTCTTCTTAAGTCAAGTCTTGGGCATGCAGTTCTTTCAGTTGTGTTTCCTGGTTATAAGGCCAGAGCCCTCGTGATGTGATGAGCAGGAGAGGGGAAGGCTCTATGGTCTTTTAGCGAGCCCTTGCCCTTGGGCTGTGACTTCCATAAATGCCTATCGGTCAACCCCTCCGTGTAGGTGAGTCTCTATGGAGAAGTACCAAAGGGTTTGCAGCCAGGCTTTAAAAACTGCCATACATATTAAATGTGTTGTGAGAATGAAATGCTAGCAAGATGAGGAACTAAGATTCACTAGCTATATATGTATTATGATATGACGTTCACTTAGATTTGTGCTAGAATTAGGTTTCCAACGTTCAGAGGGTGTGCAAACACACCTAGATTCACTAGTTCATTCCCAAAATGCCGACAGTACTTTGGTGCAAAGACAAGATCCTTGACCTCCTGAAGCTTATGTGGGGTAGTAGGATAGAGAGTAGGGAAGCATGATAAAGAAGCAAAGGAATCCGTGGACAAGATGATTCGGGACAGTGATATATGTCTAAAGAAAACAAATCTGGTTGATAATGTTTAACACGTGATAGGAAGTTTCAATGACAGAAAAATGGACCTAGCTTACCACAATCACGACAACATGTGACGTGAGGTATGTAAGATACAGAAAATCTGTAGAAGGAGGACAAGAACTGAGATGACAAAAGTCGAAGGCTGAAGAACACATTTGGGGGCATAGAATATCAAAATGTCTACATTTAAATGTCATATAAAAGATCAGATCTGGGGTCAAAGAAAGGAAATGAAGCCGAGGGTCAAAAGTAAGTTGTATCTGGACTTGAACAAGAATGGGGATGATAGAAAAGCAAAATGAAATTGCTGTCAAATGTCTTCTGGGTCATTGACTGCATATGGTGGATAGATCTGTCTTGAAGAATAAAACTGGGGCATGATATGAAGTCCAGCAACTGTGGGAGACATTTTGCATGGCATCCATTCTGTTACAATCTGCTCTGCCATCTCCTGCCCCAAGGCAGGGTCTCTCTGCATACACTGTCTCTGCATTCCTCTAGATAATCATTTACTCTGCTAGCCATTCTTTGCTTATCATTTGTTCCACCTGGGGTATTTACTGGAATTTGCTTCAGGTGGGATACTCATTAACTGTTTCACCTGCTTTTTGCCCTATATATTGTGTGAACTCCCCCTGAATAAATGAGACTTGATCAGAACCCTGTCTTGTCTCCATTTCTCCTGTCTCTTGTCCCTCCTCATCCTCACTCCCCCTCTAGAGTCCTCGTTGCTCGACCTGTGGGACGGGTCAAGCAACCGACGTGTAAATAATGAAAGAAAGAGGCATACTGAAGGAAAGTTATTTGCAAAGCCTATAATTGTCAAATAATTGGCATCTAGAATATGGTAAAAACTCCAACAAATTGATTTAAAAAATCGAACAACCTGGTGTAAATATGGGCAAAAGATATAAATAGGAAAATCACAGAAAAGGAAATCAATCTTACTATAATCATGGAAATGCAAAATAAAATGTACAATAAAAATAACAAAGTAGCCCTGGCTGGTTTGCTCAGTGGTTAGAGTGTCGGCCCATGGACCAGAGAGTTCTGGGTTCGGTCCCCACTAAGGGCATGTACCTCGGTTGCACTTTGTCCCCAACCCCAATGTGGGTGGCAACCACTTGATGTGTCTCTCTCACATTGATGTTTCTCTCTCTCTCTTCCTACCTCCCCCCCCTCTGTTCTATCTGAAGATAAATGCAAACATGTCCTCAGGTGAGGATTAAAAAAAATTAAATAAATAAAGTAAACTATTATTAAAAGCCCCCTCCCACACACACACATGAGTACACCACGTCTGGTGGTTATAATGATGCAACTAGGTCCATATATCATTTTGGATAAATGTCGGAAACAACACAGAACGGTTAAAACAAGTAGACATGAATGTGAACACTATACCATTTGACTAAAGTTTTAAAATGTGCAGACGATGCTATATGATGATTTTTGCACATCCACATATAATAAAGCATGAAAACAACAACAAAAGATGCACACCGATTTCAGGGTCTGCTGAGGAGAGAGGCGAGGAGAGGAAATTGAATTCTGAAGCAGCGGGTGGGTTCCACGGGGGACTTTGAGATGTGTCTATGTCTTCTTATAAAAAATTAGATCTAGCCCGGCAGGTGTGGCTCAGTGGTTGAGCGTCAACCCATGCACCAAGAGGTCGCCAGTTCGATTCGCGGTCAGGGCACATGCTCAGGTTGTGGGTCCGATCCCCCGTGGGGGGCGTGCAGGAGGTGGCCAATCGATGTTCTCTCTCATGGATGTTTCTATCTCTCTCCCTCTCCCTTTCTCTCGCTCTAAAATCAATAAAGAAAAAAAATAGACCTAAAGCAAATATGACAAGAATCTTAGGTTTGTAAAATGTAACTGGTGATAGTAGATCATTTCTATACACTATTTGAAATATTTAATAATCAATTTTTTCAAATATTAGAAACATAAACTATATGGAATATTAACATTGAATTCCTCTTTGTGGACAGTTGGGGAAAACCACTTGTTCATGTCTGGCTGAAGGACACATGTCTGTCTTTGTCCAGTTTGGGTCATATTTTCCTTTAGGAGACTTTTTCTTTGTCCAGTAAAGTTTTTGTCCTGTGCCTTCAGATTTAAATATTTACTTGCATACATCATAATTTTAATACTAATGACAGAAAATTTTCAGATTCTCCACTTTAAATATTTCAAAGTTCATACAGGAAGTTGAGGGTTTGTTTGTTTGTTTGTTTGTTTTAAATCAACTATATTAGAATATTTACTTACCTGGCCACAGGTAGTTTTTGAAGAATACTGACCCGTAAGTATTTTCTTAATTTAAATTTTCAACCTTACTCTCTTCTATGTTGTGATGATAGGGGTGTGTGTGTGTGTGGTTGTGTGTGTTTGTATTTTATTTAACTTTTTCTTGGGAAACAAACAGCTGTCAGTTTTGGTAAGATTTTAAAAAAGGCTCATTCATTGTTCAGAAATCAAGGACTTCATGCGATTTCATTTCTTAAATGATTTGAGCATCCAGTTCCTACAGTTGAACAGCATCCTGGCACAGAAGTAAGGTTCACCCCCTCGCCGTGTGGACTAGATAGGAATATACGAGAACACAGGGCGCAGCCCCTGGAGAGTCCTGAAGTGATCTCACCCTCGCCTGAGCTTCTACAACGATCCTGCAAAGGGTGGTTTGTTAGCTAAGAGTCGAGTCTGCAGCAATTTAAATGCCAACTCCAATGTCTCGTGTTAAAGTCACTTCGCCCTTACCCTGTCTTGCTCTTCACCCTCAGGACAGTAACAACAGTTCTGGAAATCGCTTCCCAGGAGACTTTGCTGGAGCCATGACTACAGTGGCGTTTCTTCTCCTTGGTGACATTCCAGCAAGCGAGCGCTCGTGTTTCCGAACGAGCCCGGAGCCTTGGCGGGGCGGCCGAGCCTTGCTTTCTGCCAGGCTCCCTGGAATGCACAGCTCACAATGGTTTCCAGATAGTCAGTTCCCTTCCTGTCTAGGACATTGCATTGCCACATGACCTTTGCCAAGTCACTTCTTGCTGCTCTGCCATAACATGAGGTTGTAATTATGATGATCTCCCCCGTAGAAATGTGATGAGAAGCTATTCATAACAAAGACTGTAAAAATCGCAAACATGACGGCAGAGGCTGATATGAAATGTAGGAGGAAAGCTCTCAATTGAATATTCATTTCCTCCCTGGCTCCGCGTGTCCTTCACATTTATTTGTCAGGACAACAGTAGTGAGCATGCCTCATTAGGTCCTCGTGTTGATGCCGTCCACGGAAGATAGATATTTTCAACCCCAAATATGGCCTTGACGTTCAGACACATGGTGTGTGTGTGTGTGTGTGTGTGTGGGGGGGGGGGGGGGCGGGGCAAGATACCTTTTCATTGTTCTCTCATCAGCCACACGATCCTTCTTTTGTCTTTTCCAAGAAGACTGTGGTCCTTTAGTTGCTTTTCAAAGGGCAACACATCATGGCCAGTGCCAGACATATGACACGTTCTAGTAGCCCTCTGGACCTGGCTCTGGGATCAGATTCCCCTCCAGCCCCAATCCAGTTCCAAACACTTGTGAGCGCGGAGGGCGGGCAGGAGGTGGGGAGAGGTGAGGCTGGGCCGGGCTGGCATCCACCCCGCGGGTGGGACTCCGGGACAGAGGCCGACTTCAAAGTGGAGCGAGGGCGTGATTGACAGCGCACCGGGCTGCCCGTGGCGGGCGAAAGGGCAGGGGGACACACCAGCTGCCGGGCGCGTTCTTTCGCGTGTCTGTTTACCTTCCATCTGTGGGCTCTCGGAGCTGCCTCCACATTTGGCTGTGGACATTGAAGTATTGCTGACCAGGACCAGAGACACAGGAATATCCCGCTGTGCTTTTGATCTTCCCAT